>NC_065579.1:20500959-21971584 GCF_024542745.1 Macaca thibetana thibetana | reverse complement strand
AGTAGCAACAGGGTTGGATGGATAGTTGCTGAGGGCAGACTATCTTCTGGAGATTCTCTGTTCAATTTTGCACTAAGAGTTCCTCAGAGCCAAAATAGTACTCAGAGTATCAGTGAGTATGTAAACCGATTCTTGTCTTCCCATTTCAACTTCATATTCTGCTCTATTGTAGACATCATTACAGAATTTAATGGCCCGCAGAATAGCTAATTATATTAGTACACCACTTGAAGTAGGATGCATAGAATTCTGACCCCGTGGTCCCCCTCCCAGATTTACTCATTACACAAAGATACACTTATCGGGGGAGTGAAAGCAGTACGCATATGATAAATTACTTCACAGACTTAATAAATATCAATTTATAGCCTGTTCTTTCTTTATTTATTTTGCTAAGGTTGATATATCTAGCATAGTGTTGATTAGCTTCCAATCTGGGAAAATGCCAGACTGTCGATCACTCTTACAAAAATTGAAGCCATATATTTATCAACAAGTATTTATTGATCTTCTATTATGTGTGTCAAGGACCATGTTAGTTGCTGGGTCTACAATAATAAGATAAACAGATGAGACTCATTTTCTCATAGAACTTTCAGAATTATGAGAAAGATAGGCAATAAAATAAATATACAAATAGATATTTATATGATGTAGACATATAAAGTTATATAAGGGCATAAAGCCAGAACTAATGTTCTGCAGGATAGGGGAAGGGTTTGTGGTGGAAGCAAGTGTTTCAGATAGAGGGAGGAGTGTGTGCACAGTCTTCACAATGGAAGGGAACAATTACTTGTCTGAGGAACTTAAAATGGCAATGCAGGAAACACAAGGAGAAGAAATGAGATACAACACTAGAAAGATAGGCAGGACCAAGGTCGTAAAGGGTACTAAAGGGTATAAAGAAGATAGATTTTTAGGACTTCCTACCTTAACCTGTGGGAAAATCGTTTCAGTTTAAAATTACCAGTTAGGTAGGCAAATTCTTAGCTTCAAGTTTTTTAATAATTGAGACACCCTCTCTTGAAGGAATAATAAAATTAATGATGTGTGCATTGTTGCATGTGACTAAAGAAATACCACTAATATCCACAGAAGAATATTTTCCTTTTAGTGTCGTGCTATATTACCCATTTCTGGATGTAAAGCTAATTATTTGTCAAATTAAAGTCTATTATTATCAGCAATATTATTATCTCTTGGAAATAATTGATAGCGTTGGTTTGCAAGCTCTGGTGTAACATAGGAGAATACAGTTTATCAGATTCCAAAAAGCCTGTAATAAAGGTAATTTGGTAGATTTAAACATTAGCTTGAGAAGTATAAATGGAAACAGAGCAAGAAAACAATTTGTCTTTGTTGTTTCCTGCTGTGTCATTAGCTAGTCTTCATGTTAAAAACATTCTGTGCTAATAGGAGTGGCTTGATAATGTATTGGTCTCCACTAAAGAATAAAAATTATATAAATGAATAAAAATTATATAAATGAATCATTTCTTTGTAGAAAGGTAGCTAAGTTAAGGAATATGTGTGTGCGTGTATGTATATATTTGTGTATATGTGTATATATGTATATGTATATATGTATGTGTGTATATATATGTGTATATATACACACACACACATATTCCTTAACTACCTTGTCTATATATATGGATTCAGTTGAAATAGCAAAGAAACTTAAATGTGACTCATAATATTGTATCCTTACATAACAATTTACCCTTATAGTCTTTAACATTTATTTTGTCTTCAATGTTAATGCAAAATTTATCTCTCTTCTCTCTTCTCTTTCATAGGAAAGTTTAGAAGAACCCCCCTTCCACCCCTGCCCCCAATGCCAAACTTGGAAGAATGATTTCATGGATGGATGTAAGTAAAATGTGGAATCTTGCACCCTTTTGAGGAAGCTGTTACTGGTTGCAAGACTCTTTGATTAGTCTGGAAAGGAGGATGAACTGAGTGTTACAGACTTCCCTTGTGGTGGACTGCATTCCACTGAATTTGGTTCTGGCACTGTAAAGACATTCGTTCATTTTTGGAGTGGTGTTTCCATGTTTCTATTTTGTGGGTAACATATACCCCTCAAGGAACGCTTGGGGTACTTGTTGATGATTATGGGTGACAATAAGCCCATACTGCATCTGGCTGAGCTAACTTGAGGTCAGGTTTCACTCTTGCATTCACCCTCCTCCCCACCTTGCCCTTCTAATCCTAACACAATTTTCTTGGTATTTAGTAACGGAGAAACCTCAATTTCTGTTTTCCAAAATTCTATGTTCTATGCTCATGTATTTAAGGCACCTCACAAAATACACAGAACACCCACTTCATAATTAAAAAAAAATTATTGAGCACTGATATGGTTTGGCTCTGTGTTCCAAACAAAATCTCATTTTAATCCCCACATATTGAGGGAGGGACCTGGTGGGGGCTGATTGGATCATGGGGGCAGTTTCTCCCATGCTGTTCTCATGATAGTGACAGAGTTCTTTTGAGAGCTGAGGGTTTTAACAGTATTTGGCAGCTTCTCCTTTGTCTCCTGTCTCTGGCCTGCCATCATGTAAGAATGCCTTTGCTTCTTCCTTCATCTTCCGCCATAATTGTCAGTTTCCTGAGGCCTCCCCAACCATTTGGAACTGTGAGTCAATTAAACCTCTTTTCTTTAAAAATTATCCAGTCTTGGGTATTTTTTTTAATAGCAGTGTGAAAATGGACTAATACAAGCACATATTATGTGCCATCCATCATGATTATATTTTACAAGCATTTTCTTTGTTTTTATTTTTTTTTCTTTTTCTTTTTCTTTTTTTTTTGAAACAGAGTCTCACTCTGTCACCCAAGCTGGAGTGCAGTGGTGCGATCTCTGCTCACTTCAACCTCCGCCTCCCAGATTCAAGTGATTCTCCTGCCTCAGGCTCCCGAGCAGCTGGGACTATAGGCACTCACACCACGCACAGCTAATCTTTTTTTTTGTATTTTTAGTAAAGATGGGGTTTCATCATACTGATCAGGCTGGTCTTGAACTCCTAACCTCATGATCCACCCGCCTCAGCCTCCCAAAGTGGTGGGATTATAGGCATGAGCCACCATGCCTGGCCTATAAGCATTTTCATTCAATGCTCTCAATGAGCCCAAAAGACAATAATGTGATCCCTATTTTATGGATAAAAATACTGAGGCAAGAACGATGAAATAATCTTTTATTACTAAGAGGTAAGATAACACAGATTTGAGCCCAGGGAGGCCAAGTGCAGAGCCAAGTTCTTAGCCATTTGACAATACTGCTATATTGAGCAATTTCTCTTCACTATATCAAAAATTAATATTTGCTGAGAATTTTAGCTTCTACTTATGAAAAAAAAAGTCATGAAGCATAAAATCTCAGGATATCACATCCAGACCTCTTCTAGTATAACAAGGGAAAAGGAAAGGCTGATATGATAAAGGCAAGCTCCACTTTCATAACTCATATAAAAGAGTAGGAAAAGAGGTTCATTTTACCTGTGTTACTCCATCCTCCAGGCTGGCAGAGCTAAGCACCAGGAAAAATCCCCTTGACTTTGAGTTCCCCTGTGGGGGAAAAGGAGAGCAGGAGGATCCCAGTAGCCTTTGCCATTAATAATCCTGGCAGTCCTTGCTGCTGGCTGTGGACTCATGGCCTTAACCATCCAGGACACCTGCAGTCTTTGCTGAATTAGATCCCAGCTGTTGAAGCCACCTAAACCCCATCTTGCTGCACCTCCCTGGAGCTGGAGTTTTCCCAGTCCAAGGAGAATAACAGAGTCAAATGTTAATCTCCTTTGGCAACACCCTCACAGACACACCCAGGAACAATATTCACATCTTTCAATCCAATCAAGTCGACATGCAATATTAACCATCACTTTACCCAAAGTGATCTACAGATTCAGTGTAATCCCTATTAAAATCACAGTGACTTTCTTTTCAGAAATGGAAAAATAATTCTAAAATTTGCATAATACCACAAAAGACCCTGAATAGCCCAAGCAGTTTTGAGCAAGAAGAATGATGGTGGAGACATATATTTCCTGATTTTGAAATATATTAGAAAGCTACAGTAATCAAAACAGTATGGTTGTGGCAAAAACAAACCAAAAACAGACATATAGACTAATGAAATAGAATATGGTATATATACATAAACACACACATACATACAATGGAACATTATTCAGCCTTAAAAATAAGAAAAATCTTCAACTTTTGACAAAATGGATGAATCTGGAGGACAGTACACTAAGTAAAATAAGCCAGACACAGAAAGGCAAATATTGCATGATCTTACATATATTTAGAATAGGGAAATAGACTCATAGAAGCAGAGGGTGGAGTGGTAGTTATTAAGGCCTGGAAGGAAGGGAAAAAGAGATGATGTTGGTCAAAGGGTATGAAGTTCCAGTTTTGCAAGATGAACAATTTGACACTTGAAATTTGCTAAGAAGGTAGATATTAAGTGTTTTACACACACACACAGAGACACACACAGAAAATGTTAATTTTGTGAGATATTGGATATATTAATTAGCTTTAATGTGGTAATCATTCCACAATATATACATATATCAAAGCATCAAGTTGTATACTTACATATATGCAATTTTTATTTGTCAAAAATACCTTAATAAAGATGTTAAGAAAGAAAATAACAGCAATCATTCTGGAAGAAATTTGGGTACTGATATGGTTTGGCTGTGCCCCCATCCAAATCTTATCTTGAATTCCTGCATGTTGTGGGAGGGACCCAGTGGGAGGTAACTGAATTATGGAGGCAAGTGTTTCTTGTGCTGTTCTCATGGTAGTGAATAAATCTCATGAGATGTGATGGTTTTATAAAGAGGAGTTCCTCTGCAAAAGTTCTCTCTCTTTGCCTGCTGCCATCCATGTAAGATGTGACTGCTCCTCCTTGCCTTCCACCATGGTTGTGAGTCCTCCCAAGCCATGTGGAACTATAACTCCATTAAACCTCTTTCTTTTGTAAATTGCCCAGACTTGGGTATGTCTTTATCAGTGGTATGAAAACGGACTAATACAGGCACAGAAATGTTTCCTGATAGGATGAGGCTATGGTCTGAATTTTTATTCCCCATCCCCAACATTCATATGTTGGACTTTTAATTCCCCAAGATAATGGCATTGGGAGGTGTAGCATTTGGGAGATGATTAGGTCATGAGCAGGATTAGTACCCTTATAAAAGAGGCCTGAAAGAGACTCCTTGCTCCTTCTGCCATGCGGAGTTAGGTGAGAAGAGGAGCCCTCACCAGACACCAAATCTATTAGTCCCTTATTCTTGGACTTTCCAGCCTCTGGAACTGTAAGAAATAAATTTCTATTGTTTATAAACCACCAAATCTACCAAAATACCCATCTACAGTATTTTCTTACAGGAGCTTGAATGGACTAAGACAAGTGAGTTACTGGGGGCTAATTGCACTCATGAGGGAAAAAGAATGATGGTCACCATGGATGTGCCTGCTTGCCTGCTCTGAATATTTCTCCTGTTATTTCCCTAAAGCACTTATCTGTGGTTTCAAATATCATTAAGATTTCCATGGTAAATTAGCTTCCATTTATTCTTGGTCTGTCTGAGGCCATAGCATGTCTGCTCAAACAGGACTACCAGCACCCGTTGATGGGAAGATACACAAGCAACCCATTGAAACAAGTCAGGTAATCTTTGTCTTAGGAAAAAAAACACAAAGATGGGAGAGATGGTATATGTTTACATGACACATGCCCCAGAAGATCCTGCTATGTGATGTTCTTGATTCTATAGATTATTTCTGGGCTGGGGCCCCCTGGTGGTGAAGGCATATTTTGATCTGATTGCTGTTTAGACCCCACACTGTTTTGTAAAAAAAAGGCTATCAGATGCCTAAGGCCACTGTCCTTGTCAGTTTTCTCTGGTTTCTTCAAAGTAACTGAGTGCAGCTTCATGCCTCCAGCAAAAATAATTATCAATGGATTTAAGCTTGTTTCATGGGTAACAGCAAGAAAGCATCACAACATTCCCCTAAGACAGCTATATTGATCTGCATCATTTCACTCAGATTTCCCACTATGTTGCAACACATTTAGAGAGACAAGCTGCAGGAAACCTACTTCCACCACTGTGCCTTGTTTCATCTATTGAAGTAAAAGAAAAACCAGTCTAGAGTCACTCCATGTTGAGCTGGCCTGGATTTTGTATTTCACAGTTGTATGTGTTCCAGAGAATGAGTGAATATAAATACATCACTGGCAATAGGGCATGTTGTTACAAGCAAGAAAAGTGAAGGAGAGAAAGAAGAAAGGGAAGCAGGAAGAAAAGAAGCACTATGCCAGTGTACAATGTAAATAAATGAGCATAGTTCTATCCTTATAAAAGATTTATAAATGTACCCTAACAATTTTACTTAGGCCAATGCTTTTTAAGCCCTAGATTTGAAATTTTCCTCAAAAATCTATACTATAATTTGGTAATTGCATTCAGTATTAAAAGGGATTTTTTTTTTACCACATTCTGGAAAACAAACATTATGTATACTTTTGTATACACCTACAGATTTAGAATTTATGAATTAAACAGAGGTTGGTCTGAAGTTTTGCTCTCTGTCATGGGAAAAACATTATTTCTCATTCTGTACGTATGCTCTTAAATGTTACTTTCCCCATGATTACTGACAATTTTCTGAGGAAATTGTTGTGTCTGTGAGGGCTGATCTATAGTGAATAAGCTATCTGTAAGTATTCTCAGTGATGGTGTACTGAAAAAGGTGCGAGAAAAACAAGGTGGAATCAAAAAATTGATGGGAAGAGTTATGAGCCAGCTGCTAGGAGGCAGTGGTTGTAGAAAGCAATGGAGACTGTCCTATAGGACCCTCATTTGCAGTATTACTCATTCTAGAGAGGACAGAAATACTTATACATGTTGATCATTTACTAGAGTTAGGCAGCTTTATGTAAATCTTCTCATTTAATATTATCATCTGATCATAAGAGGTAGCAATGGTTAAATTTTATGTCACAGGACAGGCAATAAATCCGTGAGATTATGTAATGTTCCAAGAGTTGCATAATTAGAAAAGAAAAGAGGATTTGAACTCCAGTCTGCTCAACTTCAACTTTACTCTTGTGGCAGAAAGTATTTTCTAAAGATGAATCTCACATAATCTGCCATTCCTCAAGCTCTCTCCAGAGTGATTTTGCCAGTCTCCAGTCAGAGGTGACGTGTAAATTCCCTTCCCCTCACCCCTGTTAAAATGGCTTCTATCCAAAAGACAGGCAATAACAAATGCTGGTGAGGAGGTGGAGGGAAGGGAACCCTTGTGCACTGTGGATGGGGATGTAAGTTAGTACAGTCGCTATGGAGAACAGTTTGGAGGTACCTTAGAAAACCACAAATGGAGCTACCTTATGATTCAGCACTCCCACTGCTGGATATATACCCAAAAGAAAGGAAATCAGTATATCGAAGAGAAATCCGAACTGCTATGTTTGTTGCAGCACTGTTTACAATAGCTAAGATTTGGAAGCAATTTAAGTGTTCATCAACAGATGAGTAGATAAAGAAAACGTGGCACATACACACGATGGAGTACTATTCAGCCCTAAGTGGAGTGAGATCCAGTCGTTTGCAACAACGTGCATGGAAAGAGATCATCATGTTGAGTGAAATAAGCCAGGCACAGAAGGACAAATGTCACACGTTCTAACTTATGACTAGGATCTAAAAATCAAATCAATTGAACTCATGGACCCACAGAGTAGAAGGATGGTGACCAGAGGCTGGGAAGGGTAGTGGGGTGTTGGAAGGGAGGTGAGGATGGTTAATGGGTACAAAAATATAGAAAAAATGAATAAGACCAAATATTTCATAGCCACAACACAGGGTGACTATAGTTAATAATAACTTGACTGTACATTTTAAAATAAAGAGTGTAATTGGATTGTTTGTAACTCAAAACTCAAAGGATAAATGCTTAAGGGGATGGATACCCCATTCTCCATGATGTGCTTGTTTCACATTCCATGCCTGTATCAAAATGTCTCATATGCCCCATAAATACATACACCTACTATATACCCACAAATTTAAATATATATATATATGAGACAGATTCTCACTCTGTTTCCCAGGCTGGAGTGCAATGGCACGATCTCAGCTCACTGCAACCTCCACCTCCCAGGTTCAACAGATTCCCTGCCTCAGCTCCCAAGTAGCTGGGATTACAGGCAAGTGCCACCACACCCGGCAAATTAAAAAAATATTTTTTAAAAATACATTATCTCCCCTTGAATCTAGGCTGGTATATGACTCAACTTGTAACCAATAGAATATAGTTACACTCTGTGACACTAACACCGACATCAGTAAAGGTCCAATGGCCAAAGAAGCTTCTGCTCAGTTCTCTTGGGACACTTACTATGGGGAAAGCAATAACCATGGTAGAAGTCTGACTACACTGAGGCTTTCATGTTGGAAAGTAATATTAGTAACTCCTGTGAATAGTTCTAGCTGAGTCCAGCCTTCCAGCCACCCCTGCCAGTGTACCAGATATATGTGTAAAGCCACCTTGGATTCTCCAGGCCAGCATATCTGCCTCCTGGGTACCACCAAGTACCCCCAATCAACACTATACGAAGCAGAACAGTTTAACCAAGATCTGCTGACATTCCTGATTCAGAGTCATGAGATTTAACAAATTTGGAGTAGTTTGTTATGTAGAAGTAGTAACTGGAATAGCTTATAACCATATGGTTGGGCTGGGAGCAGTGGCTCACACCTGTAATCCCACAGTTTGGGAGTCTGACATGAAAGGATTGCATGAGGCCAGGAGTTCCAGAAAAGCCTGGGCAACGTAGTGAGACCCCATCTCTACAAAAAATAAAAAAATTAACGGGGTGTGGTGGCATGTGCCTATAGTTCTAGCTACTTAGGAGGTTGAAGTGGGAGGATTGCTTGAGCCCAGGAGTTCGAGGTTACAGTGGGCTATGATTGTGCCACTGCCCTTCAGCCTGTGTGACAGAGTGAGATCCTGTGTCTAAAACCAACCAACCAACCAAACAACAAAAGATATGGTTGCTCTTTTTCCCAAAGACAGACAAAAGTAGAAACAGAAAAAAGACCTGCATCTTAGTAGCTGGGAGAACTTTGACAGCCTTCTCTGAGACTAGCTAGAAACAGGTTGAAACTGAGAAAAAGAGTTTTCACAAAATTAGGTAAAGAAGGACTGGGCTGAGGATAGGGTAATGGGAAAATCTAGAGTAAAAAGTAAACATAAATGTTACATCTTTGAAATAGCTCCCAATCTTGTCTGCATTTCCTTCTTCCTTTCAATAAGGCTTTTTCAGTTCTAAACTTATACTATTATCTAAAATCAGCTTAGTTATCCTATCCTTTCCCTTCAAATACTCTGCTTTACTCAGTGATATCTACAAAATAGAGTCCAAATTTCTTAACTTGTTTATCCAGTATAAAGGCAAAGAAGGGTGAGAGATCCAGAGTCAGAAGAGTTGGGGGTGGTTAAATTTCTAAGCAGATAACCTTGTTATCTGTCATTGTTCTTGTGTCCTATTTCTGGATATGCAGCATCTAATATGAACAAGGTAATATAAAGAATATTTTCTGGGTTGACATAATTTTTCTATGAGATGCATCCTTATAGACCGATAGCTCAAGCTGATGCTTTATACATTTTCTGGAAATTCTCAGTAAGTTTTACTATGGTCACCCTTTCCACATAAAATTTAAGGCCTGAGATCCCAGTTATTTATAGCATTTGCTCCATTAAAAAAGACACCAGGGAGGCATCTGTACATTAAAATTGCTAGCCTAGCAAGTGGCCTAGATGGTTCAAGGTTACATTTCCCTTCTAGGTTTATGGAGAAGTACATTATCCAAAGCACATGGAAGAATCCTCAAGCCTGCAAATACTATGACATAAGTGTAAGTGTAAGAAATGTTCCCAATAAAATTATTCCTATAGATTATGATTAATAGAGATCTATACGGCAGTTGTGAGATTTGTCAGGGGACTCCTCATTTTTCACCACAACAGGAAACTCTCTGTGCCTCATGGTATTTAATATTTGAAGACACTGTTGTGGGAAAGGTGGTGGCTACCTCAGTCCTGTTCATTACTTGGTGACTAAGCTTAGTGGCGATACCGTGAGGTGAAGCATCATCAGTGGTAAAGAAGTTGTGGGTGTAGCAGATGCTGGGGTGGGAGTGCTCAGTGGGAAAGAAGTGGATGGTGTAGCAGAAGCTGGGGTGGGAGTGCTCAGTCTTGGAGATGGTTTGAAATGGATGCTCTGGGTTAACACTGCAGATCTTCTCAATAAACTCTATCAGAAAATGTTACCCATGAAAATTTGTCTTGACCTTTGGCCTGCTGTTTACCTCCCTCCCCAGCTTCTGTCATCTACAATTTGCGATTAGCTTTTAGTCTCTGATTTATTATTCTCAACCATACTTGTACTTGGCATCTTCTTTTAATTAACTTATAGGTGACTTTAGTCATGTTCTGCTTTTTCTCTCACCATATGCCAGGTTCTGAAAGGCCAGTGTTATCACAGTCTTTGAGAGCTTTGTCATTGAATTAGCCCCTACTTGGGTCTGACTGACCTCAGCCTTGGCTTTTGTTAATTTCATTATCTTGGGAAAACTATTTATCTTGTCTCAGCATCATTTCGTATTACTTGAAAAGTGGTTTTAATAAATGTAATTGCCAAGGGGTTGTTAGGGGAGTTTTAAAACGTGCTAAAAACAGCCTTTACTTTTGTTGTGGTTAATTCTCTTATGTATATAATATTGGCCCATTTCCTGTATTTAATTTTGCTATTCTAACCCTGCCTTATCAACTTGAAGGGCTCATAGCCTGTTTTCCTGATATTTGCTCAAGATGTAATAATAATGCAAGAGTGCAGATATACTATTCAATATTTGCTAGACTCTTGTAAGGATCTATAGAACAACACTTTTGTAGAAGAAAGGGATGATAGAAATGAAAACCTCTGGGAGAACTCAAGTATTAAAAAAATATTTGAAGTAGTTTCATCGTACACAGAAGATGGATGGTGTGAATTGCTCTTCTATATACTTTGGGAAGGCAAAGATCCTATCTGTCATGCTTATTTTAGTATCTTTAGAACTTCATGCCCTTTGCATAGAATATGCTCAACAAATATTTGCTGGATGAAAGAACAGATTGTACATATGCTGGAAGCATTGTCCCAATATCAGCAGTATTTTCTGAAAAAATGGTCTGCAGGCTCCAATTTATTTGTCCATTTTTTCCTTCTGATATGGTTTGGCTGTGTCCCACCCAAAATCTCATCTTGAATTGTAATCCCTATAATCCTCACAAACCCCATGTATCAAGGGAGACACCAGGTCGGGGTAATTGAATAATGGGGGTGGTTTCCCCCATGCTGTTCTCATGATGGTGAGTTCTCACGAGATAGGATGGTCTCATGTGTTTGGTAGTTCCTTCTGCATTCATTCTCCTTCCTGCTGCCATGTGAAAAAGGTGCCTTGCTTCCCCTTTGCCTTTCACCATGATTGTAAGTTTACTGAGGGCTTTCCAGCTGTGTAGAACTGTGAGTCAAACCTCTTTTCTTTATAAATTACCCAGTCTCCAGCAGTTCTTTGTAGCAGTGTAAGAATGGGTGAATACCTCCTTCCTTCCTTCCCTCCCTCCTTCCCTCCCTCCCTCCCTCCCTCCCTCCCTCCCTCCCTCCCTCCCTCCCTCCCTCCCTCCCCCTCCCTCCCTCCCTCCCTCCCTCCTTCCTTCCTTCCTTCCTTCCTTCCTTCCTTCCTTCCTTCCTTCCTTCCTTCCTTCCTCTTTTCCTCTCTCCCTCCCTTCCTTCCTTCCTCCTTTTCTCTCCTATTTAGTCTCATATTTTCTGCTTTCTGAAATGGCTTAAAACAGTGTGAGATGTTTGAATTCTTAAGTACTCTGTTGGTCTCACAGAGATTTCATCAAAACATAGCATCCCAGTTTTCACATTAGTGCAGAAAATAACAACAAATTTTGATACATTTTTATGTAATATATTTGTTCGCTGCTATCATCATTGTCATCATCATTGTGACTATACCAGCGTTAAAACCAGGGACTTGAAATTAAATGCTAGCTCTTTTGTTACTTGTGTTTGTTTGATCCATCAATCAGCAGCATCACCTGGGACGTTATTAGAAATGCAGAATCTCAGAACTTACTCAAGACTTCATAATTCAAAATCTGCATTTTCACAAGGCCCTCCAAGTGATTTACATGCTCACTAAAGTGTGAAAAGCCCTGGTCTAGATCAAGCAACAGGTAGAAGGGAAAGTAATCAACGCAGGGTGGAGGTTAAAGAATTTTAGTCTATGTGCTGATGCCACAAGGCCCAAAAAGTTTTTCTAGACAAGGCTTTATTGGAGTTTATGCCCCAACATAAGGCAGGCAGCAAGAGAGAGGGAGAGAGAGAATTCTCTGGCGACTCCTCAGAGGGAATTGAAAGGGAAGTTTTAAAGGGGTTATGGCAGAAAAGGAGTGATGTTTAGGCAGGTAGGGGTGTGGAAATTTTAGCATCTGTGCGCTTTAATAACATGCTTCTTCATGCATCACATGTTCCATTAGCACATTAAATTTACACCCCTGGATCATCATGGTGGACGGGAGGCAGGACTAGATTGCAGCTCCGACTCGAACAGACAGAGTAGCCTGTAAAGGCTTGGATCATGAATTTTTAGGAGAGCTTTTTAAAAAGCTCCAGGATGACTGCAAGAGCAAACCAGGAATCCCCAGAGGACCCACAGACGCTATGAAGGAAGCAGACTGCTCCTGCAGGACCCAAGAGACATGCCAAATACTGTGAGTACGCAAACTGCTGAAGTGGGGAAGGGAGATCCTCCGCTCCCAAACAGCCCCACTGGGGAAACTGAAAGTCTAGTTTGCGGGAGAAATTTCCGAATTTATGTGCATCTGAGTTGATTTAGAGAGCCGAGCAAAATATAGGGGTAGAGGAAGCAGTGGGAAGGTCCTGGAAGCTTGCTGGGTCCCCAAGCAGGCCGTTCTTGCCTGGCACCACAGGGATCTGAGTGGAGCAGCCAGCGGTGTGAGGAAAATGCCACAGGGAGAAGGAAGTCTCCAGTTGAATTTAGTAACAATTTGAACCAGGTGAGAAGCCTCCTGGCAAGAACTCCAGGGAGAGTGTGAATCTGGTGTGCAGACTCCACAGGCAGGGGAAGAACCAAAGCCCCTTTCTTTTGCAGTTAGGAGGCGGTAGCCTGGAGCGAGTTCTCAAGTCCTGCTTGACCACTGCATGGAAACAGACTCAGTGCTTTTAGGGGGGACATGGTGGGAGGGAGACTGGCCCTTTGGATTGCATGGGAGCTGGGAGAGGCTTGTGACTGCTGGTTTTTCCCCACTTCCTTGCCAAGCTGTATGACTCAGTAGAGGCAGCCATTATCCTTCTAGGTACACAAATGAATTGTCCTGGGAACCTCATCCCCATCCCCCACAGTAGCCACAGCAAGATCCACCCAAGGAGAGTCTGAGCTTAGACACAGCTAACCCTGCCTGCACCTGATGGGCCTTCCCTACCCACCAAGATAGCTGAAGACAAAGGGCAGATAATTTTGGGAGTTCTAGGGCCCTGCCCACCACCAGTTTATCTCCATACTACCACAGCTGATTCTTTCCATAAAGCACCACCTCTTGGCAGGAGGCCGACCAGCACAAAAATACAACATTAAACGACCAAAGCTAAGAACCGTCAGAGAGTCCATTTCCACCTGTCTGCCACCTCCACTTAAAGTAAAGGGGTGGAAAAAGGCATTTCATGCAAATGGACACCAAAAGCGAGCAGAAGTAGCAATTCTTATATTAGGCAAAACAAACTTTAAACCAACAGCAGTTGAAAGAAACAAAGAAGGACATTATATAATGGTAAAAGGCCTTGTCCAACAGAAAAATATCACAATCCTGAACATATATGCACCTAACACTGGAGCTCCCAAATTTATAAAACAGTCACTAATAGACGTAAGAAATTCTGCATAAACTAGAAACCTAGAAGAGGTTGATAAATTCCTGGAAATATACAACCCTCCTAGCTTGATCAGGAAGAATTAGATACCCTGAACAGATCAATAACAAGAAGTGAGATTAAAATGGTAATTAAAAAATTACCGACTAAAACAAAAAAATTCAGGACCAAACGGATTCACAGCAGAATTATACCAAAAATTCAAAGAAGAACTGGTGCTAATCTTACTGACACTGTTCTGCAAGATAGAGAAAGAGATAGCCCTCTAAATCATTCTGTGAAACCAGTATCACCCTAATAACAAAACCAGAAAAGGACATAACAAAAAAAGAAATCTATAGACCAATATCCCTGATGAACATAGCTGCTAAAATCCTTAACAAAATACTAGCTAACCAAATCCATCAACATATCAAAAAGATAATTCATGATGATCAAGTGGGTTTCATTGCAGGGATGCAGGGGTAGTTTAATAATAAATGTGATACACCACATAAACAGAATTAAAAACAAAAATCACATGATCATCTCAATAGATGCAGAAAAAGCATTCAACAAAATCAGGCATCCTTCTATGATTAAAACTCTCAGCAGAATCAGCATACAAGGGACATACCTCAATGTAATAAAAGCCATGTATGCCAAACCCACAGCTAACATGATACTGAATGGGGAAAAGTTGAAAGCATCCCTCTGAGAACTGGAATAAGACAAGGATGCCCATTCACACCACTTCTCTTCAACACAGTACTGCAAGTCCTAGCCAGATCAATCAGACAACAGAAGGAAATGGCATCAAAATCAGTAAGGAGGAAGTCAAACTGTCACTGTTTTCTGATGATATTATAATTTACCTCAAAAATCCTAAAGACTCCTCCAGAAAGCTTCTAGAACTGACAAAAAATTCAGCAAAGTTTCCAGATACAAGATTAATATATACAAATAAGTAGCTCTTCTACACATCAACAGGGACCAAGCGGAGAATCAAATCAAGAACTCAACCCCTTTTACAATAGCTCCAAAAATAATAAAGTACTTGGGAATTACCTACCCAAGGAGGCAAAAGACATCTACAAGGAAAACTACAAAACACTGCTGAAAGAAATCATGGATGACACAAACAGATGGAAACACATCCTATGCTTATGGATGGGTAGAATCAATGTTGTGAAAATGACCATACTACCAAAAGTAATCTACAAATTCAATGCAATTCCCATAAAAATACTACCATCATTCTTTACAGAATTAGATAAAAAGAATCCTAAATTTCATATGGAACCAAAACCAGCCTGCATAGCCAAAGTAAGACTAAGCAGAAAAGAACACATCTGGAGGCATCACACTACTTGATTTCAAACCATACTGTAAGGCCATAGTCACCAAAACAGCATGGTACTTGTATAAAAATAGGCACATAGACCCATGGAACAGAATAGAGAACCCAGAAATAAATGCAAATGCAGCTAACTGATCTTCAACAAAGCAATCAAAAACATAAAGTGGGGAAAGAACACCCTTTCCAACAAATGGTGCCGGGATAATTGGCTAGCCACATGTAGGAGAATGAAACTGGATCCTCATCTCTCAATTTATAAAAAAAAAACTCAAGAAGAATTAAACCTAAGACCTGAAACTTTAAAATTTCTAGAACATAACATTGGAAAAACCCTTCTAGACGTTGGCTTAGGCAAGGATTTCATGACCAAGAACCCCAAAGCAAATGCAATAAAAACAAATATAAATAGCTGGGATTTAATAAACGAAAGAGTTTTTGCATGGCAAAAGGAACAGTCTGCAGAGTAAACAGACAACCCTCAGAGTGGGAGAAAATCTTCACAATCTATACATCTGACAAAGGACTAATATCCAGAATCTACAACAAACTCAAGCAAATCAGTAACAAAAATCAAACAGTGCCATCAAAAAGTGGGCTAAGGACATGAATAGACAATTCTCAGAAGAAGATATACAAAAGGCCAACAAACAATGAAAAAATGCTCAACATTACTAATAATCAGGGAAATGAAAATCAAAACCACAGTGTGATACCACCTGCATTCTTACTCCTGCAGGAATGGCCATAATCAAAAAATAAAAAAATAAAAAAAGTAGATGTTGGCGTGGGTGTAGTGATCAGGGAATTCCTTCTACACTGCTGGTGGGAATGTAAACTAGTGTAGCCATTATGGGAAACAGTGTGGAGATTCAGTAAAGAACTAAAAGTAGATCTATCACTTGATCCAGCAATCCCACTACTAGGTATCTACCCAGAGGAAAAGAAGTCATTATATGAAAAGATACTTGCACACGCATGTTTATAGCAGCACAATTCACAGTTGCAAATTTGTGGAACCAATCAAAATGCCCATCAATCAACAAGTGGATAAAGAAACTGTGAGATATATATATATAATGAAATACTACTCATCCATAAAAAGAAATGATTTAATGGCATTTGCAGCGACCTCGATGAGATTGGAGACTGTTATGCTAAGTGAAGTAACTCAGGAATGGAAAACTAAACATCGTATGTTCTCACTAATATGTGGGAGCTAAGCTATGAGGATGCAAAGGCATAAGAATGATACAATGGACTTTATGGATGTGGTCGGAAGCGTGGGAGGGGGAAAGGGATAAAAGACTACAACCAGGGTGCAGTGTATACTGCTTGTGTGATGGGTGCACCAAAATCTCACAAATCACCACTAAAGAACTTACTCTTGTAACCAAACACCACCTGTATCCCAATAAACTATGGGAAAAATTTCAAAAAATAAATACGTAAATTTCCACCCCGGTTGTGATTTTTCGTATTACAATGAAGCTAGGGTTAAGGATTGGTTATTCTCCTGGTCTTGTGCACATGCAAGAGATAGGGTTAATTCCTTTGAGTAATATTTATGGTGGGAGCTGCTTATTTTAGCTTCCTCAAGTCCTGCAACCAGTGGGTATGGTGCTTTGAGCACGAGGGTACATGGTCTGGATGGATTGGTTGGGGTCCCTGCCGGCCACACCCAAACCCCAGCTTGTAGTAGAAGTCTTTGGTGGGACATGGGAGGTGGAGGTATGGAGACTGGGTCCCATCCCTAGTCTATCTCACTAGCATTGATTTATTTTCAAGGGCTGGCACGAGCTGGCTGAAGGGATAGTTTGCCTTGGTTTTCCTGCAGGGAGAGGAATACAAGAGATGTCAGATCTTAGAATGATTACTTGGCTTTCTGTTCAAATCTCTCACGCTTGCTTAAGAAGAAAATGAAAGGGTCTCATAATTGGAATCCTAGAGAAGGGGACAGACATCAAACTGTAGTACTCCCACTGTCACCAGTTTTAAGGCATGATTTGATCTCGTGTCAAAATGAAGGTCATAGACTATTGATTACCAACAATTATTGAGAATACATTTACTTTGTTAATTCTCTCCACCTTTTTCATTCTGAACTTTACCAGTGAATTCATCACTGAAAAATCTGTCACTACTGTAGAAAGATAATCTTTACTACTGCAAAATATATTCCTGCCAGAAACAAAAACTGCAGCAGCACTTAATTAAGGAATAAAGAAAGTCACGAAACTATTAGCACTGAACTGTAGCCTCTTGCTGTCCTTTTCATATAAGGATCTCACCAGAGGAAAATTAACAACAGAGACAATCTGAATCTTTCTTTTTCCCTTGTCCTCTGATTGAGGAATGACATTGTTCAGCAAATTAAACAGGTAAACAAGATTTTAAGGAGAATGTTTAAATTCCTTAATAGAACAAATTGTTTTTTAACACCCTTAAGCAGCTGTTAGAATCATCAGTTTACATACAAATAATGAATATGCTAATTGCAAATTTTTCTTCTCTAGTCATTAAAATAAGTCTCTTTCCAGGTGCCTAAAATCTTTTCTGGTTGTAGTTACAATATATACTTGAATGCATTCATTTAAAAATCCTTACAGTGTATATATTTTTGCTAATTGAAGTAGGTCTTCCTCTCCATGTAGTTGAGTTTGTGAGATTCTACATGTACAAACTTGCAAATAAATTTTAAACTTTATTGTTCTGCAAATAATTTAACCAGTCTATGAATTTCTCACTGATCTTTCCACCTTTATTGAGTTTAACCTAGTTATGATGTATTCTGTGGAAGTGACTATTAGGAGCCCAGAGAATTACAATACTATTGCTTTGGGTCATAATTTCAATTGTTGCTGATATTCCTACAATTTCAGGGTATAACTTATTTTAAGCGTAACCAATTTCTTTTGGATCCTGAGCTTGTGGGACTTACTAATCTGCATGAATAATTTGCATTAATGTGAATGGGAATATAATTATTCCTGAATTGTTCATTACTTATAGATGTTAATCTGAGTACAATTGCTTCCTTGAAAACATCAAACACAGTATTTATTTTATTTTGTACATGTAACAGTTTGTATACTTAAGTATAACAATTAACATTAACCCAGGAAAACTTGAGGGAACCAACGCATAGATGTTAACAGATACCTGTGGTGAGATGGTTATCTCAATTTGGAGGTAGTGAGTTTGGTAAACTCAAAGTGGTTAAAGAAATAATAAGAAGTCATCTTGTATTACAGGATCCTATTATTGCCCATTTTCAATCCCTAGTTTAGAACTTTGAGTAGATTATATTTTAAGAAACTTAACCTGGATTGACTATTAAAACTCAATGAAGAATACTACCAGGTAAGCACAGTGACAGGACTCAGCTGTGACTGAAACATGGATATTGAATAATTTAGAAAAAACTGATTTTTGGAAAGAACTGAAAGCAATAATAAGATGTTATCCATTTATGTGTAAAATCTAATCATGTATTTATAATTCCAAAATGAATTTTTATATAATAATAAATAAATAGTAGACTGATTTTAAAGATGTAAGAATACAAAACAGAAGAAATCCTAAAATTATTTTTTACTTTATATATATTAAAAATTTTCTTCAAAATGGACTCAAAATTTACTCAACCACCTTGCAATTCTGTTAATGAGCTCTCCTGCTACTTTTGTGATCAGGATTAGAGAAATTTCTACCGACTTTCAATTTTTCCCTAACCAGTTAAATGTCTTTTATGGAGAGTAGGCTAACTATAACTTTCTTTGACTCCTCATCAGCTTGTAATCTGAAAATTGATATTTTTTAACTAACATTTTTTGCCATTTTCTTTATAGCTCTAAGTTCCCATGTCTCTAGGATTGTCTACCATCCATCTTTATTTAGAAAATAAACTGGCTTTCAGAGTTATCTTAAGTATCAAGCAATTAGAGCTATTTTAATAACAAGTCATGCTCTCTTAATTCATCCTTAAAAGCCCCTTCCCTCCTCACTTCCCTTCCTTTCCTTTGTAAACCTTTACATATGTATTTCACAATCACATACACGTTTATTGAAATTGAAAAGGTAACATTTTTAACCTGGAAAAGTGTTGCATAATATTCATCTGTAAATAAACCTTGAAATTAAGCTTAAAGATGGATTTATCCTCTAGATACCAATAGAAAGTATGTTGAGTGAAATACTGGGTAATATCTTCACGTACAAATGTGTGAAAGATGTGCAAATGTTGCTCAAACAACTGAATGTTCTAGTGACCTTATAAGAACATAGATAATACCATTAAATGTCACCTCAGTAAAAAAGTTTTAGGTGCTGTTGATGTTCTAATTTAACGTAAGAGGGAGACTTTAAAAATCTATACCAACCCAGAATAATAAAGTACATGTCTTAAGCAAACATTTAGCAGGTTGTATTTAGATAATAATTTTTCTAATAACTGTCTATAGAGCCAAAATCAGAGTATTTAATAAATTTTTGAACTTATTCTAAATTATTAACAGAGAAGAATGATGTTACTAATAACATGGAATCTGGATATACCTATATGCATGGATATATATATATATACACACACAATGTGGATATAAATATACGTAAACCCTGATATGCTATTTAAACGTTTACTCTTATCAGGATTAATATGATAGACAATGTACTTTCTTGCAACTAAAAATGAGAGCAAAATAAGGAGAGGAAATATTAAATTCTCTTGGCAAGCTGAGATTAATAATGGGGCCTTAAGAAGAACAGAAAGATATTTTCAGGAAAGCTACATGAAGTCTAACTAACCTAAAATTTGATTGCTGATGGCATATCTTTTGTAATCTTCTGTCCCCCATCTCCATCTTCAGAATAGACCCCTACAACTATTTTAGTTTCAGTGTTGTTCAAGTCAGCCAGAGCACTCTATGATGCCTTTTGACATGATAGATTTGTTTCCTATTCCTTCTCTTCAGGTGTCATAAATATGGCAAGCTATTATGAATCTTAAGGTGAAAACAGAACATCCATACAAAGTGAGCATTTTTCACCCTAGGGGATTATTGATTTGTGCAGTGACTTTTGTCCTTGGCAAATTTCAATTTTCAATCGTGTGCAATTTTATAGGTATAAGCCAAACCCCTAGGCCTTTGTTTAATTAATACACACTTAATTGGGAAGCTTGTCTTTCTCCATATAACTTTGCTGTAAACAAAATGAGATTCTGGAAAAATGAATATACAAAAATGATGGGCTAATGTCAAGGTCAAACTACCTTTTGGTTAGCCTTACAGGTTAGTTTTTATTCAAGTTGGAAACCAAATTTTTATTACGCATGGTCACACAATATTCTAAAGCAAGATTTCTCAATCTTGTTACTGCAGATGGTCCCCGACTTACAATGGTACAGCGGTTTTTTTTTTTTTTTTTTTTTTTTTTTTTTTTTTTTTTTTTTAGAAGGGGTCCCATTCTGTTGCCCAGGCTGGAGTGCAGTGGCGGGGCTCACTATAACCTCTGCCTCCCGGGTTCAAGTGATTCTCTTGCCTCAGCCGCCCGAGTAGTTGGTATTACAGGCATGTGCCACCACGTCTGGCTAATGTTTGTATTTTTAGTAGAGACAGGGCTTCTCCATGTTGGCCAGGCTGGTCTCAAACACCTGGCCTCAAGTGATCTGCCTCGCTTGGCCTCCCACGCCTACAACACCAGGCCACTGTGGTACATCTTACCATGATTGTTTGACTTTACAATGGCACTAGAAGCTGTACTTTGAGTACCCACACAGCCATTCTTTTTTACACTTTCAGTGCAATAGTCAATAAATTACATGAGTTATTCAACACTTTATTATAAGATAGTCTTTGTGTTATGTGACTTTTTCCAACTGTAGGGTACTGTGTTTTAAGCATGTTTATGGGAGGCTAGGATAAGCTACAGTGTTCACTAGGTTAGGTGTATTAAATGCATTTTCAACTTACAATATTTTAAATTTATGATGGGATTATCAGGATGTAACCTCATTGCAAATTGAGGAGCATCAGTATTGACATTTTGGGTTCATTTTTTTTTTTAAACTGTTGGGAAATGTCTGCGTCATAGGGTATTTAGCAGCGTTTATGATCTTTACTTACCAGATGCCAGTAGCACCCTGGCTCCCAGCTATGACACCCAAAAATATTTCTAGAGATTGCCAAATATCCCCTTAGGGGAAAACTTACCCCTGAAGTTGAGAACCACAGTTATAAAATATTCTGTGACTGCTTACAAAGTCACAAAGAAAATTTTGGATTCTTACAGCTAGAAGTCTTATTATCTGACCAAGGATAATTCCCTGGGCAAGATTTTGAAAACTGAACTTCAGTTTCCTAATTGTAAACAACCAAGTAATCTTTAGTCGTTCTGACTGCAATACCCTGCCCTCATCATTTTTGATGGTGAAGAGCAGTTGGGTGACATAACAGTTCTTTCAGGCAACTGTCATGTGTCTCTCACCAGCAAGGCCACATATTTTTTCCAGTCATCATTACCTGCTGACATCCTTCTATCTCCAGAAGTTCAAATCTGTCTCTCTCTCTTTTTACTTCTATTTTTAAATATGTTGTTTCTTGCAGTCAGAGATCATGGATCAGCAATAGCTCAAAATATTGGTCAAGATGCTGCTGCTTCATAGATAAAACCCTAAATCTTAGTGCCTTATTATTTAATACAAGTTTTTCACATATATAATAGTCTATTCCCAAGTATATTTATTGTTGGGCACTTCATGTGATCCATGAGACCCAGGTTCCTTCCATTTTGTGATTCCACTCATCTCTAGGTCCTTGGAGTGCTGACTTACAAAACGTCGAATGGGCGGAGACCATGAGGAAGATTCACTCACATCTTAAACATCTCAGCCCCCAGATAGCATATAAAACCCATTCTCATTTCATTTTCCAGAACTCAGTCATTAACTACATCTAACTGCAAGTCAGGTTGGAAAATGGAGTCAAGTGGTGTAGTCATCTGAAAAAAGGAATTAGTTTTGCTAACAGTCTTGGGCCAGATTCAACTTCTTCCATTTCATCTAGTCACAAGCTTTTTTTCTGGCTCTACTTAGCTCTTGGCTATTCCTGGAAACCAAAGTGGGCTCCATCAAAGGTTTTTCCTTAATAACCTGGGTTTCTTTGTTCCAAGAAGTATCTTCTGTACTTGCTCATCAATTTTTGCTGGTCTAAGCCTGAGTCATCTGCAGGGTCTCCTTTATCTTCACTGTCCCAAGCTTCAGAATAATGTAATGACTGATGCAAGTGGTGACTCTCAATTCATTACATGCTCCCCAATGGTAGCTTGGCTCCTATGCGGCCTGATAGTGTATCCATTTTGGTTTGTGGTTGGGAATCCTTTTAATTCTCTGGCAATATTTTTATAGTGTTTGTTTACAGTGTTTTTGATACTCCTTAAGCCAGAATCCTCTTTCCCTTATGACCCTTGACAGATGACTTCTTATCCTACTTTACTTTTAAGCTGAAGATTTTTAAAAGGAAAATTTTTATCCACTCCTTTCTTTACTTCAATGTTGTGCTGTAATTTTTTTCATCTTCATTCTTTTCTTAGTCAGATGAGAGGTACTGCTCTTCTATGAAATCATATGTTATAAAACTGACCCCATCACTGGATACTTGCTGGGACAGGCTCTCTCAGTTGTCCCCAGCCTCTCAGTGCTTCCAATAGTTCTTTCATTTATGTTTGTGGATTAGATACATGGATGTGTAAGTGGCAAGTTGCTAGAGTAAACTATCTACTCTGCTTCTTCTTCTTCTTCTTCTTTTTTTTTTTTATACTACTGACATTTGCTGAAATTCCTGAAATTGTGGACCTCTCCTTCAGCTTTTAAAAATTACACTCTTTAAGACCTCTGGACCTCATAAAAGACTGCTGACTTTTCAAACCTTGTGACTTTTCCTCAGTTCAAATACACTGTCTAGAACATTGGCTTTATTATCTACCTCTTGTTTCTTTAAACTCTTGTATCTCTCAGCAACTTTCCCATCATCCTATCCTCATCTTCATCTCCTCTTAATGGTCACTTATCTATTTGTAAGATTACG
This sequence comes from Macaca thibetana thibetana, assembly GCF_024542745.1. NCBI lineage: Eukaryota > Metazoa > Chordata > Mammalia > Primates > Cercopithecidae > Macaca > Macaca thibetana. The sequence continues at coordinate 21,948,126 of NC_065579.1, read as the reverse complement.
ACTATGGAGATGCCACTATTTGCTGGATATTCTGGCAGGTTTTGAGGATCAAAGATAAAGATGATTTTCCTCATGCATTCAGCTTCTTTCTCTTCTTTTCTATAAATATTTAGCCTTTAGCATTCTTCTCAGGACCACATCGCACTTATTCCAAAATTGAACACATAGTTGGAAGTAAAGCACTCCTCAGCAAATGCAAAGGAACAGAAATTATAACAAACTGTCTCTCAGACCACAGTGCAATCTAACTAGAACTCAGGATTAAGAAGCTTACTCAAAATGGCTCAACTACATGGAAACTGAACAACCTGCTCCTGAATGACTACTGGGTACATAACAAAATGAAGGCAGAAATAAAGATATTCTTTGAAACCAATGAGAACAAAGACACAACATACTAGAATCTCTGGGACACATTTAAAGCAGTGTTTAGAGGGAAATTTATAGCACTAAATGCCCACAAGAGAAAGCTGGAAAGATCTAAAATTGACACCCTAACATCACAATTAAAAGAACTAGAGAAGCAAGGGCAAACACATTCAAAAGCTAGCAGAAGGCAAGAAATAACTAAGATCAGAACAGAACTGAAGGAGATAGAGACACAAAAATCCCTTCAAAAAATCAATGAATCCAGGAGTTGGTTTTTTGAAAAGATCAGCTAAATTGATAGATTGCTAGCAAGTCTAATAAAGAAGAAAAGAGAGAAGAATGAAATATACGCAATAAAAAATGATAAAGAGGATATCACCACTGATCCTACAGAAATACAAACTACTATCAGAGAATACTATAAACACCTCTATGCAAATAAACTGGAAGATATAGAAGAAATGGATACATTCCTGGACACATACACCCTCCCAAGACTAAACCAGGAAGAAGTTCAATCCCTGAAGAGACCAATAACAGGCTATGAAATTGAGGCAATAATTGATAACCTACCAACAAAAAAAGTCCAGGACCAGCCAGATTCACAGCCGAATTCTACCACAGGTACGAAGACGAACTGGTACCATTCCTTCAGAAACTATTCCAATCAATAGAAAAAGAGGGAATTATCTGTAACTCATTTTATGAGGCCAGCATCATCTTGATACCTGGCAGAGACACAACAAAAAAGGAGAATTTTAGATCAATATCCCTGATGAACATCAGTGCAAAATCCTCAGTAAGATACCGGCAAACCTAATCCAGCAGCATACCAAAAAGCTTATCCACCACGATCAAGTTGGCTTCATCCCTGGGATGCAAGACTGGTTCAACATACGCAAATCAATAAACATAATCCATCATATAAACAGAACCAAAGACAAAAACCACATGATTATCTCAATAGATGCAGAAAAGGCCTTTGACAAAATTCAACAGCCCTTCATGCTAAAAACTCTCAATAAACTAGGTATTGATGGGATGTATCACAAAATAATAAGAGCTATTTATGAAAAAACCACAGTCAATATCATACTGAATGGACAAAAAATGGAAGCATTCCCTTTGAAAACTGGCACAAGACAGGGATGCCCTCTCTCACCACTCATATTCAACATAGTGTTGGAAGTTCTGGCCAGGGCAATCGGGCAAGAGAAAGAAATAAAGGGTATTCAATTAGGAAAAGAGGAAGTCAAATCATCCCTGTTTGCAGATGACATGATTGATATTTAGAAAACCCCACTGTCTCAGCCCCAAATCTCCTTAAGCTGATAAGCAACTTCAATAAAGTCTCAGGATACAAAATCAATATGCAAAAATCACAAGCATTCCTGTACACCAATAAAAGACAAACAGAGAGCCAAATCATGAGTGAACTCCCATTCACAATTGCTTCAAAGAAAATAAAATACCTAGGAATCCAACTTACAAGGGATGTGAAGGACCTTTTCAAGGAGAACTACAAACCACTGCTCAATGAAATAAAAGAGGACACAAACAAATAGAACATTCCATGCTCAAGGATAGGAAGAATCAATATTGTGAAAATGGCCATACTGCCCAAGGTAATTTATAGATTCAATGCCTTCCCCATCAAGCTACCAATGACTTTCTTCACAGAGTTGGAAAAAAAGTACTTTAAAGTTCATATGGAACCAAAAAAGAGCCCGCATTGTCAAGACAATCCTGAGCCAGAGGAACAAAGCTGGAGGCATCACGCTACCTGACTTCAAACTATACTACAAGGCTACAGTAACCAAAACAGCATGATACTGGTACCAAAACAGAGATATAGACCAATGGAACAGAACAGAGCCCTCAGAAATAATACCACACATCTACAACCATTGGATCTTTGACAAACCTGACAAAACAAGAAATGGGGAAAGGATTCCCTATTTAATAAATGCCACTCGGAAAACTGGATCCCTTCCTTACACTGTATACAGAAATTAACTCAAGATGGATTAAAGACTTAAAACCATAAAAACCCTAGAAGAAAACCTAGGCAATACCATTCAGGCCATAGGCATGGGCAAGGACTTCATGACTAAAACACCAAAAGCAATGGCAACAAAAGCCAAAATTGACAAATGGATCAATTAAACTAAAGATCTTCTGCATAGCAAAAGAAACTACCATCAGAGTGAACAGGCAACCTACAGAATGGGAGAAAATTTTTACAGTCTACTTATCAACAAAAGGCTAATATCCAGAATCGACAAAGAACTTAAATTTACAAGAAAAAAACAACCCCATCAAAAAGTGGGTGAAGTATACGAACAGGCACTTCTCAAAAGAAGACATTTATGCAGGCAGCAGACACATGAAAAAATGCTCATCATCACTCGCCATCAGAGAAATGCAAATCAAAACCACAATGAGATACCATCTCACACCAGTTAGAATGGTGATCACTAAAAAGGCAGGAAACAACTGATGCTGGAGAGGATGTGGAGAAATAGGAACGCTTTACACTCTTGGTGGGAGTGTAAGCTTGTTCAACCATTGTGGAAGACAGTGTGGCGATTCCTCAAGGATCTAGAACTAGAAATACCATTTGACCCAGCCATCCCATTACTGGTTATATACCCAAAGGATTATAAGTCATGCTACTATAAAGACACATGCACACATATGTTTATTTATAGCACTATTCACAATAGCAAAGACTTGAAATCAACCCAAATGTCCATCAGTGACAGACTGGATTAAGAAAATGTGGCACATATACACCATGGAATACTATGCAGCCATAAAAAATGATGAGTTCATGTCCTTTGTAGGGACATGGATGCAGCTGGAAACCATTATTCTGAGCAATCTATCACAAGGACACCAAACGCCGCATGTTCTCACTCATACGTGGGAATTGAACAATGAGAACACTTCGACCCAGGATAGGGAACATCATACACCAGGGCCTGTCATGGCGTGGGGGGATGGGGGAGGGATAGCATTAGGAGATGTACCTAATGTAAATAATGAGTTAATAGGTGCAGCAAACTAACATGGCACATGTATACCTATGTAACAAACCTGCACAGTGTGCACATGATGTACCCTAAAACTTAAAATATAATTAGAAAAAGGAGAACTGCTAAAAAATAAATTTCTGTTATTTGAAGTATAAAAGAAAATATTTGGTCTTTGGTTCTCTCTCTCTGTGTCTGTCTCTTTCTGCTTTACAAACCTCTCCCTTAAAGAAGAGTAATTTTTATAGCACTGTCTCTTACATCTATGCAAATGTCTCTCATATTTGGAATTGAGCTTGCTATGAAGGCCAGTACCATTTTTCTCCTGCCGTTTACTGCCCATCACCATGGAAAACAAGTGAGGCTATAGTAAATTATGGCACCTGCCTTTTGTTCTAACTTCTACCCATCTTAGTCTCCAATGTTAGAACTTTATGCCTCAATTATCATTTTATAAAAAGAACTTTAATTATAATTTTAATGTAGAAATATCAGAAAATAAATATTAGAAAAAAGTAATATTCACTTCTAATCCCATCAACTAGATAGAGCTAACATTAATGTTTTGTTGTGCAGAGTGAACATTATATATGTTCATTTTGGGATCGTCTTCTGTGTAGTCTTTGTAAATCTACTTTTTCACTTCATATGTCACGAGCATTTTTCCTTCTCTATAGGTACATTTACATCATTTTTAATAGCTGCATAATTTCCCATAATTTAAATAACCATTGTCTAAAGAATGCTGCAATTTGCAGACTGGTAGGCAATTCCTTGCTCACATCTTTATTTTTCCATAGGACACATTCCCAGAAGTGAAAGTGCAGATTCAAAGAACCTGTAGGTATTTAATGAGTCCAGTCAATCAGCATTGCTCAGGGGGAAACTCCTTGCCTTCACGCTTCAATCGAGTAAATATCCAAGGAGTTCTTGTTATGTTCCATGCCCTATACTCCTGTTTCTCCAACTTCTCTCTCCAATTTTTTTTTTCATTTTTCCAGATTAATCTTGCTTAAACCTTGTATGCATCTGTCATTTCCCTTCGTGGAAACCTCCCCAATACAATAACACCTAATGACTAAAGCCTGACTTTCTGGCCTGCCAGTCAAGCCCTACTCCCTTTTACACACACGCACACACACCCACACAAGTCCCAGCCCTCATTTCCAATTAGGGATCCCACTACCCTCCCATATGAACCTTCCACATCTCTGCAGGCTGATGTCCTGTCCTGGTACTCCTTAACCCTGATTCTGTATTTTTTCATTCCCATCCACCACTCTTTCAAAGAACCAGAAAGGCATTCCAAGGGTCCTCCTCCTCTAGAAGTGCTGTCTATCCAGTGGTATTATTTCTCTTCAAGCTCTGATTTGTCATGTGTTAGTGTTATCCTGAAAGGTGCAAATATACTAAGCTCCTTCTGGGTACAACTGAAATTATATTTATTTCTCACTCCCCTGAACAGACTACTATGTACTCACTCTATTTTTATAGCTCATAAATGTATTTAACATTTATTGAGCATCTACTATGTGGTGGTTACTATACTTAGTTCTGTGGATACAATAATAACTAAGTTAGCTGTGGTCTTCATCCATATCACATAGGCAATCTAAGAATTTGCCAAGTTTTTACTTTACAGACCTACCCATTTGAACATACATACCCTGAATACCCATATATTCCCGACAGGCTTAATTATGGGTTGCTGTCATTCTACTCCTTTCTCAAGACTACTTCCTGATAAACTTCTTTCACAAACAAGTAAAAACCTGGAAGTCCAATGAAATCCATTATTTATAAAATTCTATTCTGCATTATCTGGCCTATTCAGTGTAATAAATGAAAGTATTCAAATAATTTCAGGGATAATTGAGCCCAAATTCAAAGACAACTTCTCAAAGACAATTCTGTGGATATCCATGGTATGAGATTTTGCATTTTGAAGAAAAATACACACAATGTATTTTTACATTGGAATCTTCTAGTGTTAAATAAGTATTGCTAAATGAAAGTAGACCCGGCATGGTGGCTCGCACCTGTAATCCCAGCACTTTGGGAGGCTGAGGTGGGCGGATCACCTGAGGTCAGGAGTTTGAGACCAGCTCGACCAACATGGAGGAACCCTGTCTCTACTAAAAATACAAAATTAGCTGGTGGTGGTGGTGCACACCTGTAATTCCAGCTACTCTGAAGGCTGAGGCAGGACAATTGCTTGAACCTGGGAAGTGGAGTTGCTGTGAGTCAAGATTGCGCCATTGCACTCCAGCCTGGGGAACAAGAGCAAAACTCCTTCTCAAAAAAAAAAACCAAAAAAAAAAAAAAACACAAAAAAACAAAAAACAGTAAAAACAGATCATGCAAAAACACATAAAAGTAAAAAGTAAATGGAACTTCATCACCACTATGAAGGATTATACACTGAACAATAAAGCAATGCAAATGTGATCATCTTTATTTCTAATCCCTCAAATATTTAAATGAATTCAGTTTGGATGGATGTCTCAGCTCTGAAAAATCCTTTAATTGAGAAAACAGAAAATCCCTAAGTCGTGATGGGTTCTAGTAGATTCTCTTTTGCACTGTGAAATATACAATTTTGTGTTTACCTTAAATTTAGACTTTAAGGAAATATCTTATTGAAGGTGTATATATTAAGGTCTCTCAGGGTCAACATTTTCCATAGGAATCAAAATCAAGAACATGAGCAGGAAATGTTGGGTGATTAGGGAGATTTTATACTTTCATTTGTAACAAATAATTCACAGGGAAGAAAAGGTAGAATCTTACAAGTAAAGAGATTAGGCAAAAGTCCAACTAGGGATTTAAGTGATCAATATGTTTCCTTTGGCTAATCTAATAGTAAACTTAGGTCCAAGAAATTAGGAAAAAAGTCAAGAGAACTATGCTGTTAATAAAAGATGAAATAAAAGAAGCAACAATGATGATTTATTCACAAGTTTTCAGAGACTTAACGAAAAATTTCATAGGCATAATGTAATGATTTTTCATTCTGTTTATTCAACCTTTCTACTCAAGATAATCTAAAGAAAAGTATGAGAATCAAAATGATTAATGAATGTATTTCAGTTTCAATACAGCTGAAATTTTGAATGATAATTTGAACTGGGAAAGACATTTTTAATGGTAGAATTGTTACTTCTTTTGGATTTAATTAACTGGCAAGTTAGTGGGAAGTTAGAAAATTTGGTGTTTTAGAGATTATTTCTGAAAGCACAGAGGCTACATTTAGCAATAGATATAATAAAGAATATAAATATCTTCATACATACATATATATATAGTTACAAAAAATAGATGTGTTTAGATTAGCTAGATATAAGGAAAACTTTTGGCTGATATACTGTGCTGCGTCTCCATGTCTATTCTTTTCTTACATCAGAAAGTCTAAAAGCCTGAAGTTTTCTTTTATTGTTTTTACACCCCTTAAGCATAAATTTCATTATCTTCATGGTTCACTTGTTTCCAAGACAGATAACCTGGTGTCCCTGATATAGCCCATATGTGTCTTGGTAGTGAATGGCTGTTCATAAACTGTGAGTGCAAAGATGGCTTACGCATCTGTTTATATAGTCAATTTCTTTTTTAAGCTGAGGCATACCATTTTTCTACGAACTCTCTTGTTACTGTGCCCATTAATCAGTTTTTGTTTGCAATGACAGTGTTCACATGATAACAAGACTTTTAGAAATATGATTTCTGGGCTCAAAATCCTTACCAATGTGCAGATTCCAAGGGACTAGAATAGGGAAGAATATCCTATTGATGAAATTTCTAGGTCACAACTCTGGCCCTTGTGGATTACTGCAGTTGAAGGTGTTCAAGAAGAGGGTGCATCACCACCTGGAAACTAGAATATGTTTAAAGATGTTTTAGATTGTGAATGCTGGAACTACGTTAGCTTTTTATTTTATCCTGATTTTTTTCTTTGAATCCCAAATTCAGAGAATAAACTCCTCAACTCATGGCATATGGTCATCATTATTATCCATTCAAGAGCCTTTTCTTTTCTAATTTTTATTCATTTGGCCTTCCCTTTCCTCCCCAATCTTCACCTCTAATTTATTCCTGCAAATAGAAATGAACTCAACATATTTATGTCCTTAAATGTGCATGTATTCCTATAAAATGTGTAGACTTTATATGTGTTTTAAATGTTCATAAGTGGTATTATTTCTCAATCTCTTTTTTTCCTTCTTTTAATTTTTTATTTTGAAATACTTTTAAATTCATGGAAAAGGGGCAAGAATACTAAAAAGAATTCCAGGATACCCTTCACTCAGATTCATTCATTAATATCATTTGACCACATTTGCTCTATCATTATTTTTCTATAAATACACATTTGTATTTTTTTCTGAACCATTTGAGAGCAAGTTGCTGATATGGTTTGACTGTGTCCTCACCCAAATCTCCTCTTGAAGCGTAACTCCCACAATTCTCACCCATCATGGGAGGAACCCAGTGGGAGATGGAAGAATTATGGGGGTGAGTCTTTTCTGTGCTGTTGTTGTGATAGTGAATGAGTCTCATGAGATCTGATGGCTTTAAAAACAAGAGTTTGCCTGCACAAGCTCTTTCTTTGCCTGCCGCCATCCATGTAAAACATGACTTGCTCTCCTCCTTGCCTTCTGCCATGATTGTGGGACTTCCCAAGTCATGTGGAAGTATAAGTCCAATTAAACCTCTTTCTTTTATAAATTTCCCAGTCTTGGGTATGTCTGTATAAGCAGCATGAAAATGGACTAATATGGTTGCATACAACATTCTTAATGGTTGCGCAGTATTCTACTAGTTCATTTAAACCAACTTCCTATTATAGCATTATAGCATGTTTAGGTGGTTCTCAATTTTACTTTTTTTTTTTTTTTTTTTTTGTAGAGACAGGATCTTTCTCTGTCACTCAGGCTGGAGTGCAATGGCACATGCATAGCTCAATATAACCTCAAACTCCTGGGCTCAAGCCATCCTCCTGCCTTAGATTCCCAAAGCACTGGGATTACAGGTGTGCCAATACACCTGGCCTTCAATTTTTAAACATATGATAAACTATATGATGAGGTAAACATTCTTGAACTTACATGTTTGCATGGCTGTCTAATTATTTCCTTAGGCTAAATTCTAGATGTGAAACCACTGAGTGAAAGGGTGAAAGCATAGACTTGTTTTAAAGCTCTTGGTCCCTAGTGTTGCCAAGTCATTCTCCAGAAAGCAGTGCAGGTCTTTCTACTCCCGTTAGTAGCGTCTGCCTATGTCTTGCTCTTGACAATCCTCCCTGTCAGAATCCTTGCCACTTTGACAAATGAAATGGTATTGCATTATTGCTTTATTTATTTATTTATTTATTTATTCATTCATTCATTTTTTTATTTCCATAAGTTATTGGGGAACAGGTGGTGTTTGGTTACATGAGTAAGTTCTTCAGTGTAATTTGTGAGAGTTTGGTGCACCCATCACTCAAGCAGTATGCACTGAGCCCTATTTGTAGTCTTTTATCCCTCACCCTCTTCTGATCCTTTCACCCTGAGTCCCCAAAGTCCATTGTGTCATTCTTATGCCTTTGCATCCTCATAGCTTAGCTCTACTTATGAGTGAGGACATATGATGTTTGGTTTTCTACTCCTGAGTCACTTCACTTAGAAAAATAGTCTCCCATCTCATTCAGATTGCTGCAAATGCCCTTAATTCATTCCTTTTTAGGGCTGAGTAGTATTTCATTGAATATACATATACCATAGTTTCTTTATCCACTCATTGATTGATGGGCATTTGCATTGGTTCCACATTTTTGCAATTATGAACTGTGCTGCTATAAACATGGGTGTGCAGGTATCTTTTTCCTATAATGACTTCTTTTCCTCTGGATAGATACCCAGTAGTGGGATTGCTGGATCAAATGGTAGTTCTACTTTTAGTTCTTCAAGGAACCTCCACACTGTTTTCCACAGTGGTTGTACTAGTTTACATTCCCATCAGCAATGTAGAAGCGTTCCTGGTTCATCACATACATGCAAACATCTACTATTTTTTGTTTTTGATTATGGCCATTTTTGCAGGAATACAGTGGTATTGCATTGTGGTTTTCATTTGCATTTCCTTGATAATTAGTGATGTTGAGCATTTTTTCATATATTGGTTGTCCATTTGGATATCTTCTTTTGAAAATTGTCTATTCATGTCCTTAGCCCACTTTTTGATGGGATCGTTTTTTGCTTGGTGATTTGTTTGAGTTTGTTGTAATTCTGGATATTAGTGCTTTGTCAGATGTATAGATTGTGAAGAGTTTCTCCCACTCTGTGGGTTGTCTGTTTTCTCTACTGACTTTTCCTTTTGTTGTGCAAAAGCTCTTTAGTTTAATGAAATTCCAGCTACTTATGTTTGTTTTTATTGCATTTGTTTTTTGGTTCTTGGTCATGAAATCCTTGCCTAAGCCAATGTCTAGAAGGGTTTTTCCAATGTTATCTTCTGAATTTTTACAGTTTTAGGTCTTAGATTTAAATCCTTAATCCATCTTGAGTTGATTTTTGTATAACGTGAGAGATGAGAATCCAGTTTTATTCTCCTACATGTGGCTAGCCAATTATGCCAGCACCGTTTGTTGAAAAGAGTATCCTTTCCCCACTTTATGTTTTTGATTGCTTTGTTGAAGATCAGTTAGCTTTAAGTATTGGGGTTTATTTCTGGGTTCTCCATTCTGTTCCATGGGTCTATGTGTCTATTTTTATACCAGTACCATGCTGTTTTGGTGACGATGGCCTTACAGTATAGTTTGAAATCAGGTAATATGATGTCCCCAGATGCATTCTTTTTACTTAGTCTTGCTTTGACTATGTGGAGTCTTTTTTGGTTACATATGAATTTTAGAATTTCTTTTTTAACTCTGTGAAAAATGATGGTGGTATTTTTATGGGAATGGCATTGATTTGTAGATGGTTTTTGGCAGTATGGTAATTTTTACAATATTGATTCTACCCATCCATGAGCATGGGATGTGTTTTTATTTGTTTCTGTCACCTATGATTTCTTTCAGCAGTGTTTTGTAGTTTTCCTTGTAGAGGTCTTTCACCTCCTTGGTTAGGTATATTCCTAAGTATTTTATTTTACTTTTTTGCAGCTATTGTAAAAGGGGTTGAGTTTTTGACTCAGCTTCGTTGCTGTTGGTGTATAGAAAAGCTACTTATTTGTATACATTAATTTTGTATCTGGAAACTTTGCTGAATTCTCTTATCAGTCCTAGCAACTTTCTGAAGAAGTTTTTAGAGTTTTCTAGGTAAATAGTTATATTATCATCAGTGACAGTTTGACTTCCTCTTTACTGATTTGGACACTCTTTATTTCTTCCTCTTATCTGATTGCTCTGGCTAGGACTTCCAGTACTATGTTGAAGAGGGGTGGTGTGAGTGGGCATCCTTGTCTTGTTCCAGTTCTCATAGGGAATGCTTGCAACTTTTCCCTATTCAGTATTATGTTAGCTGTGGGTTTGTCATAGATGTCTTTTATTATATCTATGTCCCTCGTATGCCGATTTTGCTGAGACTTTTAATCATAAAGGGTGCTAGATTTTGTTGAATGCATTTTCTGCATCTATTGAGATAATCATATGAGTTTTGTTTTTAATTCTGTTTTATGTGGCGTATCATGTTTTTTGATGTGCATATGTTAAAACATCCCTGCGTCCATGGATGAAACCCACTTGATTATCATGAATTATATTTTTGATATATTGATGGATTTGGTTAGCTAGTATTTTGTTAAGGATTTTAGCATCTATGTTCATCAGGGATATTGGTCTCTAGTTTTCTTTTTTGGTTATGTCCTTTTCTGGTTTTGGTATTAGGATGATACTGGCTTCACAGAATGATTTAGAAAGGGTTCCCCCTGTCCCTATGTTATGGAATAGTGTCAATAGGATAGGTACCAATTCTTCTTGGAATGTCTGGTAGAATTCTGCTGTGAATCTATCTGGTCCTGGACTTTTTTGTTGGTAATTTTAAAAATTACCATTTCAATCTCACTGCTGGTTATTGGTCTCTTCAGGGTATCTAAATCTTCCTGATTTAAGCTAGGAGGGTTGTGTATTTCCAGGAATTTATCCATCTCTTCCGGGTTTTCTAGTTTATGTGCATAAAGGTGTTGATAGTAGCCTTGAATTATCTTTTGTATTTCTGTGGCGTCAGTTGTAATATCTCCTGTTTTGTTTTTTAGTAAACTTATTTGTATTTTCTCCCTCCTTTTCTTGGTTAATCTTGCTAATGATCTATCAATTTTATTTATCTTTCCAAAAATCCACCTTTTTGTTTCATTTATCTTTTGTATTTTTGCTTGTTTTATTTTAATTTCCTTTAGTTCTTCTCCGATCTTGGTTATTTCCTTTCTTCTGCTGGGTTTGGGTTTGGTTTGTTCTTGTTTTCCTAGTTCCTTGAGGTATGACCTTAGAATGCAAGCTTGTGTTTTTTCAGACTTTTTGATGTAGGTGTTTAGAACTATGAACTTTCCCCTTATCACCACCTTTGCTGTATCCCAGAGGTTTTGATAGGTTGTGTCACTATTGTTCAGTTTGAAGAATTTTTTAACTTCCATCTTGATTTTGTTTTTGACCCAATAATCATTCAGGAGCAGGTTATTTAATTTCCATGTATTTGTACAGTTTTGAAGGTTCCTTTTGGAGTTGATTTCCAGTTTTATTTCACTGTGTTCTGAGAGAGTGCTTGATATAGTTTCAAGTTTTGTTTTAATTTATTGAGGCTCATTTTGTGGCCTATCATGTGGTCTGTCTTTGAGAAAGTTCCATGCACTGTTGAATAGAATGTATATTCTGAAATTGTTGGGTGGAATGTTCTGTATATACCTGTTGAATCAATTTGTTCCAAGGTATAGTTAAAATCCATTGTTTCTTTGTTTACTTTCTGTCTTGATGATTCTTCTAGTGCTGTCAGGGGAGTATTGAAATCTCCCACTGTTATTGTGTTGCTATCTCATTTCTTAGGTCTATTAGTAACTGTTTTATAAATTTGGGAGCCCCAGTGTTAGCTGCATATATATTTAGAAATGTGATATTTTCCTGGTGGACAAGGCCTTTTATCATTATATAATGTCCTTTGTCTCTTTTAATTGCTGTTACTCTAAAGTTTGTTTTGTGTGATGTAAGAATAGGTATTTCTGCTCACTTTTGGTGTCCATTTGCATTAAATGCCTTTTTCCATTCCTTTACCTTAAGTTTATGTGAGATTTATGTGTTACGTGAGTCTCTTGAAGGCCACAGGTTGGTGAATTCTTATCCATTCTTCCATTCTGTATCTTTTAAGTGGAGCATTTAGGCCATTTACATTCAATGTCAGTATTGAGATGTGAGGTATCATTGCACTCATCATGTTATTTGTTGCCTGTATACCTTGGTTTTTTGTTCTTTGGTTTTGTTTTTCAAATTGTTTTTTTGTTTTATAGGTCCTGTGAGATGTATGCTTTTTTTTGATGTTTTTCCAGGATTTGTTTTAAGACTTAGAGTTCCTTTTAGCAATTCTTGTAGTAGTGGGTTGGTAGTGATGAATTCTCTCAGCATTTGTTTGTCTGAAAAAAAACCTATATCTTTCCTTCCTATATGAATCTCAGTTTCGCTGGATACACAATTCTTGATTGATAGTTGTTTTCTTTTATGAGGCTAAAGATAGGGCCCCAATCCCTTCTAGCCTGTAGGGTTTCTGCTGAGAAATCTGCTGTTAATCTGATAGGTTTTCCTTTATAGGTTACCTGGTACTTCTGTCTCACAGCTCTCAAGATCCTTTCCTTCATCTTAACTTTAGATAATCTGATAACTGTGTGCCTAGGTGATGATCTTTTTGCAAAGTATTTAATAGCTGTTCTTTGTGCTTCTTGTGTTTGGATGTCTAGGTCTTTAGCAAGACCAGGGTAATTTTCCTCATTTTTTCCCCCAAATATGTTTTTCAAACTTTTAGATTTCTCTTCTTCCTCCAGAATGTCAATTATTCTTAAGTTTGTTCATTTAACATAATCCCGGAGGCTTTGTTCGTATTTTCTTATCATTTTTTCTTTGTCTTTGTTGGATTGGGTTAATTCAAAGACCTTGTCTTCGAGCTCTGAATTTCTTTCATCTACTTGTTCAATTCTATTGTTGAGACTTTCTAGAGTGCTTTGCATTTCTACAAGTGTGTCCAATGTTTTCAAGTTTTGATTGTTTTCTCTTTATGCTATCTATTTTATTGAATATTTCTCCCTTCACTTCTTGTATCATTTTTTGGATTTCCTTGCATTGCACTTCACCCTTCTCTAGTGCCTCCCTGATTATCTCAATAACTTACCTCCTGAATTCTTTTTCAGGTAAATCAGGGATTCTTCTTATTTTGGATCCATTGTGGAGATCTAGTGTGATTTTTTTTTTTTTTTTTTTTGAGTGTTAAAGAACCCTGTTTTGTCACATTAGCAGAGTTGGTTTTCTGGTTCCTCTCATTTGGGTAGGCTCTGTCAGAGGGAAGGTCTAGGGCTGATGGCTGTTATTCAGATTCTTTTGTCCCATGGAGCGTTCCCTTAATGTAGTACTCTCCCCCTTTTCCTATGGATGTGACTTCCAGAGAGCTAAGATGCAGTGATTGTTATCTCTCTTCTGGATCTAGCCAACCAGCAAGTCTACCAGGCTCTGGGCTGGTATTGGGGGTTGTCTGCACGGAGTTCTGTGATGTGACTCTTCAGTGGGTCTCTCAACTATGGACATCAGCACAGTATTTGAGGTGTCTCCCCTTTTCTTCAGGAACATTTCACTGTCTTCAGAGGGTCTGCGGATCCTCTTGGGTCTCCTGATTTATTCCTGCAATCTTTCTGGAGCAAAAATTCATGATGCGAGTCTCTACATGCTACTCTATCCATCCAAGTCAGAACTGCAATCTAGTTCTGCCTCCTATCTGCCATGATCCAGCTTACTCCCCCAATCTCATTTAGTTTTCTGCTTTACGCATTTGAAATTATTTATTTATGACTAAGCATATTATATCTAGCTCATAATTAGTGATTTTAAAACTTTCATTTTTTGGCTATGGAATGTTTCGTTAAAATAAAATTTTATAGAATATCAGACATGACAGACAGGTGAAAGCAGGGCTGCTTTGGCACAAGTGTGTTTGTATGTGTCTGGAGCTGCCCTCAATCTGCTTGGTCTTCCTCTTCTTCCATAAAATGGTCCCTGAAGCACTTCTTCTGAATCAAGGGCTACTTGGAACACAATATAAAAAACTCTTGGACTAAGTGCTTTCTAAATCCACTCCCTTTCTCCCAACTGCTTTTCCAAGATCTATCTTTCTGTGAGACATAATAGGAACTTTACTTTATCTGAGCTTTCCATCTTGCCAATTAACCTTTGCGAACAACGTCTTGTTTTGGTGTCTTCAAGGGATCCACTCAGCCCTCCATACACATTTTAAGGGTGTGAGTGGGCAAAGCTCTTACTTCAGTTTCCAAAGGGAGACACTGTAGTATGTAGAGAAACATTTTACACAACAAGCTAATAGAATGCTTTGGAGAGGAGATGATAACCTAGAGGTAACTAGGTTGCCTCTATTTACATATGTGAAAAACTCCTTCCTTCCTTCTCTGAATAAATCTGCATATGGAAAGTTAGCACCTTATGAGATAACACATGGACTGGAGTCTTAATACGTTTTTCTTAAAACTTAAGCAGGAAACACATAAGCACACACACACTCTCTCTGTCTCTGTTTCTCCCTCTATCTCTAATATTTAAGTGAAAGTCTTTGTAAATTGTATTTCACATTTTTCTGCTTTCTTACACACAGTATGGTAAAGATAATACAAACAAACTTTTTTTCCATGCTTTGAGGCCTCTGGAGCTGTTTGCTTCATCTCTAAATTGCCCCAAGCTGTTAGGAATTAGTATGTCTTCCTTCACGTATTCTTTGTTTCTTATATTTCTGTGAATGTCAATTTGTCTATCAATAGTGGCCAGTCTTTTCTACTTTCCCTAGATGGCCATTTCTAATCCTTTATGAATTAAGAAACCAGATAAGCAGGTTTTTGAAAATTGGATCCAAACTGCACAATTCTGCCTGAAGACCTCAGTGACCCCCTGAATAAACTGCCCAATATTTGATCTTTTGATTTTTTGGCAGGCCTTTTGGATGCTCAGAGTTTTTTTTATTACCTTATGGTTAGTCTCTCTTTTTGGCAGTTGCAGTCGCCATGTGAGTGCCCATAGGATTGAGTCAGCTTTTCCCATGTTTGATCTTGAAGGAAATAAACAGGCACATTGCAACTTTTATCCTTCTACTTCCTTTAATTGTGATTAATTTGGCTTGAAAAAACGGATTTTTTTTTTTGTTAGTGTCACTAAATTATTTTTGGTTTACTGAAACAGTCAAGCTAATTCCTGGATAGGTACTAAATTCACTTATGAGAAACTTCTTAGCTAATCAATGCTTATAAGGTATTATTTCTCTCATGATACCTAAATAATACCAACAATAAAAAAAAAATCTGTGTTTACTCATTGGCCCAAAGACCTTCAGGTCAAACCTGAGTATACTGCTCCACTATTCATAACGGTCTTTATTTTTTTCATTGTTAATAACAAAATAAATATTTTCAGAAGGTCAATAAAGCCTTTTGTGATGACTTTATAATGCTGAGGGGTGACTTTAACTATTATTAGTATCTTTAAAATGATGATACTAGTGAAACCTAACAGTTGGTTGTCTTACTGGAAGGTCTTGTAATAGCAAGGATTTTCCTATATTCAGTTCCATTTTGGAGAACATAATTCAATGCGCAGTATGTCTCAGTGCAAGAGAACATATAATAATTCCTGTGCTGCCTTAATGGGATTGCACCATATTCTTTTAAATAATAACACTGCCTTTTCTTAAAGAAAAGATGCTAGTATTAGTGTTCTTAAGCCCCAGCTAAAACATGTTGATGCTAACATGAAAAATGTCAGCACAGACAGTGTCATTCATTCTTTTTCCTTCCTAACTTGAGTCAATAACCATAGGATCCACGCCTTCATGAATTTCTCTGTTTTGCCATTCTTTTTTTTTTTCTCTCTTTTTTCCCCATTTCTAAACTGTTTGTTGCTCTACTCTTCTTTGAAGCACTTACAGACCACACTCTGGGGTGACCAACTGGAATGAAAAGGTGAGAGACCATTTTTATCCAGTAATTTTCCATAATTCCCATTAGAAATAAATGGGGCAGTGAAGTCCTGTGCAATTGTTAATAACAAATGAGACAAACACTTGTACCTGTGACAGGAGTCTACAATATATGGGTAAGTGAAAAATAATGGCTGCAAACAGTATTATTATCTCATGCTTGTACAACACCAACACATAGAAATACCAATGCATAGGAATGCATTAGATCCTTTCATCCAACAACACATAGAAATAATAATGCAAAAAGGCATAGGAATATGTCTAGAAGGAAAATCAGCCTAGTTATCAAAAGAGCTATTACTAAGAAAGGGGAGACCAAGAGAGAAGGATTTGAAAAACACATTGCATGATTATTATATAGAAATATCTACATTATATATACATAATAAATATGCATATATTATATAGAAAAATCTACATTGCATGATTATATTAAACAACCACACATGACATTTATCATAAAATAATGCCATTTTGGGGGATTATTTTATAGAAAAACAAACTAGAGAAGCAGAGTGATGGCTTTCTCTGGGGACATAAAGGTGTCACAGAAAGGAGAGATTTTCCTGGTCAGGATCACTGGTAGATGTACATTCTGTCCATGCTGGCAACACGATATTCTGTGGACTCAGCACCAAGACTGAATAGCTACAAGCAGTTAAGTGACAGCATTGAAGGATAGCCTTTCTGTCACCCTCCAAATCACTGAAAATAATTGGACTGACCCTCTGATTAGCCCAGAAGAAAATCTCACTGAGGTGCCTTGACCCAATTCTCTGTAGTCATTTTCTGACAGTGGTTGGGTTTGCTTGCATCTAATTGGATTGTAGAGATGAAAAGGGTGAAGTTATAGATTTAGAACCATGATCATCTTGAGATGAGCTTTCTTGCTGCGTGTGTGGAGCTGGGGTCAGCCTCAGACTGACCACTGGAAAATGATCCAGAGTCATTTTTCAAGCATTGCTTTTGAGCAACATGGCCTGCAAATTTGGAGTTCCAGATAACTAGACATTACAATTTCCATGAGCCGTTTTCATGGTTTTGAGGATAAACAAGAAGCTCTCTAACTCACTTATTTGAGGGACAAAACTGTCTTTCCCTGTCTGTGTGTTGAGCACAAGAGAAACAGCAAAAGCTCCTAATTGAAAATAGAAATTACAAATTTTTTTTTGGCTTTGTAAAAAGTCAAAAGTAAAAAGTTCAGCTAGAAAAATGCTTCATAATCTTTCTCAGTGTAAAAGATGGGTTGTAGGAACACAGGAATATTTATGTACTAATGGTAGAAAAGTAAAAGATATAGTCATCTTGGAGGACAATTGGGAAGCATTTATTAAATATAAAAATTAGTATAACCTATTGTTTCAGTTATCTACTGCTATGTAAAAAATTCTCAAACTTTAGTGCTTAAAAGAATTTGCTAGTGTCTCTTGTAGTTCTGTGGCTTGACTGAGCTCAGCTGAGTGGTTCCCATTGGGTCTTTCATGTGGCTGCAACCAGATAGTACCTAGGGCTGGAGTTACAAAAACACTTGACTTGGAGAGTAGACATCCAAGATGACTTTTTCACTCATAATATGTCTGAGCTTCAGTTAGGATCAAGCTGAAATGAATGGCTTTTCTCTCAGCTCCCATCATCTTTTCACATGGCTAGCTTGGGCTTTCTCGAAGGACAGGAGTCTCAGGGTAGTCATACTTCTTATATAATGACTGGCTTTCTAGAACAAGTATTTCAAAGGCCCAGTTGGAAACCATAAAGTTTCTTATAACCTGGCCTCAGAAGTTCAAGAAAATCATTTATATCACATTTTATTGGTTATGTAAGTTACTAAGGCCAGGCTCATTTTCAGGGAGATGGGAATTAGACTGTGCCTGTTGACATGAGGAGAAACATGAGTTTATATGGAGATAGGAATTTATTATAATAACAACAAAAACACCCCTAGACCATGGGTAGCCATCTTCAGCGACTATTTACACACTTATGAATTAGCAACTCCCTATGTTTCTAATTGTAACTGTGCTCAAACAAAACATGTAGAAAGTTATGCACTGTAGCATTGTTTATATTTCCCAGATAGAATTGATTTAAATGCCCATCAATAGGTGAATAAGTAAATAATCTGGTAAATTTATGCTAATATTAAAAGGAATGTAATAAATGCTGTTTGAATTAATATCACTATATCTGCAATACCTATTATTGAATGAAAAAGAAATTGTAGAATTATATGTATGGTACAGTACTGTTTACACAATACCACATCATTTTTACGAAATATATCTTTCTATATGCATATATTCAAAAATCTAGAAAAAAGGTCTGGAAGGAGGTTTGCCACAAACTGGATGTTTGGTGAGAGGAGAAGGACTAGAGTTGTTAATAGTTAGCTTTAGCCTTATATATCAGATCCCAATTTTTTTTTTTTGAACGAAGTCTCCCTCTTGTCCCCCAGGCTAGAGTACAATGGCGCGATCTCCACTCACTGCAACCTCTGCCTCCCGGGTTCAAGCGATTCTCCTACCTCAGCCTCCTGAGTAGCTGGGATTACAGATGCCTGCCACGATGCCCGGTTAATTTTTGTATTTTTAGTAGAGATGGGGTTTCACCATGTTGGTCAGGCTGGTCTCAAACTCCAGACATCAGGTGATCCACCCACCTCAGCCTCCCAAAATGTTGGGATTACAGATGTGAGCCACTACGCCCGACCCAGATCTCCATTTTTTAAAGAGAAATTCTATTTTTACTTGACTAAGAAAAAATCAAAAATTTGCAAAATACATTTAAACAGTTGAATTACTAAAGCCCAGTTACAGCCAAAGGCTGATGTTGGGCACAACTGTATTAGTAAGTTTGTTTGTCTAGAAGTTTCTAAAAACATTTAGGTCGATAAATACACTCAGGTAGAAATGAATACTGCCATCTTCACACATGTAGAACTGGATTATCTACCAAGTTTTGTGTATTGTTTTGTAAATGGCCAGATCAGTATCCAACTAAGAATAGGTTAAAGTAGAGTGTTTTAAATTTTTTTCTATAGCTTAGAGTTAGAAGCAGTTTTCAACTAGTCCAAAAAGAAAAAGTACTGCAACTCCTGACAGCCACAGAAAAAGAGAAATTGGCATCTCATTTCCATTTTCCTGTATCTTCTCTACCTCCAATTGTGCCCTTCTCACAGCTCTCACTCAAATCTAAATTCCTGTTAGCATTCTAGAGCCCTAATAATTGGCCTGAAATAGGGAGAGACCTGATATTCAAGCAAATGTAGGTGAAGGATAAAAAGGTTTTGATTCTACTTTCTCTTTTTTTCTCTTTCCCCATTACACCTTGCCAGGATTTGCACAATAGAATATACTGTTCAGAAAGTTAACCGTCTCTGACACAGTACCTTTCTTCTCACAATAAACCCGTTTTGCACCTTGGGTGCCTCTCCAGATCTATTATCTACCTCATACTACCTCTTCTGTGTCTCACAGGCTGATCTATATGTACTTCATCAGTGGGGCTGCCCTGTCCTCTGGATACTGATTGGATTTTACCAATGAGTAGACCCAGTCCAAGGTCAGAAACAAGGAAAATAGTAAGGCCAAGTTATTAAATCCTTTCACGAAAACTGCCCTTGGGCTGTCTGTGTCCCTTAACTGAAGGTCACTCCAAAGGCAGATTTCTTTATAGTACTTGACTCTTCCCCATTTTCTTCTTCCTTCTACCCTAAGGGTGGCAATCACTTAGCTGCTGCTGTTCCCAGTTACTATATTATCCCTTGGCCTTACCCTACCCTTATACAGTTGTCATAGCATCTTATAAACCCTACACAAATGACCCCATTTTATGTTGTTGAGTATGTTGGGATCTGAGTGATCCATGGGATATGTACGTGGTAGGGAATACCATTCCCCTTCAATCCAAAAGCTTTCAGAAGGAGAATATCTACCCCATCCAATCTTTTATTTTTTTTGTTATGCATTATAATGAATATGTTCAACATATGCAACAATAACATAGATATTTTATCCAGGTTGGAGGTCTTTGATGTACTATGGTGGATGTTGTAGGGAAGATGAACAAGCCTAGTAAAACATGTGTGCTTAAAAGACCTGGGAGTACTTGGAGAAGTCTGAGACCTTCAATAATCTATTTGCAGTGTTATAGAACAAGAGATGTGAGTAAATCTGAAAAAACACATGAAAATTTGAAGACAATTCTTCAGAGGGCAGCCCTCAACCTATCCCAGGTAGGTAGATAGAGGGGGAAAAGCTCAATTGAGAAGAGCTTGAAGAAGATTTTGTTGACTGAGTTGACTTAGATTCAACTTCTTTAAGAGGGGCTTGCCACAGGGTACCTGTTTCAGGTTTTTAGCAGGTCCAAAAGATCAACGAAATATTGAAAAATTTTGTAAGTGAAATTTATCTTCATTTGCACTATGTTACCCTGGGCTTACTACTAAGGAATGGGTGGGGACTGTGGATACCTGATACCTTCCTTTTAGATTTTCTAAATAGGCAAGGGAGTCTTGCCTTGTGGAATTCCTGTTTCATAAATAACACCAAGGAAGGTATGGTATAATTTTAGGCAAGCCTACTTCCTGTGGTAGTAAAGATTAGTCAGAGAGCATTAGTACTGGCTAAAACTGTTAATAATAATAAAAAAATAGCTAGAATTTATTGAGCATTTTATTATTTGGATTTTTTTTCCCTTCAAGTAACAGAAGAACATTCAATTTCCCCACATAGTATAATATCTACAGGGAGGAAGTTTCAGAGTTGATTAATATAGCAACTCAAAGATGTCAGGTCCATTGAGTTGGCTTCTCTGAAACTCTCTTGGCTTTCCTTTCATGGTAGCAAGATGGAAGCCACAGCTTATAAAACAACATCCATGGAAGCCAAAATGGGGTCAATCTTTTTCCTCCTGAGTCTCTCTTTTATCAAAAAAGATGATCCAAGAAACCATCAGCAGAATTCCCTTGTTTCATTAACTGGGACCAAGTCTTATGTTCACTCCTTAATCAGTAATTATGAGTTCCCCATCTGGGAGTGGAGGGTGTGTTGGCCTTTTCTGAACACATTGCTGCCCATACCACCTAGCAATTATTAGCGAGAGAAATGGTCTGTGGTTAGATAATCAGCATTGTCTGCCACAAGCTCCTTCTGTGGGCCAGGCATGCCGATGAGAATTTTTCGTAGTCTGTTTTTATTTAATCCTTCCCACAATTATGATATAAACCACAATAAGGTTTATATTATTAGCCACATGTAAGGAAATGAGGTATAGGGAGACTATATAACACTTCCAGGATCATATAGTTAGGAATAATGGACAGGATAATCATTACTTCATCAGATATCTACTTAGTACTTGCTGAGTGCAATGAGAAAGTGACTACAGATAAGGGACAATCCCTGTCTTCAAGGTACTCATAGTATAGTGGAGCAGTTTTGATGAACAAATAAATAATGGTACCATAGGTGGTAAGGGCAGCTCATGTAGGCATGTACCAAGTTCATCAATGGTACAAAAGAGATGGTAATTAACTGCATGAGTGGGCCTGGAGGAGTTTCCTTGTAAATGTTTCCCAAAAAGCTTAACCCTAACAGGGTAGATCAACTAAAGTCCACAGAGAAGAATGGACCAGAGTAGAAAGGGCCAAGGAACAGCACTGGAAAAGTATTGCTTACCATGAGAAAGAACAGTTCTTTTCTATTTGCCAAGCTTTCCACTGTTAACTGGAAATTGTGTCTCTCAGGGAATTAGGGCAGATATAAGACACAATGATCCTAAACCAATTTAGGAATGTGCTTTTGCAACTTTGATGAAATGACTGCTTTCCAATTGCATTAAAAGTAACTTTTCTCATGTTCACGTCTAACAAGAAATTCAAAGAAAGGGAAAATAGCTTTCCTAGATAGACTCCTTATTCAACTCCAATTTGTCTTCTGAAAATGAAATAATTGGTTTTAAACGCAAAATAGTACAAAATGTTATCGTTTCTCCTATGGAGTAGATTTCCTCGAAGAGGAATTTTCTGACATTTTTCCCAG
The DNA here is from genome assembly GCF_024542745.1 of Macaca thibetana thibetana. Taxonomy (NCBI): domain Eukaryota; kingdom Metazoa; phylum Chordata; class Mammalia; order Primates; family Cercopithecidae; genus Macaca; species Macaca thibetana. The sequence continues at coordinate 21,925,488 of NC_065579.1, read as the reverse complement.
CTGATTCTACAGGGATTTGGTAGAAGTATGGTTAGGGAATAGGAGAAAAGGTAAGGAAGAAATGAGAATTAATTAAGGAAAAGCCAGGAAGACATTTAAACTAAGATAATTTCAAGAGCATTAAATAAACCTTCAGCAGAACTTAAAAGACCATTATATTTCTTGCATGTGAAGTAATACCTCTCAGTGACGAAAATTGTTTAGTAAAATACCACAAATTACTACAAGGAACAATAGCATTTCCCTTCTCACCTTTATGTTCTGCAGAATGTTCTGTTTGATAACCTTTGCCTTTTCTATACTTGAGTTAATGACTTCTAAATAACTGCCGTATCACTCTGTCCCCCTTGCCAGCCCTTCCTACCATTTTCTTGTCCCAGCCCAACCTGTGGGTGGGCCAAAAGCATCAAGTGTATATTGGTTGGCAGCCCAGACTTGGAGAGTTTGCTCTTTAAGCACAAAAAGCTTAAATAATCCAACAAGCATACTTAAGAGAATGGGGCATGTGACTGTTGGGTGGAGAGGGGGTCAGGGATTGGAACTCTGGCAAGCATTTCATATTATAATAAAATATAATCCAGTTGTAAATTTATTGAAAATTTAGCTTTTTCTTCATTTGCATTGGTTTAAATTTTTTTCTGATATGACATATTTGGAGCTAGCTAATGAGAATGAACCCCACCATTTTTCTTGGACACTGTTTTATTGAGATGCCCACCACTGAAGGAGACCTGAAGACATCACCAAATGAGTGCACACTGATTTTCTATATCAGATCATCCCTAACACCAAAATATATCCAGAAATTGCCATATCTTAAATCTAACTGGAAATAGCTAGTCACGAAGAAGGGCATAGAGATAACATAAGGAGTAGCAAAGAATATATGAGCTGTAGTTTCAGTACATGCCAATCTCATCAAGATATAAATCATTTAAGAGAACACTCATAATTCAACAGCAATATAGTTGGGGATTCTAAGAAAATAAAAACGATTTCCTTTATTGGAAATAACAATGACATGTAATCAGTTTTTTTCAATGCACCACAAAATCTTTCACTTTTGGAAATATGTTAACCATGTGCTAGTTTATCCTGTCTGTTACGCAGTTTGAAAAAATGAAGTCAATAAACATGACTTTCAAGGATGAGTATTATAATTTTCCTTAATAAGCATGGGAATTTGTATGAGTGATAATTTTAGAGTGAATGTTTCCGTGTCAGAGGAGCTCTGGCACAATTGGACTGGGCCAGATATATTTTTCTAAATAGGAGTGGAAATGTTTGCAGCACCCTGTCACATATACCTGAAGAGTTTAATCTACCTTACATTAACTAGAGTTTGGAGTTAATGGTGTGGTAATGATTGATATTCACTGGATATTTGTTTTGTAATCTGTGTCCTAATTCATTCTGCCTATGTCCACTATAATCCATTAGCAAGCAGGCAGTTTTTGAGACTTAATAGCTTTCTCACCTACATTTAGGCACCACAGGAGACCAGATATTTAAAAATGTATTCACTATCCTCAGAGCTCTGCTCCCACTGTGCAAAAAATACCTAAAGCAAGAAACATTTAGACATCACAATAGTAGATTAAAAAGTACTGAATGCAGGCTGCATAAAACTTTTAAAATTCAGAGAAATGAGAAATTCATGTCGGTGGAAGCAGCTAGAGATAACTTCTTGAAGAAGGCAGTATTGAATTACACTTTTAAAGGTGATGAGAAATTGGAGTAGAGAAAAAGTGGGATCTTGATGAAGGAAATAGATGGTAGGGATCAGGATTGGGTTATGAAAATACAGGTCTTTCTGGAGACTGAGCTGAGTATCTAAATTTGAGGACCAAAGTCTCTGAGTGCCCACAGATATTCCAGGGTGTTCATGTTTTATGGATTGAATCACCCTAGGCTCCTGCTGATATTCCAGCTTTTTGGAGTTACAGCCATTAGTGCTATACCTTCCATGCTCTTTTCTTTTTCTTTTTTTTTTCCAGAAAACTCTAAACAATACTTTTATTTATTTTAATAATATTTATGTATTTATTTTTAAATTATACTTTAAGTTCTGGGATACATGTGCAGAACGTGCAGGTTTGTTACATAGGTATACATGTGCCATGTTGGTTTGCTGCACCCATCAACCCGTCATCTACATTAGGTATTTCTCCTAATGCTTTCCCTCCCCTTGCCCCCCACCTCCTGACAGGCCCCGGTGTGTGATGTTCCCCTCTCTGTACCCATATGTTCTCATTGTTCAACTCCCACTTATAAGTGAGAACATGTGGTGGTTGGTTTTCTGTTCTTGTGTTAGTTTGCTGAGAATGATGGTTTCCAGCTTCATCCATGTCCCTGCAAAGGACATGAACTCATTCTTTTTTATGAGTGCATAGTATACAAAGAGAATAAAATACTTAGGAATACAACTTACAAGGGATGTGAAGGATCTCTTCAAGGAGAACTACAAACCACTGCTCAAGGAAATAAGAAAGGACACAAACAAGTGGAAAAATATTCCATGCTCACGGATAGGAAGAATCAATATTGTGAAAATGGCCATACTGCCCAAAGTAATTGATAGATTCAATGCTATTTCCATCAAGCCACCATTCACTTTCTTCACCAAATTAGAAAAAACTACTTTAAATTTCATATGGAACCAAAAAAGAGCCTGTATAGCCAAGACAATCCTAAGCAAAAAGAACAAAGCTGGAAGCATCATGCTACGTGACTTCAAACTCACTACAAGGCTACAGTAACCAAAACAACATGGTACTGGTACCAAAACAAATACATACACCAATAGAACAGAACAGAGGCCTCAGAAATAACACCACACACCTACAACCATCTGATCTTTGACAAACCTGACAAAAACAATCTATGGGGAAAGGATTCCCTATTTAATAAATGGGGTTGGGAAAACTGGCTAGTCATATGCAGAAAACAGAAACTGGACCCTTTCCTTATACCTTATACACCTTACACCTTATACAAAAATGAACTGAAGATGGATTAAATATTTAAACATAAACCTAAAACCATACAAATCCTAGAAGAAAACCTAGGCAATTTCCTGCTGTTTTAAAAAAGCAGTTCTCCACTGTGATCTGATTCCATTCTGCTCACATTCTGAAGACATCACTTCTATAGCTATACTCTCCTATCCATTTAATAACCAGTGTTTCCTGCTGTATTGAATCCCTCCTGTAGACATGTAAACATGTTCTTTCATCCCCAAATAACAGCAACAACAAAACCACCTCTAGACCTCGGAACTTCTTCTAACCACCACCCCCTCTTTTTGCTCCCTTTCACAAAAAGATCGAAGGTGTTAATGTCATTGCTTTTTTTTTTTTTTTCTCCTGCCCCTGCCTCCTTAACTGTTTTTGATTGACCTTCTTTTTTTTTTTTTTTTTTTTTACCAGTGGTCTGAAGCTGTTCTTGGGAAGATCATGGATGACCTCTATATTAACAAAGCAATGGTCATTTGCTGTCCTCATCCTTCTCAACCTTTCTGTGAATTTCAACACAGTTGTCTCTGCCTACCTTCTCAAAACACTTTATTCTCTTGGTTTATGTGGTTCCATACAGTAGGTTATTTTTCTACTTCACTGACCTCTCTATTTTGTTTCCTTTTCTGTCTCCTCAAACTCTCTTCTTTTAGACTGTCCCACAGCAGTTTTAGTTTTCCTGATATTTGTCTCTATTCTTCGGTGGCCTCATCTAATCTCATGACTTTGAATTTATACACACACACACACACACGCACACACCCCACATGCACACAAACAGAATTATATAGACATTATATATTATACAACCTATATATCTAGCCTAACTTCTCTTTTGAGTTCCAGATTCACACTGGAACTCAACTGCCTACTGAATACCTTTATCTACTAATAGACCCCTACAATTTAGCATGACTAAGAACGCTTGACAGAGTTTCTATTCTCTCACCCCTCTGGTACCCTGTCTTAGTGTAGAGTACCACCATCTTTCTATGTGCTGAAGTCAAAGGCCTGGGAGTCATTCCTTATTACTCACTTTTTCTTATACCCAGTCAATCCTAAGCAGCTCCTTTGAGCTCTACCCTCAAAGCATATCTGAATTCATTCACTTGTCTTCATTACCACAGATACCATGGTAGTACAAGCCACCAGTAACTCCCACCTCAACCACAGCATTCTCACTGGTTTCCTGAGTACTCTTCTTATCTCTCCACGGTCAATTCTCTATGCAGAAGTGGTTTTTTAAAATGTAAAATCATGTCACTTTCCTGCTTGAAATGCTCCAAATGAGTTGCCAATGGTACTCAGAATAAAGACTGAGCTCCTGACCATGTCCTGCCGTCCCTAGACCACTCTCCAACTCCCTGGGGCTCTTGCCTTCCTTGACATGTTCCAGACACAGAAACCTTTTTTCTCTACCTCACACAGTCCAAGCTCCTGGCCTCTGAACTGGCTGCTGAATATTCCAGACACATGGCTGGCTCCCTTTTATGTAGACATCAGCTCATAAGATACCACCTTGCAGAGACCTTCCCAGATGACTGATTTTTAATTAGCTCTGTTCTTGTTTCAATTTCTCCATAAATTAGGTACTGCCTCTCATACAACTTAAACATTTTTTCTTCAGATGATAGGTTAAACAAGTAAAAGGAAGATTGAGAATGGCATGTAGAGAAATGAGAAAATAAAACTACCACTTGCTTTGGTTTAATTAATTTGTATTTTTTAAAGTAAAAATTATAAGAAATTTTGAGTCACATTGGTGGCCTCTCAGTTTGGAAGAAATATTTTAGGAAAAAGCCAAAAAAAAAAAAAAAAAAAAAAAAAGATTGTACCCAGATGTCCCATTCTTTGATTTTCATCAACAAAAATAGTCAGAGACTATGTCCTTAATCTGCTTTACTAGTTAGAAATAAAACATTCAGATATCTTAGTGCCTTTTTCAAAGGGTCAGAAAGTGTTTCTACCAATCTACTGTATTTTCCACAATTATGAAGTGAGCTTGTCAAAACATTGTGAATTCCCAAATGCTGCATATTAGGTAAAACGTACAAAAAAAAAAATGGATGAAATATCACAAAATGTTTAACCTCATTTATTTTGATAAGGAGATTGATAGTTCTTATGGTAATATGTCAGGGTCCATTTGGCAAGCCTATAAAGAAGGCTCAGCAGCATAATATGTCTGTGGCAGGGCCTCTAGATACATTTTTGCTTGATGGTCGAGTAAGTTCTCTCATGGTTTGTAGACTGGGGCAAATTCTTTACATCAGCAAAGTTCAGTTTACGAGTTTCTGGATGTGTATGCCTGCGTATCTCACAGCATTACATGGAGTATGATCTGTACTGATGCAGCTATTCATACAGACACCGTAATTTGATAGATGCTCTCTCTCCACCTTCTGAATCAGCAGGGAGAACTGTTTTTGTTTTTCCACCTTTGAAGCTTACGGTGGAGGAGAAAAAGTAGGGGAGACATCAAGCAAACAAACTGTTTATGGTACTGAGACCACTTTCTAATATGCTGAAAACACACTAGTCATAGTTGCAAAGCTGCTAAGAAAATTTCTAGCAAATGAGCAAAACTGAAAATTTAAAGGCCTTAAAACTTGGATACAAACTTTGCCTTTTTTTACAGCATGATTTTGGGTCTTCTTTCTTTTCTTTCCAAAGGAATAAAAACAGAATGGACATTTTTCTTCCACCCAAATTAGCTAGAAACTTGAGAATATAAAGCCAGCCCTCTCAAAACCATCTTCCTCATTCCCTTTTGGAATATGTTTTCTAATCTCACTTGGATTTTTCAATTTTACTGAATCATGATTTGAAATTATAGGTGTGTCTTTACAACGAAGCTCAGAAGATCATCTCAATGTCCATCAGTGTGAGTGATCTGAAATTCAAAGTTCTGTATAATTCTTTTAGCTGATTTCTCTGTTGTTCACCAAATATCCAGATTTAAGTATCAAGGGCAGAGTAAACACTTCTCCAAAATCTTATGGAAGAGGCTTTACTTAGTTTATCATCTACTTGCCATAATGTAACATGTTTCTTGTACCACATGAATCCCAGGACTCAGCTAATAGGATTTTACTGTGGGGGTGGTAGTTTTAAAAAAAGATCAGTCATCATGATACCATTTTGGTTAATTCTTTTTCAATTTGAGATATAAAAGATAAGCCCTGCTATTAAGTCAGTTAATGTCAGGAACAATCCTTTAAGACTGATGATTTGGTTATTGCTGGAGCCTAGACCAGAAGCCATCTGCTATCTGTCTTTTGAAAACAATAAAAAACAATCCCTGGCCTTACACGTAATGAACCTAGACAACCTAAGCAGAGATGAATGCTGCTGGTGCAGCCTTCAGAAGAGAGGAGAGACAACATATGGGGTAAATAAGGCTTAGTCTAACTATTTTTAGTCTTTAATGAAACCTACTTTTATTTCACCATTTGGGAAAAGATTATGTTAACAATTTTCACAAACGTGGCAAAACATGGTTGTATATTAACGAAAGTATGTTCACTCAAATATTATTAGATAATACAGAACTTTTCAGTGCACCATCAATTAAAAAGTTATTCCTTGCCCAGGATTAACTCAAAAGGGTGAAAGATTAGCAACAACGTAAATTTCTACCAATAAACAAATGGTTAAGCAAATTATGGAACATCCACTCAGCAGGTTTTATAGTCATTACATTCTGTTCACAAGAATATAGACGTAGATAAAGTACTGTCAGTATGGTATGAGCATACCACCTTTGCAACACCTGGAATTAAAATGCCCTCACAAAAAACGCAAGAATCATGCATAGAGAAAACAAACTGGGAGAAAATGTGTTCATTTATTCAACAAATGCTTATATAGTGCTTGTGCATTGGTTTGGATAGCGTAGGCAGTGATAAGAACCCTAAAGTGTGTAGTGACTTAAACATCACTGCTCAATGCAGGTGTTTCTCTCTTTCTTATTATTTTTAGAGACAGGGTCTCACTCTGTCACCCAGGCTGGAGTGTATTGGCATGATCATACAGCCTCAAACTCCTGGGCTCGAGTGATCTTCCCACTTTAGTCTCCCCAGTAGCTGGACCTACAAGTGAGCCACCACGCCTGGTGATATAGTTGGGATTTATGTCTCTGCTCAAATGTCGTGTTGAAATGTGATTCCCCAATATTGGAGGTGGGGTCTGAAGGGAGGTGATTGGATCTTGGAGGCAGGTTTTTCATGAATGATTTAGCACTATCCCGTTAGAGCTGTCCTTGCAATAGTGAGTAAGTTCTCATGAAATCTGGTCGTGTAAATGTGTGTGGCACCCCACACCATCTTGTTCCTGCTCTGGCCATGGATGAGCCTGCTTCCCCTTTGCTTCACTCCATGACTGTAAGTTTCCTGAGGCCTCCCCAGAAGCTGAGCAGATGCCAGCCTCATGCTTCCTGTATAGCCTGCAGAACCAGGAACCAATTAAATCTCTCTGACTCTCTCTTTTTTTAAAAAAATTAAATTACAAAATAAATTACAGCAATGCAAGAACATACTAACATACCCAGCTACCAATGTAGGTGTTTCTGGTTGGTGGAAGGCATTGTTCCCCTTGTCCCCTGATCCTGAGCAGTCTTTAGTTCCAGTTAAAGCCCAGGAGTTCTTCCCAGAGCCCTTCAGTGGGAGGAGGAGACTGCTGCTCTGCAAGTGGAATCCTCACAGGCCAAGATCCTCAGATCTCATGTCAAGGAATCAGGAGCCACTCTTCAGGAGTGGGAGTCAGTGAGATGATTATTATGTCTGAGCTATAAGACAAGGAGTTGTCCAGTCTCATTAATAGGGCCTTAATCTTTCCTGAGAGACAACATGCAGAATCTCCTTCACTTGGTTAAGCAGACACCAAGAGGTTATTGGATTCTTGACTTCAAAGCACAATGGGGTTTCTCTTTCTTAACCCGATACTTGGATTGAGGCTTTTAGAGTGTTCCTGACTATTTTTTTAAATTTTGTTTTGTTTTGTTTTGCCCCGAGCATCCTCCAGGACATTGCTATTGAAGTCATGAGTTTTCAAAGCAGTCTTATAATTAGGGAAGAGATTATTTTGGCAGCTACCTCCCTTCTCTTTTGGAAATGCTGAGGAGGATGTTGATGATGGTGGGGATGATGACCCACAGCTACTTTGTGGTGGTTTTCTTGCTAAACATTTTTGTATACATTATTGTATTTGATCTTTGGAAGCATTCTAGAAACCAGAAGTGTTTTTCATCATCATGATTATTATCATTTTACAGATTTAAAAATCAAAATTTAGAGAGAGAAAATAATTTGTTCAAGGTCTTATACTTAGTGAGTGGAGTTCGTGTAACTTCAAAGCCCATGTGTTACTTTGCTAGATTATTTATAATTTTAATTTACCCAGAATCCATCCCAATTGCTCTTAATATTCCAATTCCTTTGGGAGTTTATCTGGCTTACATTTTTTTGGAGTGAGGCTGCTCATTGCCTTACATGGAAAGGAAAGGAACCAGATTTTTCTATTTCTTTCTACTGTCTGCACACCTCAGTGGTGCACATGTGATATAAGCATGGCCAACTGCATATTGAATCTTGAACGAAAGACCCAAGAATGAAGAGGTGGTCATTTAATTGATATTATAACTAGGAGCACTCTTATGATCCTTTATAATGTCCTAGATTTTTGGTTGATTTCAAACCTGATCTTTGAAATGCCAACTAGTCCTTTAATTCCTCAGATAACTCTCTAATACATTTCCTTTTGGCTAAGTGATCTAGAGTTAGATTCTGTTGCTTATAATTTACAATACTATATTATGTAGCAGAATGTCATTGGCTATAAGTAACAGACACTCATATTTCAACAGGCTTAGACATGAAGACAACATATTATCTCCCATAAAAGAAAGTAGGGAAAGTTTCAGAAGTTTTTTCAGTGCTTGTAGGAGACCCAATACATTATTAATCAGATACTAATTATAAAATGCTTTTTCTTGGCTTTCTTACTTTCTTGTCTTAAAACTCATGGGAATGGAAAATCATTGTTGGAGTCAATTTGATAATTAAAAGTCATTTGTAATGTGAAACACATATCATTTCCATGAGAAGTTGACCTACATTGTCTTCTCTCATAATAGTAAGCCCTATAAAATCTGAATTACGCATTGGTACAGTCTTATAAGAGAAAATTGCAATAGGTTTACAGTTGGAGATGTTTAAAGGAAATTTTGTATTATTGCTTTTTCTAAAGCACTGAACTCCAAATATTCAGGGCAAGAGCATATTCAAAATGTAGAAAAGAAAAAGAAATAGTTCTAAAGATTCAGTAAAATACAAACTCTAACTTTTTAATTAACCAAATATGTCTAAATGGCCCTCATTTCCCAGATTCTCCCTGCAAGGGGTGCAAGATGACTGGTGATCTTTTTCTTCCTTAAGTCACTAAATGTGGCTGATTGTATTCCCTCCTAAAGAGCCTTTCAGCAGGGGGAGGAGCTTCTTTTTTATTTTCCTTTTGGATTAAGGGCCTCAGGGAAAGAAATACTTTAAAATTGTATAAGTGACTGCTCTTCCTTTTCTTTTTTTAAAGGAGAAATATAAATCAGTCTTCATTTTCCAAACTAAGAGCTGAAAATATAAATACAAAAAGTAAAAAATTCAATCTCCTCATTTAAAAGTTTGATTAGTTACAGAAGGGAGCCACAGGGAGAACAGGGAAGGGAAAGTGACACCAAGGGGAAAGGACAGCAGAGAAAGGCACAAGAGGGTACCTTCTTCTGATCTATTTTTCCCCAAAGAAGCATATACTAAGAATGCCAGAGAAGGTGGGCTGAAGAGTAGATGTTTTCTTTTTTTTTTTTTTTTTTTTTGGAGACGGAGTCTCGCTCTGCCGCCCAGGCTGGAGTGCAGTGGCCGGATCTCAGCTCACTGCAAGCTCCGCCTCCCGGGTTCACGCCATTCTCCTGCCTCAGCCTCCCCAGTAGCTGGGACTACAGGCGCCCGCCACCTCGCCCGGCTAGTTTTTTGTATTTTTTAGTAGAGACGGGGTTTCACCATGTTAGCCAGGATGGTCTCGATCTCCCGACCTCATGATCCGCCCGTCTCGGCCTCCCAAAGTGCTGGGATTACAGGCTTGAGCCACCGCGCCCGGCCAAGAGTAGATGTTTACAAACTAAGAAGCACAACCACAGTGATCCAGGTTCATAGAAAAGAAACATTCTTTGGCATAACTATCATCTTGAACATTTTCAGGATGGTACTAATATGTACTTGAAAAACTGGGTTGTATTTTTGCACCCCTGCATATACATGGGGACACTTATACTGAATTTCATGATATCCTCTTTGAATATATTTATGTGATGTTGAGATATTTATGTAATATTCCCAAAATATTACCCTTCTTGATAAGTTACTTGATCAATAAGGAGAAGCCAGCAATGCCTGCGGTTCATGATTGACAAATTCACAGGAGTTATTTATAAACATTGGAGGCTAAACTAGGTCCCAAAGTTCTGCCAAACAAATTAAATTTTCCTTTTTGAAGATCAGAATTGCTGATTGAAACAACAAAGGAATCAGTTATAACAATTTAGGACCACGTGGCAGGGAAGTAGAATGTAACCTAATATTTGGACTAAATAATCACATTTTATTTGCGAGATAGAACAATTTTAGCTCCTTCATAAGTAAAATCTGTTAAAGTTGTAACATGGTACCAAAAGATATTCAGTGTCCCAGGAAACTCATGCTGCTTTAAAAAATATTTCTGCCAAAGTAACAAAAGCGGGTAATTTACCCAACAATAATTAAAAATCATAGACTTATCCCCTGTTGGTCTCTTTCCTTTTCTAAATTTATTAATTATGCTAACAAAGATAATTTTTGGACATGTGGCAGAGGATGAATGCTTTTTTTTTGTAAAAAAAGCATAAAGTGCACTGTTTCTCAAGCAACAGGATTCCTATTTTATGCTAAATACACAGCTCTCTTAGCACCAGAAAATGTCCATCTGCTACCACTGGGTTTGCTCTGCACAAAGCAGGCTTTGCAAAAAACAGCATTATATTATTAATTTAGACATGTTGTGGGTGTGAGTGCTTGTAAGCAATTGGTCTACTGTAATCTACCCAAAGGAATGACCAGGACACGTTGGGCCACAACAATCCCATGGCAAATTGTAATGAAAGATGTTTTAATGGACACTTTTAGTTGGCACTGACATTTTATCCAAGCAACTATCGGCAGTCATTTTCCCCCATATTCAGCTGTGCTTCCACTTTTATTCCATGCTGACCTTTCCCATCTACTTAACTCCCATAAAAATGAAAGAATTTAGAAATCTTAACTTCATGATGACATCCCCCAAATTAACAAAATAATTTTAAGAATTTTACAATATATTGTCTGAAAGGCACATGTGATTATTGTTTATTATCAACTAAATGAATATGATATACAATGATTTGTGGTGTCACTGTTTCCTGAAATGCATCAGGGTCTTATAAAGAGATGCTTAAGGAATTAGACTTATTTAGAAAGAAGAGTGTCAAAGAGATGACTCAGTAAGCTCTCACTTACTAGGGGTCATTGGGAGAGTAAGATTAGTCCTGCAATTGAGTGCTTATCTACCTGGTGTTATTGCAGAAGAAGTTTGAAAATGATAATCGTTCAAATGTCTCCCTATTGACTAGGAATTTCTTCAGCTGTTCATCTTTTTGGATTTTAAAGGTTTTTTTTTTTTTTAATTGTTCAGAAGTTTTGTATCATAGCAGATACTATTTATCTGATCATCTCACCACCAAAAATATTTCCCATTCATGAAAGTGAGTTTGCTTCGAAGTACTTTCTGAAAATTAATTTTGTTTATACCTCCATCCTGTAATTTGTGGTTATTATTACCTTTCTACATTTGAGGAGACTGAGACTCAGAGTGGTTGGGAATTCAATATAGTTCAAAACGTTGATACAAGAACCCAGGTCTTCTGACTGTTAATCTAGGTATGTTTCCCTATACAATTCCTGGTCAAATCCTCCATGAAGAAGACTTGGGTTAGACACATGGATTAATGAGAGCAAGAAGCAAAAAGAAAAGGCAGGGGAACTTAAAGGATAGCAACAGCAGAGGTGGGAAACAGAATTAATACTACCACCCATATGATCCTTCAGCTGTCCTTTTGCTAAAACTTGCAGTAGCTATTGTTCATTCAGAAAAAATTTTGATTTTCTTTTATCTTTATTGCGTAGTGCTCAAAAATTATGAATTGAAATTGCAGCTCTTCCATTCCCTAATATGTGACCTTGTACAAGTCACATAATCTCTTCAATCCTCAATTTCCTCCACAATGAATAAGGATAATAGTAAAAACCAGGCCATAGAGTCAATTCAATGAGATAAGGTTCATAAGACAATCGATAGCAACAGTGTCTGGAACATGGAAACCACTCAACAAATGTTAACTGTCATTAATATGTAATAGATTTATATGTAATATGTAATATAACTGAACATTAACTTGTTCAGTTGCCTCATATCTGAATTCTTTTCATAGATTTGAGAACTCACAAATATGCTGTTTGTTAGTGCTTTCCACCAAATATTTCTGGTTTTTTTCTCCTGAGCACATCTTAGGATTATAGTTCTCTACCCTTCCCCTTCCCCATAAACTTAGATGTGGCCATGTAGCTTGCTTTGACGATTAAGGTATAAGGAGAAAAGACATGCGTCAGTTCCAGTGAGAAGCTTTAAGTGCCAGTGCATGTCTTCCTTTGCCATAATAACCTGTGGCATTCCACATAGAGGCTATTCTCTCACTTTATGACCTAGAGTGAGAAGGAGAGACAGGAAGCAAATCCCCCAGCTAACCAGCTAACTTGTTACACATATGTGGTATGACTGGAAAAACAAAACAAAATAAAAAAGAATCAAAAACGTTCTGTGTTAAGTCCTAAATTTAGGGGGCTCTTTATTATTACAGCATAACTTTCCCTATCTTGACTGTTATCACTACCCTACGTGTCTTAGTGGGAGGCAAATCCTCGTTTATGTTATGGAAATACAAAAGACCAGTTAGTTGCTTTCACAACCTTCCTTGTAGGCACTTGATCTAAAGCTGACCAAGCGGCAGATTCATCTAGGTGCATAAATTGGAAGCCAGAAATGCAAAGAAGTAGGAACAATGAACAACTCATTTCCTGTTATTCTGATGGCAACAGCAATGGAGGATGTATACATTTCTGGGAAAACCAGGAGCAGGGGTTACAGCAGTGACATCTGGGGTCTGGGACTAATTATTGAATTCTTTTGCAAACTTTTGGGCCTAATTTTTAGGACATCTGCAGAGAAGTCCCCATTGGATAACACTGGCCCTGATCAGGTTGTTGTCTAGTCTCCTTTGTCCTGCCTATTTTTCAAACTTCTGAGCAACTAACTCTGCAAGCAGCTGATATAATTTCAATTCATTCATTTTGATTGAATCAGCCAGAATGTGATGCTTGCAAATAAGATTCCCGAGTAACAATATATAAGTTAATTTTGAAATTTTCTTTGTTAACGTGCAGAGTTATTTTAGTATATACCTGGCAGCATGAATTAGTTGCTTTGAATGCCACTGCCAATTCATGCCAACAGTACACTTATTTTAGAGATGTCCATACTGTATTTCAGTAGTTTCTTTTCAATGTTTTACTCTGTGGTTCTTTAAAAGATCCTCACTGGGTCAAGGTATAAAGCTCTCTTTTGGGTTTAAATTATATTTTAAAAATCAAGTAGTCAAAACCATTTGTTTTTAGTCTTTCCCTCTAAAAAATGTAAGTGAATTATTATCCTGGATTAGTCTATTGAAGTAAGCAGTGCATTACCAAAAGAGGCCAACTCTCTGATTGCTTTAATATCGTATAGCTTTCTTTATTTTGAACTTGGTTCAACCTAGATATGAAGATGACCTAGAACACTTCTGAAATTTCTTTCTAACTCCGTGATTCCTAAGACAATGATTGAGAGTCAGCATTTCCACTGAAGTACATTCATTTAGTTGGGTGGGTAAGGTGATTATTCTTTTAAAGGGTTATTATTCTGGTTATGACTTGATGACTAAATTGGACTGAAACATGTATAGTGGGAGAATGTGAAGTGCTAGATTCATTACAAATGCCCAGCAGGAATGTAATTTTACATATTCTGGGTTTACTTTTGTAATCTGTTAGGTAAAAATAGGAGAGGAACTTTACTCCTAGTGGCCACATCAACATTAATTTTCTTGCTGAAGTTCAAACTCAAGAACAACACTGATTTGCCTCTCTGCCGCCCCTTCAATCTGCAACTATAAAAAAGAAATTAAAAGCAATGAAAAAGATTGGAAATGCCAGCAGCCAGAGAGAGCTAGATGATCTGATGTAGAGAGGGAATAAACAATTATTTCCTCTGTTCGGAACTATTTGTTTCTGGAAAGGTGGAGAAGAAAATGGTGGGGGAAAAGGAAGCTTTTCTGGAGAACTTTGGTTCTTTCTGTTGAAGCCTTCAGCAAGAAGAAGAAAAAGTTGTAAATTTATGAGACTTGGGGCAAAAATGTAAGATGAGGTTCTATACTGAAGTATGGGATAAGGTGACTGTTGCACCTTAAAACAAGAGGTTTTGATTTTTGGAATAATCCGTCAAATGTGTCTCATACTATTCTAACTATTGGGCAGTGAAGCAAAAGAAACAAAAGCAAAAACAAAAAGCACACCAACAAATATGTGGCACATACATGCAGAAACTTAAGGTTGAGAGAAGCCTTAATTGTAGGAGAACACAAATTTTAGGCACCAACTGCTACGACCTGATTACTTATCTGTCTTTACTGTGGAGTTTGTTCACAGATCTAAAGTGACTTGGTTGCCAAACAACAGATTTTCCTGAAGATTCAAGTGACGTGATAAAAGTCAGACTTTTTTTCCCTGGGTAAAGAACCTTCCCTCAATTCCAGATAACCTAAGGCCTAGAGATGTCAAGTGACTTTTCCAATGTCATAGTTTGTTCAGAACAGAACCTGGACTGGCATTCAGGCTCCAATGATGGGTATGGAGACACAGGCGGCCCTGGCTTTGTTTCTTCCCCCTTCACCCACTATTGGGTACAAGGAATGCTCTTCAAAGGACTGTTGGGATTCAAACAAAAGCTACTCCTCTACTTGAAGTAACAACAGCCTATAAGGGTTGCTTTAACAAATGAGTAAACCCTTTAGAGACATCCTAAAACTCAGTTTCATTTGAACTAACAATTATTAAGCACCTGGCTCTGGATTCAGCTACTCCCAGTTTCAGTTTACTTCTGCAACTTACCACCGGGTCATTTTGGGACTGTTAATTAATGTCCCTAAACCTTGGTTTTCTTACTGTAAAATGGAGATTATTGTGATACCTACTTTTTATGGTTCTTGTGAGGATTTATTCATGCAACTAAAAAATGAAGAACAAGAAGTATGAGATGAGAGTTTAATAAATAGAGAAAGAGCCAGGTATGGAAAAATACAGAGTACAATACATATTAAGATAAATGAGTGAGATTTTTATATTTATTAAACCCTATTTTGTCTTGATATTTATTACACTCTATTTCTTTTCCTCCCTCCATTACTGAAATGTATTGCTTTCACATATGCTTACCCTACTTTGCCTGGTTTATGGGCATCAACTGCATACTCATCTCAAAGGTAGAGACTTTGAAAGATTTTTTAATCCATAAAAGTTTTATCCCGGAAAAGTCAGTAGGAAAAATGTACCCAGAAATTAGCAAGTAGTGCTTAAAACCACAGGAGCTCAGTACAGTTATGTGGGGAAAGATTCAGGCTGTGGCGAGAGATTTACAAAAAATTTTAGAGCTGGAATTGGCATTGGTGGTCATGTAGTTGATTTGTTTATTTTTAAAACGGGGAAAGACAAGTTCAGAGAGATTGCTCATGTACCTGAGTTCTCACAGCACTTCAACTAGGAGAGTATCACTCTTGATTCTCCACTTTTCTATTTATCTTCTGTAAGTTTTATTTTACCTCCTGTTTAATATTTCCTATACTTGATTGGTAGGGGCATACTAATGCTTCTCTATAATTTGATTCCTACTGTTTGAATCTGGTGTGCTTCGTGCAGGACCCTACCAGGGAGATTATAGTGCAGGTGTTCTTGTTGAATGAATTTCTTGGTGATGGCTCCTGCCTCACTTTTGTCTCTGAAGTTGGCAAAGATTCTCCACCAGGGAGTGGAGTCTGGCCCACACCCACGACTATGTGTCTCCTCCTGTTATTTCCTTCATTACCCTGATTCTGTCTCTTGACAATTTCTGAGAGGTGGGTTAACAAACAAGAACAGCAGGTGGAACTAGTTGAAGAAGCTTCTCTTCCAAACAGGAAACATTTTATTCTGGGGAGATTTTTCCAGATAGTGTAACAAAGTGTTTACAGTAGGGGCAAACCCCAGCCAACCACTCTACCCCTGAAAGCCAAGACTGAGATCATCATGTCCCTTAACCATGCACAAGATAGTGATATGTCTATAGCCAGGGACTTTGACCTTTCTCTTTAAGTCCTTAGAGTCACAGTCATAAAGCCCACGAACCAAGACAGATCAATAAGATCTTTGCAAATCTCAACCATTTATCTCCATTGCTCTTAGTATTTACAGAATGGTAACAGCTGCTCATTTGGCGGCAGTAGTTTCTATAAGCTTTAAACTTACTAGTGACCCAAACTTGAGGGTTTATCAGAATTCCCGGAGGGTTGCTAAACCCCTAGAGGGTTTTAGCAAATTGCTGGGCCATTTGCTAAGAGTTCTGGGCTAGGGCTCAAGGATTTGCATTTTTAAGAAGCTTCTAAGTGAAGCTGATGCTGTTGGATCAGGGACTACATTTTAGGACACACCACTGGAAGAGAAACAGGACTTTCCTGACTTTCACCCTCATTTTCTGCCTCAGCAGAAAATTATACTTTCTTTTTATCTTCAGCTACTCGAACCCTTTTTTCCAGTGCCAACAGGCTTGCAAATATTTTTTGCACACTCAGACACTGATGGTCATTACAGCTCACAGTCACACTTCTCTCTACATATTAATTCTGTCATGGGACATTTTGACTAATCAAACGCAGACATTGCAGGAATAGACTACATCTCCAAGTGATACACTGGTATCACTTTGCATACGCTGATGTGCCTGGGGAGTTTGACTTGTGCAACTGAGAGAGGTGGGTGGAGGTGACATTTATTGTAGCTAAGCTTCTCAGAAGGGAAGGGGTACGGCATGAAGAATGGCATTTTCTCTCTTCAGCTTGTTCCTTGGACTGGGTTTGAGCCCCCATGTTTACATGGATGAGGGAAAAAACATTTAAGGAACTGGTTAGTAAAACTCTTTGCAGAATTCTGAGCATGAACAGACTTGTTTTGAGGCCAGGTAAAGGAGTGGGCCTTCATAGTCTGATGCTCTTGGTCACTGGTTAAGGGATCCCAAAGGAGGCATGTGAATTTTCAGGTGGATCAGGCTCTTTTTTTCAGTAGTCTGAGGGCAGTCATGTAGAAACACGCTGGCTGTTGGTATCTAACCCACTCCAAAGGGAGGAGGCATCTGCACAAACATAATAAAAAAGATATTCTTGGAGATCAGGGTGGAGCCCTGAAATTACCCAACACAACAGAAAGACCATAAACATACGAAGCCAGTTGGGAAGGGCGAGTGTGTGAGAATCAGTGAAAACATATTTACTGACTTTGATGATGACTTATCCTGACTGTTCTTCAAAACTGTGTTCGTGAATCTCTGAGATGTTGGAGACTCTCCGGTTCAGAACTGTCCTCCGAAGAAGACTTTTATTGACTCCTTGGTGGCATAAGATGCCTTGCTGGAGGCATGGTGAGGACAGCCAACACAAGGTTGCTCAGACTGAGGTTAGCAACTGAGCCTTTAAATTGTCTTGCTATGTTGCCTGATTCTTTCAGGCAGGGAGCCCAAGACTAGTGTGTTTACTGGAACACTGCCAGTTTCTTTTCATGCTTACTTTCTTTGATTCTGAGTAGCCAGGTGCCCCCTAAAGCAGTGGGCTGGGAATTTAGACGCATGTACAGTAATAAATTTTGCAGCATCATTTGCATGTTTAACCTTCCTCTGCTTCTTTTATTCTCAAAAAGATGCAGGCAAAGCCATTTCTGCAGATACTTCCATGTTGCTGAACAAGACTGGGGTTCTGATGAAATAAAAATGAGGACTCTTTGTTAGGACTGTTTGAGTCTTATGTCCCCCAACTCCACATCTCTTTTAAAAAGGGCATATTGAGTGGCTGTGCTATTTCATCAGTGAATATATCCTGGATTTTTATTTCATCCATGACTCAAGGACCATATTATAATTTATCTTCCACATTCACACAGAATTATTAAAGTTGTGTTTTTCCATTCCAGGGAAACAATAGTGGTTATGAAATCAGAAGACATGGCCTTCAGTTGTGGCTTCTCACAAACTAGGTGACCTCCCCTGTGACATGGCTAAGATTTGTTTTGTTTACTCAATATGACCATTGTGAAGGTCAAAAGTAGATAAATCAATCTATAGGGCTATTAAGAGTAATAAAAAATAAAGGGTTTCTAGAATAGAAAATACCATATAATTACTGACTATACTGGACCATTGTGATCAATATCAGTACACACATCCAAAGGGATTGCCCTCCACCTTCTAGTTGGCTTTTGTATTTAGAGAAACCTGGGCTCAAATCCAGGCTATTTATTTTACAAGCTATTTAATCCTGAGAAAGGAATTGCAGCTCTCTGAGTAGTACTTTTCACATATTTGCCTTTTTGCATGTGGTAAGGATTATAACTAACGCATATAAATGCCTCGAAGAAATGCCCCAATCAATGATATTTTATTATCATTTCACTTTTCGACCTTTGACAATTATAAAGAAACTCTGAGATGTTATAGAGCAAACTCATGTGTGGCGTTGAGTGTTATTACCAAGACATTAGATCATTATGAAACCTCCGCCTTTGGCTCAAATACAGACTCCATAAAGACGTGCTAAGTGTCCCTAAGGAAAAAGTACCTCAGAGGCAAACTGTCACTGATTCTGAAATGTTGACACCTCTTTCCATTTTTCTGTTCACAGGGACCTAACTTTAGGCTCCATAACTTCTTTTAGTGCCCACCTATGCTTGGCTGACTTTGAGCCCCCTGCATAACTGCCTCCTCTGACCTTAGTTCATTGAATAACGCAACTTTTGCAGCAATGGACAGGACACAATGCCATCTCTCCTGTGTAACCTTCTTTGTCAGTCAGCATGCATTGAGCTTTTTCCTCCAAAACTCACTTTGCAATTATTGTCTATTACCCAAGCAATCATTGTCTGTGACTCAGGTAGTACCTTTTTGTTCTTTTCACGTATTATCTAGACCCCATGGTATAGTACTATAAATACATACCTGCATGCCTTGAGCTTTCTTTCTTTTCTTTTGTGTACTGACCTCTTCAGATACATTCTCAGTGTTTTCTGGGTGTGAACTATGCACTTTCTACCACTTAGCACTCATACAGAGTTTACAGCCCACTGGGGTTTGGCATATGATCAGTTTTGATGTGAACTTACTGTCTGATGGAAAGTCAAAAGTGATTTCTATAGTGAGGATCTGTTTATTTCATGCTATGGGGTGTTGCTAAGATTTAGAGGGTTTTCTCAGGCGGTATATCAATTGTGTTGCTCTGCTGAATACTTTGTAAGGGTTCTTACAAATGTTTGACCAATGCCTGTACCCTGGAAGAGCAGAGGGCACCAGATGGGTATTCATATATTGAAGTTACTTGGTTTGAAAAATGCTAGACATAAAAGAGTACACACAAAATTATTTACTTGTATAAGGTTCAAAAATAGACAAAATTATGCCCTTACCTCTACCCTGGAGGGTGCAGTAATTGGAGGAGTATAAGAAGAGCTTTCTGGGGTAATGCAAATGTACTATTTTGTGTCTCAATATGAAAGGATAGTTAGATAAGTATGTTTAACTTTGTAAAAAGTTTTCCAGCTAAGTACTTACAATTTGTGCAGTTTTGTATCTGTATGCTATTCATCCATAAAAGAAAAAATCTTGTTTGTGTTCTCTTATTAATTTTGTTTAACAAGAGAAAAAGCAACATCCATTTAGGCTCAGAATAAAAATAATATTATTGTGACTTACCTTAGATGCCTTCTGTCCTGTATATACCTTGGGAATGAGCAAACCTGCTCACGTGGGGTCGTCTCTAGGACTTAGAAATGTTTATAGAGAAGTGAAAGTCAGCCATCTATTTGAGGTGGAAAACCTAGAACTTGTCTTGCATAAACAACACAGAATGCCTAATACGAAGTGGCTGATGACTCTTGTTTATTGTCTGCTGGGATCTGACAGCTCTCGATTCCTGGTGTAGGTCTAAAGAGAATGGCTGTCTTACAAGGCTCAGAGATAGACAGACATTTATGGAGATGTTATTAAGGTGTTTGCATGTCTTTTTAGGTATTCAAATCTTATGGTTTATTAGGGGATTCAAAATATCTGCCTGTAGGCTTTTTGTGAGAAAAGAAATCTTATACATAAACTAAGGCTCTCTAGGTCAACAGAATCATATTCTTACTAAGCACAAATTTCCTTGCTACAAACAAATGATTTTATATGTTTCTTTTCTTTTGCAGAAGTATTGGCAAACAAGCCCCAGTGACACTGTTTTATATTGCCTATCTACCTAGAAACCAGACCTGCCAAAGAACACAAGTACATTCCCTGAGTGTCATGAACTTAACTCATATCACAGGAAGAGAAACTAAAGTCTGTCAACACATCTGGACAGGCTTTTCTCACAATTATTTTCTCTGCTGGCCCAACAGACTTTGTACCAGGCTGTTGTGTGTTCTTCAAACCCATGGAATCCCCCTAAAAATAATTTACTAGCCCTAAAATTGTCACATTTTATGCATCTCTCCTTCCCTAATGAATAACGGTATATAATATCCGTACACCATTTGGTTATTGGGAAATCACTCTCCTCTAATTCCTTGATGCTATGCTGAAATACAATTTCACATGCCTTTTCTCCCGTTAATCTACCTTTTGTCAGTTGACGTTTCAGTAGATTTTTAGAGGGTAAAAGCTGAGTTTTATCTTCACCCCTTCAGTTTTGACCCGATGAGCAGGATGACTCAAAACCACTCTGCTCTTCTGGAAGCCACAGTCAAGGGAACCCAGGACCTGACAAGTGGGCAGAAGAGCAAGAAATTCTTGCCAACCAGACTCCTGGTCTGTCTCTGTGGAATCCAGTAGAGCCGATGGTAAAAATCATTGTGTGTCTGTTGTTTTTCCTTTTCCAAATTTAAGATTAATAGGAGAAAAGCATTTATACAGACTAGTCTTAGGTTTAGTGAGTCTGATATATTTTTGTTATGAATATTCATAGTGTCTGATCTTTTCCCTCCCAGAAATAGTATTTATTTTTTTATTTGTCTCTGTCTTTCTGTGTTGTCTGTCCCTCTTGTCTTGTTGTATGACCTAAAGAGCTTGACTTGTGATCAAGTAGGAAAACTTCTTAGTCTCCACCATCCTGGGGGTGTGAATTTTTGGGGTCGTGTCCAGTGGCCAGCCTGAAAAGATTAGAAACCCCAAGAAACCTAAGATATTAAGCACCACACCTTGTTCCAAATGTGCCAAGCTCTCAAGGAAGTTTGCCTTAATAACAAGTCCCATTTATAGGGGCTTTTGTTGTTTTATATTTTTTATTTATTAATTTTTTCCCAACTTTTATTTCAGGTTCAAGGGGTGCATGTGCAGGTTTGTTACAGAGGTGAATTGCATGTCATAGGGAGTTTGGTGTACAGATAGTTTTGACACCCAGGTAATCAGCATAATACTCGATAGGTAGTTTTTCAATCCTCATCCTCCTCACACCCTCCACCCTCAAATAGGCCCCAGTGTCTATTCCCTTCTTTGTGTCCACGTGAACTCAATTTATAGCTGTCATTTATAAGTGAGATCATGCGGTATTTGGCTTTCTGTTTCTGCATTAATTTGTTGAGGATGATAGCCAGAAGCTTTATCCACATTGCTGCAAAGGTCATGATCTCATTCTTTATATCTGAATAGTATTCTGTGGGATATATGTATCACATTTTCTTTATCCATTTCACTTTGATGGGCATCTAGGTGGATTCCGTGTCTGCTATTGTGAAAAGTGCTGTATTGAACATACTCATGTATGTGTCTTTGTGGTAGACTGATTAATATTCCTTTAGGTATATACCCAGTAATGGGATTGCTGGGTTGAATGGTAGTTCTATTTTAAGTTTTTGAGAAATCACCAGACTACTTTTCACAGTGGCTGAAATAATTTACATTCCCAGCCATGTATGAGTGTTCCCTTTTATTCACAAGCTTGCCAACATCTGTTATTTTTTGACTTTTTAATAATAGCCATTCTGACTGGTGTGAGATGGCCTTGATTTGCATTTCCCTAATGATTAGTGATGTTGAGCGCTTTTTCATATGCTTCTTGGCTGTATGTATGCCCTCTTTTGAGAAATGTCTGTTCATGTCTTTAAGCCCATTTTTTAATGAAGTGTGTTTATTGTTGTTGTTTGTTAGTTGATTTCCTTAAGTTCCTCGTAGATTCTTGATATTAAGCCTCTGTTGGATGTATAGTTTGCAAATATTTTCTCCCATTCTATAGGTTGTCTGTTTGCTGTGCAGAAGCACTTTGGTTTAATTAGCTCCCACTAATCAAGTTTTTCTTTGTTTCAATTGCTTTTAGAGACTGTTATGAAGTTTTTGCCTGGGCTGATGTCTAGGAGGGTATTTCCTAGGTTTTCTTTTAGGGTTGTTATAGTTTCAGGTTTTATATTTAAGTTTTTAATCCATCTTGGGTTGATTTTTGTATATGGTATAAGGAAGGGGTCCAGTTTCAACCTTCTGCATGTGGTGAGCCAGTTATCCCAGCACCATTTATTGAACAGGGAATCCCATCCCATTGCTTATTATTGTTGGCTTTGTCAAAGATCAGATAGTTGTAGCTGTGTGGTTTTATTTTTGGGTTTTCTAACTGGTTCCGTTAGTCTATGTGTCTGTTTTTGTACCAGTACGATGCTGTTTTGCTTACTCTAGCCTTGTAGTATAGTTTGAAGTGGAGTAGCTTTTTTGTAGTTTGATACGAATTGCACTGAATCTGTAAATTGCTTTGGGCAATATTGCCAGTTTAACAGTATTGATTCTTCCTATCTATGATAATGGAATGTTGTTCCATTTGTTCGTGTTATCTCTTATTTATTTCAACAAGGTTTTGTAATTATTATTGTAGAGATCTTTTACCTCCCTGGTTAACCGTATTCTTAGGTATTTTATTCTTTTTGTGGCTCTTGTGAATGGGATTTAATTATTGATTTGGCTCTCAGCTTGAACATTATTAGTGTATAGAAATGCTACTGGGTTTTGTATACTGACTTTGTATCCTGAAACTTTATTGAAGTTGTTTATCAGAACTAGGAGCCTTTAGGCAGCAACTATAGGGTTTTCTAGGTATAGTGTCATATCATCTGCAAAGAGAGATTGTCTAATTTCTCCCTTTCTAATTTGATGCCTTTTATTTTATTCTCCTGCCTGATTGCTCTGGCTATGACTTCCAGCACTATGTTAAATAAGAGTGGTGAGAGTGAGCATCCTTGTCTTGTTCCAGTTCTCAGGGGGAATGCTTCCAGCATTTTCCCATTCAGTATGATGTTCCCTGTAGGTTTGCTATAGATGGCTCTTACTATTTTAAAGTTGTTAAATGATACCTTAAAATACCTTTGATGCCTAGTTTGTTCAGAGTTTTTAACATGAAGCAATGTTAAATTTTATCAAAAGCCTTTTCTGCATGTATTGAGATAACCATGGGTTTTTTTTTTTTTTTTTTTTTTTTTTTTTTAGTTCTGTTTATGTAATGAGTCACATTTATTGATTTGTGTATGTTAAACCAACCTTGCATCCCAGGAATAAGGTCTACTTGATTGTGGTGGATTAGCTTTTTGTTATTGATATGGTTTGGCTGTGTCCCTCCCTACCCTAATCTAATCTTGACTTCCTATGTGTTGTGGGAGGGACCTGGTGGGAGGTAATCAAATCATGGAGCAAGTCTTTCTCGTGCTGTTCTCATAACAGTGAATAAGTCTCATGAGATCTGATAGTTTTTTAAAAAGGCAGTTTCCCTGCACAAGCTCTCTCTCTTTGCCAGCTGCCATCCATGGAAGATGTGACTTGCTGCTCCTTGCCTTCCATCATGATTGTGAGGCCTCCCCAGCCACATGGAACTGTAAGTCCATTAAACCTCTTTCATCTGTAAATTGCCCAGTATTGGGCGTATCTTCACCAGCAGTGTGGAAATGGACTAATAAAGTTGTGCTGCTGGATTTGCTTTGCTAGTATTTTGTTGAGGATTTTTGCATCTGTATTCATCAGGAATATTGGCCTGAAGTTTACTTTTTTGTGTCTCTGCCACATTTTGGTATCAGAATAATGCTAACCTTATAGAATAGGTTAGGGAGAAGTCCTGCCTCCTCAATTTTAGTATAAATTTCAGTAGGATTGGTACCGGCTCTTCTTTGTATGTCTGGGAAAATTGGGCTGTGAATCCTTCTGGTCCAAGGCATTTTTCTGATTGGTAGGTTTTTATTAATGGTTCAATTTTGAAACTTGTTATTCATCTATTCAGGGTTTCAATTTCTTCCTGGTTTACTCTTTGGAGGTTGTATATTTCCAGGAATTTCTTAATTTCTTCTAGGTATTGTAGTTTGTGTCCATAGAGGTGTTTATAGTAGTCTCTACAGGTTTTCTGTATTTTTATGGGGTGAATGGTAATGTCCTGTTTATCGTTTCTGATTGTATTTATTTGGATATTCTCCCTTTTTTATTTATTAGTCTAGCTAGTAGTCTATCAATCTTATTCATTTCTTCAAAACACCAACTTTTGGTTTCATTGATCTTTTGTGTGTTTTTTATCATTTCCATTTTGTTCAGTTCAACTCTGACTTGGATTATTTCTTTTATTCTACTATCTCTGGAGTTGATTTGCTCTTGGTTTTCAAGTTCCTCTAGGTGTGACGTTAGGTTGATAATTTGAGATCCTTCTAACTTTTTGATGTGGGCATTTAGCACTATAAACTTTCCTCTTAACATTGCTTTAGCTTAGTTAAGTTTTCTTTACTTTGTTTTCTTTACTTTCAAATAATTTCCTGATTTCTGCCTTAATTTCAATGTTTACTCAAAAGTTATTCAGGAGCAGACTGTTTAATTTCCATTTAGTTGTATGGTTTTGAGAGATCTTCTTGGTATTGATTTCGATTTTTATTGTGCTGTGATCTGATAGTGTGGTTGGTATGATTTTGTTTCTTTTGAATGTGTTTAGAATTGCTTTATGGTCTAGAGTGTGGTCAATTTTAGAATATGTGCCATGTGAAGATGAAAAGAATGATTATTCTATTTTTGTTGGGTGAAGTGTTCTGTAGATATCTGTTAGATCCATTTGGTCAAGTGTCAAGTTTGGGTCCTGAAAATTTTTGTTAGTATTCTGCCTCAATGATCTGTCCAATATTGTCAATGGGGTGTTAAATTCTCCCACTATTATTGTGTGGTTATCCAAGTATCTTCACAAGTCTCTAAGAAGTTTTTAAAAATGAATTTGAGTACGCTAGTATTGGGTGCATATATATTTTAGATAATTAATTCTTCTTGTTGAATTAAACCCATTACCATTTTGTAATGCCCTTCTTTGTCCTTTTTGTTTTGATCATTGCTGGTTTAAAGTTGGTTTTGTCTGAAATAAGAATAGCAACCCCTGATCTTTTCTGTTTTCTGTTTGCTTAATAGATCTTTCTTCATCCTTTACTTTGAGCCCATGGGTGCCCTTACACGTGAGGTGGGTCTCTTGAAAACAGCATGTAGTTGTCTTGCTTCTTTATCCACTTGCCACTCTGTGCCTTTTGAGCGGGGCATTTAGCCCATTTATGTTCAAGGTTAATATTGATATGTATGGATTAGATCTTGTCATCATGCTGTTAGCTAGTTGTTATGTAGACTTGATTGTGTAGTTGCTTTATAGTGTTGATGATCTATGGATTTCAGTATGTTTTTGTGGTGGCTGGTAATGTTTTTCATTTTCATGTCTAGCATTCCCTTAAGGGCCTCTTGGAAGGCCCAGTGGTAACAAATTCCCTTAGCATTCGCTCCTCTGGAAAGGACTTTATTTCTCCTTTGCTTATGAAGCTTAGTTTGGCTAGATATGAAATTCTTGTTTGAAATTTCTTTTCTTTCAGGATGTTGAATATAGTCCGCCAATCTATTCTGGCTTGCAGGGTTTCTGCTAAATGTCCACTGTTAGACTGATGGTGTTCCCTTTGTAGGTGACTTTCCCCTTCTCTCTAGCTGCCTTTAGTTTTTTTTTTCTTTCACATTCACCTCAGAGAATTTAATAACTACATGTCTTAGGGATGATCATTTTATATTGTGCCTCTCAGAGGTTATCTAAATTTTCCGAACTTACATGTCAAGCTATCTATCAATGTTGGGGAAATTTTCATGGATGATATCCTCACATATGTTTTCCTAGTTGCTTGTGCTCTCTCCTCTTTTAGGTATACCAAGAGTGGTAGATTTAATCTCTACACAATCCCACATTTCTCTGAGGTGTTGTTTATTTTTTAAAATTCTTTTTTGTTTATTTTTATCTGACTGAGTTAATTTGAATAACTGGTCTTTGGGCTCTGAGATTCTTTCATCAGTTTAGTCTATTCTACTGTTAATACTTCCTCTTGTGTTATTACATTCTTGTAGTGAAGTTTTCATCTCTATTAGCTCAGTTTGGTTGTTTCTTAAAATGGTGATTTTGTCTTTCATCTCTTGAATCACTTTACTGGATGCCTTAGATTCTTTGGAACAGGTTTCAAGTTTCTCTTGAATCTTGATGGTCTTCATTACTATCCAGATTCTGAATTCTGTGTCTGGCATTTCAGCCATTTCCTTATGGAATCATTGCTCGGGAGCTAGTGTGGTTGTTTGGAGGCAAGGAGGCACTCTTTCAGAGTTTGCAGTGTTATTGCAATGCTTCTTTCTCATGTGTATGAGCTGATGTTTCTTTAGCTGTGGTGTAATTTGGGTATAGTCAGTTTGCTTCATCTCTAGATGTTTTCAGAGGGCTGAAGCTTTGTGCAGGGTCTTCATTGTGGCTGAATTCTTCTCCTTGGTTTCACAAGAGGGTATATCAGCAAAATACTTTTGGTTTTGCAGTTTGGGTTGCAATCCTATAGATGGTGCTTAAGTGTAATGGCCAGTAGGTAAGCTTTTGCTTAGCCACGTGGCTCCTGTGTATTTCCTGGTGTTTGCAGCTATGCTCCCTCTCAGTGCACTGAGAGTGTGGGTTTCTCTCCCACTTGAGTCCTGGCCTCAGATCTCAGCTTGACACTCCCAGGCTGCACACTGCAGCCCTGGGGCAAGCTTAGGCTTTTTGTTTCCTCCCCAACTTGGGGGCAACAGAGGTGAGGACCTTGGCAGTGGCAATGGCAGAAGGCCTTTCACTTGCCTCTTGGGGCTCCACCCCAGAGAAAAACAGCTGCTGTAAATCAAAATAATCACCCCAGGGTGGGGTGGCTGCATTGCCTGCCCAAGAAAGGGGGTCTTGCCTGATAATGAACAGGGGGAACGGGGCACTTGCAGAGAAGACAGCCTGACCCCTTCTCCATAGGGCAGCAGCAGCATACTGAAGGTGCAAGTAAAACACTCAGGCTCTGTTTCTTCACCATCCTAGTGGCAGCAAGGACAGGTATTGCTACAGTGGTAGTAGCAGGGAGGCTGACAGTTGCCTCTGGAAATTCCACTGCAGAAAGACACAGAACCACTGTGAATAATGGGAAGGTTCAGCCAGGGGTGGAGTGACTGTGCTATTGGCCCAAGCCAGGGCCCCTGCCTAGTAAAGAGCAGGAGACTAGGGGCTCACAGGGAAGATCCCTTGGGGATCCACCTGGGCCTGAATGGTATCTCTGCCTAGAATCTGGCCATGTCTCCATGTCAGTCTAGAGGCCCCAGTGGGAGGGCGTTGAGTGGGTGGAGGGAATCTCCTGTGTCTAGGGTTTTAATAATCTATGGCAGAAGTGGGCCATGGGGGCTCTCACTCACTTGCCATTTCCTGTAATAGGGAGCCTCCCTTGGCCCCATGCCAGTTCCTGGTAGGTGGCTGTCCTACCTCACTTGTGTCTGTTCTCTGTGGGTCACATTGCTTCCTTGATGAATCCCCTGTTGTTTTAACTCTTGCTGCCTCATTAATCCTGAGAAAGTTCAATCCTAGGAGGGCCTACCTGGTAGCATGGATAAATGGGTCTGTGACTGGCAGCCCTTCACAAATTTGTGTGACACTGAAGGTGCTGTACACACAAACACCATCCTCAACCATCTGCACAACAAGTCTTTTGCTACCTTAATCTATTTCTGGGAATGCATTTTTTTGGCAATCATAAGGGTTACAGTATCTTTGCCTACTTTAAAAATATCACTTACATTTACATTTATGGTATTCTAAACCTGGAAAGTTTTCTCTGGGACTACCCATGAAAAAGGCGTATTGGCTTGATTTGCTTTTGGAATAAATAAATTAGCTATATTTAAAAGAAAATCTTTTAGAGTGCTCCCATTTTAAACAGCTATCTTATTGGTACTTATGAAAAGATACAAAGGAAACATAACCTTAGAAACTCCTTTGACGATATTTTTTTAAAAGGCAGAAATCAGATGTAAAATGAAGTCCTTTTTATGCACAAACTGCCTGCTTTAGATCTTCTCTGAGATTTGCAAAAAAAGAGCTCAAGCCTGTAGTCTAGTGGCTAGGATACCAAGCTTTTAGTGCCATGGCCAAGTTCAATTCCCAGTCAGGGACCCAGTCCCTTCGAGGTACTGGATGTAAATCCTTTAAACCCAGGAGGAAAAATAAACATTTATAAAAATTAGGTTGGGGCTCTCACGGAGGCAGCTAGCATGGGGCTGAGGAGCACTGAGCCTCACATGGTGCCCTGCACTGCCAAGACAAGTGAACAATACATTAAAGATGGCTAAAGGTGGCCTCAGAAACCCAAAAGGCAAAATGTCTGCTAATGTCTTCTTTGTGAAGACATGCAGAGAAGAACATAAGAACTGACTGGCCCTGTCAGTTTTTTAGAATTTTCAAAAGTTCTCTGAGAGGTGAAAGACAGTTTGGAAAAGAGAAGATAAATTTGATAAAATCTCAAAGGTGGATAAACTATGCTGATTGGGAAATGAAGGATTATGAACCAGCTAAGGGACACGAGAAGAAAAAGGTCCTTAATGCCCTCAAAAGCCCACTGTCTGGATTCTTCCTATTCTGTTCAGCATTCTACCCCAACATTAAATCCACAAAACCTGGTATCTCTGTTGAAGTTGTGACCAAAAACTGCTGGGTGAGATGTGGAATGTGTAAGTGACAGTGAAAAGCAGTCTTGCATCACTAAGGCGGTGAAGCTGAAGGAGAAATATGAGAAAGATGTTGCTGACTTTAAGTCTAAAGGAAAGTTTGATGGCACAAAGGGCTCCACTAAATGTTGCCTGGAAAAAGGTAGAAGACAAAGACGACAAGGAGGAAGAAGAGGAGATGTCGGGGGAGGAAGATGAATAAAAACTGTTGATCTGACTGCGTGAATACCTTAGAGTTAGAGAGCACCAAATGGACATAGCTCTTATTTAAGAAGTGTCTATTGCCCTCACTGGGTCTAATTACAAAATTTGATCACGATCATATTGTAGTCTCTCAAAGTGCTCTAGAAATTGTCAGTGGTTTACATGAAATAGCCATGGGTGCCTGGAACACCCAGAAACAGTATCAAAGTTTATATAACTCTAAACATTTTTAAAATGAAAAGGCACTCTTGTGTTCTCCTCACTCTTTGTACTTTGCTGTTAGTGTGACAAGGCATTTAAAGATGTTTCTGGATTTTTTTTTTTTTTTTTAATTTGCAAGGTGGTGTTAACTATATGGTTATTGACTAGAAATTCTGAGTTATTAACCGTATGCATCTACATTTTGTAAAAGGAAAGAAACAACTGAGACAAACTCTTGATGATGCTTGCTTGGCATTGAGGCTGTGGAGCATGATGCCTTTTGAAGGGACCACAGCTCAGGGCATGCATGGTGAGGCTGGGTCTGTTTCCATTGCGATGGGCATCCATTTAGCTTTAGGTTGTTTTGTTTATATATATCATGACATCACATTGTGCTGCCATTTTTGGCTGTGGAAAAAGGGAGATCAGCTGGCATCAGAAATGGTTGATTTTTTTTTTTTTTTTACATCAAGTGTGGTAGTTTTAAAACAAACTACGGAGTCCTTCATTATTAACAAAGCAAACAGCCACTGTATCAATGAAAGTTTAAGAACTGGCCAGGTGTGGTGGCTTATGCCTATAATTATAGCACATTGGGAGGCCAAGGCAAGTAGATTACTGGAGCTCAGGAGTTCAAGATCAACCTGTGCAACGTGGCAAAACCCCATCTCTACAAAAAAATACAAAAAATTAGCCAGGCATAGTGGTGTGTGCCTAAAGTCCCACCTATTGGGAGACTGAAGTGAGAGGATCCCTTGAGCTCTGGAGGTCAAGGATGCAGCGAGCTGTGATCACATCACTGTACTCCAGTTCGGGCAACAGAAAAAGACTCTGCAAAAAAAAAAAAAAAAAGAAAGTTTGAGAACCTTGTGTGCTTAAACATGTTTTACTTTTTGTATGTTTAGAATACTGAAATGTTTTTGAAGTGAAATAAACAGTATTATATTTTTAAAAGTTAGCTTGAATTGTCTGTTTTAAATTTATGTGACTATTGCTTCTTTTTGGGTACCCATTTATTGATCTATTTTGCTCCCCTGGAGAGCTATTGTTTTTCTGTTGTCTAAGTTGCTTTTTTCTTTAACTTTCTTTGGGAGCTACTCTGGATGTTGTGAGGACAGCTTCTTTACTTTTCTTTGGACACCCTTTGTACATCCTTGGTTAAGTCATAAAGATTTATTGGTTTTGGTTCTGAGTCACTAGGTAATTTTGGATTAAGAGAAAGGTGAAAAAAAGGTTCAAAAGCCATAAATATTGGCTGTTTGTCCTGGCTAAAGTTGGTTAACAAGAGATTTAAAAGATTGAAAGGAAAACCCTCCATGATCAATAGTCAGCTTAATTAAAAGCTGATATTCAGGCCATTTTTTTTTTTTTTAAAGTTTCTCTGTTCTCTTTTGGATTCTGTTTCTCCCTTGGGATTTTTTTCTTCAGTTGACTGAAGCCCCATTTTAATTACAAGTTTGGTCCTTCTGTTCACTTCCTTTCTTGTTGGCATGTTTTTTCCTGAGAAAAATGTAAAATTTCACTGGCCTTTTTTAGAAGCTTAAAATCTCCACAAATCGGCTTCTCAAAGACTTGTTCTTTCATTTGCTGTTATTTCTCCTTCCTTCTGCCATCTTTGATGCCACATGAAGGGATCTAGAGGGGACTTCTAATGACTCTGAGACCCCCTTGAGAAACACACACACACACACACGCACGCACACACACACACACACACGCACACACACACACACACACACACAGAGTCACCACCTACCCCCTTATTTTGGAGTTCTCTGTATTTTTGTGAACCCCAAGAGTCATGGGCAGGTGGGCAGGTTCCTTTTAGGTCTAAAGCTCTGATCTCTTACATTGAGCTCCCTAACCCCTTTTGGTTTTGCATACCCACATACATACATGTGTGTGCTGAATGTTGTGGATATATGTATGTGTATATATATGTATGAATATGTCTAAACAGGTATTTTTATATTGTCTACATGGTACCAAATTGACTTATAGGTACTCATAAATTCAATAAATAATCCTAAATAGTTTTCTAAGTTCATGTGACTCTAGTAATCTTTGGTAAATAAAAATGTTTATTTTAATGTATGTACTTAAAATTATTAGAAGTATGGAAAAGAATTTTATATGTAATGTGTACAAGAAAATCAAGATGTATTTTTGGTGAGAAAAGTTATAAAAAGCCATGAAGTCCTGTGGCTTTGTGGAGAAAAAAGGTGGCTTTGTGGAGAAAAAAGTTAATTTTGTCTAGTTTAAAGGATATTTAAAGACTGTTTCAACATGAAGGGATAAAGTCAGAATGATGTAGATAAAACCAACTGGATATAGAAAGTTGTAGGAAGAAAAATAATAAACAGATGGAAAGAGGATATAAAAGGTTTATGGAAACCTTAACTTGTGTGATCAAAGCTGAGTGATACTGGATGAATTTATCAAGTTTTATTAAAATTAGCTTTAATATTAAAAGCACACTAATGAAATACTAAAATCTGGTTTTCTCTTTTTAATGAGATTTTCTGGTAGAATTAATAAAAGATAGTAAAACATTATTGTCTTTTGAGTAAATTGCAGAGAGAGAAAGAGGAAGAGAAGAGAAAGAGAAATAGATTCTGTGTGTCCCATGTTATTAATCATAAAATCAAAAGAGCTTTCCTAGGCCTTTCGATTATTTAAAAAGCTGTCTCATTATCAAAGAGTAAAAGATTTTGCTTTTTATTTTTTAAAAATTATCACTTTGCCTAAACAAATGGCTATTACCGTACAGTGACCTGTGATTCTATTTTTGAAGTGTTTTAAAACTTTGACTTATTTAACAGTTTCCCAAAATCAAATTTCAAATTCCAAATTAAGTATTTTTTTTAAATTATACTTTAAGTTCTGGGATACATGTACAGAATATGCAGGTTTGCTGCACCCATCAACCCATCATTTAAGTTTTAAGCCCTGCGTGCATTAGGTATTTGTCTAATGCTATCCCTCCCCTTGCTCCCCAACCCCCAACAGGCCCCAGTGTGTGATGTTCCCCTCCCTGTGTCCATGTGTTTTCATTGTTCAACTCCCACTTATGAATGAGAACATGTGGTGTTTGGTTTTCTGTTCCTGTGTTAGTTTGCTAAAAATGATGGTTTCCAGCTTCATCCATGTCCCTGCAAAGGACATGAATTCATTCTTTTTTAAAGGCTGCATAGTATTTCATGGTGTGTATATATATATATATATGCCACATTTTATTTATCCAGTCTATCATTGATGGGCATTCAGGTTGGTTTCAAGTCTTTGCTATTGTAAATAGTGCTGCAGTAAACATATGTGTGCATGTGTCTCTATAGCAGAATGATTTATAATCCTTTGCGTATATACCCAGTAATGGGATTGCTGGGTCAAATGTATTTCTGGTTCTAGATCCTTAAGGAATCACCACACTGTCTTCTACAATGGTTGAACTAATTTACACTCCCACCAACAGTGTAAAAGTGTTCCTATTTCTCCACATCCTCTCCAGCATCTGTTGTTTCTTGACTTCTAATGATTGCCCTTCTAACCGGAGTGAGATGGTATCTCATTGTGGTTTTGATTTGCATTTATCTAATGACCAGTGATGATGAGCTCTCTTTTAATGTTTGTTGGCTGCATAAATGTCTTCTTTGAAAAGTGTCTGTTCACATCCTTTGCCCACTTTTTGATGGGGTTGTTTGTTTTTTTTTCTTGTAAATTTGTTGAAGTTCCTTGTGTTGAAGTTCTTTGTAGAGTCTGCGTATTAGCCCTTTGTCAGATGGATAGATTGCAAAAATTTTCTCTCATTCTGTAGGTTGCCTGTTCACTCTCATGATGGTTTCTTTTGCTGTGCAAAAGCTCTTTAGTTTAATTAGATCTTATTTGTCAGTTTTGGCTTTTGTTGCCATTGCTTTGGGTGTTTTAGTCATGAAGTCTTTGCCTATGCCTATGTCCTGAATGGTATTGCCTAATTTTTCTTCTAGGGTTTTTGTGGTTTTTGGTCTTACCTTTAAGTCTTTAATCCATCTTGAGTTCATTTTTGTATAAGGGGTAAAGATGACTTCTAGTTTCTGTTTTCTGCATATAGCTAGCCAGTTTTCCCAGCACTCTTTATTAAATAGGAATCATTTCCCCATTGCTTGTTTTCGTCAGGTTTGTCAAAGATCAGATGGTTGTAGATGTGTGGTGTTATTTCTGAGGCCTCCATTCTGTTCCATTGGTCTATATATCTGTTTTGGTACCAGTACTATGCTGTTTTGGTTACTACAGCCTTAGAGTATAATTTGAAGTCAGGTAGGGTGATGCCTCCACATTTGTTCTTTTTGCTTAGGATTGTCTTGGCTATACGGACTCTTTTTTGGTTTCATATGAAATTTAAAGTAGTTTTTTTTTTTTTTAAATTCTGTGAAGAAACTCAATGGTAGCTTGATGGGAATAGCATCAAATCTATATATTAAGTTGGGTGGTATGACCATTTTCATGATATTGATTCTTCCTATATATGAGCATGAAATGTTTTTCCATTTATTTGTGTCCTCTCTTATTTCCTTGAGCAGTGGTTTGTAGTTTTCCTTGAAGAGATTATTCATGTACCTTGTAAGTTGTATTCCTAGGTATTTTATTCTCGTCTTAACAATTTAGCAATTGTGAATGGGAGTTCACTCAAGATTTGGCTCCTGTTTGTTATTGGTGTATAGGAATGCTTGTGATATTTACACATTGAATTTGTATCCTAAGACTTTGCTGTAGTTGTTTATCAGCTTAAGGAGTTTTTGGGCTGAGATGATGGAGTTTTCTAAATATACAGTCATGTCATCTGCAAACAGAGACAATTTGACTTCCTCTCTTCCTATTTGAATACGCTTTTTTCCTTTCTCTTGCCTGATTGCCCTCGCCAGAACTTCCCAAACTATTTTGAATAGGAGTGGTGAGAGAGGGTGTTGTTGTTTTGGGCCGGTTTTCAAAGGGAATGCATCCAGCTTTTGCCCATTCAGTATGACATTGGCTGTGGGTTTGTCATAAATAGCTCTTATTATTTTGAGATGTGTTCCATCAATACCTAGTTTATTGAGAGTTTTTAGCATGAAGGGCTGTTGAATTTTATCTGAGGCCTTTTCTGCACCTATTGAGACAATCATGTGGTTTCTGTCATTGGTTCTGTTTATGTGATGGATTATGTTTGACCTCAAACTAATTTGGGGATGCTCCAAAGGGACCTTGAAGCATCTGAAAGTGAGATAACTAACATCTTTATTTTATGCATTGAATTATATGGGAAAGATTCCGAAATAAAAAATTATGTTCAACCTTTTTAATGTTATTAATATGTGTTCCAAAATTACATGTGATTCCTAATGTCTTGGCATATGCTATCAGTCATTATTATGATTATTATGTTGAACTTTTATGGGTCACAAAAAATGAATGACCACATTTTCATGTCAATTCCATCTTTAACCATTGCCATTTTAAGTCTAGTCGTCCACAGTTATTTGCCTTTTTCCGATGCTTTTTTTTTTCCCCCTAAAAACAGGTTGCAAATCTTAAAGTATGTCTTTAAATAGGTTCATAAAAATGGTGAGAAAAAGCTTTGACAAATGCAGATTCTGGCAATTTTGTGATTGTATCATTGCACTGGGTAAAAATTTCCAGAACTCTAATAAAAAATAAAAAACTGGACTCATAAAATTGTAATCCAACATCAAGCAGAACAAAAATTAATTAGAATTAATTACATTGAGTTGAAATGATTTTTATGACTTTTTTCCTTAAACATTTGTT
Organism: Macaca thibetana thibetana; assembly: GCF_024542745.1. Taxonomy (NCBI): domain Eukaryota; kingdom Metazoa; phylum Chordata; class Mammalia; order Primates; family Cercopithecidae; genus Macaca; species Macaca thibetana. The sequence goes on along the minus strand of NC_065579.1, from coordinate 21,889,813 downwards.
GCTTCTTTTTGTGTTTTGCCTTCAAAAGTTAAGGAAATTTCTTTTTCTATGAAGCTTTACAGCCATTTGGTAAAGTGTTCTTTTGTGAGAAAAATTAAAACATTTCTCTTTCTCTCTACCTGATTCTCTCCAAAATTTGGAAACTGTTCATAGGTATTTTTATTTTATGGCAATATAGTTGTCAGCATACTGTCAGCATTCTTTCAATAAGAATTCTTTTTTTTTTTTTTAAGTCTAATTTTTTTTTAAAGAATTCTTTTTAAATAACAAGACACTATTGGAAATATTGTAATATTAGCAAGGCTTTTACTGGGAGGTCATTTCTTCAGTATCATCAGACAGCTTTAAGGAACTGGGATTTCAGATTGACTTTATAGAGCCAGAACCCACTCTACCTTGGAAAGACTGGCCTGGTATCTTATTAACACGAATCCCTTACAGGGTTCTAGCCTTGTGGTAAGTAAAAAATGTCACTTTCTGGTGGGCCTAGGAATCGCAAGGTATTTTTAAGACCTCAGGAAAAGAAGAATTCACTTGGGCACAGTCTGATGATGAATCCTTGACTTGGCCCCAAAGCCTTGAGAGGCTTTTCAGAAAAGTCTAATCTGAGGTTCCTTATGAAAAAGTTTTAGCAAAGCCAACTTAAAAATAGCCTATATGGTCAATTGTCATTCTTACTAAACTTATGCAATCATTAGGTCAAAGACTGAACTTATTTTACAAACAAACTAGACTTACTATGATTTATGTTTGGTAGAAAGGTGGGACTGGAGAGAGAAAAATTATATTTCAGAAAAAAAAAAACGTTAGTGCACTTGTTATTAGATTACAGACCTGTCCATTTGTTAGATTTTTTAAAATTCTGGACTGAATTTTAAAGTTGTTCCCTCCAATATCTGGCTGCAACTGTCTTGACTAATGTTTTAAATTTTTCTCCTACCTTTTTGACTTGAAATTACTAAAATTAAAGCTGCCTTTTTCCTAAGGCCCTGAAAGATGAAGCTAGTCAACTTGGCTTTAAAGAAAAATTGCTTCAATAGTTTATATTTGGACAAACTTTACACATATACTACAACCCAGGAAAATCTGTTGGATTGCCACTGGTCGTCTCAGATGACTGCCCTCCACTCTAGACGAAACTAGTTTATAGGCTGCCCCAGACGTTAATTTTTTGCCTGGTTTCATAAACATGTCTGTTATTAAAAAGATCTGTTTCCCTGAATATAGAGGCCTAACTTTAAGATCCCATCTGCAACTCGATTTTCTAAAATGAGACACAACTGTGTAATTGGACTGGCCTATTCCCAGAATGAGACTACTTTAATGGGATCCTTTGTCATTTAGCTACTAACTCAGTTTTTCTCTTCACATCCACCAACTCAGTTTTCAGTAGGTAAAATTTCTAGGGAAGTTCAGGTGGGAATTTGGGGGCTCAGAAACCAATATGCACTTTGACATGCTGAACTAAAGAAGAGGCCTCACTCTGACCTTCCTTCCCTGACCATCAGACAGGAGAATGTTGGGACTCGGAAACCAGTATCTCCCAATACACACTTTGACACACTGGACTAAAGGAGCAGCTTCAGAGTCATTCTGACCTTCCTACCCTTACCCAACACCTGTCTCTCAAGGGTCTGTCTCTCCTGAAGCACAGGCTGAATTTTATTTTTTTCTGAAGTTCCCTTATCTGCCTAGAAACTGACCTGACAAAGAAGAACACAACTGCATTATCTGGGTTTTCATTAACTTAACTCAAATTGCAGAAAGAGAGACAAAAATCTGTCAACACATCTAGACAGAATTTTGTCACAATCAACTGTTTGCTCTGTAGACCCAATAGACTTAGTAACAAGCTGTTGTGTGTTCTCTAAGCCCATTGAATCCCCCTAAAAATCATTTACTATCCCTCGAATTGCTACATTTTTCTCATCTCCGTTTCCCTAAGAAGATTATATAAATATCTGTATCCAATTGGGTTATTGAATAATTATTCTCCTACAATTCTCCCATACTATGCATGTTAAACTAAATTTTGATATGCCTTTTCTCTTGTTAATCTGCCTTTTATCAGTGAACTTTCAGAGAGTGAAGGGTAAGTTTTCCCTTTGCCCCTGCACTGTTCTTGGAGAAAGAAATACTGAATTCCATGATAAAATAGATTTTATATCCACATGACCAGGGTCCAGTATCAAGGTTTTCTCAGTTTCACCCTGGGACACCTGGGATGGTGTTTCTCAACCATGCATCAGAATCACCTGTGTTGATTATTAAAATGTGAATTCCTAGGCCCTAGCTCATGCATCATAAAGTCCTGGAGAGCAGGTCCCAGAATGCTGCATTTTAAATAAGCTTTCATGGTGATTCTCATGCACACTATAGCTTGAAAATTTTTGGCCCTGTGGCTATTGGCAAGTATAAAACATATTTTGTGGGTGACCCAGAAAACTTCCTGAGAACATCTGCGGAAGAATTTGTGTTGGATACTTTTAGGAAATTGGGTTCACAGTGCCACAAAGAGGAAGGCAGATCCTCTGAACTTAGGTGGGAAAGATGTGCAAACATTACAGAGTTTATCTTCTTCTACACAGCTAGACTAGCATTCTGTGTGTAGACAGAGAGCCTGGTGACCTTACACATCTAGTGTTTACGCTTCTAGGACCTTGCGTTCCTCTATCCTTCTGTGTTGGCAGGAATTCTGACTTTTGCATTCCCTTTGAATCACAAAATTGTCCTTTTCTGTGTGTTCCTTTTTGCCACTGCAGGCAGTTTCTAAAAGAACATTCTTGCCTTTCTTTTTGTGGATTATCTTCTTTCTCCCCAAAAGACATTTGAAAGAATACTACCTTCTGTGTTTTGTTCAGTAGACTTTATTACAAGGACATACCACTAAAAAGTACATCTAGCAATGTGCTAGTCAAAGGAGGGCAGGCAGTGGGAACTAGGAGAAAAAGTTTGTTAGAAAAGTAGCTAGAAATAACCCATGAGAAAAAAAAAAATTATACCTCTGGTATAAATCAGTATTCTTGGGAAATGCTTGCAAGGAACAGCCCAAGGCACACTGGTTGGTTTCTTCCATTCCAATATGGGTACTGGAATTAGAAGCATTAAGAATGGCTAAGTATTGTCTCATGATTTCACTATTTTTATCTTAATCTCACAACCTGAGAAGGTCTGGGATTATGTTCAAGTTTTTCTTTGGTGGATTAAAAGTGGCAGATTTGCAAATGAAATCAGGAACATGTCAGATTCAAGAGACCATATCTTAGAATTATAGATGTAAGAGTCTGGATCACCCAGAGGAAGTTATGATGTATGACCCAACTACATGGAGATATTAATAACAAAGTTAAGTATGAACCAGCTACAGGCAATGGCAATGAAAATTGCATTTTAATCCAAAAATTTTGACACATGATTGTGAAAATTTCCAAAATCTTGGATCTCAATTAGTGACAATGTCAGAAGACATTTTCAATTAAATATGTGCTATTGGTATCAAGTAGGCAGAGGCCAGGGATATGGCTAAACAGCCTACATGTTTAGGATTGTCCCCTAACCCCCAACAAAGAATTATTACACCTCACATGTCAAATAATCAAAGTTAATTTTGAAAGCAGGGCACAGTATTGTCAAGATTAAGGAAATTATCAGAATTATGATGGCACTGAAAACTATTTCAGCTATTTTTGGAACAATGGGTACCAAAGGCACACTAGAGGAAGTATCAAGCTTGTATCCTGAAGAAATATGTGGATATTAACATGACGAAAAGAAAGGAGAATGCACAATTCCTATTTTTGTTTCCATTGTCTGTAAAGTGAAAGCATTTTCCAATGGAAAAGAAGAAACTGAAAACAAAATAAGGTGATGTTGTGGCCCATGAAGAGTCAGTAAAAGAAAATACAGTAGATTTAAAATAATTTAAGTACATGGGAATAAAACTGATCATGGCTAACAGAACTTAGATGCATGATTTTTGAGTCTGAGTCATTGTCATTAATCTCCAAGGACTTATAAAGGAGTTGTAAAAAATGGCAACAGTCAAACAAAGCTAGCTTCTGGTTGATGTTAACTGACAAACTTGACACAATCTTACACAATTTTGAAATAGATTATTGAATTGTTTATACCCTTTAAAAAGGTGAAGATTCATTGCCACTTGTTTGTATCTTTATAGATACCTTGATGAGGTTGGTGGATCTAATTAGAGTTAGATCTGATAAAGAATTATTGGAGTTCACCAGTTAGAATTCTTCTTGAGGTCAGCAAAACATTCTATAGTTTTAGATTCACAGCTGATTGTATGGATCTATGCCCACATGGGTGGAGATCTCCGGTAGTGTTCCACAGGCCTCAACTTTTGGTCTTACAACTCTTGGTCTTTTTTAAGCCAATGGTTGAATAAAATGACTGAAGCAAGGAAGAATAATGAATATGTTAATTACAATAACATTTCTATATATCCTCTCAACAAATTAAAATGATCGATCAAGATCTTCCAAAGGAAATTTAAAAGTGGGAAAAATATGATCCCAAATTTTTCTCAAAAAGTTAAACATGGGACTAAAAATAAGGAAGATTTGGTTTTGCAGCAGTTACTGAAGAATGTCTGGGGTTTTGATGTACCACAGCCTGAACAATATTAGATAGTTGTCAAAAGAGAGAAACTAAGTAACAAACATTAGATTGCTCAGGAGATTATAAAATGATTTTTTATGCTGACTAGGCCACACAGAAAATTCTATTGTGTTCTGGCATGATCTTTTAAAGAAGAATATTATAATTGAACATTTATTAAGGTGAAGATGATGGTGAGTTGGTTTAGAGACCACATCCTGGGAGAAATATTTGAAAGAGCTTAAGAAAGAAAAAGAAAAAAGATGTAAAGCAGACCTGATGATTAGCCTCCTCCACATTTTAGAAAAGTTATTACATAAGATGGATTGTTCCACACTAAGAACTAATATGCAGGTGTAGAAATTTTAAGGTTTTTGCACTTCATAGAAAATCACTGTCTAACAACTGAAATGACATGACAGATGATCCTGGCTGCTTGAGAGTGTTGAAGTACCCCGAAGAGGTTGAAGCAAGGAAGTTGAAGAAAGAATTCCTTTATTTAAGGGAAGGTGGATTAAATCAGAAGGTCCTATACTTGATTGCTTACTTGAATCACTAGGGTGTTATTTAAAAAAAATGCTAATGTCAGAGATCCAACCCAGAGATTCTGATTCAGTAGATGTGAAGCAAGGCCCAAAAGTCTAGATTTTAAAACGGAAAGTTCCTCAGATGACTCAGATGTGCAGTCCAATTTAAGAACCACCAAGGCCTTAAAGCTCTCTCCAGCATTCAACTTCAAGCTGCTGGGGGATGACAAAGAGCCATGGAGGATCTTCTTGACAGCACCCCAAGCTGGCTCTGTGGTTCTCCACTACGAACCTGCACTTCTTCTTTATCTCATTACATTTTGTCCAGTGCCTGTCAAAGTCAGGAGCCTCTGTGAGTTGTTTACATGGATTATTTAAAGTAATCCTCATAACAAACAAGCCTTGCTTGTATAATCATTTTGTGTTTGTGGAAACTGAGGTTCAGAGATATTAGAAAATGACTTAGTAGGAGAATTGGGATTCAGGTCCAGACTGTCTGATGGCAAAGTTGGTTCTCTCCATTGATGAGTTCTCCTTCCTTCCACTATGCTATTCTGAAAAGGAAAATGTGTTAATGTTTCAGAAAGATAAAGCAACATACCCTGGGAAAGGTAGGAAAATGACAAATGTGACAGATACTTGTGGCTTTCCCCTCCTTACCACCTCCACCTCCTTCCTCAGATTCTTCTCAGTTCTACGGGTCCTTCATTCTCCCTTCTCCCAACACATTAGTGAAGCATATGTTACTTTTACTCTTAAAATAGAATGCCTTTATTTCTTAAGCTGCCAAAACATTTCTGGATCTTTGATTTTTTTTCCCAAATGAACACTAACATTATTTTTATGGTCTATTGAGGATTTTATTTATACAGAATTTATCTGAATGGATTGGAAAGAAAGAAGCTGTTTCAAGAAAAAGCTCAGTAGGAGTGACCACCATGCCTTTGTCCTCACAAGCATTCTGTCTCAGGCACAATCCATAGACTGGCTGTGACAAGAATGCAGATAGGAATACATAGGAAGAACCCCCAGCCAACTACCATCATAATGTGAATATTATTTCTAAAAATTCCCCTATAAATTAAGCACAGTGTGCTTGGTTACAAGTCCTATCTCTGAGCTTTAGACTATACATGTTCTTTATCATCAAGCATTTGCTCAGAGAATCATGACTTTTTGCAATAATAACACCGTATGTATGTATATGTTTATGTGTGTATCCCTCTCTTTCTCTATCTCTCTCTCTGAACTTGACTTGTCTCATTAAACATGCAAGTTGGGATTCTAATTTTCCCAAGGACAACTGCTAGAGAAGTAGATATTTTAAAAGTATTTATGGCCGGGCGTGGTGGCTCACGCCTGTAATCCCAGCACTTTGGGAGGCCGAGGCGGGTGGATCACCTGAGGTCGAGAGTTCAAGACCAGCCTGACCAACATGGAGAAACCCTGTCTTTACTAAAAATACAAAATTGGCTGGGCGTGGTGGCACATGCCTATAATCCCAGCTACTAGGGAGGCTGAGGCAGGAGAATCGCTTGAACCTGGGAGGCGGAGGTTGCAGTGAGCCGAGATCGTGCCATTGCACTCCAGCCTGGGCAACAAGAGTGAAACTCCGTCTCAAAAAAAAAAAAAAAAAAAAAAAAGTATTTATAATCAATGCTTTTAAATAAGTTTTATAAACACAGAGGGAAAACAGCTCAGTATTTTTCAGCTCTCAACCATTCCATTACAGTCTCCATGGAACAGGTTTCATATAGCTGATGATCTTTAAACACGGATCACACAAGTTCAAATAGCTCTTTTATTACAAGCACACATTTAATATATTTTTTAAAAGGACCTCTTTTAAGAAATAGTAAATTTCAATATAATCTGCAGGCAGGCTGCTCAGTTGTGTCTGACCTTTTTTGTAAATATGTTGTATGGAGTTCCAGTGTAAACACTCTGCCCCAGGTAAAAAGTTCTGCCTTGTGGAATGGCAGGTCTCCAGGCGGAGGTAGATAGATGGGTTTTACTGAGCTGTTTCAAAAGAAAGATGAAAGGTGAGGGCCAACTGTCAAACTGGCGCAGCCTTGCCAGAGCTTTTTAATAAACCATTATTAGGCTGTAGGAGTCTTTTCAGGCTTTCAGCTCTGCTCACACTTAACTGATTGCACTCCTTCTTCAAGCTGCTTCTCACATAACATCTTCAAGTGCTTACTGCAGCCAGAGTGAGGTTTGATTTTCAGCCAAGCATTGGATTTCCATTAAATTAAACAAGGAGTAAAAGGCAGAAGAGGAAAGGTATATTTGATGGAGATCGAGCATACTGTCTGGTTTTCATGTTCTTTGAGAAATCCTGTTTCAGTTAACAAACAGCTGTGGAGCTCTGAGTTGGGGAGGAGCATGGTGCATTCAGAGGCTTGGGAGACCCGTCTTACGGCTGCTGTGAAACAGGGGGCAGGCAGGACTCATTCCTTCTCTGGGCATAGGTTTCTTTATCTGGATATTCAGGTGCTGAATAGATAAGTTTTCTGACTGCTTTGAGCTCCATGATTCCAGAGCAGGGGTTAGTAGCTTTCCTCTATAAAAGGCAAGCTAGTAAATATTTTAGGCTTTGTGGGTCAAGAGGAAAAATCAAAGATCTTGGACAGGTATTTATATAACAAGAGAGGAAAGAAATGTCCATAAATGTTTCTGAAATAATTCAGTAGATTTATAATAATTGAGTCCATTGTTTTTTGTAATGCAGATATTCTATCAAGGAAAAGGACTTTATGTTATTGTTGTTGTTGGGAGATAGATAACATCTTGCTTAACTGGAACTCAAAGATAGTGTTTCCCATTATAAGATTGATTGCAAATGTTTAGCTGTACAAATTATTTTTAGCTGTCAGGCTATTAGAAAACCAGGAGTGAGACCAATTTGGCCCATGGGATGTAGTATGCCAACCACTGTCTAATGGTGTAGGCTCTTTAAGAGGGTAACACAATAACTGAGAAGTAGACAGCTAAAAAAGGAAAGGTGTCTCAGACAGACAGGAAAGCATGAACAAAAGTGTGAAAACAGTTCATGATAAATAGCAAGGCTTTAGGGCAGTGGAAACTCAGAAGAAGGTGAGGGGATTGGTTCTAGGTGAACAATTCATCAGGCAAATGTCACACAAGCAGAACATATTCTTAAGTCATCGGTAACCAATTAAAAATTATTTTTACCGAATCTGATTCAAATTTTCCACCTTTGTCACATTCTCTCAATGATCATTTTTATGATTATTTTATTATTAGTCATTATTCATGACAATTCACTTTTTTAGTTGAGTTCCGTAGCTTATAAAATTCTACGTAACCTGCTATCAAAATTTAGTCATGAGTTCTGATAGATGATATAAACAAGCAACTCTGGGGGCTGAAGGCATTGCTGAGTTCTGATTGGATGAAGTAACTTGTCTTATGATTTGTTTACATGTCAGTCAGTCAGCCAAGGATGTACATTTGGAAGATTTGGATATAGTCTCTGCAGTAAAGTCATGTTATATGCTTTATAGATTTTACATGTTGTATAACAGTTTTACATTTTTGTAAGTAAATATATACAATGTCATGAATTATGTTGTTGATTAAAAAAATCAAATCTTCCTTCCAACATACCCAGAAAATGAATACCCATTTTGTTGTGTAATCTATGCAAACTTTGCCTGTGGGACCGAAATCAGAATGTTTGACATTCCATTTTTGGCTAAGCGAATGTTGGGTGGTCCAGAGAGGCATCTATCCCATAGCTCTCTGTAACATCTATCATAGCCTGGGTTCTTAAAAGTAGAGTCTGAGGAAAGGGTAAAAAGCTGAAACTTTATTTGGGACATGTAGTCTAGAGCATGAGAGTGAAGAAAAGAGAAAGTCAAGAAAGATGTGAAGTGACATGAAATGCTGCATTGCTGTGCTCACTATTGCTTTATAATCAACATCGGGAGACATTCTGGTTTGCTTGACTAATGTATTTACTGAATCTAAAGGGCATCTCCAGCCTGGTTGGAGAAACTCCAGCTCAGAGAAGTCCATGAGAACAATAAAGGAGGTGAAATTAATTTGCCCAGCCCTCTCCCCAGCTTCAGTTTCTCATTGGTCCAAATATATGTCATGGAACATAACTCTCCTCCACTTTCTGCTTTATATCACATGGCCTTTTTAGTGGCAACCTGGGATGCCAGACCTGTTCACTTGCAGTGTGGTATTTCATACAACTCCAGAAGAGGTGAGAGAATGAGAAACTCCAGGCATATGGCTGCTTGAGACAAAGGCGTGGCAATAACCTAGGATGAAGCTTAACATTCCCAAAGCAACAGGGCAGCCAATGGAGTTTATGGCTTCTACAGGGTCTTTTAGTCAGATGTCAGGTTAGCCTTAGAGGATCATTGCTTCTATAAAGAGGTAAATAAGCTCAAGATGGGATTGAACTGAACCTAAAATGTTGGGTGAAATACAGATTTCTAGAGAAGTAGAGTGTGACATTCCTTATAAAGCAGTTAACAACAACTAGATACAGAGATAAAAACCTGAGGACAAATGCTGGGGACTATTGTTTGCATGGCCTGAATAATTTACATGAAATACACTCAGCAAGTGTTATATCGAGCAGTATCAATGTTTGAGATGCCCATGTATTTATCAGCCTTGCTGGAATTACTCCATCCATATTGGATGTGACTTCATGGTAAAACTCCATAAACTGATTCCTCAGTCTGAACTCTGTCTAGCTCATCTTTTTTAAGATAGCCTCTGAGAATGCTCTATTATCATTCTCTCTTACAGTCTCTACTCCAATGGAAGAATCCTAATTGGCTGGCTTACCCACTCATCTCACCACATAGACTGGTTTACATAGGCCAGAATAATGTGGCTAGTCACATGGAGAGCATGGCATATGTCAGAAAATGTTTGTTGTGAATGATAATAAGCCACCCAGCAACATACATTTAAACAACACCTCTGTCTTCTCCTACTTCTTCTTCTTCACCTTTGTCTTCTTCTTTGTCATCGTTGTCATCATCATTGTTGTCATCTTCTTTTTTTTTTTTTTTTTTTTTTTTACAAGGTCTCACTCTGTCACTGAGGCTGGAGTGCTGTGACATGATCTCAGCTCACTGAAGCCTTGACCTGGGCTCAAGTGATCCTCCTACATCAGCCTCCCCAGTAGTTGGGACACGCATGCCACCATGACTGGCTAATTTTCGTAATTTTATAGAGATGAGATTTTGCCATGTTGCTCAAGCTGGTCTTGAACTCCTGAACTCAAGCAATCCGCCTGCCTCAGCCTCCCAAGTGCTGGAATTACAGGCATGAAACACCATGCCTGACTTATTTTCTTCTTATTACAGAAAAGTTAGGACGTAGTCATTGCAGGTCTTTTAGGAAAACAAAAGCTAACCATTTTAAACATTTGGTTGTGTAAGTGTTAAACTTTTTCTTTTTTCTTTTCTTGTTTCCTTTTTTCTTTCTTTCTTTCCTTCTTTCTTTCTTTCTTTCTTTCTTTCTTTCTTTCTTTCTTTCTTTCTTTCTTTCTTTCTTTCTTTCTTTCTTTCTTTCTTTTTCCTTTTTGGCATATACACAACATATACATAAAGAGTCTTATGTAAGAATGAGGAAATTGGGTTAAAATACTTATGCTGTCTGGTATCCTTTTAATTTTCTTTTCACATGTGGATTTCTTTCCACCTGTGTTTACTTTCAAAGATTCCTTGGTGCTTTATCATCTGTAAGCATCATAATTTATTTAATCTATTTCTTATTTTCCTGTTGATGGAGATTAATATTATTTTCTACTTTTCTCTACAGTAAACGATATTGAAATGAAAATACTGATACACGCATTTCACATTGTCCCATGATCATCTGTCTGGCAACTCTAAGAGAAGCAATTTAAAAACTGTTAGAAAAAATAAAAGTGCTGAGCAAGGTAATCAGTTACGAGTATATCAAAATCAATAGCTTTCCTAATATACCAATAGGAGTTGGTTAGCAATTTTGATGAAAAAGGAGATCTCCTTCACAATAGTAACAAAAGAACAAAATACCTAGGAATAATTAATAAAAAGTGTCTAAGACATATGTGAGTGGAATTATAACATTTTATAAGGAAAATATATGGGGAAATAGAAATAATTGTTCATTATTGGAAGAATTGGAAAGAATGCAAATGCTCCTTAAATTAATCTATTCTATCAACCCAGTTCCCATGGAAGTTTCAATTGGATATTTATGAAAAAGAGACCAAGAAGGGACTGAACAAACATACCTGCCTCTATTCCCACTCTAGATTCTTAGAAATAATACAAAGCATAGATTTTAAAAATAAAACCTGTAACAATGCTGAAAAACCAGAACAGATCCTGTAGATGGATGGATGGATGTTATAAGAAATCCCTGAAGTAATTAGTTCAGACTGGATTGGAATAGGAAGCTGACTGTCTAAAACATGAACAGGGTAGTTTTTCTACACAAAATAGGAGCAGTGTCAGGAGAAGTTCAAAATCAGCAGTTGCCAACAGAGGAGAAAGAGGCTGTGGAATAATTCTCAGAATGACTGTGTGAGGTTCTACAGAAAGAGAAGCTGGGAGACCCGGAAATATTTGCTCCTCTCAGTTGTGCCAAGCAACAGACAGCAGAAATATTTCCCTCTGCAGAGGCAATGAATGAGACTTGGGCCTCAGAGAAAGGATGCTGTCCCAGATTGCTGATATCACATGGGAGGGAGGGTCCTAATACTAATAAGGCAGGCCTGTCTTACCAAGCAGCATGTTCTCTCCTTATAATGAATAGTGACAAATACAGTTGTCCCTTAGTATCCACAGGGGGATTGGTTCTAGAAGTCCTGCGGATACCAAAATCCATATATGCTTAACTACCTTATGTAGAAGAGCATATTTGCATATAACCTACACATATCCTCCAGTACAAGTTGAATAGTTTCTAGATTACTTACAACTAATAAAATGCAAATGCTATGTAGTTATTATAGTGTACTTTTTTATTTGTATTATTTATTTACAATATTTTCCGTCTGTAATGGTTCAGTCTGCAGATGTGGAACCCATGGATATGAAGGGTCAACTGTATAGTATTCTCAGACAGGCTAATAGAGAATCTCAAAATAAAAGATACATACTACCAAGAGTCATTAAGTTGTTGGAAAAACTAACGTTATGAAAAAAGCCATCAGAATCAACAAATTGAAAAATGACCAGCAAAGATCAGAATTAATAAAGCAAAGAGAAAAAGAATGCAAAAATGTTTTAGAATATTCTCATAAGACTCAATTTAACTGTACCTTATTCATTTTAGTATGCGCATAGTGTTCTAGGATGTGTCATTTAGTGTTTAACCCTTACCTTGTTGAAGGACATTTAAGCACTTTCCAATTTTCCATTATTATATGCAATGTGCAAAGATGACCCATGTACAAGCCTCTTTGAACATGTATGTGAATATAACTGATATCTTCAGAGAAATGTAATATGATACTGCAACCATTAAAAAAGTAAATTAGTCAAATACATTTCTTAAAGAGAAGGTGTATCAACAATTCTATGATAAAAGATATTTTGGATGGTATTCTTTAAACTTTATGATTTATTATATACTAATCCCACCAAACAGTGGCCTAATCAAGTAACTTTAGGAGATATTTGCAAATATTTTTTCTTAGAGGAATAAACATTATTCAAAGTTAGGCATTCTTTGTTAAAATCTTATTTTGATAAAGGCAAGTGTCTTTTTACATATGCCTCAAAAATGTTAAAGCTATGAGTATTAAAGCTATATTCCATGAAGTATTCAACATGGAACAGAATTTGGGGCCTTATTCACTGAGCCACCCAGGACATAGAATTGATTCAAAACCATTTTCTGAGGAAAAGCTTGACTGGCTCTGCCTACGGGTTAATGGCAAAAGGAAATCCTGTAAGTTACACAATTCTCCCTGTGCAGTTGAATTGCTTCCTTTCTTCCGAACATTGTGAATTGTGTAGCTGACCTTGTTTCCTTTTTCCCATTGGCTACTCACCATATTTTGGGTCATAAGTTCACACTATGATGTGCATTGTAAACGTCATTCCTGTTCTCTATTTATGTCCCTAATGTGATTTTCTTTTTAGTTCTTGTTTTGCTTCACTTTTAATTTTTGCTATTTCTTGTATTTTAATGTCTCCTTATAAACTATTTTAAATTATTTCTGAAATAAAGTGTTATAAAGATACATAGATGAGCGGGGGCTAAATAAAAAATAATATACATAAAACACGCAGGCTAAAAGTTATACTTCCTAATGAGTATAACACCTAAAAAATATTTTATCTTGAGAGACCATAAACGTGTTGTAATTGATGTTGTCACTAACAAAAACATCTTTGAAACTTCTAGGTTTTCCTCCTCAGCTTTTGGCACAGTATGTAAATGTTTGTAAGACTTTATGGGTCATGATTGTAAGACTTTGTGGGTCATTGTGGTTTTTAGAAAAAAAATCCCCAAGTGTTTCATGGTAAAGCCTGCTAACCTAAATGGCTCAGTGAGTTGGGTAATCAAGTTGACTTTTTTTTCCCCAAATATACGGTATATGTACATATGACATTTTTAAAAACATTCTTAAAAAACTGGCATTGAAATTGTTTCCCAAGGTACAGCTTCAGAGGAGTTTGCATGACCGTTGGCATTGTTAGGCGAAGGGCATGCCCTTTGAGGAAGTCCATTAATTTGGATGTATTTGTTCTGATGTGTTTTTTTCAAAAGCATCTCACCACCCCTACCCTACCCCCGAATCAAGAGAAAAAGAGAAGGTTTGGTGAAGTGTTAGTCATGGTAATTAACACATCACAAGAAAAGTATATATGGGACTCCCACTCATTTTTAGGAAATAGAGAAAATTGCTTGGGATCCTAGGCACATCCCATCACTCTGTAATTCACCTACAATAGAGGATAGATGTGCTTTTTGTATATTCTAAGAGTATAGGGCTTCATACCTATATTTTCATAGGTATGAAGTGGTATACCACTATTTTGTAATAGTGGTATTATGTAGTTATTTCTGGTTGGAAAACCTGAAACCATTTTGCCCCTGGTGAGTGACAATTTTTGAAAATCTGCTCATGATCTAGTCTTTTAACTGCAGCCCAGCACGTCTCTTTTGCTAAATGTTTTATGTTTAATACCACTGCTACAGCACCATGACATCATAGAATGTTATTACTTGAAAGGGCCTTAGAGATTATCCAGACTGTTGAGCTACAGGTAGGTATAGAACTATGTGACACACTGAGGTGTATCATTCAAGGGTTCAATGCTTTGAACTGAATTCATATTCCAGTGTTGAAGTTGCTTTAAGAACACAAAACAAATTAAAAATAGTTAATACTGAGAAAGATTACTTAAGAGGATTCCAACTTCATCATAGGCAAGCTTAGGGGGCCCGTGGAACAAGAGACACAGATTGCCCCCACCCGAGACGATGGCAAAAGTAACAAGATAATCTGTGCAATGTGGCCTATGTCCCCACCCAAATCTCATCTCGAATAGTAATCCCCATATGTCCAGGAAGGAACTTGGTGAGAGGTGATTGACTCATGGGGGCGGTTTCCCCCATGTTGTTCTCATAATAGTGAATGAGTTCTCATGGGTTCTGATGGTGTAAAAGTGTTTGGCAGTTCCCCACCTGACTGTCTCTCTCTCTCCTGTCACCATGTAAGACGTGACTTGCTTCCCCTTTGCCTCCCACCATGATTTTAAGTTTTGGAGGCCTCCTCAGTTATGTGGAACTGTGAGTCAATTAAACCTCTTTTGTTTATATATTGCCCAATTTTAGGCAGTTCTTTATAGCAGCATGAAAACAGGCTAATATGTGGTCCAAGATGATTTCTATGTCTAGGATGAAGGATAAGAAGATAGATAATTAAACAGTGAAATTCAGATATTATCATGCAGCAGCTCTTGTGAAGAATATGGTAAAACATTAAAGCAGGGAATAGTGAGTCTTTTCTATGCAGATAGATAGCTGAGTTGCATGTAGAGTTTCTCCTGACCAGGTTGATTTGGAGTTGCCAAAAGAAGTGCTCAGCACCTATTTAAATTAGATTAAGTAGGATTAAGAGTTGTCCTGTGGTACCAGCATCACAGCCTCTTGACACTGGACTGTAGGATATATCAGAAAGAAAGAAGTAGTCTAGTTGGCAAGGTAATCTAACTCACTAATTTTACAGTTGAGAAAACCAAGAATAAAGAGATGACTAATAAAAATGAATCATTGTTGGGGCAAAGCTAAAACCATTAGCTGGGTCTCCTTCTACTACTATTTCTTTTTAAGGATTTCTATTCGGAGAAAGAAAATACTCTTTAGTAACTATCCTGAGGTTCAAAACTTCCTGGACTTATTAATGTTGATGAATTCTCCTAGACTCTACTTTGTTGTGATTTCTTTATAACTCTCTGCAACATTTAAGATCTGCAACTACTTTTTCTAATTCTCTGTAAAAGAATGCTGCCTGCTATGATGCTGCTCCCCTGAGGGGTATATTTCTGAGCAATTATCCTGCCCATCCTTTGCCCTCCTGCTTCATAAACATCAGTTAAAATGGGCCATAATTTAATAGGAATGAAAGTTGATTAACCCTCAACTATCCTTTTCAGTGTTTGGTTTTTGAGTTGTCTCTACTTATTAGCAATTTACTTTAAAAAAAAGTCTCAATGATGTTTTCTTTATTCCTAGAAGGACATGTGTGTGTGTAGGGGTGAGGGGTGGCATATAGGTAGGAGGAGATAACTGGAGAAAACGGAAAAGAGGAACCACATTGACTTCTATTGTCTCTTTCCTGGCTCTTCAGTTTTGGGTCCCAAAAAGCTATTGATAACATTTGTTTGTGTATAAGAGCATTTATTTTAATATTAAACAGACATGATTTGAAATCCCAGCTAGATGACCAAGGGTAAGTCACTTAACCTCTGTAAGATACTTTCCTTCTTTTATAACATAGAGATAGCAATAGTGCCTATTTCATAGGACCATTGTGAAATAGGTACTCAATAAGTGTTAGCTATTATTATAATCTTCTACCTTGAACAAGTAAATTTACTGCACGTTTAAAATATGTGCTTGGAATACTGAGTTTGGTGAAAAAGAGAATATATTATATGTTACACTAGAGCAATTGGAATATAGAAAATCATAGTGAATGCAATAGAAGATGTGGGCATTTGGCCATGAATGATTCATAAGACTTCATTTGGGTCAGGTAAAGATGCTCATTAGATTTGCTTTCCTGCTATAATCTGCATGGAATTGACACAAATTGGAGTACAGTCCAGTCTCAATGACTTTCTTAGGGACCATGTCAATGCTGTACTTTTCTCCTCTTAATGAATTTTATCCCCTCTTCCCACAATCCCATTCTAGCATGTGGCCTAAACTGGAGTTGCCATCTTTTTAAATGACTCCATTTTCTGGGCATGAGAATTGTTGAAGAGTGGGTGCTTACATTGAACTAGACTAGTCGTAGTTCTCTCTAAAGCAGTGATTCTCAACACAAGAATATTTTGCTACCCCACAGTAAAAGACATTTCACATTATAAACAATTTGTAATTGTTATGATGGGGATGATTGGGGAGGCTATTGGCAACTACTGAGTAGGGGTAAACAATGCTACTAAACATATACAATGTCTAGGGCAGACCTCACAACAAAGAATTATCCAGTCCAAAATGTCAATAATGGTGCTGCTGAGAGACTTTGCCCTAAATATTTTTTCATTAGCAGCTGGTAGATGGGGGATTTATATCTCAAAACTGTAATATCAGAGAGTGATGTTTCTGGGACTATGTCCTTACTGTGTGCAGAAATCAGTGTAGAGAGAAGAAAGAGAGAGGCTTAACTTTGTTTAAGTCCAAGATTCTAGTCGTTCTTAAAGCCAAATCCAAATTTCTTCTTTGTTTAAGGAGGTTAATAAAATATCTTGTTTTGTTTAAACTAGTTTAGGTTGAGTTTTTGTTACTTGTAACCTAATGGCTCTAATGCACTGGATAGGTGTACTGAGTGCAACTCTGTATCTAATTTAATTAAGTGAGGATAATGTAGTAAAATTTAAGCTACTTCTTCTGTAGGGGTTGTTTCAGTGTTGCCATCTATTAGCTCTCACCCTTGGGCTATTCAATCTCTCAAGCTTTAATTTCCTCATTGAAAGTGAGTATATTAATACCATGTGTACAGATATTAGGATATTTTATCTAAAGTGCTGAGCATGATGCATGGAATATGGTAGATATCTATTAAATGTAAACTCTCTTCCTTTGCATTGTTTAAATATTTAAAGAATAATTTGTTTTAAGAGAAATACTTGGGAGCATTCCTTGGTTGCTTGTTTTTGGATCTATTGGAATTTGGGATTTTTGATACAAATCTTGAGATTTATAGGCAAGACTGACTTGAATTATTGGCAATTGACATAAAAGGGATTAAAAATGTTGAAAATGTAAAACATTCTCGTCTCTACTAAAAAAATACAAAAAGCTAGCTGGGCAAGGTGGCAGGCGCCTGTAGTCCCAGCTACTCGGGAGGCTGAGGCAGGAGAAGGCGTGAACCCGGGATGCGGAGCTTGCAGTGAGCTAAGATCTGGCCACTGCACTCCAGCCAGGGCGACAGACCAAGACTCTGTCTCAAAAAAAAAAAAAAGAAAATGTAAAACATTTAAAATGATAAAAATATAAAAATCTACAAAGATTGTATCCAGTTGCTGCCAAATGAATATGCATCTTTTCCTCTAAAGATTTTAGTGAGAGAGAATTGACCAGATACCCAGGACAGTGCCTCCTAACATTTAATATGTTGATAGTAGTTTCCACTTTCCGTGTCATCCATAATTTTTGAAACTATGAATTTTCAAACTATGAAGTTTTTCAAAAGAAACTTGATTTCTTTTCTGTTTGTTTCTGAATGTATTTATCTAACAGAATTCCTATGCAGTTCATATTTACTAAATTACTACATCTTTCTTTTTAATGGCACAGCGTCTCTGCCCTAGTACTTTATGGTCAATTTTGGGCAGTCCTCAGGGAAAGCAAGATTAGGTAAGTCCAAATGGCTTCATAGAAGAGACTCTTGAAGTTTTGCAGCTAGAATGAAAGATAAAAGCCTGGCAAAAGAGTAAGCAGGAGTAATATGCTTTGGGGTGGATATGACCTAACCAAGTTTCCTGGAATATCTGAGGTCATAAATATGTGGAATTCCCATAATTATTCTTTTACAATAAATTTAAATGTTTGATACAACCAGGTTAGCTGGGTGTGTTTATCTTAAGTCATGAAGCAATATGCTTCAAAGTTTGGTGTTTCCAGTGGGGAAAAATGGTTTTATTCATTTTGAATGTGAAGTTAACTTCTGTCCAAACAGCTCTTGTTTTATAGGTATTTTTTTCCCCTGAAAATCTGTTCCCTTTGAAAATTTAAAAATTATAGCTCAGGGACCTAAAATGTAAATTTGTAACAAGAAGTAGCTTGATATAGTACAGTAATTTTAGAATTTTTTTCTTTTTAATGTCACCAAGGACTTGTGTTTTGAAATTCTTGTCTAAACTGCATGCATTAAACAATAAATAATTAGTTCCATCTGAGTTATTACTGGCTTTCCATTTAAGCATGAATCCAGATTTAAATGAATGATCCAAGTTTACCATCACATTATGATTATACATAAATCATTACTTCAGTTATGATGCTACTACATAATGAAGTTAGATAAGTATACAGGCAATAAGCACCATTCATTGCTATGGGTAACGTTAGTTTAGCTGTCTCATTTTGGTCTACGTGAGCAGATTCTACTTAGAAAGGGGGGTGTCTTCTTTACATAATGGCGCTTGTGTCAGAGTAAGATCCACCAATCATATTCCAGAAAATTCTACCCTGAGGTAGCTTGTTATAATGCAGCAACTTCTTGAATCTTGTTCAGAAGCTTTGTGGAGCTTCTGGGCAGCATGAGTGTGACCATACTGAATTTACATAATTCCAGGTAAAAGGAAAGAAAGTTGATTTTTAAATTTGTCTTCCATACCTGTGTTATTAGAAGATTTCCCCTTACATCTCTAGAATTATTGAAAATGACTTGTAAGCTTGTACTTTTCCCCATTCACTAACCTGGGACTCTAGGCTGGATATAACTGGTTTATCAGAAAGAACAAAACAGAAACCTTTGAAGACTGTCTTTCTCATGTCAGCCCAGATATTAATAAGCTGGATGGTCCATGGCACCTTTTCCTACCTGTGAGCAACTTTAGTGTCACCAGATGTGAACATAAGGACTTTGAACTGGATGACACCACTGGGTCACACCCAGTACTAAAAAAAGTTTCTTTTCCCATGAGGTTGTTTTCTAGGGCAATAAATCCACCCTGAAAGCTTTTATGTGATATTCTAAGAAGAACTTTTCCGTAGGCATTTTGCTAGCTCCAGATATCCTCATTTACTTCATTACGTTGTGGAACATCACACAGAAAAATGACAAGTCCCAAATTCTTTAAAGAATTGAGTGTAGGAGGAGAAATTTCCTCTCTTACAAATAGTATATCCTGAGCTAATCTGCTTTCATTTATAATGCTGTTCTTAATCTCTTTGGAAATGGCAATCCATGTAGCCTGGTGAGGATCCGTTGGAGTATTTCTAAACATTTTTCTGCTTTTTATATGTAGGAGACCATGGTTTATGCTATTTTAATTTTTTCTCAAAATATAGACCATCTGCCTCAGAATAAATCAGAGAAGTTAAAAAATGCAGAT
The DNA here is from genome assembly GCF_024542745.1 of Macaca thibetana thibetana. Taxonomy (NCBI): domain Eukaryota; kingdom Metazoa; phylum Chordata; class Mammalia; order Primates; family Cercopithecidae; genus Macaca; species Macaca thibetana. The sequence goes on along the minus strand of NC_065579.1, from coordinate 21,869,880 downwards.
TCCTCATAGTGTGACTGAATCAGATGTTTGGGAATCTTTATTTTTAATGGCTTATACTAAGACACACCAAACAAAGTGTGCAGTAATCTTTGTTTATTGAAACTGTTTTTGGTGCATTCTAATAAAATCATAATTTTTCCATTCAAATGGATGATATATATTGGTGAAGCTCCTTGGAAAACCGTGAAAAATGAGAGAGGAAAGGTAAATTACCAATTTTCCAGCAAACATCCATCTGCCCCTAGTGTGGTTAAAAAAAAAAATCAACTTACAATAAAATAACTTGAAAAGTGACTTTAGCTACTATTTATGCACCTTTGCCACTTGCTAAGCATCATGCTAGTTATTTGACATATGTTATCTCCATTTAGTTTTCTCCACAACACAGAGATAGGGATTATTAATTTCTTCATTTTGCAGGTGAGGGAGTCTAAGGCTTATGCAGGTTAATCAAAGTGATTTACAAACATTGTCACAGCTAGTGAAGTAGTGAGGGTACGACTCATTTTTATAGTAGTAGTCAGACTTGAATCCAGATTCTATTTTACTGTGTAATTTGTGCTTTATTCTACATGTTTATGGTGGAACAAATAATAAATGATCATTGTTTTCTTCTACATAGACTCCTGGTATAGTTTCCATTGATCATGTGATGACAGGTACCAACTTCAGAGGATCCTGCTGTGGTGGCGATCAGTCTCAGGGCAGCCACCCGCAGCTGCTGCTGCTCCGTCTGTTGCTCCTGCAGCTTCCATATTGTGTGATGTGGCTCCATATTTCATATGGCTTTAACATAAATCCCTGCCCTCCCTGGTTTCTTTAACCCTTTTCAGTTTCCCCTGCTAGCGTTGTTTGGGATCTGGTCATTCATTCTTTAAATTGTCCTCATAACAAACCCCTTGCCTCCTGAGAAAAGGAGGAGAGTATCAGAAGTGGATGGCATTTTGACAGTGTGGGCAAAACATGAAGAATTTTATTTCTGGCCTGAAGTAAATCCAGTGGTCCTAACAAAAATCTGAAAATTTATTCTCAATATGGATTTCAAGGTTGGAGAAAGATATTTTGCTTATCTGTCCTTGACAAAATCTTCTATTTATATGCAACCAGTTTGTGCTCAAATCTACACCTTCAAATTAGAGTCAGGATGGAGTTTCACTGGCATCAATGTCTAGGCTAATTTTCCTGGGTGAAAGAGCTGTGATTTAATATTTAATGAGAAGTTTATGGTATTAATTCTCATCTCAAGCTAGATTAATGAACTTGGTTTAGATGAGACAATCACTTTGCACTCATTACGTAGGGCATTGCAAAACTGCAATGCCTTGATGCTTTTTCTCTTCATAACCTCATTTGTGTTTTGTTGACTCGACTTGAGGAACTATATTTTCTCCTCATTGTTCTTCAGTCTGTTTACATTTGCAGTAGATTAAATTACTGGCAATTTTTTTTTCCCCTTTGCCAGTAACTTTGCCATTTCTTCCGCCTGACTTTCGACTTGACCATGTGACTTGGCTTGGCCAATGGGAAGTCAGCATATGTAAGACAAGAAACATGCTTGTGTAGGTGTGATTATTTTTGCACCCCTGCCATCTCCCTGCGAAGAACTTCATCTGATGAGCCTGTGATCTAAGGAAGATTAGAGAGAAGTAGAGCAGCCCAGCAGATCTGTATCCTGAAGTAGAGCTGTTGTAGCTAACCCACAGAGTTTAAAGATTACAATAATTTTAAGACACTACATTTTAGGGTGGTTTATTACATAGCAATAGCTGACTGAGGCAATATTTTTCGAATCTATTTTTATGGTGCAGTCAGGAAATCATTAGATAAAGAACCCAGAGATTTGAATTTGTAATCACTATTCTACCACTACCATTATGCAAATTACTCACCTTCTTGAATTTCAGTGTGTCCTTATTGCTAAAACAGTTGCACTGAGGCAGAGGAAGAAAGCATAGCCTCATTCAGTTCAGAATATCTCTGATGTGGAAATATCACAAAGTTGGTATTGGAGTAAAACTTCTAAAACAAAGAACTGGCACACTTAACTCAATGAGTGTGCCAGTCTTCTGATATGAAATTTGTATTTTCTTTCAGTAGGAAATACACAGGTGTTTAGAACATTTATTGATATAAAAGCAGGGGCTTAGTGTGTATCTACCATTTTCTTTCTCATCATTTGTCTCTGGAAATCACCAGAGCCATGGATAATTTTTCCATTTATGCCTTATTCCTTTGATTGTTTATGATTTATTGGCTATTAGAAAAATCTAAATCCAGGTGATCATGGATTATGCGGTTATGGATAGAAAAGCCCCCATCACTGTCCTTTTTTCCTCAATTCAACCAGTTTCACATTTCTGTTATCAAAATCTGAATGCTAAATTGCTTTCAGCTCAAACCAATTGCCAATTAGATTCGTGGTTCATTAATGGAAAATTTCAGTGGTGGAGCTGCCTTCGGGCACAACTGAGGTCCTGAATCTGTTTCTCTGCAACTGTCTTTGCTTTACCTTCCCTGTGTATTGTGTCAGTCCCCAGAGTAGCTTCCTCATGACCACAAGATGGCCATCAGCAAAAACTCAGGGCATATGCCTCTATGTCTATAGCATTTTGAAGAACAGAGCTTCTCAAGACTATTTGAATAAAAGTCATTATCCTCTCTCTCTGGATGAACCCTTTCAACTCAATCACTCTAGCAGGAGATAGAAATTTTCTTAATTGGCTTAAGTCAGTAGGAATATATTCTGGAGTTTGGGTCCTGTCAGTCCTACTCAAAATCACATTGCTGCTATACAATGGGGAAAGTGTGGGATGAACAATGGGGAGGTAACTACGCTGTCCTCTGCAAAGCAAAGTACGTACATTTAATTTATTTTAATGTGTGAAATAACCAAGCATATGTGCTGTAAACATTCATTGAAATGGTTAACTGAGCTAACCCTTCATATAAGAACATTTTGGGATCCAAGTGCTGCAAGAATTCAATTTTGCTGAATTTTCTAGAACTTCCTAAGGTTAAGCCTTGCCACTGATATGACACACTGGACTTGCAAATGCATTAGGTTATGCAAAACATTGCTAACTTGTTCAACAAAATGCAGGAAAAAGGCTGTTCTCATCTTCCTTTGGCAGATTCTTCTCAAAATAAATATACTATAGTATTCTGAAGACTTGAGTAACAATTTGTTGGAAAGACAGTCTATATTTTCCAAAGAGACTCATTTACTTCACAATACTTATTTATCATTTACTCTTTACCAGACCCACTCCTAAGCACTTTGAAAATATAAACTCACCAATTTTGTTTTCTGTAGCTGCTTTAGGGTGGGTATAAATTATTGAGCTGTTAAATTTAACAGGACTTGATCTTAAAGCATGCCTTGCCCATAGAATAAATATGGGGTCCTGAAATTTTAGAAATGAAAAATTTGAATCTTGGAATTTTTATAATTGCTTTTACTAATTGGGCCAAGTTTTCTATATTTGAGCCCACTTGACTCTATGGAAGTACATTCCCTATTATAATTTCACTGGGAAGGACATAATCAGTGTATGACCAACGAATTAGAACAGAGGTGTGTCTGGAGAATTACTTTAAGTTTTATAAGAATTGTTTAGTCTGCTAAATATTAAATCCTGTATATCACTCATAAATATATACTTTTCCTTGTGTGCTTTATATATAATATATTCTTTAAAATTTATCAGATTATTTTGAATTGATCTTATGCTTTTTAATTCTAACTTTAATATTTTCTATCTAAAACATTAAATGAATTAAACTCCCTAATTTGTTATCCATTATCTATATACAACTCTATTTTATTTCTGTATTTATTTAGTATATCTACAAAACTGACACAGAACCCCGGAACTGATTCATTAACTTAAATCTACTATGTGCTCCTTCTTCACAATATCTCCCTATTTTACCCCCAGAGGCAGTCACTATCTTATTTTTGTGTTGCTCATTTCCATTATTTTTTATATATATATATATACATGCTATATGTGGTATCTATCCGTCTATCTTTTTTTTGTATATATTTAAGATAAACAGCATGATGTTATGTTGTACATAGACATAGTGAAATGGTTACAACAGTCAAGCAAATTAACATAACCATCACCCTGGCATAGCTACTTTTTTTTTGTTGTAAGAGCACCTAAAAGTCTACTCTTGGCAAATTTTCAGTATATAATAATGTAATAATAATAATGAAATATAATATAATAATAACCATAAAATATTGTTAGATACTGCACTCCAGCCTAGGCAACAGACTGAGACCCTGTCTCAATAAATAAATAAGACTTCATGTGATATTCTAGGGCTAAACATTATGGCCCTAGATTTTAAAATGTTAAAATCTACTAACTTGGGTAAAATTGAACTATGTAAAAGCTTAAGATAAATTCGTTTCTGTAAAAGCTAATCCAAAAGGCAGATGTATATTGCCAAAATAAAAATTTGCCTAACTCACAGACTGTCTTGGGGTGCTAGCCTGACCGGGTTTTATAACAACAATCGGCATTGCCATTTTTATTATTATAGCAGCTAACTTCTATGAGCATTAACTAAATTGCAAGAACTGTGTTAAGATGACTTACTTGCATTTTCTTTGATTCTTCCATCTTATTAGAAAAGAACAATACTTTCTTTTATGAGGTGATTATCTGTGTATGTATGTATGTATGTGTTTTTGTATATATTGAAGATACGCAACGTGATGTTATACATAGACATAATGGTTATGAAAGTCAAGCAAATTAACATGTCCATCACCTGGTGTAGTTACCTTTTTGTTTTTGTAGTAAGAGCATCTAAAATCTGCTCTCATCAAATTTTCAGTATATTTACAATATTATTAACTATAGTCCTCATGCTGTGTTAGGTCTCTAGAGCCATTCCTCCTAAATAACTGTGAGTTTGTACCTTCTGACCTACATCTCCCCATTTCCTCCCCCTGCTTACTCATGCTACCCACTGTTTTACTCCCTGTTTCTACATATTCAACTTTTAAAGATTCCATATATAAATGACACCATGCAGTAGTTTTTTTTTTTCTTTTTTCTGTGCCTGGCTTATTTCACTCAGCGTAATGCCCTTAAGATTTATCTGTATTTTTGCAAATGACAGGACCTCTTTTTATAATTTCTGAATAATATCCTGTTGTGTATATATAATATATATGTACCATGATTTCTTTATTCATTCGTTGTTGATTGATTCTTAGGTTGCTGGACTATCTTGGCTATTGTGAACAATGCTGCAATGAACATAGAGTGTAGGTATCTCTGTGAGGTGCTGAATTCATTTCTCTTAGGTATATACCAAGCAGAGGGATTGCTAGGTTATGTGCTAGTTCTACTTTTAATTTATTGAGGAACCTCCATACTCTTTTTGTTGTACTGCTTTGCATTGCCCCCAACAGTGTACAAGTATTTTCTTTTCTCCACATCCTCGCTGATACTTTTATTTTTTGACTTTTGAATAATAGCTATCCTAACAGGTGTGAGGTGATGTCTCATAGTTTTGATTTGCATTTCCCTGATTTACATGGTTTACAAATGTTTTCTACCACTCTGTAGGCTGCCTTTTCATTTTGTTGATTGTTTCCTTTACTGTGAAGCAGATTTTCAGTTTAATGTAGTCTCCCTCGTTTATTGTTGCCTTTATTGCCTGATCTTTTGGTGTGATAGCCAAAGAAATCATTGCCAAAGCCACCATCAAGGGCTTTCTCCCTATGTTTTCTTCCAGAAGTCTTGTGTTTTCAGATCTTACATCTTTAATCCATTTTGAGTGGACTTTTTTTTGTGTATGGTATAAGATAAGGTCCAGCTTCATTCTATTGTATATGGATATCTAGTTTTCCAGCACTATTTATTGAAGAGCTATCCTTTCTTTCCACATTGTGTCTTTTTTGTGGCCTTGCCAAGAATTAGTTGCGCGTATAAGCTTGGGTTTATATCTGGCTCTCTATTCTGTTTCTTTGGTTTATGTGTCTTTTTTATGCCAGTAACATACTGTTTTGATTACTATAGCTTCATAATATCATTTGAAATATGGAATTGTGATGCTTCCAGCTTTTTCTTTCTTAAGATTGCTTTGTCTATTCAAGGTCTTTTGCAAGTCCATATGAATTCTAGTATTGCTTTTTCTATTTCTGTCTAAAATATAATTAAAATTTTATAGAGACTGTTTTGCATATGCATATTGTTTTGCAGGGTATAAACATTTAAAAAATATTAATTATTCAATCCATTAATTGTAGATATATTTTCTTCATTTGTGTCTTCTTCAATTCCTTTTATCAATGTTTTATAGTTTTCAGATCTTTCACTTGCTTGGTTGAGTTTATTTCTAAGTATTTAATTTTTTGGTGCTCTTGTAAATGCTACTGAAAATAATATTTTTTCTTAATTTCTTTTTGCATATATCATTATTGGTGTAAAGAACTTATTTTTGTACTCTACTACTTTACTGAATTCATTTATTAGTTCTAACAGGCTTCTTTCTTTGTTAGAGTCTAGGGTTTTCTATATATAGAATTATGTCATCTGCAAATAGGGATAATTTTACTTCTTCCAGGGAAGGATTATATCTATTCCTGTTTTACAAATAGAAAACGTATGACATAGAAGTTGAATAACTTTACCAAAGCCATACAATTAGTAAATGGAGGATCCAGGACTGAAATGTAGGCAGGCTGACCCAAGAGCTCGTTCTCTGAGGACAGATGAACATGCAACAGACTGCAGAACCCACTTTGAGGTGCCTCTTGGTTTCCAACCACAAATGAGGACACCTTGCTAGAGAAACTGTCCAAGTAAAGGCTCATCCGTCATTTGCCTTGGGAGAGGCAGCTAAGCAGAAAATGCACTAGAATGAGAGTCAGAAGTACTGGATTCTGTCCCCAGGTTACTAAGCAACCTTAGGACTTTGTAACTTAGCAGCACTTACTTTAAATAGGGATGAAAATACTTGTCCTGCCTCTTTTTAGTGGGCAGTTATAAGGATCAATTGATATCATATGTGTGAAAGTATATTATGAAATATAAAACTCTCTACAAATAGTAGGTAGAGAGGGGCTTGGGGCGTAAATTTTGTATGTTGAAAGAAATGAGTATTTTAGGATAAGATAAGATGTTTTGTGACCTTTCCCATATAGCTTTTCCCATCCATTCTAGCTTTCATTCCCTCACCTTGTGATTTTTTGCCTTTTATTCCTACTGACCCATAAATGAAGAGATTTTTACATTTTTGTGTGGATGAGGGGAGTTCTGAGAACATTAACAAGACAGGGAGAAACTCAGGCCCTTGCTGAGATAAGTCATTCAGATCAGAATTAGGCTGAAAGTGTATGCAAAGTGGTTCCCAAATCAGTATCTTCAGTGATTTTAGCAAAAAGTAAAGACACCTGAAACTGAGTGCTTTTTAAGACCCTCAAATACTTATTGAGGTTTCCAGCTGTCTTTAGATCATATTGTGTGGTGGTTAGAATTTCAAGTACTTTTCCAGAGCCTCCTACCTTGAAAGCTCTGGACAGCCTCCTCTTGGCATCACATCAGTGTAATTTGTATATTCTGATCCCCTGGTGCCTGGGGAGTGAATGATGAAATATTCATGCTTGTGACCATTCATTTTCCCTCCACTAAAAGTCTCTGCTATCATCCTCTTGAAAGAGAGTTATGGAATTTACCTGCTGCTAAATGCCTGTGCTCTTATGAAAATGCCCAAATCAAATTCACAAAATTAGGTTTCCAATTTGAATCAGCTTAGAGTGGATCCTAGATAAAACTATTAGAGTCTTTCCTGTGACTTCCCTTCATTGTTTTCAACCCCCCACCTGAGAACTCATTTGACTTTCTGTTCCCAGAGCTTCAATGTAGTTGGAGAAGTGTCCTTGTCTCATAGATTGATACATTTGTCAACTCAAGTGTGATATAGATATTTTTATATCTTACTTTCTAACATCATAAGTCTCATTTTGGACATATAACACTTTAGAACTTCTGGATTTTCCTGGAGGTAGCTCTCATTTAAACTTGTAAGACCAAGGTCACAAAAATCAAGCGTTACTGGGCGTGGTGACTCATGCCTGTAATACCAGCAATTTGGGAGGCTGAGGCAGGAGGATCACTTGAGCCTGAGAGTTTGAGACTATCCTGGGCAACACAGTGAGATTCCCCATCTCTATAAAAACATTTAAAAATTAGTCGGGCATGGTAACATGCACCTGTGGTCCCAGCTACTTGGGAGACCTTGGTGGGAGGATGACTAGAGCCTGGGTGGTCAAGGCTGCAATGAGCCATGATCGTACCACAGCACTCCAACCTGGGTGACAGAATGAGACCCTGTCTCAAAAGAAAAAAAGAAGTCAAGAGTCAATTTTAAGTAAATAAATTTGTCACTCAAATTGGAAACAACCTGTAAACACTTTATACTGTAAATCTTTAATGCTGTAAACACTTTTGCAGTCCCAAAGGAAACTGACTAACCCACGTTCTGCTATTTACAGGTCCACTGCAGCCGAAGGCCATTGCTTTTGAAATTTCACCTATCACCTCAGACAAGCAAGCAAGGAATGAATAGCTAGGACTGTGTTGTGTGTTTCCTGTGAGGCCACATCTCAGTTTAGGTTCTTGAGATGAGGATCTAGATGCAAGTAATTTATTTAGGAGATGATTCCAGGAAATAGGGTTGAGGCAGGGGTAGAATGAGAGGTGAGGAGGATAAGCCAACAACGCAACAACAATAAATAAAGGGTGTGTTACTGACATGGCTACCACTGTGGTAACTGGGTTTAATTCCACAGTAGACCCTCTAAGAAACCCTGCTTTCAAAAGACACGATGATGGGTCAAGTATCCACTGTAACCTCTCCCCCATTGTTTACTGGCTGCCGCCCAGAGTATAAAGTGCCCTACCCTTCTGGCTGCTCCTGCATATGGGCTAACACAGTCTTTGAGCTTTGGAGGAAGCCCGGAGATAAAAAAGCAGAAAAAAGCTGTGCAACATAGTTGATGTGGCTCTCAATTATGTGCATAGAATCCTCTGTTGCAGCTGCTTAGAAATAAGAGGCGAGTTGAATGGATATGATGGTGGCCCCAAAAGCATCTGCCACAGTTAGTTCCAAAGGTTCTTCAGATAACGGATATTAAGGTTGCTCAAAGAGGAAAGTACAGGGTGGTAGGAGAGAAAATAGTAGTAAAAGAAGAGGCAGACACTTTCCAAGGTAGAAAAAGGAGGACCAGTAGTAGAATGGCTTTTGTGGGAGAGGCAAGGCTCAGGAATGGCCCTGTGTAATATCTTACATACCCACCTGGTTATTCACTACTTCCCACCACACACATCTCCTTTCTCTTCTCTGTTCCTTTGCCATGCTGTTCTCTTATCTTGGAAACTCCTCGTGCCAGCCATTTCATTACACCAATTCAGCTTAACCTTTGAAGCACAATGCAGCTAGCTCCTTCCTTGATGGCTCTTCAAACGGCTTACTATGTAATCAATAAATCCCCCCTTCCACATTCTCACACACTATATCCATTCTGTGTTTTCATTCATTTATTTATCCATCCATTCAACAACTCTTCATTAAGTACTTCCTACTGGCAAACTAATAGTCATGTATTTGGATTAACTATATCTTATACCAAACCTTGTAAACCAAGGACCATGTTTCAGCTGTCTGTGGCAGTGATCATATGGTTCCTAGACCAGCAACATCATCATTCCCTGGAAACTTATTAAAAATGTCATTTCTGGGTCCCATCCCAGATCTGCTGAATTAGAAACTCTGGGAATGGAGCCCAGCAGTCTGTATTTTAACTCGCTTTCCAGGTGATTCTAAGGCATGCAGTATTTTGAGAATCAGAGTATCCCCAGTATCTGGCCATATTGAGTAACCAATACATTTTTGTTGAATTTGTTTATATTTATGTAATACACTGTCAGGGATGCTCTAATCTAAACTGTGGCTCTTAAGAGTGATAAACTCTATTAACGTGCAGAGGCTCAAATAAATAGGACCCTTCTATGTACCAAAAGAATGATACATTCACTCATGAGGCAGTTGGTAGCTTGGGGTCTTCTCAGTTCATAGTCTACAGAAGCATATAAACAAGGACAGCACTGCTGAACATAGCGTGCTTAAGCTGCCCCCATCTCCCTTCCTAAATGTTCCTCAGACCACACATCTGTCATGCCTATGAGTGACAAGGTCTACATGGGTCAGTACTTCTGTTGAGTTCTTTGCTACCTGCCAATCAATAGGAGGAAATGTCCGGTTCATACAGGAAAATGAGCGTGCCCTCTGGAAGAAGAGAACTCTTAGGGTGATTCTTAGATGTCAAACCTAAGTTATTGCCTAGTTGGGTGTCAAGCCCTTTAGGCAACTGCATCAAAACCGGTGGTTGATGATGCAAAAACTTGCCAAAGTTTTCTAGTGAAGCCCAGTTTGTATACAGGTTCCTTAAAAATAAGGTCTAGGCCTGCTGAGTTGCTTTAGTCTATATCTCCTTCGGCAGCTTCTGGCTTCACTTCTCAGGGACTGAGAAACCACATATCCTTTCACACCCTCACACTATGTCTAAACCACTTTTAAAAGAATAGCATAGATGCTTTAAAAATAAAAAAAATTACTAGAGAACTTCCAAGGAAAACCTTTGTAGCTTTATGGAACAAAGGTCAGAGAAGAAAACAAGCTTTTTCCAGTGTCACAGCCAGGGGAGGTACTTTGCAATAGCAATATCTGCCTTGGGGCTCAGCATCTGTGGTTACACTGCAGACATAATGATGTATTTTGAAAAATATACATGAGCACTGGCTGGAGGAATCCCCTGTAGCTAAGAAGATTGCTTTCAGTCACGATTCTTGGCATCTGCCCTGAGAATGGAATCATAACAATCTGTAATCATTTGCAGAGGCCATTTTCATCCTCTGCCTTCCAAAAGGGTTTTTCATCAAGTGGTAGAAGCAGTTTCCCAGTAGATGCAGAAGGTTAAATCTTGCCTTCTCAAAGAAATGGCTGTAAGGGCAGAGGAGGAAATAGATAATATCATTAAATGGCAAAGCTCGTTTTACCCCTGCCTCAACCCTGTTTCCCGGGATCATCTCCTAAATAAATTACTTGCATCTAGATCCTCATCTCAAGAACCTAAACTGAGATGTGGCCTCACAGGAAACACACAACACAGTCCTAGCTATTCATTCCTTGCTTGCTTGTCTGAGGTGATAGGTGAAATTTCAAGAGCAATGGCCTTCGGCTGCAGTGGACCTGTAAATAGCAGAACGTGGGTTAGTCAGTTTCCTTTGGGACTGCAAAAGTGTTTACACTTAAGCATCCTCCTCAAGTACTAATCTCTGGACTGCCCATTTATTCAGTTTGTATTCTATGTCTCAGATCTGTGGTTTTCATAACTAGATACCTTAATCTTTACCAGTAGATGTACTCAAATTAAGTACTCTTTTAAGTCAGTTCAGTAAGAATAAGTTGAGTCCTGCTAAGTCAATGGTTTTCAAATTATAGTGTGCAAAAGAAAGCTTAACTTCTGTGTGCAGAAAAAAACAAGTGAGACTTTATTAAAACTGCAAATGACCTGGCTTCACTTCAACCCACTGAAACCGAATTTTGACTGTGGTTGGTGGTGGGATTGGGAAAGACAGAAGCCTGAAGGCCTGATAACCGCAAGTTTAATCCAGGTGATTTCAATGCAATGTTTGTACAACACTGTGAGAAATGTGGGACTAAATAATGATCATTTTAATAGTGATCTTCTGTGTCCAAGAGGAAGATCCTACTTAGCATGAAATATTTGAACACTGTAGCAGGAAAGTTGGAGCGTGTAATGAAGTTGTCCGTTTGTGATTTTACTTAGACAGGACAGCATACTCCTCAGGAGAATGGCTTTTGTACTAGTCTTAGTGTGACATTTACTAATGTGTATCCTTGGACAAGTTGCTTAATCTTTTTGAGACTCAATTTCTATATCTACAAAAATGATGAGATAATTCAGGTAAAGTGGCTGGCATACTCCCTACATGGGAGCTATTGTTACTGAGTAAGTGTATACAGAGATGAGTGAGAGATTGTTTAGAGCCATCCAGGAGAAAAGTTACCTCTTACGGCCTATGATACAAAGTCTCAGGGTTAAGGAAAAAAAAAAATTTGAAGTGAGCTACAAAGCAATAGGGAATTGTGCTTAGTTCTTATAGTCAAACCCTAACAGAGATAAAGTTAAGACTTCATTCATTCATTTCTTCAACCCATCAAAACCTGGCAGGAGTAAACTGGAGGCTTTCTTTAGATTGTGATTTGAATTTTAAATCTAGCCATACATGGAGGTTTAAACAAATGGAACCAGCTTGGTCACCATGGTCAATCATTTAAACAATTTGCTTGCTACCACTTTAAAGTTTCTTTTCCTCTACTGCGTTTCCTTAAAGCTGAATTTCAGGTCTTGTCCTCTTCCTGTCCTATACACTTCTCCTAGGTAATGCTGTTAATGCTTATTTTATTAATTACCAAGAATCTAACTTCTAAATAACTGTCTCCAGTACAGACTTCTCCTCTGAAGTCCAGACTCACATATCCTATTGTCCTGCTCATTTAAGAGCTCACATATCCTATTGTCCTACTCATTTGGAGCTGAGTAACCCTAAGCTCCAAACTAAAATCATGGTCACCACTCTACAAACTTGATCACCTTCCAGAATTCCTTGGCTAAGTTGGGATTTAACTGGACATGTCAGAAAGCTAGTAGTTCTCCTTGATATCAGCCTCTCCCTCCCTAACCTTCTTTACCCAGCACAACCAATGTTCCCTCATGGATTGTAGATTATTTTTTTGTTTTTATTTTATTTATTTATTTTTTTAATTTTCTCTGAGATGGAGTTTCACTTGTGTTGCCTCAGCTGGAGGGCAATGGCACGATCTCGGCTCACTGCAACTTCCGCCTCTCAGTTCAAGCGATTCTCCTGCCTCAGCCTCTTGAGTAGCTGGGACTACAGGCGTGTGCCACCACGGCCAGCCAATTTTCTGTATTTTTAGTAGAAATGGGGTTTCACAGTGTTAACCAGGCTATTCTCGAACTCCTGACCTCAGGTGATCCACCTGCCTTGGCCTCCCAAAGTGCTGGGAAAGTGCTGGGATTACCGTACCCGGCCGGATTGCAGACTTTTTATCTCCAGAGAATAGCCATATATTCATTACCACTATCCTAGAAAACAGCTACCATCATCTCTTGCCTAGATTTTAGCAATAGTCTATATAGCCTAATTCCCTCCTTCAACTTTGGGCCTTCTCTTCAAAGCTTTCCCACTATTCTGAAAATAAGGACCCAAATCTTTAACATGGCCTACACAACTGCATGCTTTCTAGCATGTACCTTTTGTGTGGTCAGTCAGTTCTCTCTACTTTTTAACCCCTTTCTTAATGAACTGCTATGCATCCTATGGATGTCAGCACAAGTTACTTTTTCAGGACAGTGCTTTCTAATTCCCTTTTGGCGTTTTCAGGTTCCTTTGTTATATACGCCAATAGAATTGTACTCCATATTATTTTGTTTTGTCTAATTTATGTGTTCATTAATGTGATTACTTCACTAACATCAGTATATCCCATTAAACAGTAATCTTCATGAGAGCAAAAATCATGTGTTTTGTTGTTGTTGTTGTTGTTCACCATTATTTCTTTAGTGCCAAGCATATAATAGGTCCACAATAAATATTTATTGAGTGAATGTGCGAAAGCTTGCCTGTAAGCCCATCTGTGTGTTGGGGCAGAGACCCTACTTAAGTTTTCCTCTGGTCTCCTTGTTGCTGATAATTTGCGATTATTCTGTGGCTAAGAATACAGTGAGCAGACATGATCTCCTGGGTTCACTGCCCTTTCTTTGTTGCATGGGCATTTAGGGCCTTTTATTAAGAAAATTGCTTGACAAAGTGAGTAGCACTATTTGGACAGGGAGGAAGAAAGAAGGATAAAAATAGTCACTCTTTGAGAAAAAATATCCAGTGTCCAGTCCTTAACACTTTGGAAGAGCTTTCAGAGAAAAGCATCCTTTAATACAATCATGCTTTAATACAATGACCCAAATTGAATGTGAGTTTTCTTATTCTATAAGATGAAATAGACAAGTAATTGTGCTTTTCATATCTCTTTGCTTTTGTTTTAAGGGAAACCACCATTCTAGCTAAGGTAGATTTGTACATCTTTTATGGCAGGGGAAATAAAAATTGGTTCATATTTACTGAATACCTACTATTTTTAAGACACTGTTCTGTGTTCTTTTGATTAAAAATGGACAATGGTTATGCATTACAGTGATTTTTTGCAGGTCCAAAGATATTTTTGCATCCTCTGGTCCTCAACAGGGTAAATGCACTAGAGGGAAATAACCACCGGAGGAAAGCATGACATGACATTTTAAAAATTTAGCAGTTTGGCCTAGGAGTGAATTAATTATACTGCCCAGTTGGTCCTCTGCTTCAATACTGACTTAGCTTCCAGGTTGCAAGAGTTCATTTTAATTTAGATATATCTCCTGCCAGATCAGCTTTGATTTTTGACATCTTGGTTTGGTGAATCTGAAGGTGGTTTCTAACAGAAAAGATGTGAGCAACCAAGAGCTGGTCAGAGGCCAGATCCAGTGATGTAGTTTGGGTTTCCACAATTGCAATTACAGTCGGTGTTTAGTGACCTTTATCAGTTGCTGCCCAAATTCCTCTGTGTCAGCTATCCTCTATCACTTGCTGTATGACGTGTGGGGTCTCAGAAACAGTGCTAAGAAAGAAGTTTCTATTGGAGCTTCCTAAAGCATAGGTACCTATTACTCAGTTCCATTTTCAGGGGAGCTTTCAATGAAACCATTACTGTGGCATGAAAATTCAAAGGTGTCTGGGAGAATCTCCTAATGGTTGGGAGGCAGTAGATGGACAAAATAAAATACATAACCTGCACTGTAACCCTTAGGTCTCATTTGTTTTTCTTTTCATCTGACCTTGAAGTTTCTTTTTTTGTTTTGTTTTGTTTTTATTTATTGAGACGGAGTCTCACTCGATCGCCCAGGCTGGAGTGCAGTGGCGTGATCTTGGCTCACTGCAGGTTCCGCCTCCCGGGTTCACGCCATTCTCCTGCCTCAGCCTCCCGAGTGGCTGGGATTACAGGCGCCCACGACCACGCCCGGCTAATTTTTTGTATTTTTAGTAGAGACGGGGTTTCACCGTTTAAGCCAGAATGGTTTCCATCTCCTGACCTCATGATCCGCCCGCCTCAGCTTCCCAAAGTGCTGGAATTACAGGCATGAGCCACGGGGCTTGACCTGAAGTTTCTTTATATCAAGTCATAAATAACTCCCAGGGCATTTTGCACCAATGTTCACAGTTTATGCTTTTAGCCAATGTTAGTATGAATTGTACTGTCTTCCATAGACTCAGAAAACACCACCCAGTCTCCAAGATACCCTAAATTTCATTAAATTCATTTTTTTTCTGCGTTTTGAAGGAGAATACTGCCATCTTAAAAGAAAAGGATTATGGTATTTAAAAATGTGTGTGCTGGGCAATGTGCTAGGTCTTTTACATATGTTATCTGATTTATAGGTATTTATATAGAATGTGGTTGTGCAAATAAAACACATTCTGTAAACTTGTACTCTAAAACTAGCAGTATAATAGAACAATAGACTTTAGGAAGACCGCTCAAAACCTATTCAACTTTGTAATGCAAACACTATCTTAATTTTTAAAATACTAGCTTAGTTAAAATGGCATAGAATTCATCTATAAAAAAAGGTAAAGGTGGCTTGATGGACTGAGGCATGAAGAGGGACACAGCTGCTGAGTTAAGGGAAAATTGCTCAATAACAGCTTCAAAGTAGAACACATGGCAAAACTGAGTCAAGAGGCAGAATGATGTGGGGGGGAAATTAGCATAACATACACTACTCTATTCCTCTGAGGCTTACTGTACTTAGCTATGTTGGTGTACTTTGCATTCAGCTGTAGTTTCTTAGTGGTGTAAAATAGCATAGGCTGGAAAAAAAGTTTATAAACCAACATGACCTCTGAATTATACTGGCATAATTCCCTGTATAACAATCACACATAAACTAATTCACACTATAAAAATAAGCATTATAGAAGAGCAGAGGATAATTTTTATAATAATCTTTTTGTAGGTTGGTAGACACACACACACACACACACACACACACACACACATTTTGTATAACTGAGGGAACCAAGGCCCAGAGGGCTTAAAGAACATCCCCAAAATCACCCAGTTATATAGTAAAGCTAGGTCTGGGTTTAGAGCCAGATTTATGCTTTTCTATCTCTAAGGGATTTCGGGCATTTTAAATGTTAAAATTCTATGATGCCTCTGGGGAAGAGGATAGAAAATCAACATATAATAAAGGTCTAGTATGTACAAGCACTGAAATACACATTCATACACCAGTGTCTTCAGGTTTTTTGAGGTGGATTCTTCTTTATAAACAAAAAGCCTGCATTTCTACCCAAATCACACTCATAGTAAATAGTTGATTTGAAGTATTTCTGTTTGTAGGGCCTATCCTCTGCCCACTGTACCAACTGGTCCTTCATGGCAGTACAAAGAAAGAGAGAGGAGGAGTGCTTGTTCAATTGTAATTCCAGGACAATGTCACTAAACATTAAGATCTAGATCTTTCCTCCTATGTCACCATCATGTTATCACAAGGGAGCGAATTAGTTATTAAGATGTAAAGAAAGGAAAGCTCACTATAATGTCAAAGGTTGACATTAACAGCCAAGTCTACACCCTATTACTTCAAAATGATCACAAAGATAGCAAATCATCATGAACAGCATCCTGTTTCTAGAATCAAAAGATTTGTTCTAGATCTATGACTTACAAGCTGTGTAGTCTTGTGAAACTAAAAAGTGACACTGAAATGATAAGAATGAAAGCTTTTTGTAAACTGTGTGACCTGATTCAAATCTAAAATAAGTATTTTCATGATTCCTCACAGTCTTGTCTTGGTCTCATTAGATGTGATAATTCGGATTGGTCTCTTACAGCATCAGTACTAAAGCGTAAATTATTTGAGCTAAGTGTTATCATAGAAATTTAAAATTGGAAGGGGCAATAGCAATTACAGAATTTGGAGGCTTAATTTTGTAGATGCTGAAACTGAAACCCAGCAAAGTGAAGTATCTTTCCAAAGGTCACCCAGATGCTTAATTCCTTGATGAAAGTTTATTCCTTGATATAAATTATCTTTAATTTCTTGCTGAGAGAGGATTCCATTCTTAGGCTTGTGAAAGTTATTCTCTATCAAACAAACTAATGAAAATCAAACTGAACACAATAGACATGTCTCTATTCTTGGACCTCACCTTGCGATATTGGAAATCTATCCATAAAATAGGTCCAGATCTGTTTAATTGCCTCTGTTTTTAGCTTCACATTGTCTCTAGAGACTTGAGTCTTGTTACAGCATCTCATGAAGCTGAAATCAGACAGGTTGAATAATTTGCTTTCTACAAAATGATTGGTTTCAGTTTCCAGCAGAAATAGGTTCATTGTTTTATTTGAGAACATTTGGAAGTCAAATATTTGAAACCCTGTGTTATGCAATATTATACCTTTGTATAAAAATAAGATACGGAAAATCACCTAAATACCAAAATGGATGAAAAGTAGGTCCCTGATTTCAAGGAAGTTTATTTCAGAAACCATGTATCTGCACTTCTTGTTGAAGCTAAGATAAAGATGGGGAACCTTGTTCTGAGCCCCAGTTACTAACTTTTAGCCTCACCTCATTTTTCGTATCACTTATAAAAATCAAGGTGACCTCAGCTTTTCCTTAAACACTGTACTATGTCACTGGAAGTGCTTCTTTCTCTAGATTAATTAGGAAAACCCTTTAGGGAAACAAAAAATAATCCTGCACAAATTAGTTCAAAATACTAAAACTGAAAATGAAATGACTAGTATAATACTTTAGGACCCTTGAGTACCAATGAGCACTTTTCTCAGGCTTTGGATATATTAAATGATTTTCTTTTTTTAAACAATCACACACAAAATGAAACAATTCAGATTAAGGTATAAAAAAGAAGCTTCTTGGAGGTTTATGACAAGTGTGAATATCCCTTGAAAACTTATCAGAGACAAACTCTGAGAGGCAAAACAATAGCTCTTTGAAAAGGATTGAAACTATTTTTTTTTTAAGAAAAAATGCTGAAAAAAATTCACTAGATATATTTTGCCCTCCTCAATGGGCAAGCAAGTGTTTTTAAATTTTTCAAAAGCTACTCTTTCTTATGCTTCTGGAAGGATAGATTGTTTCCTCCAAAATCTAACAGAAGGGTGATGTGATTATCTGGAAATTTCAGGAAAAACACTAATTCCCTTCCCCCACCAAAAGTCTACCAAAATAAACAGAAACAAACAAAAATTAAAATTCAGCAAAAATGTAATCCATGGATATGTAGATTTTTATTGGTATTTTGTCCTATTGTTATAGAAGACAAATACTTTTCTTACTTAAAGAATCTTGGGAAACTTAACTGACTTCCTAATAGTTGAACAATACCACAGGAAAGAGTGTACAATGCCTGAAGCTCCTAAAAAGCAGACTTTTGCTAAGGTTTAATAGCTCCCTTATCATGATATAGTCCCCTGTTTCTTCCTGATTCCACAGCTCAACACTCCATGCCCCACAATCCTTGATAATGAAAGCTGTAGGAGAGGCTTTGATTTCATTTTGTTTTATTTTGGGATATTTTTCTGATTGTAGTTTTTAATTTTATTTATTTATTTATTTTTTGAGACAGAGTCTTAGTTCTGTTTCCCAGGTTGGAGTGCCATGGCATGATCTCAGCTCACTGCAACCTCCGCCTCCTGCGTACAAGCGATTCTCCTGCCTGAGCCTCCCGAGTAGCTAGGACTACAGACATGCACCACAATGCCCCCGGCTGATTTTTGTATTTTTAGTAGAGACAGGGTTTTACCATGTTGGCCAGGCTGGTCTCAGACTCCTGACCTCAAGTGACCTGCCCACCTTGGTCTCCCAAATTGTTGGGATTACAGGTGTGAGTCACTGCACCCGGCCTTATAGTTTTTAACTTTAATATTCTGAGATCATAATTTCTTAGCTCTCCAGACTCCCAAGTGTTCCTAAATGTAATGCTTTGAAGATTCCAAATTAGCTCAATTTTATATAACATATAATGAAACTACACATTCCACGGATAGGACTATAAGAAAGAGTGTGGAGATGAATAATGGGACAGATATATTCCAAAACAATTAGTCAAGGCAATGAAGATTCATTAAAGAAATCCCAGGTCATTTAGCTAGGCAGGTTTCTGATTTGGGTCTAGAGAATGAACCAGAAGAGTAGAATAAAAACCTTTGCTTCTTAGACAGCTATCAACTGCATTACTGTATAGATATTTCTTCTAGACTAACATGTTCTAGATCTCTCTCTCTCTCTCTCTCTCTCTCTCTCTGTCTGTCTGTCTGTCTGTCTCTCCTAAGGGATCAGATGGATGGGGTTGACATGATATTTTCTCAAAGAACACTTTTTGTCTAGCACCCATGTTACCTGATTTCTACTGCTTTGTCTGAGAAGCCTGTCCACAGGCTGCAACTGATCGGTAGAGCGTGCAATCAAAAAGAAAGTCAAGGGTTCAGTTATACTATTTCCATAATGATTCTCAGCCAAATCCATACTCAGCACTGACCCTAAATATAAAAGAATGCAAATTGAAGTGATTAAGAAACACTTAGAAACTGATTTGCTGGCCACTAACATGCACAAAAATGGATCAAGTAACATTTAGTCAAGAACACTAATTCCAAAGCACAGGAAAGATGAGAAAGTCAGAGAAACCACATCTATTCAATGAATGGAGTAATTATTCCAGCATCTTTTATCATTGTTTTTTCTTAAAAGCATCAAATAAGGTCTCAATTAGAATTATACTTGAATTATACTCAATTAGAATTATACTCAATTAGCACATGTTAGCATGGCTTTTAGCAAATATAAACACATATACAACCAGATTCTCATTCTGATCTGAAAGTCATGCAAATCTGTTATTTACCTACTTGAGTTTTTAACACACAGACTAATTTGGAGCCCTGCATTCCTTTCTCCACGTAGTCAATATTTATTGGAGCCTATTGTTAACCCAACATGAGGCTAAGCAAGTCAGGGAAAAAATCAAATGAGTTAAGATCTTGCCTTCAAAGAGTTTATTGGTAATAATAGCACTAGAAAAATAACTACAACTTCAATTTATCAGTTGCCTCTTTTGTTCCCAGCACTGTGCCTGAAGCTTTGCACACAAAGCCTTATTTAATTTTACTGCAATTCTGTGATGTACCTATTATTATCCCTATTTATATACAAAAAACTGAGTCTTAGCAGAATGAAGTAACTTGTTCAAGACCAGGTTTTGTGCCCCAGATCTCCAGGGCCCCAAATCCTGTGTTTTTTCCTACTATTCCAAACTTCTTTCCTTAACTTTTACTCTAACAGGAGAGATGAGGTAAGACATATGATTGCATGTAAGCAGGTTTTGCAAGCCAATGATTACAGATGTGGTTCCATTAACATTATTATCTAAACCTCCATAGTTCTGAATTTCATGTGTCACCAGCGACACTACTTTTATTTGCTGACAAATCAGCCCTTCTTGTTGCTGACTAGCTGAGGCAGGTGTGTGTTGCCCCATGCCCCTAAGGTTCCACAACTGGGAAGCTGAAATCCTTTCCATGTTATCTTGGCCATTTATCTTCTGTAGGTGCTGGAGAGATCAGAATCTGTCTTGCCTGACACTGGTGAAATTGCAATACTGGACCTCTGGTTAATGAAATGCATGCTCAGGTACTTAGGGAGGAGTTTACTGATGTCTACAACTTACTCTGAAATGCATACAAAATTAGATGTATTAGTGGATGGATAGATGAATAGATATGTGATAAAGCAAATAAAGTACAGTGTTATTTGCAGACTCTAGGCCATGGGTATATAGATGTTCAATATAAAACTCCTTCAACTTTTATTGATATTCATACATTTTAAAAATAAAATTCGGAGGAAATTGCAGTAGTTTCACTGTTCTTCAAAACTAGAGAAACTCGATAGTCAAGTTTACATAATTAAAAAAATTCAATTTGTGGCATATTTGGTCTGGGATAGAAGGGAATCTCACAGTAGGATGTTTTACCCCCAATGTATTGTAGGAGTGAAAGAAATTTTTCCATCTCTCTTCTAAAGTTTTCATAATTTGAGTCTATAAAACAAATGAAAAATGAACAGATTAACAGAAAAAAAGATATACAAATGTGTTTATGTGCATATGAAGATGGGAGTCATACAAAAAGGGTGAGATCAAAGAAGAGCCAGATGACTGAAGTTTTATACTATCGAGTTCCAGAAAGCCTAAGGGTTTGGGACTTCTGGGGGTGGAGGGAGGAGGTGGTATAACAGGTTATGAGACAGTAAAGGGAGAAAATCATGACAAGCAAAATCTATCTTGTGAATGCTGATAGAAATCTCGTAGGTAATCTCAGAGCTTCCCTCAAAAAGAAAAGGTGGTGGCCTGTGGTAAAGTGTTTCAGATATTTAAAGTGTTGGATTTTAGTTTCTTTCCCTGTGAGTTAATCATTCCTAGACACGAATAAGAAGGACTGAGAAAAAGCTTGTTTGCATCTGCTGTCACTTCAACGATGTAGGTTTGCATCCTCTACCGATGCCAATATCCCCTCATAAAACAGATTTCCGGCCGGGCGCGGTGGCTCAAGCCTGTAATCCCCGCACTTTGGGAGGCCGAGACGGGCGGATCACGAGGTCAGGAGATGGAGACCATCCTGGCTAACACGGTGAAACCCCGTCTCTACTAAAAAATACAAAAAAACTAGCCGGGCGAGGTGGCGGGCGCCTGTAGTCCCAGCTACTCGGGAGGCTGAGGCAGGAGAATGGCGGGAACCCGGGAGGCGGAGCTTGTAGTGAGCTGAGATCCGGCCACTGCACTGCAGCCCGGGCGACAGAGCGAGACTCCGTCTCAAAAACAAAACAAAACAAAACAAAACAAAAAAAAACAACAACAGATTTCCATGGTGGTTCTTGTGTTTGCAGCCCCTCTGAATAAACATTTCGAAATAAGCAATAATAAGTATATTTTGGGGTGAAATATTCTGGTTTCCTTCAGTATTATAATAGTGTTCGACAGTGAGCAGGTCTATGCCAACCTACCCCGAAAAGCAAAAGAGCTGAGAGACTGAAGGAAGAGATGGACAAATCCAGTTTCTTAGAAAGAAGCATTTAATAGGAATTTAGAAAGAGAAGCGATGTCTCAGCTACGCACAAGAAACTGAATTCCTGTACCCGCACTCCAGAAAGTATCCTTTATATAGCAAGCTTTTAGACTGAAGACATGTAAAGCTGGTCACGTCTTTCTTGAAAAACTCATGACCACTGAGGAAGCTGGATAAGCATCTTTATCATGGGGTATCTATGCTAAGGGCATTTTTTAAAGACCTTGCTGTGAACACTAAATTATGCAGGGGTTAAACATTGGTCCTCCTGGCAGTTTTCCTTCCAGATGACATCACTCTTACCATGCAAAACGCTGTTTTCCCAGATATGGTGAATCAGCTTCTTTAATTTCCAGATGCAGCCTTTCTCACCTAGGGCACATACTGCCTCAGTGGTTGAGTTGAGTTGGGGTATCTACACGTGCCACTCTACCATAGTCCACAGTATTCTTGAACTCTGTTCCTGGTCCTTTCTTACTATGTCAGTTATTTTAGGGAAAATGTTATCAAAAAGCCTTACTGTTCTTTTGTTTCTATAATATACCTTCTATTGTGGCCACCCTAGTCTGTAAGAGATTTGAATATATCTGAATTCCATGAACTGGGAGGGTTTGAGGTCCACGTGTTCTTGGTAGCAGGGTCCTCAGACACCTAAATCAGTGGTGGTGAATGATTAATCAGAAAGGAGATGTTACTATTGGGTGTTTGTTAGGAGAATATGTGTTCCAGTCTTCCCCAGATAAAATAACCTGTTAAGACCAATAGAAAAATGGGCAAATAACTGAAAGGACAATTCACAATAAATAATATTCAACTGGTTAATACACACAGAAAAGGGGCCCAATTTCATCAGTCATTGGAAACATAAAAATTAAAACCACAATGTGAAGCTACGTGTACCCACAATAATATTTAAAATTGAAAAACTAACACGAAATGTTGGCAAGAATGTGGAACAAGTGAAACTCTCATAAACTGCTGATGGGAGAGTAAATTGGTAAAAATAATTTGGAAAACTATGTGGCAATGTCCACTAAAGCAGAACAAATTTGGGGGCTTAGAAAACAATACCACCCAAATGAAGACCTCAGAAGTGGCCTCAGAAGCAAGTTTCTCTCTGCTCTTTTGCTCTCCTGTCTCTGGCCTCTCAGTCCCCTGCAATGGCTAACCATAGAAACTAGAATCCCTCTCCCCCAAGGTGAGTCATAGTAACCAAAACCCCTTTTGCCCAAAGACAGCCATAAAATCTAAAAATTTTACTCTGACTTTTTGTCCACCTTCCTGTGTAAAAACTGGCCAAAATTTATTTGACTTACCCTGTTTAATTTTAGGTCATAAGATCCCCATTCCAGAGAGGGTCCTCCCCTATAACCAGAAGGAAGTAATGCTGCAAAGAGAGGCTAAGAAGAATCCAGACAGACAAGCCTTGCTAAGATCCATCACTCTATTAGCCTAAGCTCTTGCCATTTTGGTCCAATCATATTGCTACACAGCTTTCTATGCTTTGTTGAACCTAAGCATAAAAATGGACTGCTTTCCTGTATCTTTGTGTGTTCATCCTGAAGGCTCCCATGTCATATAAAACTATGATCTAATATGTTTGTGTGCCTTTTCTCCTATTAATCTGCCTTTGTCAGTTGATTTTCAGCAAACCTTCAGAGGGCAGAGGGGAAGTTTTCCAGCACCCCTACAAAATACAAACTCAATTAATAATTACGTTTTTAGCTGTATATCAATAGAAATGCCCCCATATATTCACCAAACAGAATCAATCATTACATTTTTAGGTATATTTCAACAGAAATGCACCCATATGTTCACAAAAGACATACATAGGAATGTTCATAGCAGCATTATTCATAATAGCCCCAAACAAAATGAATCTCAAATGTCCATCAATAGTAGAATGGACAAATTAATAGTGCTATATTCATATAATTGAATACCATACAATAATGAAAATGAGAGAACTACTGATACATGCAAAAAGATAGATGGATCTCACAAAATGTAACATTGAGCAAAATAAGTGAGACACAAAAGAACATGCATGGTTTGCTTCCATTAAGTGCAAAACAATGAAAACTCATCTATGGTGTTATAAGTAAGGGGAGTAGTATCATTCCAACGAAGACGTGGAAGTAGGAGGTGAATAGTAACTGTGAGAGAGTTTACAGTATTTGTTTTTTGAACTAGTATTAATTGCATGGAGGTGCTCACTTGGTAAAAAATTAACCTGTCCAGTTCTGTGCATTTCTAAATATGTGTGATATTTCAATAAGTTGTTGAACATTTTGTAAGTCTTAGGCCAGTAGTTTTAGGGAAAAAAATGGTAAGAATTCAAATGAGGATGCTTGCAATCATCAGAAGAGGTTACAGGATTTGACTGGCAGGGAAGAGAATATGGAAGAACTCTAAAAGGGAACGTGCGACTGCCCCTGGATTTCCCTCAGGTTTGCAATGTGATGAAAACATTTACTTCTCAACCCTTTCCAGCCAGGACTGGCAATGTCCCCAATGTTAACAATGTGAACTTTTGAACACTAACATTTTCATTTATTCATCAAGTATTTATTGGGTGCCAACCATATACCAGACTCTGTTTTGGGTACTGAGGATATAGCATTGAATAAAGTCCTCTGTTCTGTTACAGCATGTATTCTAATAGAGAAATCAGGCAATAAACAAGATAAATAAGTTATATATATAAGGATTTGCAGTAGTAAGTGCTGTCAGCTGAAAGGTTAAATAACAGATGCTATAACTTAAACAAATTTAAAGTGGGTTTTATTCTGAGTCAAGCTTTAGGACTAATAGTCTGAAAACACAGACTTGGCACAAATCAAGAATGTGTCCCTGAATGGGCTACACAAGACACTATTTGTGTATTTCTCCTACTTAGAAATGGGATAAGGGGGTAGTAAAGCAAAGGTGATAGTCTTGAAATTCTGATTGGTGCTCATAACACTACAGAAAATAAAGTGATATCTACCTTTTGGTTGAAATCTTTCAAAGGAAGACTTGAAGACCAAATAATGTAATCTGAGGGATTCAAAGAGGACAGGTCACTTTTGTTTAGCATTATACGGTATAAGGGATCAAATTAGAATTCTGAAATGCCCTTGTTTCATTCTTCACCCCTATACAAAGTGCCATCATCTGATTTGTCAGTGAGAATGCAAAAGCTCCTTTATTTCCTCTGGGGAAGTGAAAGGCTCTTGTCTTGTGCTAACGTCCCTTAATTTCACAGAGAAACAAGATGGTCATTGCAATTAAGATTATTTCCTTAGGAGCTGTTGAGATGTGATGATATGTTGTCGTATAGTCAACAGTATCCATGCATGGACTTGAGGAGTTGGGCAGAAGAATATTAAATTTGATGTCTGATACAGTTTGAATGTGTGTCCCTGCCCAAATCTCATATTGAAATATAATCCTCAATGTTGGAAGTGGGGCCTGGTGGAGATGATTGCAGTATGGGGTGGATTTGCCATTAATGGTTTAGCACCATCCTCCATGGTGCTGTCCTAATGATAGTGAGTGAGTTCTTGTGAGATCTGGTTGTATAGAAGTGTGTAGCACCTCCCACCTTGTTCTCTTGCTCTTGATTTCACCATGTGATTTGCAAGCCTCTGCTTTGTCTTCCCCCATGATTGTAAGCTTCCAGGCACTCTCCAGAAGCAGATGCCAGTATCATGTTTCCTGGACAGCCTGCAGAACCATGAAGCAATTAAACCTCTTTTCTTTATAAGTTACCCAGTTTCAGGTGTTTCTTTATAGTAATGCAAGAACAGCCTAACACAGAAAATTGGTACGGAGGAGTGGGGCTTTGCTATAAAGATACCTGAAAATGTGGATGCAGCTTTGGAACTGAGTAACAGGCAGAGGTTAGAGGAGTTTGGAGGGCAAAGAAGAAGACAGGAAGACAAGGGAAAATTGGAACTTCTTAGAGACTTAAATGATTGTGACCAAAACGCTAATAGAAATATGGACAGTGAAGGCCAGAGGATGAGATCTCAGATGGAAAGGAGGAGCATATCAGGAACTGGAGCAAAGGTCACACATGTTAGGCCTTAGCAAAGAGCTTGGCTGCATTGTCTTCATGCCCCACGGATCTGTGGAAATTTGAACTTGAGAGTCATGATTCTGGTATCTGGTGGAAGAAATTTCCAAGCAGCAAAGTGTTGTACAGTTTAACTCCACAATAACTGGTCAACAGCATCTGGTAAGATCCTTTCTATGAGGTTCAAGAGAGTCCGTTAGCTGATGTCTTTTCCAATATACGTCATCCCTTGGCTGGAGATCATAATTCTTAAGATCCTCATCTGCTGGAAGAGCCCTGTAAAAAAAGTCTTTTATCAATTTAGGTTTTTGGAAGAGAAGTTCAGTTAATCCTTGACAGTAACAAAGTTTGGTTCATATAATCCTCCATAATCAACAAGTTTGGTTCATATAATCCTCCATCCAATCTCACAGGTCAACCAGTAATTATCTCATGGGGGGATAATTGATGTTTTCCAAAAGGAGTTGCTCTTAGGTTAAGCAAAATTGATGGAAAAGCCTAGGGCCAAGCAATATGAAAATCTTCTCTTAATTTTTCCAACTGAGATTTTATTATTCTGTTTGTTCATTCCACTAATCCAGAGGACTGGGGATAGTATGCACAATGAAAATGTTGGAAAATGGGCCAGATTTTGCAAATTGAATGGACTATTTCTCTTGTGAGTTTGTCTATTTCTACATAATTCAGAAGGAATTCTCCAGGAGAGAATTATCCATTCCAATAAATATTTTTCTACTGCTCATGCTGTGGCTTTCCTGCAAGCAAATGCTTCAACCCAATTAGAAGGCAAGCAAATCGTAACCTGTACATATTTATAGCCTTGGGTCGGAGATAATTGGATAAAATCCATTTGCCAAGTAATAAAAGATCCAGTGGGCAAAGAAAATTACCCTTGAGATCATAAAGAGGCTTCCCTGGATTATATTTAGGACAAATTGGATATTTTTCATAAAACTTATAAGCTACTGTGGGTAAGGGTTTCCAGTATTATTGTTTTTCCCAAGCAATCATTTTATCAGGTCCCCAGTGAGTGAGCTCATGTTTGTACTATAACATAGAAAATTGAAATCCCATAGGTTAAAATAGATCTGTCATTGAGTCCATACCATAAGTTACAAGCAGGGGAGGGACATCTCCCTCCCCCTTAGTTAGCCATATCTGTTTTTCCCTCTTTGAGGCCTTTTCTTTGTTTTCATTTTTTATTTTTGTTGTTGTTGTTGTTGTTGTTATTGTTGTTGAGACAGAGTCTCGCTCTGTTGCCCAGGCTGGAGTGTAAGGCTTTTCTTAAGCCTCTTGGTGCTCCTTCTTGATAGAGCTTATTTTCAACATAACTGCTTCTATAGTTTATCCAACAATTGATGTTAAAGTGATGCTTTTTGGCTGCTGCATCAGCAAAGTAATTTCCTTTATTCTCTGGAGAGTCAAATTAAGAATGTTCAGGAATTTTAACAGTAGCCCTTTTTACTTTTTTGGTAATTGGATGGCTTCCAGCACATCAGAAACCAGACAGCCATGTTTGATGGGCTGTCCAGAGGAGGTTAAATATCCTTGTTGTTTCCATAACATTCCAAAGTCAAAAACTACACCAAAAGAATAATGGCTGTGAGTATAAATATTAGCTGTTTGATTTTTACCAATTGACATACTCTGGTGAGTGGTATTAACTAAGTTAACTGTGATGATTTTACTTAGGGTAAGGGATTGCCCTCTATGATATTCACTAGGGACACAATGGCACAGCCTGCCTGATATTCCCCAGATTCACCCCTTAGATATGGTCCAGTGAATCAGATAACATCAGCATTTTCCAGTGGCATCTTCTATCCTGCCTTGGCATCAAAAGCTCATCTGTTAATTAAATATAGTAATGAGGTATTTCATCAGATTCTTCAGAAAGTTATGTTGCAGGATTATGAGTGTTATAGCAAGAGATGGTAATATATGAAGCAGAGAACAAAAGTATGTCATAAGAAGCCAATCTGTTAGCAGAAAAGTGTTGTGTCTGATGTGAATTCAAAAAAATGTCTACAGAATGAGGTACATATATACTCAGGGGGGCCTTTATTACAATTTCCTGAGTGGCTTTAATAAACAAGACAATGGCTGATATATCTTTCATGGAAGTGGTCAGCCCTCATTCTACAGAGAAATTGATGACTATAATAACAGTTAGGTCTGTATTGTTTTCTGTGTTTTGGGGTTAGAACACCCAGAATGCTGCCAGGGCTCTCAGGAACAAAAAGAAAAAATGGCAGTTAATAATTTGGATGGCCTACAGCAGGGTCTCTCATAACAGTTTATTTTATTTCTTAAATAATTTGTCCTTCCATTGTCCAGTGTAATAGATCAGGTCAATCTTCCCTTAATAATGCATATAAAGGCTATGCCATGAGAGAAAAATTGGGGATTCAGCTACAGCAGTAGCCAGCAAAACCTAAAAACCACCTTAGCTGTCTTAGTTTTTGGAGTGAGGTATGCAGAAATTCCAGTTACTTAGTCCACTTAGTCTGGATTTATATGTAGTCTATCCTTAGAAATTAAAAGTCTCAAATATTTTACTTCTGTTAAGCAAAATTTGAGTTTCTCTTTGGATACCTCATGACCTCCTTTTTTGCTAATTGTCCCAGCAATTACAGGAAATCATTTTAACAATCTTGCAGATTGGCAGAGCATAACGAGGAATCATCTACATACTGAAGCAAAGTGAAATTTCTTTCCAAATTTAGTTTAGTCAGTCCAGCCCTTAATATTTGCAAAAAATAAGTTGGATTTTTGGTGTAATTTTGAGGCATAATATTTTAGGTATATTGGTAGCCATCCCAGGTAAAAGCAAACAAATATTGACTGTCAGAGTCTACTGGTATACTAAAAAATGCACTACGTAAATTAATTACCGTGACATGTTCACTGCTTACAGGTACATCAGATAAAAGATTTTAATGGGTTAGAATTACTTGGTAATTGAGGAATCATGATATTGTTAATGGCTCTCAAATCTGCACAAATCTCTATCCTTATCAATTAGGTTTTCATATGGGGAAGATGGAAGTTTTATAACAACTAGTGCAAGAGATATTCAATCCTTTATCAATGAAATCTTTGATCGTTCATTTGATTCCTAATGATGCAAGGGATAGTCAACCCTTTATCAATGAAATTATTGATCATTAATTTTATTCCTATTGCAGTTTCCTGTTTTAATTAATATTGTTTTATATTAAGAAGTGGTTTCTTTGTATCCAACTGTATCCATATTGGGGTGATTGTTAAGTTTGTCCTTATGTCAGCAGAAAATTGGGACCATAAATAGTCAGGGATTTAGCTTAAAGAGGCATCAAGTACTTGTTCTGCCTTCATATTGATGGTTAAATTTTAATGATCATATGATACATATTTTCTGGTCTATCATTTTTTAGTCAATCCTGTTTCAGTCCTTTCCAAGAAATTTCACCTCTTTTAGAGAAGGAAGTATAAACACTATAAAAAGTTCCAGAAAAGCTCTTTCTATAAAATGTATTGATGTGGAAGGCACCAAAATGAAAGAATAATGTCAATGTAAATTTCCTTACTGGAAAGGCAAAAGTTCTGATTTGTATACAGTCATTGGTTAATTAGATGCTCCTACCATTCAAATTGTTTGACTACTCCAAGGAAGAGGGTTCTTTAAAAAGCAAGGTTTGCAATATGCAGTATGCACCACATCTCAATTTGTTTGATATAATTTAACTACTTCAGCCAATTGCTCATCCAATCCATTGAGGAAAATTGAATTTAGTAAGGAATTGTTCTGATGATCCCTAGACTTTCCTCATTCATTCCTGAATATTGTTTAAATACCTTTTCAAATCTTTTGAAATAGTCTAACACCATTTCATCTGGCTTTTTCCTACACTGTTGGACTTATGCCAATCAGTGGTCTTAGGAAATATCTAAGGAATTACTTGTGCTAAACGGTTTCCTAATTCTCAAGTGTTCTCTTTGTCTTCGACTGTTTGCCTATGAAAGTCTCTTAGTGGATCTTTACAGTCAACCTTTGATATCCATTCCTTTGCTTTTCTTTCAGATACCAACATGTGAACCAACTGACACATATCTGAATAGCCAGGTTCATAAGTTCTTACAGTTAGACTAAACCCAGTAGGATCTGGAATTGCTTTAGTCAGAGGTCTAAGTTCTCCTTTAGTCTAGGGAGTATACACTACTGCAGGTTCTTTCATTGGATTAGACTTTTCTCCAAAGGATGCTGATAAAACTTCTGTAGCTGATGGGGAAAGGAGTAAAGGAGCACCTGAGCAAGGCAGTTCTGGGAGCAAAGGGTAAGAGGGTTTTGGAGGAGCAATAACAGAAGGAGTGGCAGGAGGAGGAGTTGAGACAGCAGAGACTTCTGACAATTTCTCCAGTTGAGAAATGATTGTGGATGTTGTGATTTCCCTCCTGTATGGAAGAAATTTTATCATTTCCCTTTTAAAGGCTTCTAAATGCCATTTGAAATAGCTATTGTATTCTTTCTGCTTAATCCTTGAGTTGGCGCTTTTCGATTGTGCATGTAAATAAACCAATTTTGGGATCTTGAATCATTCCCATTTTGGCAAAATTAAACTAATTTCTTTCTCAGTATTGTTGATACAATTAGTGAAAAATTTACAAGATAAGGCACTATGACTTTTAATAATAAATTCACCTGCTGTCTTGGGAGGTGAGGTCCTCCTTCAATTTTAGATGTCTTATTTCCTGTGGTTCTCCTTCTTCCTTTCTTTGCACCAACCTAAGTATGTGTTTGTGGTTGAAGCTGTGCTGCCTGTGATCATCACTCCTCAGGCTCTCACCCCCAAGTTGATCAGCCCTCTTGCATATCTTGGGGAAGCTCACCTGCCAGTGAAGGCAGTGAAGGTGCTCCAAATGCTAGGCAACCAACCCTTTATGGCCATCACTTAGAGAAGTGTCAGCATCTTAATGTCCTTCTGCTTATGATGGAGCCCTATAGGACTGCCACGGGTCAGGAGGGGTCCCCTCCAGCACCTTCACAAGATTCATAGCCATCTACAAACACCCGAGATTCAGGCTATCAGGATCAGTGTCCTTTTATCTTTGGATCAGTTTTATCTCAATTGCTCTCATATAGAAGGTAAAGTGTTGATACAGACAAAAGGGGTTTGGAAAGTGAAACATTCAGCTGATCAAAGAAACCACCACTCTAACCATAGCCATGCTTGGTCAACCTTCCTTTTTCTTTCCTTTCTTACTAGCAATTTAGAACAGAGCAGTAACAACCCTAAGAAGAATTTAACAAACCCAGGATGTAACTGCTCCTTTTAGTGGCCCTAAAAACAGCTCAGAATAAAGTAAATCTAGACCGCTACTGAGAAAAGCAAGGTCTGAATCCCAGACAACTCACCATATATACCTAGGGGCTTCCCAGAGAGAGCTGGTTAGAACACATTGGGTTTGTTCTGGTACCAAGCTCCACGCCCAAAAGAACAAGTCCTGGGTGTCCATGGATTTTGCTGGAATCTCACCGACTACTCCATCTGTTGACCAAAAGGCTGTATAACAGGCACTAACTTAAATTTAAAGTGAGTTTTATTCAAAGCCAAGCTTAAGGACTAGTAGCCTGGAACACAGACTCCATGCATACTGAGAATGTGTCTCTGAGTGGGCCAAACAAGACACAGCAGTTATATGTACTGTTACATAGAAAGGGGAGAAGCAGATAGTGAAGCAAAGGTGACATTTTTACAACCTTGATTGGTGCTCAGTGACATTGTACATAAGAGAAAGGGGAAATATGCTAACATATTTAGGATAAAAGGTTAATGAGCATTTTGATGTCTTTCTGTCCGGTGTAGGATGATTGGTTCTATTCTGCTTTTGTGCTTCATTTGATAGTCAAGATTGTAACCAGTACATATCAGTGAACTATTTGACGGACTCCAGCCTTGCAGGCAGATATTCATTTTTAGCTGATTGATAGGCCTACTTTCATTACCCGTATGTCCAACCCGCAGCCATCTTGGGACTCTTCTAAAATTTTTCCTTCAGATTTTCCTTCTTTTGACAGTGTCAAGGAGGAAAAAAAATAATGATCGTAGGAGTGGAGTAAGAATCATCAGCAGAAGTGGTAGTTGTAAAGTCAGATTACTCAGGGAAGTTCTCCAGAGAAGGTGACACTTGAACTCTTGAAGGAAGTAAGGGTCAGCCATGAAGGCATTGCAGGGAGAGTGTTCTAAGCAGAGGGAGTGGTGAGTGCACAGGCAGGTATGGGGCTTTGTGTGTGGCCAAAACCCCAGAGGACCATGTGACTGGCACAGGGCAAGCAAGCACATGCAGCTGGAGATGATGTCAGCAAGTTAACAAGGTTAAAGCCAGGAAAGCCTTTGACTTTGTCTCTGAGTTGAGTTTGGAGCAGAGGAATGATATGACCTGGTGTGTGTTATAAGAGGTTTCCTTTGTTACTTCAGCTCAGATCCATGTTCTTGGCTCTCTTGTAAACATAAATTAACACCAGGCCAAACATAATTTTTTCCCAGGCAAGGTATAATAGGCTTGCTGCTCAAGTAATTGCAAGCGAGTTGTGTAAGGGAAAGAGATTCCAGTGCTAGTTCCTGGATGGGCTCGGCCCTTGTCATTTTAAGGAAGTTGAGGTGGAATAAGACATGAAGTAACAAGTCTAATATGCATTGCATGACCAGGAAATGGCAGATAAGCTTGCTTTGGGTGGAGATTTTAACATTACAATGTGATTATATGAAGAAAAAGTTAGTGAAAGGTCAGCTCTGAAGTTCATCTTGTCCTCAGGCATCTGGATCTGGTCAGTTTCTTATCAGGAATGCCAGTCTTGCTTCAGTGACTTTGGAAGGCATCACTCAAAGAGGTAAATGGTTAGGTTCCTTCCTTTACAGTTAGGAATTCAGCCTGGTCAGCTAAGTTAGGAGAGGACTCTCTTCCTGCTGTGTAACTTGTGTCACCATGTTAAGGGAGGGAAAAAGGTAGGGGAGAAAATATACCCAGACATGTAATATCTGTCAAGACTTTGGTTACTGTGTCACTTGTCTGCCAGGATAGAGTCTCTTCCCTATGCTGCCTTAACTCTGATATCTATTGAGGGACTACTAAAGAGGAATGGGAGAGAATCCAGGAGACCTGCTTGACATAGGCAAGACAATAGTGGTTTGTACCAGGTAGTTGCAGTTAAGGTGGTGAAAAGTATTCAGATACTGAATATGTTTGAAAGGTTGAGTGGAAAGGGTTTTTGAACGGATGAATTAGATATGTCGATGAAAAGAGTCAAAACTCCAAAAAGTATTTGAAGATATTTATTCTGAGCCAAATATGAGTTACTATAGCCCATAAAAAAGCCTTCAGGAGGTCCTGAGAACATGTGCTCAAAGTGGTTGGGGTGCAGCCTGGTTTTATACATTTTAGGGAGATATATGACTTCAGATACCTTTAAGAAATACATTGGTTTGGTTCAGAAAGGAGGGACAACTTTAAGTGGGGATGGCAGTGGGGTTCCAGCTTATAGGTAGTTTTAAAAATGTTCTGGGTCAGGCATGATGGCTCAAGCCCGTAACCCTAGGACTTTGGGAGGCTAAGGCAGGTGGATTACCTGAGGTCAAGAGTTTGAGCCTAGCTTGGCCAACATGGCTGTATTAGTCCATTTTCATGCTGCTGATAAAGACATACCTGAGACTGGGAAGAAAAAAAGGTTTAATGGACTTACAGTTCCACATGGCTTGGGATGCCTTACAATCATGGTGGAGGGTGAAAAGCATGTCTCACATAGCAGCAGACAAGGGAAGAGAGAGCTTATGCAGGGAAACTCCCCCTTATGTAATCATCAGATCTCATGAGACTTATTCACCATCACAAGAACAGCACAAGAAAGACCTGCCCCCATGATTCAATTACCTCCCACCGGGTCCCTCCCACAACATGTGGGAATTCACGATAAGCTTTGGGTGGGGACACTGCCAAAGAATATCATTCCACCTCTGTTCCCTCCCAAATCTCATGTTCTCACATTTCAAAACCAATCATGCCTTCTCAACAGTCCCCCAAAGTCTTAACTCATTTTAGCACTAACTCAAAAGTCCATAGTCCAAAGTCTCATGCAAGACTAGGTAAGTCTCTTCTGCTTATGAGCCTATAAAATCAAAAGCAAGTTAGTTACTTCCTAGATACAATAGGGGTACAGGCATTGGGTAAATACACCCATTCCAAATGGGAGAAATTGGCCAAAACAAAAAGGTTACAGGACCCATGCAAGTTCAAAATCCAGCGGAGCAGTCAAATCTTACAGCTCCAAAGTAATTTCCTTTGACTCCATGTCTCACATCCAGGTTATGCTGATGCAAGAGGTGGGCTTCCACAGCTTTGGGCAGCTACGCCTCTGTGGCTTTGCAGAGTATAGCTCTCTCCTGACTGCTTTCATGGGCTGGCATTGAGTGTCTATGGCTTTTCCAGGCACACGGTGCAAGGTGTTGGTGAATCTATCATTCTGGGGTCTGGAGGATGATGGCCCTTTGTTATAGCCTCACTAGATGATGCCCCAGTAGGGACTCTGTGTGGAGGCTCTGACCCCACATTTCCCTTCTGCACTGCCCTAGCAGAGGTTCTCCATGAGAGTCCCGCCCCTGCAGCAAATTCCTGCCTGGACATCCAGGAGTTTCCATACATCTTCTGAAATCTAGGAAGAGGTTCCCAAAACTCAATTATTGACTTCCGTGCACCAACAGGCTCAACACGACATGGAAGCTGCCAAGGCTTGGGGCTTGCTCCCTCTGAAGCCACAGCTTGAGCTGCACCTTGACTCCTTTTAGTGATGGCTGGAGCAGCTGGGATGCAGGGAACGAAGTGCATAGACTGCACACAGCACAGGGACCCTGGGCCTGACCCATGAAACCATTTTTTCCTCCTAGGCCTCCAGGCCTGTGATGAGAGGGACTGCCGTGAAGACCTTTGGCATGCCCTGGAGACATTTTTCCCATTGTCTTGTGTATTAACATTCAGGTCCTCTTTACTTATGCAAATTTCTGCAGCCAGCTCAAATTTCTCCTCAGAAAATGGAATTTTCGTTTCTATCACATTGTCAGGCTGCAGATTTTCTGAACTTTTGTGCTCTGCCTCCCTTGTAAAACTGAATGCCTTTAATACACCCGTCACCTCTTAAATGCTTTGCAGCTTAGAAATTTCTTCTGCCAGATACCCTAAGTCATCTCTCTCAAGTTCAAACTTCCAGAAATCTCTAGGGCAGGGGCAAAATGCTGCCAGTCTCTTTGCTAAAACATAACAAGAGTCACCTTTGCTCTAGTTCCCAACAAGTTCCTCATCTCCATCTGAGACCACCTCAGCCTGGACCTTGTTCATATCACAATTAGCATTTTTGTCAAAATCATTCAACAAGTCTCTAGGAAGTTCCAAACTTTCCCATATTTTCCTGTATTCCTCTGAGCCCTCCAAACTGTTCCAATCTCTGCCTGTTACCCAGTTCCAAAGTCACTTCCACATTTTCATGTATCTTTTCAGCAGCACTCTGCTCCTGGTACCAATTTACTGTATTAGTTTGTTTTCATGCTGCTGATAAAGACATACCTGAGACTGGGAAGAAAAGAAAAGGTTAAATGGACTTACAATTCCATGTGGCTGGGGATGTCTTACAATCATGACAGAAGGTGAAAGGTATGTCTCACATGGTGGCAGACTAGAGGAGAGAGCTTATCCAGGGAAACTCCCCCTTATATAATCATCAGATCTTATGAAACTTATTCACTACCACAACAAAAGCACAGGAAAGACGTGCCCCCATGATTCAATTACCTCCCACAAGGTCCCTCCTACAACACTTGAGAATTCAAGATGAGATTTGGGTGGGGACACAGCCAAACCATATCAGTGGAAATACCCTGTCTCTACTAAAAATACAAAAATTATCTGGACATAATGGCACACACCTGTAGTCCCAGCTACTCAAGGGGCTGAAGCAGGAGATTCTCTTGAATCCAGGAGGTAGAGGTTGCAGTGAGCTGAGACCACACCACTGCACTCCAGCCTGGATGACAGAGTGAGACTCTGTCTCAAAAGAAAATAGTAATGATAATAATTTGCTGGTTGATAATTGGTTGAGTTTACCTGAAGTCCTGGGATCAGTAGAAAGGAAATGTCTGGGTTAAGATAAAGGATTGTGGAGACCAAAGTTCTCATTTGCAGAGGAAGCCTTTACATAATAGGCTTCTGAGAGAATACATTGTAAAATGTTTCTTGTCAAACTTAAAGTCTGTGTTGATGTTAATGTGTTGATGTTAATGCCAGACAGGTAAAATGAGGCATGTCTGACCCCCATTTCCCATCACGTCATGGCCAGAAACAGTTTCTCAGGTTAAATTTTAAAAGATCCCTGGCTGACAAGGAAGTCCATTCAGATGGTTGGGGGTCCTCAGAATTTTGATTTTGGTTTATAGATAAGCAGTAAGATAGAAAGAGAAGAGTTTAGGATTAATCTGTTGGGGTTCAGAAAATGATTCCCTAAAATATGCCACTTGGGCTGAGTACTTTTGAAAACTGTAAGACCTCAGAAATAAGCCTCAGAATCAAGGTCCCTTTAACTTTGTCTTGTTGTTCCCCCTCAATCCCATGCACAAAGAGGGACTCTTTCTAAAATTTTCTTATTTGACCAAGAAAGCTTATTACCAAAAGAAAC
This sequence comes from Macaca thibetana thibetana, assembly GCF_024542745.1. NCBI lineage: Eukaryota > Metazoa > Chordata > Mammalia > Primates > Cercopithecidae > Macaca > Macaca thibetana. The sequence continues at coordinate 21,832,801 of NC_065579.1, read as the reverse complement.
ACAATTTCCTTCCATTCCCTCCCTGTTACTTCATTATCTATTGCAGAAAAGAAGACTGAATTCTTCAACTACACCTGATGGACTTTTCCACAAGATAATGCCTGCATGTCAGGCTCATTCAAATTCCAAAGAGAGTCATTTGCAAGTTAATTTTTGTCTCCCTGGTCCATTCATTCTCCCTAATAATCAGTTACTGCCCCTCAAAAGTATTGTCTATATTCCCCTTTCCTCCCTCCCCTATGAAAAAGGTATATAAGCTTCTGTACTCCATTGTGGCTTAGGGAAAATCACTCCGTCATTCTCCCTCATACATACTAAAAAAAATTGTATGCCATTTCTCTTGTTCATCTCCTTTTGTTAGTTGATTTTTCAGCAAACTTTCAGAGGATATAGGAGAAGTTTTTCTTTGGCCCCTACAGATTCAAGTGTTTTACCCTGAACCAACAGCTATAAGGTTAGAATTGGTATTTAATTGAGATATAGAAGACTGTAAGAAGAATACATTTTTGGTTTTTTTGGAGCTTACGGAAGTGTAAACAAAAAATAGCATTCTAAGCCCCCACCAGATCAAATGGACCCTTCTCTGGGGCAAGAACATTTCAAAGTAAACTGAAAAACTAGTTCAGGCCATGGTGGAAGGTGAGGGGGTTGGGCATCGCTCATATATCCTCCTCCTTTTGGTATTCAGGCACAACTGACCAACATTAACATTAAAATAGAGATCTTAACACTGACCAAATAGACTCTTCGTAACAATGTGATACACAAAATGGCAGGTAGTTTTCCCTGAATGAAATTGAAGTATTTTATCCTGAAATATATTTCTTTGATATATTTTAAAATGGGCTTGCAAAGTTGTCATTTGTTGGGAAAATCTACTTTCTGTAGAGAATATGCCTCCCTTTCCAGGTATTTTCCTGATCAAGGAGAGACTAAGAATCTGGCACCAATTTAATGCCTGATAACCAACATATACCATATATTCTTTCTGAAGTCTGCTACCTGGAGGCTTCATTTGCAAAATAAGAACCTTGGTCTTCACAACCCTTTATCTTAACCCAGAAATTCCTTTCTATTGATTCCAAATCTTTAGACAATGAACTAACTCTTTCAACCAACTGGCAATCAGAAAATCTCTGAATTCACCCAGGACTTGGAAGCCCTGGCTTCAAGTTGTCCTGCCTTTCTGGATTCAGTCAGCCTATACCTTTCATGTACTGAATGATGTCTACTTGTAACTCACATCCTCTTAAAATGTATGTAATCAAGTTGTAATCCAACCACCTTGGACACATATCCTCAGGACTTTCTGAGGCTGTATTATGGGCATGTCCTTAACCTTGACAACATAAACTTCTAAATTAATTGAGGCTGTCTCAGATAGTTGTGGTTTACAGGAGGGAAGAATAAAGGGAAATAAAGAGCTGAATTCTATACATTTTGGATTTGAAATGTTTGTTAGACATCCAAATGTACATGTATGTCAAGTAGGTAATTGGATATATACTTCTGAAGCTCAGAGAATACACCTGAGCTGGAGAAAACAGGGAAGGAGATCAAACGGGAGTAGCAATAGAAATAGGAGGGGATTTATGAGCTAGTGGTATCCTGCAAGTTGTGTTACAAGAGTTTCATGTGTAGGGGTGAAAGGAAAGCTTCCCTTTTGCCTTGGGAAGGCTTGCTGAAAAATCAACTGACAAAAGGCAGATTAATAGGACAAATGTCATACAAATGTATTAATGTGCACAGAAGAGAATTACAAAATAATTGTTCCACCCTTTCCATGGGATTCAGAAGGTTATATACCATTTTGAGTGACAGAAAGAAGCAGGACTTGAATCCTCACCAAACAGGTTATGGAAGAGGGAGAAAAGGGGACCTGGATAACAAAGGTGATCTTGCTAAGTAGATGAAACCTCAAAGGTAGCAGCTCTCAGAGAGAATAGATGGTGAATGTTTCTTTCGTTCTTTCTTTTTTTTTTTTTTTTTTGAGATGGAGTCTCACTCTGTCGCCCAGGCTGGGGTGCAGTGGCCGGATCTCAGCTCACCAGCTCACTGCAAGCTCCACCTCCTGGGTTTACACCATTCTCCTGCCTCAGCCTCCTGAGTAGCTAGGACTACAGGCGCCCGCCACCTCGCCTGGCTAGTTTTTTTTTTTTTGGTATTTTTTAGTAGAGATGGGGTTTCACCGTGTTAGCCAGGATGGTCTCGATCTCCTAACCTCGTGATCTGCCTGTCTTGGCCTCCCAAAGTGCTGGGAGTACAGGCTTGAGCTACAGCACCCGGCCGAATGTTTCTTTCAAACCTTTGAAGGTGTCAGAGTCTCAGTTAATCTTTCCTAGATAGATAGGACAAGGGAAGGCCCTCAGAGAAAGCCTGGCTGAGGCTAGTTGTGGTGGCTCACACCTGTAATCCCAGCACTTTGGGAGGCTGAAGCTGAGAGGATCATTTGAGGCCAGGACTTTGAGACCACCCTGGGCCACATGGTGAGACCCTGTCTCTACAAAAAACAAGCAAACAAAAAATTAGCTGGGTATGGTGGCACATGCCTGTAGTCTCAACTACTTGGGAGGCCGAGGTGGGAGGATTGTTTAAGCCCAGGAGGTGGGGGCTGCAGTGGGCCATGATCGTGCCACTGCACTCCGGCCTGAGTGACAGAGAGAGACTCTGAAAAAGAAGAAGAAGAAAAAGAAAAGGAAGGTTGGCTGCATCAATGCATTTATTATCTACAGATGCAAATCTCTCCCACAAAAAGACAGTTTGCAGGATGAATTCTCTTTGCAGGCTATCTGAATGGCCATCTCAAAATATATCAAAGAAGTATATTTTGAAGTGAAATATTTTTATTTCCTTCACATGGAGGAGAAAATGATCACCTATCCCTAAGACTATTAACTCAAGTAACTGAGGACTAAAAAATGATCATTGGATTTAGCAATGTAGAAGGCCTCTGGCAACATTGACAGACTGAGTTTTGGTGGAATGTAGAGGGTTAAAGGAAACCAAAAATATTTCACCCCAAAATACACAAGTTTGCCATATTTCAAGAGGGATATTCAGAGTGTGCAGACCAGGAATAGCCCTATACAGCAGCTGTCTTTCATGGAGGAGATTTACATCTGTAAAGAAAATCTACATTGGTGAAATTATCAGCCAAACTTTCTTTGAGCCTCCTTTCCCTTGTCCTGATCTAAGAAAAATTTACTCAACCAGGAGCTACCATCTACTTTTTTCTGAATACTGCTACCTGTGAGGTTTCATCTACATAACAAGACCACTTTCGATCCATGCCTTTCTTTTTCCCTAGATAACCTGTCTTGTCTTTCCACACTCCAAGATCCTATTATTTCTGTAACCTTGAGATGGTATAAAAGTGTCAAGCATCTGGCCCTCGCTTTGGGTTTTCATATTTTGTATGACTTCTGCACACACGTGTGTGTTAATAAATTTTGTATGCATTTTCCCCTATTAATCTATCTTTTGTCAGTTGATTTTCAACAACCTTCAGAGGATGAAGAAAAGTTTTCTCTTGGTCTCTACAGGGTAAAGGTATTTTTGGAGAGGGTTCAAGAAAGGACAGGAGGAGAAAAATTAGAGGCAACTCCTTTAAGGAGTTTCGCTCTAAAGGAAAGGAGAGAAATGGGGGATTGCTGAAGGAATAAGAGGAAAGACAGATTACTATGTATTTTTTGTATGATGTGAATAGAATAATGATCAAGTAGAGAAGGAAAAACTGATCATGGAGGGAAGAAGGTAGAATTGCTTGAAGCAGTTATCTTGAGTAGATGAGTGGGACTGGAATGTAAGGTTCAGGGAGCCTTAGCTAGGAGCATAGAAGGTACAATCCAATTACAGGAGAAAAGGTAGATCATGTGGATCCAGATATAGGTAGAAGTGTCTGTATATAGTAATGGGAGCTATGAGTAGAAGCATACTTAACAAGATATTTCAGGGTGGTAACTTATGCCAATGTTATGTTTTCTGGGAAATGTTAAAATTTCTGAGAAAAGTTAGTCTTGCACATTATTCAAAGTGTTTTAATAGTCTTTTTGGAAAGGAAATAACCAATAACTGAATGTAAGACACTCAGCAAATGTCAAAGGCTTTATAGTGAAACATTTTTCAAAATTTTTTATTTCTATGTGTAAAGATTTTAAAGCATCTTTCCATTTAGAAAACCCAGGCAATATCTCATAATATGATAATTCTGTAGTCAGTATTCTTTGCTTTGAGTATAAAGGTCAGTTGCATGGAAAAATGTTTTCCATAGAAGCTTTAGTGAAAAATACAAAGTAACACATTAGGCTTATATAAATATTTTCCCCTCACATTTATTTATTTATTTTTGCTAACGAAACTCAGACGAGACACACACAACCAAAATTCCTCTTTACCATCATCTGCTGGTCCAGTTTCTTTTCCAGAGGTAACGGCAAAGCTTTTGTACATATTCTTCTGGTCATTTGCCCATGTCTTTGCACAATACATGTTCATGGTGTACATAATTGTACCTATAAAAATATACAGTTTTTGGTTTTTTTAATTGGTGCCATATATTATATATTGTTCTTCAACTTTGATCACTTGAATGGAAAATCCTGTCTTGGAAGTCTTCCTATGTGAATTTATAGAGAACTATGCCAGTCTTTTCAGCAGACTCTTAGAATTCCAGAGTAAGGAAATGTCATATTTTGTTTTAATTATACATCTTTTGGATGTCACATAAGTTGCACCCATATTTTCCTGTTGCAAACAATGCTTGTCACAATCCCATTAAATAAACCTTACATAAACCTTATTGGGCACTTGTTCAAGGGTTTCTGTGAATGTACACATAAATATTTTTACAGATGGGGTCTTGCTACATTTCTGGTTTTGAACTCCTAGCCTCAAGCTATCCTCCCACCACATCCTCTTAAAGTGGAAGATAATTGAATCATAGGGGTGTGTTTTTCCCATACTGTTCTCATGGTAGTGAATAAGTCTCACAAGATCTGATGGTTTTATAAATGGGAGTTCCTCTGAACAAGCTCTCTTGCCTACAGCCATGTAAGATGTGACTTTACTCCTCTTTCACTTCTGCCATGATTGTGAGGCCTCCCCAGCCATGTGGAACAGTGGATCAATTAAACCTCTTTCTTGTATAAATTACCCAATCTTGGGTATGTCTTTATTAGTAACCTGAGAACAGACTAATACAATATGCTTTCATTTCTCTTGAGTAAATACCTGGGAGTGGAACTACTAGGCCATATGGTAAGCATACTCTACCAAAACTGATTAATCACATTAATAGATTGTCATACATATTTTAGTCTGAGTTCTGCAGTGTTGCAATTGCTTACTTAAGTCCTGCCACCTCTCTAAGTCATAAATTCTAGGATTAAAAGAGCCACAAATTATCATTTATTTCTTTTTACCATTTGTTTGCTGGCAACATAAGACACAGGGCTTCAGGCATCTAATAAATGCTTGCTAGGTTATTATTATGTTTTTATTAATAATACTCAATTTAACACAATGACCCTAAGTTTCAGTCCTCTTTGAGATTAATTTGTAAAGTTGAGATTCACATTGAGTGCACTTCAGGTGGACATAAATTGCAACAGACTCCTTCTTTTCCTTCTGGGTGAATGTGTGACTTAGTGGAGCCACTTGGATCATTGTGAGACTCTTGTTGGAACATTAGGAAACAAGTTTCATGTTCCACTGGAGTTGAAAAGTGAAAGGAAAGCAAGCTGGGGTTGCTGTTGCTGTTGGAATCTTTGCTGCTTGAAGAGACTCTACCCCAAAATAAAGTCATCACAGAGGAAAGAGACAAATTTGTAATGACATATTGAGGCACTGATCAAAACGTGCCATCAAGAGCCAGCAGTACCTCTCTCCAAACTTTTCGTAGCTCATGTGTTTGAAATGAGTTTTATAAGTTGTTTCTGTAATAGTCCAATCTTATAAATTATAATACCTTAGTAACAACAGTTCCAAATTAGCCATCTACCATTTTAACAGTAAGACATAGCCAATAGATATTTTAGTATCTGTTTATCTATCTATCTATCCTTTAGTATCTATTTATCTAGTATCGTGAAAGATATTACAGTTATGCCTTTGTATACCTAAAACTACTTCTAAAACTGAATTTGAAGTGGCTAGTCAATATTTAAAAGTAACAGAAAGTAGGTTTTTAATAAATTAAAATCTGACATTAAAATTTACAGAAAAAGAGTGTTCAAGCATTATTGCTGTAGTGACACATAATTATAGTGATCTTACATGAGAGCACCATTAGTGCTGAACAATGTTATGATTCTAGCATGATTGTTGGCTTGTGTTTGCCAAATAATTGCTTCAATTATCTGCTTCATATTGGCCATGAAGTCTTAACCAGGACATTTATTTTTGCTTCCTGCCTGAATCCCTACTTGGTGATTCCATAGTCACAACCTTATCTTCATGTTGAAGGGTTGGTAAGACTTAGATAATAAATTTTCATCATTATTGTGGCTGAATCATCATTCTGTCTATGCTAAGCAATTCTATTGAAACAGTGTAACTGTATTGTGGGGCAGAGAGAGGCTTTCTCATGTAGGGCAGTTATAATTACATGTTGCCATAGTGACAGTGGATGGACAGAGGAGATCTTTTTCAGGTGCTTATTGCTTTCTAGGAAAATTTCTATCAGATTTGATCATCGTCAATGCTGGGGATTTTCCCCAGGTTAAAGGAAAAAACCTGTCACATTATCAGTTAAAATGCTGTGACTGGGGGAGAGCTTAGTTCATATTAGTTGCTGTAGTAATCTTAGTAGCACATTTGAAATCTGAGTAAAGGCAGCAATATTAGAGTTAGGTCATCCAATGGGAGATGACATTTAAACTTCTAACTCTACAGTATTTGGGAAAAGGAGAGAAGGCAATTTCAGGGCCTCCAAATGCCCTTATTTGATTTATTCATATTGAAAAGTATTTGTGGAACATCTGCTTACACATTTACCTCATTTGTCTTAACCCTGTGAGAATTTTCACATGTGCAAAAACATGCATGAATCTCAGAACTATTATGTTGAGAAAATGGAGCCAAAGCCAAAGGGCATGAGTGGAATGATTTCATTTATGTGAATTTTAACTATCGGTGAAAATAATTTATGGTGATGAAAGTCACACGTTTGTACTTTTGTACATTGTTTCTCAACTTGCAGTAAAAAGAACTATAAGAGACTTAAAACCCTAGAGTCAACTTTCAGCTCTGCTATTCACCAGCTGTGAGAGCTTAGGTAAATTTTAGCTCTTTCATTTCTAAAATGAAGGCCCTTTCCATGTTTAGTGTCACAAGTATTATCTGAAAAACTCCTCTCCCCAACCATTCCAGGAGGTAGGATTGACGGGAAGTGGACCAAGGAACTTTGTGGGTGATGGACATATTCCATATGTTAATTGGTGTGCTACTTACACAGATGTACATACTTGCTAAAATATATTATGCTGTACATTTAAAATCTGTAAAGTTTACTGACAGTAAATGTGCGAGAAATGTAAAAAGAATAACTTTGAGTTAGTCTTATGACCCACATTTTATTCATGAAACAACTGGGACTCAGAAAATTGGAGTGATGATTTGCCCATGTTCATCATGGGAGCTGGGAAACCTATCTTATCACATAAAAGTTGCAATTTTATCTTTTCAAAAGTATCAAGGTTTTCACCATAATGTTAATTATGAGCCTAATGCCTCTTTAGTTAGTGCATTAGTACATTAAAGGAGCTAACAAAAATGAAAAAAAAAAAAGTTTCCCATATTCTGCTCTGTTTATGTGCACATTTACATGTTACAGAAGTAACTGGAAATGAGTAACTGTGTTTTTCCCTGAAAAGCAAAGACTGAGGGTATCCAGCAGAGGAGGTCATGATTAGTTCATTTAATCAACAGTGTTTTGAGACATCCGCTGTGTGGAGAATTCCAATAGATGTGTTTCTTTAGTGAGGTGAAAAATCTGACACAACAGCTTTCACAGTCTGTGAAATAGAAACTAGAGAAGCACTCCCTAAATAAATGACCTGGTATGTTGTTAAAAACATAGATTCTGATTCAGTGGGTCTGAAGTGAGGCTCATTCATTTGCAATTTTAACAAATTCCCAGGTGATGTTGCTATTGCTGGTCCTTAGACCACACTCTGAGTAGCAAAGATGAGGTAATTACAGCTGAAGTGAAATCTGAAATTCACCTGAGTTCTCAAATGCAAATGGCAAGCTAAAACCAGAAATCATGATTATGAGACACTATAGCGTTTTCCCTTCATATAAATTAAAAAACAAAATGAGAGGGCATATAAATATAAATATGTGGGATCAGGGAGAAAATTTGTTGTGGCCATATATTTAAATTGATTTTTTAGAATGATCTAAATACAAAAAAAATTGTTCCATTTTTATTTCTGTGTTTCTATGTACAAAGCTTTAGGTTAATGTCTTCCTAAATTCCAGTAGAAGTTATTAATCTAATCAAGGATGCATTTGTAATCTTGGAAATGTTAGCATAAAGTGACCCACAAAAGGTGTTGAATGACCACAACACACACACACACACACACACAGACACACACGCACAGACTAGAAAGTTAGCTTTTGGTGTTGTGGAACCCATCCTTAAAGATGGCCCTCAATAATCCTTGCCGTCTGGTAGTCATGCTGTTATGTAATCTTCCACATTAAATTGGTTTGACCTATGAAACCAATGGAATGATGAAGAAACGATGGTGTGTAATTTCCAAAGACAGGTCATATGAGACAGTCTGGCTTTTGCCTTGCTTCCTCTTAGATTGACTGCCATCGGGGAAGCTATGCACCATGTTGTTAGGATGCTGAGTCAGCCCAGGTAGAGGCTTGGCAGATCTTGGAAAGAACTGAGGCTTCCTGCCAAGAGTCCTGTAAATGAGTTATCCTGGAAGTAGATCCTTCAGCTCCAGGCTTTTGAAGCAATCTGTAGTTAATATAGTGTTTGAAAAAAAAAAGAAACTATATTTGGCAGATGTCAGACTTTTGACTTAGAAAGGTAGACTCTGTTGAAAGTCCAAAAAGTTATCTAACTGTAATCACATTCTCTTTGGATCTAACCTTAAGAGTTCTTCTGATTTCATGATTACCAGGACCCTATCCCAAAGAAACAAATGTTCTAATGGAGAAAACAAGAAAAAAACGCAACATAACAAATTGGAGCACTTACAATTTACCTAATGAATAAAACCAATAACCTGTAAGATTTATTATTGGGTTGCTCTTGTCTGCTCAGTCATATCTTAGTAAGGTCTTAGATTGAAATACCTCAGAGGAAATAGGCAAGGAGTAATATAAATGAATTATATTGAATAATTGATAGGACTTCATAATAAATTGATTTGGTATATAAAGCGGAAGGAAGAATGGGAAACACCCTCAATAATTTTTGCCTAAAAGATTTAAGAATAATGACACACACTATTGAACAAAATAGATTAGTTGGGAAGATAAGCCAGAAGTTTAGAAATCGGAAAGAGGACAAAGGGCTCTATTTTGTGATATTGAGTTTTGGTTAACAAAAAATCCTGCAAGGAAAAAACAAAAAACAAAAAACAAACACCTTCTTTTTCTTGATTTTTACTGTCACCTTGTACTACATAATGGTGAATTTTTTTTTTATTCTCCAACCCCGTCTCTGCGAAATAGACAGAGATAGCAAATTTATATTAAAGTATTTATTTTACTGATTAAAAAAATACTTAGCAAACAAGAGGTTTAGCAATATGTTAACACCATAGAGTCAGGGTTTGTCTGAAATCCAGGTTTCCCTAGCACCAAGTTACGGTTTTTTTCAGCTGGGGTATGCTGTGAGGATTGTATAACTTGCTTCTTTGTGTTGGCTGTTGGTCCCATCCCCTTATGTCTGGAATTTATCATTGTTTTGAAATGGGAAAATATTTGACTAGATATTTTGGATAAGGTTCTAACAGAGTATCTGTTTCTTTGTGGGACCTGGTGGGGTTTTGCTTTTACCTTCGAACTTCAATGCTGTACGTTCACGAGGACTTGTCAGGCTCTGGGGAACGCTCTCCATATAGCCAAACTAATAGGAGATTGTGAAACTCAGTGCCAACGTGTTAATTGACAAATGTGTATCTATAATTTAAATAACTAGAACACTCATATGTCTTTTACTCTGTACCACCTTTGGAAGTGAGCTTAGCAACTAAAAAGTTACTTGGTGAGCATAAAATTGGGAGAGACTCTAACTCTATAGAACAAATCATACTTGTTGTGATGCAGTTTGCAGAATATTTCCGCTCTGCTACAGAAAATCCTTTCTCAGCACTGAAAACGTTGATGCTTTTAATATTCATTGTTTTCCTTGCACAGGGATATTCCAAACAGTTATGTAGCAAATATTTAAGAACTCCCCTATGTACCAGTGACTCTACAAGGAGTTGAGGATACAGTAGTAAATAATAGCCAAGGTTTAATCCTCAAATAACTTATATTTTAGTGGACAATTGAAATTTTGTTAGTTTTCGGGTCTCCTTTTTTAAGTTATCAGAATCTTCTGTCCTCACATCCCTTTCTTTAATGATTTCCAGAATTATAGTTTGCCTTTAATTACCTGCATTTTAAAAATATCTTCTTGATGAAATTTTAGAAAGACAGATTAATGTAAGAGATGACATATTTACAAGCAATGCTTTTGATCGAGATTACTTTGGTGATGATGACTAGATTGACTTATTTCTCTATTTTATAATAATAGCTTTTTATTTTTATTTTTCCGCGTGTAGACTATTGTTCAGTTTTAACAGGAAAAAGACTTAAATGGAAAAAAAAATACAGCTAAACAAATAGCTGAATTACACTTACTCCATAGCATTAGATGTAAACAAACCTATAATAGATACATAACAAATTGGATGAATTTTAATTTGACAATAAACTTCAAGCAATTTACTTTAAAGATATTTGAGGCTAATAGGCTAATTATATATTGCCTAAGGTGGGGAATATTTCCTTCAGCTGACTTATTGATTTGTTGCCTTTTAACAAGAAATTGTGCTGATCTAATTACAAAGAAGGGTTAAAAAGCTAATAACTTCAAATCTGAGGTTCTCCATAATGGAACAGAGTGATTAATGGTCTAACAGAAACAACCGCCCACGAACCTTTTGCCAGACACTTGAAATACCATGTCACTAATGGAGGAGCTTGAAATACGCTGAGTTCTTTTTCTTTCTATATGAAAACAATGTTAAAATATGCTAAATGGTAGAATAATTGGACTCATGGTGTAGCAATTACTTATGACCGGGTCTCTAAATGTTGTTTGCTTACAGTCTTTAGTGTTACTCAGTTTTTAAAACAAAAATTCTGCTATGCTAAATATATTCATCAACGAATACTACAAAACCTTTTCCCAAAACTATATTTTTAAGTTAGTATGAGAACAATGAAGGAGAACATAATCAATGAATGGCACCAGGAAACCTGGGAAGTCAAGGAAGGTCACTAGATATTCGCATAAATTTCCCTCCCCACTCTCTCCAACAGGAATTATAAAAGAAATGTGCAGCCTAGAGTTAGGACCATATACATAGGTATTAAGATTTTCATACAAAACAGTTGAAATGAGGAAAATCAAATAGCGTGGGTACTATTTTGATACATAAAATTAGAGCAAGTTGGTGAAGGATATTAGTGTGACCATTCTTTAGAATATTTTCCAGCCTAGTCCAGCCCCAAATGCGGACTCACGCATCTTTGTCTTGGAGCAGAAAGAGCTGTGATTGTTGGTTGAGCTGGGGGAGTTCTTGGACAGTGTTGAAGTACAGGGTTAACATGGCTTTCCAGTTTCATCAGAGATGAATAGTACTGAGGTTGGAGTGGCATTATCAGTTCTTGGTGACTGTGGGAGTGGCTGGTAGGAGTGAACCAGGAACTTAGGAAGGCTGTAGAGAGCAGCCTGACTATCCACTAAGAATTGAAAGTAAAATTGAATAAAACTTGAGGCCTAAACATTTTAATTTGAGAGAGTTCTTTTACCTGTTTCAGACGAGAAGAAAATAAAAATAACTTATAATTTCAACAACCCTTCCCTAGAAATAATGACAATTAACTCCAAGGTATACATAATTTTAAAAATGTTTCTTTCTTGCTAACTGGCTTATTTGCCCTTTTCCTTTAATCTGCCCTGTTCCATTTTTAAAACTAAAGCTATGTCACGAAATTCTTTCTAAATCATTACTTATTCTTTCACAATATAATTTTAAGTGGCTACTTTTTTTTTTTTATTATTTTTTTATTTTTTTTATTTTTTTAAACAGAATCTTGCTCTGTCACCCAGGCTGGAGTGCAGTGGCGTGATCTCAGCTTACTGCAACCTCCACCTCCCGGGTTCAAGCAATTCTACTGCCTCTGCCTCCCAAGTAGCTTGGATTACAGGTGCCTGCCACGACGCCTAGCTAATTTTTGTATTTTTGTAGAGACGGGGTTTCACCATGTTGGCCAGGCTGGTCTTGAACTCCTGACCTCAAGTCATCTGCCCATCTCAGCCTCCCAAAGGCCTGAGATTACAGGTGTGAGCCACCATGCCCGGCCAACTTGTTTTTAATTTTTATTTTGGGTTCAGGGGTACACGTGAAGTTTTGTTGTATAGTAAGCTCATGTTACGGGGGTTTGTTGCACAGATTATTTTATCACTTAGGTATTAAGCCTAGTTCCCAATAGTTATTTTTCCTGATTCTTTCCCTCCTTCCCACCCTCCACCCTCTGGTAGACCACAGTGTCTATTCCCTCCTTTCTGTTCATGAATTCTTATCATTTAGCTCTCACTTATAAGTGAGAATATGCAGTATTTGGTTTTCTGTTCCTGCCTTAGTTTGCTTAGGATAATGGCCTCCAGCTCCATCTAAGTTCCCAAGAGAGATATAATCTTATTCTTTATATGGCTGCATAGTATTCCATGGTGTACATGTACCACATTTTCTTTATGCAGTCTCATTGATGGGCATTTTGGTTGATTCCATGTCTCTGCTATTGTAAATAGTGCTGCAATGAGCATTTACATGCATGGGTCTTTATGGTAGAATGATTTATATTCCTCTGGGTATATACTTAGTAATGGAATTACTGGGTCAAATGGTAGTACTGCTTTTAACTCTTTGAGGTATCATCATACTGCCTTCCACGATGGTTGAATTAATTTATACTCCCACCAACAGCATATAAGCATTCCTTTTTCATTGCAACTTTGCCAACATCTGTTATTTTTTTTACTTTTTAGTAGTAGTCATTCTGACTGGTGTGAGATGATATCTCATTGTGGTTTTGATTTGTGTTTCTCTGATGATCAGTGATATTGAGTTTTTCTTTCATATGCTTGTTGGCCACATGTATGTCTTCTTTTGAAACTGTCTGTTCATATCATGTGCCTACTTTTTAATGGGGTTATTTTTCTCTTATAAATGTGTTTAAGTTATTTATAGATGCTGAAATTTGACCTTTGTCAGATAGCTTGCAAATATTTTCTCTCATTCGGTAGGTTGTCTGTTTATTCTGTTGATAGCTTCTTTTGCTGTACAGAATTAAGCTTACGTTTAATTAGATTCATTTGTCAAGTTTTGCTTTTGTTTTGATTGCTTTTGGTGTCTTTTTGAAATCTTTGCCCATTCCTATGCCCAGGATGGTATTGCCTAGGTTGTCTTCCAGGATCTGTATAGTGTTGGGTTTTACATGTAAGTTTTTAATCCATCTTGAGTTGATTTTTGCATATGGTATAAGGAAGGAGTCCAGTTTCAATCTCCTGCCTATGGCTAGCCAGTTATTCTAGCACCATTTATTGAATAGTGAGTCTTTTCCCCATTGCTTATTTTTGTCAGCTTTGTCAAAGATCAGATGGTCATAGGTGTGGGACCTTATTTCTGGGCTAGCTATGCTGTTCCATTCATCCATGTTCCTGTTTTTCTACCAGTACCATACTTTTTTTTCTTTTAATTGTTACTTTAGCTCTGTCATATAGTTTGATGTCGGGTAACATGATATTTTCAACTTTGTTCTTTTTACTTAGGATTGCCTTGGCTGTTTAGGCTCTTTTTTAGCTCCATGTAAATTTTGAAATATTTTTTTCTAGTTCCACGAAGAATGTCTTTGGTAGTTTGATAGGAATAGCACTAAGTCTATAAATTGCTTTGGGCAGTATGGCCATTTTAATGATATTGAGTCTTCCTATCCATGAGCATGGGATATTTTTCCATTTGTGTCTTCTCTGATTTCTTTGAGCAGTGTGTTATAATTCTTATTGTACAGATTGTTCAACTCCTTGGTAAGCTGTATTTCTAGGTACTTTATTCTTTCTGTGGCAATTGTGAATGAGATTGTGTTTCTGAATTGGCTCTTGGCTCAACTGTTGTTGGTGTGTAGGAATGCTAGTGAATTTCGTATGTGGATTTTATATCCTGAAACTTTGCTGTAGTTGTTTATCAGCTAGAGGAGCTTTTGGGATGAGACTATGGGGTTTTATAAATGTAGAACTTCTCTAAAGTTCCCAGGTCTCCATGTGTGCGTGAGCAGCTGCTCTGCCGAGACTCCACATAGCTCTCTGTGTCAGACTGAAGGCTCTGGTGGAGTGGGTTCGTGAGGTGATCTCCTGACCTGAGGGTTGCAAAGATCCATGGGAGAAAAGTGGGTTCCCTGGGTAGCACATTCACTCACCATTTCCTTGCTTGGGAGAGCTTCCCCTGGCTCTGTGTTGCTCCCTGGTGGGCTTTCATCCTGCCTTGCTATTCTCCATTCTCCATGGGTCAAGTTGTTTCTTTGATTAGTCCCAATGTGTGTTCCTTGATGTTTCAGTTGAAGATGCCATACTTACTAGCCCCTTCTTTTTCTTTCTGTGAGAGCAACATACACTAGCTGCTTCTAGTCAGCCATCTTGGCCAACTTCCAGTTAACATTTAGTTACAAGATTTTTCTGTCATCAAGGTCATTATCAAAAATATTTCTATTATAACCCAGATTCTTGTTTCACTTTATTTTCCTATAGATACGCTGCACGTATCCCCAACTCCTGGGTTTAGCCACTTTTATGTTATTTTTCCCACTGTCTGTTGTGCAAGCCAGGAGTGACTATGAGGTTTTCTTTGCTTTTCTCTTAGTCCACTCTTCCAGGTCTATCTTCTTGGATACTGGCCTCAGTGCTCAACCAGAGGGCTAAAACTAGGGGAAGTTTCTTTATTTATGGAGACTAGAAGGGGAGGGGGTAAGTGGATAGGAGCGGCTTATTTCTCGTTTGTTTCTGGCTCTTCCGAGAATGGTCCATGGGCCAGCACTGGTAGCATTTCCTAGGAGCTGGTTAGAAACACAGAATCTCAGGACCTATCCCTGGCTGTTGAATCAGAATTTACATTTAGGATATGCTAGTGATTTACATTCCTGTGAAAGCTTGAGAAGTACTGCTTTAGTTCATTACCATTAATCGTCCTTTGATTACTCCTATACGAGGGACTCCTCAACTTGTCTTCTCAATGGAATTACCAGGGGAGCATCCAAAAACACTGATGTTGTGCCCCATCTCTAAGAAATTATTATTTAATTGAGCTGGGATGTGTCTTGGGCACCAGAATCATTAAGTGATTTCCTAAGTGATGTGAATGTGCAACGAATTCTAGGAGCCACTGCCAAGTACCTTCTATACTAGTTCTGTCCTCTGTGAAAAGTTTTTCTAGGTCTGTATCCTATACTATTTTGAGTTACAGTTTTCTTGCCTACCAATTTCATTCTGTATGCCTCTATTTTGAGGAAATTTTTATAAAATACTATTTCATTAACGGTATGTTGTTTCTTTTTTTAATTCACCAATACTGTTATGTATTTAAATTTTAAGCTTCAACACTTTCAAAGAGAAATACAATCCAGGTAGGATAGTTTTATAGATTGATATAATATTTACTTTCCTCCATTTTTCTTTTTAATGTTCTTTCTTCTTCTTGGCATGGCCGAATTCCTTAAAATCTAACCTGGCTGCATCATTTATCAACCCTCATTGTCACCATTGGTCTGTCTTTTTTTTTTTTTTTTTTTTTTTTTTTTTTTAGAGATGGAGTCTCACTCTGTTGCCCCGGTTGGAGTGCAGTGGCGCGATCTCAGCTCACTGCAAGCTCCACTTCCCGGGTTCACACCATTCTCCTGCCTCAGCCTCCGGAGTAGCTGGGACTACAGGCGCCCACCACCACACCCGGCTGATTTGTTGTATTTTTAGTAGAGATGGGGTGGTCTGTTTTTTTGACACCGTTGTGTCTATTGGTGTTCCTGGGGACTAGAGTTATAGCAGGGTTTCTTAATAGTGGCATTATTGACATTTTGGGCTGAATAATTCTTTTACATTGGTGGCTATCTTGTGTGTAATCAGATGTCTAGCATTATCGCTGGCCTTTACCCACTACATGTCAGTAGCACTCCCCACCTTGCCCTTTACTATACAGGCTGTGACAAAAATGGTTCCGTGTATTGCCAAAAATACCATAGGGGACAAAATTCTGTCTAGGTTGAGAACCACTGAGTTATAGGGTTGTCAGGCATTCTCAATGGCTAATAAATACTGCAGCAAGTATATTTTTAAAATATTATTTCACAAATGAGACATTGTTTACTATCTTTATGATAGGTGTGTATTTTTTAATTGATTTTATTCTGTACGGTGGTCTATAGATTATCCTGAGTTTGTGGAATTTTGTTCTTTATTACTAAGATGGTTTAGCACATACAAAATGAAATGTGATTTAATCGTTACGTATTATTAAGACTTTTAATATGAAGGAATTTACAAATCTAGCTAGCTAGATGGATCATAGACCAGGGGTCCCAATATTAGAATAAGAAAAAAATTATCAAATGATTAGTCTACTAATGGTCATTGTTTGGAGTGAATAGTGGCGAAAATTACCTTAACTTGGAAAACAAGAATACATTTACTCAACATGCTGATCCTTCAGTTCTATTCCTAAGGTTAAATATTTAAGGATTCTGTCTTTATTAATGTCCTTTTAAGATGGAATATATATTAAAATAGTTTTTTGAATATATACTTGGAAGTGGAATTACTGGGTCAGATGGTAGTTCTGCTTTTAGTATTTTGAAGAATCTCAATACCTTTTTTATAATGACTGTATTACTGATTTACACTGACAGTGTGTGAGTTCCCTTTTTTCGGGCATACTCTCCAACACTGATGTTTCATCTTTTTGATACAAGCCGTTCTTACAGGTATGAGGTGGTATCTTATTGTAGTTTTAATTGGTATTTTCCTAATCATTAATAATGTTGAGAACTTTCTAATGTTTCTATTGGCCATTTGTACGTGTTAAATTGAAGTGGGTGGAATTCTATAATTTCTGACACCATGAATGAATTTGGAGGATATTATGTCAAGTGGAATAAGCTAGGCACAGAAAGGCAAATACTGCATGATCTTTTAGATATGGAAAACTAATAAAGTTGAACTCATAGAAGCAGAGATTAATGATAGTTGCCAGAGGCTGAGGGGCAGCAGGATGGGGAGCAAGGAAATTGGAAGTTATTGATCAATGGGTACAAAGTTTCACATGGGAGTAACAGGTTTCACAATCTATTGCACAGCAGGGTGACTAGTCAATAATAATGTATTACATATTTCAAAATAACTAAGAGAATATATTTCAAATGTCTCACCATTAAAAAATAATAGGTAAATGAGGTGATGGATAGGTTAATCAGGTTGATTTAATCATACCTCATTGTGTATATATATCAAGACATCAACCTATACCTCATAGATGTATATACAGTTATGATTTGTCAATAAAAATAATGTAATACATTTAAAGATAAAAATGTATATTTTTGTAAAAAATTAAAGACCAAAGGCCTGTCACAGATTGCAGGAAACAACAATGAAATACAATATGTGATCCTGGGTTGGATCCTGGACTAGAAAAGGACAGTTGTGAAAAAACTAGCAAAATTCAAATAAAGTCAGCAGATTAGTTAATAGTATTGTATCAATGATAATTTCACGGTTTTGATCATTGTGTTTTAGTTATTTAGGATATCAACATTAGGAAAGGTGAGTGAAGACTATGTGGGTACTCACTGTATTTATTTTTCAACTTTTCTTTAAGTCTAAAATTATTTCAAAATTAAAAGGAAAACAAAACCAAAACAAAAATGCCTCTACATTTTTAACATACATTTGTATTTGTATTTCTTTTATTTTATACCAGGAAAGCTAATTAACAGTTTGTTAAATCCTCATAATTCTGGTGAACAAAGACCCTAGTGTCACACGTGTCCGTATAGAAGACCACCTAAACAGGCTTTGTGTAAGCAACAAGGCTGTCTATTCACTTGGATGCAAGTGGGCTGAGTCTGAAAAGAGAGTCAGCGAAGGGAGATAGGAGAGGGGCAGCTTTATAGGACTTGGGTAGGCAATGGAAAGTTACAGTTGAAGGTGGTTATCCGTTGTCAACCGGGGGAGGGGCAGGGGGAGGTCACAAGGTGCATGGTGGGGAGATCATGAGATCCACTGTCCGGGAGAACAATGTCATAAGGTTGATGGATCAGTTAGGGTAGGGCTGGAACAAGTCATAATGGTGGAATGTCGTAAGGTTGGTTAATCAGTTAAGGCAGATTAACTGGCTGTTTCACTTCTTTTGTGGTTTTTCGGCTGTTCCAGACTTCTTGGCTCCTGCAGGCCATCTGGATGTATACATGCAGGTCACAGGGGTTACAATGGCTTAGCTCCAGTTCAGACGCCTGACACCTACATGAACACATTACGAAAGCAGATAGTAGAAGTATAAAGTCAGAAGCACACATGCTGAGCTTTCTATTTCTTTCTTTACTGATGGAATTAGCTGGAGATAAGATAGATCTTAAGCCTGCCAGCCAGAGGGCATATACAGTAGTAGTCACAGAAGTGAAAATTCAGTTTCCAAAGGGAGATTTCATCTTCCATACACAATTGTATTTCCTTTAAGCTACATTTGGCATGATTCATTTATATTTTTGAGCTAAGATTTTAGTTAAAACATGGCTAAATCCAGCCATAATGCTAATAGTCTTCCATTCACTGAAATAAGATTGCAAATAGGTGGGGAGAGGTTGAAGTGAAGGTTCACAATTGGAAATTAAATCTTGTCCTCCAGATGAAGGGGGCTTTCGTGCAGTGTAGATTGGAAGAAGTGTTTTCTATTATGCTTCACATTTCTAAAGCCAACATTTGAGCAACAGCTTTTTTTTCCCTCTTGAACATTTTGGAAATAAGGAGCCTTCATTTCCATGATGGTTGCCAGGCTCATTTCCCCAGTACTGCCTGATCATGTGCCTTTCATCAAGTTTCTCTGGGCTGTGTTGGCCTTTAGCAGAATGCTGCCGAATTATCACGATGTAGCTCAGTGATTTGTCCTCAACTCCATGGAGAGACGAGAAATTTTCCTTGGCCAAATACAAACAGAGAAAATTAAAAAGGGAAAGTTATTTTATTTCAGGAAACATTTTTTGTTGCTATGGATTTGTCAAGACATGGATCCTTCATTTCATTTCATTTTATTTTGTCCCATTCAGCATTTCTCTTCCATTTATGAATAGTTTTGGAAATTCTAGCAGCAAATAGGCTTGCCCCCAACACTTGGCTTGATATTCTGCATATGACAAATGTGTCTTTTCCTATGGAATACATTCTCTCAACAACCTGACAACTTCAGTTAGTCCACCTTTGCTTTGACCTGAAATAGCTAAACAATTGAGTCAACATAGTTGGATTCTGAATTGTCCAGAAAATGCCTCATTCAGTCCATTCACTTCCTTTTTTCTTTTGCAGGTTATGTAACCAAGTACCTCCACTTTTCTGACAGGTGGTTTAGTTATTTTTTTCCTCCCTTCTTTTCTCATTTCCCTGGTTCCACACTTCCTACTTAGCCCTTTAGAAATGCAAATATAACCTTTACTTCCTCCTCACCAGACATCCCCTACAGGGCAAGTTCATCTATGTGCTCCAGGAGAGATCTCTTTACAGTAGATTTGTAGACCAAAGCATGACCTGACTGAACTTTCACCTCCAGGAATTCTCCTCAGCAGTGCATATTGAAAGCATGCCCACTTGGCCACTTTTACAACATACTTCTGCCCAGAATGGCACCAACTCAACTGCCTGTTTGATAAGGCAAGAGCTAGCAGCTGCCCTTGTTCATTTCCTTTTCTACCTTATAAAAGTGCCCACTTTCTGCTCCAAAAGTGAAGCAGCATGGCAGGACATCTGTGCATCTTCCCAAAGCGAGCTTTGGAGTAAATTCACTTGCTTTGTGTCAGACCTCTGTCTTATTAATTGGACTCTGCATGTGGCAAGCAACTAACCCACATTTCAGTTACAGTGACACTACACAATGCTTCCTACAGTGGTATTGTTACGGTTGGTAGTTCGACATGAGTGGGGCAAGAGAGGCCCCTCCCAGGGAATTTCTGATGACCATCAGGTGATGGTCAGGCAGTTGTTAAGCTATCTCTCTAAAATAATAATTGGTCACAGCTAGTGCCAGGGAAATGTAGTCTCCCAATAGATAGAAATGCCTGAAACTGGTGATCAGCAGCTTCCTAATAAGATCTCAGGACCTGTGTAAGTGGGCTCAAGTATGCACATGAAAAGGCAAAATGTCAGAGTTTAACTGGTATATGATCTAGAAACATTTGACTGGTAAGGGGAACATGCTTCAAGTGAGCATGCGCGCAACTCCACTGAACACAGCGTGCATGCTCCCCTCCCAGTTGCTAGCAGGCCACTGTGCATGAGAACAGCCTACCTCAAAAGAAGAATCAGGGTGTAGAATGTAATAAATTCCTCTTCAAAGGTTTTAGCCTATAAATTGTTAAGTATGATGATTTCTGAGATCCTTTCCAAAGAACCAATGTATCAGTATATTCAACTCCCCTGTTCTTTGTTCTTCATTTTAAAGTTTAACTTTCTCATTCTCTTCATCTCCTTGCCCCTGGTTTCAGTAAACAACCCCCTCCTAGCCTCTATCACCTGCTTTGTCCTGAGTCACCCCTGGTCACCTGCTCTGACCTGCATCATCCTGAGTCATCTGTTCTGTAGCCATCCTTCCTGCCAAACTACTCACCCTGCCATTCTGACTCGTACCCTTGTTTCTTTAAAATAGGCAATCAGAATTAGCTTGATGGTCCAACCCTAGCCAATAGGGGAATGACATGGCAGTAGGGGCTACCTGCGTCAGGAATAAAAACCCCTTCCCCTTCCTTGTTCAGGTGTGCTCTCACCATTGGGCCATCTACAAGTCACACCCTTCTGTAGAAGTAAAATTGCCTTGCCGAGAAAATTAAATTTATGTTTGAGTGCTATTCCTTTTGCAGCACTGAAAATTTATTTCTAACAAGAGGAGAAGGAACACGAGACCCCAGAAGTATGCCAGCATATAAAACCCCAAGTCAAAGGTCAAACCAGACACTTAATTCCTCAAATCACTTGCCTGGCCCACTTCCAAGCATACTTTCCTTCCTTTTGTTTCTGTTCTAAAGCTTTCTAATAAACTCACTCCTGCTCTAAAACTTGCCTTGGTCTTTTACTCTGCCTTATGCCTCTCAGTCAAATTCCTTCTATTGAAGAGGAGAGATTTGAGGTTGCTGCAGACGCATGACAATTCACTGCTGCTAACATACTTTGCTGCACGACTCAGAGACATTTCCTAGTGCTAATAATATGGGCTTTTTATCAAAAAGATTTTGGGATAAATTAATGCCTATTAGCTGTCTTTAAATACAGGAAAAATTAATCATCATAGCGATCACACAACAATAATAATTTGGCATTTCACATTTGTTGGATACTTTATTCTGGAACAAGTGCTCTTCGACATATTACCACATTTTTAATCTCGCAACAGCCCTGATATAAGGTCATTTGAGTACTAGCTTCTGTCTAACCACCTTTTCAACTCTGACTCTGGAAACCACGAAAGGTAATAGTAATTTGGATCTTCACTGTAGGTATTCTACACAGGGAAGAAAATGAATTTTGTGCTGATTACCTGCCAGCTTCCCAGAAACCCTCCCTAAATGTCTATCTGTCTCTTCAAATTTTTACCCCACAGCAGGTACTGACACTTATGTCTCTGGACTCATATATCCCACTCCTCTCCCACAGTCCCCACAGTCTCTCAGGACTGTGCCATTTCTAGTTTTTAATTCCTCCTTCCTTGGTGCCATTTTTATCCTTCCTTCACTCGCATGCCAGCTCCTGGGAGTACAGTTTGCCTCAAGGTAAGCATCCTTCCCTCAACCCAGAATTCTGGTGTAAAAAATTCTGTACTTTGTTTCACGTGTATGAATAAATGGAGGCAAAATAACTAAAGTTATTGCCTAAGATCACCCCGCTAGTAAACTGCAAATCTGAATTTGAACTAGAGTCTAATTACTGTGTTCTTTACTTCAAACCAGTTTCCCTTGTAATCCTATCATCTGTATATTACCTCGTTTATGTCAAGCCTTAATGACAGATTTTGTTTCCCATCATCACTATTTGGGCAGAGTGATTACTTAGAGTCAGAGCTGACAAGTCCAAGTGTGCTCAGAGGAGTTTTAAATAGGTTAGAAAAACCTAACTGGGTTGTTTATTTAAAAAGGAAACAAAACAACCTTTAGGTTATAAAGTTGGAGGCAGCATAATTAAATAGGCATCCCAAGATGCAGTCTTTTAAAAGACTTCCTGGACAGAAAGTTCTCTTCTTCTTCCACCCACACCAGCATTACTACTCTGACAGATCTTCCCTTAGGGAAATCAATACAATCACTCAACATCTTAACATCTACAGCTGTCACTGGCCCCAGGCCATAGCTTTTGTTTTGCCTTTACCAAGTGAATGATAGTGAATGAATGAGATTTTATAGTTTTTTTCTTTTTAATACAATGAACGTCTACTTGACAGACTCCTTTGGTTTTCCTATACAGGCCTCCGTCTTGTCTGATGGGGTTTTGTGTTCTTTTTCCCTTAGCTTGTTCCTTTCAGAAAAAGCTAGGGTTTCACATCTCACCCCACTAGTTAGTGGTTCTCCAGCCTGACTTCACATTGATACCACCCTGGGAACTTCTATAAAATACTGATGCCTAGATCCTATTACTGATCAATTAAATCAGAATCTTGGGGGGTGGGGAGGAGTCTATTGTGCAACTTCTGGCTTAGGTGACCATTATATTCAACTCAATTCCTAAATTCCCACTGAGATAGGATTACGGGACAGGTGGTTCAGGAGACCACAGAAGAGGTTATACTTTACAATTTCAGCATGAAACTTAGCAACTGTTTGTGATATTCTTGCTTATAATGGAGTGTACATTAATCAGATTTGACATAATGATATTGAGTGACACACCACTCCCAAACTCAGCAGCTTGCATCAGGGAACATTTATTCCTTGCTCATGGTCTGTAGGCAACAGGTTTGCCTGGTTTAAGCTGAACACTGCTGTGTATTTTTCATCAGGCTTCAGATAAGTTACACTTTACTCCAGGTGGAAATGTGGTTCAAGTCTCTTTCACATATGTCTCATCTTCCTTGGATCATCCATTGAGTGCCCAAGGCATCTACTTTTCATGGCAGATCACTGTCATGCAAAAGCCAAACTCAGTTGTTCTTAAAGATCTCTCCTTGATTCATGTCCATTAATGTGTCTTTAGACAAAGTAATTCATGACCAAGCCCAACATTAATGGGATGGAGACATAATATACTTTGCCCACAGTAAGAGAAGAAAGAAGATAAATATTTTCTTACAAAGTCCACACTCTCATAATGATATGGGTAAGAGACAGGGAAATACTGGGTAGAAGAAGGTTATTCTCTGGCAAAGGTCTCACCCTCAAGCCTGGATACGTGTGATCCTAAGTGGGAATAGGCATTCCTGTTTTTGTGCCAAAAATGTTGCCTTCTGGTGCAACGTGCCCCCCCATTGTGTGCCCATATAAACCCCAGACTCCAGGCTCCAGAAGGAGATGAGAAGATGAACAGAAGAGCAGAAGAATGGCAGAATGGCATGGCAGAGATAAGAAAAGGAGCAGCTGAATGCCAAGGGGAGTTTGACTGGGGGTGACCAGAGAGGAGTTCAGCTGCAGGACGACCAAACTCCAGGGGAAGATCATCTTCACACTTCCTCCCTCTGCTAGTCCCCCATCCATCCCAATGAGAGCCACCTCTACCACCCAAAACCCCCCCCCACATTTACCACCCTTAAGTCTGTGTGTGAGTTGATTCTTCTGGGATGCTGGATAAGAGCTCGGGGTACAGAAAGCTGTCACACTGGCACCTTCTGCCATTGTGAAAAGGCAAGAGGGTTCACTGAGCCGGTTAACACATAAGCCGTCTGCAGATGGCAAAGCTAAAAGAGCATACTGTAACACATGCCACACCCACTTGGGCTTTGGGAGTTGCGGACACACCCCTCTAGTTGCTACCATGGGGCCAGAGCCCCAGAGCACTCACCCTGGCTCCTGTGCCTGCCTGTCAGTGTGCTACCCCTCCTGTGAAAGGTTTGAGTGTGCGGTAGCCGAAAACATAGGCCACACCCCTGTGTGCAAGTGGTTCAGGGAACTCTCCCGTTACAATAAGGAGAAATATAAACTTGTTGACAATCTTAGAACATAACTGACTAAAGAAGGGCTGAATTTTCAACTATTCTGCATATCTAAAATTATCCCAAAATAAAGTGTATTTAAAAAGAAACAAAAGAAGAAGTAAGCTACCATGTGATGAGGGAGCTAGCTCTAGTCACTGGAAATGTTGACACAGACTATAGAAAATCTCTTGGTGGGAAATGTGTACAATGGACTGAAGCATGAGTCAATTATCCAGTGTATTTTTTAGATTTATATTGACATGTCACAGAGAGGAGGGGACAGAAAAATTGTGTGTGACAGATTCAATGTTAAAAATTGTCATGATAGGTTGCAACCAACCAGGTAAAATATCAAAGGGATAAATGTAATGCCACATATTTGGGTTTACCATCTCAATTGTTTTATATATACTAAATAAAAATTTAGAGTACATAATTAATGAGTGTATGGTCTATATTTTATTAAATCATTGTTTAAATATAGCATTCGTTAGAATTTGTAAATATCCTTGGGCATCCCATGGCAGAATTAGTATGCAAGGTATCTTTTGGCCTAAGGCTTAAGTTGGTCACAGAGAACTGCTGGCTGGGGTTAACACTACTAACAATAATAGAAGCAGCAGCTAATATTTGTGAAGTGTTTACTGAGAGTCAGTTGTAGCTAAGTGCTTTACATAGATTAGTTCATCCTCAAAAATCCCTGTGAGGTAGAACTAATGCCTTTTCCATTTTACAGGTGACAAAACTGAGGCTTAGTGAGTTAAAGTAACTTGCCTGAGATCCCATAATTCATGATTGATATTGCTGAAAGTTCAACTCAGGGTATCTTATATTATAACATGTTGGTGTAACCATTACAGTCTACTGCCTCTGCATTTGAACTGGCATGACATTTAAATACTAGTAGTTTCCCCAGGAGCCTGTTCTGTGTATTAAGGTACTGACCCTCGACAACTTGCTATTATGACACATTTTTAGGGTTATCTTGAGATGGTGCTATGTCTATTTTAGATAGATCTTCTCTCTGGGACTGCTCCATAGGCTTCTTATAAGCAAAATGTGCTCTAAAAGCTGCCGTACATCAGAACTCCTTCCCCAAATCTAAGTGACCACCCTCGCCACCACCAGAATCTATTTGAGACACAAGCTCATTGTTGCAACTGCCTCCCATTTTGCTATCGATTATTTTCAACTTGCCAGAGGGAGCTAATGGCCAAATTAAAGGCTGGTATTTCCCAATCAGTCATCATTAGAGCTGCATTTATTATAGATAAAGTGACTTTCAGAGCCAGAATGACAACTTTAACAATGAAAAGAAAACATAGGAGCTCATTTTGTAATATGAACATAGCTGTCTTCAGCGAACAGCTAGATTTAGCCTAAAAAAT
The DNA here is from genome assembly GCF_024542745.1 of Macaca thibetana thibetana. Classification (NCBI taxonomy): domain Eukaryota; kingdom Metazoa; phylum Chordata; class Mammalia; order Primates; family Cercopithecidae; genus Macaca; species Macaca thibetana. Next base: position 21,806,754 of record NC_065579.1, on the reverse strand, counting down.
GTACTTGCAAATATCCTTATTGTCTCATGCATAGTTGTTTCACATATAAGCGCATCTGAGAAAACGTAAGTTCCAGAACTGCTCTTTAAAAGGGATGTGGAGCCCAGCAGATTTGTGTGTGTGTGTGTGTGTGTGTGTGTGTGTGTGTTTGTTTGCTTTTTGAACTCAAGGAAGAAATTTAAGTCACCAATGTAATTCACCAAACTCGAATGTGGAAAAGGAACAGGGGAAAATGAAAGAACTAAGTTGATAGTAAGTCAATCTGAAAACAATTACAATTCATTCTTTCAGTGAAAGTGAATGGACAGAGGGGCAATAAGGTTACAGAAAAAGCCAGAAAATAGGATAATTTGTCAAAATGGGAATAAGAATCAGCACACAAGATTTGGAAGAGAATTTATTGTGAAAAGGAAGATGTCCCTAAGCAAGTATTGTCCTATTGATGAGTCCTGAAATTAGGAAAAGAGAACAGAACACATTTTTTTTCATTATACTTTAAGTTCTAGGGTACATGTGCACAATGTATAGGTTTGTTACATATGTATACACGTGCCATGTTGGTGTACTGCACCCATTAACTTGTCATTTACATTAGTTATTTCTCCTAATGCTGTCCCTCCCCCCTCCCCTACCCCATGACAGGCCCTGGTGTGTGATGTTCCCCACCCTGTGTCCAAGCGTTCTCATTGTTCAATTTCCACCTGTGACTGAGAACATGCAGTGTTTGGTTTTCTGTCCTTGTGATAGTTTGCTCAGAATGATGGTTTCCAGCTTCATCCATATCCCTACAAAGGACATGAACTCATCCTTTCTTATGGCTACATAGTATTCCATGGTGTATATGTGCCACATTTTCTTAATCCAGTCTATCATTGATGGACATTTGGGTTGGTTCCAAATCTTTGTTATTGTGAATAGTGCCGCAATAAACATACGTATGCATGTGTCTTTAAAGGAACATGATTTATAATCTTTTGGGTATAGAAAGCAATGGCAACAAAAGCCAAAATTGACAAATAGGATCTAAATGAACTAAAGAGCTTCTGCACAGCAAAAGAAACTAGCATCAGAGTGAACAGGAAACCTACAGAATGGGAGAAAAATTTTACAAGCTACCCATTTGACAAAGAGCTAATATTCAGAATCTACAAATAACTTAAACAAGTTTACAAGAAAAAAATCAAACAACCTCATCAAAAAATGGACAAAGGATATGAACAGACACTTATCAAAAGAAGACATTTATGCAGCCAATAGACACATGAAAAAATGCTCATCATCACTGGCCATCAGAGAAATGCAAATCAAAACCACAATGAGAGACCATCTCACACCAGTTAGAATGGTGATCATTAAAAAGTCAGGAAACAACAGGTGCTGGGGAGTATGTGGAGAAATAGGAATACTTTTACACTGTTTGTGGGACTGTAAACTAGTTCAACCATTGTGGAAGACAGTGTGGCAGTTCCTCAAGGATCTAGAACTAGAAATACCATTTGACACAGAACACATTTTTATATAATCAAATGAACGTGCTCACTGGGAGTCATGAAGTAATGTGCTGTATTCTCAGAAGTTATTTTGTTTTATAAGAAAACTACCAGCAATTACTCAATTTTCCAGAGTTACATTTCAGGCTTAATGGGAAACAGGCTATTCTAAGATTGTTTGATTAATAATATTTTCTAAAATAAGATAGATAAAATGCCTTAAAGAAAGAGAAAGAAAACCTATGGTTTCCTGGAAGGTGATCTTTTAGGGCTTGTTGAATTTGCCTTCTACTTCCTGTCCCCCTTGCCAGCCTGTTGGGTCTGTCAACTGAAGAATGACAGGGTTCATAAATTTGTAAAGGAGAGATTTATTTCCCTTTAAGGTTTGGAGTCTGTAGGGTGGTCATTCTGAAAGGCTGGGAAGCATAGCCTCCAGCAAGAAGCCAAAAACACACTGGAAGGGCAATGAGAGCAGGAATTTATGCTGAGTGGGGCAGCTGAATATGCATTTTCAATAAGCTATAGGAAGAGCCATGAATATTTATGAAAGGAGAAAATATGCATATGCCATTAAACTTCATGCCCCTTCATGGATCCAATGTTAAAAATCAATAGCGGTGTTAGCATGACCCAAGGGTGGAGTTTTCAGCCTTCTGATTTCCAAATGTGAAGCAGAGGACATGAAAATGTGTACTGTGCATCCTCTGTAGAGTGGCTAGAGCCATTCTATGGTTGGTGGTCTCTTTTATTTTGTTTTTATTATTATACTTTAAGTTCTGGGGTACATGTACAGAATGTGTAGGTTTGTTACATAGGTATACACGTGCCATGGTGGTTGGCTGCACCCATCAACCAATCATCTACATTAGGTATTTCTCCTAATGCTATACCTCCCCTTGCCCCTCATCCCCCAGTAGGCCCCATGTGATCTTCCCCTCCCTGTGTCCACGTATTCTCATTGTTCAACTCCCACTTACGAGTGAGAATATGCAGTGTTTGCTTTCTGTTCTTGTGTTAGTTTGCTGAGAATGATGGTTTCCAGCTTCATCCATGTCCCTGCAAAGGACATGAACTCATCCTTTTTTATGGCTGCATAGTATTTCATGGTGTATATGTGCTACATTTTCCTTATCCAGTCTATCATTGATGGGCTTTTGGGTTGGCTCCAAGTCTTTGCTATTATGAACAGTACTGCAATAAATATATGTATGCACGTGCCTATATACTAGCATGATTTATAATCCTTTGGTTATATACCCATTAATGGGATTGCTGGGTCAAATTATATTTCAGGTTCTAGATCCTTGAAGAATAACCACACTGTCTTCCACAATGGTTGAACTAATTTACACTCCCACCAGCAGCGTAAAAGTGTTCCTATTTCTCCATATCCTCTCCAGCATCTGTTGTTTCCTGACTTTTTAATGATCACCATTCTAACTGGTGTGAGATGGTATCTCATTGTGGTTTTGTTTTGCATTTCTCTAATGACCAGTGATGGTAAGCTTTTTAAAATATGTTTGTTGACTACATAAATGTCTTCTTTTGTGAAGTGTCTGTTCATATCCCTTGCCCACTTTTGGATGGGGTTGTTTGTTTTTTTCTTGTAGATTTGTTTAAGTTCTTTGTAAATTCTGGATATTAGACCTTTGTCAGAAGGATAGATTGTGAAAATTGTCTCCCATTCTGTAGGTTGCCTGTTCACTCTGATGATAGTTTCTTTTACTGTGAAGTTCTTTAGTTTAATTATATCCCATCTGTCAATTTTGGCTTTTGCTACCATTGCTTTTGGTGTTTTAGTCATGAAGTATTTGCCCATACCTATGTCCTGAATGGTATTGCCCAGGCTTTCTTCTAGGGTTTTCATGATTTTAACTATTACATTTAAGTCTTTAATCCATGTTGAGTTCATTTTTGTATAAGATGTAAGGAAGGGATCCAGTTTCTGTTTTCTGCGTATGGCTAATTAGTTTTCCCAACACCATTTATTAAATAGGGAACCATTTCTCCATTGCTTGTTTTTGTCAGTTTTGTCAAAGATCGAATGGTTGTATACGTGTGGTGTTATTTCTGAGGCTCTGTTCTGTTCCATTAGTCCATGTATCTGTTTTGGTACGAGTACCATGATGTTTTGGTTACTGTAGCCTTGTAGTATACTTTGAAGTCAGGTAACATGATGCCTCCAGCTTTGTTTTATTATTATTTTTATTTATTATATAGTAATAATATATATTATTTTATTTATATATAAATATATATTATTTTAATATATAATATATTATATAAATATATATTATTTTATTTTATTGTTTTTGCTTAGGATTGCCTTGGCTCTGCAGGCTCTTTCTTGGTTCCATATGAAATTTAAAATAGTTTCTTCAGTTCCATGAAGAAAGTCAATGGTAGCTTGATGGGGATAGCATTGAATCTATAAATTACTTTGGGCAGTATGGCCATGTTCACAATATTGATTCTTCCTATCCATGAGCATGGAATGTTCTTCCATTTGTTTGTGTCCTCTCTTATTTCCTGGAGCAGTGATGTGTAGTTCCCCTTGAAGAGGTCCTTCACATCCTTTGTAAGTTGGATTCCTAGGTATTTTACTCTCTTTGTAGCAATTGTGAATGGGAGTTCACTCATGATTTGGCTCTCTGTTTGTCTGTTACTGGTGTATAAGAATGCTTGTGATTTTTGCACATTGATTTTGTATCCTGAGACTTTGCTGAAGCTGCTTATCAGCTTAAGGAGATTTTGGGCTGAGATGATGGGATTTTCTAAATATACAATCATGTAATCTGCAAACAGAGACAATTTGATTTCCTCTTTTCCTATTTGAATATCCTTTATTCCTTTCTCTTGTCTGATTGCCCTTGCCAGAACTTCCAATACTGTGTTGAATAGGAGTGGTGAGAGAGGGCATCCTTGTCTTGTGCTGGTTTTCAAAAGGAATGCTTCCAGTTTTTGCTCATTCAGTATGATATTGGCTGTGGGTTTGTCGTAAGTAGCTTTTATTATTTTGAGATATGTTCCATCAATACCTAGTTTATTGAGAGTTTTTAGCATTAAGGGCTGTTGAATTTTGTCAAAGGCCTTTTCTGCATCAATTTAGATAATCATGTGGTTTTTGTCATTGGTTCTATTTATGTGTTGAATTATGTTTATTGATTTGCGTATGTTGAACCAGCCTTGCATCCCAGGGATGAAGCTGACTTGTTCGTAGTGGTTAAGCTTTTTGATGTGCTGCTGGATTCAGTTTGCCAGTATTTTATTGCGGATTTTTGCATTGATGTTCATCAGTGATATTGACCTTAAATTTTCTTTTTTTGTGTGTTTCTGCCATGTTTTGTTATCAGGATGATGCTGGCCTCATGAAAACGGTTAGGGAGGATTCTCCCTTTTTTATTGTTTGGAGTAGTTTCAGAAGGAATGGTACCAGCTCCTGTTTTGACCTCTGGTAGAATTTGGCTGTGAATCCATCTGGTTCTGGAATTTTTTGGTTGGTAGGCTATTAAGTACTGCCTCAATTTCAGAACTTGTTATTGGTCTATTCAGGGATTTGATTTCTTTAAGGTTTAGTCCTGGGAGGGTGTATGTGTCCAGGAATTTATCCCTTTCTTCTAGATTTTCTAGTTTATTTGCATAGATATATTTATAGTATTCTCTGATGGTAGTTTATATTTCTGTGGGATCAGTGGTGATATCCTTTTTATCATTTTTATTGTATGTATTTGATTCTTCTCTCTTTTCTTCTTTATTAATCTTGCTAGTGGTCTATCTATTTTATTGATATTTTCAAAAAGCCAGTTCCTAGATTTATTGATTTTCTGAAGGGATTTTTGTTCTCTATCTCCTTCAGTTCTGCTCTGATCTTAGTTATTTCTTGTCTTCTGCTAGCTTTTGAATTTGTTTACCTTGCTTCTCTAGATCTTTTAATTGTGATATCAGGATATGAATTTTAGATCTTTCCTGCTTTCTCTTGTGGGCATTTAGTGCTATAAATTTCCCTCTAAACACAGCTTTAAATGTCTTCCAGAGATTCTGGTACATTGTTTCTTTGTTCTCATTGGTTTCAAAGAACATCTTTATTTCTGCCTTCATTTCGTTATTTACCCGATAGTCATTCAGGAGCAGGTTGTTCAGTTCCCATGCATGTGTGTGGTTTTGAGTGAGTTTCTTAATCCTGAGTTCTAATTTGATTGCACTGTGATCTGAGAGACTGTTTGTTATGGTTTCCATTCTTTTACATTTTCTGGGGAGTGTTTTACTTCCAATTATTTGGTCAAGTTTAGAATAAGTGCAATGTGGTGCTGAGAAGAATGTATAGTCTGTTGATTTTGGGTGGAGAGTTCTGTAGGTGTCTATTAGGTCTGCTTGGTCCAGAGCTGAGTTCAAGTTCTGAATATTCTTGTTAATTTTCTGTCTCGTTTTTCTGTCTAATATTGACGATGGTTAACGTCTCCCACTATTACTGTGTGGGAGTCTCAGTCTCTTTGTAGGTCTCTAAGAACTTGCTTTATGAATCTAGGTGCTCCTGTATTGGGTGCATATATATTTAGGATAGTTAGATCTTCTTGTTGCATTGATCCCTTTACCATTATGGAGAGCCCTTCTTTTTCTCTTTTGATCTTTGTTGGTTTAAAGTCTGTTTTATGAGAGACTAGAATTGCAACCCCTGCTTTACTTTGTTTTCCATTTGCTCGATAAATATTCCTCCATCCCTTTATTTTGAGCCTATGTGTGTCTTTCACATGAGATGGGTCTCCTGAATACAGCACATCAATGAGTCTTGACTCTTTGTACAATTTGCCAGTCTGTGTCTTTTAATTGGGGGCATTTAGCCAGTTTACATTTAATGTTAGTATTGTTATGTGTAAATTTGATCCTGTCATTATGATGCCAGCTGGTTATTTTGTCTATTAGTTGATGCAGTTTCTTCACAGTGTTGTTAGTCTTTACAATTTGGTATGCTTTTGAAGTGGCTGATACTGGTTGTTTCTTTCCATCTTTGGTGCTTCCTTCAGGAGCTCTTGTAAGACAGGCCCAGTGGTGACAAAATCTCTTAGCATTTGCTTGTCTGTAAAGGATTTTACTTCTTTGCTTATAAAGCTTACTTTGGCTGGATATGAAATTCTGGGTTGAAAAATCTTTTCTTTAAAAATGTTGAATATTGGCTGCTGCTCTCTTCTGGCTTGTAGGGTTTCTGCAGAGATTTGCTGTTAGTGTGATGGGCTTCCCTTTGTGGGTAACCCAACCTTTCTCTCTGGCTGACCTTAACATTTTATCCTTCATTTCCACCTTGGTGAATCTGACGATTATGCATCTTCTGGTTGCTCTTCTCGAGGAGTATCTTTGTGGTGTTCTCTGTGTTTTCTGAATTTGTATGTTGGCCTCTCTTGCTAGGTTGGGGAAGTTCTCCTGGATAATATCCTGAAGAGTGTTTTTCAACTTGGGTCTCTTCTCCCCGTTGATGTCAGGTACACCAATCAAATGTAGATTTCTTCTTTTCACATAGTCCCATATTTCTTGGAAGCTTTGTTTGTTCTTTTATATTCTTTTCTTTTCTCTAATTTGTCTTCTTGCTTTATTTCATTAAGTTGATCTTCAATCTCTGATATACTTTCTTCCACTTGATTGATTTGGCTATTGATACTTGTGTATGATTCATGAAGTTCTCGTGCTATGTTTTCCAGCTCCATCAGGTCATTTATGTTCTTCTTTAAACTGGTTATTACAGTTAGCAATTAGTCTAACCTTTTTTCAAGGTTCTTAACTTCCTTACATTGGGTTAGAACATGCTCCTTTAGTTCGGAAGAGTTTGTTATTACCCACCATCTGAAACCTGTCAGGCCTCTGAGCCCAAGCTAAGCCATCATATCCCCAGTGCCCTGCATGTATACATCCAGATGGCCTGAAGCAACTGAAGATCCGCAAAGGAAGTGAAAATAGCCTTAACTGATGACATTTCACCATTGTGATTTGTTTCTGCCCCACCCTAACTAATCAATGTACTTTGTAATCTCCCCCACCCTTAAGAAGGTTATTTATAATCACCCTCACCCTTAAGAAGCTTCTTTGTAATTCTCCCCACCCTTTGGGTGTCTGCCCAAATGGCACCTAGTTTTGTGTTGAAGCCCAGGGCCCTGGTGGTGTAGGCACCAGAGGGAATCTCCTGGTCTACAGGTTGTGAAGACTGTGGGAAAGGCCCAGTATCTGGGCTGGAGTGCTCTTTTCATCATGGCACAGTCCCCCACAGTTTTCCTTGGTCAGGGAAGGGAAATTCCCTGACCCCTTATGCTTCTCAGGTGAGGCGACACCTCATCCTACTTTGGCTTGCACTCCTTGGGCTGCACTCACTATCCAACCAGTTCCAATGAGATGAACCAGGTACTTCAGCTGGAAGTGCAGAAATCAAACGCCTTCTGTGTTGATCTCACTGGGAGCTGCAGGCCAGAGCTGTTCCTATTTGGCCATCTTGCCAGCCAACTCCCTGGTTGGTAGTCTCTTATCAGGAAGAAATGCTGGTTGGTAGCTTTGCTGAAACTTCAAAAGAGAGGGGCAGCAGTCATGTGGCTGGTTGATATTAGTGGTGGAAGGGCTGAGTTCTGTTTATCCCTTAGAGAAGAAAACATAAGAACAGTTAGGGAGGAGTATCATGAGGGGTGTCTGACCTCCCATCCCAGCATGGCTGATAACTCAGTTTTCAAAGTTACTATGGGGTCTCCTTGGCCAAGAGGAGTTCTGTTCAGTCAGTTTGGTGCTTAGGATTTCATTTTTATTTCTCAGGCTTCACATCATTTGTTTTTTAATCAATTTCTCATTTTATTTAATTTGCCTTTCATACCGTTCATTCTCAAACTTCTTTGGGATCTAGAATCTTAGAAAGGTCTCCAAGTTGAAGCTATCTGATGACTTTCTCCTCACTCTCAAGAATGTGTTTAGAATTAGTCACACTAGCCTTGCTGGAGATGAGCTCAGCAAGCCTAGCAATTTGCCCCTCTGTAGTCCTGCAAATATTGTTTTCATTGAGTATGGAATACACCTCAAATACAGGATTGACTTCTAAGTTAATCAGAGAAGTTCTAGAAGTAGCAGAAGGGGGCTCTTCAGAAGCAAATGCAGACTCTGAGAGTGAGAATACTGCAAATTAGTTGCCTTATGACCTGGGCCTTCCTGCCAGTTATAAACAGCAGATCCTCCAGTTTTTTTAACCCTTTAAGCATCATCTACTGATAGAGAGAAATTCTGTCTGTACTTAAGCCGTCAATTAGAGTTGGGGCTAAATGTGATATGAGTAAAATGGCTTGCATCTTCTTGGAGGCAGATAACACTTACAGATTGAGTCTTTTAAAAAATATATAACTGCTTCTTTTTATCACATTTGGACACTTCATATTGCCAGACCATTTTGTAAAAACCATCTATAAATAGATAAAAAGTCAGACAGCTAACTGTATACATCGGTAAATAGACAAATGGGTAAAGCCAAATTCTGTAGGCAGTAGTTTTTAAAGATAAATAGGATAAGTTGATACTCTCAAATCAGAACAAGGGAAATTTGGCTTTAGAAAAATGGTAAGTTTTGTTTTTCTCCAAGATGTAGGATTAGAAGCTTTTAGTATGCCTCAGCAACTTTAAAAGAACAAAATAATGTATAAAGACTAACTCTGAGACCTTTAATTCAAGAAGGAAAATGGGAACTCACTGGAATAGTGAAGGACTATTCAGACCCTGGGATGGAGAAGGTGAGTAAGCAGCCTCTGGGACAGCATTTAGCTGATAATTTTGAGTGAAGCCCATGAAAGGAACACACAGTTTCCTTCTATGACTCACCTTTTCACTACGGATCTGTGCAACCCAGGTCAAGGGAAAATGCTCTGTTTCTCCCAACCCCTGGAGCTAACTTGGGGGAAGCTGAGAGATGGAGAGAAGGAAAGACACTAGGAAAAGCTGCAGGCATTTTCTCAGACCTGGGACTGAGGGAAGGATGCCATTTTTAATCTAGGCTCATACAAATTCAGACATTGATGACCGTGTAGTAGTGGCCACAACAGGCATTTTAGTCTCAGACTAGAGATTTCAGTATTTGCTGTGGAGCAAGGGAAGGGACCCCACAACCAGAATTGAGCTTTGAGTGCCCCAGTAATAGGCAAAGGAATTAGGCTTTGTCCTGTCACAGGACTGGAGGTTCTCTCCTGCTCTGGAACTGCTATGAGAGAAAGCTGCTTAAGCCAAGGTTTCCCCCGGGCACTGAAACTTGCAGCCAGGAATAGTTTTGTGACCTGGAACCAGCCTGCCTGTGTCATTGATGGGCACCATAGCCTACTCCCTCAGTCACTTGGGCGACAGTGCCCCATCAGTTATAAAGAGCAGAAGGGAGGTGATTCCCAGAGCCCTGGAGATCTAACTCTCAGAATGGTCTGCCCCTAGGGAAGAGGGAAACACAGCCTACCAAAGCCCTATCTGGGTCAAAGGAAACATGAACGTGGGACCAGCTGCCAAAGGTGGCACCACCAAACCCTGGTGGGAGTGGATGTGGAGAAGGGGGCATCTATTGTCCCCTGACCCCTTCTCGAGGCACTGTTGTAGAGTTGGCAGTAGCTCTTCCCATCAGCCCTAGGGGGCATGGACTGGAAGAGACCACTTCTTGGCTTCTACAGTGGTTTCACTCCCACTAAAGTTGAACTGTGCGCTGATGGAGGGTGTTTTTCATGCTTCTCCATTGCCTCCATTTCCACGCCTACCTTTCAGCTCTCGCTCTTAGGTGCCATTTACTGGAATGCAGCCAGAATTACACCACCAAATAAAAATGTATTGCTGCAGGCAATGTCTGAAAAAGCCACTGCACAAAGTTATCTACAACCAAAGAAACTGTACAGAGCCCCAGCACCCTGAGAGCACACAGAAACAAAAATAACAGACCATACACAATATACACCACAATCATACTCCAAGGGGAAACAAAATTAAAAAATCAAGAAGCTCCATCCAATAGTAAATTAAGAAAAGAAAAGCATCGGATTCCTCAGATGAGAAGGAACCCACACAAGAACTCTGGAAATACAAAAAAACAGCATGTTTCATTCCCTCCAGAGGATCTCACTATCTCTCAAGCAATGGATACTAACCAGAATAAAATATTGGAAATGACAGATACAGACTTCAGAATATGGATGGCAAAGAAAATGAGATCCAAGAGAAACTGAAAATGCAACACAAAGAAGTCAGAAAAGCAATCCAAGATTTGAAAAATGACACAGCTATATTTAAAAAGAACCAACCAGAATTCCTGGAATTGAAAAATTCACTACAGGAATTTGAAATACGATTGGAAGCCTTAATAACAGATTATATCAAACAGAAAAAAGAATTTCAGAGCACAAAAATCAATCCTTTAAACCAGCCCACTCAGACAAATTAAAGAAAAATGAATTAAAGAGAGAAAAGCCTTCAAGCTATGTAGGATTATGTAAATTGGTCAAATCTATGACTTACTGGCATTCCTAAGAGAGAAGAGAAAGTAAGCAACTTAGAAAAACACATTTGATAATATAATTCAGAAAAATTTCCCCAAGCTTGCTAGACAGATGAATATATAGATACCAGAAGTCCAGAGGATTCCTGCAAGATACTATAAAAGATGACCATCCACAAGGCACATGGTCATCATACTATCCAATATCAATGTGAAAGAAAAAAAATCTTAAAAGCAGCTAGAAGAAAAGTCTCATGTTATCTATAAAGTGAAATCCATCAACCTAATTGTGGACTTCTCAGCAGAAACATGACAAGCCAGAAGAGATTTGGGGCCCATTTTTAGCATTCCTAAAGAAAAGAATGCCAGCTAAGAATTCTATATCCTGCCAAACTAAGCTTCATAAATGAAGGAGAAAGAAAGTCTTTCTCAGGCAAGCAGTCATTAAAGGAATTTTTCACCATCTGACCAGCCCTACAAGAGATGCTTAAGGGAGTTCTAAACATGGAAATTAAAGAATACTTGCTTCCACAAAAGCACACATAAGTATGTAGCCTACAGACTATAAAAAGCAAGTACACAACAGCCCTCTACAGAATACTACATCCAGAAATCACTGAATGCACATTCTTCTCATCTGCACATGGAACATACTTTAAGAATTACCATATGCTTGGTCATAAAACAAGTCTCAATAAATTAAAAAACTTCAGAATCATACCAAGCATCTTCCCAGACCACATTGGAATAAAAATAGAAATCAATAACAAGAAGAACTTGCCAAACCACACAAACACATGGAAATTAAACAACTTGCTCCTGTATGTTTTTGAATAGGCAATGAAATTAAGGCAGAAATCAAAACATTCTTTGAAACATATAAAACTAGAGACATAACATACCCAAACCTCTGGGATATGACAAAAGTGGTGTTAAGAGGAATGTTTACAGTACTAAACACCTACATCAAAAAGATAGAAAGATCTCAAATTAACAACCTAACTTCAATCTATAAGAATTGTGAAAACAAGGACAAACTAAATCCACGGCTAGAAGAAGAAAAGAAATAACTAAAATCAAAGCAGAACTAAATAAAATTGAGACTTAAAAAACCATGCACAGAATCAATGAAATGAAAAGTTGGAAGTCAGACAATAACAAATGCTAGTGAGAATGTGGAGAAAAGGGAACCCTCACACACTGTTGGTGGGAATGTAAATTAGTAAAACCACTATGGAGAACAACATGGAGTTTCCTCAAAAAACTAAAAATAGAGCTACCATATACTCCAACAATCACACTGGTGGGTATATACCCAAAGGAAAGGAAAATACTGTGTTAAAGAAACATCTGCACTCTCATGTTTGTTGCAGCACTGTTCACAATAGCCAAGATTTGAAAGCAACCTAAGTGTCCATCAGCAGATGAATGGATCAAGCAATGTGGCACTTATATTCAATGGAATACTATTCAGACATGAAAAAAATTAAATCATTGACAACAACAAGGATGAAACTGGAGGTCATTATGGTAAGTGAAATAAACCAGGCAGGAAAGCACAAACGTTGCTTGTTTTCACTTATTTGTAGTATCTAAATATCAAAACAATTGAACTCATGGAGATAGAGAATAGAAGGATGGTTACCAGAGGCTGGAAAGGATAGTGGGGTTGGGGGAAAAACAGGGGGAAGTAGAGCTGGTTAATGGATACCAAAATACAGTTAGAAAGAACGAATAAGACCTACTATTTAATAGCACCTACAAGGTGACTTTAATCTATAATAATTTAATTGTACATTTAAAAATAACTAAAAGTGTATATTTGGATTAATTATAATGCAAACAAAGGATAAATGCTTGAGGGTATGAATGCCCAATTTTCCATGATGTGATGATTACTTATTGCATGCCTGTAGCAAAATATCTCATGTACCCTATGAATATATACACTTACTGTGTACCCACAAAATTGAAAAATAAAAAAAATTGAAAAAATGATATGAAATGATATGACATGATTTGAAAGGATAAATAAGATTGATAGACCACTAGCTAGATTACAAAGAAAAGACAATATCCATATAAGTACAATCAGAAATGACAAAGGTTATATTACAAAGATGCCGCAGAAATTCAAAGATCCTCAGAAATTACTGTGAACATCTTCATGCACACAAACTAGAAAATCGAGAGGAAGTGGATAAATTCCTAAAATCACAACCTCCCAAAATTGAACCAGGAAGAAACAGGAATCCTGAAGAGACCAAAAACTAGTATTGACAATGAATCAGTAAAAGCACTGAAAGAGATGGATTTATATCTGAATTCTACCAGACATACTAAGAAGAGCTGGTACTGATATTACGTAAACTATTCCAAAATATCAGGGAGAAGAGACTCCTCCCTAACTCATTCTATGAAATTATTATCATCCTGATAGCAAAATCTTGTAAAGAAACAACAACAAAATGCTACACACCAATATCCCTGATGAACATAAACACAAAATCCTCAACAAAATACTAGCAAACCAAATCCAGCAGCATATCAAGAAGTGAATTCACCATGATCAAGTGGGCTTTATTCCTGGGATGCAAGGTTGATTCAACATATGCATATCAATAAATCATATGCATTACCTAAACAGAACCTTAAACAAAAACCACATGATGATCTCAATAGACACAGAAAAAGCATTCGACAAAATCCAACATTCTTTCATGATAAAAACACTCAACACACTAGGCATCGAAGGAAAGCACCACAAAATAAAGCCATGCATGGCAAAGCCACAGCCAACATTATACTGAATGGACAAAAGCTGGAAGCATTTCACCTAAGAACTGAAACAAGACAAGTTTGTCTAGTCTCTCATTTCTATTCAACAAAGTACTAAAAGTTCTAGCCAGAGCAATTAGGCAAGAGAAAGAAAGAAAATGCATCCAAATAGGAAAAGAGGAAGTCAAATTATATCTCCTCACTAACAATATGATTTTAAACCAATCCTCTGCCGAAAGATTCTGCCACAAGACTCCTAGACATGATAAAGTGCTTCAGTGAAGTACCAAGATACAATATCAATGTACATAAATCAGTATCATTTGTATACACCAGTAACATTCAAGCTGAGAACCAATTCAGGAATGCAATATCACTTACAATAGTCACACACGTAACAATAAAATACCTAGGAATACATCTAACCAGGGAGGTGAAAGATTTCTACAAGGAGAACTACAAAATACTGCCAAAAGAAATCATAGATAATGCAAACAAAATGAAAGGCATTTTATTCCCATGGGTTGGAAGAATCAATATCATTAAAATTTCCATACTGTTCAAAGCAATATGCAGCTTCAAAGCTATTCTTATCAAACTACCAATGTCATTTTTCACAGGATTAGAAAAAACTATTCTGAAATTTATATTGAACCAAAAAAGACCCTGAATAGCAAAGCAATCCTAAGCAAAAAGAAGAAGCTGGGGGCATCCCATTACTGGAGAATAAATATACTATAAGGCTACAGTAACCAAAACAGCATGGTACTGGTACAAAAATAGACACATAGTTTGATGGAACAGAATAGAGAACCCAGAAATAAAGCCACATACATACAACCAACTGATATTTAACAAAGTTGACAAAAATAAGCAATGGGGTAAGGATACCTTATTCAATAATGGTGCTGGGAGAACTGTCTACACATATGCAGAAAAATGAAACTGGACCCATGCCTCTCACTGTATACAAAAATTAACTCAAAATGGACTAAAGACTTAAATGTAAGACCTCAAACTATAAAAATCCTAGACAAAAAAGTAGGAAATACTCTTTTAGACGTTCACGTAGGCAAAGGATTTATGACCAAGTCCTCAAAAATCAAAAAGAGCCCAAAACTGACAATTTAAACCTAATTAAACTAAATATCTTCTGCACAATAACAGATATCATCAACAGGTTAAACAAGCCACCTACAGAATGGGAGAAAATATTTTCGAGTTATGCATCTGATAAAAAACTAATATCCAGAATCTGTAAGGAACTTAAACAAATCAACAAAGAAAACCCCATTAAAAAGTGGATAAAAAGCATAAACAGATAATTCTCAAAAGAAGACATACAAGTGGCCAAAAAACTTAAGAAACATGCTTAATATCAGTAATCATGATACAGAAGCAAATCAAAACCACAATTAGACACTATCTTACACCAGTCAGAATGGCTATTACTAAAAAGCCAAAAAATTACAGATGTTAACGAGATTGTGGAGAAAAGAGAATGCTTATACATTCTTGGTTGGAATGCAAATTAGTTCATCCCCTGTGGAAAGCAGTTTGGAGATTTTTTGACCCAGCAGTCCCATTACTTGGTATATACCCAAAGGAAAATAAATTGTTCTACCAAATACACACCTGACTAATATGTTTCTCAGAGCACTATTCACAATAGCAAAGACATGGAATCAACACAGATGCCCATCAGTAGTAGACTGGAAAAAGAAAATGTGGTACATGTATACCACGTGATACTATGCAACCATTAAAAAGAAAGAAATCATGTCCCTTTTAGCAACATGGGTGCAGATGCAGATCATTATTGTAAGCGAATTAACACATAAATAGAAAATCAAATACCGTATGTTCTCACTTATAACATCGAAGCTAAACATTAGATACACATGGACACAAAGGTGAAAACAATAGACACTGGCGATACCAAGAGGGGAGGGAGAGAGGAGGGCAAGTGTTGAAAAACTACTTATTGGTTACTATGTTCACTGTTTGGGTAAGGGATCATTAGAAGCCCAAATCTCAACATTATACGGTATAACCATGTAACAAACCTGCACATGCACTCCCTAAATCTAAAATCTTTTTAAAATGAAAATTGGGTGGTAGGATGAAAATAGAAGAGCATATCAGAATGAACTAAAATTAGGAATTTGTGACATACAAAGTTACACATTAAAACTGAAGCTTGGTGAATAATAAAATGTCCCTGATGCTTAAGGCCAAAAAAAAAAAAAAAAGAAAAGAAAAGCCGAAATAACAAGAAAGAATAAAACTCTCTATATGGTAAGAAGAAGGGGAATGTGGTGGCAATTATCAATCTGGGAATAAACCAAAATAAATAAATAAGTATGGAGGTAGAGCCTATATCTTATAGTTCCTTGTTTTTTTAACCTCTTCGCCTATAGTGGTGGATTGATAAACATTCATTCTTTAAATAAAATATGGAGATGGCAAAGTTGATATATATCAATGAAGATGGAAACTGGATGGTCTAACTATAATTATAGTCAAAGATATTACCAGAAAAAGGAAAAGCAGGTTTTTATAGGAAACTGGCTGGATACAATAAGAAACTAAAATATGTTTGGATAAAATCATTCAGTAGTACATGACAGAAAGAAAAGGGATTTTGAGTAGGGTCTGGGTGAAAACAGGTAAAAGAACTATAAGTGAGCAAGAAAATTGTTCTCCCCAAAATGTGCTTTTGTTTACTGAGGTGATTACTGTCCCGAAGGCAAATCTTGCATTGGCCAATTGGTAAGAACACCTCTTTCAACATAGGCATGGATAATATGAGTGCATATCTCATGAAGAATAGCTGCATGAGTGAAATATAGCGAAAGAAGATGGTTGCCCCACCCAGTAACTCAAGGCTAAGAATATTTATGAAAATTACACTAGCACAGTCTGAAAGTGAAAGAGAATACTTCAGTGAAATAAAAGATTCATCATCACTAGGGATATTGGTAGTTATTGATAGAATTCAGGCATCTGGTGTGGACTGGGTTACTGAGCCACTGGTTTCCCTCTTGACCCTAAAAGCCTATGGTTTGCTACTCATCAGTGAGGACTCATTGTTCAGGAGCTCCTAGGTTCCCACCACTCATTTTCAGCAGCAGTGTACAGTCCCCTTCCTCAACTAGTACAGTAGACACTGCAGCCAATTTAACAACTGTATCACCCCCAGTGATTAAAATAGTCTCAATTTGTAGCATTTGCTGATTTCTGTGATATAAATACTGCCATCATGGCCAGTTTCAAGATACTAATGTGATGTCACTGAACATGCAGTAAGAAAGAGATGCTCACAATTGCCTTGCACAGACCTGTACAAGCTGGCTCCAGCATTTCTCTGAGTACCTTGCTCCAGAATCCATTATATTTTTTAGAAAATTGTGGCCAGTTTCTAAGTTGTTGGTGGCTTCCAGGTGACTCAGGCAGGCAGACCATGGGGATGAGAAGAACTCAATCTACTTGTTCTGTCAAACAAACAGTTCATATGCTCCATACCTTTCTGCCACTGCTACCACCATCAGTTCAAAATGGTGGAGTTATTGATATAGTTTGCTTGTGTCCTCACCCAAATTTCATCTTGAATTGTAGCTCCCATAATCCCCACATGTTGTAGGAGAGACCTGGTGGGAGGTAATTGAATCATGGGGGTGGGTTTTCTGTGCTGTTCTCATGATAGTGAATAAGTTTCATGAGATCTGATGGTTTTATAAAGGGTAATTCCCCTGCACATGTTCTCTTGCCTGCTGCCATGTAAGACGTGTCTTTGCTCCTCCGTTGTCTTCTGCCATGATTTTAAGGCCTCCCTAGCAATGTTGAACTGTGACTCATTAAACCCCCTTTTCTCTATAAATTACCCACACTCTAGTATTTCTTCATAGCAGTATGACAACGGACTACTACATTACCTCTTCTCATTTCCACTCTCACTTTTTAGACAAATCTTTGGTGAATTTCCCCTTGATGTGCATTTTAAAAGATGTAAGTGAAAATGTGTATGATATCCTTGGTGCACGTTCTCTCCACTCCTCTTTGAAATTGATCTCTGCTTTCCCTAATTCTCTGGACTTCCTTAGAAAAATTGTAATGTAACTTGTTGAGTTTATTGCCACTGTCTCCTTTGTCTTCTTTGTGCCTTCCATGTGGTCTTCTGTGTTGCTCCCTCTATCTCCTGCACAGTTACAGAAATTAATTCTTACTGAATGCTTATCATGAGCCAAACACTCCTCTGAATAGTTTATTTCTATTAACTCCTCAAATCCTCCTAACCATTGAATGAGGGTGTATTACTATAATTCACAGATTAACATACATGATTTACAGATGAGAAAAATGGGGCACTGAGAAGATAAATACCTTGCTCTAGGTCACACAGTCCCTTAGTGTCACAGCTGGGATTTGAACCCAAATAGGCTGGCTCCACAGTTTTGACTGTCAGTGGGAAATAGTGGGAAGTTTTCTCAACAATGCTTTGAGTTCTCTGGAGAATAGTGTGTAGGAATCTGACAAATTGTAAGGAAAGTACTTCCCTGATAGATAAAGTAGAAAAAGTGAGTTGATAGAAGAATGGGCCAGATTTAAGGACAACTTTGCCTCTGCTTTGAGGAAGATTGTAGGTCAAACAGCTCATATGACTAGAATCTCATGGAAATGAAATAATTTGCTCTGATCACTTACTTCATTTTATCACCTAAACCCTCACCTGGGCATTGGATGCAGCCTGCTTGATTCACTCCTTATATTTAATAGGCTAAACTGAGGCTCTGAATTTTAATGGTTAGATATCTTTCCAAATTTAAATACATGTGTAAGTGATCAATTTGTCTTATTATTTAATAATAAAACATAAATTATGAGGAATATTACTAATCATTGTGGCAGTTGAAAATATCTAGATTTGAAAACTCAACCAATATCAGTTTTTTGTGAGGAACAATTGCTAAGTTCACTGGACAGTTTAGACCAGATCAGAGACTCGGGAATTAATCCATCACTGATGGCTTCTTACCGAAAACCCATTTACTTACACAGTAATAGAACAAAGAGTAAAATCTCATTTATGTATAACTTAGCTCCCTAGCAATGGGACTTACTGAGAGATAAAACCAGTGTTTTCAGTTAAAATTAGGATCAACTGAATATAAAAGAAAACAACATGATCATGACTTAAACCTACAAGGTTTCATGTTTATTTCACATAACTAAGTCTGAAGGTATGCAGTTTCATATTGGTACAAGAGGTCCATAATTACCAATATCCTGGCGTCCATCTAATTTTCTGCCACATCATCCTTAGCACATGGTCATCTCAAGGTTCAATCCATTGAACATTTAGATGTCCTATTGGTCCTGTTGCCATCATATCCAAATACCAGGATGAACTAAGTAGCTAGAGAAAAAGCAAAAAGGCACACTCTGGCCACCCATCCCCTTTCTGAGAACTCTTCCACAAAGACTCCTCTAACACATTTCCATCTCGTTGGCCAGAATGTAGTCACATGGCCTCACCTAAATAAAAGGCAGACTAAGAAATGTGATATTTTAGCTGGGCACAGTATTCCGTTAAAAAAGATTAAGGTGCTTTGCTTTGGAAAGAGCAGAGAATGTATAGTGGGTAGAGAGCAGGCAACTATATGACATCAGAAATTTCTGAGCTGCTGTAATTAATGTGACATGATTGGTGCATTTTCCTGATGAAAGAAACTCTGAGGATATCCTCCAGAAATGATTTACTCCTTCTTTCATTGAGCTCCATCCACTTTGGCATGTACATATTATTAAGGTACTAACTTTCCACTTGCTAGGGTGAAACTAATGCGGTTCTTTTTCTTCTAAATGAGAGATAACAGACTCACAAAATGCAATAAAAAATAAAAGCAAACTTTGGTGCTACCGCCCAAGTTTCCCAAGGCACAGTGAAGAAGAAAGGGGAGGAACCTCTAGACCAAAGGAGTGGACAGAGGGTGATGAAGTTAAGCCACAAAAAAAGAGAGTGGACCTTATTTCCATGAACTGCAGGTTCCCCAGGTAACTGGATCTTGCTTCAGGCCATCAGAGACTGAACACAAATTGTCCTGTGAGTATATATCAGGGCAAGGGCAGGGGAAGCTTGGTACCCTTATGGTCAAGCTGTCCTGGAGGGAAAGACCATAGAGCTTTCACTTGATGGGACTAGCTGGTATAATCTTGGATCTTATCCAGCATTACCTAATAAGCAACCTCCCAAACTTGTTTGTTTTTCGCTTTTATATTATTTTTTAATTGACACATAATTATACATATTTAAGAGGCACAATGTAATACTTTGATATATATTTATGATGTATAACGATCAAATCAGAGTAATCAGCATATCTATCATCTCAAACATATATCATTTCTTTGTGTTGAGAACATTCAAAATCTTTTCTCTTCTATTTGAAAATACATAATAAATTGTTAATTACAGTCACCTTAATGTGCTACAGAACACTAGATTTATTCCTGCTATCAAGCTGTACTTTGTATCCATTAACTAACCTTTGTCTGGTTAATAGACACAAAAGTACCCCCATTACACTCCCCTATCACTAGAAACCACTGTTCTACTCTACTTCCACGAGATCAACAATTTCAGCTTCTGCATATGAATGAGAACATGTGACATTTATATTTCTGTGCCTGGTTTATTTCACTTAATATAATCCCTCTAAATTTATCCATGTTTCAGCAAATTACACTACTTCATTCTTTATCATGTCTGAATAATATTTCATTGTGCACACATAACACATTTCTTTCTCCATTTATTTATTGATGGACACTGTGATGGGTACTATTAAGTGTCAACTTGATTGGCTTGAAGGATGTAAAGTATTGTTCCTGGGTGTGTCTGTGAGGGTATTGCCAAAGGAGATTAACATTTAAGTTAGTAGACTGGGAGAAACAGACCCACCCTCAATTGAGGTGGACATCATCTAATCAGCTACCAGCACAGCTAGAATAAAGCATTTAGAAGACAGTGGAGTGAACAGACCTGCTGAGACTGTTGACCTTCATCTTTCTCCCATGCTGGGTGTTCCCTGCCCTCCAACATCAGACACCAGGTTCTTCAGCTTTTGTGTCCTTTGACTTACACCAGTGATTTGCCAGGGGCTCTCAGGCCTTTGGCCATAGACGGAAGGCTGCACTGTTGGTTTTCCTGGTTTTGAGGTTTCGGGACTCAGAATGGTTTCCTTGCTCCTCAGTTTGCAGACAGCCTATTGTGGGACTTCACTCTGTGATAATGTGAGTCAATTCTCCTAATAAACTCCCCTTCAATATGCACGTATCCTATCAGTTCTGTCTCTTTAGAGAACCCCAACTAAGACAGACATTAGGTTGATTCCATATCTTGATGGTTATGACGAGTGCTGCAATAAACATGGAAATGCAGATAATGCAGATATTTCTTTGACAAACTGATTTCCTTCCCTTTGGATAAATACTCAGTAGTGGGATTGATGCATCATATGGTAGTTCTAGTTTTAGATTTTTGAGGAACCTTTCCATTATTTTCCATAATGGCTGTACTGACTCACATTTCTCCTGACAATGTGTAAAGGACTCTGATATGGTTTGGATGTTGTGTCCCCTCCAAATCTCATGTTAAAATATGACCCTTAGTGTTGGAGGGGGTCTAGTGGGGTTGGGTCATAGGAATGGATCCCTTATGAGTGGCTTACTGCTTTCCCTCATGGTAATGAGCTCATGGCAGTCTCGTTGTTTAAAGAACCTGGCAACCTCCCTCTCTTTCTCTTTCACTCCTCTTGCCATGTGGCATATCAGCTTCACCTTCACCTTCAGCCATGATTGTAAGCTTCCTGAGGCCCCACCACGAACAGATGCTGGTGCCTTGCTTGTATAGTTTGCAGAACCATGAGCCAAATGAAACTCTGGCCTTTGTAAATTACCCAGCCGCGGGCATTCCTTTACAGCAATGCAAACAGACTAACACAGATTCTGCTTTCGCTGCATCCTTGCTAGCATTTTTTTTTTTTTTTTTGTCATTTTTGATAATAGCTATTCTAACTTGGGTAAAATGATATCTCATTGTGGTTTTTATTTGATTTCCCTAATGATTAGTAATATTGAACCTTTTTCCATATGTCCATTGGTCATCTGTATGTCTTCTTTTGAGGGATGTCTATTCAGCTCATTTGCCCATTTTTAGACAGGATTATTTTATTTTTTGCTTTTGAGTTGTTTGAGCTTTCTAAAAATCCTGGATATTAATCCCTTGTTGTAGAAATAGTTTGTAAATATGTTCTCCCATTATTCAGGTTGTCTCTTCACCCTTGATTATTTCCTTTCCCGTGCATAAGCTTTTTAGTTTGATATAATCTTATTTATCTATTTTTGCTTTTGTTGCCTATGCTTTTGAGATCCTCTTCATAAAATCTTTGCCCAGATAAATGTCCTAAAGCATTTCACTAATGTTTTATTCTAGTATTTTCATGGTTTGGGGTCTAGGATTTTAATGCTTTAATCCATTTTGAATTGATTTTTGTCTATAGTGAGAGACAGGGGTCTAGTTTTATTTTTCTGTATATGGTTATCCAGTTTTCACAGCATCATTTATTGAAGAGACTATCCCTTTCCCATTGAGTGTTTTTTGAATCTTTGTCAAAAGTCACTTGGCTGTAAATACATGGATTTACTTCTGATTCTGTACTCTGTTCTATTGGTCTATATGACTGTTTTTAGGAAAGTACCATGCTGTTTTGGTTACTATAGCTTTGTAGTATATTTTTAAGTCAGGCAGTGTGATGCCTCTAGCTTTGTTTGTTTTGCTCAGGATTGCTTTAGCTATTTGGCTACAGGATTTCTGTTTGGTTTCATTTAATGATTTCTATCTCTTTGTTCAATTTCATGTTCATATTTGTGAATTGTTTTCCTGATTTCATTGGATTGTCAATGTGTATTTTACTGTATCACATTGAACTTCCTTAAGATCATTGTTTTAAATTTCTTTTTCTGGCAATTTATTGAATGCTTTTTTATTGGGGCCTGTCACTGGAGAGAGATTATGTTCCTTTAGTGATGTCATATTTCCTTGCTTTTTTGTTTCTTTGTGTGCTTGTGTTGATAATTCTACCTGTGGTGGAGCAATTACCTCGTCCAAACTTTCTAGAGTGCTTGTATTGAGAAATGTTTTCATCTGCAGTTGGGAAAGGGGTGGTGACACTTTTCATGTAAGTGCAGTGGTATAGTTTCCATGTAGCTTCTTCAGCTGCATTCAGTGTCAGCAATAACTGTGAGCAGCCCAGGGGCTTAGGCTACAAAGGTTTGTGATAGCAACCATGATTGCTGTATTAATTCATTTTCACATTGTTATAAATAACTGAGACTGGATAATTTTTAAAGAAAGAGGTTTCATTGACTCATAGTTCTATAGATTGTACAGGAAGCATGGCTAGGGAGGCCTCAGGAAGCTTACAATCATGGCAGAAGGTGAAGGGAAAGGAGTCATGTCTTACATGACTGAAGAAGAAGGAAGAGGGAAAGAAGGGGGAAGTGCTACACCCTTTTATAAATGAGATCTCATGAGAACTCACTCAGTATTATGAGAACAGCAAGGGAGAAATCTGCCCCATGATCCAATAACCTCTCACCAGGCTCCTCTTCCAACATTGGGGATTATAATTTGACATGAGATTTGGGTAGGGACACAGAACTAAACTATATCAACAGCAAAGGTTGGTCATATCTTTGATGTCAAAGGCTTTTGGAATTTTATCATCATTTTTTCCACAATTGAGAGACATAGCTCAAGTGATCTCTTTTGGTGTCGGGTCTGACAAAGCATACACACAGCTTTAGTAGCCCTGGGTTCCTGGTGCTAGCACTTGGAGGGCCCATGGGCTGGGGTCCTAGGCTCTGGGTTTCGTGAACCGAGTGTGGCACCTGGGTCTTGTGTAAGGTTCACTCTCTGTGGCAGGGTTAGATGTAGGTTGCCCACAGAGCCACGGTCTGTGTCTCTGAGGCACCCCTAGCAGCGTGAGTCCAAGGAGCCAGGTTGTAGCTGTGATTCTAGTTTGGGAGAAGGGCACAGTACTCGCCTGACTCTGCAGAAGAAGAGGTGTTCTGAAGGATTGGGCTGGGGAGTGGGGTACAGCTACCATTTTGGAACCTGCACAAATAGCACTCAGTGGCAACTTGGGTTTCAAGAGATGAGGTGCCAAGTGATGAGGTGACTCTAGACCCCGGGATTGTGAGGCTCGGTAGTATCCCAGACTCTGTGAGGCCAAGTGCAGTGGCAGCAAGTACTCCAGAATGGTAAAGCACAGGTGTTATTGAAGCCCTAAGGGACAGGGAACAGCACAGTAATGACTTCACTCCTTAGGGAGAGGGGAGTCTCAGCATCTCAGATTCTACGGGAGTAGTCCAACTCCAAGGAAGCAGTGTAATACAGTAGTTTGGCTTGTAGGGCAGGGTGTCTCAGCTCAGCCTCTGCTCTGTTTATATAGCATGTCGGGTATTCTTTCAGGTCAGCCCTGAGATGCGTAGCTGCTCAGCTCAGCCAGGGCACCAATTCCTCAGGGGATGATATGCCACTTCACTTCAGACCTGGAGATTGTGACTATCCTGTGTGGCCCAAGCCCCATTTCCCTGAATACAGGACACCACTTCAGTTTAGGTACTGTGGTGCATGACCACGCTGGTAGTCAAGGAACCATTTCTTGGGATGCAGGGCACTGCTTCAACTTGGGCACAGGGAAAGTGTGACTGTTCTGAGTGGCCAAAGTACTGTGTTCCCAGGAGACAGGGTATTGCTTTAGCTTTGGCCTGAGGAGAGAGAAGAAAGGGTAGATTGAGTGGCTCCACTTCCACTTTGTCCCATAAAAAAGGATGTAACAAGTGTTCAAAGCTTGGCTTAGAGAGGTTGGGCCACCAGGTAGGGGTGCTTTGGTAATGGCTTAACTTCAGGATTGAAGAGGTTCCATGGCTACTCACCCCTGAAGCAAGTCTCAATCCAGCCATAGTTCTGTATCCAAGATGACATAGTGTAGTAGCTGCTTGGGCCAAAGAAGGCAGAGTACAGTGTTGGCTTCTCTGGGGGAGCACAGTTATGAGGACTTTAGGCCGCTCTCTCAGGTGAGGTTACTGCCTGTGAAGATTATAGGGGACCCCAGTGGTAAGGTCTGTAGGTGTTCAAGATATTGACGGGGGTTGTTGGGAACTTCTTCCTTACCTCCTCGCCATAGGGAAAGGTTATCCCTGGTTCTTAGTTGATACCAGTTGGGGCATAGAGTGGTAGAGACCCAGTGTTTCCTTTCATTCTCGATGTGGCTATTCCAAGCTTCTGGGCTCACTAGAGTTTCTGTTATTCCTTTGATGCACTGTGGTGCTCTGCTTCAGTTATGTTCATTAAAATGTAGTTGTTTATTCTTTATTCTGTCTGTTATTGTGAAGGGGATGAGTGCTACAGGCTTCTAATGGCCCATCTTTTTAACATCATGCTCCCCTCCCAAATTTCTTATAAACTGCTTCGAAAAAGCTATAATATCCTTATATTTCAACTACATACTTGTTCATAAATTAAAATTGTACCATTATGTTAAGTTGAATCAGCCAATGTTTCCTATTTAAGGCCTAGATTCTTTAATAAACTTGGGGCATACCATGATCACCCAAATCAACGGTTCACCAACATGAGCATTTATTTAGAGGGGGCAGGGGCACCTAAAAGTATTTTCCTTGACACTTGTAGTATTACATATAGTTGACTTGTTGTAAAATTTTGTTGCAGTACATTAGAGGAGAAAATAAAAAGTGTATTGTTAGACTTAAGCACATCCAAAATGCAAATGTAAATACTGATAGCCTGATAATAAAGAATGAGTGAAAAATACATATAAAATGGCAAATGCCTATATGTTTGAAAAAATCATGATATGCTTTTGGAAAAATTGGGCAGATTAAATGAAAATAAGTTTCAAGTTGGATCTTGTAGCATTGGGGCAAACTGTCAGTAGACTGAATCATCATAACACAGATGTTCCGCCAAAATCACTTTTATTGATAAACCACCAGGTTAAATTATATTCAAAACACATGACTAAATAAAGCAGAGAAGTATTTTAAGAAAAATTTCACCCAAAATTGTCATGATATATTTTTAATTATTGTTTAAAGGGGATGATAAATTCAACCATTACATATTCACTAAGAGCTTTAGTCTGATAAAACTCTATTGCAACATAGCAGTTACTTGTAAGCAGCTTTAAAAAGTTACAATTCTGTTAAGTCACATTATGCACTTTGCAAACTTTCTATGATGTGCTGTTAGGTAGCATCATACTTACTTGGTTGATAGAAACTATTGACCAAATTGTTTAAACAATTTCATTAAAATCACAGAACACCAACCATGATGGTAGAACTAGAAATCACATCTGTTGAATGACACTTGGGTATGTCCTGAATTTTCTGACCAATTTACATCAAAATATATATGTCTATCTGTATCAACTTTAGGGAAAAAAACCGCTTCTTTTTTCTCTAAAATATGTGAAACCAAAGTCATTATATCTCTCTATGTCAGTTCTTCACTGCCCAAGCTAGGAACCTGGCAGTTTTCCCAAACTCACCTCTACAACCCATATATCAGTCACCTACTGCTACTACCTAATATTATAAGTATGCCACCTGGACAGCTTCTGAACTGATCCCCCAGAGTCTTTCTCCAATACTTTATCTTCTCTAGCCTTGTCTGTGATTCTAACCTTAACTCCTCTTCAGGCTTTTTTCTCTCTTCACTCCATTTCATTAGATATATCTATCTGTATCATTTTATCGTTAACATTATTTTCTCTAGATTCAAATCTAATTACTTTTACTTTCTCACTTGAAAACTTCCAGGGCTCCTTATTGCCTACAAGAAAAGGCCCAAATCTCTTAGTATGAGCTGAAAACTTTTCACCACATTGCACCCTGCCTGCATCTCTGACTGTCCTCTGCCATTTTTTCACATGAATGCCCTATACCCTGTACTCTTATATGCTCCTTCCTGACTTTGTACTTGCTGTTCTGTCTGCCTGTCCATGCATCTGTTTTGTACTTTATACACTCCTATTATTCTTTTCCTTTGCTTAAATTTGATCCTGCTCAAGTGTATATTTATTTGTATAGATTTACTGAAACCCTCCAGGGAAAATTAGTTGTTCTGAGTTCCTTGCCTTCAAAGTGTTTATCTACCTATTTTCTATTACATATTATAACATATCCTACCTTTTACCCTCTATTTATGCATTTTCCCCCTAGACTTAGACCTTTATTCAGCTCAATATCTTCAGCACACTAGCACAGAAACTCGTACATGGTAGATTTTTAGTAAACATCTTAGGAGTGGATTTATCATTTTTCAGTACTTTTGAATAGTAAAAGAAAATGCTTTCTCTCAGTGCTTGTTCCTATCTTATAGGGGACTTGATTCTCTTTTGAATCGTATGTTATAATTAAGAGTAAATGGCATCCATGTTTTTTCATTCTCAGCTTCCTATTATCATCAAGCCGATGAAAGTGAGCTGATACCATTGCTCTATTATTAGCTATGTTCCATAATTGGTCAGGAATTTCATGTTTTATTATCACAAGTTGCTGTACCTTTCCCACTAGCATGAATTATTGAGTGTTCAGTATGCATGACTCACATGGCTAGGAAAATTATATTTGGCATGCCTGGAAAAGTCAGACTATGATCTTGAAGTAAGTTAGAATAGAATTAGAATTAGTGAGGGATATTAAAATATGTAAAATATCAGAGTTCATTTTCCTAAAAGGAATCTAGAGACCCCCACATCTCAAGTTGTTCTAAATATGATGCCTGAAAGTGTTACTACTAGGTTTTTAAGTAGCAGGGCAAAATTAGGAACTGCAAATGTTTGGCAGCAAATACTTCCTTTTTAAACACTCATCACAAATGAGCTAATTAGATTTACTACAGGAAATTTCTGACATGGTTAAAGGCATATGAAAAAGACCAAAGAGAAATAGGGCACATTTGCTAGATCTGGAGTAATACAAATAAAATACTAGCGTGCTAGATTAGGACATTTCCATGGTATTGCTTTTAAAAATTTTTAATGGACTTTTAAATGTTCAGGGCATATATAGTTTACATCCAGGAACTTTGGATGTCTCCTTTTAATCTCTCATAGTATCAGTAAAGTGCATTTTTATGTAATTCCTGCTGATATCTTGTAATGTTTATTCCTAGAATGATTAGATGGTTGGTTGGATGAATGGAAAGAGAGATGGATTTTAGATCTCTGATGCTGTTGTAAATGGGATCTTTTCTATTTTCAAATTGCTTGTAAAGGTGTAGTATATTCACAGTTTTATTCACAGTATATTCACATGTACATAATATAGATTGAAAAATATTATAATTAATTTGATCTTCCTCAATAGCCCAGACTTATGTGAAAATAAAACTTCTAATTATTTACAATTTAAAAATTCATCTATTCTGTTAATTAAATAGTACTTTTAGTTTTTATTTTATATCTTTTTTAAACAAAAAATATTTTGAGATAATCATCAATTCACATATATTTCATATGCAAGAAATAATAGCAAGAACTCTGTATACTCTTTCCCATTTTCCACAATGGTAACATCTTATAAAGCTGTGGTACAATATCCCAACTAAGATGCTTTCATTGATACAGTAAGATACAGAATACGACTATCACTGAAAGTATCACTCATGTTGCTCTTCTATAGCCAAATCCACTCCTCTCCCAGCTCCACCCCCTCTTTAGCCATAGGCAACAAAAAATCTGGTCTCCATTTGTATAGTTTTGTCATATCAAGAATGTCATATAAACGGAACCATATACTATGTGACATTTGGGGACTGACATTCTTAGCATTATTATTTTTAAAAAAAAAAATTTTAATTTTTGTGGGTACATAGTAGGTTGGTGTATATGTGTTTATGGGGTACATGAGTGGTTTTAATACAAGCATGCCATGTGTTATAAGCACATCATGAAGAATGGGGTATCCATCCCCTCAAGCATTTATCTATTGAGTTGCAAACAATTCAATTACACTCTTGAATAGTCCTTTTCAATGACATTCATAATTTCCAGATTTCTCTATCCTGTCTTCTTTCTTTTTTTATCTTTTATTCTTATCTGAGATTTTATTATAAAAACATATGCTCATTGTAAACACTTCCAATAATACAGAAATAAACAATGAGAAACTGGAACTCTGGCAATGTCAGCTTGCCTTATGTATTCTTGTCAGCGCCTTATGTATTGCCACAGAAAGATTTTTGAAAGGGCATTTGTATTCTTGTTGGGATGCCTGGGTCAGTTTCTGCAGGTCACTTCAGCAGTCCTACAGGCTGAATCCCTTCTGTTCCCGTTGTTACTGGGCAGCCCTCATTGTCCGCTTCTTGGGCATTCACAAACCATGCTCCTGGGTGAGGACACCCTCAGTACGATGTGGACAAATGGAGTCTTGACCAAGAACATCTCCATCATTGAGAGAAGGCTATCCCCCATTACCCCCCAACAGCCAGGTCCTGCAACCCTGGCCCTTCCCACAGGGAGGGCCTTTCACACTTCCCATTCCTGATATTTCCAGACTTTCTTCAGAAAGCCTGCTGTTCTTTGCTCATTTGTTTGTGTATGTGTGTGTGTTGGAGGCTGCTACAAGGAGGGAGACAGGGAGCACATCTTGCAGGTGAGCACATGTTGGAAGGGCTCAGGGGGTGCATAGGACAGGCTCTTCTGGGTCAGACCAGGTACAGTCTCATACCCTGGCTGCCCTCACTTTCCCTCACCAGGGAAGAACAACCCTGAGAAGCTATTGAGTACAACTCTGACTCATGCATGCCCTGGCACTCACGGCCAGGCCCCTTCACCACTGTCTTGTAATTTTTCAGTGGGTGAAATGATTGTCTTTGTTTCCTCCTCTTTTCAGCTTTGGGGTCCTTATTAACAGGGATTCAAACCAGAAAGTTACAAACACAACTCCTTCATTGCCGTCAAATCCTTTCATGGTTTTCTTTTTTACATACAAAGCTTATAACCTTTATTTTTTCCAATTGGAAAGCCAGTTGTTCCAACACCTTTTCCTCAATAAATTATTCTTTTATCATATGCTGAAAGCCGTACACATAACAGTCTCACTTCTGGCTTTTGACTCTGTTCACTGACCCTTAACACACCTTTTGATGATTTTATGTGAAGGGGGTGCCTTTAAAGCGTCTTCAGTTATAAATTCTCCAGAATCTTCGGATGGGTCAAGGTTAGAGGTACCACCATGGATTGGTAGAAGGCACCACGCCAGTCACCGGCTGTGGCCGCCCCGATGTGAACAGGAACAGAGTCCTCCGGATAGGCACCAGTGCTATCAGCACATAAGGCGGGTGTGGGAAGGCATGGAGTCGGACGCACTTCTTCGAAAGGTATCCTCGGTCCCTAGTGGAGCACATGGGCCCCAGGAACCCATGGACAAGGCTGGTCCCAGCATGTGCATGCAGCTTCCAGGGTCCAGGAGGTGGTAGGTCAGAGGCTGGCTGCGGCACAAAGCCCATGCAGAGGCCAGGGCGTCTTGTTCCACTTGACAGAGACCCCAGAAGGAGCCAAGGGGGCATCATTAGAGCCTGGGGCTCAGGAAGGGTGGACTAGAGCAGCTGCAGGCCATTGGCCAGGACAGAAGATTGTGAGTGGAAAACATGAGGCACATGGAGAGGCCCCAGAAGGCGTGTACAACTCGGAGTCCTGCGTTTGTCATTTGTGTTTCATTTGGTGATTCTGAAACCAGGTTTTGTTTTTATTTTTGTTTTGAGATGGAGTCTTGCTCTGTTGCCCAGGCTGGAGGGCAGTGGCTCGACCTCGGCTCAATGCAACCTCCACCTTCTGGGTTCAAGTGATTCTCCTGCCTGAGACTCCCGAGTAGATGGGATTACAAGCATGTGCCACCACGCCCGGCTAAGTTTTGTAGTTTTTAGTAGAGACTGGGTTTCACCATGTTGGTTAGGCTGGTCTGAAACTCCTGACCTCAGGTGATCCACCCGCCTGGGTCTCCCAAAGCCCTGGGACTCCCAAAGCCCTGGGATTTCAGGCGTGAGCCACTGCGCCCAGCTGAAACCAGGTTTTTATCTGCATCTCTGAGAGTTGTATCTTCTTGGCCAGCTTCTTCCACTCCAGGTGGCCCAGGTACTGGTGGTGCTGGAAGATGCCCTCCGAGGTGTGGACCTGTCCTGTGAAGAAGGCTGTGCAGATGCGCAGGGCCCACCAGGGGTTTGGCTCCTTGCTCAACCCAGTCACCGGGTTGAGCACAGAAATATATGAGAACTTAACCTCCTTGATGCTGACGGTGTGAGGAAGGTCTCTTATGCTGGATGCCTGGCCTGTGCCATGGATGCTCCATGAGAGACTTTAGCAGGCCTGGAGGTATGGATCAGCCCTGAGCAGCTGCCTGAGAGAGCCAGTCCACTGAGCCAAAGCTGGAGGGCTGGTGTCAGCCATGGGGCAGGACAGAGGAGAGAGGCATGATGGTCAGGTGGACTCGCCAGGAATGGCCCGGTGGGGCTGGAAGGACACAGGATCTGCCCTGTCTTCTTTCTAAAATGACATGTGAACCTAGTGCATTGAGGGAAATGAAGCTTACGTAACCCTGTGAAGAGAATAGTGGAGATCCTCAAATGTGTTTTCCTAGGGCTTCATGGTTCTCAAAGGCGAAGTCTCTGTTATTAGCTGATTACTGTTCGTCCTGCAGCCATTCCCTACTGAAGCTGGCATTTGGAACTTAGGATTTGCCTTTCTCAGATTGGTGAAGGAAATTGGTGACTCCCAGTTAGCGACCAGATCAGCCTTTGGCTTCTGCTGACTCTTAAGTCTGTGACATAGTCACCCCCAGCTTCTTTAAAGTCATCTCATCCCTCACCATGATTAATGTCATAGCAACGACGGTGGCTTTCAACTTGACCGCCTTCCAATTCTCCCCAAGGGGCTGAAGGAAGTTCTGGATCCGATTGATGCAGCCCCTAAATGAGAAAAACATCGGGCTTTTGCCTGCCAAGTTTAGTTGATGGTTATAATAATGAGAGATACCACTATTGGAACAGGTTTCCTCATTTCTTTAGAGCTCATAGAATTCTGGGGCTGATGATAGAGACAAATCGTCTACAAAATGCCTAGAAAGGAATGGTCTCATCACAGTAGCAAAGCTACGCTAAAAATCAGAGTGAATTGGCCCTCAGAGAATTTTGAAAGTAAGTTATAGATCATGGAATTCCTAAGACCAAAATGGAAGGTCAGTCCATTAAAATCTTTCTTGGTCTGAATAACTGGAAAAACACATCTGAAAAAGAATGACTCGCATTACCATCCTCAGAGCTGCTTAATAAAATAACAGTTGGGTCCCTTTGAAGAAGGACTGTGTTATAACATCTGAACTTGGTAATACAACTTTTCAGTCATCTGCAAGGACACCTGAGATCCTTTACTAATGTGACTGTGCCTTCAGGCAAAGGACATATTTAGACTTTGTGTGCAATACTATACATTAATTTTATTTCTAAAAATGCTTAAAATTTTTGATTATTTTTGAATAACAAGCAAAAATGATACATATTTGTAGTGTAAACATGATGTTTTGGTATTTATATACATTATGTAGTGGCTCAATCAAGCTATTTAACATATGAATTACCTCATATACTTTTTACTTTTTTTTTTTTTTTTTTTTTTTGAGCCAGAGCCTCACTCTTTGTTGCCCAGGCTGGAGTACAATGGCTCAATCTCAGCTCACTGCAACTTCTGCCTCCCGGGTTCAAGCGATTGTCTTGCCTCAGCCTCCTGAGTAGCTGAGATTACAGGCGCCCGCCACCACACCCGGCTAATTTTGTATTTTTGTAGAGATGAAGTTGTAGCAAGAACACTTTAAATCCACTCTTTTGGTAATTTTCAAATACCCAATATATTGTTGTTGACTGTAGTCACATGATATACAATAGATCTCTTTTGATTCCTCCTCAATTGTTCCTCCTGTGTAAGTGAAATTTTGTGTCTTTTGACCAAAATTGGGAATCTCTCTACTACTCAGTCTCTGGTCACCACCATTTTTTCTGACTTCAGCATTCATTTGGAATGAATGAGAATTCTTTGAGATTCCCAATGCTTCTGAGGTCCACTGGTCATTGGGAGGCTCATGAGGATCAGTCGATAAATGGAGTTTTGTTCCAAGTCTATCTCATGGTAGACTTAGCAGGGCCATTATCCAATATTAGATATTTTCCAAATTTCTGAATGCATACTTGGCAGGATCCCCATAATGGCTTTTTGACTTAGCAAGAAAAGGTTTTTATTGTACAAAGGATCAAATGGAACTCCCTGGAGTGTTCCTTCCCCATAAAAATTATACCACAAAGTGATACTGCATCTATGGGAGAGTCATAAAAATCAATGCAATTAATAAAGATTTGGAAGATAAAAAGTCATACTCTCTATCACATCCTCATTTAAAGTCCTTGATTAGCCTCTGCTGAAAGCAGATGGATTTTGAAGAATAGAAGACTACTGAGAACTTAATAGTGACTTTAATAATAGGGATTGTTCCAAATGCACTTTGTTTGTTTTCCTGGAACACATACCCTGGCACCTGTATGATAGTCTGAATGTTCTACTGATTTGTATTTCAATGAATGAATTGTTTCTTCTGCTGTGTCAAGCCTGTTGTAAAAAATCTACTGCATTTTCTATTTTTGCTGTTGTATTTTTAATTTCTAGGCTTATTTCGTTTTTTTCTGGTTTTGTTTTCTTTGAGACAGGGTCTTGCTCTGTGACCTAGACCAGAGTGCAGTGGCACAATAATGGCTCATCACTTAATGTTTTTTTTTGTTTGTTTTTTGAGACAGAGTCTCCCTCTGTCACCCAGACTAGATTGCAGTGGCACCATCTTGGCTCACTGCAACCTCCATCTCCCAGGTTCAAGCGATTCTCCTGCCTCAGCCTCCTGAGTAGCTGGGACTGCACCACACCTGGCTAATTTTTTGTATTTTTAGTAGAGACGGTGTTTCACCATGTTGTCCAGGCTGGTCTCGAACTCCCAACCTCAAGTGATCCACCTGCCTCCACCTCCCAAAGTGCTAGGATTACAGGCATGAGCCACTACGTCCTGCCAATTAAAAAAATAAAATTTCATTTAGCTCATAAAGAACTCCGGAATGTATTAATCACAGTTATTTCCAAGTATGTACCTAATTACTTATAACTAGGTAACCTGTGGTTATAGTTGATTGTTTATTTTTTTTCTCTGGGTCTTATTTCATGATATGCCTTATTTATTTAACTCGGTACTTTGTGTTTAAAAAATTGTGGATGCTCTGGATGATATTGAGGCAGATCAACTTAATCCAATCAAGGACAGAGCTGGCTCAGCCTAGGTTTTTGTAAGGCTTAGTCTATTTCTGATGTCCTTTTATTTTTAGAATATATCTCCCCAGGGTTTTCAACTGAGAGCCTAGGGACAATGCTACTTGGGAACTAAGTCTGGAATTTCAATTTTTAGCTCATTAGCACCATGAAACTGCCAGAAACATCTTTGTGCATTTCTTAGGCTTTGTGCATGGAATTTTAACCTCCCTGATTGAATGGCTTGATAATTCAGTAAATGTTTTTGGGGGAAACCAAAAAGTGTCACTATTCTGTATTATCTTTCTCTGAGATCTTGGCTCCTCCATTCCTGACTACCTTTGTCAGTCCTGAATTTTATTTTTTTCTCCCAATTCCTGAGAGATTGGCAAAGCCTTGCTGATTTTTCTGCCTCTTTTGAGTATTCATTTGCTTGTATCCCCAGGCTTTCCATTCCTGTTCCATGAGTCAGCAGGTGATCCAAAGAGAACAGCAATATACATAGCATCAGCTCACCTCTTAGGGCTTCGTTCTTTCTGGTATTTTGGTTTTCCAAGGCCTAAATGCCTTTGAAGCTCTACAGTTGCTTTACAAAGATGTACTTTGAATTGTAGCCTGAGTTCTAATTCTTGATGAGATCATCGTTTCTACATGCTCCTTCGTCCAAGGTAGATGCAGTAATCCTGATTTAGTCTGCAATCGGGCATTACTCTTTTTAGAAACCCTAGATGATTTTCAAGTGAAGTCCATATTGAAATACAGTTTTTTTCTATTTCACAAAAAATTCTTTTTGTATTTTGCTGTTTTTTTCTTACCATATCATCTGGGGTCAATTTACATTTTCACAGACTTTCAAATTAATGTATGTATGTAGAGTTGAATAAACCTATCCCTTACACTTAAATTTTTTTCTTTTATCTGCAATTTTTTTTCCATTTTTTCATTTTTAATATTTATATTTGTACCTTTCTTTATGGCTTGATAGCCATATGTTGGTTTATTTTGTTTTCTAAATATCAACTCTTTGATTATCTCTGTTTGATAACAGCTCATATATTTTGTCTAGTTTTTTCTAATTCGTTATTTTTTGTTTTTTAGCATTGTTAAATTGATTCTTCTGCCGTAGTTTTATCTGCTTGTTTTCTATAATTGTTTTACCTGGATGATAATTAATTTTATTTTTATTAATTAATATACATATTTAAGGCTCTGAATTTTTCTCTGAATACACATGCAGCCACATCCCATAGGTACTGATATATACTAGTTTCATTAGCATTATTTTCTGTAAATTTTGAACCTGTGGCTATTTAGCCCATAGTAACATGTTTCCAGTGGGTTTAAATTTTGAATAACATTGAATGTTCATGAAGAAGGTCTTATTTTAATGGAGTTTTCAAACCATTTAAAAAGGAACAGTTTCCATAGTAATGTGAAACAGAAATTAGTCCAAGTTTTGAGTAGAAAAGGGATCTAATCACTGTTTAAAAAGATTCTGGGTTTTTATTTTAGGTATCCTTCGAAAACTTAGTGCAGTCCACCACTTAAAAATTACTTGTTTAGTTTTTGGCTTTATTTCCTCTTCTGAAATAGGAGGGCCAAGAACTAGTCATGGCTACCTAGCAATTGGGTCCATCATAGTCAAGTGAAGTGAGCCTCAGTGTCCACTGGAAGTCTCATAACTTTTGTCTTTAAAGAACTAGTAAAAATATGATTTGGGGTTGAAAGTCAGGTTTACTTCTCATTATTGTTTAGTCCTCATCCTTCAGTGACTTATAGATTCTTTGATGATGAATGTTAATTAAAATATATTTGCAAAAAGAAACACAGATTTTTTTTAAAGGAAGGAGTAGAGATTACAGAGGGATTTGTAAGTGCCCAAGACTTTGCTTTTCTTCCCATTGATTTGTCATCATATTTCTTCAATTTATTTTTTCCTACCAAACCTTTCCTTATATTTTTAATTGTTAGTATTTACTCAAAATGATATTGATTGATAATGTACTAAACAACATTACATTACATTTACAGTTGGCCCTTCTTATCCACAGGTTTTGCATTCTTGGATTCAACCAACCACAGATTAGAGATATTAAAATATAAATAAATAATAATTACAATAATAATACAACTCTAACAATAATACAAGTAAAAATACATATAGCAACTATTTATGTATCATTTATATTGTATTAGGTATTATAAATAACCTAGAGATGATTTGAAGTATATGTGAAAAGGTGCATAGGTTATATGCAAATACTACACCATTTTATAAAAGGAACCATGAACAACTGCATATTTGGGTATCTTTATGGGGGTCTTGACTCAGTCCCCCACAGATATTGAGGGAAAGCTGTACTACAAACTGAACTGAAATGGTACTTGACAGCTATAGAGGGCATGGCACTGGGAATAAGGAAAAGGCAAAAACCATTGCCAGAGAGAAAAACAAAGGAGAAAATATATGAATAGCTTCTTACCTAGGAGGAGAACAAAAATAGTTACTGCTTTATTTGATCTGAGGCAAATCCATAATTGACATTAGAGTGAAGGGCATTTTTAGCTTGTCCCAGGTGATTTCATTTCAGAAACATTTCAACTAGGGCAATAATTCATTACTTTCACTTTCTGAGCTGTAGTCAGAACTGTGGTCAATGATATCATAAAGAGTGATCCAGAAAACAGAGTCCTTGGAAAAACAAATCTCTCTCTCGCTCCGTCTTTTTTTGGTTTTTTTTTTAAAGCTCTTTGCACATTTAGATAGCCTATCTGTCATTGCACTAATTCCTGGGGAAATCAAATAAGGCAACCACTCAATTTACTCTTTAATTTACTCATCAGGACACTCAGGAAGAGGCTGAAGGAGATCACTGGGTCTGCAGGGAACAGGAAATAACAGTATGAAGAAGTGAAGTTATTGTACTCATCAGGAAAGCTGTATTTGCTGGTTCAAGATCATGTATATAACAAAAAGGAATCTTGCTGTGAGTTCAAGATAGGTGTAAGATTCTATTGGCACAGCAGTCATTTCTGAGGGCCCTCAGACACCCAGCCACCAGCTGGATTGCTCTGCTTCCTTTCAATATCTTGGTAGGCCAATGCATATGAGATTATATACCATATATTAAGAAGCACATGTAATTATATCAAGAGTAGAGGTGGTTGAATCTTCAAATTCTGTGAAAGTCTCCTCATTTAAACCTTGGTTTTTTCACTTTCTTCTCTGTCCTTGACATTATAGAATTTGACAGATTCCAATGAAAGAGTGGTAAGGACAGAGGTGAAATATTTTAAGGTGAAAGGGTGAAAGCACACGGTTAAAAAGTGCTAACCCAGATCATTGGAAGGGAAATCTTTCCATTTTCAAGTAATAAAATTTGCTTCTTCTTTCCCCTCCTCCCTGTTTGCTGGAAAATCCTTTTTCCACATATGAAATTTCTAAAAGTAGTTGATAAATTTCCATAGGGCATAGACTGAAGGACTGTATTCTTTCTTCAAATCTCTTCTCTTTCCTGTTATCCTCAGCTCTCCTTCCATGCACATTGACACCTAGTGTAAGGTATGAGAAAAAGTAAATCAATTGATTTTTTCAAATAATCATACACCTTTTACATCCAGATTAGTATTTCAACCTTCCATGTGACCCTGTGTGGTGCTATAGGTATTGTAGTAGTGATGCCCGTGTGAAACCATTTTGGATTCTGCCCTTTATGAACTACCTTATGCTTTGCAGCAGAGTTTATAAAATCTTTTTAGGTAGCAAAAATCTTCATTGACTCAATATGCGTTTTTAAATAATGTCTATTATATCTCTGCATCTATTGTAGCTCTGAAATATGCATAGAGACCCTATTATGAACTTGTACTTATGTGGAATGCAAATGTCACCTCCGTGGCTTGGAACCCCTCTGAAGAGTCTGTATCATGATTTTTCAATGCATCAGAACTTGTTTCTATACTGAAGTGTCAGTGTTTTCTCCCACATGCCTGTCATTACAACTTTAAAAACAAAAAGTTCTATTAACATATTAATTAAGCTGTATTATTATGTAACATATATCAGTCATATGATAGATTATAGGTAAGAATGCCCAGGCAACCTCGATATTTTGAAAACACTTCCATTATTTTACTCTAACTTACTCTTGGCCCCATACTTTAGGATATGTGCAGTTTCATCTTGATTTTTCTAAGCTTGCCTATTTTGGTCTTTAAGACTTTTGTCAGTCATTATTTTACATACAGCCTTTACCCACGCACTTCCTTGAGGTGGTACTGACAAACAGCACATGCTTGTTTATGGAGATAGACAAAAACCAAAACAAAAAACCACTCAGATTCATTCTAGGCAAACCAACTGTATTAGTCAGCTCTCATTCTGCTAATAAAGACATATCCAAGACTGGGTAACTTATAAAGGAAAGAGGTTTAATGTACTCACAGATCCACATGCCTATGGAGGTCTCACAATTACGGTGGAAGATGAAGGAGGAGCAAAGGTACATCTTGCATGGCGGCAGGCAAGAGGGTGTGTGCAGTGGAACTGCACTTCATAAAACCATCAGATCTCTTGAAGCTTATTCACTACCATGAGAACAGCACTGGAAAAACCCACTCCCATGATTCAGTTATCTCTCATTGGTTCCTTCTCATGACACTTGGAGATTATGGGAGCTGCAAGTCCAAATGAGATTTGAGTGGGGACACAGCCAGCCAAACCGTATCACCAACATTATCTGGACTTTCTGTAATAGTCACCATAGCCTTCCCGCCTTCTCTCCTTCTCTCTCTCTCTCCCCCAATCCCCCACCACCCACCCCCACCCCCACCCCACTGGAAAGCCAGTCAGAGCCCACAACATGGCTCTCCTCTGGAGTCAAGTCCAGTAATCTCTCCTCAGTTCTTCTGGGTTACACACACAAAAATTAATGAGACATGCTGTCTCCCAGAAAAGCATGTCTTTCTCTAATGGATTTGATTTTGAGAGAATCAAATGCCTTTCAAGACCAAGTCTAGAGAATAATTTAGATGACCAGGTTGAGGAATTTCATCATTTAATTGAGTTTTTAATGTTTAAAAAGCATTATTGTATTCCAGGCTAGGTATAGAGTAGTAAACAAGTAACATTACATCTATACATATGGAGTTTTTAATTAAAAGAATATACACTTGTCCCTCAGTGTCCATGGTGGGTTTGTTCCAGAAACCTTGCAGATAACAAAATCCACAAATGCTAAAGTCTTTTGTATAAAATGGTATAATATTTGCATCTAACCTACACACATCTTCCTATATATTTTAAATTTTCTCTAGGTTACTCGTAATGCATAATACAGTGTAAATGCTATGTAAATAGTTGTTATAACATATTTTAAAATTTTTTATTGTTATATTGTAATTTTTACTTTTCTCAATATTTTCTATCTGTGTGTGGTTGAATCTGAAGATGCAGAACCTATGAATACAGAGAACTGACTTTACACATACCTAAAAGTTAGGACTTTCAATGGCTTCTGCTTTTCATCTGGCTAAAATAGTGTTCATGATGTCTTTGCTAACCAGTTGTTTACCAGACCAGCAGTTCTAACACCTTCCAATCACTTTGATTTGTTCACTTTCACTAGTTTTGAAGGATAATTAAAATAAAGCAGGGATCTATTTAAATAGAACTGTTGCATTGGGGTTATAGCTGTGTAAGGGAGTTCTTATGCCATTTTGCTTTTTATTGTTGTTGTTCATGAGGATGAATGTTGGGGTGGCAGGAAGAGGTACGGGAATAATTAAATCTCTACATTTTGACATTTGTGAACTTGAGTGATTTACCTGGGCATGAAATTGCTTTTTCACTTACTTACAATTTCTAGGGAGAAATTAGAGAGAAGGAAGAGAATATTAGAGTCAATAGGAATTACATTGAATATTTGGCTGTGTCAGCTCTGCTATTTGGCAGAGTATTATTGCACTGACTACTGGAAACATTAATATTTTCAGATCTGGGTCAGTTTGGGTTCTTTGAGAAGTGACACTGAATTCTGAGTACAAGAGGTTTATTGGGAGTAAAAGATAAAAATGGTGGAAACCAGATAGTACAGGAAGATCTTCAGATGACATGCAGACCTAACAACTATTCAGTAAAGGCTCAACCCAATGGGGAGGTCTACAGCAAAGATTTTCCTTAAGAGAAGCCCTGTTTCAGGTGGAAACAGCTAGGCCCTAGACAGCTACTGTGGTCAGTCATTGACTGGAAGGGCTACAGGAAGAGCAAGCCCTCAGCTTAAGATCCTGTGAGCTCCGTAGCTGAATGCTGTCAGCTAACTTTGTACCTTACAGCTGAATGGTAAGGTCTTTCTTGAAAGGTTGTCCAAGCAGCACACTTCCATGGCTGCCACAGTCTCAGGTATACCTTTCAGCCTCTGTTCTTTCCTCCACTGGGGCAACTGGACCCTGCAGACTTAGGTAAGGATGTCATACAGGAGTATGGAGGGTAAGAAATAGTCAAGGCTTGACTTTGAATCCTAAAATAGACTTTTGATATGCATGACTGTGACCCTTGTTTGAGAGAAAAGTTGTTATATTTATCAAAAGCCTATATCATAGTCAATGAAATGTAGAATAGGAGAATTTGGTGACCAAAGAAAGGTATTGTCCCCTTCTAGATTGTTCTTGCACATCTTGGTAATTTTTCCATAAAGAAGAAACACTTTTTTCTCTAATTTCCACAATTTTCTTATACATTAGCAGGGGCTCTGCCAATACACTGCTTTCTGTGGCAGTCTGAGAAAATCACAAGGACTTAGAAGTCTTTCCATCCAGTCAAGGTACAGATGAGTAGAGAATAAATGTCAGGTGGATTATTTATGATCGCGGGCCTGAAGGATCCTCATCAGGTCTTATACAATCCAGCACAGTGCTGGGAGGCATAGAATATCTCCTCCTGAAGTCGAAAGAAGGGCTGAGGTTGTGCTAGAGCCAGAAGACCTGTAGAGATCTTAGAATAGAAGAAGGAGCTTTTCTAGAGAAATAAGGAACTGAGAGCCAAAGAGCATATGAGAGTTAGCGTATGGCAAGTGGATAAGTAATGTTAACTTAGAGTAAATTTTTCCCTAATGAGTACCTGGGGGACTCAGTGACAGCTCTGGGGAGAAATGGGAAGGATCTTAAATTGATGGAAAAAACTCACATATGTCAAATTACCTAAATTCACTGAGGTTAAATATATGCCATTCTGAAAAATATGAGATTCAAGTATTAAGAGTTGAGTGGGAGAAAAATGACAATATTTACATTTGTTTTCACAGCTTAGTATTTGACTTGAAAAATTAGAACCTCCTGCACATTAACAAATAACTGAGGTTCCAGGTTGAAGTGAATTGCTTAAGGTATCAGAATTAGTAATGTGAAAGTGCAGGACTTGGACTCAGACTTTCTGACACCAACCACAGTGTTCTTTAACATACAGCATCCTGCTTTCTCTCTGCAATCTGTCTGGAAAGCCAGCTAGTGCTGTGCAGTGTTTGGCACACAGCAGGTGCTAGATAAATGCATGTTAGTTAATGTTAATTGACTCATTTATTGCATCCATGAAGGTTGAATTAGCTGCACACATAAGGCTGAGAGGATTTAGTCCCATGCTTTAATAAGCAAACCATGACAAGTTAAAGTGCCTTAGAAGAAGGGAGAGAGGCAGTTGAAACCAGGATTTTAAACGATTGGAACCACTGATCTGTTTACACACATGACGCCAGGATCTCACTGGTGAATATTACAGAAGTATTTCCACAGCCAAAGTATCATGCACAGAGCTAGCACCCTGCAATGACAGCTAGAGCTGAATTTACATCTTTTTTTCGGGAGCATACCACCTACCATTTATTCCAGACAGCAGGCCTTTCAGTCCTGTGAGGCTCTTTCAGCATACTGTCTCCTTCTGCCCCCTTATATCTACCCCACCACCATGAAGGCTGGGAGCCAGATCCACTTATTTCATATTTCAAAAGCAAAGGATTTAACGTTCTTACATTGATTCACAAAGTAAATTTCAC
The DNA here is from genome assembly GCF_024542745.1 of Macaca thibetana thibetana. Lineage (NCBI taxonomy): Eukaryota > Metazoa > Chordata > Mammalia > Primates > Cercopithecidae > Macaca > Macaca thibetana. Next base: position 21,764,543 of record NC_065579.1, on the reverse strand, counting down.
TTTAATATGCATGTGCACACATACACCTAAAGCAAAATGTGCATTTGCTGATAGATTTCTTTTTTAAATTTAAAAACAGTGTGTTTATTTTTTTAGAGATGGGGTCTCACTATGTTGCCAAGACTGAACTCAAACTCTTAAGTGATCCTCCTGCCTCAGCCTTTCAAGTAGCTGGGATGACAGCACACACCACCATGCCTGGATTGCTGACAGATTTCTTAATTTGTAGATCCATTGTAAGAGCAAAAAAAAAAAAAAAAAAAATATATATATATATATATATATATATATAGTGTTTAAAATGAGATAAAACCAGAAAAAATCCAAATGTCCATCAACAGGGGAATGAATATAGAAACAGGTGCATTTATACGTGGAATAGTACTCAGTAATACAAAAGAATAAATCACTTACATCTACAACAGTGTGAATGAGACTCGAAAACATTACGCTGAGCAAAAGAAGCCAGGAACACAAACACAAAATACTACACTTATATAAAGTTGTGGGATAGGCAAAAGAAATGTTTGTTAAAAATAATAGAAAAGTGGTTGCCTCTAGAGTGAGGGTTGCCTGGAAAAGGGTACAAGGTAACTTTCCGGAATGATAGAATTATACATTTAGGATCTGTGAATTTTACTGTATGTTAATTTTACCTGAAAACAAATAAATATATTGAATTTAAAAAGTAAAGTTCTCAAAAGAGGCTGGAGAAATGGCTGCAAATGATGTTAAGAGATGGCCACGTGGTGATTTCCATTATCTGCATTGTCTCCAAGATGATATCTACTTTCTTTGGCAATACTGCACTCCATTAATAGAAGTGCTGGATGGTTTTATAGTGGACAGAGATAAGGTAATATAACTCTTTGAATAATTCATCACTGGCTCCATGGAGAATATTTTAAGTCATTTTTTAAATAAAGAAAGCTAATTGTATGTTTTATGTGACAGGGAATACCAGTTTAGAGCAGGCATATGTCATAATAATCAATTAAACTTTTTTTTTTTTTTTTTTTTTTTTTTTTTTTTTTTTGAGACGGAGTCTCGCTTTGTAGCCCGGGCTGGAGTGCAGTGGCCGGATCTCAGCTCACTGCAAGCTCCGCCTCCCAGGTTTACGCCATTCTCCTGCCTCAGCCTCCCGAGTAGCTGGGACTACAGGCGCCCTCCACCTCGCCCGGCTAGTTTTTTGTATTTTTTAGTAGAGACGGGGTTTCACGGTGTTCGCCAGGATGGTCTCGATCTCCTGACCTCGTGATCTGCCCGTCTCGGCCTCCCAAAGTGCTGGGATTACAGGCTTCAGCCACCGCGCCCGGCCCAATTAAACTTTTAAAAAATAATTCACCCATCCTTTTATTAAAGAAACTCAGGGTCAAACATTTCAACCTGAAGTTGTGATAATTTAGTCTCGAATGAAATCCTGGTTTTTATTTATGAATTTGCATATGATAGTACTTACTCAGTGGTTGTTATAAGGATCAAATCAAGTGTCATGTATAATAGCACCTTGTAAATAATAAAGCACTACATAAATGTACACCACTTAAATTAATGTGGAAACAACAAACCTTTTTTTTTTTTTTTTTTTTTTAGATAAAGTCTCCCTCTATTGCCCAGGCTGGAGTGCAGTGGTGCAATCTCGGCTCACTGCAACCTTCATCTCCTGGGTTCAAGTGATTCTCCTGCCTCAGCCTCCCAAGTAGCTGGGACTACAGGTGTGCACCACCATGCCCAGCTAGTTTTTTGTATTTGTAGTAGAGATGGGGTTTCACCATATTGGCCAGGCTGGTCTCAAACTCCTGACCTTGTGATCCACCTGCCTCAACCTCCCAAAGTGCTGGGATTACAGGCATAAGCCACCATGCCTGGCCAACAATCAGACTTTTTACCTTTAAGTTAGAAGAATGCCAGGGATACCATAGGAATAACACATTAAGTAGACATGCTATTCTCCTAAAGTGATTCTGACCATTTTCATATAAAAATTGTGATATGTTTACATTTGGCTACATATATATTATATTTACTCACCCTCACCTAACGGTCCAGTACATTTCCATTCACCCTAATCTTTAGTAATTATCTCCAAAAAAAAAAAAAACACCCAATTATGGTATACATCTTCATTGAAACTCTGTTTTGACAAGCACCAGGTACTTAGTGTGGGGTTGGTATAGGGGTACAACATGAAGGGGAAGGATACATTGGCTTTTCTTTTTTTCTTTTTTTGAGACAGAGTTTTGCTCTCGGTCGCCCACTCCAGGGCAGTGGCACGATCTTGACTCACCACAATCTCTGCCTCCTGGGTGCAAGAGATTCTCCTGCCTCAGCCTCCTGAGTAGCTGAGATTACAAGCATGCACCACCACACCCAGCTAATTTTGTAGTTTTAGTAGAGATGGGGTTTCTTCATGTTGGTCAGTCTGGTCTTGAACTCCTGACCTCAGGTGATCCGCCCGCTTCAGCCTCCCAAAGTACTGGGATTACAGGCGTGAGCCACCGCACCTGGCCTTATGTTGGCTTTTCTAAATCACTGCCTCAGCTCCTTTCAATGTAAAGTACTTAGATTTTTCATTTATGCTGTGTCCGCCCATTTGTTTTATTCCTCCAATTGTTTTATGATTGTTGCCTTTGCTGAAAGTATTTTACTTCAGCTTCACAAAAAAAGAAGTATCAGGTAAGTAGAATTTGGCACCATCTGCTTGGAACTTAGTTATGATGTATTGGTGCCTTTTTCTAGATGATAAAAATTTGGAAATGCTAAGTGCATATTGAAAGCAATATTGCAGTAATTTAATGCACAGGTGTCTAAGGCATTGCTAGCAAGATGGACAAGATAATTTAAATGCTGAATGTAACTGCCTCGGGCTTTAGGAAATTAAAGAAACCCAGTGAGGCAAGAAGTTTTTTCTTGTAATCCATATGAACTATCTCAGAATGTATTTAGTGCACATTATTTGTTAAATATATCTGGGATTTTAGAATTAATTGAAGTGAACAGATTTTTGTAATGCCCATGAAAGTTTAGAGGCTGTCCTCATAAAATAATGTTCAAAATAAAATGCTGCAGAAAAATGTGACTGATAATTTGGCAATAAGGTGAAAGGCAGTTTGCTAAAGTGTTTTCAAGTATGGATTCTGGAATTTGACAGACCTTTCTTCAGCTGTTTATTCTATCACTTCCTTGGCATGTGACCTATCATTAACTACACTCTCTTAAGCCTCAAGTTTTAGTTTCTTTATCTATAAAATGGGCATATTAGTAGTAACTATTTCAGTTATTGATTGTTGTGAAACAAAGCACCCCCCAAATATATATATATATTTATTTATTAATAAACTTTTAAGTTCAGGGGTACATGGTTAGGTAAATTTGTGTCATGGAGGTTTGTTGTACAGATTATTTTGTCACCCTGGTATTAAGCCAAGTACCCATTTGTTATTTTTCCTGTCTTATCCCTCCTCCCACCCTCCACCCTCTGGTATTCCTTAGTGTCTGTTGTTCCCCTCTATATGTCCATGTGTTCTCATCATTTAGCTCTCACTTATAAGTGAGAATATGCAGTATTTGGTTTTCCGTTCCTGCATTAGTTTACTAAGGGTAGTGGCGTCCAGCTCCATCTATGTTCCTGCAAAGGACAAAATCTCATTCTTTGTAATGGCTGCATAGTTTTTCATTCCCAAAATTTAAAATTACAATTGATTACATCATTATTTGGGCTGAGTTGGTTTTTTTTTTTTTTTTTTCTTCATGAGGTGTCAACTTGGGTGCTAGAAAGACAAGTCATTTGGAATCTCAATGCAGACTTAGAGCTGGAAATTGGGGGCCCTTGGTTCTTCGCCACCTGGCTGCTTGGATTACCTTGCTGAGTGGCATCTGAGTTCCTTGATGAAATAGTCCAAGAGTAAACAATCCAAGAAGGAGAAAGTGGAAGCTTTCAGGCCAGTTAAGAGTGGGCTCAGAATTGCTAACACCATTTCCACCATATTCTATTCATTGATTGTGAAGATTAATAACATAAAATTTAAGTAATTTACACAGACCCTAGTTCATAATAAACCTTTATTCAGGTTTTGCTAATGTTGATATTATACCAGTATACGGTTATAACTAAGATTACAGGAAATCGTGTCAGGACAGCTAGATTAAGACTTAAAATGAAACATATGTAGGCACTATAAATGGAGAGTCTTTAAAGGTCATCTGGTCAACCTAACTCACTTTATAATTCTATAAAAGGAGTCTTAAAGAGGGGCAGGACTTACTCAAGGTCACACAGTTTATGGAAGAGTTGAAAGTTAGGCTCCTACCTAGACCATCGTTTTTTTAGAGTGGACAAGTTTCTTCCTTTCTCTGGGACTTCGGATCCTCCATCTGTAAAATGGAGATAGCAATAGTACTTCTCTTCAAGTAGTGTTGTAAGAATTTCATGAATTGATATATGCAAAGTGCTTGTTACTGTGTTTTAAAACTATGTTCAATAACTGATACCACTACTACAGCAATTCTTCTAATATTATTATTTTCATCGTTATCATTACTCCATGCTGGTATAGGAGCTGCTTGATTACATCTTGGTTGAACTGATGTTATTCTGGATTTTGAGTCCAAGTTTTATTTCACAATGTGCCCCCAAAATAGGAGTTTGGCATTAATTAAAGATGAGATTAATTTTACTACAGTCAGCACCCCTGCCAGCTCTGTATCCTTTCTTTTCTACTTGTGAAGAGGCCACAAGTTATTCAGTGCACTGAAGGTCTGCCAATTAATAGTGAAGCTGGTTTGAGTATTTCCTGCCACTATGAGAGAAACCATCCCTGTGACCTTAAACACTATTTTTATACCAACGATCTCTATGTTAGTAGATGCAGTCTGGAATTAAATATTCAACTGCCTATTCAACACCTCTCTTTAGATGTCTAAGAGTCATCTCAAACACCAAAATCAAATTCCTGATTTTTCCACTGAAACTGATTCAGCTTCCCCAATTCAGTTGACGACAACTTTGTCTTTCCATTTGTGCAGGCTAAAAGGTTAGAGGCCCCAAAACCTTTATATTTGACTCCTATCTTTTTCTCACACTCTGTCCAGTATTTTAAAGACCTGTTGCCTCTGTCTCCAAAATATACTCAGAATCTCAGGAATTCTCAATACCTTCACAGATACCACCTGGCCTAACTGATTATCATGATCTCTCTGCGTGGTTTCTGTGATAGCTTCCCAGTTAGTCTCCTGTTTTCCCCCTTGCTTTGCCCAAAACTTATACTCAACGTGGTAGCTGTAGAGATCCTTCTAAAATGTAAGTTGGATCTTTTCACTACCCTACTCCCCAATCTGCCTTTTTCCTTCTCCCCATTTTGCAACTTCCTCTCTTATGACTCTTCCTCTCATTGCTCACTTTTTTACAGCCACACCACTTACCCTGCTGTTCAGCAAACACAACAGGGATAGTCCAACTTGGTCTCTTTGCTTACCTGATCTTCCACTTAGGACATTCTTCTACCAAATATCTACTTAGATAACTTATTAGCTCTCTCTCTTTAAGTCTGTGCTTGAAACGCATTTTTGGCCAGGCACGGTGGCTCATACCTGTAATCCCAGCACTTTGGGAGGCCGAGGTAGGTAGATCACCTGAGGTCAGGAGTTCATAACTAACCTGGCCAACCTGGCGAAACCCCATCTCTACTAAAAAATACAAAAATTAGCCGGGTGTGGTGGCAGGCATCTGTAATCCCAGCTGCTCAGAAAGCTGAGGCGGGAGAATTGCTTGAACCTGGGAGGTGGAGGGTACAGTGAGCTGAGATTGCACCATTGCACTCCAGCCTGGGGGATAGAGCAAGACTCCATCTCAAAAACAAAAACAAAACAACAACAAAAAAAGAAACTCATTTTCTCAGTGCCACCTGTTTTGATCATCCTCTTTTATAATGCATTCTGTTTCTACCCTACTGTCCTCCGCACTTCTCATCCCCCTTTTCTACTCTACTTATTTTTTCTTTTGCCATAGCACATATCACTGGGCAACATACTGTATAATTTACTGATTGATTATGTTTATTTTTTGTCCTCCTACATCTGAATATCAACTTCATGAGGTAAAATGTATTTACTCTGCTTATTTACAAGTATATATTCCAAGTGCCTAGAAGAGTGCCCAGAAGATAGAATTGCCTAATAAACATTTGTGAATGAATGAACAATCTTTTGAGTTTCACTAAAATAAATTGCCATCAAACCAGGAAAGCTGTCTCTAAAGGCTGTAATGTCTCTTATCTTATCCACTCATGTGGCTTCCATGCAAGTTCTATATATTTATTTCAACAGTTCTTCCATCTCTTCTCTCTTTCTTTCTCTTTCTTCCATACTCCAACTTTAATATATAGCTCCTGACAAAATATTTCCACGTGGATAACCCAAAAACATATGAAATTTAACAAACTTGGATTCTTAATCCACTGTATTCTCTTCCTTCTCTTGTGTGCACTATCTCAGCTAATGACATCACCATCCATTGAATCATTTAATTCAAAAACAATTGATGTAGAATATTATTAACCAGAATGAGGCCTCAGAGTTATTAGAATTAGTCACAAACACAGAAGCAAAATAACACCATTTTTTGGTCACTGTTTCAGATAAAAAGCGGACAAATACTTATATTTAACCATGGCTACTCAGACGATGCAAGATGAAGAACTAAAATTGTATGCAAAGGTATAATTTTAGTGATGGGCCATCAAATCTCATTTAGGTAAGGAATACACTGAGTACATGGGGGTATTGTACAGTAAAAAGAGGTTCAGCAATTAGATTAAAAGTTAAAGCTGATGGAGTTGAATAATTGTCAGAATCAAGATACCAAAGTTAGAGAGCTGGAAATATAGGCAAGTTTTTGAAATTTTGATTTTGGAAATGGCACATCTATTAGTAATAAGATATAAGTTATTACTTACATTATATATTAATCTTATTACTAAACTATTTCCAAGTTATATACATGGAAAATGAGTGGGAGCAGTATCATGGAAAACAAGAAAATTGGAGGTGAGGATGTAAAAAAATCAAGAGGCTAGAACACTGAATATGCTATATTTGGGGTTATTGATTTCATTAAGGAGATGACAGCCATATTAGCAGAGAGGAAGGTAGTAAGCAGGATGCCATTTTTCAGTGGCTCTGAAAGTGACTGGGATGCAGTAGATAGCTTTAGACTTCCATAAACCAAGAGTTCACCCAAATTCCTTAAATGTGATCTCTTCCCAAGATGTATTTATCGATTTTCCTCTAATATAGCTCTAAAATCAGTTCATTTTTCTCCATCTTTTCTGCCGCTGTCTTGGTTCACATTCATGTAATTTCAAACCCAGGTTATTACAATAGCCTCTTAATTGTTTTTTAAACCTCTGTGAATCCCAAACAGATTTTTTTTAATACAAGAAAATTTGTTAAACTAATAAATTAATAAATAACATTTTTCTTAGTTGGTGATAATATAATATAGCCAACACTACTTACTACCTCTCCAGAATGCATTGCCATCTTGTTTTTCCTTAATAGCAAAATCTTTTTATTGTTTTCAAGTATCTGCCCTACATTCATGTGCTTACAGACAAACTAAAACCATTTCCTGTGCAAAGAATGCCAGATTAGATCATGGTCAGTGTTTCTCCAAAAGGATCTCTTGATATTTTAGGTGGTACTATTCTTCCTTGTGCAGGGGTGTCAGTGCATTGCTGGATATTTAGAAGCCCAGATATTTTCTGAGACATAGCAATAGAGTATCCAGACATTGTGACAAGCAAAATGCCTCATAGTATTATTGTCTAATTGTGAATCATGAGTCCAAGCATGCAGAGTAGATATGGGATCCAATACTGACTATTAAGAAGTAAAGAAAATTGTATTGGGAAACACCTATGAAGAGTTTATTCATATTGTCTGGAAGACTACAGTAAGACATGCCCTTTTCCTCTGGAGTACGTCAGGTCCATATTGATCACCTTGACTGCTATCTTGCTACCATCCTGGAAATGAAACTATCCCCAAGCATGTTGAACTGGAAGAATACCAAAACCCTGGGTCTTTGAATTGCTAAATCAAATAACTCTGAGGTTCGTACTATCTTGGGATTTCCCTTTGTGTCAGATAACAAAATTTTTCACATTTACACTAGTTTCAGTAGGGATTTCCATTACTTATAGCTCAAAGCACCCTAAGTAATCCATATAATATACTTGGTCCTTAAACTTACCTGAATAAAAGGGAAATTTTCAACCGAAAAGCTTATTATTGTTGGAAGTTAAAACCTAATTTGTATTACAAGATATCTCTCTCTCTTTCTCCTCCTAATGCATTCAGATAATTGATTTAAAGGCAGAGAAAAAAAATATTTGGAAAAAATAACAGGCAGCTTTGTTGCTTCAACCAAATATGTATCGATTTCTTTGCTAGAGGAAATGAGAAATAAGTTTCTGTCTCCTACAGCTTATTGGTAAAATCAGTCCTTTGCTATTTCTAGATTGATCCATTATCTTCATTATCTTTCCTCCTCTTTTTTTCTTTAAATGAAAAGAGGCTGCTTTTAGGGAGCAGCTGGATACAAGGACAAGCCAACGTATCAATTTCAACTTTTTAGTGGACACAATGGAATAAGTCCAAAGGACTTTTTGGTTATAACCAGAAAAAAATTATTTCCAGTGAAGTTTTCTGCACCCATAAGCAGAAGAAAGGAGGCTCTAACCAGTCTTTAGGGCCAATTTCACACTTCAGTTTGTCTTTGACCCACTAGCCACAGGTAGGAACGATGCACAGCAGAAAACCAGAGAGAAAAGTAAAGAGGGAAACTTGGCTGAAAGTGAAGAACTTTTACAAGGTCAGGTCTTTTTTTCTGAGTGATTCAAGGTGTAACTTACTTGAAAGCACTGATGATCAAGTTAACACGTTGTTTCAGAACTTATGCAGAAATAGAAACTGCAAATCTTTGATGTATTCCTTTTGGACAAGCCTTCATCTAGTAGATCACAGTGGAGGAGAGTTTTAGTTCTCCCAGTCTTACTCTGTCCCTTGAAGAGGTTAGGAAATAGGGCTATAAACTTCTTCCTGGAACATGTAAATGAGAGATAAATCTACATTCCTTTGAAGACTGTTTGGATATTCATCAGGCATTCCTGAAATGTAGTCACTCTATTTAAACAGCACTTAGATAGTTGAAATTGCCTGCCAGTAAAAGGAGGAAGTGGGGGGACAGGGAGAAGCTGGCTTGGATTACAGGGATGAGGGTTTTAGGGATGCTGGAGGTCCTAAAACTGTCCTCCAAGAGTCTTGACTATAATCATTCTCCTTCCATCCTTTCAGGCAGTTTCCCCGTGAGCACTCTCTACTTTTATGCAGTGACATCTCCCCGTTTCTAGCAAGCTCTACTGGTAACAGAAACAAACTACATAATATTCCACTCCCGTGATAAAATAGGCCTCTTAGCTTTTCTCAGCTTGCTTCAGTATTCATCTGAGTAAAACTTAAGTTTTTTATTTTTATTTTTTTACATGATATATTATCTCCTTCCATTCTTCAAAGGGTTAAGACTATTTGTTGTCTCTGGTAAAAACTTGTAGTGAATATTTGTCTTTTTCTTTTCTCTCTCTCTTTTTCTTTCTCTCTTTCTCTCTTGCTCTCTCTTTTCTGTCTCTGACTTCCCAGCAACTCCTCCTTCTTTCTCTTATTGGAAGGTTTCAGAGCCCACTTATTACTGTAGAAGCCTAAAATTGGAGATCCTAGTTTCCTATTCACTCTTTTAGGAGGGACTCAGACATGTGACATAAGCTTAACAATCAGATAAACTTGAACCTAGAGGTAGTTATACAAAAGATGGTAGAGGAGAATCCCTTTTGTTTTTGGTCCATTGGTATCCTTTCCTGGTGTGTGCTGCCAGCAGCAGTAAGCTGTGTCTCCTCCCGGCAGCGGGAGGCGCTGTGCAAGGTGAGGCATCTGGTATTGGACTGTAGTTGCTGCCCTGCTCACAGGACTGGTTCTGTGGGATGGTTTGACTTAAGAACATGGCTGCCTAACTTACCGCATTCTGCCTGTTTTCTGAATCCTATTCTTAAGGCTGCTTTCCTCAGGTATATATATATGTGGCCATTTTCGACATCTTTTAATAGGTACCTCATGATTCATCAAAGTTAATATTTTCACTGCCTCCTGAATTCATTTTCAAAGTAAATTCAGTCCTAGTTCACTATCAGGTGAAGAAACTTTAAATCAGTGGTAATCAACTAGGGATGATTTTATTCCAAGGGAAACATTTGTAAATCTCTGGAGATAATATCGGTTGTGTTTTTCACGGCAGAAGAGGGTGGTACTGGCATCTAGTGGGGAGCACAAGACAGTCCCCCACAACAAAGAAATATCTACCCCAGGCTTTATTTTGCTGAGGGTGAGAAACCCTGTTTTAAAGACAGACAGCTGCAAGCTTCTGTCGGCGGCCTGGTTATTTACACTTTGTGATCTTGAACAAGACATTTAACCTCTATATGCAGTTTCCACATTTGTAAAGTAGGGGTCATGTCCATTAGAATCAAATGAGAATGTATAGAAAATGTCATGTCCTTGCATAGCAGATGTGCAAGCAATGAGTGTTGGGTTGCTTTCTCCCTTCCCGTCTTTCCTTCTTGGTCTTTTCCTATTACACAGAAAGGAGTTTGGAAATTATTTTAAACTCTCTTGTCACCAAGATTCTTCTATTTTAATCTTGCCATCTTTTGTAATTCAGCTTCACTTTCTCAAGTATCCCCAGGAGAAATTTCTTTTATTAGCTCCCTATGAACCATCAAGCAGTACATATAGTACATAACTTTGTTTTTAATTTCAGTATCAATTTTATGTGTGTACGTCTCCCACTTAAAGCAAAAGTTCCTTGAGAGCAGGGCTCACATCTTATGACATCATAGAGTTTAACACTACACAATTGTGCATGGTAGGTGTTAAATGTTTGCTGATATATCTGTTGAATAAAATAATTCATTGGCTAGCCCCCAGTGTAGATATGATGGTTCAACTATGCAGTCGTTCTGGCAAAAGGCAACACTTTTGAAGGTATTTCCTGTATCTCACCACTTCTCTTCCAGTTTACACTTCATTCTGGCAAATCCTGCTTTGCAAATACCATTTTATTGCACTTTGTTTTGGTTATAAACCTAAGAAGTAAGACAAGTTTAGAAAATGGAGTTGCTCCTTCTTGCCTCCCTTTTTGCAAAGCCAGGTCAATGTCTGTCCATATATATATAGATGATACATATAATATGCTCATTTTAACAATGGTTTCCTATTGTTTTATGCACAGTGCTGATTATAATGGGAATGGTTTTAGGTTAGAGAAAGGAGGGTGGATGGTACCATCGTCAATTTGTGTCATGCATGGATGGCTGTTGGTTGGGCTCCAAGTGAATTGTAACTACAGTTGAGTTTACCTGATTATTTCTATTGCTTCCTCCACTGTTTGGTTCCAATCTGTAACTCAAGTTCCTCTGATTTGCCTCTTAAATATAAAGTTTCCAATCTGTGTGTCTCTCTCTCAGTTTATTTCTGTCATCTATCTTTAAAATCCCTCAATGGAGTTTCACATTTTAGCAGGGACTGGGAAAGTGGGGAATAAAGTTAAATTTCCTATCAGGTCTTCCCAAACTGCTTTTGGATTATCTATCCAAACCCATTTATAGCAACTTACCATTTAAGAACTTTTCCCTCTAGAAACAGTTATTTTTATATTATGCTTCCTTCATACACAACATACACATGTGCCAAAACACACACACACACACCTCATGCTGTTACACAATCAGTGTTTTGCTCATGCCATTTCTTCCTACTTGAATACCTTTTCTTCTCTTCTGTGCTCAACTCCTCCCTGCTCATTCATATGCCATTTGCTCTATAACCATCTCTACCATAGACTTAACTAAGCACCCTACTTTAGTGCTTCTGCAACTGAAATTATTTTTTTCCCTGGTGCTGAAACTAATTATTATAGAATCTGTCTTCCCTTCTAGACTGTGATGTCATGGAAGGCTCTAAATTCACCAGTGAGCAGGGGAAAACAGGTTGTTGCATAAAACTGAACATGCAGTGAAAACCAGGGGTCTGTTAGCTGCATGTTCGTTTTGTGGTGGGACGGTTGCCTAACTTCAAGTGGGAAAATATTATCTGTTATCAGTGAACTCTTGGAGTACAGTGTAGAAGAAATCTGATGCCATGATTGATTGGTAATGTCTGCCTATGGGCAGAAGTGCAAGTAGCAGGTTTGTGAATGGACACTCTAAATATCAGGTGTTTAGACCCAAGCCTCTGAAAAATGTATACACTTGGGTTAAAATACCATCTTCAAACCCTGTTTCTTTTCTTTTGTAAGTGGCTATCAGCTATCATTGTTGTGACATACATGTAGAAGTGGTATTAATAGGCACTTTGATTTTTTGCAATCAAAAGCATCATGTTTTGTTTTTCTGGCCTGGAATCCTGTTAAAATCAAGGAGCAGGTGCTCAATGCTTATTCTCAGAAGCTTATGGGGAAACTTCAGAGAGCTTACTTTGTATTTTAAGACTAAGCATTGGAACTACAGAATGACCCTGAACCTCGAGTGCTTGAGTCTCCACAACAGACCAAGGGAGAAAATGGGGCAGTTTGGTTTTTTGTGGGTCTGTGACTACCTTTGTTGTCCTTTCCCTGCAAAATCTTAAAAGAGGCAAGCCTCTACCTCTACTATCTTCCCACTGTTCAGATGTACTCAATTAGACTAATTTATTGGAGACAGATAACTAAAGCAACAAGTTATGCTACATCCAGTATGACAAGAGATGGCTATATTCATATGTTTGTTTAGATTTTCAAGAAAATTGATATAAACTAGTATGCTATGTTCCAAATTTATAACTCCAAGGACATAAATAAAGGACCAGAATGACTCAAGTCTATTACTGCTATGTTCAAATGTAATAGTCAAAGTTATGAGAAGGGAAACAGCTTCAACCTAAAAAGGACAGACGCTGGCCAATGAATGTTTTTCACACCTGGGGAACAGTGCATTCAGAAATGGAAGACATGAGCAAATGAAAAGATTCATGTATCAGTGATGTGCAGGAGAAATGAAGCAATCTCTGAACTTGTAGCACTTATATTTTAATGGAGGAATCAAGACATGTACATAATTAATTGTAAAGCAGACTAGAGTGTGTATTATACTAGCAGTGCAGGTAAAATGCTGAGAGAGCACAGTGAATGAAGACTGTGGAAACCTTTAGGATTCAGTATCTATATAATCTTCAATAGGAGAAGGAGGAGAGAAATTGAATTCTGGATTGAATAAGTATCTGTGCAGAGGTATAGAGGATTTTAGATCAGTTCTCAGACTACTTTCCATGTGCTAAGTACTGTGCTAGGTCCTAGAAATAAAGGGATATGAGTAAAATATAGTTCCTGCCACTAAGGGAGAATATTTAGGCCAGTTTGGATGAAATATTGACATAAAGGATAAGTAGTTAAAAGATAGAGTATAATTAGATAATTAAAAGATTTGAATGAAAATGAAGGAGTTGAGTTTACTTGATTTACTTGATTCTTCTTTGCTTATTAAAGGCTTTGGGGAATGGAAGTGACCTGTTTCTTTTCTTTTCTTTTTTCTTTCTTTCTTTCTTTTTTTCTTTCTTCTTTTTTTTTTCTTTTTTTGAGATAGAGTATCACTCTGTCACCCACGCTGGAGTGCAGGGATGCAATCAAGGCTCGTTGCAGTCTCAACCTCCCGGCCTCAAACGATCTGCTCACGTCAGCCTTTCAGGTAGATTGGACCACAGGTATGCACAACCATGCCCAGCTAATTTTTTTATTTTTAAGTTTTTTGTAGAGATTAGGTCTTGCCATATTGCCCTGGCTGATTTCAAACACTTTGGCTCAGGCAATCCTTCTGCTTCAGCCTCCCAAAGTGCCTTGGGATTGCAGGCATGATCCACCATGACCAGTCATAATATTTTTATTTGTTTTAATTTCATGTTATCTCTAATGTTACTTGAAACTCTTTAATGAAAGCTATTTAATTATTTTAAAAGTATACTGAAGTATCATTAATTTGGATTCTATTTTTTTCTTAATTCCAACAGGTTTGCATTAAAATTTACTTTTGCATTTTCTATGAGGAAAGGATTTGATTTTCTAAATGACAAATAACATCATTGAGATTCTTGGAGGAATGTTTTCATTTCAAACTTGTTTTAAGCACTTAAAACATTTATTTGTGTGTCCATGGTATATTTGCTCATGGTTAGAAGTTAATTAATGCTGAGTTAGTTAAAGATTAATATAATTAATGATACAGCCTGGCTCTGTGTCCCCACCCAAATCTCATTCCAAATTGTAATTCCCAGTGTTGGAGGAGGGGCCTGGCATGAGGTTACTGAATCATGGCGGTGGACTTCTCCCTTGCTGTTCTTGTGATAGAGTTCTCACAAGATCTGGTTGTTTGAAAGTGTGTGGCACAACCCTTCTCTCTCTCTCCTGTCAGCCATATGAAGATGTGCTGGCTTCTCCTTCACCATCTGCTATGATGGTAAGTTTCTGAGACCTCCACAGAAGCAGAAGCCTGTACAGCCCACAGAACTGTGAGTCGATTAAGCCTCCTTTTTTTTTTTAAATAAATTACATAATCTCAGATATGTTTTTATAGCAATGTGAAAATGGACTAATTAATTAATGTATCCTATAATCTCGGTTTTAAGTTATTTGATACCATCATTTCAGAAAAAACTAATTGGATTGGTGAGTTTTTTAACTTTTATATTATCTCTTAAGCTAGAACTATTTTGGGAATTTACATCTAGTTTGAAGCTAGGGCTCTAAAATAATCTTATTATTTCATGGGAAAGCCCACATATCTACCACCTATATGACTTCTTCAATAGTAGTAAAAAGCCTACCAAACATAAAAAGTCTAGGACCAGATGGATTCACAGCCAAATTTTACCAGCGCTACAAAGAAGATCTGGTACTATTCCCACTGAAACTATTCAAAAAAATTGAGGAGGAGGGACTCCTCTCTAATTCATTCTATGAGGCCAGAATCATCCTAATACCAAAACCTGGGAGACACAACAGAAAAAGAAAACTTCAAACCAATAACCTTGATGAACAGAGATGCAAAAATCTTCAACAAAATACTAGCAAACCGAATCCAGAAGCATATCTCAAAGCTAGTCCACCATGATCAAGTAGGCTCTGTCTCTGGGATGCAAGGCTGCTCAACACAGGCACACCAATCAATGTGATTAATCACAGAAACAGAACTAAACACAAAAACTACATTTCAATAGATCAGAAAAGGCTCTCAATAAAGTTCAACATCCCTTCATGTTAAAAACGCTCAACAAATTAGGCACTGAAGGAACATACCTCAAAATAATAAAGCCATCTATGAAAAATCCACAGTCAACATCATACTGAATGGGCAAAAGCTGGAAACATTCCCCTTAAAAAACAGAGCAAGACAAGGATGCCCTCTCTTACCACTCCTATTCAACATAGTACTGGAAGTCCTAGCCAGAGCAATCAGGCAAAATAAATAAATAAAGGCATCAAAATAGGAAGAGAGGAAGGCAAACTGTCTCTGTTTGCAGACAATATGACATTATACCTTGAAAACCCCACAGTGTCTGCCCAAAAGCTCCTTGATCTGATAAACAGCTTCAGCAAAGCTTTAGGATACAAAAATCTATGTAAAAAAATCAGTAGCATTCTTATACACCAAAAATATCCAAGCTAAGAGCCAAATCAAGAATGCAACTCCATTCACAATTGCCATGAAAAGAATAAAATACCTAGGAGTACAGCTAAACTGAGAGGTGAAAGAGCTCTACAATGAGAATTATAAAACACTGCTCAAAGAAATCATAGATGACACAAATGGAGAAATATTCTCTGCTCATGGATAGGAAGAATCAATATTGTTAAAATGGCCTTACTACCCAAAGCAATTTAGAGATTCAATGCCATTCCTATTAAATTATCAATGATATTCTCCACAGAATTAGAAAAAAATTATTTTAAAATTCATATGGAACCAAAAAAGAGTCCAGATAGCCATGGTAATCCTAAGCAAAAAGAACAAGGCTGAAGGTATTACATTACCTGACTTCAAACTATGCTAAAAGGCTGCACTAACAAAAACAGCATCGTAGGGGTACAGAAAACAGGCACATAGACCCATGGAACAGAATAGAGAGCCCAGAAATAAGGCCACACACCTATGACCAGCTGATCTTCAACAAAGCTGACACAAACAAGCAATGGGAAAAGGACTCCCTATTCAACAAATGACATAATTGGCCAGCTGTATGCAGTAGATTGATATTAGACCCCTTCTTTATGCTATATATAAAAATCAACCTAATGGCCAGACATGGTGGCTCACGTCTTTAATCCCAGCCCTTTGAGAGGCCAAGGTGGGCAGATCACCTGAGATTAGGGGTTCGAGACCAGCCTGGCCAACATGGTGAAACCCTCTCTCTAACTAAAAGTACAAAAATTAGCTGAGTGTGGTGGCACGTGCCTGTATCCCAGCTACTCAGGAGGCTGAGACAGGAGAATCACTTGAATCTGGAAGGTGGAGTTTGCAGTGAGCTGAGATCGTACCACTGTACTCCAGCCTGGGCAACAAGGTGAGACTCTGTGTCAAAAAAGGAAAAAAACAAAAACCAACTTAAAATGGATTAAAGACTTAAATGTAAAACCTAAAACCATTAAAACCCTGGAATATAACCTAGGAAATACCATTCTGGACATAGGACCTGGCAAAGATTGCATGACAAAAATGCCAAAAGCAATTGAAACAAAAGCAAAATTTGACAAGTGAGACCTAATTAAACAAGAGAGTTTCTGCACAGCAAAAGAAACTATCAACAGAGTGGGACAACCTACAGAATGGGAGAAAATATTTGCAAACTGTGCATCTAACAGACATCTAATATCTAGAATCTGTAAGGAAGTTAAATTAACAAGCAGAAAACTAACAAGTCCATTAAAAAGTGGGCAAAAGACATGAGCAGACACTTTCCAAAGGTGTGGATGTAGCTAACAAGCATATCAAAAACTGCTCAACATCACTAATCATTAGAGAAATGCAAATCGAAACTACATAAGATACCATTTCACATCAGTAAGAATGGCTATTATTAAAAAGTCAAAGAATAACAGATGCTGGTGAGGTTGCAAAGAAAAGTGAATTCTTACACACTGTTGGTGGGAATGGAAATTAGTTCGGCTATTGTGAAAAAGCAGTTTGGCAATTTCTCAAAGAACTTAAAACAGATTTACTGTTTGACACAGTAACTCATTACTGGGTATATACCCAAAGGAAAATACATCATTCTACCATGGGGACACATGCACATGTTCATTGCAGCACTATTTACGATAGCAATGAACTCAACCTAAATGCCCATCAATGGTAGACTGGATTTTAAATAATGTGGTACATATACACCATAGAATACTATGCAACCATGAAAGAGAATTAGATTCTATCTTTTGCAGCAACATGGATGAAGTTGAAGGCCATTATCCTAAGCAAACGAACACAGGAAGAGAAAATCAGATACACATGTTCTCACTTACAAGTGGGAGCTAAACATTGAGTACATATGGACACAAAGAAGGGAACAACAGACACTAGGGCCTCCTCGAGGGTTGGGGGTGGGAGAAGGGTGAGGATTGAAAAACTACTTATTGGGTACTGTGCTTATTACCTGAGTGATGAAATAATCTGTACACCAAATCTCCATGACATTAAATTACATATAAAATAAGGGTGCACATGTCCCCCTGAATCTAAAATAAAAGTAAAAAAAAAAAAGACTTCTCCAACAACCATTTAAATAAAATTTTATTTTATTTTTAATTGACTAATAATTGAATATACTTGTAGGGTACAACGTGATATTATTATACATGAATACATTTTGGAATGATTGATTCCGGCTAACTAGCATATCCATCACCTCATATATTTATCATTTCTTTGTGGTGAGAACTTTCAAAATTATCTTAGCTATTTTGAAATATACAATGCATTTGATAGTCATGGTCATCAGTGTTTTGGGTTTTGGGCTCAATGCAATCAATATTACAGCTTGGAAATAAAACTCCTAATCCAAAAGGGATCAGACTATCCTACTATTCTACATTAGAATCCTAAGGATCAAAAATACCAGTATCACATACTTAATTAGCGTCTTTCAATGAGCCAATGAAATCATTTACACTCTTACTGACAACACTTTAGTAGTTGGAAAGATACTAAGAAATGCCCCTTTGTGTAAAATTATGGCTGCTAATTAATTGTCAGCATAACAAGTAATAATAACTCGTAATAATTGGTACTAACTGCTAATCTGCTAATCACTGGTAGCAGTAAGCACACTAGACAAAATTCATTCTCCAGGATTTGAGTTCATGGCCTTTGGACTGATCATTATCATTCTCCATAGAAATGAATAGAGCTCTTAAATAGTAAATATTTGAAAAGTGAATGTTATAGAAAACTCAACAATTTGTTAAAAATCAACAGATATTGAGTACTGTATACTCAATGTTAGAGGGTCATAAGAGGAATTCAAAAATGATGTTAAGGTGAGCAGCCTTTAACTTACCCATTTGTCCTAAGTATTCTCACTTTTACCCCCATGATAATGCTTTATTATGGTTCATATTTTGGAGGACCCTATGATAAATGTTTCTGATTACATTCTGTATTTCCTTTATAGTTTTCTTTGGTGGTTTTGATTGTTTTAAGTAGAGTTTTTCATCTTTTCTATATCTGCTGTGAAGGACATATATAATTTTATGCATGAATGTGCTCCATGGGAGGACATGAATTTTTAATTATTACACCTGGCACCAAGCCATATGACCACTGAAATGCTGACTGAGGCTGTCAAATACTGGCTTTCCTATGGCTGCATGTGTGGTGTTTCAAGGATGCAGCAGAGAAAGATTGGTCTGCATATTTGAACATCTCAACTATAAACCCCAATGCTCACCACCTTCACCATCATTCCAATTACTCAATGAAGACTATGAATGAACATTCAAGTTATAGAAAGTTAACATAAAAGTTCAATTGAGCAAACTTTGTAAGCCAATGGAAAGATTGAACTTCCTTCTTCAATTAATTGCCAGGGACTTGAGGTTATCTTAAAATGAATAAACATATCCAGATATCCAATTTAAGACTTTGTTTCTTTCTTGTGCATCTAGGTAGTTTTAAAACTACCCTTGCTAATTCCCCATATTCTTTTTGATTATTGCCTTTTAGAATATTAGAACTCATAGGGTCCCCTAGTATAGTAAACTAAAGCATATTGGAATTGTTAAATATGATTTACTGACCTTTGCTTTAACAAGTTTAAAATGGTCAGAAATTTCTGAACGTACATTTTGTTTTGTGTGTCATACAAGATATATCATTCTGAAAAAGACAGACATTGGTTTCCTCGTCCCTTTTTCCCTTACCCTCAGCCCCTTCCCACCACAGAGCTATACAAGTAGAAGAGGATTCTGTGATCCATATAAACTGGGTCCAAATATATTCCTTTGAAATAAGCTTGAATACTTTATTGCTTTCTCTTGATGAGACCTTTGGCTTCACAAGGGTAACATTTTTCTCTTGATACTATATACTGGCATTTTAGCAATGATGATGGGAAGTTACTAAACTAGGAAAAAATTGTGAATGCTGCAATTCTTAGGATGTTGTCACCCTTTGCTCTTCCAGAGAGAGATCCTCTACTCCATTATTAACTACTTTTCACAGTAGATGGAGCTGCTAAGTGATTGGTAAGCTTGGCGCATTCATTGGGTCACGTTTTACTACTGAGCCAGGTCCAATCCCAGACTTGGAGTCTGCTCTGGGGCATAGATTTAGGAGAGAAGAAAACTTAATTTAACTTTGCAAGCCTAAGTTAATACACTAGCAATGCATACCATAGAACACCCACAGAAGAACAGGCAACTGTTTCTTGTGTATTCCTCAGTCATTAAGAAACTGGTGTTGGCTGGCGTGGTGGCTCACGCCTGTAATCCCAACACTTTGGGAATCCGAGGCAGGCGGATCACCAGGTCAGGAGTTCGAGACCAGCCCGACCAATATGGTGAAACCCCCATCTCTACTAAAAATGCAAAAATTAGCTGGGTGTGGTGGCACGCACCTGTAATCTCAGCTACTCAGGAGGCTGAGGCAGGAGAATCGCTTGGACCCGGGAGGCCGGGGTTGCTGTGAACTGAGATTGTGCCACTGCACTCAAGCCTGGGTGACAGAGTGAGACTCCATCTCAATGAATAAATAAATAAATAAATAGAAATAAACTGGTGTTATTGTTCTAGTATGTATCACCCCATTAGCAGACAAAAGGAGGGGAGGAGGTGTGACTGGCAAGTATATAGGAAAACGGAGAGACGTTTGTTCCATTTGAACAGCTATGAATTCTTATTCTTTCGAAGTATGAGAACAGCAATGCTTTGTCAACCCTTGTGATGCCAGCTGGCATTCTGATTTCTGTAAAGTTTCCTAAGATTCAGAAATCCAGATGAATTTCTGCCTTCACAGTGTTACCTCATAACTACTGGGTTGGTTCTATTTCTGGTAACTCAGACACTCAAATGTGTAAACATGAATACAATAAGGCCATTTCGAGATAAGTTTACAGTTTTTTTAAGGAAAGAAGAGAAAAACCATATAAAATAAGTAGAATACAAGGCAGAATTAATTAGTTGTTAGGTAAGTAACAGGAAGAAAAAAGAAATGAGTAGTCTTCGGGGACTGGGGTGGGGAAGAAAGGACTGATTCACAAAGGAGGAGGAATAGTTGATAGAATTAGCTAGGCAACTCTTGCACTGTTGGTGGGAGTGTAAACTAGTACAGCTATGTAGAAAAAGTTGGCAAAATCTATTAAAATTATATACGGGCATAATTTTCTATCCAGTAATTACCCTTCTTAGAGGTTATCCTGGGAAACATCCACAAGCTCACAGGGAAGCATGCCCAACAACGTTAATTCTAACAGTGGCTGTAACAGCGGAAACTGGCTGTAATCTATGGATTTCTAAGGAAATGACTATGTAGATAAACTAAAACATAGCCACACTACAGAGTCTTACACAGGTATGAAGAATAATCTGATAACTCTACATTAAAAATATTATAAGACATCTAGGACACAATGTTAAATAAGCAAAATCACATGCAAAATGATAGCACATAAAACAACATGCATGTATGTGCAAATATATAGAAAAATCAGGAGGTGCCACAACAAATTGTTGGCAGCGGATTCTTTCAGAAAGATGCCTAGGATTGAACCTATGTTTAAATGGGACATAAGCCTTAGCTGTATATATGCTTATATTACTCATATAATTAAATTTTTGTAAAATAATTTTTCAATGAAGAATCCAAATAAGCAGGAGAAGAAGCTGGGAAGGAAACAGCAAGATACCTGGGAGAAAATGCAAATGTGCACCCAAGCTCCAAACTGATCCTTAACTCCTTATTGCCCATTCTTCTAATCTGGCTCATCTCAAGTTTTGCTATCTAAAATGCATATATGGTTGGGTTACTCCCCTTCTTAAAAGGGTTATACAAACTCCTTCTGAAGGCCTCTGAAATCTCACTTTACTGCTCCTTTTCAGTTTCACCTCTCTCCAATTCCTTTCCTGCATTTTCAACTGTAGCTGGACCAAACCACTCGCAGTTTGTGCCTGCACCACCCTAGTTGCACCTCTGTGACTTTGTGCGTGCTGCTGGAAAGATCCTCTCCTCTTTGGTCACCTAGTAATCCTCAAGGCTGTCAAGTCCTGGGTAGAAGGCTTTCCTGAGAGCATCACCTCTGTCACTATGAATTACCATATCCTTCTTTTTTGCCTGTATCATCGGCTGCATATACTTCTATCACCTACATCACTCTCTTGGATGCCTTTTTCCTTGCCTTTGGACAGTTTAAATTTTTTATGGGTAGGGACTATGTGTGTCAAAAATTTATTCATTCACTCACTCTTTTATTCAACCAAAAATTTAGTGCCTCTTACATTCCAGGCATTATGCTGGGTGCTGAAGAAGACAAAATAGAATAAAACATATTTTCCCTTCTCAAGAATCTCCTAACAGTGGGGTAAAGGAAGAAATGGGTGGAAAGGTAAGAGCAAAATTAAGATGGTGTTATACCATGGGAGAAAAAAACTTTAAAACCGAGGACATGGTGGACACTGGACATTGCTTTAGCAGGTCACTTCCCAACCTCCCATTTCCTCACCATGTACTGACAATGTCACCCACATTGTGTCTGACTTGCCCCACCTATCAGCAGGCATATAAGCCAAGCAAGGTCAGACACTTCTTCACTCCTGTCATTATATTCTTGAGTAGTGGGACATGAAGACAGACATCTTGGCTGCTTCCAGGGCAGCAGAAGCAGCCCCATGCCATGTGGCCCAGTGGTTCCTGCAAGGGTCTTATTTCTTGTTGTCCTTCTAGTCTCAGCCTCTTGTCTTCTCTTGACTCTGTGAGGTATCGTGCATGCAACCCTATTTCCTTTTCCACTGTAATTTCCTGGGGAGTTAGTTTCTGTCACTTATAACCTACAGCTCTATCTGACATCCTGGGTGAGCAGTAGCTAATGCCACAGAATGGTCAAGAGTCCAAAGCCTGAATAATGTCATTTGGATTCCAATAGAGGGTCATAAGTGACTTCCTTTCTAAGATGCAATTCAGGTTTTTAGTTGGGTCAGAGCTTGATTATAGGGTGCAGTCAACCAGCAGGTTTGTGAACAGATTACTCATCCCATCATGCCTCACTGCATCTTCTCTTGTGATTATTTGCATTCTTGAAGATTCTGATGAATATGGAGGTGAAGAATTCCAAGTAACTAATTTCTCTCCAGGCTGAATGTGCCTATTGGTAACTGTCCAAAGGTCACTAATATATGTCTTTTTTACAAATATGACCAGCCTGGGGTCAGCCAGTTTGCTTTAGAAGCCAAAGGGTGCTGACTTTCTCTGGAATTTGTCTTACCTGAGCAAGTACTTCTTGTTAAATCAGCTAGTTTATTTGCCTTGGCTTGTTTTGGGAACCAGTCAATTATTAATAAGCTTTAAAATGCCTCATGAATTTGATGATAAGGGAGAAGTCTGGATTCCTGACTGACTTCATGAAACAAAGCTCTCCCTACCACACACTCATAACATAGACAGAAGAGCTGGAATCAACCATACAGTCTTACATTTCTTTTCTTTGTACTTGTACCTGTGGGTAGGACAGCGGTGGGGGCCATATATAAATGAATTCAAGTTTAATTAAGACTAAATTAACACAAAAAAACCATACATTGATCACTCAGTTCTTTACTGGTGTGGATAATCACTTTGTTCTGTCAGGCAAGCTTCCTTCCAATTGATTGCCTCGGAGATGACCCAACAAGGCCTCTCTCAAAGCTCTTTTCCTCTGGGAACCAATTCCCAGTCCCACCACCAACCAGGCAGATTTTTCCGTGCCATCACACACACTCCCTCCGGTGAATTGTTAAAGCACCTTTACAGAGTTTATGTTAAGATCTCCAATTATGGATGCAGGGGGACCTCCATTCAAACCACTGACTCTCCTACCACTGGTCGTTCTGTGTGACCTTGGGAAAGCTCTTCATCTCTCTGAATCTCATTTTTATATTCTGCAAATTGGGTCTGATAACGAGCTCATAGTAATTCTTTTGAGGACTAAATAAAGAACATAGATGTGAAAGGCACATTGGTGGGCATGTAGCAATGTGATTATTGATCATCATTTTAAATGATATTTATGTATTCATCATTTATATTTATTAGTTCTCTCCTTAGGACTTACCAAAATCTATAATATTCTAATTTATTTGTTTTATCCCCAAGAGAACATAAAATTTTCATTCTTGTATGCCAAGTGGAGCTAATATTTGTAGAGTAAGCTTTTACTACCATTGTTATTCTGTTAGTCTATTATTATGTCTTATATGATCACTGTTCTAGGCCATGAGGCCAATGTTACTCATTTATGCATGCTGAGCACCTAGCATGGTGTTTGGAAGTGTTTAGAAACTCAACGTCCATTACTGAGTGAATGAATAAAGAAACTAAAGATGCATTGTCCCAAGTGTCCTTTGAAATAGAAACTTCCTTGGTGACAGAGACTGTGGCTATCTTTGTATCCATGGAACCTAATAGGTGTCCAGTAAACATTTGCTGAATTTATTCTGTTAAAATTGAGAGAAGGGATTTGTGACTTAATTACAGAATAGCAGTGAGCTGAGTTCATTTCTGCTAGCCCTTCTATTTTCTGTCTGCCTTGGTTTATTTCTAGTCCCTATTGTGGAACCTGGCATGAGAATCTATCAACAGGAAGACAAAAGGGATTAACTCAGTAAGAACTGAATTGAGTTCTCAGTAAGACTCAACAACATCCCTTTCTAATTCCTATTCAGCCCCCACAGTTGTATCATGGCAGGTGAGAGAAAGAAATCATATTGTGTTCTTGCTTCCTTGCCCATTCTAAATTTTTTTATGACGTGGAAAATCCCAGCATGAAAGGGAGACTGGAAGGGGAAAGTAACTCACATAAGGGTAATAAACAGTCTTAGAGGGTGTCAGGAAAGGTGAGATTTGCTTTAATTGGGAGTGGTGGTACTGTAAAGGGTTGGTTGTATAAACGTGAGTCTTGGCCTTTTTAAACCCAAGACAGTTTAGCTGACTTCTTACCTCCAAAAAACCTGCTTTTTAAATTCACTATGCTGGATGAAAAGGAAGGGAGAAGGTTGACATTGAAGGGAGTTGACTGCTCTTGTCACTGTCTAGGACTATTTCTCTAATTGCTTTATCCATGAAATTGTTCTGCCTTCACCTTCAATGATTAGGACCCATCCAATGCTCCCCTACCAAGATACCAGCAAAGGAGTAGCCAACTATGGCCTAGCCAACTATGACCACCAGAGTGGGGAGCAGTCAATGTGAAAACAATTCACCTGGATTTCTCAACTGGTATTTAACTTGCAATCACTGGTTAACGCTCACCAACACTCTCATCCCATTGGCCAGGCACCTTTGTGCAGAATGCCCTGAACAACACAAGAACTTGGGTTGTAATCCAAATTCTACTAGGTCCTAGGATCACTACTATGGCCTCTTACTAGCTGTGTGACTTTATACAAGTTACTAAACCTCTCTGGGTCTAACCTATATGTATAATGTCGTGTTTGCCTAAAGGTGCTAAGTTCGTCTTTTGGTATCTCTTGTGACTCTCAAATTGTCTTGCCATGAAACTGCTCTAGATATTCCCAGCCTAGACTAGTTGTGGGGGTTGAGTGGGAACATATTGATGATATTCTCACCATTGACCCCCTTTCCTTTCAAATTTCCTCCAAAGACCTTGGTTATAGATAGACTTTGTTCATCGATGTAAACAAACATCTTGTCAGAGCCACATACAGGTTGATAAAAACTGGAAAACATAGAAAGGCCTCTGGACAAATCATTTCACCAGTGCCCTCTTAGGTGGATAACAGGGGACCTTAGAGATGTTTGAATGGCATGTACAGGGACATTCATAACCACATAATCTCACAGCCAGTGACTGAAAACAACCTCAGTGTCCATCAACAAAAGAGTGGACAATAAAATTGTAGTATATTAATATGGCAGAATACTACTTGCCAAAGAAAACAAACTATTGATACATGCAACAATGTGGATCAGTGTCACAGATATTAGGCTGTATGAAAGAAACCAGATGTAAAATGGTACCTGTCTGATACTATTTATATGAATTTAAAGAACAGTGATAGCAATGGAAGTCGGAAGGTGGGTTACCTAGGTATAGATATCATGGATATTGACTGGAAAGAGTATGGGATTACTGACATGCTCTGTATCTTCATCTGGGTGATGGGTACTTGAGAGTTTACATTTATAAAAAAACAATCGATATACTTACAATTAGTGCACTTTATGTATGCTGTATCCCGATAAAAGTGTGTTTATGTATTTACACACACTCATGTAATTATTCAGTGACTGGGAATATAGATAGATAGATTACAGGTAGATGATAGATGATAGATAGATAGATACATAGATAGATGATAGATAGATAGATAGTTTTGGGTTTTGTGTTCTCCCTTGAAGGAAATTATAAAGGGGAACCAAAGGTCTTTTTAGTGAACGAATCCCACAGTGGTGTTACCATCAATAAAAAATGGCCTTTGGATTTAGATGCCTAGAGGCTAGATTATATTGATGGTTATTAGGAAATGCTTCTAAGGAGGGCTAACCTCTACTAAATGAATAATCAGTCTTTGGTTACCCTGAAGGTAGAATATAAATCTAATGGAATTTATTTTGACACAATCAAATTATATTGACTTCCCAGTAATGGCCTCTGTGCCTCATTAGTAAGCACAGGAAAGATTATAGTAAACCATCAATCACAAAACTCATTCAGAACCATCTCTTAAAATGTAGAATCCTCTGCTAGAAACACAATAAGCTTATTAATTAAAACGCAGTTGATACCTCTCTGTTCTTCACAAAATAATTTGATTTATCTGTTCACTCACATGTTAAGGTCAAAGATAAAGAAAAATACCATCAGCAATATTTTAAAAAAATCTTTTAAAATGTATGTATATCTAGAACTTTTTTCCTTTTTTGAATGTGAGTGATAACGAAAACAAAGGATAACAAAGATTTATAACTTATTAATTTGAAAATATACAGATGTGAGCAGCATTGCTGGAAAACCTATCAGTTTATTTCAGTTTATTTACATAGTACCCAAATAATTGTGTTGACATGGAAATATTAATGTGCCTAAATTCTCAACTCTATGCTTATAATTTTCTAACAAATTATTAAATTTCAGAATTTATTATACATTATGTTCATTCACGTGAGAAAAAGAAAAAAGGAAAAGGAAATGACAGAAATTCACTTAATAAGGACCAAGCAAAAGCAGGCATGTATTATTGATGAAGAATTTTTCTCTTCAATGTAAATTCCCATTTTAGAATGTATTAGAGAACTTGGAGGAAGAAGACAGCTGCATGGCAATATCAGGATTTGCTAAAACATATGGAGTGCAACCCATAAACCCACAAGTTTTATTAGAGTGGCCAGGAAACATGTTTCTTTCCATCCACCTAATTCTAATAAGATGCTAAAGCAAAGGTCATCATGTAGCAAATGGTTTTTCAACAGCATCTCCCAGGACTCCGGGGTTATTTGGAGGGCAAGCTTTCCCAATTCCCTCCCCTTTCAAAAGAAGTACAGAGAGAGAAAAAAAATGAGAATGCTTTTTCTAAGGAAAAATATGTTATAGAAATGCTAAGAAAGACAACAACAATGTATTCTTTCCAATAAAGACACCTCAGTTTCAACACGTTGCATGTCCACAAAGAAAGGAACCACAATTGCAATAAGGTTCTGGTACAAGGAAATAATAAAACCATTTTAAAGATAAGTCTTCATTATTTTTTGGTAGGAGGGAAAAACTTTCCAAGGGGATAAAATACTACTCTTGTGTTTACAAATGAGAACACTGAAGCCAGGTGGGTAAAGTTACCTGTCTGAGGTCATTGTTTCTCAAACCATCTTTCCTGGACGAGTGACATTAGCAGTACCTGGGAACCTGTTAGAAGGGCAAATTGCCAGTCCCCACTCCAGACATATGAAATCAGAAACTCTGGGGACAGGGCCCAGCAATCTGTGTTTTAACAAACCCTCCAGGTGATTCTGATTCTGCTAACGTTTGAGAACCGCTACCCTAAATTGTTAGAGAGGAAACTAAAAGTCTTACAGCTAGAACCAACTTCTCCTTGCTGGAAGTCCTAGTGACAAAGCTAAGAATAGAGCCAAGTAGGCCATTAAAACTTATTCCTTAAGTTTTACCACTCTGTGGACAATCTCAGAGAACACACATTATTCATATTACATTAAAGTGGACCTTGGGGTAAGATAAGTTCTCCATACTAGTAACAATAGGATTGTGGGAAAAGCAAAATGAGTCAACTTAGCCAAATCTTTTTAGAAGTAGGAAATGTACCTTAATTTTAGAGGTTTCTCATCGGGGTCCTCAATATTTATGATATTTCTTACACAACATATATGGGTTTCTCTGAAAATCTAAAATGTTTATTCCCAGCATAATTTATCATGCTTCATCAATTTTGCTTTAAAAAGGTGTATTCTTTGGAAGGCTTCAGGTCAACTGCCTTGTTTTCCTTGGGTCTCTCTCAGAGGTCACAA
Source organism: Macaca thibetana thibetana (assembly GCF_024542745.1). Lineage (NCBI taxonomy): Eukaryota > Metazoa > Chordata > Mammalia > Primates > Cercopithecidae > Macaca > Macaca thibetana. Next base: position 21,736,194 of record NC_065579.1, on the reverse strand, counting down.
ATGCAGGCAGGCAGGTGCCCTGAATGAGTGGAAGACAAGCAGTAACATTGTTGATAACCAAAAACCACAGACCCTATCTGAATGAAGAAGCTCCTCACCTCTGGCCAGTTGTTGCTGTATCAGAATACAAACCAAGCAATTGCCACATCTTCCAGTTTGTTATAGAAACCAGAAATCTGATTTTTTTTTTGGAAAACCCTTGGTTTTTAAATGTTAGCAACAAATTTGTGTTTTCAAATGCCATGCAATCTATATAAGATACGTGTGTGGATCATCAGTTCTTGACCTCTGTTACATACTAATACATAACATATTGTGAATAATTGATGACCAGATTTGCCCAGGGGAGAACTGTCTACCTGGGATTAAGGCAGGTACCTGTTAACTTTAAGAGCATAACCTCAGTTTACAAAAAGTTTCCAACAGAAATGTGTGGCCCTGGAGAACATAGAGATGTTATGGTGTGAGTATACATATGGGTTTCAGGATCAGTCAAACATTATCTTATACTGCTGTGACCTTTACTGCAGCTAGCCAATGCTACCTTTTCAGTATTTTCCAAACTTTGCAGGTCAGCATGATACTGCTTTTTTCTGACACTATTTCTAATGTTACTGTCACAAAACTTTTAAGGGTGTTGAAGCCAACAGGCAGGGTAGAAGTGCTCTGCACTAGGTGCTTCATTTCCAGGTAAGGAGACAGGTGAGGGGTGATCCAATGACTTCAGTGGGGTCAACAACCAGTAATGGGACAATAGTACATGTGGAAACAGGGACCCCCCTGACTGTAATTCCTGTTTCTTTACATCTGACCATGTAATGCAATTTGCCTTTAAGGGACAATGGAACATTGAGAGATACGAGAAGGCTAGAACCCTGATTCTGAACACCTCTAGGGCATTTAGTGTCAATTTCTTATGCACAAAGTAAAGAGATACAAAAACAGCAACAACAACAATAACAACAACAAATCAATCCAATAATCCTCTCTGTACTGGAGTGAGAACCCAATTGAAAGATGATGCTAACTTTCCAAAAAGGAAATGCATTATTTAAATTACCATCAATTACCAACTTATTTATTATCTTCTATGCCATATTGTTATTCCAAAAAAACCACAAAATTAAATGTCATATATTGGTAGATGCTGAAATCTAGTATCATCACATTGTAATTCTTGTTATGTGAGAAAATATTTTGGTTTATGTTCATTTCCTGATTGTCCCATTTGTATACTTAGAGTAGTTGGTCTTACAAACTGCATTTTTCTAATAGTTATTTTATTATTTTTGTTTTTACAACTAACCTTTGAATCATGAAATCTTGTTTCTTGAAGTAAGTAATAATCCACTCCAATGTTTCCCAGACTTTTAGCTGGGAAACCCATTCTTCAAGTGACAGGTCATGAGGTTACCCAATATATAAACAGAACTGAAGCAGCTATGAGATTTCCAGAGTCTCTCCAACAATGTTTTCCCCTAATATTTTTTCTTTGACAGTTTTTGCTGCATAAAACTCCAGCAGTTCACTAGCTTACATCAAAAAAGCATTTGTTCTCATGAGAGTTGGCTGACGTAGACTTGTCTTATCTGGGTAGCTCTCCATTAGGCTGTCATCTGAATTGGACTAAGGTTTGCTCGTCCACATGTCTCATGTGGGTCCAAGATTAAAGGGACAGGCAATACCAAGGAGAGGCTGTTCTTGTGACAGATTTTAAAGTGTAAGAGGGCAAGCTCTACAATCATACATATTTTAAGGCTCTGATCACATCATGCCTGCTAATATCTCCTTGGCTGAGACCATTTATATGGCCAACCCCGCAGTCAAGGAGAAGGGAAGAGCACCCTGCTCACCATGAGACCACTGCAGAGGATATGTATATATAATTCTGTTCCAGGAGAATGAAGAATTTGAACTATTAATTCAATCATCCACATTATCCTACCCTATGGTGATCTCAGAGTCAACTCTGTGTAACTCGTAAAACAATAACAAGTAGTTACCATGCATTGAGTATAACCACCTCATTTTACAAATGTATAAAACTGAGGTTTAGAGAGACTAATGACTTCTCCATGTCTACACAGCTAGAGACAGGTCTAGAGCCCTGATGGACTACTCAAAGTTGTGAAATTTCTCCAGCACAATATAATAGATCAGATCTACCTTCAAAAAATGTCCCAAGTCCCTTGAATTAAATAGAAATGTTGTAAATGTAATTTTGAATATACAAATATGCCTTTATTTTGCTGTTGGGTTTATAAGCCTGTTTAATACAGAAACAGGAAGATGGCTTAGGTACAGTGCAGATAATAGAGCCTTATTCTTCCAAGACCTGGCATTTACTGGCATTGTGGCCTCGCACACAGTATTTGCTTCTTTAAGCATCTTTTCTTACATTTATCAAATAGGATAGTAATGATTCCCTCAATGAATTTTTGTGAGATAAAACATCTGACACTCAGTAATTATTAGTTCCTTTTCATTGGTTTATCATTCAGTAGCTGAGAGCTATGCTTTCCTTTTCTTGGGCACTGTTAGGAAACGAATATCCTGATTTTCAGGAGCGTATCTTCCTTACTGAAGACATATGTATTACAGAAAATGGACCAACTAATTCTCTACATGGCAAAGGACAAAGAGGTCAGTCTTCTTTGCCCAATTCTCATGTTATTTCTAATATGGAATTTCTTAAGACATTAAGAAAACTTGAAATGCCTGCAAGTCAGATTCCAGATTCAATATGTGTTTGGTAATTACTATAAAAAATGGACAGCAGAATTCAAAAGGTTTGAATAATTTATCTTGCGGTAGAATTTTTAAAGGCCATTTGGTCAGCAGGGTGCTTATTTGACATGTGGCTGGTGTGCTTTCTCCATTTTTTATTGATGGTCAGGTGGTATAAGCAGAAACTCTGCAACATATTTGTCTCACTTGGATGTTTGCTCACCTTGCACTGCTCTTTCAGCTTGAAGCTAGTATTTGTCCTGCCATGAAAACTTGTCTATCTATTTATTAGTCTATTATAATGTCTATAAACATTAGATTGCTTTTGAGGAACAAATGCCTAATTTGTAAAAAGAAAATATATTTTAAAAAATTTTCCCAGCCGGGCGCGGTGGCTCAAGCCTGTAATCCCAGCACTTTGGGAGGCTGAGTCGGGCGGATCACAAGGTCAGGAGTTCGAGACCACCCTGGCCAATATGGTGAAACCCCGTCTCTACTAAAAATACAAAAAAAAAAAAAAAAAATTAGCCGGCCGTGGTGGTGGACGCCTGTAGTCCCAGCTACTCGGGAAGCTGAGGCAGGAGAATCGCTTGAACCCAGGAGGCGGAGGTTGTAGTGAGCAGAGATCGGGCCACTGCATTCCAGCCTGGGAGACAGAGTGGGACTCCGTCTCAAAAAAAAAAAAAAAAAAAAAAAAAAAAAAAAAAAAAAAAAAAAAAAATCCGGCAGTTTCTTTCTTTCTGCAAGAATTTTGATCAACATAATTATATTCATAAAATATATTAACGCCAACTGGGTGTATTGACTTAAATTATCTGGTAATTGAACTAGTTTGTGAAAATCACTCTGTTAATTGAAATAGAAGTCCTGATGAAAATTCCTCTAAATACCTTTCCTCAAAATAAAAATATATGTTTCAATATTTTGCAAACAGTCATGCACTCCGGCTGTTTTTAGCATCTGCTACCCTGAATTATGTGGTTCAAATATAGGTTTTCTTCTACCTGGGAATTTTGAGAGATTCTTTTGTATTCTTTCAGCTCAGTAATAAAACTTTGCAGAATGTTGGGTGGAATGTTACTCAGTGAGTGGTTGGAGTACAAGTAATATTCAGAACTACACAGACACTATCCCTGATGGTTTTTGTATTATTGAAAGTAAGCTACTATTACAAATGAGAGAAAATGGGAAGGCTTGAATCAGTTTGAAAATTAGCACTTTCACATTCACAGTCTACTTCTCCATTTATTTATTTGCTACCTTTGGCTGGGCTCATAGGACCCACTTGCCGGTAAGAATACTTCCCCTGGTGTTCTACAATTATGTGTAACAAAAGGGCTTTTATCTCCCAAGTTTTGTTTCTGAACCTTGTACGAATAGAATCATAGAGCACGTCCTCTTTTCTCTGGTTCATCTTGTTCAAAATTTCATTTGTGAAATTCATTTATTTTGTTACCTTTAACATTGTTTGATAGGTTCCTGTTGATGTATAGTTTTACATGTTTGACAAAATACCATTTAATTATCTTTTCTATTCTTGATAGACATTTGAGTTGTTTCAGAGCTTTTAAAAAAATTCTTGGGGGTATTACCAATAGTTTCAATGGGAATATTTTGGTGCATGTTTTTAGTGAACATGTGTGTGAATTTCTGTTGACTATACATGTAGAAGTGTCAATGTTATGTCATAAGTCATAAATAGGTTCAACTTCAGTAAATAGTTGGCTCTACATACTTTCCAGCACTTGGTATTATCAATATTTTTATTTTAAGCACTCTGGTGTCTGTCTTTTCTGTATCGTCTGACATGTTCTTGTACGTTCTGCATTACATATTTGCATCGTGGTTATTATTATTATTTTTTTGATGGAGTTTTGCTCTTATTGCCCAGGCTGGAGTGCAATGGTGCAGTCTTGGCTCACTGTAACCTCTGCCTCCCGGATTCAAGCAATTCTCCTGCTGCGGCCTCCTGAGTAGCTGGGATTACAGGCATGCGCCACCATGCTCAGCTAATTTTGTTTTCTTTTTTTGTATTTTCAGTAGAACAGGGCTTCACCATATTGGGCAGGCTGGTCTTGAACTCCTGACCACCCACCTTGGCCTCCCAAAGTGCTGGGATTATAGACGTGAGCTGTTGCATCCGGCCAATATCTTGTTTTTTTTTTTTTTTGGCTCAGAGTTGTTTTTTCACTGATGTCTTTTAATGAAGATAAATTATTTGTTTTAATATTTTATTTGTAATTATTTCAGTTTGGTTATGGATTTTTGTATCAGTTTAAGAAATCATTGCTTCCCCCATCATCATAACATTAGCATCAAAACGTTTATTTTTTTTCCCCATGGGAACTTTGTCTTTTGACTTTTAACATTTAGGTCTCCAATTTGTCTGGAATTGATTTTTGCATAGAGTATGAAGTATGATTCAAAGTTTACTTTTTTGGACTGAATTTCAGTTGACTCAACAACTGTCCCATTTTTCTACTTCTGATTCTTGTATCTTATATGACACTTTCTGAACTACTTTAAAATAAACCTTGATAACTAGTTGTATGGGCCCTCTAGCTTTCTAATTTGCCTTCTTTAAGATTGTCTTGGTTATTTTTTGTCATTTGTATTTTTGTATATAAATTGAGAAAACTAAACAAAAACTAAAACTAAAACAAAACAAAAACAAAGAGAAAAATTCCTACCAAGATTTTGATTGGAATTGTCCCAAGTTTTATGAAATCAATCTGAAGAGACTTGATGTCTTTAAAATCCTAGTCTTTCAATCTATGTACCAGGTATATTTTTCTATTTATTTCACATTTCTTACATTTTTCTCGATATTTTCTTGTAATTTTTGGTGTAGAGCTCTTCTTCCACATCATTCGTTAGGTTTATTCCCAGGTATTTAATGATTTGGGGATATTTCAAATTAATATTTTTATTTCTACTTATTTTGCCAGAATATAAATACAAATAATTTTGCATACAGATATTCTATCTGGCCCCACTGCTAAATTCACTAGTTAGTTCAAACAGTTGTAGACTCTTTTGGATTTTCTGTGCAAATATTCATTTCAGTCTGTCCTTTCTGGTTCTTAGTTTCTTTTCCTGGGAAAAGAAATTATTATTATACCGGCTTGAACCTTCCTTTGAATAAAAGTAATAATAACAGATATTTATCTGTTTTAATTTCAGGGCAAACAGTATTTTACTATTAAGCATAATATTCACTGTGGAATTTTTATAGATGCTCATTATAAGATTAAGTTCTTCTCTTATTGATATCTAATGATACATATATTTTAACCCACTGACCCATTTACCCCAACATTCTGCAAGGTTTTGTTACTGAGCTGAAGGAATACAAAAGCAACTATAATTGACTATTTTTTGCACAATCTTTTAATTTACTTACATTTCTTCTTTTATAATTGCTTTTTATTCTTTCTTGTATTATTATGTTTCCACCTTAGATCATTTTATTTAGATGTAGTGAATATCTTTAATAACACATTATCTTAGTTTTGCTTAACTGAACATTTATATATTTCTTCTTTAAAGGACAATTTCACTTCTTATAGAATTCAGGATGGCAATAATTTTCCACTAACAATTAAAAATGCTATTTCATTATCTTTTAGTTCCATTATACCTGTTGAAAAGGCAGCTATAGTCTCCTTGCCCTGTTGAAGCTAATGTGTCTTTTACCTATGGCTGCTTTAAGATTTTTTTTCCTTTGTTTTTGGATAGTGTTACTATGATCCTGTGAGGTATAGTCTTCTTTGTGCCTAACCTTGTTGGAGTTTGAAATGTTTTAAAAATGTGTAGCATAATGTCTTTCACCAGTATTAGAAAATATTTGGACATTGTCTCTACAAATGTGTACCTGTCCCATTATCTTTCTCCTCTTCCCACAGGTCTCCAGTTACATATATGCAGGATCTTCCCATTGTTTGCCATATAGCTCCTATTCTTCTTGCCAATTTCTCATCCATTTTTGCTCTCCATAATTCGGTCTTTGCCTAGAATTAGCAAATCCCTGAAGGAATAAAGCATCTCGTAATATGGTGGTTCATCTCTCTGAAGTTTTCTTTCCTTTAATATTAACCCCTCAAGTTCTGATTGCATCACAACCTCTCTTAATGCCTTCAAACATGTTTTCTTCCCTGATTTTGAATTTTGTTTAACTTCTTTTATTGCTTTCAGTAAACTTTGGGCCATTGCAGTCTACTTCACCATAGCCAGAAGCACAAGTTCCATGTTCTTTTTTAACTAAAAAATTCAATTCCGCCCACATTTATTAAGCCATAAACTTCTACAATTCAGTTGTTCTAAGTACAAGACGTTTCTCTCACTGAGATTATGCTTTTTCTTGTTACATAATATTATACCATCTCTTAGAAACTTGAGAGAAGTAGTGAGAACTCTCTTCTTTGAACTAGGCTTTATTTTGATATTTTTTAAATGCAAAAGATGGAAATATAAAGAAAATCAGAGATAGAGGCTAGTTAAATCATCTTTATTGTCACTTCTTTTTTCTACCCAAGACACAGTGTGTCACTAGGACTTGTGCACACATCACAGGCAAATTGGGAGTGGGGGAGAGAACAGTGACTGGTGCTGACTTAGAAGTGAGGAGGACATCCTAACATTTGTTACCTCTCTCGTGGCAGAAATGACAGGTGATGCTCACTTATGTGCTACTTAATTGGAAACGCGAAAGGCCAGTTCCCTTTAAATTATTTCTGAGAAACCTTTTACAGCTAGTATGACACATGTCTGGTAAAGACTTTATTTTATTAGCTGAACTTTAATAAAGGCTACATGTGCTCATGTACATCATGGAATACTATGCAGCCATAAAAAAGGATGAGTTCATGTCCTTTGCAGGGGCATGAATGAAGTTGAAAGCCATCATTCTCAGCAAACTAACACAGGAACAGAAAACCAAACACTGCGTGTTCTCACTCATTAGTGGGAGCTGAACAATGAGAACCCATGGGCACAGGGAAGGGAACATCATACACCAGGGCCTGTTGGGGGGTGTGGGGCAAGGAGAGGGAGAGCATTAGGACAAATACCTAATGCATGTGGGACCTAAAACTTAGATAACAGGTTGATAGGTGCAGCAAATGGCCATGGCACATGTATACCTGTGTAACAAAGCTGCCCATTCTGCACATGTATCCCAGAACTTAAAGTAAAATAAAAAACAAAAGAAAACAAAACTACTTGTGCTCTTGTATTTTTGTATTATGTATAATTAATTTCTGGAAGGTGACACATAAAACGTGGTATAACTTGTTTAATGTTAAAGTTTATTAGTTTTGTCTTTTTCCCTAGAGAAATGGGAAAAATAAGTAATTAATTGTCAGGATCAAAGACTTTTACGGCTCATAAAGGAGGATTCTGACTGGTCTCTCAGAGCAGCCAATAACAAATCTCAAAGCCTGATGCAAATTTACAGAAAGGGGCTAATACAGTTGATTCTTGGTTTAAAGACTCTTCTTTTTAATTTTTTATTTCTTGGCTTAGTGTAGCAGGTAAAATATGCTTTCCTACGTAAAAGAGGAACAACTTTCCTGTCTGGTCAAAAATGAAGAAAGTCATCCTTTCTCACAGTTCTTCACACTCGCTAACGGTGCATATATAAATTAGTGAATTGAAAATTTGATAAAAACTTCTAGGCAATTGTCATATGATTTATTTCAATGAAAATGGAGAAACGACTTCTGCCTAAGATGTGCTGTAGTAAGTCCAGCCATGTAGCATGAAGCAGTAAAGACACTGGTTCACTAAGAGACAGTTTGATTTGATGTTTTGACTACCAGGATGGCACACAGCCTTTAAAACATGTACTTAACCAAATAATGGCAATTTAACAAATTTAAAAGAAAAATATGAAATATTATATTTCATACATCTGTTTTATTTTTCATGTATTTTTACTCATAAAATATTTCAAACATAAAAAGTGGAGAAAATAATGTGACAGGCATCTGTGAGCTCTCCCCAACCCCTGATTTTAAAATGTTAACATTTTGCAATATTTCTTTAATCATATACCGTGGAAAATATTACACAGTAAAAAAAGACAAAACTTTACAATCATATGTGTTGAAGCACTCTTGTGGAAAAGGTGGGAGGAAGCCATTGTTCATCCACAGGAGAATTCATAAACAGTGAAGAAGTAGATCAATTTTCCTAAGTGTAGAAGAGAAGGAAAAAGTAGTGCAATGGGATTTTACCTCTATCTATGGCATTTTCTATTTCTACCTGATGGCTTTTTAAAAAGCAAGTTATTAAAGCAATATATATTTATTGTAGGATTTTCAGAACTAGAAAAATGTAAAAAGAAGAATGTGCCATAAAAATGCTGCCACTCAGAGAGAATTATAACTATGTTGATGTAATTCTTTCTCCCTTTTCTAAAAATATACATATATATATTTATGTATATATAATTACTCAGTAAATTGTATAGAAAGATGGATAGATACCATAAAGACACAACATTAGTTAGATTTTGCACATCATTTTTTCATGCTGCTTTTACCAATTAATATTATTCATGTATATTTTTCTTAATTGAGCTTGATTTTCTAATACAAAGTCTTAATTTTACTGGTCGCATACTTGTATCATTTATTAAAACCATATTTTATTTAACTGTTCCCCTGTGATTAGATGTCTGTTTAAATTCTCCATGAATAATTTTGCACAAAAATCTTTGTGATAACTCTTGATCGTTTCTCACTATAAATATCCAAATGTGTAATGAGTCAGTCAAAGGATGCAAATGTTTAAGGCTCTTGAGATATATTACAAAATTGCCCTCCAGAAAGGTTATAGTGATAAACAATCTTATTTTCACTTATGAGTACACCCTGTCACTCATTTTGGATAATAATGAACTTTTTTTTTTACGTTAACTGTCTATTTGATAAATAAGAAATCATGGTTTTGTTCATTTGAGTGAAAAATTAGGCATGTGTTGCCATGTAATAAATTATGACTGACACATTATGAAGTTAAGCATATCTCCATTTTGTAAAGAAAAAACGTGCTATTGGTATATCTAGAGAAAAAAAAGTTTTCTTTTTCCGATAGGGAGATGACCAAATGCCTGCCACAGAAACTCATAGAATATCATCAGCTTGAATTGAGAGGCTCCTAGAGATAGATTATTCTCTCAAGTAAGTCTACTATTGAAGTTACTATTCCTGCAAATATTCATAAAGCATAATAAAAAATCACACTTGCACTGCCATAGGATGCCAGAGAATCTTTGGTGAGGATAAGAGATTGCTCATGGGGTGAGAGAGACAAGAAGAGGGAACAAATATTTGAATTGTCTCACAAGTTGAGGAAAGGTCATCTCCAAAGAAGAGAAGCAGGAAAGCCCATTATGTTTCAAGCAAGAAGAAACTCCTTAAGCACTTGTGGGCAAAGAAGGAAGGAGAGGCCCAAAGTCAGATAAATAAAAGAGAATTTGTAACAAAGGTGTAAATTGTGGACAATTAGAGATTGAGAACATGGAGAAAATCAGAACAAACAGATGAATAGACAAAAGTTGCCCTTACTAATATGTCACTTCCTAAATTTTTTATACGTGTCTGCTCAATGAGTGGATAAACTCATTTTATTATGTACAGTTTTTTAATTTAAAAAATTTATTTATAGTGGTATTGACATATTCATACACATCTGTATGTGTGACTATATAGTTTTTAAGATAATTTTTTTTTGAGAGAGAGAGTGGGGACACTTTGTCTCCTCATCTCCATTAACCTCTCCTCTCCCTGATAACCCATATTAAAAGCATAATAATGTAATAATATGGACCCATTCATATTTTTCTCTTTACTCAAATAATTCTACGTGTGTTCATGAACACATACACATACATGAAAGCAAAGTAATGAATGTTCTTGTTAATTATGAATGTTCAAACAATGGCATCACATGAGATTATATTATGCATACTTGCTTGCATCTTGCTTTTCTAATGAAACCATACATGATGAAAAGTCTTCAAGTCATCGGATGTAGCTCTATTTGATTTTATTAATGACAGCATAATAATGTAGAATATGGCATGGCTATGCTATGACTCTTCAGTTGTTCTCCTCTTGATGGCTGTTCACCTTGTTCTAGGTTTTGCCTGCTGTGTATGTTTTTACTTATCCATGCTTATATTCCCATGAGGTAGTTTCCCAGGTATGAAATGGCCTAATCAAAGGATCTGTATATTTTTAATTTTAGTATATATTGTTGAATTGCTTACAAATAGAGTAGAAGTTAATACTTCCCCCAACAGTGTTTCATTTCTACATGCAGTTGTCCCTGGGTATCCTTGGGGGTTGGTTCAAGAGCCCTGGGGATACTGAAATCTGTGGATACTCAAGTCCGTAATATAAAATGGCATAATATTCTATATCCTTCCACACATCCTCCTGTATACTTTAAATCATCTCTAGATTACTTTTAATACATAATTCAATGTAATGCTTTGAAAATAGTTGTCATATTGTATTATTTAAGTAATAATGGCAAGGAAAAAGAGTCCAGACATGTTTTACTACAGACACTTTTACCCCCAAATATTTTCAGTCCACAGTTGGTTGAATCCACAGACACAAACCCCATAGATACAGAACCCACAGATACGGAACCCTTAAATACTGTATTTGGAGCCCTGTATGTGTTTACTTTTGTATATGCATATGAATATTTCATATGTAAATTATCTTTTTACTATGGTGTGGATTTTTTACATTTTTATTCCTTAAAACAAATCTGCTAATGGAAAGCTCTAGGCATAACTGAGATACCCTTTTATCCCCACTGAAGAGGTGGATTTTTGATTCAGGTAAAGCAGCCACAATTGAACTCTGGTATTGGAGTTTGTGCTTTTTGGAAGAGGAATGAGGTAGTTTAATGTCTCTTTTTTCTGGTGTAAATGCCTCTTCTAGGCTATTTCTGTTGCTTAGGGAAGCCTGTCTTTGGGGTCAATCAGGTTTCCTGTTTGAAGAACGTAAAACTGACTGGAAAGCAATCCAAGAATCAGAATGGGGTTTTGGGGAAAAAATGACCATGACCAACAGTACATAATAATCAGATTTTGTTTTGTTTTCTTTTCTTAAGGATCAGAAACACTTGGCTGGAAGTGTTTTCCCTAAAGACAGAGGCTAATGTTTCAACGCTATTTACCATCACGTGTAGACTGGTTTTTCTATGGTCAAGTCTTCCTTACCCATTTCCATTATCTGCTTTCTCTGTAGAGTCTTGAATTTATGATCTCTGCTTTAGGACTTAGTGCTGATTCTTAAAATTAAAAAAAAAAAAAAGATTTTGTGTCCACATGGATCACATAATAAGCAAAAAAAAATTATTAACAAAGTTAAGAATAATCAGATTATTTAGGTGTGATGATATTAGAAACAGTTGAGATACAAACTGAGTAGAGAAATACAATTAGAAAGATTTTTCTTAAGCAGATCACCTCAAGTTCGGATAATTTTCTATTTTCCCTTCATCCTCTTACTGGTTCAGGTAGAGTTTATCTCTATGTATCACCCTATTATTTATGTTCTTTTATATTATTATTTTTCCTTCCTGGGCTCCTTGGTATTATTGGGGTGGAGGAAGTGAAGAGAGGAAGAAAGGAAGGAAGGAAGGAGAAACAGAAAGAAAGAAAGGAAGAAAGAAAGAAAAAGAAAGAAAGAAAAGAAAGAAGAAAAAAGAAAGAAAAGGAAAGGAGAAAGAATGAAAGAAGAAAGAAAGAAAGAAAGAAAAGGAAAGAAGAAAGAATGAAAGAAGAAAGAAAGAAAAAGAGAAAGAAAGGAAAAAGGAAGGAAGGAAGGAAGGGAGGGAGGGAGGCAGGGAGGGAGGAAAATGAATGAGGTCCACAGTCATGGGAGTGAAGACTGCAGAGATCAAGACCACCTGAGTTATATTCTATCAGAACATCTTCAATGTTAAAAAGTATTACCAAAAAGAAAAGAAAATTACCCTGTGTCTGTGCTAGTGATGGTGAATTTCAGGTATTAACGACTTCCCAGCCTTCTGCTTTTCTAGTAATGAAAGGTTTACTTTATTTTTCTTCTGATCTTTTGTAATGATCTGTGTACAGACTCCAGACTTTAGCTTTGATACATTTGAACATTAGAGTGAGACAATATAATTATGATTAGGACACAACAAACCCCACACTGAATTTTGTCCATTGTAAAGCAAATAATCTCCACTTCAGTTCTTGTCTTTGCATGTGTGTGTTTCCTGCTCTAAAATGCAAGCAAATCAAATTTTCAGTTAAAACATGTCTCTAGAATTCCAAGGAATATAAATAAGAATTTCTGAAGAGAATTAGTTCATTGGATAAAGAAAGTAAAAATGGAAATTAAAACAGGGAGCCAAAACTCCAAACAAAACAAGTTAAAGAGACTTGCTGGAATAATTGTCATATTGTAGTATAATTTGTAATAGTAATTTTACCTATTGTCCTCAAAATAACCCACCAAGGGCTCAAAGTAATGTTCCAAGATTATAGACTTATTATCATTTAGCTTTCAAAAGTGGTAACCATCTGCATAAAATCTTAAATCTGACCTCTTTCCAGGTTTCCTGAAGGATATGTTGAAGAAGCAATGTTTCATGCACTTGCACACAATTTCTCCTATGTCTGTGCAGTAGCAGGCAAGAGCAAATTGCATGGGTTTCACCCTGGCTCTAAATTGTTTTTCAGCACATACCCTTGGACAGTTAATCTCTCTGTGCCTCATTTTCCCCATCTTAAACACAGCTGTCTTTCCACCATCTCATTTCCTCTCCACAGTATTCCTGCTATATACTAACATATATCTGGCATGAAGGCAATAGTTATTATTTTATATTGTTGACTAGTATTGCTGAGTTGAGTAGTGTGCTATGATTTGATTTTTCTATACTTTTATTTTCCTCACAATTACAGATCAGCTAATATTCAAATTATTACATTTCTTATAAAATTACATTGTTTTGCTCTTTTAAGACTATGAAGGAATTAAAGGCACAGGCTATTTTAAAAGTACTATATAGAGAAACAAAACAAACATATAGGTGCCCACCTCTTACAGTTAATGAATATACAATATAAAATATTGGGAATATGGCAAGACAAAGGAGAGACAAGGTTGAAGGTCTATTCCTTGGGGTTTTGTATGAATAATCATCCCATATTACCCAGGTTTTTGATGGTGGCAATAATCTCTGTCTTGGGTAGTGACTTTGTGGGGCTGGTGGCACAGGCTGTAAAGGAATTTACCAAGACAGTTGTAGATAAAGAAAGGCAGATTTACTAGAGAAAATATGAAAATACGTTGCAAGGTTGCAATGGGCAGCACTGCAGAGAAGCCTGTCTGCAAATAGGCGGGGGCTGGAGGAAAGTGTTTTACAGGCTCGTGCTGGAGGAGACTGAGTGCAGAACAAGGTTGTTGTGTCTGCCAGTTATTTCTCAGAACAGTTTATTATTGTTCTTCCCCAGATGGGGCCCTCCCACACCTGGGGTCCCTTTCTTGTTGTTGCTTACTTATCTTTTCAGGACTCCACAATCTCTGTAAATCCCCAAAGAGTGGAGGATTCATTAGCTTACATCTGATCATTAGAAACATAATAACCGTTACTCCATGGGTCAGGGATCCAATGCGGATGCTGCCCATTAAACTAAGTGTACTTCCTCTCCTGGGAGTAGGGACATAATACTATAATGTATCTGTGGTAACTTTGGACCCACCATTAGATGGGCTTGGGCCAAGTTTCCATTTATCACCCAATTTCTATAAGCCCTTTCTGACTGGCGGACCACATTGGCAGTTAGGGTCTCCAAAGATTAGCATAAATTCAGTGTCAATAACTGATAACCCCTAAAATGTCAGGCTATTTTCCTTTTTTAGAGCACAATCTAGTAAATGGTGACATAGAAGTCCCTTATAGAAAAGCTTAGGGAAAGAGTGAAAATACACGTTTGTCAGGCTGCAGGATTCTTTCTCAGTGAAGGGGCTGGGAATCTGTGAACTAGTTTAGTTCTGAAAATTGATAAAAGGCCAAATCTCTGTCATGGTAACATGAGTTAGATTTCTTCCCAGGCAATCAACAGTATTTCTGTCTATATGTGTCAAGTAGTACTTTAATAGACTAGCAGTCTATTTCATCTTTATGAACTCTGTAATTGATTAGTCATATCTGCCCATTTACCAATAGAGATGAGAGACTCCTTCGTAGCTACAAAAAATCCTTCACCACAGGTTCATAGCCTTTTTCCCTATGTTTGTTCTCTAGGACCATAATGAGCCAGATACTGGGCCACCTATTTTCTGTTTCCTGCAGAAAAAAAGGAATATGCATATCTTGAATACATGAATAACTAAATCCCAGAACCCCACTTTGAAGATTTGGTCATTGACCTACTCTTAGTGCTAATTATAATATCAGTCCACACAGATAGCATGATTAAATGGGATAATTTGAGGAGTTTAATAAACAGAAAATTTACAAAGATGTGGACAGTGTATATGTGTAGGGGATCAATAGTTCAGCTTGGTAGTATCAAGGTGATATCATTGGGGTTTAAAGATTTGGGGTACAGAATTTCAGCCAATCTCCATGTTATTAGAGGCTGCCTCACCTCTGCTTTCTACCTGTGCTTTCCATAGTTCCTGGAACCTTAAATATGGGTCCTCTTAGAGTTCCTGTAGGACAAACTTTCTGTCTTATCACCTGTATCTTTCAGGACAGGCAATTAAACCAGAGACGTGTACATGTTGTTACATTGGTTAGCACTTTTCCACTGTTGTTGATCCATGTCCAAATTCTTGAACCCTTTCAGCTACAATTGAGCAGAGGCTGAGAGTCTTCTCCCAACTGAGAGTCTTCTCCCAGCTTCTGTTTTGGTTGTATAGTAGCATCTTTTTAAATCCCGTGTGTGTGTGTATTTGGTCAACTAGCTATGCCAAGTATGGCTTAAAAAAGAAAATCATTTGTTTTGGAAAATGTGGTTTAATTATATAATTTTTATAAAACATATAATTGGCAATCAACATATATTTCTTATAATTCTTTAACTTAATTCTGTTTATATTTCAATTCTGTAAAATCTTGAGGCAGGGGCACTTTAAATGTTTAGTAATGTATCTGTAAAAAGTGAATCCTGTTCTTGAGCTCATGGTACATCCTTGTGAAGCATATTTTTATTCTTTGAATGACAGATCAAGCTTAGCATGATATTTTCTGTTTGACAAGAGACAGGGTGGTATTCTAACTTTTCTGTCTCCAGCAAGTAATTGGGAAATCGAAGTAAAACTCTGTGTGTGTGTGTGTGTGCGTGCGCGTATGTGTGTGTGTGTGTGTATACATGGGCGATTGATTACATTAAAATTACATTTCTATTATATTTAATACATTCAGAAGCATTCAACTTTTATAATAATATAAACTGGTAATGGAAAGATGATTATTTTATTTATGCCCTTACTCTCCAAATGGAGATTATCAAATATCAACAATATCCATTATAAGAAAAAAGTGGTTATATAACCTAGATTATAAATGTCAAACTGTCATACTATAGTAGATTATTTTAAAGAAAAGCTTAAATTTTTCTTTAGAATAAATTTTCAAGAAAACCCCAGTAAAAGTCACTAACTTATCAATCAGTGACAAAAACAAAAACCTAGCTGACAAAATAGCGTAGACATTTGAGCTAGTGTTCCAGTCTTTTAATGTTTATTATAGCTCAAAGCATTCTGAAATAATTATTCCTTTAGTTTCAGCAGAAAAGCTGGGGAAAACGGAATGGAATTATGTATTCTCTTAGATAGTAATAAATAAACCATAAGATACTGGTAAATCCAGTGGAGAAGACACACTGGGCAATAAAATCAAAAGCATCATTACTTTCCAACTGTTGGAGCAGGCTTTAGCACTGAGATATTATAGCACTGTGAAATAAAAATAACCAAAATTATCTGTATGTGCAAATCTGTTGTACTTGGTCTGAAAGAAACAAGGTAAGTTTCTCCTTGTTTTTTTTTTTTTTTTTATTTTGATAAAGTAGTTTTGGTGATAAACTATCTTGCTCTGCAAGACTGTTTTTTAAAAAGTTTGCATTTGAAAAACAAGAGCATTTATGTAACCTGATTTCCTGGGTTTTCACCTGAAGAAAAGGAGACCTATTGATGTCTCATGATGTTATCCAAACCTTCAAGACTAATGTATAGCATAATTTATTTTATTTGCTTATTTATTTGCTTATATACATATTTGTATGTTTATTTACTTATTCATTACTTTGTTCAATACACAGAATTTGGGGCTTAGCTTATGAAAGCAATTAAACCACTCTGGGGTATGGTGCATAGTCCCTGTTCCCAAGAAGTTAGTTGCTTAGTGTGTGAGATAGACATAAAAACATGATTTCACCCAATGGATAGATTTGATGATTATTGGTTAGGCTGTATACATCACAAGGAAAATAATAATATTATCTTGTTTATCATTATTGTCCTAGTGCTTAGCATGAAAAATATTGAATATTTACTAAATACTTAGTATTAGATAACTTAAGGTAATTGATAAATATTAAATGCTAAAGACAATACATAGTATTAATGGAAGTATAATGGTGGAGCATTTCAACCTGCTTATGAGGAGTCGGTGGACACTTCCTATGGAGGTATGAACTAAGAGTTATTCAGATGACTATATGTATGGGCAATGTTACAGACTAGGAAGGCATCAGAAGCAAAGAAACAGACAGGTCAGGCAACACATACATCTCAGAAATGGTGGCCATGGAGAGTAAAGCAGAGTGACGGGAGCTAAAGAAAAAGAGATCTGATAATGAGGGGACTGATTGGATTGTTGAGAAACTTATGAGCAATGGGAAGTCATTGAAAGTATGTTAATCAACTTTTACTATGTGATGCTGCCTAGCAACCTCAAAATCTCAATGGCTTACAACAACACATATTTTTTTCTTGCTACTTTACATGTTGGTGGCTTTGGGTTACGTGCAGTGCTTCTTCTCATGGCTGTGAGTTTAGACCTGCTCCACATTCCAGGATGCAAGCTCAAGGACCGGTCTCTAGCATATGTCCTTCTCATGACAGAAGGCAGAGAAGCATAAACACACAATAAAGTTTACAGCTTCTTCTTGGCACATCTGCCAAAACAAGCTACAGTGTTGGCCTGGGGGCATGGCTCATGACTCTTAATACCAGCACTTTGGAAGACAGAGGCAGGAGGATCTTTTGAGCCCAGGAGTTCGAGACCAGCCTGGCAACATATTGAGACCCATCTGTCTCTGTAAGAAAGAAAAAAAATAAATAAAGCTGGACGTGGTAGTGCATGCCTGTAGTTCCAGCTATCTGGGAGGCTGAGAGAGAAAGATAACTTGAGCCCAAGAGTTCAAGGCTGCAGTGAACTATGATGATGCCACTGCACTCCAGCCTGAATGAAAGAGTGATATCCTGTCTCCATAGGGAAAAAAAAAAAAGAAAATACAAACCAACAAAAAACAAGCTACAGGTTAAGTTCAACATCAAGGGGGCAGAATCTGCAGTGTAATACTTTTATAGGAGAGAGATAAAGAAGTGTGAGTGGAGTCTGAAATCAATGGATTTGTGATTTGTAGCTGACATAATTTGAAAGTAAAACATGGAAATCCCTGAGTCATTACTGACTTTCAATATCTCATCAGGGAAAATGAAGGTCTGAGGTAATGTACATTTTACATTGCAGACTATCTGTGCTCCTCATTCTCGAGGCAAATTTGAGAGCAAAACATTACATTTCCTTGCACTCTGTACTCTGTAAAATACTTTCACATACTGTCATTGCATATTCAGTTACCCTCAGAAAGAGGTAAAGCTCACAAAAAGGCAATGCTTTTGTGAGGACTTCTCAGTCATTGGTGTTCATCTGGTCACTGAGTGATCAGCTGTCATGATGAATCCCCAGGTAGGAAAGAAAATAAAAAGGAGCTGTGGTGTGACTGTTCTCAGTAGGACATAGAAGATGTCGTGACCCTAGGCTAATATTATGAAGAAACGCATTAGAATCAACACTGTGTCTCACTAAATCTTTTTCTAAAATGTGTATCTGTTTGTTTCTCTTCCATTTTGTGTAATTTCTATTTACATTTCTAAATAGTGTTTGATTATTTAAACATGTTTATTGTTAAGAGTCATTTATATTCTATCTTATAAAGCAGCACTGTAGTATGGAGAGAAGTGAATTAATTCATGAGAGTTTATGGGCTTTAGAATTTAATGAGCCTGGTATATGTTCTTGCTCTTTCACTAGCTTTCAACACATTCTAAGTCTTTTTCTTGAGCTCTCAGTTTCATCATCTGTAAATGGGTAATTTATTTTTGGAACCTCACACAAACTTATACAGGCACACTTTACCCATGAGAAACAGTATCGCATAAGAGCCTACAGGCAGGTTCTGGAGCCAGACTGACAGGAGCTGAAACCCACTTCTGCCATTTACTAGCTGTGTGCTCTAGGAAAATTTACTCCATCTGTGTCTCAGTTTGTTCATCTGTAAAGTGGGTTTTTCATAGGGCTTTGTGAAAGAGTGAGTGATTCAACACATGTAAAGTATTCTTCCTTTTTTTTTTCTAGGCTGCTTTCAGGATTTGTTTCCCTGTTAGGCCCATTGTAAAAAAAAAAAAAAAAGTTGATTTTTTAAAAATTTCAACTTTTATTTTAGATAAAGGAGGTACATGTTTAGATTTGGTACATGGAAATACTGCATGATCGTGAGGCTTGGAGTATTGATCACATTATCCAAGTGGTAAGCATAGTACCCGATAGATAGTTTATTTTTTAACCCCCGCTCCACCTTGTAGTAGTCCACAGTGTCTATTGTTCCCATATTTATGTCCATGTGTGCTCAATATTTAGCTTCCACTTACAGGTAGGAACGTGAGGTATTTGATTTTCTGTTCCTGTGTAAATTGTCTTAGGATTATAGCCTCAAGCTCCATCCATATTGCTGCAAAAGGCATGATTTCATCCTTTTTTTATGACTGCATAGTATTCTATAGTGTATATTTTCCATATTTTCTCAGGTCACTGCAGTCTTGTCTTGAACTCCTGGACTCAAGCAATCCTCCCGCCTCAGCCTCCTGAGTAGCTGGGACCACAGGTCTGCACCAACATGCCCAGGCAATTTTTACATTTTTGGTAGAGATAGAGTTTTGCTATGTTGCTCAGGCTGCTCTCCAACTCCTGGGCTCAAGCAATCCTCCCGCCTCAGCCTCCCAAAGTACTGGAATTACAGGTGTGAGCCACCACACCCAACCCAATGTTCTATATTTTCTTTATCCAATCTACCATTGATGGACACCTGGATCGATTCCATGCCTGGCATAAAGGAAGGGTTCAGTATATCTTAGCAATTATTATGAGCAGTTAAGTATCTTGACTCCAGATTTTTCAGTTTAGATATACTTACCTGAGCTCAGGGAAATATCTTAAGTCTAAGGCCTTAAAACATAGACATAACTGGTTTGCTAGCCTACAAAAACCTATTTCAGGTAAAAGTTGAATTAACCATACACAGGCATTACAAATAACATCCACATTTCTAACCCCATGACATAACTTATTACTCACCCTGCATAAGTGTCTATTTGTGAGGGCCAATACGTTACTGTGAGGATCTTAAGTAATCAAAACCATACGGGCTTGAGAGCTGTGTTCGGCAGTAAAGACCTCTTCACTTGAAAGGATAATTATTTTAATTGTTGAAGAGACTCTGCCTTTTTAGGACCTTCTTAAAGGAGGGATTTCTTTTTTTCTCTTTTTTCTTTCCTTTTTTAATTTTAATTTTATTATATTCAGTACACCCTCATTGGTGAATAGCCATGCTGGGCAGGCAATGTGAAAGCAGTGAGCACCTCTGTTTGAAATGGGCCTTGGGAAGTAAGAAGTGAGAGAGGCAATTAAATATAAATTCTGCCATCCAGCTTCTTTTGACACTTTTCGTATTTTGTATAGAATCTGCCACATGCTGGGAGTTTATTAACTGCATTAAAAGGCCACAAACTCTTCCATGTAGAACATTTCTATACCTGAGGTATTTGTTACCATCTGACTACTCCATCTGGCAAAAACAATCCTCTTAAACTCTGTCGCCTTGACTAAGCCATTCATGACTACATGAAAGAGAGGCCTGGTCATCCATACCATCCCATTATGTTAAAAAACTGTTCTTTTTTTTTTCTAGGCTGCTTTCAGGATTTGTTTCCCTGTTAGGCCCATTGTAAAAAACAATGTTGATTTTTTTAAAATTTCAACTTTTGTTTTAGATAAAGGAGGTACATGTCCAGATTTGGTACAAGGAAATATTGCATGATCCTGAGGCTTGGAGTATTGATCACATTATCCAAGTGGTAAGCATAGTACCCAATAGGTAGTTTATTTTTTAACCCCTGCTCCACCTTGTAGTAGTCCACAGTGTCTATTGTTCCCATATTTATGTCCATGTGTGCTCAATATTTAGCTTCCACTTACAGGTAGGAATGTGAGGTATTTGGTTTTCTGTTCCTGTGTTAATTGTCTTAGGATTATAGCCTCAAGCTCCATCTATATTGCTGCAAAAGACATGATTTCATCCTTTTTTTATGGCTGCATAATATTCTATAGTATATATTTTTCCATATTTTCTCAGGTCACTGCAGTCTTGAACTCCTGGGCTCAAGCAATCCTCCCACCTCAGCCTCCTGAGTAGCTGGGACCACAGGTGTGCACCAACATGCCCAGGTTATTTTTGCATTTTTGGTAGAGATAGAGTTTTGCTATGTTGCTCAGGCTGCTCTCCAACTCCTGGGCTCAAGCAATCCTCCCGCCTCAGCCTCCCAAAGTACTGGAATTACAGGTGTGAGCCACCACGCCCAACCCAATGTTCTATATTTTCTTTATCCAGTCTACCATTGATGGGCACCTGGATCGATTCCATGTTTTTGCTATTGTGAATAGTGCAGTAATGAACATATGAATGTTTTTTGGCAGAATTATTTATTTTTTGGCAGAATTATTTATATTTCCCCTTAAAATCATTTGCCCCATTTATTTCCGAATCACACGTTTCCAAATAAATGAGCATATAAAAATACATACTTTTTAGTAAGACTCCAAGCACCTGGTTTCAGTCTTTCTTATGATCTCTCAATCTATGACTCAGTATATGCCATCCTGAAAATTGGAAGATTAAAGAACATGAAGCAGTTTTTAGCCTTAATTTGAGAAATTTTTCATGTTGATTTTATTTATTTCCTTGAAAATAGAGCAAAAGACCCGAGTTTAGAGAGTGAATCTGTTTTTGGTTCAAAATACATGTTGAGTGAAATGATAATTTTGTATCTTTCAGGAGAACCCAACCAGAAAGCTCTTCTGATTGATTAAGTTTCTTTCTCTAAATAAGTTAAAGTGATTGAGTCAGTGGTGGTAGGTTAAAGCCGCTGTGTAAGTCAGGATAGGTTAGGCAATGCTGCAGTAACAAGCAACATCAAAATCTCTGTAGTTTAATGGAACAAATGTTTATTTCTTGCTCTTCAAAAAAACCTTCTGAAGGGTTTGGTGAATCCCAGTTTAGCTACCTTCTATGCAATGTCTCAGTGTTTCAAGATACTTTCATTTGGTAGCAGCTTTATTTCAACACATGCTTACATGTTCACTGTAACAGGAGAAGAATATGCAAAGAACTGGATTATAATCAAATCTGTTGGTTAGAGCTGGTTACATGGCCCTATTTACTGCACAGAGGAGTGGGGAAGTATAATGCATTAAGAGAGGGGAGGAGAACTAGACATATCAAGAAGGTAATATCTTCTACCCATCCCCACTTATACCAAGGACTTAGGCAGAAGTAATCTAATAAGAGATTATTCACCTTTTGCTTTTGCTATTTCCATCTTGGGCAAATACACCCAGAGAAAGCTTGCTCTGCTCTGATGGACAAGAGTGGAACAAGAGTACTAGTAGGTCTGAGCTGTGCTACAGACTAAAGCTATTTCAATATTATAACCATTGCATTTAGGGGGTCACTCAGAGACCCAGCCCTACTTGTCCAATACCACTGACATGAGAGAGAAGGAGCCATTACCATCAAGTCTGCCTTAAGCCATGTCCAGCCTACCAGACCCTTGCATCTCCAAGTGGGACTGGGGCTTGAGCATGTTATTGGAAGGAGGGTTGGCTGGCCCTATTTCTCTCTTCTCTCCTTTCACCATAAACCTACTGCGTATTGTCTTTTTGATTGTATGTGTTGTATTACAGAAAGCTGAATTCAGTTGAACCTCACAGACTGGCTGGGAAACACTAAAGTATGTTGTAAATTATTAGAATTAATTCCCCAACGGTCAGTCTTGGCCTCAATCCTATCTCTATTACAAAGAAGTACTAAAAGGTGCAAATCTTTTACCTGTCAATTATAGCTATAAAGCATTAAGACATGTTTTCACTAGTTTCATTATTGATGGGAATACAAAGATGAACTTGGCAGAGTCTGGTCCCTTAATATGACCACAGTGAAGGGCAGAAGCAGGTACTCTTAGTACACATAATTAGTATAAAAAGAGGACAAGTTCAAAATCCTGAGCTGGTGAGAAAGGCTGAATTATTAACTGGAGGAAGGAGGTGGGAGTAGAATCAGGGAAGACTCCACAGTAAGGAATGATTGGACCTGAGTATTGAAGGGCAGCTAGAATTTTAAGCACAGAGGCCTGAGAATCAGGCTGGTCTTCGATGAAAGACACTTCTCTCAGGTGTCAGAACCAGCAATTAATTTGTTTTTGTCTTGTAGAAATAATGAAGTTTGTACCTTATTAGATTTTCTTCTTTATATTTGCTTAGAGAAATTGCAGATGCAAATGTGGGTCTGCACATATACAAACAACTGTACATGTTTTAGTGGCATGAATCTTTACCTCTGGTTTAATCTTTTTTTCTTACCATTTCTCTTTCTACCTGTTTTTTTTTTTTAGATCCTCTTGTATATTTCTCTACAAGTTAGTTACCTCCAAACCATTTTTAAACAAACATCAAAAGAAAGAATAACATGATATTTTGCAGAATTATGCATGGTTTTCTCTTTTTGGAAGGGAACGTGAAAAAGAAAGAGGCACCATATTTCATTCATCAGCATAACATGGGGGATGGGTTGGAGAACGTGAGGCTAGAGCCTGGGAAGAGAGTTAGGAGTCTTTGTCGTTTGTGGAGATAATAAAGCCCCGTATCAAGACTGCGGCTGTGGCAGTGTAAAGAGATAATTAGATTCAAGAGATAGTTTGAAGACATACTGTGCAAGACACGAGAATGGCTTAAATATCAAGAATAACTTCCAGATTTATGGCTTGAGTTACTGGGTAGGTGGTAGGGCCATTTACTAAAACAGAGGAACAGAATAAGGGGGAAAAATACAGGTCTGAAAGAAATTCATTTGGAAATATTCAGCTTGAAATTTCCACAGGAAACCAAATGGTGAGTTTGTAGCACAGCTGAAGAATAGACCAAAAGCCAAAGGAGTTGAGGATGCTGTTCAGATCAGAGTTGAGGTGAAGATAGATCATCAAGTTCAGGTTCAGAAAGGAAGGATGCAAAGTGAAAAGGGGCTGAGAGCAGAGAGACCAAGATAAAATTGTGGAATTCAAGAGATAAAATTGTATCTGGTGTAAACGGAGAAATAGTTGAGAAAGAAGGATGGAACGTTGTGGTCAGACTATGCAATTGAAGAACATTGCAGCTAGTCCAGGATGTGGCCCTAGAAAAGGGTTGCTCGTGGAGATTGCAGGTGATGATTATTGTGGTAAAAGAGGTTAAAGGTAAAAATGGGGGTGGGGTGACTTGATATGAAGAAAAGATTCCTATGAATGTATTGAGGGTGTGAGAATGATCTATAGGGTATTGGTAGGTGGAGGTATGCACAGGTAAAGTGCGTTATATCCAGGTGTTAAGAGATGCAAGTGAGAAGATTTCATAGGTGTATAACAGCAAAGGATTTAATGCCAGAAGTGGGGTTAGAAGTTTGCAAAGCCCCTTTTCAATTAAAGCTAAAGAAAATAAGTGAAACTTCACCATTTTAGATAATGAAGAATGATGGGAATAATTCTTCTTGCCTGGATGCTTCACAAAGCTGGTATGTAGATAAATGCGATAAGATATATGAAAATGTGAGGTTAGAGCACAAATGTGGAAGGTATTGATGACATTGAACCAAAATTAAATCCCCCACATTGATTACCCTTCTCACTCATAGTTGGTTGATTGGGCCTTGAGATTGTTTTCACAACTCCAATCATGACCAGAATGAACACTCGTTGCCAGGTAACCCCAGGAATCATAGCAGTGTGCCAGGCTGTTCATGATGCATCGGTGTAAACATAGACCATTAACTGAATACGTGGTTATTGAGTAAAAATAATAATAAAATTTACATGGATATATGAGAGAAAATAATTTAAAATTTCATTTTTGTGTTTAAAGTAAAGCAGGACTTTATAGATATTTCAAGATTGATGTGGATACTTTGGACTACCCCACCATATTTTCGGGGGTTATACTTTCTCTTCTCCCTGACTGCCAGCATACCAACTAGTGGAAAGGCGTGAACATTCATATTCACATACTGCAGATGCTGGAGGCAATGCCAAAAGACAATGTTGTTCAATGAAAGAACTGATGATATAAATGAACTTCTTGAAGTGCTGATATTGAAATGTCCAGTAATAATTTGGAAGTGTGTCTGGGAAGTTTGTGGAAGACATCAGTAACATTTCTGCACATACCCACTAGAAACAGCTGAAAGGTCTAATAATAGCAGGGTAATTAAACAAAATTATAACTCATCTTTATAATGGAACCTTATTAAAATGACTATTAAAATGATGTAGACACATTCGATTATATGGAAACAAAATACATTAATTTTTAAAAGGTTGCTACAAAAGAGTATTTCATATTAATCTAGTTATTTACATATCATATGTCATATTCGTGAGAAAAAATCAGGAAGTATACATCTCTAAAGATATAGTTGGTTGTTTGTGACTAGTACAATGTTTGTGGGTGTATAATTTAATTATATTTCTTTTTGTTCATCAGTGTTTTCTAATTTATCTACAATAAGCACATATCACTTGTATGCTTAGAATAATAATAAAGAGAAAATAAATAGAATATTTATGATGAACTCACCATAGCACTGAGTTCCTGAAAGTCATTTCAGGAAAAATGGAAGTTTACTTACAGTAGGTGAGTTAAATCAGCCATTTTTCTGTTCCCACTGTCTCATAATCCTATCTGCGAAACTGCCCAGCCAGCTTTGGGGTGTTTTTTGGCCCTATAGATATGTTATTCCCTAGTGACCACATTCTTACCATGCACTGCAGAATACACTAGGCTGTAATACCCACTAACCTTTGAAGGTCATGGATAGCTTCCTGTTATCTAATGCAAACTTGGCTTTATGTTCATATGCTGTTATTATTATTATTATTTTGCTCTGCTTCTGCTTTGAGTCTTGAGGGGAAGTTTCCAACCCAGCTTTGGAAGGAGAAGCTGCTGTCATTTGTGAATGCAGTTAATTAGAATAACATTTGCTTTTAAGTATTCAATATTTGGCACGGTTATCAGATCTAAAGGTTATGTTGTTCTATCTGATAAGCTGGGCTCCAAGGGATGTCTGTTGTCTCCCCAGACTGGTGCTGACTAAATATAGGAATCCAAGGTGGAAGAGAATAATTGCCTTAGATATTAAATCTCCACATTATAATAATGAAGCTTATTTAAGTCATTCATGGCATTATTGACAGATGGATTTCCTTTGTGTGGACAATTCATTGCTCAAAAAATTTCTTGGAAAGTGCAGGAAGTAGAGGTCGATTCCTTTGAGCACACTGGGAGCTGCCATAAGTCAAGGTAGCTGCTTTAGAGGGGAAGTTAGCCCAGTTGGTTGGGCAAAGGCTATTTGATTTCTGTCAGGGACTGGCATGCAGTCCAAAGTGGCTGGCAAGTTAAACTCTCCAATTAAAGGAAGCATCCTCCATAGTGAGCACAAACCCCACCCTGACTCCCCATGTTAACAATCAACTGAATCTGTCAAACTGAATTCCTTGAAACTTATTTGTCTATTATGAGAAATAACCTCTCTCCTCTTTTTAAGGACTTGCAGATTTACGGTGGCCAAGGTTATGTCTTACTTTGTGCCCTGCATCAGGTGAAAATTGGGTGAGAAGCTATAGTTTTACTGTTTAATATAATCATCCAGTTTAGACAGGGAGATGGGGTGGGTTGGGAAGAATGTGCGTATTTGATGGGGGCTTGGGAGAGAGGCATGAGGACACCAGTGTGAGAAAAGTGCCTTCTGCCTCAGGCTGAATTTCTAAGTCATTTTCTCCCCCTGAGAAACTAACATGTATTGATAGTTTCACTCTGAAACTGTAGTTCATTGTAAGAGATGAAAGACGCATGAATAATAACAGCGATAATACTCAATGGAGCTCAGGCTCATGAATAGTTTTGAAAGAAAACCCTGGTTGCTTTGATGGCTTCATTCATCATCTTCTGGAGGAGGAACTGTGTTCTAGGTGACTTCTGCTTCAGATCTGTGGCTTAAGGAAACTGTTTCTCCCTTTCTTATGAATTGTTTTTCCTCGGTTCCTATCCTGGTTAGGGGTTGAGAGAAAGCTTAAAAGCAAACTACTTGTTGCTTGAGAATTGGTTTTTAGTCCCTTTAATTATGTCAGAATTTCTGAGGCCAAAGGTGCCAAATTTGAATGGTTTTGAACTTGGCCAGTCCCACATTTGTTAAATTGAGCTTCTACTCTTCACTGCAGGCCTTTCCCTGCAGGTTGGAGGTTTGAAAGTTTGATATCTATGTTTTATTCAGTAAAACATTTATTGAGGCTGATATGTCCTGAAGATGGTAGGAAATTATTCAAATCTTAGTCTCTGCCAACCCCAAAGATGGTACAGGCTGATTAGCCCTGCATCCCACATTCCAGAGAGTCCCTTCTGCTGCATTCTATTGATTAAAGCAAGTCAACAGGCTCAGCCTAAATTCAAATGAAAGGGATTGCACAAGACTGTGAATACTAAGAAGCATGTTTTATTGGGGGCCATCACTGTGACTGAAACCACAGTTACTGGTGTCACTATGGAGCATGTGCCATTCTTATTAGGCAGAATATTCATGCTAGGCCACCAGGCAGCTTATAGGCAATTTCCTATCTCTTAGGCAGCAATCTGACTCTGGATTCATCCACTGTGGCAAAGGTGGTTGGGGTCACCACCATGAAATCTACATTAAGCATGAAAACCGGCACAGAAGGCATTCCTCTTGGCAGCTTTTTTTTTTCTTTCCAGATAGGTATTGTTGGCATAGCAGGTATTCAGCATTTTATGAAATTCCTTAATAATGACAATAAGTCTGACCTAAGAGAATATTTGGGTTCTGTTTTCCCAGGATTCAGAGGTAATTAACTGCTGCAGATTTTTTTCCATGTGGCCAGAATTTTTATTGTAGTTGTAGTTATTGCTGCTGGTTTTCACTGCTTCAGGGCACCAACAGGAAGGAAATATTGGCAGGACCTTAGAATCCTCCTCCTATGACTTTTTCTAATTCCGATCAGTTTATTGACACATGTAGCAGAAGTGATTCATATTAACAAGCCAACTGGTATCAATGTAACTTCATTTTGGGGGACTTGAGGTCAGGCGTACATATACTCTAGGGCAGTATTCTCAGTATTTTTTCCCATGGTTGTTTACATTAAGGATTGCCTATATTCCTGCTGCAGAATTCCCAGTACGCTGATTGTGGCTCCACCTCTTTCTCCCAGAAGAAGCCATATTAGAATGAAAATATGAGCGAGTAAGATTAGAAAAGGAATAACCCCTCTTTGATTTATAGGTTATATTTTTTCAAACAGATCATTGTTAACCTCTGCACTACAACTATTGCTACAGGCAAAACAGTGTACCAGTTGAGATGATGGACTTGAGTCAATTCTCCCGCATTTGATTCTGTTTCAAAACGGAGTCTCGCTCTGTCGCCCAGCTGGAGTGCAGTGGCGCGAGGCTCACTGCAAGCTCCGCCTTGGGTTTACGCCATTCTCCTGCCTCAGCCTCTGAATAGCTGGGACTACAGGCGCCCGCCACCGCGCCCGCTAATTTTTTGTATTTTTTAGAGATTCGTGGTCTCGATTCTGACCTTGTGATCCGCCCGCCTTCCCAAAGTGCTGGGAAAGGCGTGAGCCACCGCGCCCGGCTTTCAATCATTTAAAACGGTGCCTTTTCAAGCTTCAGTGTGCATAGAAGTCACCAGGGAATGTTGTTAAGCTGCAGAGACATACCTAGCAGTTCTAGGGCAAAGCCTGAAAATCTGCACAGAGGATGCTGATGATGCTGGTCTAAGAATCAGACTGAGATTAACTAAATTTATTTAACAAACTGTGTTGAACTCTAAATATGATTGTTTGGAGAACTTGGGAAATATAAGTGGAAAAATAAGGAGGAAAGAACAAGGAGAAAAACCAATTACTGCTTTTAGAGTGCTTATATTTCAGCAGGAGAAACAATCAATAAAGTGTAAGCATAATAAATAAATACACTATGCTAGGAGGTGTGAAATGCTATGGGGAAAAAATAAAGCAAAAGTAGGTTGTCAGGGCTAGTTTTTCTTTCATACTAGCCTGTCCCCACACAATATTTTGTTCTTTATTCATTTGAGAAATAAATACTGAGGACCTCTCATGTGCTAGGGACTATCTTAGTTACTGGAAATAAAAGAGGTCACTGAAGGAAAGTGGTCCCCACCCTCACAGAGCTCAAACGTCTCCCATCCATCATCAGTCTGACACTACACTGATGATAAATAAGTCCTTCTGTACATAATGTCCTTGCATGCAGTGGTAGGCAGTGTCTCAGATGGCCCCTAATCATCCCTGCCTCCTGCTATGTTATTCCCTCCTCTTGAGTGTGGGCTGGATCTAGTGTCTTACTCCTGAGGAATGGAGTACAGCAAAACCAATGGGATGTCATTTTGAGATTAGGTTATAAAAGACTGTAACCTCTGTCTTGCTCAGTCTCTGGCTCTCATTTCCTATGAAAGCCACATAGCCAATAGCCTATAAGGACCGGAATCCTGCCAACCGCCACATGAATGAGATTAGAAGTGAGTCTTCCCCTAGTGGAACCTTGAGATGACTATGGCTTCTACCAATATGTTGATTACCAACTTGTAGGAGACCCTGAGTCACAGAACCTAGTTCTGCCTGGAGTCTTGACCCACGGCAACTGTGAGGTCATATGTGTTTGTTGTTTTAAGCCATGACATTTTAGAGTAATTTGTTACACAAAAATAGATAATGAATACACATGTTATCACATACATGTTACCTCCTTCTTTTACTCATTCAACAAATATTTATTGAGGATCTACTAAAAAGTAGATTCTTTGCTAGGCACTGGGAAACAATGGAGACAAAACACATGTAGTTCTAGCCTGATATCCTTGTGGGGGAGGTCAACTTAAGCATGTTAACTTATAATTTAAAAATTAATATAAATATAGTTTATAATCTTACAAACTGTATTAGGTGCTTGGGAAGAAACTGAAGGCGGGGCTGAGGTTTGAAAATTACAGTAATAACAGTGGAGGTAAAATGGAAAGTCTGCTGTTGAGATGGAGCTGGAAGTGACCTCTTGAGGAAGAGACTTAAGCAAAGTCTGGATGGATGGAAACCAGACAACCATGTAGAGAATGACAGTGCAAGCTACTTATGCTAAAGTTCTCAAACAGGAATGAGCAAGAGGTTCCAGACCCTGGGGTATGGGCTATGTGAGAAAAGTAGTACTAGAGTACCAGAAAGACAGGCAAGGGCTAAATTGTGCAAGGTTTTATAATCCATGGAAGAGAGTTATGATGTTGTCCTGACTGCACTGGAAATGCCTTTGAAGAGTTTTCAAGCAGGACAACCGCATAGTAAAATGTATGCTTTGAAGAGTTATTCATGCCGCCATGTAAAGAATGGATTAAATGGGACAAATGTGGATATAGGGAGATCATTAGGGGCTGTTTTGACAGTCTGAACTAAAGATGATGGTGAAATGTGCTAGGCTACTGAAAGTAGAAGTGAAATGCAGTGGATGTGTCTAACATAAACCCTTTCCAACTTGTGCTCAAACCCACCAGGCCTAACTAATAGTTAAGTACGAATCATTTTAGACATTATCTCCTCCAGTAACCTGTTTCAGATATACCAGATTGGACTAAACCACTGTCCTGTAGGTAACTCAACCTTGGAACTTAGTAACATTCTAATAATAATTGAATATATATTTAGTCCCATAATAGGTCTTTATTAGATTGCCAGGTCTTCAGAGAGAGAAATACAGTTCTACCTTCCTCTTCAGCACTACGGCCCTGTGCTGGGCACAGAGTAGATATTCAAAAAAATGTTTTCTGAACTGATTTGAGATATTCTATGTCCCTCGTTGTTTGAGACCATATACGGCTTCCACCCTTCAGATGAAAACCTGCTTCTCTTTATCAGGTTGTTTAAATAGCTGTACACTGCTGAATCTTGGAGATTCTACATTGAGGTTTTCTTTTGTTATATTTTCAGTTCCTCTTTCATGACAAATATATAAAATCACATCTATATTGAACATTTTGACCATATTCTCTATAAACATTTACAAAAAGGGCAGAGTTAAACACCTTGAGAGCAAACTGTGATTTTGATCTAGAACATGTATGTATTTGTTTATGGAATCCCATGCAGGAAGGTGTGATACAAGAGACACATAAGACACATAAGAAGAAAATGTCCGCCACTTTCTCAAAAGGCTTTAGCTTCTGCTAGAAGTTTCTCTTCTTTCTTTATAGACTTCTCAATCTATATCCCTAAGGTAGCTCCTGTGTCATTTTTTTGTCCCTGATAAAACAAAGTCCCTCAAAGTAGTGTTATTAATGCATCAAACTTATATGCAAAAATCAACAGAAACCTGGCATGACATGTCTGAGTGTTTGTTGACCATTCATTTAAATTCTAGAAGATACCTCCCAGGACTGGTTATACCTATGAATTTATCATTTTCCCCATGTCAACTAGTGTTGATTATTCTTACCATTAAACAGGAAAATGTGAAACATAATTGATAATATATCACATTAAATGTTGCTATTATCAATTATTAACAAGAATACATAGTGATGGAGGAGAGATAAGGCATGACTAGAGGCATGGATACATTTTCAAAAATTTTCTGAGGCTATATATAAATATATGTAGGAGATATTTTGGTGACTTGCTTTCAATGAGTCTTGTGTATTAATAAATCCTTCAGCAAGGGAATATTGATGATGATCTGTAGGCAGAAAACCTATAACATGTCTCTACCAGCCCTTTGTATATCTGAGGGCTGGGGGCAAGGTCAGTAGGAGTATGGCATATAGACCAAGACACTCCCCTGCCATTGCTACCTACCAGTCTCAATATCTAGGACATGTTATTTTCTCAAGCTAACCCTGTCTGTTTTGCCATTAAACATTTTTTTTTCTCCAATCCCCAGAGGAAAGCAGTCTAATAAAATCTAATAAACTCATCACAGGAAAGTGTTTTTGATTGAAACAAGAATAGTAAATATCATTTATTGAATCTGGACAATGGTCCAAAAATTCCTACTAATCATCACAGTAAAGGTATAATTGCTTATCCTTAAGCTACGGCTAAGGAAACTGTAGCTTAGAGACACTTAACAGCATATTCAAAATTATATAGTTAGTAAATGACAAAGCCAGCTGGATTTGAAACCAGGTCACAGGACTCTAGAGGCCATGTTCATTAGATCATCACTATAGGATAATTTTAGGAGAAGGAAAATATTTGAGGCATGAAAAGTTAAACTAATGGCAATTATCTTTAATGATAGAATTTCAGACATTGTGGCAGATGGATGTAGAGAGATTTCTTTGGAAATGGTAGACAGAGAGTATTTAAAATCACAGTATAAAGGCAATTGCTATATCTGCTTAAATATAATTTTGGAAACAAACAATATAAGAGAAATCAAGCTTAACAACTTTTATTCCCTTTTCCTATATCATTCTCCCCTTGTCTACACTGTCCACACAGAGGTTGAATGTGGACACATGATCAGTTTTCTAATTGAACTAGTTGTCAAGATTTTAAAATATGTTAATTATACTTCAAGATTCTCATCTCTGGTTTCTTTAAAAAGCTGGGAAATCTAGCAATACTGGGCATGCATTTCTTCACAACAACAAGAAGCCAGACCTGAATAATGGCTGGGATCCATGGATGAGGACTATGTTTCGATTCATCAGTTTTTGCCTGGCCCACTGCCCTCATTTATGATACCTGCCTTGCAGGACTTCCGCATGCAACCTGCACTGCTGGACACAGCTGCCTACCTTCTGTAGACATTTGAGCGCCCTGACCTTTCTATTGTTATTAATGCATCTAATGTGAGTTCAGTCTATAAACATAAAATGTTGGCAGGCAGGGATGTGTCTCAAATGACAATTGTATTTCAGTGGGCATTTACTGAATGGTTAAAGCAATGGTTTTCAGACTCTGCCATTCATCAGAGTTGCCTGGCCAGCTTGTTAAAGCAGATGAGAGGGCTCTGGCTCCAGAGTTTCTGATTCATTGAGTTTGGGCTGAGCACAGAAATTTGTGTACCTCACACAGTCTCAGGTAATGCTGATGCTGCTGATACAGGTATCACACTTTGTGAACCACTGCTTTAGGGGAAACATTTTTATGACTGTGGACTGGATCATGATAATATTAATACTCTGTCTTCTGCCACTTTTGGTTCCTTCCTGTATAATTTGCTTCCTGATTTTTTTTTTGAATGTATATTTTGCTTTTCACCAAAATAAAACACTTTTCTGTCTTTTATCTTCCTGGAATTTCTCCACGGCCACAGTTAACAGCTGTTCCTCTGGAATGGCGTAGAGACAGGTATATGGTCCTGATGACACATGGATTTCCTTTCCTGCCTTGTTTTTATGAGCTTTTTTCCTCTGAAATATTTGGTATCGTGGTCACAAGGAATTTGTGACTGCTGTCCAGATGCCCCCTACACTAAGGCAAATACCAGACAGATTTGAAAATGAAGGGGTTTTCTACTTCCAACAGAGCAGAGTCCATATCCATATCTTCTGTAAATCTATTTTTACTACACAGATGGCTGGAATCATCCAGAAGAGTCACACTTTGAAATTTAGAAAAAGTGAGTGTATTGTAAGAAAAAATAGTTCGGCAGGTTTTTTTTCTTCTGGTCATTTTCACTGTGTGTACCTTTTTCCTATATATTGCTTCTCATATTCTTAATGATCACTTTTAAGCTGCTTTCCCCAAACATGTGGCTTATTCTTCAAGCCTCTCTCTAAATAAATTGCAACATATGCTATATGCAATTCATATCGTTCTCAATTCTTTTCTAAAAAAGGGATGCAGGACAGCACAACTAGGAGGCATTGAGAAAAAGTAAGCCTTATGTGGAGTGGATGTCCAGCTCCAGCAGTAAGAAGTGGACAGAAGTCTGTGTAGCCAGAATCATTAGTGTTGATTTCCTGTTTTCTTGGCTTGCACAAAGGTTGTAAACATTTCCTTCCTGGCAATGACCTTTCAAGCTCTTATTATGGTTAATCGATGATTTTTTGAAAAAGAAGGAAAGGAAAACCACAGAGGCGTATTTGTTAAGGACTTAATTTAACAGAAATGCTTAATTAGATGAAGATGGGCAATGACCAACATGAGGAAGGTGCACCAACACTGATCTTTTTTCAAGGTAATAGCCGTCATTCTTGATCAATAATATCTCTTCAGTTACCATTGCACATAGGCACAGAAGGAGCACCTGCTCTAGGAAAGATGGGAAACAAAAGGCAAACATACATTAAATAGAGACATTAATTGGAGGATGTTATTTATTAAGCACCAACCTTGTACCAGGTTTTGTATAAATCATAGGGTTATAGTCCATCAAAGTTACTTCAATTTCTATTTAATTATAAAGGCATATGTTCTTGTAAGAAAATCCATTATGCAACCATTAAATTTTATGAAGCATAGGATTTAGGTTTTGATTGTTCACTTTGAAAAATGATTCTGAGTACAAAAATATTCCTATAAATAGAGAGTTCAACCTAGTGCATTTAACTTTTTATTTATAGATCATTCGCTGCTTAACAAAAAGTGGGACAGGGCAGAGACTTGAAGCTAAGTCATTAGGATTTCAAAATGAAGATAAAGAATCTCTGAAATCATAGAGTAAGTTTCTGGTGACTTATGATTTAGATTACAAAGGCTGATTATGCAGTGTTTTTCAGATATACATTACTGGTATATCTGAGTAGGGCAAAATGTAACTTGAATTTGAAAGTAAGAAACCATTTAATGTGGTATTATTTTCCAATGGACAATGGAGAAATAAACCTTTTCTCAAAGTTTTCTCCTATATTGCTGTTGCATCACTTGTTAAGCATAGGATCTACTTTTAGTTATATGTACTTTCATTTCAGGACATCATTAGCTACATTTTACTTATGTCAGAAAAAGACTCAGGATGCCTGCACTTCCTTTCTTACAGTCTTTGAAAAAAAAAAAAAGAATAAGATATATCAAGGAATTGGTATCAAGATAGGAGAATTCTTATAATGTGAGTTGAATGGTCTTGGTAAAGGGTTCCTCTTAATATGTTTCTAATACGAATTGAAGAATAGAAAGAGGGTGAAGGGACAAATGACTCCTACCTAAAGGCTTTTTGCTTTCTTTCATACAGTGAAGCAATTACTAAAGAAAATCCTAGAATGATTGTAAGAATCATCCAGGTCCTCAGTCTTATTTTAAATAATCACCTAGTGATAATGATTCTACCAAGTTTGAAACCAGGCACATGAGAATGGAAGTGAACAAAACAAATTGGTGGCCCATCCATTTCTAGCTCTGAGTTAGCAAAGCTACTTCAAATCACTTCTTTTCTCACTTGAAGATCTGTTTTTTGTTTGCTGTTTGTTTGTTTGGTTCCTTTCAACAAAGCTATTTGAGGAAATGCAATGATTCCATGAGAACCCAGCTTGGTAGCTCAGCTTTTGGTCATTAATATAGTTGGTGTTGTGATGAACCAAAAAGCACAAAGTGCAAAGTGCCTCCCAATATGAGACAAATGAATCTTCTTCCAAGAAAATGGGAAGCTGTGTGTGTGTGTGTGTGTGTGTGTGTGTGTGTGTGTGTGTGTGTGTGTGTCTGTGAGAGAGAGAGAGAGAGAGAGAGAGAGAGAGAGAGAGAGAGAGAGAGAGAGAAAAGCAGTTTGTTAAAGGATATCCCAGTGGTCTTCATTTTCCTTATATGGGTGACAGCTTTATTTAATTTTGGAAAGTTTTATTGAGAGATGTTCATTGCTTTAGATCCAGTCTTTTGCTTGTTGAGAGACTGATTAGAAACTTTCTATTCTATAGTCTTAGAATATCAGCTATCTCTACATATCACCGCCATTCTGTTAGATAAATGACAATTATTTCTGATTTGATGAGCTGTTCCTCTTACTCTAAAAAAAGTGCTCTGCAGCATATAGATTTGTTTTTAAAATAAACAAAATAGAAATGAAACTATCATAATACCTGCAAAAATAATTGCACAAAACCAGGTATGTGCAAAATGAAATAGGTTCTTTCTCAACCTACACCACAGATACAGAGATAGAACATGAATTTGTATCATTGCCAACTTTGATCTCTCTTTCTGGGAAGAATTAAGTGTGTGTTTTAACAGGTTGAACCCTTCAAACTAAGTATTGGTAACAAATTCTTGAATATTGTTCTTCAGATTCATTTTCAGCTTGCTCCCTGGTTTTAGCTCAAACAGTGGCTCATCCTGTTATACTTACAATGAACTAAAATAACTTCTAAGATTATGTCTTGAGTGATTTACATGTACCTTTCGGTTGTGGGTGTTATCCTCTAGTATAAGCTTTTTGGCTAAATGAAGTTTAAGCATCTATAATCCCTCACTCATTTTATTCCCAAAGTAGGGGGTGTTCCTGTAGACAGTAATTGAACTATAATTTCTGAAAATGAAGTCTTGTAGAAGAGATATGAATAAACCAGGGCCAGGTGAATATGCTTTCCTTCTAGCTTTCTCCCTTCCATTCATTCTTGCTACACATTCTGTCTGTACACTGCCTTTCTTTAAATTGGAGCAATGATATTTTAGGTGGGGTCAGGGCTTTAGTTGTAAGGAGGCGGAAAAAACCTCAGTCTGATTTTGTTCTCAGTTTCCCGTATAACCTAGCTTCCATCAAATAAGGGGCTTAAAGTGCTAACAATGAAATATAACTTTTATCTTTTTAAATTTGGGTTTTTGTTTTGTTTTGTTTTTTGTTTTTGTCTCTAACAGTCATCTCTGTGGAGAAGTAATTAGCTTCTTAGTAAAAGGCAAATTTTAGGTTGCCTTATAGTCTAGCCAATACCATTTTAGTAGGCAGAATAATGATCTCCTAAAGATGTCTTTGAGTATTCCTAATCCCCAGAACTTGTAATGAGCTATATTACATGGCAAGAAGGGATTCAGATTGCAGATAGAATAAAGGTTGCTAACCTTAATTAAATTCAAACAAGTGAGATTACTATGGATTACCTGGTGAGCCCACTGTAATCACCAGTGTTCTTAAATGAGGAGGAGAAAGGCAGAAGGGGTAGAACCAGAGAGAGAATATTGTGAGAAAGACTGGCTTTGAGGATGGAACAGGGCCACCAGACAAGAAGTACAGGCAGCCTCTAGAAGTTGGAAAAGGCAAGAAAATGGGTTCCCTCCTAGAACCTTTAGAAAGAAAGGCAGTGCTGCCAGCTCTTTGATTTTAGCCCAGTGACACCTGTGTTGGATATTGGACTTCCAAAATTGTAAGATAACACATTTTAGTTATTTCAAACCACTAAGTTTGTGATAATTTATTACAATGGCAATAGAAAACTATACAACTATAAGTTACCATCTTAATACAATCCCCAATCCAAACTCACTTTTCATATCTGACATGTTTGAATAGCCCTTTTTGAAACAATGTGCACCAGTTACCTATGATTCTAGTGTACTTAGTCATCTTCCTTTTGTCGACTTCATTTCCTCGGAGGGACCTCTTTTCATTTTTTTGCTTTAGTCAATATGTAAATCAATGTGAGAGACAAAAAATGAAATATTAACAGGGTAGAGGATCCCATTGTGGAGTAAAGAAACTTTATCATTTAGATTGGATTGCTTGTATGTATGCACACACACAGAATTTCATCAATCTAAATGATGTGGCAACCAAAATTTGTGAAGAAATATCCCATACATTTTCTACGAAAGTTGATGATTTTAAAACTAAATATAGAAACATAAAATGAATTATGTTGCCCTCCACCAAAATAAAAGACAAAGACTGAAAAAGTCCCATTACACCAAGAACTAGTTCAGGTCAATGAACTGTGGCTCACACAAAGGCCTTCTCGAAAACAGCCATATTTTGGGGGTCTTGGTCTAAAAATATCTGGCCAATAACTGAAGTTGTAACCTCATTTGATATAGCACTCTGGCAATAAAGTTTCTCTTTGGCTGGTAAATATTTTACCCCATAAAGGCTTGAATTTCAATAGGGCAATGATTATAAGATGAATGAAGCCTCAATATTTTAAAAAATATTGTATTTACACAGCGTGTTGTTTGTAAATTTTATAATTATTGTGATGCTTTGTTTATGCTTTGTGCAGATGTTTCTTTGATACTTAGGATAATGACTTATTACATTTATAAGTTTGATATATGAGATTTATCTAAGGTTTTTAAATGCTTAAATTTTACTTATGAAAGTTGTGGGGTTTTTTTCAGATACTTGAAGTGTTTGAAAGAATTGGATATATTAATCTGTGTGATTCGACATGTTTAAGGAATCTGTCCAACTAAGTGTGTAAATGGTTTTAATGGTTCCCAAACAAGATCTCCTATGATCTTAATCCTTTACATTCATAAACAAATTGATCATTAATTAAAAAAAAGCTTTTGCTCTTATATAAAACTACTATATATTTTTTAATAAAATAAGATTTTAAAGCTGATGCTAGAGGCTAAAGAAAAACTAAGTTTTGAAAGTAGTTACATTTATAGTTTAATTATACATTAAAGATAACTAACCACATATAGATATTCGTGCTCTTAACTACCCCCGACCCAGAAATTAAAAACCTTAATTGACAATTCATATGAGAGATATGAAGGAAGAAAGACATTTTGATGACTTTCAAGGATTCAGCATTCATTCAGCACATTTATTGAATGCTTATACGTTAGGCACTGTACTGAACACAGTGCAAAGGGCTTAAAGCAATGTTTGACCTGCAGGATATGTTCAGTGAGTAAGGGCTGTTTTTGGTAGCCACCTTTGGATCCCCAGTACCTAACAGTACCCGCAAGTATATACGTGTGTGTTTACATAAGTGTATCTGTCTATACCTAGGCCTGTGTCCACGTCCATATCCATATCTATCCTTTTGCATCTAGCAAGTTTTTTTGGAAGAGCGACTAGAAATACAAGAGAATATGAAAGCTAGTAGAGATTTAAGGAATTCCTTTGTTGACTCACAATAGACACATGCATGCGGGTGTCCACACATGTTCAAATCTGGTGTAAACAGATTGTGACCAGTCTTTTGGAGGGAATCTGAAAACAAATCTCTGAAATAAGAGGGTAAAAATTAAAACAAACACCTACTTTGCCCTCATTTGGTACACTTGTTGATAAGTAGGAAACGGAGGCCTGGGACGTGAGGTGACTTGCTCAGGAACCCTCAGCACAATTCCAGTAGTAAGATTTCTGCCTTATGCTTTAGCCAGATGCTGATAGTGATAACCCTACAAGAGATTATCTAAAAAGCATTAATCTAGAAACAAACAAACAATAAAACGCTTCACTCATCTTTGTTAAGTGACAGGGCTCTGCTTCACAGCTGCAGAGATCCTTTCCAGTTTGATCAACTGCAAGCTGAAGGGTACGTGTTTGTGTACAGGATAAGTGGCCACTTGAATTCTAACCAAGTACTCCGAATTTAGTAAGTGAAACTCATTATGTCTATAAATAACATCGTCATACTTGATAATACACTTCATTTCTGGTATTGTTTCTACTTCAACCAATACATTGTTGAATGTATTGGTACATTGTACAATACATACAGTACATTGTTGAATGTATTGGTACATTGTACAATACATACAGTACATTGTTGAATGTATTGGTACATTGTACAATACATACAGTACATTGTTGAATGTATTGGTACATTGTACAATACATACAGTACATTGTTGAATGTATTGGTACATTGTACAATACATACAATACATGTTGAATGTATTGGTACATTGTACAATACATACAATACATGTTGAATGTATTGGTACATTGTACAATACATACAATACATGTTGAATGTATTGGTACATTGTACAATACATACAATACATTGTTGAATGTATTGGTACATTGTACAATACATACAATACATGTTGAATGTATTGGTACATTGTACAATACATACAATACATGTTGAATGTATTGGTACATTGTACAATACATACAATACATGTTGAATGTATTGGTACATTGTACAATACATACAATACATGTTGAATGTATTGGTACATTGTACAATACATACATGTTGAATGTATTGGTACATTGTACAATACATACATGTTGAATGTATTGTGTACATTGTACAACCAATACACAGTCCTGTTGAAATGTACTGTGGTCTGTTTGAAACCATCAGAACATCAACCTCTAATAAATGCTGCACTCTCTTTACAGCCTTGCATTCAGCATCTGAAACAGGACCAAGTGTCATATACTGAAGGAGCAGGATTGTTTGCTACAGTATTTGCCAATCTCTAAGTTATTTAAGCCTAAAATATCCCTGTTCCCCTTATAACCTATTGTAGTTCTATCTTTGTGAAGGTTTTAACCCTTTTATGAATGTATTTAAATATTCACTTAATACTAGCTTTCGAGTATAATGAGTCTGAAAGTTCATCATCTGCTACATAAAACACAAACTTCTATGAATTGCCCCAATGCTGCTTCATCAAATTCAAGGTGGTGATTTCTTTAGTATATAGATGATTTCCTTTCCCTTTTTCCAAAAGATGGTCTATCTTTAGATCTGTTTTAAGTTGTTTCCTTCACTTTTAGCTAGTTCATATCCACATTCTTCTGAGCCTAATTGGAGTCACAAAATAGAAGTCAGCATTCTTTTAGAGTTTAGATAGCTCTCTTAGATGTGCTTACATTATTTCTATTTAAGCCACTTTGTTTTCCTTCTTGAGAAATGCTTTAAAAAGTTTAAAACTCTTTCACCCCTGTAATTTTGGCCCAGTTTTCAGAGTACTAATTAAGATGCATGAAGGTGAATGCTTTTTTTCCCCTTCATTTCTTTTATTTCTTTTTAAAGATATATTCTGCCTCTTCTTTCATTTGTACAATTTTCACTCACTGGGTGATGTAAGCACTTTGTATAAGCTTTTTTTTTTTTTTTTTTTTTCCAGTTTAACCTCCATTTTATTATTCTCTTCTTTGACAGTTTTATGTCCTTACTATACTTCTACCTTCATTTTTCCCTTTTTTGATTTCAGTAAAATATAAATGTCATAATCTCATAAGTCTATGTTTCCCGGTGTTGCCATGACTTTTAATCCAGCTGAAAAGTTCTAATCCATGAAGGGTCTCTTGTGTCAATATCTGAAAATAAAAATGAAGGGTTAGTTAATTATACATAGCCCCTTCTGTTCAAAGTTCTGTAAAACCTGGTTTAAAACGTTATCAAATGGTTTGATATCAAAATAGAAAGTCTTGTGTTTAATCAAAAGTAGAGTAATATTATTTTTAATTTAATTTATAAAACTTAACAATTTCGTGAATCTAAGGTATTGATAATAGAGATATAGACTATGGTAGCAGAGTATCCATTGAAAGTACAAGGAACTGTGGATTCACCCTTCTGAGAAAACTTTGGCTTTCTGGAGAAAAATGCACATCAGCAATTTAAGATCTGAACTTAAGAGTCATTAAAATTTCTATAAAAAATGCTCAACCTTACAGAAAATTAAAACGAGATGTAAGACATTGGAAGGGGTCTCTTCAGGAAATCTCATGGAAAGATACCAGTGAAGAAAGACAGATCATTCCCTTAAGAAGAACACGCTTACCATGTGAATGTGTTTTAAAAGATGCATTCTAGACAAGTGCCTTGTGATTGTGAACCAGAACTACTAAGGAAATGGTTAACGGGTAAATTTACACTTTCTATGAAAATCTGAATTACAAAAGATTAGCTTTGAAAGACAAGGAACTAAAGTTTTGTGAACTACTCAGGTGGAAGGAAAAAAAATCTCTCCTAGTGAATGAATAGTCAGAGGGAAACGACGCTACAAAAACAAGGAATAATTGTTTTCATGGCACATGTCTCGTTCCTGCTCTGGACTATGGAAGGTAATTGATGTAAACACTGACTGTAGAATATTCCCAAGGTCTTGTAAGGGATTAGCATTAAGCAGTTATAAGGACTATCTCCCCTTTAATGTATCCTGTCTAATGAATTATTGTCATGTAAGGCATCGTGTTACAAATGGGTGTTAGTTTTGGTTTACTTTATACTTTATGGTTTACAATGTGCCTTCACATAGTTTTTCCTCATTGGAATCTTACACTAGCTCTGGAAATAGGAAAAGCAGTTGCCTTGTGACAGATGAAAAAACTGAAGCTTAGAGAGGTTATGTGACTTCCCATAGTCATATACTTGACATGGGCCAGTGCTTTTATTAAAATAGTAGGCTCTGATTCCTCACTCAGCTGGCTTTCCACCAGCATCCTTTTATTAAAATAGTTCCTGTGAAAAGACTTAAACTCAAGGACCATGCACGAGAGATAAAACAAAAGGCCAAAGAAAGGACAACATTTCATTATGGTGAGGTTCCTAGAGGCTGTATTTCTTTAAATCTGGTGTTGAAAATCTATGGCCCAGCACCAATTTAGCTTACCACCTGTTATCGTAAATAAAGTTCTATTAGAACACAGCTATCTATTTGTTTATGAATTCCCTTTAGTTGCTTTTGAGCTACAATAGGAGAGTAACTTGTGGCAGAGTC
Organism: Macaca thibetana thibetana; assembly: GCF_024542745.1. Taxonomy (NCBI): domain Eukaryota; kingdom Metazoa; phylum Chordata; class Mammalia; order Primates; family Cercopithecidae; genus Macaca; species Macaca thibetana. Next base: position 21,693,220 of record NC_065579.1, on the reverse strand, counting down.
TGTATGACCTGCAATGCCTAGGATATCTACTCTGTGACCCCTAATAAAATACATTTTTCAGACTCTGCTGTAAATCACTAGTAAATAGTGTATCGTAGCATCAAGCATATTATATTAGTTAATATTTACATTTAAGGAAAACTCTTTAATTTTTAGAGTACAAGTCCATAAAAATGTTTTCTGATTTAATTTACTGAATCTTTGAGGCTCGAATTCTGGAAAATGTTATAAATATGCATAATTTATGGTCATAATGAGAGAATGTACTTCTAATGATCAGCCTTCAAAACTCAAACTGATAAAATGGCATCAAACATCACATGACTAGAATTAATAGAATTTGGAATCAAACATGAGGAACATATCATTTACTGGCTGATTATAAATTACAGGATGATTTTTCCTTATGCATTGTTGTCCTGGGTCCTTTCAGGACAGACCCAGCTATCATTTCCCTGCTGTCATGTGGAATGACGGCGCCCCTGTGGGATTCATTTCCCTGCTGTGTCCAGAGCGGATATTCTTATGAACATTAGCAACTAGGACAGATTTTTATGGTTATATAAGATTATTTATAACACCTAAATTTTGTCATTTTTAAAGTAGTAAGCATCAGCATATAGTCTGTTTTAACTTGTATATGTAACTTTTTACCTTCTTGAAGACAATAACTATTTTATATTTGTATGTTCTTTAGTGGCATCTGCTTAGAGACCATTAGTCTAGACAGTTCTCCATGAACAGGCTTAGAGAGCAACATTAGCTTAGAATGTTCAAATGAAAACATTCTGTTCTTTGCTTGGTCTGTCAATCTCTGTTGGCAGCCAAGAGTTTCCTCCTTTATAGCAACAGAAGGAAAAAAAAAAAACAATTCTGAAGTACTTTGGTCCTTTCTTGATTTGGAACTATGAAAATGCTAGTTTATCCAAATTAGTCTGTGAATTTTTATGTTAGAAGATAGTCCCTCTGCCCTAAGACAGTCTATAGAACTGTAACAGAATTCCAATATATGAATAGAGTAAGGGAGGCAATGTGGTGAGCAGGCAAAGTTGGACTCCTGTTTTCTTTGCCCTCTCTTTGTGTATGTCTGTTCTCTCAATAGCTTTTCCTCCCAATTCCACTTCCAACTGCCTAGAGCTTGTGTGCTTACCATATCCCTTCTTTCCAAATGAAAAGTGAATCTTGGAATTTTAATAAAAACAGTGTTAGTTATATAATCAATTAGTTTTCTAAGAAATGTTTCAGCAGAATAATAAAACTTAATATATTCCTTTTAAAATAAAGCAAACAAACATAACAAAAGATTTAATATGAAGTTATGAACAATTAAGGAAATAATTTGGGGACTGCTAATTACCCAATGGTAGCAATGTTTTAGAAAAAAAGATTCTTGTTTTCTATAAATTGTATGACCACAGTGACTCCCTATGCATGAATGAGAATCATTCCATGTCTGACTTGGTGGATGAGAAGATGTAAAAAACCAAATGGGGCAAACTAGAATGGATCAGAGCCTGGAGTCTAGGTTATAACAAAGGGTCTGACTGATACTTAAATTAACTCACAACAAAGTCAGATTTACCTGTACCTTAAAACCACAGGACAACACCGAGTCTCAATGCTACGAGACTCCATGGACAGAGTAGTTTCAAACTACACCCATAGGTGCCAGGTTTCAAATTATAAGTAGGCAGGCCATGTCTTAGCATCCTTGAGTTCTATTCAGACCAGTAAGGAGAGATATACAGCAAGTCACAAAATAAGAGGTCTACAGGTATGTGCCAGAGTCTGGCTCACTCAGAAGAATCCACTATAAAGGTACAACATAGTCGTGGCCTTTGACACTACAATGATGCTCTAGTTTAATTCATTCAGCTCAGTGTAGACAGATGAAGGCTGACAGATGGGGGTTGGCAACCAGAGAAAATTGAGGAGAGGGCAAGGATTCGTCATGAGGAGAGGGCAAGAATTTGTGTCCATATTAATTTGAATGAGTTAAAGAGATGGTTATGCAAAAGAGTATAATAGTAATACATGCACATTAATAGAAAAATTTTAAAAATACAAATGAGTTTAAAAGCACTAAAAATAACCCATCATTTCACCATCCAGGGGAAATGACTGTTCATATTATAATGTATAATTTTCTAGTACTTCCTATCTATCCATGTACTTGAGCAAACCTGTGTGAGCTTGTGTGTGTGTCTCTGTGTGTGCATTTATTTTTATTTCTATTTCTGATATTCTTAAGAACATTATTATCTCTCGGCAATTAATACCATTGTGTTTTATCTGACTTATCATATATGACGCTGCTACATGTGTCAGTCTAGCAGAGGATTTTTACGCTGTTTCAACTGGTTCTGGACTTCATTATTGATAGCAGTTCTTCAATATACACTAGAGACTTCCTGATACAGGAGGGCTCTATCACAGTCATAAAAAGAGAAATAAAAGGGAACTCTTCCAAGATTGCCAAATAGGAACAGCTTCAGTCTGCAGCTGCCAGTGAGATCAATGCAGAAGATGGATGATTTCTGCATTTCCCACTGAGGTACTTGGTTCATCTCATTGAGACTGATTGGACAGTGGGTGCAGCCCATGGAGGGCGAGCTGAAGCAGAGTGGGGTGTCGCCTCACCCAGGAAGTGCAAGGGGCCGGGAGATTTCCCTTTACAAGCTAAGGGAAATCATGAGAGACTGTACCAGGAGGAACAGTACACTCTGCCCAAATTCTACACTTTTCCCATGGTCTTTGCAAGTGGCAGACCAGTAGATTCCCTCCGGTGCCTGGCTTGGCAGGTCCCATGCCCACAGAGTCCCGCAAGCTAAGATCCATTGGCTCGAAATTGTCGCTTCTAGCACAGCAGTCTGAAATTGGCCTGGGACACTGGAGGGGCGTCCGCTATTGCTGAGGCTTGGGTAGGCAGTTTTATGCCCACAGTGTAAACAAAGCTGCCAGCAAGCTCGAACTGGGCAGAGCCTACCACAACTCAGCAAGGCTGACTGCTTCTCTAGATTCCACCTCTGTGGGCAGGGCATATTTGAACAAAAGGCAGCAGCCCCAATCAGGGACTTATAGATTAAAACCCCCATCTCCCTGGGATGGAGCACCTAGGGAAAGGGGCAGCTGTGGGCACAGCTTCTGCAGACTTAAACGTCCCTGCCTGACAGCTCTAAACAGAGCAGTGGTTCTCCCAGCACAGCGTTCAAGCTCTGGTAACAGACAGACTGCCTCCTCAAGTAGGTCCCTGACCCCTGTGTAGCCTGGCTGGGAGACACCACCCAGTAGGGGCCAACAGACACCTCATACAGAAGAGCTCTGGCTGATATTAGGTGGGTGCCCCTCTGGGAACAATCTTCCAGAAGAAAGAGCAGGCAGCAATATTTGCTGTTCTGCAGCCTCCATTGGTGATACCCAGGCAAACAGGGTCTGGAATGGACCTCCAGAAAACTCCAAAAGACTTGCAGCTGAGGAGCCTATTAGAAGGAAAACTAATAAACAGAAAGGAATAGCATCAACAACAACATTAACAAAAAGGGCATCCACACAAGAACCCCATCTGTAGTTCACCAACAGCAAAGACCAAAGGTAAATAGAACCACAAAGATAGGGAGAAACCAGAGCAGAAACCAGAGCTGAAAATTCCAAAAACCAGAATGACTCATCTCATCGAAAGGATCACAACTCCTCACCAGCAAGAGAACAAAACTGAACGTAGGGTGAGTTTGATGAGTTGACAGAAGTAGACTTCAGAAAGTGGGTAATAACAAACTTCTCCGAGCTAAAGGAGCATGTTCTAACCCATCGCAAGGAAGCTGAAAACCTTAAAAAAAGGTTAGGGAATGACTAACTAGAGTAACCAGTGTAGAGAAGAAAATAAATGACCTGATGGAGCTGAAAAACACAGTACATGAACTTCATGAAGCATACACAAGCTTCAAAAGCAGATTCAATCAAGTGGAAGAAAGGCCATCAGAGATTGAAGATCAAATTAATGAAATAAAGCAATAAGAAAAAATTAGAGAAGAAGAGTGAAAATAAGAAAACAAAGCCTCCAAGAAATATGGGACTATGCGAAAAGACCAAATCTACGTTTTATTGGTGTACCTGAAAGTGACAGGGAGAATGAAACCAAGTTGGAAAACACTCTTCAGGATATTATCCACGAGAATTTCCCCAACCTAGCAAGGCAGGCCTCTATTCAAATTCAGGTAAAATAGAGAACACCACAAACATATTATATTGATCTAAAATCAATACCCTAATATCACAATTAAAAGAGCTAGAGAAGCAAGAGCAAACAAATTCAAAGCTAGCAGAAGACAAGAAATAACTAAGATCAGAGCAGAACTGAAGGAGACAGAAATACAAAAACCCTACAAAAAAATCAATGAATCCAGGAGCTGGTTTTTTGAAAAGATCAACAAAATTGATAGACCGCTAGCAAGACTAATAAAGAATAAAAGAGAGATGAATCAAATACACGCAACAAAAAGTGATAAAAGGGATATCACCACCAATCCCACAAAAATACAAACTACCATCAGAGAATACTATAAACACCTCTACAGAAATAAATTAGAAAATCTAGAAGAAATGGTTAAATTCCTGGACACATACACACTCCCAAGACTAAACCAGGAAGAAGCAAATCTCTGAATAGAACCGTAACAAGTTCTGAAATTGAGGCAATAATTAATAGCCTAACAACCAACAAAAGTCCAGGACCAGAAGAATTCACAGCCAAATTCTAGCAGAGGTACAAAGAGGAGCTGGTACCATTCCTTCTGAAACTATTCCAAACAGAAGAAAAAGAGGGAATCCTCCCTAACTTATTTTTGAGGCCAGCATCATCCTGATACCAAAGCCTGGCAGAGACACAACAAAAAAAGAATTTTAAGCCAATATCCCTGATGAACGTCGATGCAAAAATCCTCAATAAAATACTGGCAAACAGAATCCAGCATCACATCGAAAAGCTTGTCCACCACAGTCAAGTCGGCTTCATCCCTGGGATGCAAGGCTGGTTCAACATATGCAAATCAATAAACGTAATCCATCACATAAACACAACCAATGACAAAAACCACATGATTATCTCAATTGATGTAGAAAAGGCCTTTGACAAAATTCAACAGTCCTTCGTGCTAAAAACCCTCAATAAACTATGTATTGATGGAACGTATCACAAAATAATAAGAGCTATTTATGACAAATCCACAGTCAATATCATACAGAATGAGCAAAAACTGGAAGCATTCCCTTTGAAAACCAGCACAAGACAAGGATGCCCTCTCTCACTACTCCTATAGAATGTAGTATTGGAAGTTCTGGCCAGGGCAATCAGGCAAGAGAAAGAAATAAAGGGTATTCAATTAGGAAAAGAGGAAGCCAAATTATCTTTGTTTGCTGATGATATAATTGTATATTTAGAAAATATAATTGTATATTTAGAAAACCCCATATAATTGTATATTTAGAAAACCCTATCATCTCAGCCCAAAATCTCCTTAAGCCGATAAGCAACTTCAGCAAAGTCTCAGGATACAAAATCAATGTGCAAAAATCACAAGCATTCCTATACACCAAGAACAGACAAACAGAGAGCCAAATTATGAGGGAACTCCTATTCACAATTGCAACAAAGAGAATAAAATACCTAGGAATCCAACTTACAAGGGATGTGAAGGACCTCTTCAAGGAGAACTACAAACCGCTGCTCAACAAAATAAAAGAGGACACAAACAAATGGAAGAACATTCCATGCTTAAGGATAGGAAGAATCAATATTGTGAAAATGGCCATATTGCCCAAAGTAATTTATAGATTCAATGCCATCCCCATCAAGCTACCAATGACTTTCTTCACAGAATTGGAAAAAACTGCTTTAAATTTCATATGGAACCAAAAAAGAGCCAGCATAGCCAAGACAATCCTAAGGAAAAAGAACAAAGCTGGAGGCATCACACTACCTGACTTCAAAGTATACTATAAGGCTGCAGTAACCAAAACAGCATGATACTGGTACCAAAACAGACATATAGACCAAGGGAACAGAACAAAGGCCTCAGAAATAACACCACACATCTACAACCATCTGATCTTTGACAAAACTGACAAAAACAAGAAATGGGGAAAGGATTCCCTGTTTAAAAAATGGTGCCGGGAAAACTGGCTAGCCATATGTAGAAAGCTGAAACTGGATCCCTTCCTTACACATTTTATTAAAATAACTGAAGATGGGTTAAAGACTTAAATGTAAGACCTAAAACCATAAAAAAAATCCTAAGAAGAAAACCTAGGCAATACCATTCAGGACATAGGCACGGGCAAAGACTTCATGACTAAAACACCAAAGGCAATGACAACAAAAGCCAAAATAGACAAATAGGATGTAATTAAACCAAAGAGCTTCTGCACAGTAAGAGAAAATATCATCAGAGTGAACAGGCAACCTACAGAATGGAAAAAAATTTTTGCAATCTACCCATCTGACAAAGGTCTAATATCCAGAATCTACAAAGAACTTAAACAAATTTACGAGAAAAAAAACAACCCCATCAAAAAGTGGGCAAAGGATATGAACAGACACTTCTCAAAAGAAGACATTTATGCAGCCAGCAGGCATATGAAAAAATGCTCGCCATCACTGGTCATCAGAGAAATGCAAATCAAAACCACATGAGATACCATCTCATGCCTGTTAGAATGACAATCATTTAAAAGTCAGGAACGCTGGAGAGGATGTGGAGAAATAGGAATGCTTTTACACTGTTGGTGGGAGTGTGAATTAGTTCGACCATTGTGGAAGACAGTGTGGTGATTCCTCAAGGATCTAGAACTAGAAATACCATTTGACCCAGCCATCCCATTACTGGGTATATACCCAAAGGATTATAAATCATGCTACTGTAAAGACACATGCCCATGTATGTTTATTGTGGCACTATTCACAATAGCAATGTCTTGGAACCAACCCAAATGGCCATCAATAATAGACTGGATAAAGAAAATGTGGCACATATACACTGTGGAATACTATGAAGCCATAAAAAAGGATGAGTTCATGTCCTTTGCAGGGTCATGGATGAAGCTGGAAGCCATCATTCTCAGCAAACTATCACAGGGACAGAAAACCGAACACCACATGTTCTCACTAATAAGTAGGATTTGAACAATGAGAACACATGGACACAGGGAGGGGAACATCACACACCTGGGCTTGTTGGTGGGTGGGGGTTTGGGGGAAGGATAGCATTAGGAGAAATACCTAATGTAAATGACGAGTTGATGGGTGCAGCAAACCAACATGGCACATGTATGCCTATGTAACAAACCTGCATGTTGTGCACATGTACACCAGAACTTAAAGTATAATTAAAAAAAAAGAAGAGAGATAAAAGAAGGGAAGTTGTATCAGGTACATATGTTACATACGCCATCCAAAAACCTAGCAGCATAAAAAACCCTTTATTATGCTCATGGAGTCTATGGATCAGGAATTTAGACAAGGCTCAGCAGGAATGGTTTGACTCTGCTCTATATCTGAGGCCTAATCTGGGGAAATATAAACATTTGGAGTGAGGTCACAGCTAGGGCTTAGTATCTTCTGTGGGCGTCTTGATTCATTATATTCATCAGTGTGGAACCTATGATTTGATGACTTAGGAATACTTGACTCAGGAAAGCCTGCTGATGAGAGCATATGTGATCCTTTTCATGTGATCCTTTTTAGAGCATGGTAGCTTCAGGGGAGTTGGACTGTTACATAAAGCTTCAGGGTTACAAAAGTTAATGTCCTTGCAAACAAGGCGCAAGCTGCATTACCTTGTATGATCTCACCCACTAGTTTTAAGAATCATGAGGCAGCCCAGAATTAAGTGGGGGTCGGGACAGACTCCATCTTTTAATGGAAGGAGTGCCTAAAATTTTGTAAACAGGCCTACAATTTCCAACTCCTTGAAACGTTAGTTCAAACTGTGAGAAAGCAAATCAAGGCTCCTAGATTAACCACAATTTAAGAATCCTCCCCCAAGGAGATAATGCAAGTTATTCTCCATTTTGGTAATTTTTTTATCTCTAGGCAGAAATTATCTTACACAATTCAAACATTACAGAACCAAGAAGACAACATTTTCCCTTAATGCTGTGAACAAGAGGAACCTAAAACTTTAAGAAGCAGATTATGATCTACAATGGGTAAGAAAAGGAACATTTTTTGCTGACTCACCTTACAACTAGAAAAATGCAGCTTGCACAAAGGCTGAGGTGTTCCAGAAGGGGAAACAGAGAGCTGTAGCTGGGGAAGCTGGCAGATTGTCAAGGTGAGAGGACCTCAAGAATATAAAGTGAAGTAATCTGCTGGGAGCAATATTCATATTTGTAAATATCACTGGGGCAACTAATGCACCCTTACCTGAAATCACCCAGAACTTGATTTCTTTTTAGTTATTATATTTCAACGAAAGACTCAGATTGCTGTGACTTGACTCTTGCAATTTCTGGTAGTCAAGGTAACATTTGTTGTTGTTTTCCAGAACAGTATACCACTCTGAACCATAAATCTGCAATTAATCCTCCAAAACAACTCGTGATGATGAACTGTTTGGCATTATCAATTTCTGTTTTCCTCCAGGTGCCAAATACATAGAGTTCTTGAAATGCCTCAGGCAATCAAAATACTACTTTGGAATATTTCCTTTCTCTTTGGGTTTTCTTTTCTCCTATCATCTTTCTAAAATGGTGTAAAGGAGATGATGGAAGGTAAAGAAAACAATTCTGACATCTGGGGAATATAAGAGAAACACACTTAATTTTTAAAATTAAGTCTTATAATTGTAGCTTTTTTTATGTAAATGATAAGCATATGGCAAGTTGAGAAGGGCAAGTCTCTGATGTCATGTGTCCAAAACGAGTGGAACTAAAGAAGAAACACTTGTCCCAGATTATACTGTTGCTCAATATCAAAATCAATTAATGTTTACCTGACACTATTGGAATACACAGAGCTGGAGCAATTTCATCTGTAGGAATTATTTGGGCTTCTGACTTAGCAGATGTAGAGGGTCTTTTGAGATATGAACATTCTTAAAGGGTTGAGAGTCACTTTTACTGGGGAAAATTAAAAGAGCAAACAAAAATTAATGACAATTGAAGAAATCGCCTATTCTCACACCTAGGGTGGAATATGAATGCTTAGTCATCATTCAGGTGGATGTTCCCATTACTTTACAAGAAACAATCAGGACTCCATGACCACCAGCAAGGTTAGGCTTTAAATAGTAAATGTGAAAGATGCAAGAAAATAGATTGAATTGTATTTCTGTGCTACACACACACACACACACACGCACACACTTCCTCACCTCTGTCAATCTGTTAGGATCGCACAACCCAGCACATGTGACCTACCCCAGTGGGTCAAGCCAACTTTTATCCACCTGGATCAGATTACATAACCTTGTTGTTTACAGACCTCTCCAGCTTATTGCAAAAACAAACTTGTAACACAAGTATCAAGCCCAGAAAATATCTGTCATCTTAATTTCCAAAAGTTAACGATGGAAAACATATCAGCAATTTCTTGATGGTTGGTTTGGATTGAGGTTGGGTAGAAGATGCCACCTCTTTAGGATTTTCCTTAGAGATAATAAGTGTCTTCTATGTGCCATGGTATGTGGTGGGTGATTTAGTACACGTTATCTCATTTAATCGACCCATTATGGAGATAATTGAGGCTCAGAGATATGCAGCAAATTCTTAAGGTCACACAGATCATGCAGCAAAACTAAGTCTGGGTCCAAGGAGTTCTAACTCCACCTCATGAGATCCTTAAAGCAGTATCCCTGTCCAGGATTACCTTCTCACTTTCACCAGTCTGTTTAGGGTTCATCCAGCCTATGCTGATTTTTCCCTCCTCCATTCTTGTGGATGTGGGCCTATACCTCTTATTCACCTATACCTCTTATTAATACTGTTATTAACAACATATTAATACTGTTATTAATATAAAACTACCAAGTTTTTTCATTTTAACTAATAGTTACCTATCATATGATTGTAAATGCTTCATTATCCATTTCTCTAATGATACTAATTTAAATGGTTTTCAACCTGCATTGTATTGCCTGCTTAATTTTTTTAACTTCTGTTTCCAGAGAAAACTAAAACAATCTTTAAAATTTCAGAGAATAATGTGAAAAACACCATTGTACCAAATACTCATAATTGACTTTTATTTACTTTTTATAATATACTTGTTGGTCTTATAAAAAAATGAAGGATGCACCAATAAAGTTGAAGACCTCTTTGTTCCTGAACTTCATTCCTACTTCACTCTTTCCATTCCCAGAGTGATTCATCACCATGAATTTGACATATATTCTTTCAGTGCATGCCTTTATACTTTTACTTCATATGCATTTTTCCATAAGTAGTACGTAGCATTGTGTGTATTTTTTAAATTTACATACTCTCATACAATGTGTTTTCTATAATTTGCCTTTTATCATTAATATCTGTTAGGGATATACTGTTTTTAATATAAAACTACGTAGTTTATTCTTTTTAACTAATAGTATCCGATCATATGAATGTAAATGCTTCATTATCCATCTCTCTAATTATACTAATTTAGGTGGTTTTCAATTTTTGGTTGCATAGAACATACTTCTACATTTTTTCTTATTTTAATGTATAAGTTTTCTCTAGATTATATACCTAAAGTTGGAATTACTGCACTGTAGGATATCTTGTTTTCAATCTTACTAGATCTGCCAAGTTTCCCTCTAAAGCTATTGTACCAATTTATTCTCCTTCCAGAAGTATAATGTGAGACTGTTCATTTCACCACATGCTAGCCCATGCTTGGAGTTGCCCAGTGCTAACTATCTTTTAATGAGGTTGTTTATTTCCTTAGTCAGCTGTCAGTCTCTTACAGGAAGCATACTGTATTTACATTTGTTGACGTCCTTGGGGTTCTACGGTGGCTAATGTATATTGCACTTGATATTTATGGATTAACTGATTGGCCTACTGTCGTCCACTGCCAAATGATTCCCCATGATCTGCTGAAGTATGTAGGTAACATCCACACCTCTCTGAATGCAATTGCTCATATTGTCTTAGAGTATCTTAAATACGGTAACTTAAAACCCCCACAGAATAGGATGTAAATCATTTGCTTCAGAAATAGAAATGATGTAACTCATAGGCTGTTACAATTCAAACATTACAGAATTCAAATTCTGTAATTTGAGATTACAAATGAGATAACTCATAGGCTGTTACAACCAAATTAAGAACATTTAATTATCATAATTAATTAGTCAAAAGTTGAGCTCATGTACTCAAGTAATTTGCATGTGTACCTCTTCATTTACACCGGCTGTATGTAGCTGATGGTTTTATAATAGAGGCAGTTTTCTTTCTTCTACACCATTCTACCCTCCAGAGTATTATTTATTTTTAACTGGGCTTTTTTTTTCCTCTTGTTTATTTATGTTCCCCCTCTCTCCCAATCAGTATGTAAAAATACTCATGTCTTCATCATTTAAAAAAAAAGTTCTCCTTCACTTTCATATGGTCACCAGTTTCCCTGAATCTCTCACCTTTGCTCACTACCAAACTTCTCTAAATCAGTTCTTCTTTCTCAGTGTACTCCTTTCTGGCTATGATTCCCATCACTCCACTGAATCATCTCTTACCAGTAACTTAATATTACTCAATACAATGTCCATCTTTGTGGCCCGCATCTTACCTGATCTCTGTGCAGTGTCCTAATTCTTGATGCTTCCTGCCTTTTTGAAACCATTGCTTCCCTTGGGTCCTGGCTCTGCTTTTCCAGTCTCACTTTCTATCCAGTTAAATATTGGAGTTCTTTAAGATTCAGTCTAAGTCCTCTTTCTACTTCACTTTATAGCTTCATTCTTAGATTAACTCATGCAGGTTTATAATATAGATTACTGAAATGCAGAACTCCAGCCAAGATTTATTTGCACTCTAGATCTGAGTATATAATGATTTTTGGATAAACCATTGGGATTAGGCACCTCAAATATAATATTCCCTAAATAAAGCTCATGTTCATTTATCCATACCTATTTATGCCTCTATTACTGATGACATTACCATTCATTTGGTATCACGGACCAATAAGCTAAAAGTTATATTTGCCTCATCTTTCCTTTCTTACCCTTACCGTATCCACTGCACCCTGTAGATTTCACTTCCTTTGCATGGCTCATATTTGTCTACTTTGCCTCACCCGCCCCCCCGCCACCCCTACCCTTGTCTGTCTTTTTCACCAGCTGTCACAAAAGTCTCTAAACTGGTAGTACGTGCTACTTACTCTCTTCAGAATTGTATCAGCATCCTTTTGCTGCTATAACAAAATACAGCAACTTAATGTCTTAAAACAACACAAGTTTATTATCTTTTTTTTTTTTTTTTTTTTTTTTTGAGACTGAGTCTGGCTCTGTCGCCCAGGCTGGAGTGCAGTGGCCGGATCTCAGCTCACTGCAAGCTCCGCCTCCCGGGTTTACGCCATTCTCCTGCCTCAGCCTCCGGAGTAGCTGGGACCACAGGCGCCCGCCACCTCGCCCGGCTAGTTTTTTGTACTTTTTAGTAGAGACGGGGTTTCACCGTGTTAGCCAGGATGGTCTCGATCTCCTGACCTTGTGATCCGCCCGTCTCAGCCTCCCAAAGTGCTGGGATTACAGGCTTGAGCCACCGTGCCCGGCTGAATTTATTATCTTATTAATCTGGGGTTCAGAAGTTCTAAACTCAAGGTTTTGGCAAGGGGGCATTCCTTCTGGAGGCTCTGAGGGACAATTTGCTTCTCAGCCTTTTCCAGCTTCTAGAGGCCACTGTGTCCCTTGGCTCTATCTAGCCCTTTTCTTGACAATCCCTACTATCCCTGTTACATCATATCTGACCCTGACCCTCCTGCCTCTATTTTTCTTTTGAGACAGTGTCTTACTTCGTTGCCCAGGCTGAAGTGTAGTGGCATTATCACAGCTCACTGCAGCCCTTACCATCCAGACTCAAGCAGCCCTCCTATTTCAGCTTCCTAAGTAGCTGGGACTGTAGGCATGCACCACCACACCCAACTAATTTTACTATTTTTAAAAAATCTTCTGTAGAGATGGAGTCTCACTGTGTTGCCCAGGCTGGTCTTGAACTCCTGGCCTTTTATAAGAACCTTGGGATTAGCAGGCTATTTTCTTATTTCAAATTTTTAACTTAATGCACCTGTAAAGTCCCTTTTGCCATGCAAGGTAATGCATTCACAGATTCCAGGATTAGGATGTGGACATCTTAGAGGGCCATTATTCATTTTCCCATAGGAATACTCCTCACCTCCACTCTCCTCCCTTCTCAATTTGTTAACCTTCAGTGTTACTTCAGAGTTTAGTTCAGATGTCACATTCTCACCCTTCTTCCTTGGAGTCAAGTTTGTCTCTTAGAAGTGTGAACATCCTTATCTCATTTGTGTATTTACTTAACTCATGTTCACCTAGCTCGCCAGTCAGTAGGCCTTATTAAAGCAGCAACACATTGATTTTCTCACTATTTTGTTTCCACACCCAGCAGCACATCTGTAACATTGGAGGCTGTGGTTTTTAAAACCTATAATTGGCTCTGTAGTTTTGATTTGATTTGTTACAAAACATGATTTTATTTTTTTCCTTTGATTTGAGGTAAATAATTAGACTTACAGAAAAAAAATCCTTTTCAAAGGAGCTCAAACAACTCAATAGCAAAAAAACTAAATAATTTGATTAAAAAATGGACAAAAGATCTGAACCGACAGTTCTCAAAAGAAGACAAATGGCCAAGTATATGAAAAAATGCTCAACATCACAAATCATTAGAGAAGTGCAAATTAAAACCGCAATGTGATGTTATCTCACCCCAGTTAAAATGGCTTGTATCAAAAAGACAGTAACAGATGCTGGCAAGGATGTGGAGAAAGGGTAGCCCTTGTACACTCTTGGTGGGAATGTAAATTAGTACGGCCTCTGTGGAGAACAGTATACAAATTCCTCAAAAATTAAAACTAGAACTGCTGGATGATCCAGCAATTCTATCAATAGGTATATATTCAAAAGGAAGGGAATTAATATACCAAAAATAATTCTGCCTGCCCATGATTTTTGCAGAAGTATTTATAGTAGCCAAAATATGGAATAAACCTAAGTGTCCATTAATGGAAGAATAAATAAAGAAAATGTGATATGTAAATCTAATTAAATATTATTCAGCTATAAAAAAGAATGAAATCCTGTCATTTGTAGCAACATCGATGGAACTGGAGGTCATTCTATTAAGTGAAATAAGCCAAGCACAGACCGGCAAATATAGCATATTCTCACTCACGTGTGGGAGTTAAAAAATAACAGATCTTATGAAGGTACAGAGTAGACTGGTGCTTACCAGAAGCCAGAATGGTGGGGGGGCATGAAGGGGAGAAAGAATACAAATGTATTTATTAACACTGAATTTTACACTTAAAATTGCAAAGATAGTAAATTTTATATGTATATTTCACCTCAATATAAAAAGAAAAAAAATTCCAATTAAAATTTTTTTCTTATAAAGTTATTTATAATTCCAAAAAACTTAAAAACATCCTCTTGTGAAAATTTGAATAATTAATTATATTTAGAAAAAAAACAAAAGTTTTGCTTGATTAGAAAGTAATGCAGAAGAACAGAAGACTTTTTCAATGTTAGAGTTTTCAGAATCCCACTTTTCTCCTCAAGTTTATATATATATAAATCTCCTTTATTAAGACAAATGATACATGACATTATTACAACTGGAGCACCATTGACCATTACAAAAGTTATTTATTTCTGAAAACTTTGCTTGTCACAAATTAGAATTTTATTCTGTTTCCCGCAGTTATATTTAACACTTGACTATAAGAAATAGAATTTCTTTAAAGAAATTATTTTGAAATCTGACCAAAACACTTGATGACATTAAATATATCTTTGGTGAAAATAATAAAGAATGCAACTTGTAAAAATGAGAGTTTTCTTTATGAATAATTAATTCAGCTGGTAAATAAGAGAACAGATGTGGAAATTCAATGTGACTTTTTTTTTCCCAAAGGAAAAAGAGTGGTTGGGGAAAATAATAAAATGTATTGCTTGATCAAAAACTAGGATCTGTAGGCTATAAAATCAGAGTAGATAAAAGATATACTGAAACCATGGAGTAGAACAAGAGAAATAGGAAAAACTTTTCTAGACATAACAACTGAATGAAGCTTCTTTTTGGAAAATGGTAGATTTAGAAGTAAAGGTGCCTATAAAATAAAAGATTATTTCATCAGTGAGTGAATTGTTAACCAAGAACATCTGAAAGTTTAGGATCTAATTAGGAGTGATTAGCACATTGTGCAAAAGCTCTGTATGTGGACACATGGTTCACGGGAGAGAAATGGGTAGTTTTATAGAGGCAGAACAATTTAACGTTGATTGAAAATCAATTATTTTCAAATGTAATAAATAAAAGTACCCATCTCAAGAAGCTCAGTTTGGTTAAAGAAACATTTATTGAGTGCCTACTACTGCATGCTGGCTGCTTTGCTGGAACTGATGAGAACAAAATCCAAGCAAAGCCAATCAACGAGACTCAATTCCAGTATTTTTGTTGGAAGCAAAGATGAAAGATAACCATTTCTACACTAGAAAGACTCCAGTCTCTCAATTTGAATATCATATGAAACAAGACCTCAAATTGTTTAAGAAAAAAACGTTAAATTGCATGTGAATACATGACCACATTTATAAAAGCAACATGTTTTTGAACTTTGTTTTACCATTATGGATTGCCAGCACTGACCAAAATATAGACGATTATAGGCACTAAATAATAGTAATGGTAAAAATAAAAATAGTAATAATAATTTAAAAAATGGTAAACAGAATTTACTATTTTGGTTTACCTGCACCTTTATAATTTCCTACTATATTTCCTACTGTAAAAATTCCAAATGAACATCCTTTGACCTCGACATTTTCCCTAAATATAATATTTTCTTAGGATACATTTTAATCAGTAAATCAAAAGATGAGGACATTTTAATGTAATAAGTAGATCAGAAGATCAGGATATTTTAGGATATTTGAGAAATACTGCTAAGTTGCTTTCCAAAAAGTTCTGTCAATAAGTTAGTAGCTATCAGGAATATGTAAAAGAGTCTCATGTTGCCTTTCTGGAACTGAGGAATGCTCTGTCTATCCACACATATGATATGGGGTGTGTGTATGTATGTATGTGTACAGATCTTATTCATTTGAAAGATGAAAATGATATCTCATTTAAAATTGCATTGATTTGACTATTAATGAATTGAAAATGTTTATACCATTTATTAGGTACTAACATTATTTTCTTTTAAAATATTTCATTCTCATCCATTGTTCATTTTTGAACTGGAAAAAAAGTATTTTTTCTTCTTCATTTGTTTGACTTCTTTAAACAGTAAAGACCTTTCCAATATGTCTGTGGTATAGATAAAAATATTTTTCTGAAATATGACTGTATTTTAAAGCTTTAAGTTCCATTATAAATATGAAACTATTAGATTGTGTTGTATTATATTATAACCAAAGCATGAAACATAATTAAAAGTGAAGGACTTGTCGAATTTCGTTTATTTCTGTCAAACAAATGATAGAGGTACTACTGAAAGCTTCCTCTAAATTTGAAAATAGATTATGTCACACAAGAAGAGGTTTTTAATCCCTGTATATTATTTTTAGATTGTATGTGTTGAATCCCTAATTTTTAAAGATGAGGAAATTAGTACCTAATCTAAATTTAGTCGTTACTTCTTTTCCTCTATCAATTCTATGATTTTTGTTGTTTATATTAGTATTTTGTATCATGAAGGTTAATAAAACATTCCCTTTTATAACCATAATTTCCAGTTGTCTAATCTTAATTTTATATTTAAATGAATTCGTTGTTGTCACAAGTCTCTTAATTTCTCCACGTTTTTTTCATTTTTGATTATTACTTTTGTTTTTAACTGGATTTTGATTTCCAAGTAGTTTGTTCAAGAAAGATTCATGAATTCTATGTTTCCTGTATTTCTGTATATTTGAGATTGTCTGGCTTTACGGACAGATCAGGTGAATAAGATTCTTAGGTCTTTTTTTTTTTTTTTTTTTTGACTTTGTAAAAATGATTACATAAACTCACGGTATTGAATGATGACTTAGATAAGTTTTGCACATAATTTACATTTTCTGTTTGAATTTCTCCGATTCTTTTAACTATCAAATTTAACAGTTCCACCAAGTAAATATTGTTTTTCATTCTATTAATTTTATCTTATGACACAGTGAACACTTTTATCAGATGATTAAATTTTTACCTAATTTCAAAAATTTTGTATTTTATATATACAATTTACACATATTTTCTTTTATTTATTTCTTTTTTGCTATCTTCTTTTGTTTTCCTTCTAATCATTAATAATAAAACTCTTCATACATCCCACTTTAGTCTGTGTGATTTTCTTAATCCTGAAATCCAAGACAGATCTTTGTTGTATTTTCTGACATTTTTTTCCTTTATTTTGCAATTTGTGATAGGGCTTCATGGGTTGCATTTTTTTTCTTGTGGCTCTGTTGTTTCCTTTAATCTCCTTTAATTTATTTAGCATCTATTATTTCCTAAACATCCAATTGCCTTAAAATTTTTTAGACCATGGAGACTAAGCTATCTGAATTGTTATTCTGTTTCCTGGGGATAGTTCCAGTTAAATTAGTCTTTATACTATTTCTTTATGTTCCTTTTAATGTTAATTCTCTTTTGTTTCTTTCTCTCACTCTTTCTCCTCCTCCCTCCCTCACTTGTGTCTTTCTATCATCCTCTCTCTGGTGTATGAGAGGGTGGTATTATTATTCAGATGTCAAGTCTAAGTTATGCATTCTTTTCTTATGCCACCTTTTTGTTTAAGCATAGTACAGAAAAGCGTGAGAGCAACTTTCTGCTTTGTTTGACCTTTACTTCTCCTCTATAAAATATATCACCTTTCTGTAGTTCATGTCTCCTCTTAGTGCTGTATATTTCAAACGCCACTGTTGGTCTTACTCATCTTAAGTCACAGACTCTTCACAGTGTAGCCTCAGGTCATGCCACACTCCCCTCTGTACCCCACTTCACCTGCAGCCATTTATTCAACGATTTCAAGATTGTCTGTGTTCCTCACCTCTGCAGGTTGCTCCATTTGGTGGCTTAAAGCTGGGTCTCTATTACTATACCCCCATGTCTCTAGATTGTCCTGCACCTACACATTTCTATTCTAGAAAACAGAGTTTCGTCAGATGGCCCTTCAGGGCTGCAACACTCACTTTAATAAAGATGTCTATTTTTTCTAAATTATAAGAAAGTTTGTGTCACCTTTTGTTATCATGCTTCGTTATAATTCAAATTTTACTGTAATACTATAATTGGGATGTAATCTAAAAACGTGATTTGAGTTTGTGAGTTGTTCTATGTGATTTAGCAAATAAGTTCCTTTTCTTTTTTTCTGTTCTTTTCACCTGTTTAGAAAAAGAGAGTAAAAATATTATTGAAATGGAACTCTACCAGTACTAACTAAAAATTCTCTTTTTCTTAATTAAGTAATCTGGCTATATCATTTTTCTAATTTAAAAATAAAAATGATTTTAAAATTAGCACACATTTTTCACAACTTCAGGGTTAGCCATGGGATAAATCATTGTTCCAGGTCATTGAAATTTAGACAAAACATAATTTATGATTTATAGATTAAAATATTAAAAATAAAGAGAATTAAATCTCAAAGGTTTACTGAATCTTGTTGAAAGGTTATTTTTTGAGTAAAAAATGGAAAGGTCATTGCCATTGTATAAATGTTTGTATAAAAGGGTGGGGAGGATAATTAATTAAGATTTTTCTTTATTAAACCATAGAACAAAATAGCACTAGAAAGTTGTGACAGAAAAAACAACTAAACCTCAGATTAGTCCCCTAAGGACTAAACTCTGTAGTACTCCTTGCTCCAAATTCCTTCCCTGGAGGAAGGAAGGGCCTGGAGAAAGTCCTGTCTAGAGACCATCAGTCTTGCAAAACAGGTCATTTTGACCCAGTATATTGTATGTGCTCTCCCAACCCAACTCTGGCACAGCATCACATAATAATTAGCAGACTTCTTATCTTAACTAACATATGCCAAAATCAAACTTAATCATTCTTTTCTACTGACTCCAAGTTTTCTAGACAAAGACTGATTTCTTTAACCAACTGCAAATTAAAGAGTCTCTGAATCCACCTATAACCTGTAAGACCTTGCTTCAAGGTATCTTGCCTTTTTCAGCCAAGCTAATGTATAACCTCTATGTATTGATTTATGACTTTGCCTATAACTTCTGCTTTTTTAACATTTATACAACAGAATTGTAGTCTGACTGCCTTAAGAGCACTTTTGGGTTTGTGTTTTCTCTGGGCCACAGTCACTCCTATTCACTCAGAATAAACCTCTGAAATATTTTACAAAGTTTTTTTTTTTTCAATCTATGCCCCTATTGTGTCATTGTTTGGGAAATTATTTTCTAATAAAAACATGGTTAGAAATATAATAAAGAACTGTTACAAGAACATTCCACCAATTTGATTGTACTGGTAATAAAATGATTCCCACACCAGTACAAATTATGTCTTGCAAAACTTATATAGTTACATTTTTACTTCATGACGTACTTATTATAGTTGCTATTTTTATTTTTAAATAATTTCAATGTAGATAGGAAATGACAAGAGCTTCTTTTGATTTCAATATTTGGGGAAAATTCAAGAGTCAAATTAGTAAAAAATGTATCAGTGACATTATCTCCCAGAGGCAATTCACTCACAAACCAGTAACAACGACCAATCAGGTAAATCATGCCTCTGTATTTCTGTCCCAAGGAGGCAATATGGGAGCTAACAGAGTTACTATTAGCAGAAATAGCATAAAAGAGACATGCTTTGGGGTTATCAGAAGGAAACACGTTCTCCTTTCTCTCCCAGGAGAGCAGAAAGTATGAGTGTCAGAAAATGAGCATCTCTTCTCTTCTGCTGCTGCCTGGATATTTATGGGTGGGAGACTGTAAAAGTTTGGACAGGCAGTAAATGCTCTGTCCCTCTTGAGCTCCGCTTTTTTCAGGAAACAGTAATTTAACATTTTAGGAAAGAATATGTCAGAGCATGAGAAAAGAAGAAAAGCAGATTGATTTTGAGGAAAATGAGATAGATGCATTCTTTGCACTTCAACATATTCTGTGAAGTGAAACTACATCTGTTTCTAAACAGTCCCTCAAACCACAAAGCAGTTGAAGGTCAGAAGAATGAAAATAGCAACCGAATAGATAGTAGACACATCTAAAAATTGGACTTTCAGAAGGCTCTACACAAAGTCAAAAGACAGCTATATAAAATGATAAGGAATATACAAACTATGTTGTGTGCTATTCCAAAGCAGGAAAATTATTTTGGTTAACTAAAAAGTACTATGACTATCATAAAAGCCAAATATAGATCAAATATTCTCATGAATATAATACATGGTTAACCCAAATAATGAAATCAACATGGTTTATCCTTTTTAGTCGGTTCCAAAGACATTTTAAAACTTTGCATTTCTTCTAAATTATACTGATTAATATTTTATTGCATTGATGAAAGTATATCAAGATTTGTTTTCAGAATATTAAATTTCTATTTGCAGAATATTTCAGAATATTAAATGAAACATTTAATATGTAAGCGCGTATGTTGCCTCTCATCCTAAAAAACAAATAAAGCATTTCGTTTAAGAATCCCATTTTACAGCTGTAAAACCAAGATGCAGAGATGGCCAATGCTTTCCTCATTCTCCTAACACCTAGATCTAAATGCTGCTATGTCATATTGCCTAGCACAACATTCCCTCTGTGTGAGAATAGTACTTGGTTGGGTATACTGGATGGTGTGCTAAGAAAAGGATAAGGACTATGGATATAAAAACATGTCTATACCTCTAAAAGTTATGAGTATATAATTTCAAACTTTGGTTGCTTGTCATTAGCATCCTTTCTCCAATGCCACTAGTCTGCCCTCTTACTAGCCAAAGATTTCCCCTTCCCTGAGCCTCATGGCCTCAGGGTTTTCTTCTTATATGACAGGATAGGTAATGGCCTGTGAGTTTTCAATGTCACATGTGTAACTGAAGAAACTGATCACCAAAGGTTTAAACAATAAAGACATTTATTTATCCCACAAAGCAAGAAGGTGCCTTTTAGATACCAAAGTAGAAATGTCAAATAGGCATCTGGATTTTTCAGAATGGATCAGGGCTGGATATATGGGATGGAATGAGATGAGATTTCATAGATAGAGTGAATAGAGAAGAAAAGGAGAGGAACAGTAGTGAGTCCTAGCCACTATCAATACTTAGAGATCAAGAAAAGAGAAGGGAACTAACAGGGAGAGTATAATGTATACCAGGGAAACCAGCAGAAGTGACATCTTAGAAGAGATTTCAAGAAAGGAGTAGTCTACTTTGTCAACTGGTGCTGGAATGTCAAGAAAGCAGCACGGTAGTACAATATCTGTCCTGCCTTTTAAAATCCTTTAAACTTAATGGGTTGCTTTGAATACCGGCATTTTAATGGCCCTAGCTCTTGATTAACAGAAAAATGTTGAGGTAGTGATGAGTTTCAGATCCCACCCCCTAAATGATAGATTAGATTAGATTAGATGATATAGATAGATAGATGAGATAGACAGATAAATAGATAAAAGCAAAATCTGTCAGTACATATGTCAAGTAGAAAATTTTCTTACTTAACAGCATGCAGTAAAAGATAATGAGAGATTACTGGACTAAATTAGAAGAACAAATTGAAGAGATAAGTATGAGGAGGGAGAAAACAGCAAAGGCATTAGGAGAAACCTTTTTCTTTTGGACTTTCTAGATGCAAATTATCTGGGCTGCCACATGTTAAATACTGTGCCAGTTTTGTTATAAGTTCAAGCTATATTTCATTAAAACAGCAAATGTTGGTACATCCTCCAAGGCCTAAGGATGCTGATAATAACTAGGTTCTTAAATATTTCTCCATCTTAAGATCTGTTATCACAATCTCTGTGGAATGAGAAGATAATTCAAAATGTACTAAGCATGTAAACATGTGCTACCCTCCAGTTACTATATACTTTCACATACATTGCCTCATTTAATCTGGAAAGAGCTTTGTGAAGGCAATATCACCAAATCCTTTTAGAGGTAAAAATAAACTGTGCTTCAAAGAGGCTAAGTAGTTTGTCTGAGGCCACACAACTAGTAAGTATCAAGGCTAAGGTTGAAACATAGATTTGATTCTAACTGCAAGACCTTCCTGCATCCATGGGGAAGGGGAGCCTAGAACGTGTTTTTGATCTTCTCAACCTGCTTCACAATTTAAGAGTGTGTGCAGCAGAGCATACCAGGGGCCCCTTAGATGTTCAGGAAGGTTTAGGGTCTATTTAGAGTGAGGGTGCTCACGGGCAAGACATCTTAACTGATGACTCATCTTAACTGGAGATCGATGTGGGGCTTCAGGAGAAAGCCAAAGAAAACAAGTCCAGATAAGACTTCCCAAATACACTGGAATTGTGAGTCGGGAGGGAAGAGGGTATATGAGGGTAGATAATTTTTCCTGTCTTCAACCCTTTGCTGTCTATAGATTTTACTTCTTCTCTAACTCATCCTACAGCTACAGGAATTTCCCAAAGAACTTGTGGACTTGAAGGTGTGAGCTAGGTTTGTGGGCAGTGAGTCTGTGGTTTTGGAAGCTTCCTAAATCCCAAGACAGCACCTTAATGTGAAAACATGTATATTTTTAAAAAGGAAATAAAATTTCAGTACCTTCCAAATGTATTAGGCCAAATGGAAAAGTTAAACCCTGAAAGCTGACTCAGGTAACATGACTGCTTTTCTTCTCTGGTGGCTGGTCATTGCTTTCTGACCTTGGTGTTGACTTGTATACTTTAACCACACTCCCCATTCTTTACTCAAATTTCAACTAAATGACGTGGAGATAGAGATCCTTGTGACTGTTACCTCTTTCAATAGAATGTTAAACAAGCCCCTTAGAGTATAATTAATAGCAGCCAATCAAATCTTATACCTGTATGTTAGCCTTTCTTTGAAAATGTAATTCTGTTCAGCACCTTCATTTTGCCTATGTATATGATCCTCATTTTTCTCCACACTGGGAGCACTAATCCCCATTTTTTAGTGTAAGTCTGCTCCCCAGACAGTCGCTTTCACACTTTCCACTTGGATAAAGTCTCTTTAAATTAGATTCTGACCCTTTTGATTGTTTTAGGTTGACATATTCAACCTTTAAGAATATATACATAGATTAGGTTGGTGCAGAAATAGTTGCAGGTTTTTGACATTGCTTTTAATTACTTTCAATTACTTTTGCACCAACCTAACATGTATGCGTGTGTGTACACATACGTATTTTTCTTTTTTTGAGACAGAGTCTCTCACTCTGTTGCCCAGGCTGGAGTGCAGTGGCACAATCTCTGCTTACTGCAAGCTCCCCCTCCCTGGTTCACGCCATTCTTCTGCCTCAGCCTCCTGAGTAGCTGGGACTACAGGCGCCCGCCACCACGCCCAGCTAATATTTTGTATTTTTAGTAGAGATGGGGTTTTGCCATGTTAGCCAGAATGGTTTCAATCTCCTGACCTCATAATCCGCCCACCTCGACCTACCAAAGTGCTGGGATTACAGGCATGAGCCACCGTGCCCAGCCCACACATATGTATTTTAGTGGATTGAAGTGTGTCCCCTCAAAATTTATGTTGAAATCTTAACCCCCATTACCTCTAGAATGTGAACTTATTTGCAAATAGAGTAATTGCAGATGTAATTAGTAGGATGAGGTCATTAGGGTAAGTTCTAATGCATCATGACTGGTATTCTCATAAAAAGGGGAAATTTGAACACAGAGACACATATATACACAAAAAAATTCCATGTGAACGTAAAGGTTGAAATGCTTCTGCAGGCTAAGGAATGCCAAATGTTGCCAGCATATGTGTGTGTGTGTAGACAAATATATATATTTGACATATATATATGTGTGTGTGTGTGTGTGACTGTATACTGTGTTTTTTCTGATCAGTTTCTATTGGGAAGTTCCAACTTGTCAGAAAAACCATCTCACCCTATAGCCTGGTTATTATGATTTTTCAATAATTCTCATGAGTATGTGTTCATTCAACTTTTTGTCAGCTTCCCAGATCAAAATGAAATGGTAAGCAAATATATAAATTTGAAGCCACTTTTTATTATTTTTATTATTTTGGCTTATATATTACATTATAACTGAGTGAAAAATGCCAGAGTGATAGAAAAGCGGTTGTGTGTGACTCAGAGAGAGGACACGCCAGTTTTCTCGCTGATCAGGTCAATGCTTCATGAAGAATAATGTGCTCAGTGTGAGCAGGCACTTATCACTTTCATCAAGAGTAAGACTGGCTTCCCAGCTTCCCTCTGGGTGATGGAAATGATAAACAATCTTCTACAGGGTAGGCTCTTCATTACACATGGGCACATTCACAAAACACTTGGTCAACTATCTTGGAACAACATGATTGGACCAGCTGTCCATTCTAGTCTTCAAAAGTTTTTTGACACAGGAGGGCATTCTGTTGGCAAAGTCACAAGTGGTGTCATTCACACCATAGTCTCAACATTCAGGATCCGATTGGAAGACTTCTGGTGAATGTGATTCTTTCTTATTGTTTCTCAGAGTCTCAGAAAAGTATTATAAATCATATTATTTTAGAACGGGAAGTTCTAATCTCTTTAGGGGTCCATACCTAGACTTCAGATGGATATCTGTACCTTCACAAACATGCACACTATTTGGCTTTATGCTATTCTTTTTTTCCTTTTGCTGATAGTCATCACAGATGAGATGCCAAGGACATATTTTTGTGAACATCACACCTTAAAAGCACCAGATATCCTAAGTGTGTGTACAATGTACTATCTTAGGCAAGAAAACCACTCCGTGTTGTAGAAATACTGTAGCACCTACAGGTGGCTGGATCACACAGTGAATGACCAGCTCTGCTGGCTAAGAACAGTAGTCACTGAATTCATTAAGAATCTGAAGTCTGTTAGAAGTTTGGATAGACGGAACTTTAATTTATGTCTGTATTTAAGAAGTGTATCTGACAGAAAGTAGACATGATTGTAAGCTATTGTCATTAGTGAGATGTCCATGAGTCAATGTCTTGTCAGAATTCATCTTGGTTTTACACAGGGAGCTAGATTTAAAATAATATAACTATCTATACATTGGTTAGATTTGTCAAAACTGTAAGTATTCCTTGAAAAAATATGGGAAAAAGAGTTTGCAGAAATTTTCTTATCTTTTAAATAACAGACCCTGAGATACAGAGTCAGACATTATTTATTATTGTTGTTTGATTTTATTTTTCTAAAGTTGCAATGGAAAGGATGGCACTATAAATCTCTCAGGATGAAGTTAGATCTTATCTAAGTTGGGAGAACAAAACTGAACTAGACTTTGGTACTATCCAGCCTAATGCTTCTTTGAATAATTTTATTTTGACCATTTTTTCAGCTAGCTATATCTTTATGAACATTAAAAAATGGCATTTTGAAACATTAATACAATTAGACACAAATGAAAATTGAGAAAAATATTAGCTTCATAAACAGTAGCAAGAGCATTAATATCTCAAATCTAGATAAACCCCTAAAAATAAATATAAAAAATATCACCAACATTAACCAGGCCAATAAGATAGGCAGTTTTAAAAATGTACACAATTGAATGATAATTATAGGACAAAACTTCATTAATAAAAAAGCTTAATACACTCAGGTATTTTTTTATATATAAAATTTGGAGATCAAAAGTTATAATAGTAAGTGCTGCAGAAGGTTTGAAGAAGTGACACTGTCATAAATGTGGTTGATAAAAAAGTGGCACCATTTGTTTGAATGGCAATCTGGCAACGAATCACAAAAGGTTTAAAATGTGCATACGTTTTGAGCAAGGTATTACATTTATAAGAATGTAACTAAACAAATCTTTAGGAATTTTGTGAAAAGGATATTTAGAAGGATAATATTTATAATAACAAATGCTTAAAAATTTTTTCAATCTTCAAAAATAAGGGATTATTTAGTTGTGATACTATCAAATAATGGAATATTAGGCAACTTTTTAATATACAAATGTGGAAGAACTCTCGTAATATAGACAGTTTTTGCTATGTTGCAAATAAATAGAAAATAGATTACGTACCAGAAAATTGTGATCACATTTTTGTACACATTCGTCTATCTATATATCCACAAAAATGGGAAAAATATCTAAAAGTAATACATTAAATATTAACAGTGGTTATTTCAAGGTAGTGGAAATACGAGTTGTTTTAGTTCAATTTTGCTTCTGTGTGTTCTACTTTTTCTATAATGACCATGCATTATTTGTAAAATGGACAAAAATGAATAAAAATATTTTACATATTTTTCTACATTATTTGAGCATCGGCAAACTAATTCAAGAATCTCTGCATACTACCATGTAAGTGGGTTCATATTGAAGAGAAAAATATTGAAGTACTTTCTCTTCCTCAGCTTCACGGAAAAGTGGAGTTTTGACAATTCATACAAAGTAGAATAAACAAGTAAAATTTCAGGAATCTTGGTAATATAAACATTAAAGAAAACATAACGAATAGATTGGAAATAAGAATGGGTCCAATCTGTTAAAGTAAGATTTTTCAAGTGCCTGTGAATGCTGATTTAATCCAGGCAATGCATACCTGGACAGTTTCATCAAAAAGAAGTGTTTTATGGAAAATGACCCTTTCAGATTAGATTTTTCTTGTACCTATCACCTTATCCATTGTTACATGGACAGTTGAAACTTTGTATGAAGTAACTAAGCACAGAATTACTCCTGTAGCTAAAAAGCAGAGAGAGCAAGAATTTTACTTAACCATAGCAACATGAGAGAAAACTTTCTTTTGCTTCCCATAAATTTAAAACCTTCTGCAGATTTTGCAACATTGGCATTAGTTGATGCTTAAATCGTCCTGTGCAGACTAGCTGAAGTCATTAGAAATGTTTTCTCCCTGGCAGCCATAAAGCTTTGAAGAGGTAGAAAGTCTTTGATCAGTAAGAACTTTGCCAAGCATGATTTTAAAGGATGTTGAATACTCCAGTTGTTCAAAGCAAGGTTATTTAGAGTAACCTTAATTCATTGTGCCAGATTTTCAGAGCATGCCTCAAGGGGGTATGCTGCAAAAAGGTGTCCCAAGAAAGGTTTCTCTTTCTGGCTTAACCCTGGTCTGGTATCTTGAAGCCAGATTTGGAATATGGATTGCCAAAGAGGCCTGATGTTCTCAAACTTGAGTTTTGGAAAGAAATCATGGATTAAGTTTTTGTAAAGGACAGATAAGGGAAATGTGAATGTGTGGTAATAATTTGCTCAACGTTTAATCTGTTCTTTTTCTGAGGACAGATAAAATCCTCACTTAGAAATTTCTATGAAACATCTATTAGAGGTTAGTTTTTTTTTTCTATTTATTCCTTATGCCATTAAATATTCAGCAAAAGTAATTGGACAAAACCATGATTATATTCAAATAATAAATATTTTAGCAGCTAACGTTTGCTATAGTCTTATCTTTGTTTTAGAACATGGAAAGGCAATAAAAATCACCCATCAACCACTTGTCTAGAGATGATTACTTTTAAAATTTTTATATAGTCTAATCAATGTATATTTGTATACCTATAACAACATTTTTATAAATTGGGATCAAGTTTTACATACTGCTTTAAACCAGAATTCTTACTTTCCAGTCAATAAGCTATGAATATTTAAAACGTATCCTGAAATATTATTTGACAGAAAAAATATCTGTATAGTATTTCTTAATTTATTCAAATCCTGTAGTCTACAAATATGTGACAAATCAGTGATCTAAGTGTCTAAATGCAGCCTAGCTACAGTGATTGGTAAGATGTAGTCTCTGATCTCAGTCAGTTCATATTCTGGCAGTGAGAGGGCCAGAGAGGGGTAAACAGAAATAAAAATACCTACTATAAGACATAGCAGGAAGAGAGAAATCCAGGCCATATTCATGGAGTACTGAGGCACAAAATGGAAGCATGGATTTGGAGGATCAGAAGGCAGGTATTTTAATGGTCAACATCATGATAGAGTGCTTCTTACCCCATGGAGTTGTGGTCAAGTTCAAATGCCTTAAAATCTATAAACTGCCTAGAATAGTGCCTGGCGTGTACAAAGTGTGTGATAAGGTTACAGTATTGTTATGGTTGCACTGTTGTCAATACTATAATTACATGGCAACTCAAAGAAAACGCTGACTATGATGCCATCTGCTTGAATCCTTTTCCCACCTCAACCCCAAAATTCAATAGGTCATGCAATTTGTAGAGCAAGTGGGCCTCAAGACTCAGCCACCCTGTCCAGTAAAGTCAAGAAGTCAAGCTGTCGGCCATCTATTAGGTCTCAATTAACATTTCCTCTATCATTTCCAGTTGCCTGAAATGATCCAGGAAGCCATAAACTTAATGAGAGTATTTAATTACTTCGATAAAATTGGTCCATGGTCCTCTGTGCTAGTTTAATAACTACATTTCCATGCCTTTGGAATCACTTACAATATGCGTTTTAAACCAGTGACATTTGTTTTGTTTTATTATTGTTCCCATTCTATTAATATGTGTTTATCTTATTTCAGTCTCTGTGGCCCTGAAATAAGTACTTATTAATCAAGAGTCACTTAAAGACTGATGTGCCTTCTTCTGCATTAAGGAAACTGAAAGAACACCAAGCAGCCGAATATGCATAGGTTTTTCTCCTCTTAATTAAAAGCTGGTTTGTACATATAATTCCTTTCTTGGCATATTATGCGGAGGTATTAAAATTAGATTCAACTAGGATGGAGTAATTATAGGCACAACTACAGCTTCACAAGAGTTTCATTTTAGGGTCTGTACTCAGCTGCAGATGACAAGTTAATATATTGTGACTAGTTATTCACTAATTGACTCCTGCAAATTGATGGAACTAAACCTCCACATGCAGAAACTGTAGTCTTTCCTCCTGACTTGGGATGCCAAGGGACCCAAACAATCACTACCTTAGGAAACATCTCCAGGTCTGTGCCTTGATTGGTTTTCCACCTTCCTGAATTCCTTGGCGTGGATCCTGAAGATGTATTAATACATGATGCAGTGTAAATTCTGAACTGCAGTACATGATGGAGTTAGAGGTTAGGGGAAAGAGGCTTCCTGAAGCAGCAGAGAATATCCCTATAAGCACAAAAATGTAAGAAGCCGTACTAGAAGATCTTCTAATGTAAGTGGACCTGATCTCTAGGTGAGACATCGTTTGACAGTAAAAACCCTGACTATCTGAGGGGACACAGTCTAGAAATTCTTTGCCATAAGACCCCCGAAGCCCAATATTCCCATTCCCTTAGCTAATCTTTTCATAGGGCAACTCAAAAGGTGGAAGGCATCTTTGGGGACAAATATATTGGGTGTTTGGTGAGGACTCCAGGAACTATATCCTACACCAGTATTAGTGATTTCTATGAACCCCGTAAGCCCTGCCCCCTGCATCTTTGGGCATCTTGTTTCTTTTGCTGGAATTAAGCAATTGGGGTGACACTGAGCAGCTCAGGGGGAGTATCAGCAAGCCAAGGATTTTTTTCTTTTTCTGAGACAGAGTCTCATTCTGTCACCCAGACTGGAGTTCAATGGTGTGATCTTGGCTCACTGCAACCTCTGCCTCCCTGGTTCAAGCAAGTCTCCTGCCTCAGCCTCCCGAGTAGCTGGGACTACAGGCACATGCCACCATGCTCAGCTAATCTTTGTATTTTTAGTAGAGACGGAGTTTTGCCGTGTTGGCCAGGATAGTCTCGATCTCTTGACCTCATGATCCACCCGCCTCAGCCCCCAAAGTGCTGGGATTACAGGCGTGAGCCACCGCACCCGGCCGCTAATGATTCTTATAGCACCATAACATAAATATCTGTATGGTTACAACTTAGTGTAAGGAAGAATAGGCACCTTCTGCTCCAACCTTCCATTATATAGAAGAGATCCAGGGAGGAGAAGCCACCTGCTCCAGAATGCATAATGTTAGTGCCTAAAATGGACAATAAATTTAGTTTTTCTTATCTCTGGTCCAGTATTTTATCCACTGCATTAGACTGATTATAAACCAAAGAAAATTTCTCAATGTAGACTCCTCTGAAAATGGCTCTTTTCTCTTCCAAATAACTTTCTTTACAGTAAAGGAAAAAAAAAAAAAAAAACCTTGGGGAAAATGGGGCGTATAAAATGGGAGTACCAGGATTCTTTTTAGGGGAAGAAGAAGCCCATTTTATTGGTGATCTACCAAGATAATGAGCCTCTCTGAAGAGAGATGGTGTTCAGGACCAGACCTCTTAATGGGCCAGTGAATAATATAGAATGGTGCTGCCTTGGCTTAAAAAAATGTAAAAGACTTCATAGTGTTCATACTAATAGTAATTAGATG
Organism: Macaca thibetana thibetana; assembly: GCF_024542745.1. Lineage (NCBI taxonomy): Eukaryota > Metazoa > Chordata > Mammalia > Primates > Cercopithecidae > Macaca > Macaca thibetana. The sequence goes on along the minus strand of NC_065579.1, from coordinate 21,662,587 downwards.
CCCCATGACCAAATCCAAAAGTAAGAAAAGGCTTGGTAAAATTTTTTCTCTATCAGTAAGGAGTCAATGACTGTTCCATTCTTGGCTGAGGTACATGGTAAAAATTCCAACCATCATACTTTTGTCGTGGCTTAAAAATTGGTTGTCTTCAAAGATAATTTGAGAAATTCAATAGAATTCAATGTCAGCACATAAATAAATCAGTTTTAGTGAGCTCCACAAACAGGAAATTATTGGTTGTCTAATTTACATGAAAGAATCTAAGCTGCTACATTCTATGGAGTCTAATTTGTTGTCTAGATCTTATACCTGTTTAATTATTATATTTATTTCTCAAATTTGGAGAGTTGTAATATGGTGGTGCAATTAAATAGCATATCTACCTGAAAAACTTGGCCAACATAGATTTGGAATCACCAACATTAAAATAGCAGGAAGTGGCTTTCTATAAAATTCAGAGTCATAGCAACAAATTTTCCTCTCTTATCGTATCAAATCTCAGGCACCTGCCTATGAAATTGGCAGTAGAAAGATTTTTGTACTGCCAATTACAGGTTTCTCATCATCTTGCCAACTTGCTTTGTCTCCACAACCTGGCAAAATATAGCTATTGGCAGGAAAGTGAATATTTGAAAATGATTACAGTATATAGGATTTTCTTTTGTTCCATAGTGTTTAACGAAGTAATTTAAGCACTATTTTAGCACTAAGAATAGATTTGCTTTCTACATTATGATATGCAGCATACTCTGTAATTTGAGCCTTCTGGTCACCAGTTTCTCAAATAAAGAAATAGAATGGGGTCTTTAATGAACATTATCCCTAACAAAGATAATTGAGCAAAATATTAATGACCTCTGTATTTTGTAATTCCTTGGCCATAATCTTCTTTTTAGTTAAGCAGAAGCATTCAATTACTTGCTACTGTAGATGGAGGCAGAGAGCAGAGAGGTAGGATGGTTATATCAGGAGTACAAGGAGAAAAAAAAAAAGAGTTAATCTTGAACTTCTGAACGAAAGAGTTAATCTTTATTTGTACCAAAGTATGATCCTTCAGAAAGACAATTGTCTTTAAAGCTAGACTTTCTTTAGATAAAAAAAGAATATTCTAAATATCTCGAGCTTTTCCAGAACCAGGTCTTCCATAACATGTATAGAAGATACCCTGCCTTTCTATGGCAGCTGTAATACTTGACATGTTGCCTAGAGTAAGACAATATTGAATATAGGAGAAGTGACAGTCAAATCCACTTATTCTGTTTCCAAAGGAATGTGAAGAGATGAAAGGATGTAAGGAAGTAGGGTACAGGGTGGGAAATATGAGAAGGCCTGAGAGGCACTGGTGTTCAACAAGGGAAATATAAAGGATGGGGATTTTTAAAAAATTCACTTTGGGAGATCCAGAGGGCAATGATTTCATAGACTCTCATCAACTACATCAAGCCATATCAAAGTAAAATTGCAAGTACCAAAGTTTTAGCTTTCCTGAGCTTGGCTTTATTTTCCTATGACCAGTGATCATCAGAAGGTAACAGCAGCAGCAGCAGCAGCAGTACCAGCTTCACCTGAGAACATGTTAAAAATGCAGATTCTTAGACTTCACACCAGACCTACTGAGAGTCCAGCAATCTGTGTTTCAACAAGAATTCCAGAGGTTTCTGATGCACCCTAAAGTTAAAGACTATTGCCCCGTGACCTGAATTTAGATTTGAAAATTTCCACAGGTCTCCAGAGGCAGATACCAAGAAGGCTGAGTGAAGTCAAGTAGCCGTGCCTTGTGGCTTACTGAGGTGAGAGGAAAGGGGGTCTACAGGTTGGAACATCTAGGCTAAGAACTGATGCAGAATACACAAATATTCAGAGGCATTTATAACACCAATTGGAACAAAAGAGAGGCTGGTATCATCAGGACATACTACTGAATCTTGAGCCAACTGGGAGAGATCAACCTGTCAGTGTCACATACAGCTGGCAATAGGCTATACATCAAGCAATCTACCAGACAAGGGAAATATTCTCAGAGAGATACCTGAGAAAGCAGATGACATGCAGCAATCCCAGAAATGTTCCACTCTCAACCATGAAGTCCCACTAGTGACACCTGTCTCACCTCACTCCCAGACACCCAAATGCCATTTGGGAAAAGGGCAATGCAAGGGGAAGAATGGTGAAAGAAGAGGCCTGATAAAGGGTTCAACTTTGAAAGACCGAACGTGTATACTAAAAACTAAACCATTGAACCAGAACAACTTGGCACTTCATTAATTGGCAAGTCTGAGTTGTTCCCATTCCACACAGGTGGAATGAGGCTTCTAAGGAAGTTCAGGGCAGTATTAGAGAATAAACTATGTGTCAGAAAGCAAAGACAATAAACAATGTGTTGGAAAGCAAAATGCATATATGAATCTGTAACTTTTGCAACTTGTAGGGCAATGCTTACATTTTTGCTACCCAGAATGCTCTCTAGGAAGCAAAATATGTCAGTAGAGAAATGATAGAATGAAATAATTTTAAGTAATTAACTATGCTCTGTGGCAAGTGTCTGTTGTCCCAGCTACTCAGGAGGCTGGATTGCTGGAGGCCAGCCTGGGCCTCCTTTTTTTTTTTTTTATTGAGACCCTGTCCCTAAAAAATAAAAACCATTAAAAAATAATTTAAAAATAATAAAGGGATCTTAAAATTGTGATAATTACTCATGAGATTTTTACAGTTTGCCCTTGGCAAATTATCCTTTATCTTCCCTCTCTTATAGATAAACCATCAGGCAGATTTGTAAATAGAGGCCGGACTCAGCCCTTAGGTAGAGGGTTTTGGCAACATTGGAATGGTGGGCAAATTGGAAAGGGTCAGCCAGGAATTCCATATTTAGAAACTCATTTAAGCAGAATGATATGATGAACCTAAAATAAAGTATTATAAAATAAAGGACAAGAAAGCAATAGATTTCTTTGTTACTAAGATCAGTCAATCTGCACTGGATTTTTCAATTACTTCAATGTCAAGAGCATGATATTGGAAAATTACACCAATGTACCTCAACTGGAAGGTGTTAAAAGCTCTTTAGAAATGTTCCCAGGCAGTGTATTTAAATATTTATGAATAATTTCTATAAATGACTGCTGGCCAGTTATAATAATTAAATGTATTCAGATGATATAATAATCTCATCGCCTGAAAAAGTGCTGACTGTATAATACCCTGAAACCACCTCTGCTCAGTATGCTGACCTGATTTTTTTCTTCCTGGAAAGATTAACTTTTATTTTTACTTACTTTTAAAGAAACTTTTAATTAAGATATAACTTCTATACAAATAAAATGAACAAATCTATCTGTGTAGCTCAGTAAATTTTTACGTATGTATCCATACATATAACCTCCACTCAAATTAGGTTATAGAGCATTTCTAATACCCCAGAAGATCACATGTCCCCTTTTAAGGCAATAATTTCATTCCTAAGCCAACTATTATTCTAACTTCTATTACTTTTTATTACATTTTCATTTTTTGAATAGATATAAATGGAATCAAACAATAATGATGTTTTTATGACTGGTTTCTTTTACTCACAAGTAAGTCTGTGAGGGTCATGTATGGTGTTGCATTTGGCAGTAATTTGTTCCTTTTCATTGCTATGTAGTATTCCACAGAATGAATGCATCACATTCTCTATTGACAGATATTTTGGTTGTTTGTAGTTCTTGACTTTTAGGAATTCAACTTCCATTCATGCATGGGTCTTTGGTGAATGTAAGCATTCATTTCTGTTGGGTATATACTCAGAAATGGAATTGATGGATCACAATATACTTAGCTTTAGTAGGCACACAGATTTCCAAAATAGTTGCACCACTTTAATTTCTCACCTCAAAAACTGGCTTTTTAAATGAGGGAACATACACTATATGGTTTCAAGGTAGACCTTTCTCAAGTCTGACTTCCTAAGGATGGTTTGTTTATAATTTTTTAGACAAGGCATAAATGCTCTGGAGAGAATAGTATTTAACTTATCTTATTCATTTTCAAATTCAGCTGTGTGTATGTCCATTAAGGAAAAATGGCCTGTGTAGAAAGCAATTGACTGGGAGACACCCCCCAGTAGGGGCCGACAGACACCTCATACAGGAGAACTCTGACTGGCATCTGGTGGGTGCCCCTCTTGGATCAAGCTTCCAGAGGAAGGATCAGGCAGCAATATTTGCTTTTCTATAGCCTCCATTGGTGATATCCCAGCAAACAGGGTCTGAAGTGGACCTCCAGCAAACTCCAACAGGTTGCAGCAGAGGGGCCTGACTGTTAGACGAAACAGTAACAGACAGAAAGGAATAGCATCAACATCAACAAAATGGACGTCCACACCAAAACCCCATCAAAGACCAAAGATAGATAAAACCACAAAGATGGGGAGGAACCAGAGCAGAAAGGCTAAAAATTCCAAAAACCAGAATGCCTCTTCTCCTCCAAAGGATCACAACTCCTCACCAGCAAGGGAAAAAACCTGGTTGGACAATGAGTTTGAGGAATTGACAGAAGTAGGTTTCAGAAAGTATGTAATAACAAACTCCTCCCAGCTAAAGGAGCATGTTCTAACCCAACACAAGGACGCCAAGAACCTTGAAGAAAGGTTAGATGAATTGCTAACTAGAATAACCAGTGTAGAGAAGAACATAAATGACCGGATGGAGCTGAAAAATGCGGCAGGATAACTTTCTGAAGCATACACAAGCTTCAACAGCCAAATTCATCATGCAGAAGAAAGGATAAGGATATCAGTGATTGAAGATTAAGTTAATGAAATAAAGTGAGAAGACAAGATTAGAGAAAAAAGAATGAAAAGAAACAAATAAAGCCTCCAAGAAATATGGGACTATGTGAAAAGACCAAATCTACATTTGATTGGTGTACCTGAAAGTGATGGGGAGAATGGAACCAAGGTGGAAAACAGTCTTCAGGATATTATCCAGGAGAACTTCCCCAATCTAGCAAGGCAGGCCAAGACTCAAATTCTGGAAAAACAGAGAACACCACAAACATGTTCCTCAAGAAGAGCAACCCCAAGACACATAATCATCAGATTCACCAAGGTTGAAATGAAGGAAAAAATGTTAAGGCAGTCAGAGAGAAAGGTCACGTTACACCCCATTAGACTAACAGTGGATCTTTCGGCAGAAACCCTACAAGCCAGAAGAGAGTGGGAGCCAGTATTCAACATTCTTAAAGAAAAGAATTTTCAACGCAGAATTTCATATCCAGCCAAACTAAGCTTAATAAGTGAAGGAGAAATAAAATCCTTTACAGACAAGCAAACACTGAGAGATTTTGTCACCACCAGGCCTGCCTTACAAGAGCTCCTGAAGGAAGCACTAAACATGAAAAAGAACAGCTGGTACCAGCCACTGCAAAAACATGCCAAATTGTAAAGACCATCGATGCTATGAAGAAACTTCATCAACTAACGGGCAAAATAACCAGCTAGCATCATAATGACAGGATCAAATTCACACGTAACAATATTAACCTTAAATGTAAATGGGCTAAATGCCCCAATTAAGAGTCACAGACTGGCAAATTGGAAAAGGAGTCAAGACCCATCAGTGTGCTGTATTTAGGAGACCCAACTCACGTGCAAAGACACACATTGGATCAAAATAAAGGGATGGAGGAAGATCTACCAAGCAAATGGAAAGCAAAAAACAGCAGAGATTGCAATCCTAGTCTCTGATAAAACAGACTTTAAACCAACAAAGATCAAAAGAGACAAGAAAGGCCATTACATAACGGTAAAGGGATCAATGCAACAAGAAGAACTAACCATGCTAAATATATATGCACCCAATACAGGAGCACCCAGATTCATAAAGAACATACTTAGAGACCTACAAAGAGACTTAGAATCCCATTCAATAATAGTGGGAGAATTTAACACCCCACTGTCAATATTAGACAGATCAACAAGACAGAAAATTAACAAGGATATCCAGGATTTGAACTCAGCTCTGGGCCAAGCAGATCTAATGGACATCTACAGAACTCTCCACCCCAAATCAACAGAACATTCATTCTTCTCAGCACCACATCACACTTATTCTAAAATTGACCACATAATTGGAAGTAAAACACTCCTCAGCAAATGTAAAAGAACAGAAATCACACAAAAAAACTATCTCTCAGACCACAGTGCAATCAAATTAGAACTCAGAATTAAGAAACACACTCAAAACTGCACAATTACATGGAAAACTGAACAACCTGCTCCTGAATGACTACTGCGTAAATAACGAAATGAAGGCAGAAATAAAGATGTTCTTTGAAACCAGCAACAACAAAGACACAACGTACCAGAATCTCTGGAACACATTTAAAGCAGTGTATAGAGGGAAATTTATAGCACTAAATGCCCATAAGAGAAAGCAAGAAAGATCTAAAATCAACACCCTAACATCACAATTAAAAGAACTGGAGAAGCAAGAGCAAACAAATTCAAAAGCTAACGGAAGACAAGAAATAACTAAGATCAGAGTAGAACTGAAGGAGTTAGAGACACAGAAAATCCTTCAAAAAATCAATGAATCCAGGAGCTGGTTTTTTGAAAAGATCAAGAAAATAGGTAGACCTCTAGCCAGACAAATAAAGAAGAAAAGAGAGAATAATCAAATACATGCCATAAAAAATGATAAAGGGGATATCACCACCAATCCCACAGAAATACAAACTACCGTCAGAGAATACTATAAACACCTCTATGCAAAAAAACCTACAAATCTAGAAGAAATGTATAAATTTATGGACACATACACCCTCCCATGACTAAACCAGGAAGAAGATGAATCTCTGAATAGATCAATAATGGGTTCTGAAATTGAGGCAATAATTAATAGCCTACCAACCAAAAAAATTCCAGGACCTGATGGATTCACAGCCAAATTCTAGCAGAGGTACAAAGAGGAGGTGGTACCATTCCTTCTGAAACTACTCCAATCAATAGAAAAAGAGGGAATCCTCCCTAACTCATTTGTGAGGCCAGCACTATCCTAATACGAAAACCTGGCAGAGACAACATTAAAAAAAATGGAATTTTGGGCCAGTATCCCTGATGAACATCGATGTTAAAATCCTCAATAAAATACCAGCAAACGGAATCCCCCAGCACATCAAAAAGCTTATCCACCATGTTCAAGTTGGCTTCTTGCCTGGGATGCAAGGCTGGTTCAATATACGCAAATCAATAAATGAAAGCCATCACATAAACAGAACCAATGACAAAAACTACATGATTATCTGAATAGATGCAGAAAAAAACCTTTGGCAAAATTCAAGAGCCCTCATACTAAAAACTCTCAATAAACTAGATATTGATGTTATGTGCCTCAAAATAATAAGATCTATTTATGCCAAACCCATAGCCAATATCATATTAAATGGGCTAAATGAGCAAAAACTGGAAGCATTCCCTTTGAAAACCGACACAAGACAAGGATGCCCTCTCTGACCACTCCTATTCAACACAGTGTTGGAAATTCTGGTCAGGGCAATCAGGCAAGAGAAAGAAATAAAGGGTATTCAATTAGGAAAAGAAGAAGTCAAATTTTCTCTTTTTGCAGATGACATCATTGTATATTTAGAAAACCCCATCATCTCAGCCCAAAATCTCCGTAAGCTGATAAGCAACTTCAGCAAAGTCTCAGGATACAAATTCAATGTGCAAAAATCACAAGCATTCCTATACACCAAGAACAGAGAAACAGAGAGCCAAATCATGAGGGAATTCCCATTCACAATTGCAACCAAGAGAATCAAATACCTAGGAACTCAACTTGCAAGGAATGTGAAGCATCTCTTCAAGTGGAACTACAAACCACTGCTCAACAAAATAAAAGAAGACACAAACAAATGGAAGAACACTCCATGCTCGTGGATAGGAAGAATCAATATTGTGAAAATGGCCATATTACCCAAAGTAATTTATAGATTCAATGCTATCCCCATCAAGCTACCACTGACTTTCTTCACAGAATTGGAAAAAACTACTTTAAATTTCATATGGAACCAAAAAAGAGCCTGCATAGCAAAGACAATCCTAGACAAAAAGAACATAGCTGGAGTCATCATGCTATCCCACTTTAAACTATTCTACAAGGCTACAGTTATCAAAACAGCATGGTACTGGTATCAAAACAGACATATAGACCAATGGAACAGAACAGAAACCTCAGAAATAACACCAAACATCTACAACCATCTGATCTTTGACAAACCTCACAAAAACAAGCAATGGGGAAAGGATTCCCTATTTAATAAATGTTGCTGGGAAAACTGGCTAGGCATAAGCAGAAAGTGGAAACTGGATCCCATCCTTACACCTTATACAAAAATTAATTCAAGATGGATTAAAGACTTAAATGTAAAATCTGAAACCATAAAAACCCTAGAAGAAAACCTAGACAATACCATTCAGAATATAGGCATGGGCAAAGACTTCATGACTAAAACACCCAAAGCAACAGCAACAAAAGCCAAAATTGACAAATAGGATCTAATTAACCTAAAGACCTTCTGCACAGCAAAAGAAACTGTCAGCAGAGTGAACAGGCAGCCTACAGAATGGGAGAAAATTTTTGCAATCTATCCACCTGACAAAGGGCCAATATTCAGAATCTACAAAGAACTTAAATTTACAAGAATAAAACAAAGAACCCTATCAAAAAGTGGGTGATGAATATGAACAGACACTACTCAAAAGAAGACAATTATGCACCCAACAGACTTATGAAAAAATGCTCATCATCAATGGTCATTAGAGAAATGCAAATCAAAACCACAATGAGAAACCATCTTATGCCAGTTAGAATGGCGATCATTAAAAAGTCAGGAAACAACAGATGCTGGGGAGGATGTAGACAAATAGGAAGGCTTTTACCCTATTGGTGTGAGTGTAAATTATTTCAACCCATGTGGAAGACAGTGTGGCGACTCCTCGAGGATCTAAAACTAGAAATACCATTTGACCCAGCAATCCCATTACTGGGTATATACTCAAAGGATTACAAATCATTCTACTGTAAAGACACATGCATACGTATGTTTATTGCAGCACTCTTCACAATAGCAAAGTCTTGGAATCAACCCAAATGGCTATGAATGATAGACTTGATAAAGAAAATGTGACACATTTACACCATGGAATACTATGCAGCCATAAAAAAGGATGAGTTCATGGCCTTTGCAGGGACATAGATGAAACTGGAAACCATCATTCTTAGCAAAGTAACACAAGAAGAGAAAACCAAACACCACATGTTCTCAGTCATAAGTGGGAGTTGAACAATGAGAACACATGAAGACAGGGAGGGGAAAAACACACACTGGGGCCTGTCGGGGTATGGAGGGCTGGGGGAGGGATAGCATTAGGAGAAATACGTAATGTAAATGACGAGTTGATGGGTGCAGCAAACCAACATGGAACATGAATACCTGTGTAACAAACCTGCACTCTGGGCACATGTATCCCAGAACTTAAAGTATAATAGTATTTATGACAAACCCACAGCCAAGATCATACTGAATGGTCAAAAACTGAAAGCATTCCTTTTGAAAACTGGCACAAGACAGGGATGCCCTCTCACTACTCCTATTCAAATAGTGTTGGAAGTTCTAACCAGGGCAATCAGGCAGGAGAAAGAAATAAAGAGTATTCGATTAGGAAAAGAAGAAGTCAAATTGTCCCTGTTTGCAGATGACATGATTGTATATTCAGAAAACCCCATCATCTCAGCCCAAAATCTCCTTAAGCTGATAAGCGACTTCAGCAAAGTCTCAGGATACAAATTCAATGTGCAAAAATCACAAGCATTTCTATACACCAATAATAGGCGAACAGAAAGCCAAATCATGAATGAACTCCCATTCACAATTGCTTCAAAGAGAACAAAATACCTAGTAATCCAACTTACAAGGGATGTGAAGGACCTCTTCAAGAACTACAAACCACTGCTCAATGAAATAAAAGAGGACACAAACAAATGGAAGAACATTCCATGCTCATGGATAGGAAGAATCAATATCATGAAAATGGCCATACTGCCCAAGGTAATTTATAGATTCAATGCCATCCCCATAAAGCTACCAATAACTGTCTTCACAGAATTGGAAAAAACTACTTTAAAGTTCATGTAGAACCAAAAAATAGCCTGCATAACCAAGAAAATCCTAAGCCAAAAGAACAAAGCTGGAGGCATCGCGCTCCCTGACTTCAAACTATACTACAAGGCTACAGTAACCAAAACAGCATGGTACTGGTACCAAAACAGAGATATAGACCAATGGAACAGAACAGAGCCCTCAGAAATAATACCACACATCTACAACCATCGAATCTTTGACAAGCCTGACAAAAACAAGAAATGGGGAAAGGATTCCCTATTTAATAAATGTTGCTGGGAAAACTGGCTAGCCATATGTAGAAAGCTGAAACTGGATGCCTTCCTTACACCTTATACTAAAATTAATTCAAGATGGATTAGAGACTTAAATGTTAGACCTAAAACCATAAAAACCCTGGAAGAAATCCTAGGCAATGCCATTCAGGACATAGGCATGGGCAAGGACTTCATATCTGAAACACCAAAAGCAATGGCAACAAAAGTCAAAATTGACAAATGGGATCTGATTAAATTAAAGAGCTTCTGCACAGCAAAAGAAACTACCGTCAGAGTGAATAGGCAACCTACAGAATGGGAGAAAAATTTTGCAATCTATTCGTCTGACAAAGGGCTAATATCCAGAATCTACAAAGAACTCAACAAACTTACAAGAAAAAAGGAAACAACCCCATCAAAAAGTGGGCGAAAGATATGAAAAGACACTTCTCAAAAGACAAAATTTATGCAGGCAACAGACACGTGAAAAAATGCTCATCATCAGTGGCCATCAGAGAAATACAAATCAAAACCACAATAAGATATCATCTCACACCAGTTAGAATGGCAATCATTAAAAAATCAAGATACCACACGTGTCGGAGAGGGTGTGGAAAAATAGGACCACTTTTAAACTGTTGATGGGACTGTAAACTAGTTCAACCATTGTGGAAGACAGTGTGGCAATTCCTCAAGGATCTATAATTAGAAATACCATTTGAACCAGCCATTCCATTACTGGGTATATACCCAAAGGATTATAAATCATGCTGCTATAAAGACACATGCACACGTATGTTTATTGTGGCACTATTCACAATAGCAAAGACTTGGAACCAACGAAAATGTCCATCAGTGATAGACTGGATTAAGAAAATATGGCACATATGCACCATGGAATACTATGCAGCCATAAAAAAGGATGAGTTCATGCCCTTTATAGGGTCATGGATGCAGCTGGAAACCATCATTCTCAGCAAACTATCGCAAGGACAAAAAACCAAACACCTCATGTTCTCACTCATAGGTGGGAATTGAACAGTGAGAACACTTGGACATAGGAAAGGGAACATCACACACCGGGGCCTGTCATGGGGTTGGGGGAGTGGGGAGGGATAGCATTAGGAGATATACCTAATGTAAATGACTAGTTAATGGGTGCAGCACACCAACATGGCACATGTATACATATGTAACAAACCTGCACGTCGTGCACATGCACCCTAGAACTTAAAGTATATGAAAAAAAGTATAATAGTAAAAAAAAAAAAAAAAAAAAAAAAGACAAAAAAAATTTTAACTGCTCCAGATCTAGCAAAACTATTATTGGGTATCCAAGTCCTTGGGTAGATTTTTCTCTACATTGAGTAATATGCCAGATCAACTCACCTCTCAGTTTCTCCAACCCAAAATGACGTAATTTTTCTTAAATGTTTATTTTTATTTCACATCAAAAAGTAGATATGTTCATTGCAGAAATTTCAGAAAACACAAGAAATCATATGGAAGAGGATTACCCATAATCTGACTGTGGATATTCTGATTATATGCTTCCAGAATTTACTTACACATGAAAAAGTTACAACTATAGTTATATAGTGTAGTAACAGCCTTATATATACATCTTGTGAATGTATCCAGGTATTGGGATAAATTTCAAATTTTTAATGTCTAGATTAAAGGAGACAAGTATATTCAACTTTAACACATATTACCAAAATGCCTCCCCAAAGGCTATTCCAATGTACGAACCCAGCAATAAATGAGAGTGCAAAATTCCCGGATTCCCCAGAAGTTGGTTGCAATACCTTTTAAATTATCATCTAATTATTGGCCTCTGATAATTCCCTTTTTAGTTAATATTTATTTAATTACAAGTAAGTGTAGACATTCATACCCATTTGCACTTGTTACTTTGTAAATTGCTTGCTCACCTTTTTAGCCTATATTTCTTTTGCTATGTGAAAAATTTTATATGTAGGAAATCAATTAACATTTTTTTGTGCTATATTTGATTTAGACCATTTATTTTTATTTTTGGCAAATTAGTATTTCCATTATCCATTCATCTTTATTTGTATTCTTCAGTAGAATGTTGTTTTTGTCTGATAGTCATCATAATTCTTGTTAAATTTAATCCCTACATATTTTGCATAATTGTTGCTAATCTGAATTCAATTATTTTTATTATATTATTGTTAGATGCTGATTATTTATTAAAATATTGATTATTGATATATATGAAATCTACTGCTACTAATTTATGTCTGTGGTCAGCATTTCGACTAATACTTATTAGTTTATACAATTTCCAGTTAGTTGCCTTGGCTTTCCCAGCTAGATAATCAAGTTATGTGCAAATAAGGACAATTTCCTTATTTTCAGTATTTATGCTTTTCACTTCTTAATTTTGCTTGATCAAAGGGAACACTTCTAGAATATTGTTAAATAGTAGTGGTGGAAAAGGACATCTTTGTCTTATTCCTAATTTAATTCATTTTACCATTTATCTTAATGCTGCTATTAGAGTTACAGTGCTTTTTTTTTTAAATCGTATTAAGAAAATAAATTATTTTTCATTTTTTAAAAGATGTTTCTATAGATAATTATTTTTATCAAAGCATATTAACATGTATTGATATAATGTTATGAGTCTTTGCAGAAATAGTAAGTTGATTTATATAATTAGAGCTCCTTATACTGAATTTTTCTTGCATTCAAAGCATAATCTCTACTTTGTCACTGAGCATTTTTCCTTTCACATACTCAGGGATTGATTTGCTAATGTTTGCCTGAAAACTTTAGACTTTATATTCATAAGTAAAGTTATTGTTCTATAGTTTTCTTAGGTTTTTCTGTCAGTTTCTCTAGCTTGATAAATAACCATGATCGTCTCCATTCTTTTCTCTATGCTGTGGACATTTTCCATAGTAAATGACATTTCTATTTTCTTCCAATTATACCCGTATTGAAGAGTATTATATGTCAGGTATTGGGGACACACTCATGAAACATAAAGATATGATGCATCTTTGAAAATAACTTACAGGCGAGTCTATTTCCTGAAAGTTTGAGGGAATTAGTCTGGCCCCCTCTTTGGAGGATGGAGGAAGGCATGTACTTTTTGACAACATTTCCGATTTCTTACATTTTAATGGATATAACCCAGTTTTCTACTTTTACTGTTCATATTTTCTTGGAAAAATATTCATCTCTCAGAGAGTTTGATATTGTCTTTTAATAGATTAATTATTCATCTGTGATTATATTCCAGTTCCTAACTTAAGTGTTTCAAAATCCTTTTTTTCCCTCTGATGTAGTTGTTATATAGTATTTATTCTCAAATCTGGAGCAAAGAACAAATTACTCTGCTATTACCACATAGTCTGTTTTTGTCACATAATTGATAATGTGACAAGAAGAATTGCCAAATCTGAGAGGAACTCATGAATACATTGAAGATAATATTTTTCTTAAATTGTGGAAAATCACTATGTTGTGTGACCTTGGGCAAATAACTTACTTGCCTGGGACTCAATTCCTGAATCTATTACTTGAGAAGAATGTGAATTTCTCAAGACCGGTAGGCGTGTTTTCTGAATCTGACCCAGGGACTAGGACAGTGGCTCTGATGTAGCAGACTTGCAATAATAATTTGTTGTATTGAGTTCTCTGCTGGAGGGCAAGGAGCTTGATTAGATGACTTGTTGAGGTACACGCCAATTCTAAGAGCTACCGTATTACATTAGAAGAACAATTAAAATGATGAGAAGACATTATTGTCAAAGAATTAACGACATCACAGAAATATAGAGGCCAGCTAGGGTTTTCCTTTGTATAAATCATCTAGCAGCAACTTCACTCATTCCTAATTTAATCATTTATCAGCCACATTCTTGGAAAAATATTTAATTCTTTTATTCCGAACTCAATAAAGCCATTAGTTTTAGCTACTATTTTATAAGGAAAAAATGAAATAGTTTACCTGTATGACCCAAAACCAGTGATTCATTTGCATATCATGCTGAAATCGGTGAATTTTCTCTTAGCAGTGTTTTTTGTTTGTTAATTGTTTTTTTCCAAAGCCCAGTTCACAGTGTTTGTTGAAGTGGGTAATTCACATGGTTCTGAAAAGAGATAAAGGAAGAAAAACTTGTCACACTTCAATACATTCACGGTTCCCTATTTAATATAAATTTGAGACTGAACTTGACGAATTATGAAAGTAAAGCCTATTTCTGTGTTATTATCTCTTAGTAGCACATTGATCCTTGACCATCTTTGTGTTTCTGTTTGTTTTTCCTCATGGAATGTTTTCCTTCACGTCGAAGGCTGCATTGCCAAAAGCAATGCCTAATAGCTTTATTTTGGGATTTCCATTTATTTTAACTATGCATGGTAAATATTTCCCTTACCGTCATCCATAGTGAATAACTGTATTATCAACACTAGATTTGGAGCAAGATGTGGCATAGCAGAATCTCATGTAAACAATCACTCACTGAAAATTCCATGAACGTATAATCATTTCAAAAAACTAAGTACTATTATAATCTTGTAAAGGGTAATGGTCATATTAGATAATAATTCTTAAGTTCGAGATTGTGGGGATCTTGTAGACTTATTACATATAAAAAAGTTTAATAAACAAGGTCATCTAATTTAACTCTCATTGGGCAATCATACTTATTTTTAACTATTAGCTTGATGAATTATCTTAACAGAGGTTCTAATATCGAATGGACTCCTACTTTGGATCCAAGACCACTTTACCTTACAATATACTAGAGTGACTAGTAAGCAACCTGCTAATTGTTTTCATCCAGATACCTCCATCTCCAAAATTAAATCAGTTTCTCTTTAAAGTGAAATAAATGCATGTGATCGTCTATATGTCTTAGTTGATTAAGCACAATAAACACATTCTATAAAACCTTTTCTAGAATCTTTTTCTGCAAGCAGCGATAAATGAAAGCATATAATTTGTGGACTATAGTTAATAAAATTTTATCATATTAGAGATTTTGTTAAATAGGTAG
This sequence comes from Macaca thibetana thibetana, assembly GCF_024542745.1. Lineage (NCBI taxonomy): Eukaryota > Metazoa > Chordata > Mammalia > Primates > Cercopithecidae > Macaca > Macaca thibetana. Next base: position 21,647,133 of record NC_065579.1, on the reverse strand, counting down.
ATTTTAGCTGCTCCTGTCGCAAAAAAGTAACTATGTGAGGTGACAGATACGTTGATGTGCTTTGATAGAGGAATCATTTAACTATATATATACACACACACACACACACACATATATATAATCCTATAACAACATGTTGTATACCTCAAAAAAAATAAAATTTATTTAAAGACAATAATAATAAAAGACATACATTGCTTCATCTCAACTTCTGCTCTGAGCAAAAGTAGTCACAATATCCTGGGGATATCGTGTTAATTACTGAGGAAAAGGGACTCATCCAGTACCAATCTTACTTCTAGTGAGATGGATTCACAAAAACATTAGGGTAAAAACTCATTTCAGCCATCCATACCTCATCTATAAAGAAAAGGAGAGGTATGTAACATCTGAGATTTCTTCTAGTTCAGATGTTTAGGGATCCATGAATTTTGTTTCTGTGGATTCTCATAACTGATAATCTTACTTAGAGTGATGGTTGAGGACAATAAAAGTAAACTATGACCTGAATGACAAAGAGATATGAGCAAAAGAGCAATAGTTTGATGATGCAGTGGAAATGTATCATCATTCCGTGAGGTTTTGGATTCTTTAGCTTTTGTTCAAAATTGATGATGAGAAATATTTATGCATGGCAGTGAACTGAAGAGGCATAAATCCAAAGGACTTGGTGAACCCTGAGTTTTCTGATTTTCATTATGTGAAGAAGCATGCGAAGTACTTTAAAACTGAGTTCTTCCACTCACCCTCTTCGAATGTCAATGCTCATTGATAGACTTCAATGATTTTGCTGTGTACCATGGCAAGCAGAAATTTCATGTGGAATACTATCTTCAGAAACCTCCTTCTGAAGCCCTGACACTCCACTCTTTCCTCTGAGTAATCCACGGTATGATGGCACGTCAGCATGAAAGTGAGTTTTCCATTTCATTGCTTCCTAAATTGAAGCTGTTTGATAAATGGTGTACCTGACACACAATGGTGTATACCCACACTGTGATGTTTGACAGAAAGCAATTTCAAAGCTTTTACCTTTGCATTTCATATACTTACTTTCCAGGTTACCTTGGAAAGTAACTAGGATATCATACCATATACATTCTAACACAGGCTTGCATGTACATTTCAGATAGGAAGAAGGTGAGAGTCGAGTTTGTGTTCCAGTTATAAAACACAAACAAGCAAATAAACAAAAACTAGTCCACCATATGACATCAAATTTCACTACACACCTTGGGTTTAGAAATCCTTTTATTGGAAATTGATTTTACATATTTAAAAATAGGACAGAATGTAAGCATCACACCGATATCTTTCATTAAATGATGAAGTTGTATATAAAACAGTTTATAGTTTGATATTGGGTAGGTGCAAAATTAATTGTGGTTTCTGCATTGAAAGAATGGCAAAAACTGCAATTACTTTTGCACCAATCTAATATTACTTGGCTGTTATCCTTCAAAAATCTAATTTGGAAGACTATCAACTCAAATAATGATGAAAGGGTGCATGAGTTTCCACTTTATAGTAACACATACTTTTCTTATATTTTTGGGGCTTCGCTTGTCGAATGTAACCTTTCCTAGTACCTTAGTAGGAGACAAATACCTACTAAGTGATTGGTGATGAAATCTCATAAATGATAGCTAATTGTCAGCTATTGATTTGAAAACAGTAAATTTATGCCAAAGTAATTTTATTTGCAAATTTAATATGATTGTGTTACTCTCTTATTTCTTTTCTTTTCTTTTTTTTTTTTTTTTTTTTTTTTTTTGAGACAGAGTCTCACTCTGTCGTCCAGGCTGGAGTGCAGGAGTACAGTGGCGTGTTCTCGGCTGTCTGCAAGCTCCACCTCCCGGGTTCACGCTGTCATTCTCTCATTTCTATTAATTTTTCCAATGAAAAAAAGAGAGACTGTTTGTGAAGTGGTAAAGTCAACAGAAAATGCAAACACAGATATACAATACATTGGTGTTTAGATGCAAAATAAGGCAATTTTTGCTTTTTAAATTATTTAAGCACTATTTAATTGGTAGGAAACAGAAAAACTCCTAGCTGTGATGGAGGGCATTAGAAAGGGCTCTCTACAATCCTTGCAGATTTCTCTTACAATATAGGAGAGATAACCTAATGAAGTGAAAAGTGAATACACACTGAGACAAAACACATCTGTGTCCGGTTCTATTTCTGCCATTAGTGGCTTGACTAAACAACTTTGGCCTTCCTGAGCTTCCTGACTGTGTAAAATTGGCATGGACATACCTACTAGGTGGAGTTGTTAAGACTTAAAAGCGATAAAATGTATATGTTGTGCCTGACTTAGTGGGTGCTCAATAAATATTATTCTTTTTTCATATTTTCCAATTATTAACACTAGAATTTTCACCAACATAATTTTTTAATCATCTTAAGGTACCCAGAGTCTTCTAATAACAAAAGCTACTGGAAGGGGCAAGAATTTAAACCTAATCAGCTTAGAAATTATCATTCCTTTTTTGAAGCATAATAGCTGGTTACTTAAATCGGTGATTATATGACAGAGGTGAAACAGATAAAGCTCTAGCATCGTATAATTGACCATTTATTGATACTTTTTCATTATCAAAAAGATAGATGTTAATTTTAGGAAAAGATACAGAAGTAGAAAGAATTTTGTTTTTAAATTAACTTCAGTTTTGTGGTCCAAAACCCATACTGGCACGTTCCTTTATCATGCCATTCTTTTGATTTCTCTTCATTTACATTTCCCTGGCAATTATTTCTCTTCTTTAGAAGTGAGCTTCAAATCAAAATAAGATTATTTTCCCCTTGGCATACAAGACTTCGGCCAGAATATAAATTCTGTGCTGAATAATTGTCTGTTAAATCATTGCTATCCTATCTGAGTTAGTGAGCCATCCAAATGCTTTGGTTTTCATGCTTATAAGAAATGCAAAACTATCGAAATGTTAGACTTGATCATTAACTTAATGCTGGTGCTGCCAGCCATCCTATGTTATCAGTAGCCATAATCCAATGAATGGTGAATATAGCCAGCCTTGCTACCACTAAAGGACCTTGAATTATTATTTTTTTTTTTATACTTTAAGTTCTAGGGTACATGTGCACAACGTGCAGGTTTATTACATATGTATACATGTGCCATGTTGGTGTGCTGCACCCATTAACTCATCATTTACGTTAGGTATATCTCCTAATGCTATCCTTCCCCCCTACCCCCTCCCCACAATAGGACCCAGTGTGTGATGCTTCCCTTCCTGTGTCCAAGTGATCTCACTGTTCAGTTCCCACCTATGAGTGAGAACATGTGGTGTTTGGTTTTCTGTTCTTGTGATAGTTTGCTGAAAATGATGGTTTCCAGCTGCATCCATGTCCCTACAAAGGACACAAACTCATCCTTTTTTATGGCTGCATAGTATTCCATGGTGTATATGTGCCACATTTTCTTCATCCAGTCTGTCATTGATGGACATTTGGGTTGATTCCAAGTCTTTGCTATTGTGAATAGTGCTGCAATAAACATACGTGTGCCTGTGTCTTTATAGCAGCATGACTTATAATCCTTTGGGTATACACCCAGTAATGGGATGGCTGGGTCATATGGTATTTCTAGTTTTAGATCCTTGCAGAATTGCCACACTGTTTTCCACAATGGTTGAACTAGTTTACAGTCCCACCAACAGTGTAAAAGTGTTCCTATCCTCCACATCCTCTCCAGCACCTGTTGTTTCCTGATTTTTTAATGATCGCCATTCTAACTGGTGTGAGATGGTATCTCATTGTGGTTTTGATTTGCGTTTCTCTGATGGCCACTGGTGATGAGCATTTTTTCATGTGTCTGTTGGCTGCACAAACGTCTTCTTTTGAGAAGTGTCTGTTCATATCCTTTGCCCACTTTTTGATGGGGTTGTTTGTTTTTTCTTTGTAAATTTGATTGAGTTATTTATAGGTTCTGGATATTAGCCCTTTGTCAGATGAGTAAATTGCAAAAATTTTCTCCCATTCTGTAGGTTGCCTGTTCACTCTGATGGTAGTTTCTTTTGCTGTGCAGAAGCCTTTTAGTTTAATTAGACCCCATTTGTCAATTTTGGCTTTTGTTGCCATTGCTTTTGGTGTTTTAGACATGAAGTCCTTGCCCATGCCTATGTCCTGAATGGTATTACCTAGGTTTTCTTCTAGGGTGTTTATGGTTTTAGGTCTAACATTTAAGTCTCTAATCCATCTTGAATTAATTTTCGTATTACAAGGTGGCTTCAGAGTAGTTTTGAGAGAGTTTACAAGGTGATAATGATGATCTGCTAAATTACAAGCCAAAGTTTGAAAGGAAGGTTTAAAATGTTAATACTGTCAAGGATTGAATAATCTTGAATTTGAATCAAAAGTGTTTCTTTAGCCTTAATAGCATTAAAAACATAATATTTAAACTTATGGGTCTTTCTATGATGATTTTGGGAAAACCGTAGATTCTAGATATTAATTTCTTCCTGTTCTCTGCCTATGAAAACAACAACAAAAAAAGCAGGAATAATCTATTTACTGTTTGTGAATCCCTATTATAGGACAGATGATATACATCTGGGTGGGGGCTTAGAAAAATTGTTCATTTTCAAATAGATGATAATATTTTTACTTATTTCTTCACTTGTTTTATTAATAATATTCATTTTCTATAAACATGATTTTTATTAGCTTGTTTACTTTGATAGAAAAGCAATGCAGGCTTATTACAGAATATGTAGAAAATACAGAAGCTCTTAAGAAGAAAAATAAAAATAATCTCTTCATTTGATGTGACAACTACCTTTCTGTTACTATGTTTCCTTTTCTATATTTTATGTTACTGATTGTTTTGGGTTATTTTTAAATAGCTAATTTTATATTAATATGTGACTTTATAATAGGATATTGTTGCTAAACTCTTTAACACGTATATTTCATCATCTATTGTTATTGCCTTGAAACATTAGTTGGTGTAATCATGGCATACATTTATTTAATCATTTATTTTTTTAAAATACTAGACTCTACTTTTTTCTCTTCTTTTTTAAACATTATAAGTAATATGGCAATAAGCATCTATGCGCATCAGGTTTTTTTCTGATTCTCAATTTCTTCTTTTTTATAGATTTTTGAAAATTATTGGGTCAATGAGCACAACTATGTTAAGGCAAATTGGATTCCCAAAGTATTATAATGGTTTACCCTCCTGTGAGCACTTTGCAATTGTGTTTTGTCCACTGCATGGCTGGCTTTGATATATGTGGTGATTGTTTATCCCTTCCTAATTAAAAAGTCCTTGAATAGATTTGATGACCACATCATTAACTCTTCTTGGTTTTCAAAAAGGTATGGTAAAGCCCAAAAATGGAGGAAGGCACATTTGAACGTGATCCAAAAAACTGTATTTAGGAACTGAGTGTTAAGAATAGGTGAGAGTAAGGATTACACAGATTCAAAATGCACAGGTTGCTAGGAAGAGGTAAGATATGTAAAGAGTACTTTTATATTTCTAGACCAAAACATCTAGGTGAGGTGACAGCATTTATTGATAAGGAAAAAGAGTTCAGTCGTCTAAGTTGATTTTTAAAGAATTTACGTCTTCTAAATAAGAAAGTTCTTACAGCTCCACTAATAATTTGTAGAATTATGATCCCTTTGTAGTGCCCTAAATAAACTCAAGAAAAGGTTAAAATAGACAAACTAAATACTATAACGTTTATTCTTACTCATCTTCAAAGATGGCAGAAAAGAAAACACAAATATTATTTGCAAGTAGAAGCTATTTTATGAACTAGATAAGAATACAATTAGCTTGAACTTTAACAAATGTTGATTTTCATGCAAGTATGAACATCAATTTCAGCACAGCCTTGGCTCATATATTCTTTATTCATGAGTTATGGAAGTGCAGCTTAATATCTCTTGGAGGTATATAATTACAAATTAAAACATATCTGCTCCTTTTCATTTTGGTGGAACCCTAGGGAACTACCCTCCTAAAGTACCCTGCTACATATACCAAGGTCTACAGAGGCTTTCACATTTATGTCTGAATCAAGGAGTAAAACAACAATTCATTTCCCACTGATGTGCTGTGAGGTGAAAAGTACACTTGGAAATGATGGGCTGAGAGTAATAATAATATTAATAATTGATGTGTCTGCAGTTCATTTAATCTTTAAACTCCACAGCTAAGTTGTCACATCAAATTATATAAATTGCAAATAAAAGAGCTTTGCACTGATTTGCACATCAAGGTAAAGATGCAACTTGGAAAACCCTGAGCTGATTTACTATTCAGTTGCATGGTCTATAGCAAAGCTTGCCAAGCAGCTGAGATTGAATTTCAGGTGTGTGACAAAGGGTTCTTTCAATCAGCCCTTAAGACAACCAGGTGTAACCCTCAAGCTGATCATCTCAGATCTTGAGCAACCTCCTCTGGGGCTTCAGCAGTGTCTGAAGGCAGATCCCACAGTTCTGCAGCCAGTGAGAATGAGTGACTTCCAGCATCTGCTGTTTTGCCATCATATGCTGAATGTCATCAAATAATGATGCCAACAGCAAAGCACTCTGTGGCTTGTGAAGAAGGAATCCATGATACTGTTAAATGAGTTATTTCAGGTGTTCCAGGATGGTAATTGGCATTCCAAAGCCAGGAGGTGGCAGGAAGGTGATGAGCAAAAGAGCTGGGACTTCTGATGGGTCCAGCTCCAGGCAGCAGCCCTGAACCTCTATCATTGATTTTTGTGTCAGTTCAGTTGGATGGACCCTTTTAGTGGAGTCCAAGCTAGCTGCAAGTGACTACTATAATAATGTGTGCACCTGAAGCCTTATTTTCGGATACTTGTTATGAAGTGCTTTGATGAGAGTCTACAACAATTTGCATTATTACAAAAAATCCACATTACATTGTTCAATGAGGGAAATTGAAGACCTCTTGATTATTTCAATATATTTTCAACTATTATCAACTTTGAAGTTGTAAATGTTTTACTTTTTGCATCATCAACTTATACAAATTAATTTTCAATATAAACTCAATAATATAAAGAGATTATCACTAAGACATTTTCAATCAAGAATGACATATTAGTCATTTTTACCATAACATTTGATGTACAAGGTTTTGTTCATACACACACTGTTATGGGTTGAATTGTGTCTCTCAAGTAGATATGTCGAAGTCCTAACCCTCAGAACCTGTGAATGTAAACTTTTTTGGAAATAGGATCTTTGCAGATATAATAAAGTTAGGGAGAGGTCATGTTGGATTAGAGTGGGCCCTAAATCCAATGACTGGTGCTCTCATAAGGAGAAAGAGATTTGGAGACACACACAGGAAGAATGCCAAGTGACAACTGAGGCAGAGAGTGGAGTGATGCATCTACAAGCCAAGGAATGCTGACAACCACCAGAAGCCAGGAAGGGGCAAAGAATGATTTCTCCCTAAAGCCTTTAGAAGGCACATGGCCCTCCTGACACTTGACTTTAGACTTCTCTAGCCTTTAGAACTAAATAAATTTATGTTGTTTTAAGTCGCCCAGTGTTTTCTTACAACTCTAGGACAACTAATACAGATATACTCACTAGTTTTTCATTACAATAAAAATACTTTACTTCAAAGTTTTATATTAGTGTTCTATTTCATATCCTCCTCAAGTTTTTTGTTTCTTTTTAAAATGTTTATATAATATGAAAAATGTAATATATTTTTTACCAAATTCAGTATCATTTCCCCCAAATCCTCTCTAGTCTCTCAGTAGATGCCAGATAATTATTATAATTCTCTGTATGTGAAAAATGTAAAAACAATGAAGAAATGTGGTTGTTGTACTCATAAAGAAAGTGTACTCTGCAGTAACTGTGTGGAGTATTCTGTGTTTATAGGTTCAATTTAGGTTCCCAAGTTTTCGCTATTCTTGCTGATTTTCTGTCTAGCTGTCCTATCCGTTTGGTTAGTTATTTTATTATTTATGTCCAGAAGTATCTCAAATAATTACATTTTTCTTACAGGATTGTCTACTAGACAATCAACAAAGGTTTACTGAAATTATAATACCATCATCAACATTACTACTAATACAAATTGCACTAACCATTGCTTTAGCTTTCTTAGCACTATACTGTTAGATTTTGTGCATTTGCAGCTGAAAGCCTCCAAGAGCTATAAACTACAAGTGTGTAATATAAAATTTGATTTACATAATCGCTTATGAAGAACAAATAATGCTGACCTGTTTCTGCATCTCTTACCCAGAGAGATGATCAATTGCATGTGAGGTGGAGAATACAAGACAGCTCTTATGATGTTATTTTGGGAGGCTGATTTTATGATGATGCCATTAACTGACATAGATAGAAAATTACTGTTCTGTTGTTGTTACATGTACTGATTCTAGAAGGAGATGCCCACGAGTTTTAAAATAACTCCATTTTTCTAACTTTGGAAGTATGTTGAAGATGGAAGCTGGCTGTAAGAATCTACCCAAGTTTACTTCTTTACAAAACACCTCTCCTGTTTGTACTGTAACTCCTTACATACACAGCTACCTGAGTAGTTTCATTGTTATTCCTATCTTAGCCATTTCTGGAGACTGGACCTGGCTTTAATATCCCTGGATGATCCAAAGGTCTCCCGAGTGCTCATGGTCCTTGATGCTACCAGTGTTCCTTTCCTATTACCCTGACCTTACATATACAAGTCAATTCTTTGTGCCTTCTATTTTATCATCTGCAGAATATTAGGGTTTAAATAGATAAGTGTTGGGGTCCCTTACTCTTTTATGGTTCTGCATTGCTTTTGTTTCTTCTGTTGCTTATTTAGACTCTAAAATTACATTAAGATGATTCTAAAATTAAGTCATCTAAATTATGATGACCATTTCTTGCTCTGAACTTTAACCCCAGAAATTGTTATTGTTCATGACTTATTTTTCAGTTGTTTTGGTCCATTTTGACTTCAACGTTCTAAGCCATAAGCACCAACCTCGTATGTTTTCAAAGGCCAGGCAAGCAACTTTAACCAAACTGAGACTAATAAGGAAATATTAGACTTGAGAACATACCCTGACAAAAGCCAAAGATAATGTGATATGCATACTAAGAAAACAAGTTCCAGGGATTGCATTATTTTTGTAGGCTGGAATTTTGCAACTTAAAAATATAAAGTTTAGTTCTTTCCTAGAGCTGTTTTTCTTAAGCCCATTACCTAGGCTATTTGTTTAGACCATCCTGATGCCCCTCCTCTGAGGTCAAAGCTGTAGCTACTCTAGAAGGGACACCTATAGATGTTGAGACTGAGAACTTGGAAACTTATCGACTTCCCTAATTAAGTGGCAATGTCATGCATCCTCCTTGCCATGACAGCAGATTCTACTATAACAATCTTCCACTTATTTTCATCAACTATTGTGTTACCTCCTGTGAAAGAAATGCTAAAAGCACTAACTTTTTTTTATATCTTTATCTGTTCTTATATTTACTCAGCACAATGGTTTAAGTCATAACCATCATTGAACTCTGACTTTTATGCTATTTATGTAGTCAGTGCCCATAAATGTATCTTTACGAACCACAGCCTGAAGCTAGCAGGCAGCTTCGCTCTCAGAAGGAAATAATAACAATATTTTCAGCTGATGCAAATAAATGGCATGCATGGACACTGCAGAAGATAGTTTAGAAATTCCCAAACTGAAAAGCCTATACCAGAGGAGTGGTTGTCAGGAACTGAGATACTCGCTGTGGCCACCTAGTAGCCCAGTTCATAATGACACCCCTTACTCTCCAGCCTGTACCCAGAGTGTTATCTGGCTGCATCTCCAGTTTAAGAGCACTGAGTGAGTCATTCACGGTGTCAGTCCTTGTCATGATTAAAATGTGAGCAAGGATAAGTTTGACTGTCTACTCCAACGATCTTCTGAGGTTTGACAAATATTCATTTGTCGAGCCTTCAGTTAATCATCAAGAATGTCAAGCTAAAAACCCCCTTTGTAAAAACAGCCTAACGGTAAGCAACAAATCTATGTAACTGGGGTCGGGGGATGTTCAACACTGGAAGGGAGCTCCCTTTTATAGCCTGCTTCTGATTTGACACAATCAACAAGCGATCAGTTGCAGTGGGAACCAAAGGTGGGTGGGGCAATTCTTTGTACTCTTCCCCTTCATCCTTTTTTTCCGTGGAGTGGGGGTGGGGGTTGTTTATTCTTTTATTTTCTTATTTCCTAACCTATAAAATTCAAGAACTTATTCATTCACTAATTGAGTAATTAACTACCAAACAATTATGTTATGTCATGTTATCAACTTCCAAGGTTTCCCCCCATTCTCTGATTTCAAAGATGAGTCTCCTTTTTGGATACTTAGACTTCCTTCTGGTGAGCCAGAACCATGGCTGACCTTAGCTCACAGATTTTTTCATTCCTGTCCCCAACTACAGAAGGGCTATGGAACAACTCAAATAGCAGCTACTAACAATTCCATAACTGATCAGATGGATCCTGTTGCATACAAATATTGTCCAAATGGCCCTGACCACTGCTTTGCAGCCTCTTTGCTTCCCACTTTGTCCTTAGCTCCCTCCCACCCAAACTGCCTAGACTGCCCCGAAGCCTAAGATGTTAGATATCTTTCCTCAGCCTTTAAACACCAGATGGTTGTTCCTAATGGAAGACTTTTAACACTGTTTCTGAAACATGTTACTTACAGCCAGCAACTCTATTTCAAACAGATGACAAAACCAACCAGCATAATTTGATCCATTTTTCCTCTTCTTCATCCTACCCCAGCTACAACTATCTCTGTAGCTCTGCTCTAGGCCCCCTAGAGGCTTAGGATAGGAGATTAACCCTTCCACTTCTATAAATCTAGTCTCCCTGGTAATATGGATTGTACCCCACTCTGCCTACTCACAGACCAAGCTCCAACTCTTAACCCCTTCTTTTCCAATAACTTCTCTCCTTGTGGCCCCCTCTCATTTGCCTTCAATTATGTATACTTCTCTCCTACATAAGAAACACATAAATTCCTTTTCTCACTCCCCCAGCCCACCATTTGACCATTCAATCAACTTTATTTTAATGCAAACTCTGAAAATTTTATATATATATAGATATATATATATATATACATAAAATTAATAACTACTCTCTATAAAGATACCAAGATCACCTTTTGGACAAATTCAAAAATTACCTATTGTTTCTTCTTGTTTCTCATCCTCTGCAACCTATTGGACTTGACAGATTTTTGTTGATATCATAGAAGGTGGAGCAGATGTAACAGTCCTTGAATAATTTGAGGAGAAAAATACAGATAAAGAAAAAGGAATGGCCTTCCTTGGAGTGGGTTTGTACCTGTCCTAGCATGTGGGAAATACTAAGCAGGTATCCATTTAATCTGCTTTTTGCAGCAATGTAGATCCATACTCTTGTCCTTGGAGTAAGAACTTAAGACTTATTTATTTGTTTATTTATTTATTTATTTTTGAGACAGTTTTGCTCTGTCGCCCAGGCTGCAACCTCTGCCTCCTGGGTTCAAGCAATTATCTTGCTTCAGCCTCTTGAATAGCTGGAATTGCAGGCGTGCACCACCTTGCCCGGCTAATTTTTCTTTTTTTTTTTTTTTTTTTTAGTAGAGACAGGATTTCAACATGTTGGTCAGACTCGTCTTGAACTCCTGACCTCGTGATACCCCTGCCTCGGCCTCCCACAATGCTGGGATTACAGGCATAAGCCACCGCACCCGACCTTAAGACTTACTTTATCAAATTTGATGCCCTATTGCAGCATCCTAATGCTATAACAGAGTGAACTCAGTATTGACCATCTGCTTTCTAAAAGCTCTACTCCCTGGCTGCTGAGGCTCTAGTCCTCCAACTATCTTCCTGGCAGTTTTTTGTGTTTCATAACCCTATCTCTGTTTTAGTTTTCTCTTGAGTTTGGCTTTATGTTTAAGGGCCTTCCAGTTCTCATGTGTCAGACTGAGCTAACTATCAGACTGGGCCACAACAAAGTGAGGAACTCTAAGGAACTCTGAGACTGGGAGTGCCCAGAGAAGAAACACTGGTATCATATTCTCCTCTGATAGTTGCCTGCTGCATGCAGAACCCGCTGGCCCACTTTGGCATTGCTATTAAACTGAGAATTGAAGAAGCTTATACGTCAAAATGATGAAGCATATGTTTTTGCTGACTACTCATCCTTCCCATTGAAATATTAAAAGAAATAAAAAATATAAATAAGACATTAGTAGCACTAAAAAATTGGAAAGAGACTATAAACAGATCAGAACCTTGAGGGATTTCTGATAAAGGTAAAGCAGAAAAGATTGAAGTGAGAATGAACAATCAATTTACAGGCAAACGATAACACCACCAAAATAAAAACAAAAAGTTTCTGATCAGAATCCAAAAGCTCAATGTCAGAAAACCCAGGGCTACAGGTGGAGAGTGAGCTTGGACTTGTTATAAAGTGGTTAATCAAAGGACAAAAACAAAACAAACAAAAAGCAAACAGACAAAAACCTCTGCAATGCTCTCAGAGTTGTTTCATAAGTCTCAGTTCTAAGCTACGATATTTGTTCTCCATGTAAAAAGGGAGATCTGCCTTTGGAAATAGCTAGAACAGTTTGTGGTCCAGAAACCGGAACTTTGCTCCAGGTAACTTCTAGCACCATGACAAAATGGATTCTCCACACCCGAAAGGGAGACCCGCCTCCTCTCACTTCCTCCACTGCTCCCACTCTGCTCACATTCCCCCATGGTCTGGATGATTGCACACACCTACTTACTAGTGCCCCTGTTTCCACACATGTTTTTCTAAACTCGATTCTCCCCAGAGCACCCAGTGATTCTTTTAGAGCATGAATGACGTCATGTTGCTTATTTGCTCAAAATCTCACACACATTCCAAAGTTGTCATAGTAACCTCTAAGACCCTATGCAATCAGCCAAAGCAAGCTAATAGACTGTGTGGTTTTTCACTCTATCAGAACGTGCTTCTGACAGTGAATAGTTGTACCCATCAAAGGTGAAAGTTGTCCAGGAAGATATGAAGAAAAAAACAGAGATCAGAAAATTGACAAGAAGGTGATTAAAGTAATTGACCCTAGAATATAAATCGTAATGGGAAAAAACACAGGAAAAAATGGACTGAAGTGACAGGGGAGTTACCTAAAATGATAACCTGAGTTAGAGTAAAGTATTCCAGCCTTGATTAAATGGAGAGTGATGGGGAAATGGCAGCCATGAGCAAAGCTAGAGGAGCCACAGTAGTAGGGCATGGGACTTAAAGGAACTGGGGTTTCTCCAAGGGCATGGAGTAGTGATGATCTGGGATCATCATTGTGAAACAAGGAGGGAAGCAGCCCAGACTCCGGTGTGACTGATGGATAAGACTGGAGAGAGAGATGTGATTTAAGAAGGCTGAAGAGAAAACAATATCGTCAAGAATCACTTTGGGTTCCTTTAAATTAAGAAACTGGAGGGGCTGCTCAGGAAAAAGATTAAAGAAATTGAGGAGATTTTAAGGAGTACTAATTGTAGAAAATTGGATAAAAGGATTTTGGAGAGAGAAAAGATATTTTAAGTGAAAAAGCAAGTTTCAGTAAATATGTTTGATACCGAACATAAACATTTATATAAATATTACATATGTGTATGTCAAACCTTATATCTATATGTGGAAGGACACACAAACCAAAGTCCTAACAGAGTTGGGAAGCCTTCATTATCAATGATATATATTCCTGATTTTTTTTATTTGAGACGGAGTCTTGCTCTGTCGCCCAGGCTTGAGTGCAGTGGCGTGATCTCAGCTCACTGCAACCCCCGCCTCCAAGGTTCAAGCAATTCTTCTGCCTCAGCCTCCCAAGTAGCAGGGATTACAGGTGCATGCCACCACACCAGGCTAATTTTTTGTATTTTTAGTAGAGACGGGGTTTCATCATGTTAGCCAGGATGGTCTTGATCTCCTGACCTCGTGATCTGCCCACGTTGTCCTCCCAAAGTGCTGGGATTACAGGCGTGCGCCACCACGCCCGACCCTGATTTTACATTTTTATTTTTAGCTGCTATCATGTATTACCTTTGCGATCAGAATAAATATAACAATGTTTTCTAAAACTTACCTGAAGCAAATCAGAGTAAATAATTATTGCATCTTTCACAAAGGTAGAGAACATCATGAAGCTGTCACAGAATTTTAAAGAGCAGGTGCTAAGAGCATATACTTCTAGTGGCATGCTTACTGTTGGAATGAATGATGAGAGTTTGGGGATAAAATTATTTTGTGGGAGGCAGTAAAGTTCAGTGCACTTATACTATTAAAGAAATTTTATTTTCCCTTTTCAATGAGTCAGGACATCACTCAACTTTCTGAAACATAAATTAAGCAGTTAAAGATACAGTTTTTTCCTAATTCCTAGGTTGGTACAAAAGTATAATAGAAAGTCAGGACTCAATTCTTTTCTTCACCCCTTACTAATTTTGTGACCATGGGTAAATCACTTGATTTTTTTCAATTGTAGTCTCCTCATCTGTAAGACAGAGATAGTAATAGCCATCTATAGGTTTGTTTCTAATAATTAAACAAGACTAAGACTGTGAAGTACAATGCCTGGCAAAGAGTAAGGCCTCAATAGAGGGAGGCTCTTGTTAGCTATTCTTACATGAATTAAGTTTGAAAATGTCTTCAATACTGTCAATTCCTTGTATAATTATATTACATTTGCAAAAATTTGACAAAAATATAAGCAGAATCAAGCTGTGACATGCAAAAAGTTATTCAGTTTGCCAAGAAAATCATTGATCTACTTCACTGATAATTATTGCTTTAAATTAAAGAGAACTGAAGGCTATCTTAAACATTTTAAAATGTGGTAAATGTTATCTTAAGTATTCATGTTGGTGTTTTCCAGATTACAATTTACCCTTTTTATAACCTTTCTTTATCACACGCTAGGTGTTACAGTATTTTTCTTTCTAAAATATGTGAAAATGAAACCAGAGACATTTTCAAAAGCCTCCTTTTGCTCAAAAGAGACTTTCTTCAAAACTGAAAGCTATAATTCATTGTTTATCTGGGAGAAATTATGAATATTTCCAAATTTTCAGAGATGGCACAGTGAAACTCTGCCTCCAAATCTTCAAACACTTCAAAGGCAAAAACATAGTTTTCAGAGGAAAAGAAAAATTCTGAAGAAAATATATCATGGCGATTTCAACAGTTCATTTTTTCAATGTCATTATAAGAACAGCATAAAATTATTTGTTACTGCGCATTGGACCCTATATTGATGACTTCAAATACATGTTTCCCGAGAATGTTCATAGCAAAATTAAATAAAACTTGGAATGACTGCTGCAATGGAAGAAGCTGCTACATAAAAGGAATTTTTACAGGCAATACAAACATAAACCCTAAAGTGCGATTTTACATGAATGACGTAAAATTCAGCGTGTGTGTGTGTGTGTGTGTGTGTGTGTGTGTGTGTCTGTCTGATCACACCCAGTACTTGCTGGTTTTTTTTTTTTTTTTTTGAGATGGAGTCTCGCTCTGTGGCCCAGGCTGGAGTGCAGTGGCGCGATCTCGGCTCACTGCAAACTCCGCCTCCCGGGTTCACGCCATTCTCCTGCCTCAGCCTCTCGCTGGTTCTTATTTAATGTAGCTTTGAAAAAAAGTCTTGTATCTGTCTCTTGGTAATTGTGTATTGTTTTAACCTGACCAATCGCCACAACAACCATAGAATGCTGACTTTTTTTAGTTTATACTGCCTAAATATTTGTTATATGATGATATCTGGGATGGCAGACATAGATTTAAAGCTCTTATCTATTGAGAATAAATTGTTTTTAAAAAGTATAGAAAATGAACATTTTGTCATATTAATAAAAAGAAAGAGAAATAAATATGAGACAAGAGCAAAGCAGACATTAATAATCTGTTAGAGGATTTACTTGAATTCTGGAGTTATCTCACATAACAAATAGGTTTTCTCTTGATTTTCAACAAAAATGGTATTGTTTGACTGATGTGCTGGCTCCATGGATCAACAAGAGAAAGTCCAGTGATTAATTATGTCTGTCATGGGTACATATGACAAAGTAGAAATAAATATGCCAAGAAAAGTGTACACTGCGATTCTCAAAGTGTGGTCTCTGGAGCATGAGCTGCTCCTGAATACCTTTTAGACATACAAATTATCAGGACTGGCTTGGATGTACTGAACTACAACTGTTGGGACTAGGGCCTAACAATCTGGTTAATATGCCCTCTGGGTGATTCCAATGCATGCTAACTTTGAGAACTTCTGGGTTAAAGTAATATCAATCATGAAACTACCTAAATTTATATAATTATCCAAAACAGCATTTTTTTTTTGTTCCTTAGCAGTAATTTCTCATTATATTTTCCATTAAAAATCATTTTGTTGACTTTTAATTTTCCTGTGCCCTATTTTATTAATACTTAAGTACAAATTTAACGTAATTTTTGAGTGGCATGTGTTAAAATTTGACGTCGGTGCCTTATGGCAAAGTGTGATATTTTAGGCTGATAGACATTTTTTGCATTCACAACACAGGGCAGTGTTACAAGAAAACTACTGGAAATGACAAAAACTGCATGGAGTCAGGGAATCCTAAAAATAAGTGAAGTTCCTGAGATGAGGAGAAATGAAATAGTAGGAAAGGGTTTTGAAGCATACCCAGAGAGTGGTTCTGGCAACTACTAAACTCCTTGGTTATCTGTCACTGCTAACAAACTACTTCCAAACTTTAGTGCCTTAAGCTAAAGCCATTCTGCATGCTCAAGATTCAGTGGGGTAGAAAGTGGGACAGAGCACAGCAGGCATGACTTGTCTCTGCTCCACGTGATATATGCTGGGGCTAGAATATTCAAGGTTATTTCTTCATTCAGATGCCTGGACCCTCAGCTAGGACAGCTTGAAAAGATGGGGGCTACCCAGGCCTCAATCCCTCCAGCAGGGTGGACAGGGCTACCAAGTGGAAGGAGGCAAAACTCCCTTTTGAACAATGGGCACCAGACGGGTACAGCATCAATCTCCCTGTATTCTATCCCAATGCAAAAGGTTAGAGAAATAAACTCTACATTCTGACGGAGGTGTGAAAAATGATTTGTTGCCATCTTTAACTCACTACCCTAATGATTAAATTCTGTCTGTCTGAATATTTTACAGAGTAGTTTGAGAAAACAAAGTAGACTCATTTTGCAGAAATTGCTTTATGTCCATATTTAATGCAATATAAACACATTAAACACTTCAAGACCATAATTGGATCTTTCTTATCTTTGAATTCCCATTGCCTAGTACTGTGTCTGGCACACTGCAAGCATTTATTAAATGGATACTGAGAGAATAAATACATTTGTAAATAAGGGTATGTCCCTGTCAGCTAGATTATGAAAAAAAAAAACCCTCAGGCTGCAATTTCTATTGTTATGATTTCTTCCTAGTTTGGTCTTGATATCTTGGCCATATGCCAATATAGCTATTCTCTAAGAGAGTTCTGATTTGTGGGGAAACTGTCAGGTGAGGCACAACAAGGAAGTGAAACCCAACACGCATAAAACAGAAGAAATGTATTACTTCCAGATCCTGGGAAGGTTAGGGGTGTCAAAAGAAGGACAGACAGCAAGCGAAAGAGAGTGAAAGGATCTGTGAGACTATTTATTCCTTAGGCTTCTTGTGGGAGCTGTGGATTGTCTAGTCTAAAGAAAACATGCCTGAAGCGGGAAACTTAATTACATGACTCTGTTATTGACCATTAGGTTTTATCATTTAACCATGAGACGTGTTAGATTTTGAATCAGTGAGATGAAGACCAAGTAGGCTATATTGCAAACAACCACACAGGGAAGTTTTAACTAGGCCAAAGATGACAGGGTACAACTGGGTTTCAAGCGAGTTATGCCAGGCCTAAAAATGAATACCAAGGCAGCAGCTACATTGTACAAATTTATGATACCCTAAATCTTACAACCTGTGGGTGAGTTAACGCTCTGCTTTAAATTGCCATCATCCTAGGACCCAGAATGAAGGAGCAGGCACTCTTTGGGACATTATGAGCTTTGCGGAAGATGGAAAAAAGAGGACATGGTAGAAACCCAAAGACTCTGAAGGCTTCTGTTATAATTGGCTTTTGCTTACATCTCATTTTGCTTACATCTCATTAGTCAAAGCAAGTTGATGACCAAGCCTGATATCAATCAGACTAAGATGTATATTCCTCCTATAGGGAGGAGGAATGAATATTTTAAATAATAACATTATCCACTATGAAAAGATATCTATAGTGATAGCATAGGCATTATTACTGGTTTTGTTTTTTCTGAACAATCACAAGGTTGCAGAAACATCATCTCTTATAAAATTATTAGCATATGATTTATATATAATATTGTTGCATATATGCTTTAAGAAGAATTCTCAAGATTAATTCCTTTCTTGAAAGAGAATGTTGACACATAGCATAATCACAGCAGAATAAGTCTATTAAACTGGGACACTCGTAGATAGTGAAAAGTTGCAAAGTTGATCCTAAAGGCAATCTTTTTGTTGAAGTTAATAGAAAATAAATGTTAAGTCCAAGTCAATAATGTGGTCTGCTTTGACAGCTACTGTCTGAAGCTAAATTGCCTTGAAGGGATAGGTCTGCAGCAAGGGTCAGGCCAGTCAGTGTAGACAAGTTGGTTTGATTTTAAGTTGCCTTTGTGCAATTCTGGTTTCTATGAATTTCAGCTTCGCTGTGGATGAAGCATTTCCCTAAAAGCCCTGGGGAAATATTCTTCATGATGCTTGGTGGTTTCAGAAAGGGTGGGGACTTCTGAAGGATGTCACATGAAATCGATCTGAGCTTTGCTGAGGCATACTTCGCTCTATTTTTAAATACATGCAGTGGGCTATTATTTTGGGAATTTATCTACCTATGACATTTCTTTCCCACAGGTTTGAAAAAGGATCTGATTAGCTTCAGAAAATATTTTCAAAGGATTAGACCAAAAGCTGCATTTAACCTGGAAACATGGTAGATCATTAACAAATTTCATTTCTTGCCACATAAATTTACATTCCTTTTCATTTTCTACCTTTGGTCCAAAGGCCACAGTGTCTGGAAAGGAAATAGTCTCTCTAATTGCAGATGTTTGTGCCTGCCCCAATCACTGCCCTGCCTCTGTTGTTTTCAAAAGGGAAAATGCAATTCTGCCAGCCAGAGAACCTATTACTACTCTGAAGTTGGTTGGCGGGTCAGCTTACAGATTAACATTTCGTGGATGCATATTTATGGCCTAGAATCCCAAGTACTCACTTTATAATAGAACATGTAAGAGAGAGATGATAAAGTGGCACAACCCAGCACATCATCCCCATGGCAACTGTATCACAATGAAAACTTACTGCTGGTGTAAAGGCAAAATGCTTTTTTCTGTGGTGCAAAATATTACCTGCAGAATCTGCAAACTGGGAAGAGACTCAGACGAGCTATTTCTCTCTCCGTTTCTCTTTTTCTCTCTCAATAGTTTGTTTGTTTGTTTTTTGTCTTCTCACCTTCTCACCAACTTCTCCTGTTTCATGTAGCCATGAATAGCCAAGGAAAATGGAAATTTTTTTTCCTAAACTTTTTTGTCATCCTTAAGCTTAAGAGTCACAAACGCAGTTTAAATAATGCAATTATCAGATTGTGAGAAGGCTACCTCAGAATCATGTGGACATCCTAAATGTTTGGGGCTTTTAATTTCTTTTGCAGTGCTTTGATCCTCCAAATAATGTGTTCTGATTAAAAACACAGAGGAGTATTTGCCTTAAAATTGCTCTGCACCTCTATCACTTGTCTAGGTGAATTGTTCTGAGCCATAAAAGGGGAAAAGCTTGTATTCATATTGATAAAAAATGACTGATCAGTTACCTGTATACAGAGTATAGGTGAAAGAAACTGACACTATGAATCAAGTCTTACTTCCCCCTCACTGGTAAGAAACACAAGTTTCTTGTCCAACATTGCAAACTATTTGTGGAGAAATTGCCAGTTTCCCTAAATGAAAAGCCAGAAGTCTCCCTTAAACTTGATCCAACTCTTCCATTAAACACTAAATGGCTATTTCTATTCTAAGTGTATGGTTATTTCCCTACTTTTGATATATTGGGAATTCGAAATGCCACTAATTTCAGATCATGTTTTGAATCTGTTATCTTTTTTATGTTGTAGAAAGGGGAAAAAGTCCCTTTATTGTTGCAACTATATAAATGCAACTATATATGCAACTACATATATATGCACTTATGTCAATAATTTTTGGTAATGTCCACCAAAGGTCTGATGTTTTCAGTTTGCTAACTCAAAACTAGACAATAACAAGTCAATTAACAGCATTGCCAAGCACTAAATATTTGGCCAGAAATTAATGATATGTTTGCTTCCACATTTCCAAATTCATCATGAAGCTTGCTAATCACTTTATGGTCTTCTTTCATTAAGCACAGATACAACCTCAGAATTCTTTTTAACTCAGTTCTCAAAGTAGCCACTATCAATTAATTGGAATTAACCCACAACATAAAGCCTATTTTCTATTCCCAAACAAAATGGTGCATTGACTTAAGAAAGGCAGTACAGCACTAGGTTAGATCCCTGTCAAAAGTGTAACTCAATTAATACGATTTCAGCTACATGAAGAAAATTCAAGCCTTTGGTATTAGCTACAAATCCAAAGGAGTCATGGAACACAGCAACGAATAGAAGTTGCTTCTACCATAGATGGTAGGCTCTTCAAGGGCAGGGTACCTGAATTATTTATCTTCAGATTCCCAGCTCCCTCTCCAATAATTTGAAATGGTTGACCTGAATCAACACTTTTTTAGTTGAATTGAAATTCCAGAGAAGCTGACAAAGATAACATGGTATATACAGTCTTTCATGAAAATAGGTGAACACTAAGATAGACATGAATCAAGTGACTCTTGATTGAAGTAATTTTCTCAGTTGCATCATCTATGCTATTTCTTTTTTCTCTTCTACCAATTTCACCTCTTTCTTTGACATAAAAGGGGATGCACAGCACTGGAGCCCAGGAGTTCAAGGCTGCAGTGAGTTGTGATCATGCTACTACATTCCAGCCTGGGTGACAGAACAACCCCTACTCCCCCATAAAATGGATGCAGATATGACCTATTTAGCCTAATCTTAGAATCTCAATCCCATGGCTATAGGGATAATGTCCAAGGGATAAGCATACCATCTAAACAAGATCAATCGGGTGCTTCACTGGGATTTTTTAACTGGAGTATACAAAGAGGAGCCTTCTTTCTCTTCTGGTCATTAAGCTGTAAAGACAGTAAGTCTTCCAGTTAACAGGCCCTGACTAAAGACAAAAAAACAAAACCTAGTATGAGATGGTGAAGCAAATAGAAAGAAACAGTTAAGGGCCAAAGAGAGCCATGAGGGCATTTGTGAATCTGGTTTTTACTTTTCTGAGCCCAGAAACATCCATGTCCTGTTCATGGTTTGATCCTGCTGACTGATACCTCCTTTTTTAATAAGCTAGTTTTGATTAGATTTCTATTTTTGCATCCAGAAGAGTTCTAATTAATGTAGTCAACATTGTGGTTGTTTATCAAGGGGTGTCCAGCAAGTGTGTGAAGCATTTAATCAAGGAAGTCCGAAGTTAACAGTTTCTGAAGAGCTTTTTAGGCAGGCCAGTGGCTAGACTAGAGAGGTGGGAAAGAAGAAAGCAGGACCCAAACTATGTAATGAGGCTTAAAGATAGAACATCAGTGTTTGAGAGGACCATCATGAACAAGGCAGTCCCTTGAACAGAGTGTTCTATCAGGCAAATTATCAAGACAGGCATTTAGATGGCAAGGAGCTGAATTAGAGGATTAGGCACATCTCAGAACAAAGAGAATCCTATCCTAATACCTGAACAGTGATGTCAGAGCAGGACTAGACACAGAATTTCTTGATGCTTTTCTGCTCAATTTTGGCTTCATTGTTTTATTCACTGTAGGGCCCAGTAACAAAGCTGCGCTCAGCCTCAAGAGGTACCAAGTCTGGCGGAGGACTAAATGGAATTGGTTTTCAGAAATCCCACCCCTGCAGCTACAAAGGCTCTTCCATTAAAATGAGGGCATTAATTAAGAAGAAATGGGATCCTGAAAAGTGGAATGGAAACATATGAAAAGATCTTGATAAATCTGGGGACCTTCAACCATGAAATTCTGTGAACCTCCTTCAGTAGCAGAAGTAGCCCTTCCATTCTGTCTAAGGAGCTCAGCCCTCATTAGCCTAAAGATCTGTAATGGCCCTCCTTGACAAGGCACTGCTGGTCCTCTCCAGGAACTACCCTCATGACCCTCTTTACTTTCAGACTTACAATTAGATGCTCAAATCCCAGCAGAAACCAAAACATGAGGTACAGTTACCTACAAGGAAGCGATGTACATAAAGAACTATGTGAGTTTTTCTGAGTACATAGACAGAAATTTGAGCGATATTTATAGGAATAGACATTTAGAATATGGGATTGTGGTGGAAGTATATAAAATTGGGTCAGGCTGAATTTATTGATATGGGCCCACTAAGCATTGATTCTGGATTAAATATTTTACTTCAAGGGGCTAGGGATGACTCTAACATTTGATAGGAGAAATATACTAAAATATGGACCCAGTAATGTTCTGCACTAAATGAAGTCAAAATGCCAAAACTGTCTTATTATACAACAGAGGGAAATATTCAAAGACTTAGAGTGATTGGACCGTTAGGATGGAAATATCAGGTAAGACCTGTGCATTCTTCCTAAGAGGGCACAAAGGACACAACTTTTCCCATGACTCTGAGAAATAAATTTGTAATTCATCCTAGAAAAGCTTTGTGGTGGGTCATAAATTATGGTGGGAACCACTATCCTGGACTGGCATCTCTAAAGCCAGTGGGGATAAAGGGGTTCTTGGGTGTCTGTGGTCAAGAACAAGGTGGGTCTGCTTACCATAGTGGATAGTGTAGCCAAAGTAGTAATCGTAACAGTCTGACCCACAGAAATCCATAATATTAGCCAGCAGATCATGATATTTCTAGAGAAAAAATAGATGGTATCTCAGAAGGATAGTGGTGAAAGGAACTCTTTCCATGCACAGAACTTTGAACAATATACCTGGTTGTTCATTTTGCCTGGAAAGAAAATAGGCAGAGGTATGAGTCTATATCAATTTGTGGGCTGTGTCCAATAGTTGGACTGAATGATCAAGGACTTGGAGGGAATGTAATTAGTAAATTGATGGCAAGGAGGTTTGGTTGATATATGTGGATAGATCTTTCCAAGTTGCATAGCATTATAGAGCGTTAAGATATTCGTGTCCCATGTAAATGGTCACTAAAGAGTGACCTCAGTAAAGGAGAATTTTAGAAATCAAGCAGATAAGATGACTCATTCTGTGGATACCAGTTAGTGTTTTTTTTTTCCCTGGAAACTCTTGTCATTACCCAATGGGCTCATGAGCATAGTGACCATGATAATAGAAATGGAGGTTATATATGGGCTCAGCAACATGGGTTTTCACTTACCAAAGCCAGTGTTATGGTCAGTGTTGATTTCTTTAAAAAGTGCTGCTTCTTCCATGATGGAAGTTATCAAATGTAATCAACCTATCATGCAGTAGCTGACTGATCACCCCAAAGAAAGGAGTTGTATCAGCTGCTCAATATTGGCTTTGCCAACATTTAAATGTTAAAACCCTAATGCTAATGTGGTTATACGAAAAGGTGAGAACTTTGGGCAGCAATTAGGTCATGAGAGTGGAGCTCTCACAAATGGCGTTGGTGCCCTTATGAGAAGCGACTAGAGAACTAGCTAGCTGTCTTTCTGCCATGTGAGGACAAAATGATAAATTGGTTGTTTACAATCCAGAAAAGAACCCTCACCAGAACCTGACCATGCTGGCACTTTATTCTTGGACTTCCAGCCTGCAGAACTGTGAGAAATAAATTTCTGTTGTTTATAAGCCACTCAGTCTGTGGTACTTCGTCATAAGAGTCCCAACTCATAGAGTGTGTATATGTATTAAAAGGTATATATGAATACATTTTTGTGTATATACATATATAAAAATGTTTTCTTTCCCATTTTATCACTTTATCATCTAACGTAGATAATAATCATAAACTTTACATCTCAGTTTTTAAGTTACAGGATATAAAAGGAGAATAAAAGGCTTAGGATCACACCATAACTTTGCATCCTCTTTTGGAGAAATGACTAGCATGATTTTGGTGTTTGCAGGATATTTGTATCATATGAGGAGGTAATTTACCTTGTTTATTATCTTTATTTGGAGATTAAATACAGCTTAAGAAGATGTGTCTAGGGGTCTAGTTGATAAGTAGTGGAGTGTGATGACTTTTTTGATGTGTCAACTTGGCTAGGCTATAGTTCTCAGCTATTCAGTCAAACACTAATTTAGGTGTCACCGTGAAGAAATTTTGTGAGTGTAATTAGAGTGCCTAATCAGTTGACTTTAAGTAAAGGAGGTGATTCTGGATGATCTTGGTTTACCTTAAATTTGGGCTGAGGCTTCTGCAGGAGAGAGAGGGAGAAAGAGAGAGAGGGAAAGAGAGAGAGAAATTCCACCTGCAGACATTTGGCTTATTGCCTTACACCTATAGGTTCCAGTCTTTCTGTGATCTTTCTTTCCTGGATGCCTATTCTACGGAGCACAGAGTTTAAACTTTTGGACTAGCTTAGCCAGTCACCAGAAAGATATAAGCCAATTTAATGTAATAAATATATTTTAAAATATACAACATAGATATGCACATAAGAATATATGTGTATGTTGTGTGTGTGTGTGTGTGTGTGTGTGTGTGTATCTTCTACAGGTTCTGCCTTTCTTGTTAAATTCTGACCCATAGTTTGCAGAATTCCAACCTTGGCATCATAGAGCAATGTTTAGAAGAGGGGTTTGAAGCTAAGAGACAGTAAGGTAACCAGCATATGGAGTTTTCCATGAAGGGTAGATTAGTGATTCCATAACTGCACAAACAGAGGTGGGCTTGGAGAGTGTAGGGAGCTTCCTCTTTTCAGGGGTCTGGAGGAGAAAGGCCCATATAGGTGACTGTAATGCAATTCCCTTCATCCTAACCATTTAGAAGCAAAATCTGTGACTAGGTGAGGGTATTATGTGGTTTGTGTGGTCTGGGAGAGAGAGCTCAGTGTCTAAAGGACTGTGGGGTGGCAGCTGGACCTGTGGTATAGTTCAGAACTTCCAAGGAAAAAACCAGCATAAACCAGCATAGAATAGGGAAAGAGGGATTTCTTGCTCCGTCCTTGCTCAGAGGGCCTTGGGAAGGCAGCCCTGTGATAGAGGGTATTGGCTCCCAGGCCTTTCAGAGTCCTCCAGGGCAACTAGTGTCCCAGGGCCTCTAACTTCTTTCTGTTCCCTGCCATGTTTCTGACAGTGATGGGGTTCACAGGATGAGCAACTATATCAGGTTTCATGGCAAAAGCTCTTTATGAGAGTAGTTCATCTGATCCCCAGCCTTACCAGCAACATTGCAATAGGGACTAGCCTAAAGTAGTATGGGAAACCTGGATACAGAAAAAGAATTGGGGGGATATTCTGGTAGTAGCATGATATCTCCAGCACATTCTAAGACTCTCAGAAATATTATACCCTTATTCCAGTTATTTTAGTAATTTATAAAAACAAAAGAAGAAATAAGAGTCACAACTTCAGTACCTGCACGGCAGGAAGGTAACATCAATGAATGAAGTGGATCAGGTTGACTCGGCTAGGCTATAGTTCCCAGCTAGTCAGTCAAACACTAGTTTAGGTGTCACTGTGAAGAGATTTTGCAAATGTAATGAATGCTGACAAACCAGAGAAAACGTGCTCCATCTAAAACAGGAAACACCATATAGCTCTGGCCTACTGAAGCCAGGAGGGAGCTTAGCCTACTGCTGCCAGATCTGATTTTAAAGAGAAGCCAGAGAAAATCCAGATTTTGGTACATCTTCCAATTTCTTAATGTGCGTCACTTTTTTTCAAGTACTATGTGATTCAAATAAAGTACATCTGTGGGCACCTGTTTGCAATCTCAGCTCTAATCGTTAGTGAGACAGGAGTAAAGCAGAATTAGCTTAATCTCATTTCCTTCCCTTTCCTTTTCCTCTTTCCTGTCATGCTCTCCAAGTCTGTCTGGTATGTAATCCTTTAGTACTTTTATTTCTCCAACTAAGAGACTCATTGACTGGTCATCTCAAATCGTATTACAAAGTACGTAAAAGAGGAAATATCCCTACTCATTTTAACAGCTTTGAAACCTGAGGCAAGAAACCACATAGGTAAACACTGAGACTTATTCAACGCATTGAGTTTGAAAGGACTTGGTGATAAATTCAAATGCAGCTTGATGTTTTAAGAGTATATATTTTTAAATTTTTTGTATGTATTTTTGTTTTTTTTCTGTGTTATGGCCTTCCAACAGCACCCAGTATCATGCAAATTTAAATCAGTTTTTAAGGGAAGCACTTAGAAAGCAACTATCTGAAAGTGCATATTTTGATATGGCATCATTGAACACTAATTAACATCTGGCTTACTGAAGAAGCTGTCAATCCTCTCTTTTATCTATGAAATATGCTACCTAAGTTCTTCAAATCCAATCCTAGCCTCCAGTGAGCACCTTCCTAGATTCTTTCCAAAAAGTCATTTTGAACCTGCATCCTGAATCTATCTGTGGGTTGCACTGATTTCAAAAAAAATAAAAAAAGGAATTTCAGGTAAGGCCCTGTCAGAGATGATTATCAGTTAAGTTACCTGCTTTAAAAATATTTTCTCCCAACATGAATTTGAATATTGGCAGCTGTTTAGAAGGATAAGCTATTTCAGACCAAAAAGCACAGAAAGTAAATTTACCCCCATGGCTGCTGGTAATAGAGAATAGGAGTTCAATTGGATTTTCTAAACTGCAAGGAATAAAAATTTCTTGTTTTTGTTTTGTGTCTGAATGTTTTCTATGAAACTAAAATTGAACACAGAGCAGTTAAAAAGAGATCTGAACATTTTCCTATAGGGGATTTTTGAAATGGATAACTGCTTTTGCTAAGGAAAAAGAAAGAGTAAAGTGTAGAGCTAAAGGTGGGAATTTTACAAGGTGATAAAATTCAAATCCAAGAAGACTAAGTCATGAAAATTGTATCTTCTTTCATGTTTAATAATGCATGAATCTTTCAATAATAAATATCGATGAAGATATTCCATTAATTATTTTTAGAGTATGATGTTACTAAATATATATACACTAATTTATTTATTAAATACAGCAATGCTAGGTTGTCACAAAGGCAAAATAAACCAGAGAAAGTGACTTTTTGTCTAGCTAATTGAGACAGAAACCATCCTATTCAAGGAGAGAGAGATTTACATTCTCCAAAACCCATTTCAGTAGTTCCCATTGATCATACGCACAGGATAATAGCTAATTTCTTCATTTTCATTTGCCTATTTGTTTCAAATTATGGTGAGTGGTGTCAAAACAGGATATTGTTTGGGCAAACACAGAAACCAGCTCATCTGCTGCTCTTCATGAGTTCCTTGCCCTGCTCTTTCTGCTTGTGGAGATCAGTGTTCAGTTATCTACACCCATCATGGCAGGTTGCTTTTGATGTCTTCAGTATTCCAGTGGTTCCTGTCGCAGTCCTCAGGTAAGCTCAGGGCACTAAGACACAGGTAAATGAGGAACAGCATTATTTTTCTTAGTGGGGATGGGAAAGTCAGAAAACTTGAAGCTTGTTCTTTTCCTGTCCACTTCCTGAGTGTGCCTTTGTTTTTAAATATCTCTTTACCTGTGAAAGAGCTATGGAAAAATAAAGTTGGCATTCCTTTTTTAGGGAGGGGGTGGAGAGATGGGGGAGTGGGGATGGAGTCTTGCTCTGTCACCCAGGCTGGATTGCAGTGGCGCAATCTCGGCTTACTGAAAGCTCCACTTCACGGGTTCATGCCATTCTCCTGCCTCAGCTGGGACTACAGGCACCTCCCACCACACCCGGCTACTTTTGTTTTTGTATTTTTAGTAGAGACTGGGTTTCACCGTGTTAGCCAGGATGGTCTCGATCTCCTGACCTCGTGATTCACCGGCCTCGGTCTCCCAAAGTGCTGGGATTACAGGTGTGAGCCACCGTGCCCGGCCTGCGGTTAGTATTCTATATGAGAAAGAACTTTGGTTTCAGATACGTAGGCAATCCTGATTCAGCTACTTATTGGTTGTATGAAGCTCAGTGATACGTTCAATCACTCTGGAGTCAGTTTTCTTTTTGTAAAAGTGGGTCACTACATCACACTACCCTGGGGATTGTGAATTGGCCACCAGAATTTTTTGCTGCTTAGCAGGTCATCAAAAAATAACAGCTACTATTATCATTATTAAAACTGGCACCTAATTTCCTTGTTTTCGTTATCCTTCCCTGTCAGCAATACTATGGAGCAGGTGGGTATCTTAGATAAAAAGTTCCAGACATCTTAAGTAATATAATAAAAAGTACTAGTTATAGTACAACTACTTTTCTACAATTTAAAATACTTTTAAGCTTAAAAGGGTTTCTGTATTGACTATTTCATTTGATTTTCAAAAGCCTTTAATAATTAGGGAAAATAGCATTATCCTTATATGTAAGTTGGCCTTATTGCATAATAAACCATTCCAAACTTAGTAGTTCACGTCAACACTGTTTGATTGCTTATGATTATGTGGGTCAGAAAATTTAAGTTGAACTCAGAGGAGAAAGTTCGTATCAGTTAACCTCAAGATGCTTAAAACACAAGTGAATTATGTTGGCTGAGCATCACTGGGGCTGGTACAGCCAAGATGACCTCACTCACAGGCCTAGACTTTGACTGTTTATATAGATACCTTGGTTCTCTTCCACAAGGTCACTCTCTCCACGTGGCCTCTCTCTCCAATAAGATAAACGGGTTCCAAAAGAGCAAAAGCAGAAGCTGTTAGGCCTCTTAAAGCCTAGGCTGGAACTAACACAGCATCACTTCTGCTGAATCTTCTTGGATAAGGCAAGTTATAAAGCCAGATTGAAAGAGAGAGGAAGAAGACTCCGCCTCTTAATGTGAAAAATCGCGTGTGTGTGCACAGGAATGGGTGGAATGATTGGCAGCTACTTTTGCAGATGATCTGCCAGACCTCATTTCACACAGGAGGAAACTGAGGCCAAAGGAAGTTAAGCCACTTGTTTAAGGCCAAAGGAAGTTATGCCACTTGTTTAACGTCACACAGTCAGAACATGGCAGAACTTGAATAAAAACTCAGTTCTTAAAGCCCAAGCTCAGTGGTGATAAAGAGATAATGGTGAGAATACTCTTTGGAAAAGAGTCAGAGGGAAGGGGATAGTCAACCCTGAATAGCCCAGTTGTGGAGGGATATAGATACTGAGAAAGACCTGCTATATTTCACTGGTTGATGATATTGGAATGGAAGTTACAGTACTGCCCATCAACTGGTATTACAGTGTTCTCAAGATGACAACCTGTAGGATTTGGAATCGCAGTTAACCCTGACTTCTGGATTCTAATCAGCACAGCCACATGGTCAAGCTCCATCACTTCCAGTGTCATTTTAGAGAAGGATTTCATTTAAATAATGCATATTTTGTTTCCCAGGGATGAACAGTGTTGCTTTATTCTTCTATATTCAGAACTGCAAGTGTTTCCTGAGGTTCAGCACTGTATTACAACTACTCTATATTTTGCGGAAAAAAACAAGCTCAAAATGTGCTGAGTCTTAAACTGTTCATGGAATATTAGTTTGATCATCAAGCAGACATTACTCTAAGTTTTCCTACTAATTCATTTCAAACAAACCAATTATTCCAAGTGAAAAAACAAGAAAACAAACAGAAGGTTTGATGGTCAGGAAATACAAACAGGAACCAAATGATACAGGTCTTATTCCAAGAGGTTTGGGATGAGCACTATAAATTAATTGGGATATCATTCTGAGTTTTGGCTTTGATGGCTACTGAGGCATAGGTGTCATGGATGGCCAATTGGGCATTCTGTGGTGCCACAGTGGACACCTCCTTTTGGAAATAGGCTCAGGACACCTTGGCCTTGGCCTTCTCAAAGTGACAACCAGAGCCCAGAGCAGTGTGGAGATAAAATAAAGGTCCAGCTATTTGAACTACAGAAAATTATATTTTCTCTTCTCTGAAGTAGCTCCTGATTAAGTAGTTACGAGTTACAGACTCTTAAAACAGTCCTAATTAATGTAGTTACATGTGGACAAAGGAGGTGTTATTGCTTCCTTGGCTCCCAGTCCCCAGCCAGGGCATTCAGATGTGACCCCTATGAATGAATGTGACTGAGGATGGGTAGGATGGTCGAGGGCCCTCTCAAACCAAGCCTGGGCTGCTTTTGTACCTCTGCCAAGTGCCTTATGTAAGAAAGTGTCAGGATGTAGGGTTATATCTCAGGACATCATCCAATGAGCAAGAAAGCTCAACTGACCACTGCCACCCAGCATGTGACAGGTGCCAATTGGATTGTCTTTTTCACTGACTTCTATTACCCAGACGAGAGATTGACCTCTCAATCATCTATCAGTTTCAAATTTACTCCATTAAAAGCTGAGACTTACTTCTCTTCAAATTAATTACTTTTCAGATTGCTGCAATAAATAGGAGCATGCTTCCTGGCTCAACTGCTTTACTTTTCCTTTTGAAATTCTTTTTGATTTTATTTCAATATTAATTTAATTGTACTAATGACTAAAGCTTTCCTCTACTAAAAATTTGTCTACAAATATAGACAGCACCTTTTAAAGTTTAATGCTTAAAGCACTACTTTAAAAATCTAGAATATTTTCAGCTATTCATAGTTCTCCCTTTCCATTTTTGTCACCACAGTCAACAACTTTATAATTATTCCTTAAGGAACCGCCTATGCACAGTCCAAATCAACTCTCTCCAGGGAAGAGGGGCTCTGAGGCCAGGTCCAGGCCTGTGTCCCAGTGACCAGGTTCAGACTTTAGGACAGGGCATCAACAGCTACAGGTTGTCATGTAATAGACTCAAGGGGTAGCCCAGAAGACAGTTCCTCATAGAGGAAGCAAATCTCCTCATAAAAAGCTCCTTTTTGTTGAGAATGTTCTACTTTCCAGGCACTCTGCTGCACATTTTACACGCACAATCTCAGTGAGTCCTTACGACAACTGTGCGTATGGTGCCATACTGATTTAACAGACGAGTGAACTGAAGCTTACTGTGTCTAAGTAACTCTTTCTCCTTAAAGGAGCTGGCAAGTAGAGGAACTCAGATTTGAGTCCAGTTTTGTCTGACTCCAAAGTATTAAACTGCATCCCAAAAATAATATACAAAACAAAAAACAGGTAGTTTAGTAGAGCCTCCAAAACTGTGCTGAGCACAAATGGAGAATCTGGTGTCAGGTATGAGCAAAAGTTCGAAGTAGAAGATAAGAGGAATGACTTGAATAATTCCCCAGCAAAATTCTTGTAGTAATTTTGAAAGGGTTTCCACAGCTTGTCCTGGAGTGGGAGGGCTTAAGGGTACAGTTCCGGAATTAACAGAACCGTCAAGAGAATTCAGTAGTGCAAAGCACTCCTGCCAGGAAAAGCCCAGGAGAGTAGCCTGGAGATGTGTGGATGTCTTTCTCTAATAAGTGCTGAACACTCTCCATCTTTTTTGGGTCTAGCCATAATTAATCTTTGCATTATAACTCCACAATTTTGTAATCTGTGAAAGGAATTACTTGCATATATTCTTTTTAAAATTTTGTATTTCATTTTTATTGATAAATAATGTGTATATTTATGGGGTATAATGTGATGTTATGATACATGTATAGATTTTTAAAATCTGTATAGGTTTAGGGGTATGAGTGCAGTCTTGTTGCATGGATATATTGCACAGTGGTGAAGTCTGGACTTTTAGTGTAGTCATCACCAAACTAGTATACATTGTACCCACCAAGTACTTTCTCATTCCTCACTCCCCAACCCTCCCACCCTTCTGAGTCTCCAGTGTCCATTATTCCACACTCTATGTCCATATATATACACATTATTTAGTTCACAATTATAAGTAAGAACATATAGTGTTTTACTTTCTGTTTCTGAGTTACTCTATTTAAGATAATGGCCTCCAGTTTCATCCATGTTGCTGCAAAAGGCATCATCTTATTCTTTGTATGGCTGAGTAGTATTCCATGGTGTATATATGACACATTTTCTTCATCCAATCATCTTATGGACACTTAAGATGATCCCCTATCTTTGCTATTGTGAATAGTGCTGCAATAAATACTTCAGTATAGTTATCTTTTTGTTATAATGATTTCTTTTCCTTTGGGTAGATACCCAGTAGTGGAATTGCCGGAATGAATGGTAGTTCTATTTTTAGTTCTTTGAGAAATCTCTTTGCTGTTTTCCATAGTATATGTATACATTTTTGAATTCCAAAATTCTACTTTAGCAATGACCACAAAGATAAAAAGGGCATACTCTTACAACATAATACACTTTTAATTTATGTAAATAAAATTTTATAACATGATAAAAGAATTATGAAACCAGAAATAATTTTATTCTTGGCGAAGAGATATTTACACAATAATAATTATGATAAATAATATGTATCAAGCACTTACCATGTAGCAGATTTTATGCTGAGTGCTCTACATCATGTCACTTATTCTTCAAAAAAACTCTTGTGGGTACATAGTAGGTATATAGTTCTGGGATACATGAGATGTTTTTATATAGGCATGTAATGTGAAATAAGCACATCACTGAGAATGAGGTATCCATCCCCTCAATCATTTATTGTTAATGTAACAAACAATCCAACTACACTCTTTATTTTAAAATGTAAAAATAAATTATTATTGACTATAGTTATACTATTATGCTATCAAATAATAGGTCCTTTTCTTTTTTGTTGTTTACTTTTTTTTTTTTTTTTTTTTTTTTTTTTTGAGACAGAGTCTCTCTCTGTCACACAGGCTGGAGTAAATGGAGTGATCCCGGC
The DNA here is from genome assembly GCF_024542745.1 of Macaca thibetana thibetana. Classification (NCBI taxonomy): domain Eukaryota; kingdom Metazoa; phylum Chordata; class Mammalia; order Primates; family Cercopithecidae; genus Macaca; species Macaca thibetana. Next base: position 21,614,074 of record NC_065579.1, on the reverse strand, counting down.
TCACTGCAACCTTCGCCTCCCAGGTTCAAGGGCAAATAGTAGGTCTTACTCATTCTTCCTATTTTTTTCTACCCATTAACCATGCCAGCCTTCCTCCCACCCCCCTACTACACTTCCCAGACTTAGGTAACTACCCTCCTACTCTCTATGTCCATGATTTCAATTGTTTTCATTTTTAGATTCCACAAATCAGTGAGAACATGCAATGTTTGTCTTTTCTATGCCCGACTTACTTCACTTAACATAATGGTCTCTGGTTCCATCCATGTTGTTGCAAATGACTGGATCTCATTCTTTATTAATGACTGAATAATACTCCATTGTGTTTATGTACCACATTTTCTTCATCCATTCATTTGTTGATGAACACTTAGATTGCTTCCAAATCTTAGCTATTGCAAACAGTGCTGCAACAAACATAGTAGTGCAGATATCTCTTTCATGTGCTAATTTCCTTTCTTTTGTGTATGTATCCAGCAGGGGGATCACTGGATCATATGATAACTCAAACTGTTTTCCATAGTGGTTGTACTAATTTACATTCCCACCAAGTATATAAGGGTTCCCATTCCTCCATATCCTCACCAGTGTTTATTATTGACTGTCTTTTGGATATAAATCATTTTAACTGAAGTGAGCTGATATCTCATTATAGTCTTGATTTGCCTTTCTCTGATAATCAATGACATTGAATACTTTTTAATATGCCATTTGCCATTTGTATGTTTTCTTTTGAGAAATATCTATTCAAATCTTTTGCCCATTTTTTTGTCAGATTATTAGATTTTTTTCTTACAGAACTGTTTGAGCTCCTTATATATCCTGGTTATTAATCTCTTGTTGGATGGGTAATTTGCAAACATTTTCTCCCATTCTGTGGGCTGTTTCTTCACTTTGTTGATTGTTTCACTTGCTGTGAAGAAGCTTTTTAATTTAATGTGATCCCATCTGTCCATTTTTGCTTTGGTTGCCTATGCTTGTGGGGTATTTCTCAAGACATTTTTGCCTAGACCAGTGACCTGGAGATTTTTTCCAATGTGTTTTCTTGTAGTAGTTTTATATCTTGAGGCCTTAATTTAAGTATTTAACCCATTTTGATTTTATTTTGTATTTGGTGAGAGACAGGGGTCTAGTTTTATTCTACTGCATATGGATATCCAGTTTCCCAGCACCATTCATTGAAGATACTGTCTTCCCAGTGTATGTTCTTGTCACTTTTGTCAAACATGAGTTCACTGTAGGTGTGTGGATTTGTTTCTGGGATCTCTATTATGTTTCTGTGTTTATGCCAGTGCCATGCTGTTTTGGTTATTATGGCTCTGTAGTATTAATGTAATTTGAAATCAGGTAACGTGATTCCTCCAGTTTTGTTCTTTTTGCTTGGGATTGCTGATATGGTTTTTCTGTATCCCCATCCAAAACTCATCTTGAATTATAACTCCCATAATTGCCACATGTGGTGGAAGGAACCAGATAGGAGGTAATTTAATTATGAGGATGGGTCTTTCTTGGGTGCCTTAACAGCACCCAAGTCATATCTTGAGTGCTTTTCTGCTTAGAAATTTCTTTCGCCAGATACTCTAAGTCATTTCTCTCAAGTTCAAAGTTCCACATATCTCTAGGAAGGGGCAAAATGCCACCAGTCTCGTTGCTAAAACATAACAAGAGTTACCTTTGCTTCAGTTCCCAACAAGTTCCTCATCTCCATCTGAGACCACTTCAGCCTGGCTCAACGTCCCTTTTTCTTTTTTTCTTTCTCTTTCTTTCTTTCCTTCTTTCTTTCTTTCTTTCTTTCTTTCTTTCTTTCTTTCTTTCTTTCTTTCTTTCTTTCTTTCTTTCTTTCTTCTTTCTTTCTTTCTTTCTTTCTTTCTTTCTCTTTCTTTCTTTCTTTCTTTCTCTCTCTCTCTTTTCTTTCTTTCTTTTCTTTCTTCTTTTCTTTCTCTCTCTCTTTCTCTTTCTCTCTCTCTCTCTCTCTCTGTCTCTTTCTCTCTCTCTCTCTCTCTCTCTCTCTCTCTTTTTTTGACAGAGTCTCACTCTGTCACCAGACTGGAGTGCAATGGCACAATCTTGGCTCACTGCAACCCATGCCTCACAGGTTCAAACAATTCTCCTGCCTCAGCCTCCCAAGTAGCTGGGATTACAGGCACCCGCCACCATGCTCAGTTAATTTTTTTGTATTTTTAGTAGAGACGGGGTTTCATCATGTTGGCCAGGATGAGCTTGATCTCCTGACCTCGTGATCTGCCTGCCTCAGCTTTTCAAAGTGCTAGGCTTACAGGTGTGAGTCACCACACCCAGCCTCAGTTTTATAAGGGAAGCAGAGCATAAAAGTTCAGAAAATTTGCAGCCTGACGATACGATAGAAAATTATATTTTCTGAGGAAAAATTCAAACTGGCTGCAGAAATTTGCATAAATAACAAGGAGCTGAATCTTAATCCCAAGGACAATTGGGAAATAGTCTCCAGGGCATATCAAGGGTCTTCTTGGCAGCCCCTCTCACCAGAGGCTCAGAGGCCTAGGAGGAGAAAATGATTTTGTGGGCCAAGTCCAGGGTCCCTGTGGTGTATGCAGTCTAGTGACTTGGTGCCCTGAATCCCAGCCACTCCAGCCATACAAAAAGGGGCCAAGGTACAGCTTGGACCATGGCTTCGGAGGGTGCAAGCCCCAAACCTTGGTAGCTTGCACATGGTGTTGAGCCTAGGGGTGCACAGAAGTGAAGAATTGAGGTCTGGGAACCTCTGCCTAGATTTCTGAGGATGTATGGAAATGCCTGGATGTCCAGGGAGAAGTTTGCTGCAGGGATGGGGCTCTCTTGGAGAACCTCTGCTAGGGCAGTGTGGAAGGGAAATGTGAGATTGAAACCCCCACAAAGAGTCCTTAGTGGGGTACCACCTAGTGGAACTGTGAGAAGAGGGCCACTGTCCTGCAGACCCCAGAATAGTAGATCCACCAACAGCTTGCACCATGTGCCTGGAAAAGCTGCAGACACTCAACACCAGCCTGTGAAAGCATCTGGAAGGGAGGCTATATCCTGCAGAGCCACAGGGGCAGAGCTGTTCAAGACCATGGAAATCCACTTCTTGCATCAGCATGACCCAGATGTGACACATGGAGTCAAAAGAGATCATTTTGGAGCTTTAAGATTTGACTGCCTCGCTGGATTTTTGACTTTTATGGGTCCTATAGCCCTTTTGTTTTGGCCAATGTCTCCAATTTGGAATGGCAGTATTTACTTAATGCCTGGACTTCCATTGTATCTAGGAAGTAACTAACTTGCTTTTTATTTTACAGGCTGATAGGCAGAAGGAACTTACCTCATCTCAGATGAGACTTTGGACTGTGGACTTTTGAATTAATGCTGAAATTAGTTAAGACTGGAGAACTGTTGGGAAGGCGTGATCGGTTTTGAAATGTGAGGACATGAGATTTGGGAAAGGGTCAGGGGTGGAATCATATGATTTGGCTGTGTCCCCACCAAAATCTCATCTTGAATTGTAATTTCCACAATTCCCATGTGTCCATGTGAGAGGCCTGGTAGGAGGTGATTGAATTGTGTGGGTGGGTCTTTCCTGCACTGTTCTCATGATAGTGAATGAGTCTCATGAGATCTGATGGTTTTAATAGTGCGAGTTTCCCTGCACAAATTCTGTCATTGCTTGCTGCCATCCATGTAAGATGTGACTTGCTTCTCCTTGCCTTTAACCTTCTGCCATGATTGTGAGGCCTCCCCAGTCACATGGAATTGTAAGTCAATAAATCTCATTTTCTTCCCAGTCTCAGGTATGTCTTTATCGGTAGTGTGAAAAAGAACTAGTACAATAGCCTTGGCTATTCTGGGTCTTTTGTGGTTCCATATAAACTTTAGGATTGTTTTTTCTATTTATGTGAAGAATGCCATTGGTATTTTAAAATGGATTGCAATGAATCTGTGTATTGCTTTGATTAGTATGGACATTTTAACAATGTTGATTCTTCCAATCCATGATTGTGGAACATTTTTTTTTCATTTCTTGCTGTCCTCTTCAATTTCTTGCATCCATGTTTTATGCTTTTCATTACAGAGATCTTTTGCTTCTTTGGTTAAGTCAGTTCCTAAGTATTCAATTTTACATGTGGCTACTGTAAATGGGATTACTTTTTAAATTTCATTTTCAGATTGTTTACTGTTGGCATGTAGAAATGCTAATAAGTTTTCTATGTTGATTTTGTATCCTGCAACCTTACTGAAATTTTTTTTATCATTTCTAATAGTTTCCTTGTAAAGCCTTTTGATATTCCCAAATATAAGATCATGTCATCTGCAAACAAGGATAATTTGACTTCTTCCTTTCCAATTCGGATGCCCTTTAGATTTATATATTTCTTTTTTAAGACTGCTCTAGGTAGGACCTCCAGTACTATGATGAATAACAGTGGTGAAAGTCAGCATCCTTGTCATGTTCTAGATCTTAGAGAAAAGGCTCTCAGTTTTACTCCATTCAGTATGATCCTAGCTGTGGGTCTGTTGTATATGGCTTTTATAAAGTTTATTTCTTCTACATCCAGTTTTTTAGGGTTTTTATCATGAAAGGATGTTGAGTTTTCTCAAATGCTTTGTTGGCATCAATTGAAATGATCGTATGTTTGTTGTCCATTCTGTTGATATGATGTATCACATTGATTGATTTGCATATCTTTGCATCCCAGGAATAAATCCCACTTGATCATGAGGAATAATCATTTTAATGTGTAGTTAAATTTGATTTGATAGTATTTTGTTGAGGATTTTTGCATCAATATTTATCAATGATATTGGCCTGTAGTTTTCTTTTTGTGATGTGCCTTTGTCTGGATTTGATATCAGGGTAATACTGGCCTCATAGAATGAATTTGAAAGTATTCCTTCCTCTTCTATTTTTTCAAAGTAGTTTGAGTAGGACAGTTACTAATTCTTTAAAGGTTTGGTAGGACTCAGCAATAAAGCCATTGGGTCCTGAGCTTTTCTTTCCTGGGATACTTTTTTAATTATGGCTTTAATGTTGTTACTTATTTTTGGTCTGTTCAAGTTTTGGATTTCTCCCTGATTCGATCTTGGTAGGTTGTATGTACTTAGGAATTTGTCCAATTCTTCTAGATTTTCCAATTTATTGGCATATTGTTGCTTATACTAGTCACTAATGATCCTTTGAATTTCTGTGGTATTCATTGTAATATTTCATTTCTGATTTCTGATTTTATTTATTTGGATCGTCTCTCTTTTTTTTTAGGTGGTCTGATTAATGGTTTGCCAATTTTGTTTTCTTTTTCAAAAAACACAACCTTTTGTTTCATTTTTTTTTGTATTTTTTTAAATTTCAAATTTATTTATTTATGCTCTGATATTTATTATTTCTTTTCTTTTACCAGTCTTTCATTTGGATTGCACTTGCTTTTCTAGTTCTTAAAGATGCATCATTAGATTATTTACTTGAAGTCTTTTCTCTTTTTTGATGTAGGCATTTATATCTATAAATGTCCCTTTTAGTACTGCTTTTGCTGTATCCCATAGGTTTTGATATGTTGTATTTCCATTATCATTTGTTTCAAGAAAATTTTCAATTTTCTTTTTAATTTCTTCATTGATCCACTGGTCATTCAGTAGAATATTGTTTAATTTCCATGTATTTATATAGTCTGCAAAACTCCTCTTCTTTTTAATTTATAGTTCTATTCCATTATGGTCAGAGAAGATGTTTGATATTATTTCAATTGTTTTGAATGTTTTGAGACTTGTTTTGTAACACAGCATATGGTCTATCTTAGAGAATAGTGCATATGCTGAGAAGAATGTGTATTCTGCAGCCATTGAATGAAATCTGTAAATATTTATTAGATCCATTTAGTCTATAGTGCAGATTTTTTTGTTGTTGTTGATTTTTTATCTGGAAGACTTCTTCGTTGTTGAAAGTGGAATGTTCAAGTTTCCAGCTATTATTGTATCAGGATCTATCTCTCTCTTTACCTCTGGTAATGTTTGTTTTATATATCTGGGTGCTCCAGTGTTGGGTTCATATATGTTTAAAATTATTATATCATCTTGCTGAATTGACCCTTTTATCATTATATAGTTACCTCCTTTGTCTTTTCTTAAAGATTTGGTCCTGAAATCTATTTTTTTCTGTGTAAGTATAGCAACTCCTGCTTTTCTTTGACTTCCATTGGCATGAAATGTCTTTTTCCATATCTTTATTTTCAGCCTATATGTGTCTTCATAGGTTTAGTGTGTTTCTTTTAGGCAACAGATCAATGGGTCTTGTTTTTCCATCCATTCAGCCAGTCTGTCTTTTGATTAAACAGTTTAGTCTCTTTATATTTAATGTTATTAGTGATAAGTAAGGACATATTCCTTCTTTCTTTCCTTCTTATCTTCCTTTACTGAAGGTGATTTTTCTCTGGTGATATAATTTCGTTTCTTGCTTTTTATTTTTTGTGACTCCATTGTATGATTTTTGGTTTGAAGTTATGATGAAGCTTGCAAATACTATCTTATAACCTATTATTTTATGCTGATAACAACACTGTTTGCATAAACAAACAAACAAGCAGAAAGAAAATGAATAAAACACTACACCTTAACTTTGTCTCCCAACTTTTAAGCTTTTTGTTGACTGATCTTTCTTAAGACTGAGAATGTCTTGAAAAGTTGATGTAGTTACAATTTTTGATTGGTTTATCAGTCTTTCTACTTAAGATAGGAATAGTTTATACATCACAGTTACAATGTTATAATATTCTGTGTTTTTCTGTATGCTTATTACTGCCAGTGAGTTTTGTACCTAAAGGTGATTACTAATTGCTCATTAGTGTCCTTTTCGTTCTAATCGAAATAGTCCCTTTAGCACTTCTTGTAGGACAGATTTGGTGTTGATGAAATCCCACAGCTTTTGTTTGTCTGGGAAAGTCTTCATTTCTCCTTCATGTTTCAAGAATATTTTCACTGGATTTACTATTCTAGGGTAAAAGTTTTTTCCTTCAGCACTTTAAATATGTCATGCCCCTCTCTCCTGGCCTATAAGGTATCCACTGAATACTTTGCTGTGAGATGTATTGGAGCACCATTGTATGTTATTTGTTTGTTTTCCCTTGCTGCTTTAGGGTTCCTTTCTTTACCTTTAATCTTTTGGTGTTTGATTACTAAGTGCCTAGAGGTAGTCGTCTTTGGGTTATATTTGCTTAGTGTTCTCTAAGCTTATTGTACTTGGATGTTGGTATCTTGCTCTAGGTTTGGAAAGTTCTATGTTATTATCCCTTTGCATAAACTCTCTACACTTATCTCTTTCTCTACTTTCTTTTTAAGGTCAGTAACTCTTAGATTTCCCTTTCTGAGGCTATTTTCTAGATTCTGTAGGTGTGCTTCATTGTTTTTTATCCTTTTTTGTTGTTGTTGTCTCATCTGACTGTGTATTTTCAAATAGCCTGTCTTCAAACCCACTAAATCTTTATTCTGCTTTGTCTGTTGCACTATTAAAAGATCCTGATGCATTCTTCAATATGCCAATAGCATTTTTGAGCTTCTGAATTTCTGCTTGATTCTTTTAAATTATTTCAATCTATTTGTTAAATTTATCAGATAGAATTCAGAATTCCGTCTCTGTATTATCTTATATTTCTTTGAGTTTCCTCAACACAGTTATTTTCAGTTCTCTGCCTGAAAGGTCACACATCTCTGTTTCTGCAGGATTGGTCTTTTGTCTCTTATTTAGTTCATTTTGTAAGGTAATGTTTTTCTAGATAGTGTTGATGCTAGGAGATGTTTTTCAGTGTCTGGTCACTTAAGAGTTAGGTATTTATTGTAGTCTTTACTGTCTGGGCTTATTGGTGCCCATCCTTCTTGGGAAGGCTTTCCAGATATTTGAAAGAACATGGGTGTTGTGATCCAAACTGTGTCTCCTTTAGGGGGCATCCCAAGCCCAGTAATATTGTGGTTCCTGAAGACTCAGACTCGTAGAGGTCCCTCCTCGATGGTCTTGAACAAGTTCTGGGAGAATTCTCTGGATTACCAGGTAGAGACTCTTGTTCTCTTCCTTTCCTTTCTCCCAAACAGAGTCTGTCACTCTGTTCTGAGCCACCTAACATGAAAAGTGCAGTGACACAAGCATCCCTACGGCCACCACCACTATGACTGTGCTGAGTCAGACGTAAAGTTAGCACAGCACTGGGTCTTGCCCAGGGCCTGCTCTAATCAGATCCTGGCTACTATTTTTATTCAAGTTCCTGGGGCTCCACAATCATCTGGTGGCAAAGCCAGCCTGGCCTGTGTCTTTCCCTATAGGGTGGCAAGATCCCCTCATCCTTCCTACCTGTCCCTCTTCTTTCCAAAGTCAGAGCAGCCTTACTCTCTAGTCACCACCATCCCAGGCCACGAGTACTGCCGGACTACTACCAATGTTCCCTTAAGGCCCAGTGGCTCTTAAGTCACCTTGTGGTTAATACTACCTGGCCTGGGACTCATTCTTCATCACAGTGGGCTCCCCTCTGGCCCAGGGCAGGTCCAGAAATGCTGTCCAAGAGTCAGTTCCTAGAATCAGGAACCCCAAGAGCCCACCTGGTGCTCTACCTACCTGTGGCCATGCTAGTGCTTTTAGCCAGCAAGTCTTATAGGCTTACTCAAGGCCCTTGACATAGAACCTGGGTATTACTGCTGGTTATTCAGGGCCCAAGGGCTCTTCAGTCAGCATCTTCATAATGCTGTCAGGACTGGGACTTTTCCTTCAATGCAATGGGTTCCCTTCTGGTTTAGGGTGTACGTAGAAATGTCATCTGGGATCTATGGCCTGGAAAGGGAGCCTCATGATTCTGACCTGTGCCCTATTCTGCTATGACTGATCTGGTATCCAAAATGCAAGACAACAACCTCTTTACTCTTTTCTCTTCTCTCCTTAAGCAGAAGGGAGGAGTCTTTTTTGGAGTTATGAGCTGTGCAGCCAGGGGTTAGGGCAGGCGTGATGCCAGCACTCTCTTGGCTTCCCCAGCTGATGTCTCAGTGTCTTGTGTCCCCCCGCACCCTCCCCCTCCCACCCCAGTCCACTGTCTCTGGGAATATTTCAGGGCTAGGACTTGTCTAAGTGTTGCAGTACTTATGGCCTAGACTGCCTTTCAAGGTTATTTAGAGACACAGCACTCTAGCCCTCTGTGGTGAGGTTTGTGGGAACTCAAGTTCGGACCGTTGGGATCAGGGATTCCCCTCTAGCTAGGACTGATTTAAATACTCCCTCTGCCGGCATGAGTCAGCTGAGTTTGGTCCAGTTTTTATTTCTGCTCTAACAGGACAGCACTGGGTTCAATGCCTCAAAATTTCTGTGATATCCTTCCCCCAGTACCCAGAGAAACTCCCCACATCACACTGCCACTGCCGGCAGGTAGGGGAGTGGTGATGATTATTAGAGACTGCTTTTTGTAAATCTCTTCAGTTTGTCTTTCAGCAATATGAGGTTAAAAGTAGATGCTGTGACTGTTCACCTGATTTTTGGTTCTTATGAAGGTGTTTGTTTTCTGTTTTGCTGGTTGTTAAATTGGTGTTCTTGTGGAAGGGACACTTGGTGGAGTCTTCTATTCTGCCATTTTGCTTTGCCTTGTTTTTTATGTCATTTGTTATTTTTTGCAATCCAATGAGGTGACTGCTAGCCTCATTTTACAAATGGAGAAACTAAAGTCTAAAGTGAGGCTAAATCTTTGGATTCTAATAGACATTATCCTGATAGCAATTAAATTGTATTCCATTAACAATATATTTATTTCCCTTAGCCTTGGAAGTGATTCTCCTTACATCTCTTTACATCAATGGCTCTTAGATAGAAGGCTCATGGTGCAGAAATTTAAATAACCTGTCATCAGAAACCTGCCTGGAGGCTTATCTTCTTATTTTATTTTCTTCCATAGCATTGCTTTGCAAACTTCATGTGCATACAAATCACCTAAGTATTTTGTTAAAATGCAGATTCTGATTCAACATATCTGGGCTGTGGCCTCAGATTCTGCATTTATGACAAGCCCTCAAGTGATTGGTATGTGCCCAAACACTTCAAGTAGCAAAGATTAGGGCCTTGTTACTGTTTTAATCTGTTCAGGCTGCTAAAACAAAATACCATAGACTGAGTAATTTATAATCAACTGAAATTTATTGCTGACAGTTCTGGAAGCTGAGAAGTCCAAGATCAAAGCACTGTAAGATTCTGATGATGCCCTGTTCCTTGTAAATGGCACCTTCTAGCTGTATCCTCACATAGTGGAAGGAGCAAACAGGGCTCTTCAACCTCTTTTATTAGAGCACTTCTATGGTTTGAGTGTGTCTCCCAAAGTGCATTTGTTGAAAACTGAATCTCAGGTGTTGGTTAGTTATTGCAGGAGTGGGTTCCGGATAAATGGATGAGTTAGGACCCTTTTCTGTCCCTCTCTCAAACTCTCTTGTCCTTTCACCTTCCATCATGGAGGACACAGCAAGAAGGCCCTCACAAGATTCAGGCTTCTTGACCTTGGACTTTACAGTCTCCAGAACTGTAGGAAATCAATTTATTTTCTTTCTAACTTACCCAGTTTGTGGTGTTATGTTATAGGAACACAAAACAGACTAAGACAAGCCCTAATTCCATTCTTAAGAGTAGAGCCCTCATGATCTAGTCACCTCCCCAAAATCCCACCTCTTAATACCACCACATTTTAGATTATGTTTCAACTGAAGACACAAACATGCAGACCCTAGTAGCTTCACACTAGCAATGTTGAATTAATTCTGGGTGTCAATGAAGGCAGCCCCAGCTTAGGTTGTTGGATGAGTCCCTAAATGTTACATACAAACCTTGTGAAGACATGGGAATTGGGGCTAATAGGACAGCATTTTCTGAAGATATCTATTGGCAGATGAGGAAGAAGATTTTAGTCTCCTTGTTCTCCAGTAGCAGGTACAGGTTTGAATTACCGTACTGCTACAAGCTTACTTTAGAATGTTTACATCAATACCTGGCTCCAGGGTTATTTATGTTATATTGGGTTGGTGATTAGGTGCTATTGTGTAATTAAGTGCTATTGTAAGATTAAGAGTTCACAGCTCCATGGCTGGTACTGGTAAATAAAATATTTCTGATTATTGTTTTTAGCTTTTCCTGAAGGCTAGAGACCAGGTGCTTTATATTAATGTAAGTGGCAGCACAATTCTGCACAGTGAATACATAGAGAGAAGCAAGAGCAACTTGCCTCATTTTACACAACTGATGTGCTTTACAAAGTTATCTTTAACTTGAAATTGTGAATATAATTTTTCCAATGACTTACACCATGATTTCAGATTAATCTTATATTATTTTTTGTTGCTGTATAATAGGCAATGAGCCTTAGCTTATTTTTCTGTTTTTTGTATAAATAATTATGTAACCTTGAAAAAAGTGGCAGCTTGCTTGAGAGATAATGTACCCAAGAAGGTCAGCAATACAGTGTTGTACACATACAATCACACACAGCACACAAAGCTCCACGAGATAGTTTCTTTTCATTTTTTTAAATTAAGATCTATAAACTGTTGCTTCTCTTTAAATTACACTTAATAAATTCTTCCTAGAGATCAGATCTTGACAACAAACTTACAGTAAAAAAGAATAACATTTGGTAAAAAAAATAGTTTTTTTGTTTGTTTGTTTGTTTTTTTTTTTTTAGATATACTTTAAGTTCTGGGATACATGGGCAGATCGTGCAGGTTTGCTTCAAACCACCACATGCCATGGTGGTTTGCTGCACTCATCAACCTGTCATCGACATTAGGTATTTTTCCTAATAATCTCCTTCCCTTAGCCTCCCACCCCCGGACAGGCCCCCGTTGTGTGATGTTCCCCTCCCTGTGTCCATGCTAATTCATTGTTCAACTTCCATTTATGAGTGACAACATGTGGTGTTTGGTTTTCTGTTCCTGTGTTATTTTGCTGAGAATGATGGTTTCCAGCTTCATCCATGTCCCTGAAAAGGACATGAACTCTTCCTTTTTTATGGATGCATAGTATTCCATGGTATATATGTGCCACATTTTATTTATCCAGTCTATCATTGATGGGCATTTAGGTTGGTTCCAGCTCTTTGCTATTATGAATAGTGTTGCAATAAACATACATGTGCATGTGTCTTTATAGTATAATTATTTATAATCTTTTGGGTATATACCCAGTAATGGGATTGCTGGGTCAAATGGCATTTTTGGTTCTAGATCCATGAGGAATCACCACATTGTTTTCCACAATGGTTGAACTAATTTACACTCCCACCAAAAGTGTAAAAGTGTTTCTATTTCTTCACATCTTCTCCAGCCTCTGTTGTTTCCTGACTTTTTAATGATCGCCATTCTAACTGGCTTGACATGGTATCTCATTGTGGTTTTGATTTGCATTTCTCTTTTTTTTTTTTTTGAGATGGAGTCTCGCTCTGTCGCCCAGGCTGGTGTGCAGTGGCCAGATCTCAGCTCACTGCAAGCTCCGCCTCCTGGGTTTATGCCATTCTCCTGCCTCAGCCTCCCAAGTAGCTGGGACTACAGGCACCCGTCACCTCGCCCGGCTAGTTTTTTCATATTTTTTAGTAGAGACGGGGTTTCACCGTGTTAGCCAGGATGGTCTCCATCTCCTGACCTCGTGATCCAACCGTCTTGGCCTCCCAAAGTGTTGGGATTACAGGCTTGAGCCACCGCGCCCGGCCTGATTTGCATTTCTCTAATGACCAGTGATGATGAGCTTTTTTTCATATGTTTGTTGGCCACATAAATGTCTTCTTTTGAGAAGTGTCTGTTCATATCTTTGCCCACTTTTTGATGGTGTTATTTGATTTTTTTCTTGTAAATTTGTTTAAGTTCTTTGTAGATTCTGGATATTATCCCTTTGTCAGATGGATAGATTGCAAAAATTTTCTACTATCCTCTAAATTCCCTGTTCACTCTGATGACAGTTTATTTTGCTGTGCAGAAGCTCTTTAGTTTAATTAGATCCCATTTGTCAGTGTTGGCTTTTGTTGTCATTGCTTTTGGTGTTTTAATCATGAAGTCTTTGCCTATACATATGTCCTGAATGGCATTGCCTAGGATTTTCTTCTAGGGTTTTTATGGCTTTAGGTCTTACATTTAAGTCTTTAATCCATCTTGAGTTAAATTTTGTCTAAGGTATAAGAAAGGGGTCCAGTTTCAGTTTTCTGCATATGGCTAGCCAGTTTTCCCAACACCATTTATTAAATAGGGAATCCTTTCCCCATTGCTTGTTTTTGCCAGGTTTCTCAAAGATCAGATGGTTGTAGATGTGTGGTGTTATTTCTGAGACTTCTGTTCTGTTCCATTCATCTATATCTCTGTTTTGGTACCAGTACCATGCTGTTTTGGTTACTGTATACCATTGTGTATTTGTAGTACCGTAGTACACTTGTAGTATACTTTGAAGTCAGGGAGCATGATGCCTCCAGCTTTGTTCTTTTTGCTTAGGATTGTCTTGGCTATACGGGCTCTTTTTTGGTTCCATATAAAATTTAAAGTAGTTTTTTTTAAAAAAAAAAATTCTATGAAGAAAGTCAGTGGTAGCTTGATGGGGATAGCATTGAATCTATCAATTTCTTTGGGGAGTATGGCCATTTTCACAATATTGATTCTTCCTACCCATGAACATGAAACATTTTTCCATTTCTCTCTCTGTCTTCTCTCATTTCCTTGAGCAGTGGCATGTAGTTCTCCTTGAAGAGGTCCTTCACATCCCTTGTAATTTGTATTCTTGGGTATTTTATTCACTTTGGAGCAATTGTGAGTGGGAGTTCATTCATGATCTGGCTCTGTTTGTAGAGTATTGGTGTATAGGAATGCTTGTGATTTTTGCACAGTCATTTTGTATCCTGAGACTTTGCTGAATTTGCTTATCAGCTTAAGGAGATTTTGGGCTGAGACAATGGGGTTTTCTAAATATACAATCATGTCATCTGCAGAGATAATTGGACTTCCTCACTTTCTATTTGAATACCTTTATTTCTTTCTCTTGCCTGGCCAGAACATCCAATATTATGTTGAATAGGAGTGGTGAGAGAGACGGCATCCTTGTCTTGTGCTGCTTTTCAAAGAAAATGCTTGTAGCTTTTCCCCATTCAGTATGATATTGGCTGTGGGTTTGTCATTAATAGCTCTTATTATTTTGAGATACATTCCATCAATACCTAGTTTATTGAGAGTTGTTAGCATGAAGGGGTATTGAAGTTTATCATAGACCTTTTCTGCATCTGTTGAGATAATCATGTGTTTTTTTGTCATTGGTTCTGTTATTGTGATGGCTTACATTTATTGATTTGCGTATGTTGAACCAGCCTTGCATCCCAAGCATGAAGCCGACTTGATTGTGGTGGATAAGCTTTTTGATGTGCTGCTGGATTCGTTTTGCCAATATTTTATTGAGGATTTTCACATCAATGTTCACCCGGGATATTGGCCTTAAATTTTCTTTTTTTGTTGTGTCTCTGCCAGGTTTGAGTATCAGGATGATGCTGGCCTCATAAAATGAGTTAGGGAGGAGTCCTCCTTTTTCTATTGTTTGGAATAATTTCAGAAGGAGTGGTACCAGCTTCTCTTTCTACCTCCGATAGAATTCAGCTGTGAATCCGTCTAGTCCTGGGCTTTTTTTGGTTGATAGGCTATTAATTACTATCTCAGTTTCAGAACTTGTTATTGGTATATTCAGGGATTTGACTTCTTCCTGGCTTGGTCTTGGGAGGGTGTATGTGTCCAGGAATTTATCCAATTCTTCTAGGTTTTCTAGTTTATTTGCATAGAGGTGTTTACCATCCATAGATGGTAGTTTGCATTTCTGTGGGATCAGTGATGATACCCCCTTTATCATTTTTTATTGTGTGTATTTTATTCTTCTCTCTTTTCTTCTTTATTAGTCTGGCTAGTGATCTATCTATTTTGTTAATCTTTTCAAAAAACCATCTCCTGGATTCATTGATATTTTTGAAGTTTTTTGTGCCTCTATCTCCTTCATTTCTTCTCTAGTCTTAGTTATTTCTTGTCTTCTGCTAGCTTTTGAATTTGTTTGCTCTTGCTTCTCTAGTTCTTTTCATTGTGATGTTAGGGTGTCAATTTTAGGTCCTTCCAGCTTTCTCTTGTGGGTATTTAGTGCTACAAATTTCCCTTTAAACACTGCTTTAGCTGTATTCCAGAGATTCTGGTACCTTGTGTCTTTGTTCTCATTGGTTTCAAAGAACCTATTTATTTCTGCCTTAATTTCATTATTTATGCAGTAGTCATTCAGGGGCAGGTTGTTCAGTTTCCATGTAGTTGTGCAGTTTTGAGAGAGTTTCTTAATCCTGAGTTCTAATTTGATTTCACTGTCCTCTGAGAGACTGTTTGTTATGATTTCCATTATTTTGCATTTGTTGAGGAGTGTTTTACTTCCAATTATGTGGTCAATTTTATAATAAGTGTGATGTGGTGCTGAGAAGAATGTATATTCTGTTGATTTGGGGCGGAGAGTTCCGTAGATGTGTATTAGGTCTGCTTGGTCCAGAGCTGAGTTCAAGTCCTGAATATCCTTGTTAATTTTCTGTCTCATTGATCTGTCTAATATTGACAAGCTCTTCTTGTTGCATTGATCCCTTTACCATTATGTAATGCCCTTCTTTGTCTTTTTTGATCTTTGTTGGCTTAAAGCCTGTTTTATCAGAGACTAGGACTGCAATCCGTGCTTTTTTTTTTTTTTTTTTTTTTTTTTGATTTCCATTTGCTTGGTAAATATTCCTTCATCCCTCTATTTTGAGCCAATGTGTGTCTTCGCATGTGAGATGGGTCTCCTGAATGGGTCTTGACTCTTTATCTAATTTGCCATTCTCTGTCTTTTATTTGGGGCATTTAGTTCATTTACATTTAATGTTAATACTGTTATGTGTGAATTTGATCCTGTCATTATGATGCTAGCTGGTTATTTCACTTGTTTGTTGATGCAGTTTCTTCATAGTGTCCATGGCCTTTACAATTTGGTATGTTTTTGCAGTGGCTGGTGCTGGTTTTCCTTTCTATATTTAGTGCTTTCTTCAGGAGCACTTGTATGGAAGGCCTGGTGGTTACAAAATCTCTCAGCATTTGCTTGTCTGTAAAGGATTTTATTTCTCCTTCGCTTATGAACCTTAGTTTGGCTGGATATAAAATTCTGGATTGAAAATTCTTTTCTTTATGAAGGTTAAATATTGGCCCCCCACTGTCTTTTGGCTTGTAGAGTTTCTGCAGAGAGATTTGTTGTTAGTCTGATGGAATTCCCTTTGTGGGTAACTCGATCTTTCTCTCTGGCTGCCCTTAACATTTTTTCCCTTCGTTTCAACCTTGGTGAATCTGATGATTATGTGTCTTGAAGTTGCTATTCTCAAGGAGTAGCTTTGTGGTGTTCTCTGTATTTCCTGAATTTGAACGTTGGCCTGTCTTTTTATGTTGGGGAAGTTCTCCTGGATAATATCCTGAAGAGTGTTTTCTAACTTGGTTCCATTCTCCTTGTCACTTTTGGGTACACCAATCAAATGTAGGTTTGGTTTTTTCACAGAGTCCCATATTTCTCGGAGGCTTTGTTCATTCCTTTTCATTCTTTTTTTTTTCTCTAATCTTTACTTCATGCTTTATTTCATTAAGTTGATCTTCAATCTCTGATATCCTTTTTTCCACTTGATCGATTTGGCTGTTGATACTTGTGTATGCTTCATGAAGTTCTTTTGCTGTTTTTTTCAGCTCCATCAGGTCATTTATGTTCTTCTCTAAACTATGGTTATTCTGGTTAGCAATTCTTCTAACCTTTTTTCAAGTTTCTTAGCTTCCTCGCATTGAGTTCAAACATGCTCCTTTAGCTCGGAGGAGTTTGCTATCACCCACCTTCTGAAGGCAACTTCTGTCAATTTGTCAAACTCATTCTCTGTTCCAGTTTTGTTTTCTTGCTGGTGAGGAGTTGTGATCCTTTGGAGAAGACGCATTCTGGTTTTTGGAATTTTCAGCCTTTTTGTGCTGGTGCTTCCTCATTTTCATGGATTTATCTACCTTTGGTCTTTTACATTGGTGACCTTCAGATGGGTTTTTGTGTGGACATTATTTTTGTTGATGTCAATGCTATTTATTTCTGTTTGTTAGTTTTCCCTCTAACAGTCAGGCCCCTCTGCTGCAGATCTGCTGGTGTTTGCTGTAGTTCCACTCCAGACCCTGTTTGTTGGGGCATCACCACTGGAGGCTGCAGGACAGCAAAGATTACTGCCTGTTCCTTCCTCTGGAAGCTTTGGCCCAGAGGGGCACCTGCCAGGTGCCAGCTGGAGCTCCCCTGTGTGAAGTGTCTCTTGACCCCTGCTGGGAGGTGTCTCCCATTTAGGAGGCACAGGGGTCAGGGACCCACTTGAGGAGGCAGTATGTCCCTTAACAGAGTTCAAGCACTGTGCTGGGAGATCTGCCGATCTCTTCAGAGCCAGGAGACAAGAACATTTAAGTCTGCTGAAGCTGCGTTCACAACTGCCCCTTTCCCCAGGTTCTCTGTCCCAGGGAGATGGGAATTTTATCTATAAGCACCTGAGTGGGGCTGCTGCCTTTCTTTCAGAGATGCCCTGCCTAAAGAGGAGGAATCTAACGACGCAGTCTGGCTACAGAGGCTTTGCCAAGCTGTGGTGGGCTCTGCCTAGTTTGGACTTCCTGGGGACTTTGTTTACACTGTGAGGGGAAAATCACCTACTCAAGCCTCAGTAATGGTGGACACCCCTCCCCTAACCGAGCTCAAGCGTCCCAGGTCGACTTCAAACTGCTGTGCTGGCAATGAGAATTTCAAGTCAGTGGATCTTGGCTCTCTGGGCTCCATGGGGGTGGGATCCGCTGAGCTAGACCACTGACTCCCTGGCTTTATCCCCCTTTCCAGGGGAGTGAACGGTTCTGTCTTGCTGGCATTGCAGGTGCCACTGGGGTGTGAAAAAAAAACTCCTGCAGCTAGCTTGGTGTCTGCCCAAATGGCCACCCAGTTTTGTGCTTGAAACCCAGAGCCCTGCTGGTGTAGGCACCCAAGAGAATCTCCTGGTCTGTGGGTTGCAAAGACTGAGGGAAAAGCGTAGTATCTAGGCCAGAGTGCACTGTTCCTCAAGGCACAGTCCCTTACAGCTTTCCTTGGCTAGGGGAGGGAGTTCCCCGACCCCTTGCACTCATGGGTGAGGCGATGCCCACCTTGCTTCAGCTCGCTCTCCATGGGTTGCACCCACTGTCTAACCAGTCCCAATGAGATGAGCCAGGTACCTCAGTTGGAAACGCAGAAACCACCCACCTTCTGGGTTGATCTCTCTGGGAGCTGCAGACCAGAGCCATTTTTATTTGGCTATCTTGCCAGTGACCTGAGATGGTTTTTTTAATCCGCCAAATAGCAGGGTCCTTTCCACCTTTATGAATCTGTAATATGATTCTATGACAATGTATATTAAGCTTTTTTTTTTTTTTTTTTTTTTGGACAGAGTCTTGCTCTGTCATCCAGGCTGGAGTGCAGTGGCACCATCTCAGCTCACTGCAACCTCCACCTCCTGGGTTCAAGTGATTCTCCTGGCTCGGCTTTCCAGGTAGCTGGGATTACAGGTGCCCACCACAACACCCAGCTAATTTTTCTACTTTTAGTAGAGATGGAGTTTCACCATGTTGGCCAGGCTAGTCTCCAACTCCTGACCTCAGGTGATCTACCCCGCTCAGCCGCCCAAAGTGCTTGGATTACAAGTGTATCCCACTGGGCCTAGACTATATTAAACTTTAATGTGCATAATTCACTTAGGTATCTTGTTATAATGTAGATCATTATTTAGTAGGTCTGGTTTAGACCCAAGATTCTACATTTCTAACAGGCTTTCATGTGATGCCAGCGATATTGGTGCATGGGCCAATGCTCTACTAAACAATTTTGATTCTTCTTTCCTCATCAAGAAATTAAGAATTTCTTTATAGAAACAGGGACATAGACACTTAGAAGAGTTTTTATTTAAGGAAGCTCAGGTAAATCTTTATACATTATGTAAAATATGTATCATAAGGCATATATCTGCCTTAAAATATATTATTTTTACTATTACATATTGATTAGAATGGCTACTTTTTAAATTAATAATTGATAAATTGCAGGGAAAGATATGGAAGAATAGGAACTCTCATTCATTGCTGGTGGAAATGCAAGATGTTGCAACTACTCTGGAAGATCATTTGGCAGTTTCTTCCAATGATGAAAATTGTCTTACTGTATTACTCAGCAATTATACTCGTAAGTATTTGCTGACTTAAAAACCTATGTACACACAAAATCTGCATGCAATATTTATAGCATCTTTTTCTTAATAACCATCTAAAACTGGAAGCAACCAAGATGTCCTTCAATATGTGACTTGATAAACAGTAGTATGCTATTAAAATGGGAAATTAATTGTCAACAAAAGAAATGATCAAGGCCATGCAAAGACATAAAGATAAATGCATACTGGTAAGCTAAGTATAGCAGACTGAAAAGGCTACATGTATTTTTCCTTTTACATGACATTCTGAAAAGGCACAACTTAGACAAGGTGAACAGATCAGTGATTGTCAGTGGTTCTAGGAGAGGGATTCAATGAACAAAGCACAGGAGATGTTTTTCGGGAGGTAAAGCTATTCTTTTTCATACTATACTGGTAGATACATGACAGTATGAATTTGGTAGTATCCATAGAAACTTATGGCATAAAAAGTAAATGTTAGTGTATAAAATTATAAATTATGATATGGGAGATTGGTGTATCCAAGTATGGAAGGCAAAATTTTTACAAATGACTCTAACTGTATGAAAATGCATGCTGCAACCTCACTAAAGAGGGTAAGGAAGAGGGTGTTGAATTAAGCAGCTCAGATAATGAGTGATGTCTGTACAACTAAGGGCAAAAAGAACTGTACATAAACACTGTGCTCTAGTGATAAGGTTATTTCCCATGCATATATGGGTTAAAATTACAAAACTGCTATACATGTATACTAGAATTGACCAACTACCTAAACTAATGGCAGATTGCAGTAGCCAGGTTCTCTATTATGGGAGCAGGAGTTTACAAATAAGCAAAGGAAGGAGGCTATAGTGATTCATATAGTAATGGATTAGAATTGGAGACCTCAGTTGTCTATATTAAGCTAAACATGAGTAGCTTATTTTTAGCTTAGTAAAGATATAGATGGCTACATATAGAAATATTTATAAATATGTGCATATACACAGATTAGTACACATACATATTTCCTTGTTCTATCAGCTGAGAGGGCCTAGAAGCAACAATATCTTAGTAGCAATGAAAAAACCTGGCACCAAGATCTTAGTTTCTCCAGTAAAAGGACCCAGGTGTTTTAGAAACATGGCTGATTGTAGGACTTGGACAGAAAATATGGAACATGGCATTGAGAATCTGTAGTCCTAGCAAGTTAGGAAGTACCCAAAACAAACAAACAAAAATAGCAACAACAACCCCCATCCCCAACAACGATAGTGTTAAAGGAGCAC
Source organism: Macaca thibetana thibetana (assembly GCF_024542745.1). Taxonomy (NCBI): domain Eukaryota; kingdom Metazoa; phylum Chordata; class Mammalia; order Primates; family Cercopithecidae; genus Macaca; species Macaca thibetana. The sequence goes on along the minus strand of NC_065579.1, from coordinate 21,593,565 downwards.
AGGAGTCAATTGAAAGACCTCCAAATAGTTAAACCTGGAACTATTTGAGCAAACTGATTAATAGTGTTGGGTTATAATATAGAATATAAAACAAATATCCATGAGTCCATGTGACGTAAATAAATGATTGCATAAGTAAATTTAACAGCAGAGAAACCCAATAAACTACTTTAGCCTGATGATCAAGGTTGATATCAACAGTAATAAGTCATAGTAATTGCACTTGATTATAGTGTGATAAAAACAGCACTTTACTACTGTGGTCTTCTTCCCCAAAACTCATAACTCATTTAATCATGAGAAAAACATCAGATAAATTCTAATTGAGCAATAATCTATAAAATAAATACCTCACCAATACCCTAAAAAGTGTCAAGGTGATCAAAAAATATCATAGCTAACAGGAGCCCAAGGAGACATGACAACTAAATGTAATGTGCAATACTGGAAACAACAAAAATAAGCTCATCAGGTTAAAACTAAATAAATTGGCATGAAGTATAGATTTCCGTTAATAATAGTGTACCAGTATTAGTTCATTGATTGTGACAAATGTACCATATTAGTGGGAAGACTGGGTATGTGGTAGATGGGAACTCTCTATGCTATCTTCTAAATTTTAACACATTTAATTTTAATATACTTTATCTGACCAAGTGTTATCAAATTTTTCCCAAATGGAAATCATGGTTTGTACCATGTGCTCCCTCCATTTTCTTCCTGGTTATAGCTAAACATATGCTGACCCACACATGTGTTATAAAGGCATGTGATGAACAAATTAGATTTCAAGTAATTATTTTAGTAATTTGAATTAAAAAACACAGAGTGAGTTTGGAAATGAGCAGCAGAAATGAAGGGAAAAGGAGGTGTAGCCAAATTTATTTGAATGTGGAAGTTAGTAGGGAGTCAAGAGGATCTGCAAGAGCAAATGAAAAAATCAATAGGAAGGGAGAGAACCAAGTGCACAAGAAAAGCAGATATGCTCTGAAAAACAGACCAGGTGGTCCATGAAAGAGGGAGAGACCAATCTTTGACCTGCCTCAATTTCCAGCTATTTTCTTGCCCAAACTCTGCCTTTATTTTTTACAACAAAACCTTCTTTAGTCTGGGCATGGTGGCTCATATCTGTAATCCCAACAGTTTGGGAGGTTGAGGCAGGCAGACTTCTTGAGCCAAGGAGTTTGAGACCAGCCTGGGAAACATGGAAAAACCCCATCTCTACAAAAATTAGTCAGTGGTGTACTCCTGTAGTTTCAGCTACTTGGGAAGCTGAGGTGGGAAGATCACTTGACCCCAGATCGAGCTAAAGTAAGCCATGATTGTGCCACTGCACTCCAGCCTGGGTGACAGAGCCAGACTCTGTCACAAAGAAAGGCAGAAAAGAAATTAAGAGAGAGGGACAGAGAGAAGGAAGGAAGGAAGGGAGGGAGGGAGGGAGGGAGGGAGGGAGGAAGGAAGGAAGGAAGGAAGGAAGGAAGGAAGGAAGGAAGGAAGGAAGGAAGGAAGGAAAGAAGGAAGGAAAGAAGAAGGAAGGAAGGGGAAGGGGAAGAACGAAACTATCTTTATCTGGTGATCTGGGGTCTGATGTCTGCATTACACTTGCCAAAACCAAATAAGGTCATTGTGGGGCGAATTTTACAGATACTTTTCTTTCATATTGAACTCTTATTTCTACTCTCTCTATTGAGTAGAGATAATAGTCTCCCAAAGACTGCTGCCCTTGGATAAAAAACAGACTCTGATAATCTATTAACCAATAACTCTAGAAGTTGTCTAAGACAAAGGAAGTAAATTCCTTATTCAATCCTCTGGGATAGAGTTTCTTGGGCAGAGAAGAGACTTGTAGAATATTTGGAGTTGGGAGATAATTATATAATAGTATTCAGTTGCACCAGATTCTTGTTGGTAAGTGTTACATTATCAGTCTTGAGCAAGTGTTCTCACAGAAGCATAGACTTGCAGTATATCATGGCTCATTTTTTAGTGAGAACAAGTAAATGATTATGAAAAACTAACTAATATGCATGATTGTCCCCCAGCTCCCTATAACCCTTCCCTGCTTTTGGCTGGAAATGTTAATTCATAAATGAGAAATTACAACCAAACAAATGAAACTCTTTGAGAGAACCATTCTTCTTCTTTATTGCAGCATGCTGAAATCTTCTTTATAGAATAGCTCAAGGAAGCAGAAGTAGCAAATCAGATGCTTTTACCACCCCTGAGATTTTTTTAAGCTCCCCACGAATCTCAAGCTAATTTACAAGTTTTGATTGTTCTCAATCTGAAATGAAGCTCAGGTAGGTTAGGCAAACAGCCTCACTGGCCCAATTTCCTTCCATTCCACATAGGCAACATCCTTCCTATTTGGAGAGTGTGTTGATGATGTTTTGTCACTAATGATTCTGGCCTGCTGAGAGTCCCTGAAGACAACAGTGGTTTTTAAAGGGAATTATAATTGTTAGACTTTGCTAATGCTCCTTGAGATCCTTGTTGTGCACAGCAGTTACCTAATATTCCCCAATATCCCCATAGAGAATTAAACCAAAGCCTTCTGGTGCCATCTGGTATAATAACTGGAAAAATGAACAAAACCTTTAGTATGAAGTTGCAATGCAATTACAGTCTAACCTAAGGAAGGAAAAAAGGAACAATAATTTAATCAAGAGCAAACATATTTTTTAAAAAAGTCTTTATATCCAAAACTTTGTTAGTGAGAAGAACATAAGCCTCAGGAAAATCATAGTCTCTGACTTCAGTGAACTCACAATCTAGTGGGAAAAGCAGAAGCGTAAAGTACAAACTAAGCACAATCAGAAAAGCTGCTCAATTGTGTTCAGGTGACAGGGGCTAGGGATGAAGCTAATAAGAAAGGACTAATACTTTAGGAATAAAGAATGGGACAGAGAAAGCTTTCGAGATAATATAACACTAAATTTGGGACCAATAGATAAGTAGAAGTCTTCTAAGAGAAAAGACCAGGGAATGATATTCTAGGGAGAGGAAATAGAAAAATCAAAGATGTGGAAGCATAAAATTGCTTATATGTCAGGGGAAAGTTGGATAATATCATAGGGCTAAAATGGTGCTACTTGAAGTGTGATCCATGAACCAGCAGGATCATCACCTGAGAGCATATTAGAAATGCCAATTATCAGACCACAATTCATATTGCCTGAATGAGACTCTCTGGAAGAGGAATTTAGCAGTCTGAGTTTAATTCAGCTCTTTGGGTGATTCTGACACCAGTTTGAGCAGCACTGGACTGAAAAACTAACTGATTATGGAGACGGACTACAGGTAAGAGGAGCAGGGTAGATTAAAGGTAGGGGCATGTCTTGAATCATGGTCATAAATTAAGCATAATTAAGCTAACTGAAAATACAATGAATGAAATAAATGATTGGCTTTGAATAACTAACACCATGTCACTCAAAAATAAACATAATATCAGGATATGAAAGTCACAGTGATGATCCAAGGACCGTAACTAGATGTGTCCACCTTACAAAACAGAGCAGAACTAGCTGAAATTAAATGTTGAGAGAGGGAAATTGTAAAAGTTACTGAAATATCCACTATAAAATATATTACAAAAGAGATGTGATTTGAAATAAAACTAGAATTTATCTTTCCTTTGCCAATTTTTCTCAAGTATTCCTTTTATTCAACATGTGTTAAATACCTACTATATGCTAGGTACTTTGCCACATACTGGGGACATAACCCAAATGTGATAGTCCTTGGCCTCAAGAATATTAGCATCTATTGCATAATGACTATTAGCACTTCTGGAGTGCTTACGAAGTGCAAATCACTGTCTAACATTGGAACAATCTTATTTCCTGAACAACATCCCTGAGTAACTTACCCGAGTCTGTCTGATTCTAAAGCTTACATTCTTTTTCTAATATCATGTTGTTTATTTGCATAAGGCCAGAGGAACTTCATTATTATTAACAATGTTACTAAATACTTCTCTAGTATAAATGGATCAAAGTTGCAGTACTATTGATAAGCCAAGGCCCTTGATGATGGACATGCCATGTATTCCTGCATGACTGTGGAATTCATCTTTGCCTCTTCTGGATTTGATAATCTTGTCTCCCCATTTGAGCAGGTTGATGTATCTTCTTCACCATTTTTGGCTTTGCTGACTCTTGGATCTCTCCCATAGTCATGAGTAGAGTGTTCTCCTTCTCCCTAAAACCCTATTTTGACAAGTTGGATTCCCCTATTCCCCCACCTACTTACCCTTCCCTAGGATAATGTTGATTTTAGAAATAGATGGGCACGCTCAAAACATCAGACTAGAGGTCATGAGTAATCAAACAAAATCAAAGTGTCCAGGTGGTCAATACCGCCATGTTGAAGAAATACTGGTTAGTATGCTATACCCTACTATTTTTCAGGATTTAAAAGTCTTGATTGGATTTGCTGCATCATAATGGCACATATCAGGAGGAAGCTTGTATCTATTGTCTGTATACATCCACTGGCATATGGCAGATACCAGGGAGAAGAATTCGCCTCAGATTGTGGAAGGTAGCCCCACTCAATGGCACAATGGATGAACAGGGAGAATAGGAGCATGCAGCAGGTAGTTGTTGAAGCAGCTACTTGGTGTTGGGGAGTTCAACATGCAGTAGTTGAATGTCCCAAAAGGAAAATCAGAATTCCGGGTATTCACTCAGTATCAAGGTATGTATAGTGGATCAAAATTGAAGGTTGATTCTGATCCTCAGAAAACCAAGTAAAAGATAACATCAGAAGTAAAAGCTAATAATGATGGCAGTGCTCAGTTCAATGTTGGAAAATTCTAGGAGGAACATAAAAACAGAACACATGTATAGGGGTAAGTGTTGGAGGTAGAAAAGACCAGGAACTAAGGCACAGGGATATTTTGAACACTTGATGAAGAAATTATTTGGCAGATGAAGCTGGAGGTGTCTCAGCAGTCTCAAAGGTCTCAAAGATTCTTGGCACCTTCACCTTGTATAGTAATTTCCAATCAACTCTGTTTCCAAGAGAGTGCCAGAGATGCTGTAGAAGTGAAGCAACTGGATCTGAATAAAATGATACAAGGAGAGGTAATTTGCCTGTCTCTAAATCTGACTTACTTATTTCTTCAGAAATATATTTATTTGTGCATGTATGTATAAACATACATGTTTATAAAGACACAAGTATTATTTAAATCCACTTAAATTGATCTTTTTCTAGTTTCCTTACTGTGTTAGATGCTAATCATGTAGTTATAGTGACTTCCCTTAAGTGCCTTGCAGCAGACCCTGCTCCAGGAATATCCTGAGACTTAGATGCAAGTAATGTTCTCTTAGGGCTTTCAATGCAGCCAGCTGAATGAAACTTAGTGACTCCAGTCAGTGCCACATGGAGCAAAAGAACCATCCAGCTGAGTCCTGCCAGGAATCCTGACCTACAGAATTGTGAAAAATAATAAATTATTATTCAAAGCCCCTTAGCTTTGGATTGTTTTGCTAGGAAGCTGTGGGTTATCTTCCCTGTTAAACTAAGTAAGAATGCAATAATTTTTAAAATTTATTTTTATTGTATATATTTTATGTGTACAAAATGATGTTTTAATATACATATATATAGTGATATGATTATTACAGGTAAGCAAATTATTTTTTGTGGTAAAAGCATTTAAAGTCTACTCTCTTAGCACATTTTCATTATACAGTACAATATATTGTACATAGTCCTTTTGCTGTAGACAATAGTCCAGTTGTATGTAGTACTTGATATGGTTAGGTTTTGTGTCCCTACCCAAATCTCGTTTTGAATTATAACTCCTGTTATCTCCTGTTATGAGACATATGGTCTCGTTTGACCATATGTCAAACGAGAGACCAGGTGTAGGAAATGGAATCATGGGGGCCGTTTCCCCCATGCTGGTCTCTTGATAGTGAGGGAGTTCTCAAGAGATCTGGTGATTCTTTAAGAGGCTCTTCCCTCTTGGCTCAGCACTTTCTCCCTGCTGCCTTGTGAAGAAGGTGCGTTGCTTCCCCTTCATGTTCCACCATGATTGTAAGTTTCCTGAGGCCTCCCCAGCCATGCTGAACTATGAGTCAATTAAACCTTTTTCCTTTATAAATTACCCAGTCTCGGGCAGTTCTTTGTAGCAGTATGCAAATGAACTAATACAGTACTCCTACTGTACATTAGATCTCTAGATTTATTCATCCTACATAGCTGCAATTTTATACATTTTAACCTAACATCTCTCCATTTTCTACCCTTCCTTGTGCTTGGTAATCACTGTTCTACTTTCCATTTTCATATATTTGACTTTTTCTTAGAATTCCACATGTAAGTGAGATCATACAATATTTGTCTTTCTGTGTCTTGCTTATTTAACTTAGCATAATGTCCTATAGATTAATCCATGTTGATTGCATTCTTTCTCAAGGCTGAATAATATATCTTTAGTTAGATAGATAGATAGATAGATAGATAGATAGATAGATAGATAGATAGATAGAGAGAGAGAGACAGATAGATAGATGGAACAATTTCTTTATCCATTGATCCATTGATGGATACTAAGGTTGTTTTCGTATCTTGGCTATTGTGAACAATGCTGCAATAAACATGGGAGTGGAGATCTTTCTATGAAGTGCTGACTTTATTTCCTTAAAGTATATATCCAACTAAGGAATTGCTGGGTTATATGGTAGTTCTATTGTTAATTTTTAAGAAACCTCTATATTGTTTTTCACAATTGTGATACTAATTTACATCCCCTTTTCTCCATACCCTAGCCAACACTTATAATTTCTTATTTTTTTGATAATAGCTATCCTAACAGGTATAAAGTGATATCTCATTGTAGTTTTGATTTCTATTTACTTGACGATTAGTGACACTGAGCAGATTTTCGTATACCTGTTGGCTATTTGTATGGCTTCTTTGGAAAAACATCTATTCAGGGTTTTTTGCCCATTATTAAATTGATCGTTTTTTTTGCTATTGAGTTGTATGAGTTCCTTAAATGATTTGAATATTAATCCCTTATCAGATACATTGTTTGCAAATATTTTCTCCCATTACACAGGCTGCTTTTTCATTTTTTTGTTTCCTTTGCAGTCTTGATTGGGGCCTTACAATGAGAAAGACTTAACCATGTGTATTGTGGGGTAAAATCACTATAGAGTGACAAGTACAAATCTCTAGGAGCAGAAAAAAAAGTTTGAACTGTTCATAGAATAGAAAGCAGGCCAGTGGGACTACAGCACAATGAGTGAGAAGAATTTTGAGAAATGAAGTAGGAGGAGAAGGCAGAAGCTAGATGCCTCAGGGCCTTTTAGACTTCTATAAAAGATTTGGGGTTTATTCTGTAAGCAATAGGAAGCTACTGATGTGTGCTAAAAATGATTTAGTATTTTTAAGGATCCTTTTGGCTAATGTGTGGAGAAAGAATAGTGGTGGTCAATGTGGATGCTGGGAAATCACTTAGAAACTATCATAGTGGATCAGGCAAGAAATGATGATTAGTTGACCTAAAAAGCTGGCTGTGGACCTGGAGAGAAGTGAGCAAATCATAAATGTATTTTGAAGGTAAAATGGATAGAACATAGTGATTGATTAGAAAGGAGAGTGAAAATGGGGAAATCAAGGTGAGTGGATCACCTGAGGTCAGGAGTTCGAGACCAGCCTGACCAATATGGTGAGACCCTGTCTCTACTAAAAATCCAAAAATTAACCAGGCATCATGGTGGCATGCAAGTGTAGTCCCAGCTCCTCTGGAGGCTGAGACAGGAGAATTGCTTGAATCCAGGAGGTGGAGGTTGCAGTGAGTTGAGATTGTGCCACTGCACTCCAGCCTGGGAATCAGAGTGAGACTCCATCTGTAAATAAATAAATAAATAAATAAATAAATAGATAATTTCTAGATTTGGGGTTTTAATGAAGGAACCACATGAGAGAAGAAGCAGGCTTATGATGAAGGATGTGAAAATTTTTCCAGAGCTCTGCTTTTATTTAAAGTTTGAAATAACCATATAAAACCTACTGGAATCTCAAGTAAATGGTGAAGAAGAAGATTCTGGTTCGATTCATGGGAATGGATAAGATTTCTTAGAGAGATAGTATTGATAGAGAAGAGGGAAGTACTGAACCAATTCCTGGGACTTATGACCCAAAAAGATTGGGGTGATAAAGAAGAACCTGCATAGGACAGTTGGAAGGAACAGTTTGTGAGTAAGAGGAAAACAAAGAATCTAAAAGAAGAGTGTCTCAAGATAAAAAGGAAGAATAAACTTTTGGCTGCTGCTGAGAGTAAGATAAGTTGTTAGAAAAGACATTTAGTTAACTTGGCAACCTGGAGGATGTTGATAGCATTGTGAAGAACAGTTTCCTTTATTGAAAAGTGTAGAACTATACAGAGCAGAAAGTATAGACAAGTCCTTCAGGAAATTTTGGTAAGAAAGTAGAGAGAGGTTAACAGTTTCAGAAAAAGATGGAGATCAAAGGAGTGTGTTATGGTTGTTTCTTGGCATGAATTTGTTTATCAAAATAGTGCATACTATTATTTTGAAATATTTAATGATATTAATAAACTTAACCTTTAAAAAATCCAGCAGCTCTCTGATCCTAACCAAGAAGCAATCATTTTTTACTCTGTTATCTGTTTCTTCTTGCCCTTGCCATTATATTTCTAAGCTGTTAATTTAAAGTAGCAGCAGATCATTGGCCTGAGGCTCCCTCCATACTTGGATATCCTCTATAACAAACCACAACCTACTTAGCACAAACTGAAAACCATAGTAGTGAAAACAAACAGTTGAGCCTCATCCAATCATAAGCAGCCAAGCTTCAGCCAATCACAGGCAGCCAACTGATTAGACCATGGTCAATAAGGCAAACACCTAGCTTATCTCTGTGGTTTGGATGTGGCTTGTTTCCTTCCAAATTCGTGTTGAAATTTAATTATTACTGTAACAGTATTAAGAGGTGAGACCATTAACAGATGATTAGGCCATAAGAGCTCTGCTCTCATTAATGTATTAATGCCATAATCACAGGATTGGGATTGTTATTTTGAGAGGGGGTTTCTTATAGAAGGACAAGTTCAGCCCCCTTCTTGCTCTTCTCTTTTGTCCTCTCTCGTTCTTCCACCTTCCACTATGGGATGATGCAACAAGAATACCCTCTTCTAGATGCCAGCACCTTAATCTTGGACTTGCTGGCTTCCAGAAGTATGAGCCAAATAAATTTCTGTTTATTATAAATTACCCAGTCTCCAGTATTCTATTATTGCAGTACAAAACAGTCTAAGACACCAAGCTATTTCTGTACTTCATTTCCATGTTCTGTTTATAAATAGTCACTGCCCATGTTGCAGAACAGAGCTCTCTAAACCTCTTTTGGCTCTGAGTGCTGCCTGATACATAAATTGTTCTTTGCCCAAATAGACTCTGTTAAATTTAATTTGCCTATTTTTTTTAACAAAACAATATACTTAGGTTATTATTTCTCAATTTATTAAGACATTTTTCTCTTACAGCTGTAAAACATTAAAAGTTTTTTATTTTTCACTTTCCTGGCTGTGAGCAGTGGCACATGCTTGTAAATCGCAGCACCGTGGGAGGCCAAGGTGGGTAGATCATCTGAGATTGGAAGTTCAAGACCAGCCTGGCCAACATAGTGAAACCTCATCTCTACTAAAAACACAAAAATTTTCCAGGCATGGTGGCACACATCTGTAATCCCAGCTACTCGGTAGGCCGAAGCATGAGAATTGCTTGAGCCCAGGAGGTGGAGGTTGCAGTGAGCTGAGATTGTTCCACTGCACTCCAGACTGGGCAAGGAAGCAAGACTCTGTCTCAAAAAAAAAAAAAGTTTTTTTTTCCTATTCTTTTAATGATACATACTAGAGCAGAGATTAGCAAGTTTTTTTTTCTGTAAAGGGCCAGATTTTTTGGGCTTTGTAGGTCATTTTTTTCTTAGTTACATTCTTATAAGAAACACAACTATTTAATTCTGCTATTGTAGGGTGAAAGCAAATACAGAAAATGCATACATTAGTGAGCATAAATTTTAATAAAACCCACATTATACATAGGAAAAACTCAAAGCAATTAACTAACTTTTCCAATGTCAAACAGCTCCTAGGTTGTAAAGCTGGAATTTAAATACATGTTTTATTGAATTCACCATCCATGTTCTTAGGCACAAAGTCTGCCTCCTAAAAACACTCTCCAAACTTTTCACGTTACTCAAGATTACATCAATTTTGAATACATTATATAAATTTTGAACATTATATAAATTTTGAATACTTATGCCTTTGATAATGGACTTTCTCTCAAATGTGCTTTCTCTTGTGCCTATGTGTTCATATTCCTCTCCTTCATCATAGTCCACCTCCATCCTCTGTCAAGTGTGCTCTGATTATATTTCAGACAGTTTTGTACCTCTTGTTTTGTACTTCTGCTTATACTTCTGTACTTTCTATGTCACCCCAATGTGCACAGCCTTTTCACACTGTGTTGGAATTACAGAGACCTGTGTTTTCTCTAACATTAGACCACAATATCTTTGAAGTGAAGGACTATGCCTTGTGTACTGTACTGCTGACAATGAATAAGCACCTGACATGTGGTAGGTAGTTAATAAGTGCTAAATTAAATGAGTCTAAGTATAGTAGGGAAGATCTGTGCCCTTCCAATTATGTTGTAATCAAGGGTCAAACAAGTGTTAGAGTTACAGAGGAGAGAAAATTTGTTCCTAATAAGGGATATTGAAGAAGGCTCCATGGAGAGTTTGATGTTTCATGATGATTTTGGTGGTGAGAGGTAGGTTTGAGGTGCCATTGGCAGAGTGAGTAAATTCAAAGCCTAGAAAATGCAAATAACAGTCAGGAAACAGAAAACTTCTATGTGTCTAAAATACAGAATATGTAGGAGCAGCCTAGAAAATTGAATATGTTCTAGTTTATAGGGAGATTTGAATAACCTAAGTGGGATTTTTTTGTTTTGTAGGCAATAAAGAGGCATTGAAGGATCTTATTGTATAAATGAATAAATACATATGAAGTTATTATAATAGTGCTTAATGCATTCAAGTTCACAATAACAATGAACTAACATTATTATTTTGAGTAGGAATATATAAGTATTTGTGATTAGATGAAAGGCATAGGGTGGATAGGCATTATTGAGTAGGGGGACCAGCTAGAATGCCTATATCAATAGCTACAGTCTAACTTGTGTTGTCTGGACTGTAGGAACAGGCAGCAGAAGGGGCTGCTGTTATATCCCCACAGAAGATAAAATATCCATCACAATCCCAGAGTTGAAAATGAGCAGGGAAAACCAAGGATGAAGCAACAAAGCATGGTCAGATGGGACACCACATGTACTAGAGTCCTCCAGCTTGGAAACATGATCATGTTCAAGATGCATTGTGCATTTATCCCTCAGCTAGTGCTTGGATCATCCGTGTGTACCTGACTTGGGTTTGAGGATGGATTTCATTATAACTGTGCTAAATTTGGGATAATCCTTTCGGAATCCAGGAAAATGAGAGCAAATGTCTAGCAGATACCTTTCTTATCCTGTTCTTTACTAATTAACATGAACAGCGATTCTGACAATACCTGCTCCTACTTTCAACTTCCCCAAGCTGAACCTCCATCCCTTTCATTCCCAAGCCCAATATCTCTCTGTCCTCCCCAAGTCCAGTCTCAATCTAATAAACCAAAGTAGACAACAGGAAAAGAAAATCCATAAGACCTACAACTTGCCCTTTCCCTAAGAACGCACTTCCCTTGCCTAGGGGATGTTTCTCTATAGGCTTCCTTGGTGTCTCTTTCTCCTTTAGTATCAGGCTTTGAATTTCCCAAGTCCTGAAGTTTGGAAGTGATTTTTTTTTTTTTTTTTTTGAGATGAGGTCTTTCTGTGTTACCCAGGCTGGTCTCAAACTACTGAGTTCAACAAATCCTCTTGCCTTGGCCTTCCAAAGTGCTGGGAATACAGGCATAAGCCACCATACTCAGCCTGGAAGGGAATTACCTCACCCCATTTTCCAGACATGAATCCTAACTGGCTTGAGGTAATCCTCTTATTCTGTCCTCTCCTGTAGTTATTGGATCAGGGATGAGCAAATGATCCAGGTCAGGTCAATTAGGGACAAATTTTTCTCTTTCCAGAAGCATCAAAGAATAGCCCCCAAATGTCCAGTCATTGAATGACCATTGAAGGAAAGAAACCGGTAATGAGAAGTCAGAACCTGAGTCCTTGCTTCAGCATTGGATAAGGCCAGGCTTAAAGCCATTTCTGCCAATGACTTGCAATTATAGCAGATAAAATCAAAGCAAAATTAATAAGGTAACCATCTTATAACAGTTTAAATTCTGTTTTCTATTACTTGTAACCAAAAAGTTCTAAGTAATATGTCTTGGGATCTCTGATTGCCTCAGTCACTTGCTTGGATAACCTAAAGTATACTATTGTCTACCCTCTCTCCCCTCCAGAATAAACACATGCAATTGTGACAGAGAAGACATGTTTACAGGCAGCTTGGAAATATAAAGTTATGGGTAGGTTATAAATACCATAACAAAAACATTATCCCACACAGTGGGGGATAGTGGCAACCCTGAGTCATCATCTGCTTTACAGTTAAAGACCTGACAATTTTTTCTCCCTTGAATAAAACCCAAATATTTTCTTAACTTTAGATAACATTTTAAGTTATATTTTAAAGTTCTTCCACTAAAATAATGCAGTTTGAATGATTCAAATCTTCAGCATCAATTCAAACAACACGTAACCAATAAACAATTAGTTTACACACAGGCTTTGCTGATCTGTCTACCTAACTGTATGACAAGCTCACATTGGGTGGGCAAATACAACCGCCGCCCAGGGGCTTTACCAAACCTTGTATTTACCTAAACTTTAATTTGGAAGACATGATGTTACTACTAAAAATTGCTCTCTACTTCTCCTCCCCTTAAAAACAAATAGATAGAGAGACCAACTTTAAACCTGTTGTGGACATAATTCACAAGAAAGCACAGAAACCCTGTAATGGGAGAATGTATCCAGCACTACAATATTGATGACAGTCTAATTTGCTAACATTTCTCAGCACTTCATTATATTCTAAATCTACGAGGTGCTCTTCTTGAAAAATATTTATTTCTGGATCAACTTCGAATATAAATTTAAACCCTACCCTGATGCGGGAATACTAAACTTCACACGAAGGAATGCTCGCTAGGATTGAACCCACCAAATAAATGACACATTGGGGAAATTTGCTTCTGATTTGGTGACAGAGATTTACTAGATAGATAATTATTTAACATTATCTAGGTAGAACCCCTTGGGGAAATAAAAATATATCTCCACAGTAATATAGCAAAATTTTGTACCAGGAAGTCTAACAGAAGAGTTAGTGTAGTGGCTAAGAAATGTGTTTCTAACCTTTTTTGACCCCTTTGGACTCCTTCAGTTATCTGGTAAAGCCAGTGGATTTCTTCTTGGAATAATGTTTTTGAATCCATAAAATAAAAACACACAATATTACAAAGGAAACTCATTGTATTAAACCACAGTCATCAAATATTTAAAAATTGTGATTATTAGTTTTTTATTAATGAATTAAATAATAAGATCTAGCAGTATATGTGATCATTACTGTAATTTCAAAGTGGTGACAAGTATAAACAATATCTCTGATGTTTGTAAAAACTAATGTGATGGGAAAATGGGTGCTTCAATTGTGACAAAGTTACAGATACTACTAATACAACTGTGGGTTTTTATCTATACTCATAGTGAAAGGAAATACTAAATTTCACTTAAAAGTACAAATGAAGATGCAATAACTTTTCTCATGAAAGTTTGTGGACTTCCTGAATTCCAGGTTTAAAATGATCATTCTAAGAGCATGGGTTCTGGGATTAATTCACTGCCTTTCTAATTTTGTAGACTTTAAATCTTTGCAGAGTGGGAGTCCTAATCCCTCTAATAATTGAATTACATCTATGGACACTGTAAACATTAAAATGCGCATATCCAATCACAGAGATGTTTTGCATATCATCCGGTGATGGTGGGGTGTGGAATCCAGGTTAACAATCTTTGTGCTACAAGGTAGGTATCATACTTCCTAGCATGTTTATTCAACTGCTTAGCCATAGAAACAAGTGTTTTCAGATGAAGATGATGACAGTGATGAGGAAGAGGATGAAGAATATAAAGGTACTGAATGGCCTTATTGGTAGACAGTAGGGACAGTAGCAGGCAACTATAACTGATTTGAGTTTTCAGGAATTAAGTAGAATTTTCTAGAGGAATTTTGTCTGTGACCCATGCAGATACAATGGATAATATATAGGTTACCTATGTAAGACATTTACTGCTTTTCCCTGCTGGGTGCCTATTTACCTTTCGTCTGATATTCACACCTCAATTTTCCTTTGGAGAACAAAATCCCTTACTCCTCACCCCCATTCTTAATCGGTGTCATTTGAATGGAGTTATTTTTACCCTCAGCCTCAAAGTTAAGCTCATGTTTTGGCAATCAGAGAATTCACTCTTTTTGGCCATAGCGATTGGTCAGATACTGGCTTACAACCTAAGTCAGACAGATAACACTTAATTCTAAGACTTTCCATGAAACTTATAGACAAGAGAAATACTTTGTCAAGAGGGATGAATAGAAAGTAAAACGACTGGCAACCGTTTTGCCACCATGAAGAAATAAACTGCCTGAGAATGAAGAGTAGAGAAGAGATTAGAGACTGGAAAATCAAGAAAAAGTCCTGATGAAATTATCTGAACTCCTAAATCCAACTTTGCCTAAAGTCAAACATATCCATTAACTCATGTTACATGATACAATACATTCCCTTCTTTTCCTTTGAGCCATTTTGAGATTGATGTCTATTCTTCAGCAGTTGTTCTGACTTAGCACATTACCCCCAACTGTCTAATAAAACTAGTGTTCAAAGTGGATACAGTCAGCAGAGATGTCTTTTCTTAGTAGCTAGTTCTTAAAAACTTGACAGAGTATTTTACGTTTTGTGGATTAACTCTGCTAGCCTGAGGATTTCCCTTGCATCCCTATTTACAATTTTCCTACCTCCTTTCATTCTATAGGATTCAGGATGCTGATCTGAATAGAAGAGGGAGGGGTATGGTGTCACAACAAGATCAGTGTATGAGTGCAAAAATGGGTTCATGTGTGTGCATGCCAAAGCAGATAAAATTACTTTTACTATTAGTTCATTGTTTTTTCCTGTTGATCTATATAGTTTTAATACAGTTGAACATGTTACCTAATATCTGTAACTGATTAGCCTAACATATTAACTTCAATATTCTTAGAATCTTTTATTTTTAGAGTATCCACAGGCATCAAATTTTGACCCAATAATGTATCTTTGGGAGGAAGAAAAAGTACATCTAAGACAAACTGAAAATTTTGTAAAGCTTAGCCAAAGCCACTATGATATTTTAAGGCCCCTAAATAGACCAGCAACAATAATTGAATAATCAAACCAATAGGTACATTTATTCATTTCACAGATGTTAATTAAGCACCTACTGTTTGACAGCAACTATTCTAGGTTTAAGGGAAACAGTAGTTAACAACTGACAGTTGGGTATTCTGATTCCAAAACAACATCACAGAAGCAAGCTAGCTTATCTCCTCACAACACCCAGGAAACCAAAAACAAATATAAAGTGCTGAGGTTATCACAAACAATATCCCATAACTCAAATATGAGAATCAAATCGTTTTCAGGCCACAGAGAAGTGAAAAAACTGAGCAGACAGTAAGAGAATCAAACTTCCATATCCACAATGCCTCCCCCCACAATCTGCCGGACCCCAACTACCCAGAAAATTTCCCCGTAACTCATGATTTCTACAATGAAAAAGTGAGATCAAGGTGGACAATCAGCTTCCTCACCATCTTGGGTACTCTAGCAGGATACTTGTCCCTGTCTCAACCCACAGGAAGCATTGAAGGTTTCTGAAGGGAGAAAATATTCCTCAGGACCACCAGAGACATAATGTAGAGGCAGGACTATCATCTCCAGCCTGGAAGCTCTACTCTGTAATCTAGCCAAATCTGAGTGGCTATTTAGCAGCACCACACTTTAGCAGATATGTTTAACTAGTCTCCTGGACACAAATGACTCGCCAGTCTTTCCACACTGCCAGGATGTCATGTTTCCCTATCCTATTCAGGCTACACAGCACTTTCATACTTTATTAGAGCAGAGGCAAACTTGAGCTAAAGGTGCCATTTAGTGTCAAAAAGGAGGCAATGACCTAGTGGGAAAAATATAACAAATTCATCAGGTAAATTACAAATAATTCCTAAGTAAATTATCTAATAAATACCAAAACAGGCTAGACTGAGAAGAATGGAATAAATAACTAATTCTTCAATACAAAGACACGTGTATGTTCACAAGAAACAACAATAGACAAAATATCATGACCTCCCCAAATGAACAAAGCAGGGAACCAGTAAGTGATTGTACCAAGATGGTAATATGTGAACTCTCTGACCAAGAATTTGAAATAGTAATTATAAGAAAACAATAATCTCTATGATAACACAGAAAAACAACTTAGAAATTTATCAGAGAAATTCAACAAAGGGATTGAAATAATAAAAAAAAAAAAACAAATACTGGAACTGAGAAATATATTTGCTGAACTATAAAATTCATTACAGGCTCTCAACAGCACAATGCATTAAGCAGAGGAAGGAATCAGTGAGGCTATTTGAAAATATACAGAGGAGAAAAAAAAGAATGAAAACAAACAACGATCACCTACAAGATATAGAAAAGTACTTCAAAAAATCCCCAAATCTAAGGATTATTGATGTTCAAGGGAGAGTTGAACAAGAACAAGGGAGTAGAACACTTATTTAAAGAAATAATAAGATAAAACTTTCCAAAATTTGAAAAAGGTATAAATTGCTAGATATGGGAATGTTAGAGAAGACAGAAAAGACTTGACCCAAATAAAAGTAATCCAAGACACATAATAATCAAGCTATCAAAAGTCAAAGACAGAGGATCCTAAAAGTAGCAAGAGAAAAGAAGCAAATACCTTATAAAGGAGCTTCAATTAACGTGACAAAAGATTTCTCAGTGGAAACCATGCACGCTGGAAGGAAATGGGACAGTATTTTCAAAGTGCTGAAAGAAACAATTATCATTCAAGAATACTGCATCAAATAAACCTATCCTTCAAATATGAAGGAGAGACAAAGTCTTTCTCAAACAAAAAATAATAGAATTCACTACTACCAGGCTCATCTTACAGGAAATGCTAAAGGGAATTATTCAATCTAAAAGGAAAACAAAAACAAAAACAAAACAAAAACAAAAAAACACTAACATGTAAGAAGGAAACATTTGGAGGTATAAAATCCATTGGCAAAATTAAGCACACAGACAAACCAAGAATACTCTAATACTGTAGTTGTTGTGTAGAATCCACTCATAATTCTAGGAAAGAAGTCTAAAAGACCATTCTATCCAAAGCAGTAATAGCTACAGCAACCTGTTCAGACATAGGCTATATAAAAATATATAAATTGAGATAACTAAAAGTCAAAATGGGAAGCATGAAAGTAAAGTGTACTTTTTTTTTTTCTTTTTCCCACTTTTTCTTTGTTTTGTTTCTATTATTTATTTATTGGTCATCTGAGATAACTTATGTCTTCAAAATAACTTGTTATACCTACAAGATGTTTCTGTAAGCCTCATGGTAATCACAATGCAAAAACCTGTAATCATATCATTAAAAATGAAAATGAACAAATTAAAACATACTACCAGAGAAAATCACTTAACCACAAATGAAGATCATAAGGAAGAAAGGAAGGGAGGAGTTACAGAACAACAAGAAAACAAGCAACATTACCATAGCTACAAATAATATAAAATACCTAGGAATTAATTTAACCAAACAGGTGAAAGACCTAATAAGGAAAATTATACTAGTGAAAGAAATTTGAAGAGGACATGGCAAAATGGAAAGATATTCTATGCTCATAGATTGGAAAAATTAATATTGTTAAATTTACAATACTACCAGAGCAATTTGTAGATTCGATGTAGTCCCTATCAAAATAACAATGAAATTATTTACAAAAATAGAAGAAAAATTTCTAAAATTTATATGGAGCCACAATAGAGCCAACTAGCCAAAGGAATCCTGAATAAAAGGCATCATACTACCTGACTTGAAAAATATACTACAAAGTGATAGTAATCAAATCAGCATGGTACTGGCATAAAAACAGATATATTGACCAATGGAACAGAATAAAGAAACCAGATGTAAATCCACACATTTACAGTCAACCCTTTTTTGACAGGGTCATCAAGAACATACAATGGGGAAAGACAGTCTCTTCAATAAATGACACTGAGAAAACTGAATATCCATATGCAGAAGAATGAAACTAGACCCCTATCTCTCACCATATTAAAAAATTGAATCAAATTGATTTAAAAAATAAAATAAATGCTCCAGGGCATTGGTCTGGGCAAAGTATTTCTGTGTAAGATTTCAAAAGCACAGGCAACAAAAGCAAAAATAGGTAAGGGCTACATCAAGCTAAAATGATTCTGCACAGCAAAGGAAACAATCTACGAAGTCAAGTGACAACCTACAGAATGGAAAAAATATTTGTAAACTACCCACCTGACAAGGGATTAATAACCAGAATATATAAGGAGTTCAAACAACTCAATAGCAAAAAATAATTAATTCAACTAAAAAGTGGCCAAAAGATTTGAATAGACACTTCTCAAAGGAAGACACACAAATGCCAACAGGTGTATGAAAAAATGCTCAACATCACTAATCATCAAAGAAATGCACATCAAAACCACAATGTGATATCATTGCACTTCAGTTAAAATGGCTTTTGTCAAAATCACAGGGAATATTGAACATTAGCGAGGATATGGAAAAAAGGGAACTCTTGTGCACTGTTGATGGGATTGTAAATTAGTACAGCCACTAGGGAAAACAGCATGGAAGGTCCCCAAAGAACTAAAAATAAAACTACCATATGATCCAGCAATTCCATTACTGGATATATACCCAAAAGAAAGGAAATCAATAGATCAAAGAGATATCTGCACTCCCATGTTTACTGAAGCACTATCTGCAAGAGTCAAACTATATAATCAACCTAAGTGCCCATCTGTGAATAGATGAAGAAAATATGATATATATACACACTAAAATATCATTCAGTCATAAGAAAGAATTAAATCGTGTCATTTGCAGCAACATAGATGGAACTGGAGGTCATTATATTAACTGAAATAAGGCAAGTACAGAAAGACAAATGTCATGTTTTCACTCATATGCAGGAGTGAAAAAAGTGGATCTTGGCCAGGCATGGTGACTCATGCCTGTAATCCCTGCACTTTGAGAGGACTAGGTGGGTGGATCATGAGGTCAGTAGATCGAGACCATCCTAACTAACGTGGTGAAACCCCGTCTTTACTAAAAATATAAAAAATTGGCGGGGCGGGGTGGCACGTGCCTGTAATCCTAGCTCCTCCAGAGACTGTGGCAGGAGAATCTCTTGAACCTCGGAGGCAGAGGTCACAGTGAGCTGAGATCACACCATTGCACTCCAGCCTGGGTGACAGAGTGAGCCTCCATCAAAAAAAAAAAAAAAAAAAAAGTGGATCTCATGAAGATAAGAGTAGATTGATGGTTAACAGAGGCTGAGAAGAGTAGGGGCAGAGAGATGAAAAGAGGTTGATGAATGGGTACAACTATACAGCTAGATAGAAGGAATAAGATAATATAGTATTTAATAATCGGTAGGGTGACTGTAGTTAACGTTTATCTAGTATACATTTCAAAATAGCCAGAAGAGAGCAATTCACATGTTATTAGCATAAAGAAAAGAAAATTATTTAAGGTAATGGATATCCCAATTGCTCTGATTTGATGTTTACATATTATATTGATGTACCAAGTTATCACATTAACCCCCCAAATATGTACATCTATTATATATCCATTAAAAATAGTAAAACCAAAACAATTAACAGTTAAGGTCCCTACCCTCACAGAGCTTCTGATAGTAGGGGAAAGAGAAAATAAGCAAATAAGTGAACTAGACAAGTTGTTAGAAATGAATGCAATAGAGAAAAATTGAAAAGGACCGTGTAGTAGAGAATGACTAAGGAGGAGGAGTGATCTTACATTAACCAGTCAGTGTTGGCTTCTTAAAAGATGTGGCTTTATCTTCATACATTTGTATTGCCAGGCAAATGAAATTCTCATATGCTCCCCTTGGGAGTGCAAATTGATACAAACACTTTGTAAAATTATTTTATTCTATCTATTCAACTTGCATGATTTTATCATAAAGATATAGTTAAATCCTTCATCCTCTGATTGCATATGGCATCAGCAGAGATCCCTCTCAACTTTTCTTCCTTGTCACTCCCACAGGGAATATAACTAGATTACCACATGCAGGTTTGATGTTGAGGAAGACAATCTGAGTAAGGTATGGCTTGGTGATAATAATGACAACCACAACCACAATAATGTAAAAATAGTAATAGTAATTAATAAATGTAATACATATTATTTGTGAAGCATTGTCCTAATAATTTACTGTTAGTTTATTTAATAATGTGAGGTAAAAGTAAAAAATTGTCAATTTTTTTTGAATTTTCTTTTTTTTTTTTTATGATGATACTTTAAGTTCTAGGGTACATATGCATAACATGCAGGTTTGTTACATATGTATACTTGTGCCATTTGGTGTGCTGCACTCATCAACTCATCAGCACCCATCAACTCGTCATTTACATCAGGTATAACTCCCAATGCAATCCCTCCCCTCTTCCTCCTCCCCATAATCGGCCCTGGTGTGTGATGTTCCCCTTCCCGAGTCCAAGTGATCTCATTGTTCAGTTCCCAACTATGAGTGAGAACATGTGGTGTTTGGTTTTCTGCTCTTGAGACAGTTTCCTGAGAATGATGGTTTCCAGCTGCATCCATGTCCCTACAAAGGACACAAACTCTTCCTTTTTTATGGCTGAATAGTATTCCATATGGTGTATACGTGCCACATTTTCTTAATCAAGTCTGTCACTGATGGACTTTTGGATTGATTCCAAGTCTTTGCTATTGTGAATAGTGCCGCAATGAACATACGTGTGCATGTGTCTTTATAGCAGCATGATTTATAATCCCTTGGGTATATACCCAGTAATGGGATGGCTGGGTCATATGGTATTTCTAGTTCTAGATCCTTGAGGAATTGCCATACTATTTTCCATAATGGTTGAACTAGTTTACAATCCCACCAACAGTGTAAAAGTGTTCCTATTTCTCCATATCCTCTCCAGCACCTGTTGTTTCCTGACTTTTTAATGATTGCCACTCTAACTGGTGTGAGATGGTATCTCATTGTGGTTTTGATTTGCATTTCTCTGATGGCCAGTGATGATGAGCATTTTTTCATGTGTCTGTAGGCTGTACACATGTCTTCTTTTGAGAAATGTCTGTTCATATCCTTTGCCCACTTTTTGATGGGGTTGTTTGTTTTTTTCTTGTAAATTTGTTTGAGTTCTTTGTAGGTTCTCGATATTAGCCCTTTATCTGATGAGTAGATTGCAAAAATTTTCTCCCATTCTGTAGGTTGTCTGTTCACTCTGATGGTAGTTTCTTTTGCTGTGCAGAAGCTCTTTAGTTTAATTAGATCCCATTTGTCCATTTTGGCTTTTGTTGCCATTGCTTTTGGTGTTTTAGACATGAAGTCCTTGCCCATGCCTATGTCCTGAATGGTATTACCTAGGTTTTCTTCTAGGGTTTTTATGGTATCAGGTCTAACATTTAAGTCTCTAATCCATCTTGAATTAATTTTCATATAAGGAGTAAGGAAAGGATCCAGTTTCAGCTTTCTACTTATGGCTAGCCAATTTTCCCAGCACCATTTATTAAATAGGGAATCCTTTCCCCATTTCTTGTTTTTGTAAGGTTTATCAGAGATCAGATGGCTGTAGATGTGTGGTATTATTTCTGAGGGCTCTGTTCTGTTCCATTGGTCTATATCTCTGTTTTGGTACCAGGACCATGCTGTTTTGGTTACTGTAGCCTTGTAGTATAGTTTGAAGTCAGGTAGTGTGATGCCTCCAGCTTTGTTCTTTTGACTTAGGATTGTCTTGGCAATGTGGGCTCTTTTTTGGTTCCATATGAACTTTAAAGGAGTTTTTTCCAATTCTGTGAAGAAACTCATTGGTAGCTTGATGGGGATGGCATTGAATCTATAAATTACCTTGGGCAGTATGGCCATTATCACGATATTGATTCTTCTTATCCATGAACATGGTATGTTCTTCCATTTGTTTGTGTCCTCTTTTATTTCACTGAGCAGTGGTTTGTAGTTCTCCTTGAAGAGGTCCTTTACATCCCTAGTAAGTTGGATTCCTAGGTATTTTATTGTCTTTGAAGCAATTGTGAATGGAAGTTCATTCATGATTTGACTCTCTGTTTGTCTGTTACTGGTGTATAAGAATGCTTGTGATTTTTGCACATTAATTTTGTATCCTGAGACTTTGCTGAAGTTGCTTATCAGCTTAAGGAGATTTTGGGCGGAGATTATGGGGTTTTCTAAATATACAATCATGTCATCTGCAAACAGGGACAATTTGACTTCTTCTTTTCCTAACTGAATACCCTTGATTTCTTTCTCTTGCCTGATTGCCCTAGCCAAACTTCCAGCACTATGTTGAATAGGAGTGGTGAGAGAGGGCATCCCTGTCTGGAATGCTTCCAGTTTTTGCCCATTCAGTATGATATTGGCTGTGGGTTTGTCATAAATAGTTCTTATTATTTTGAGATACATTCCATCAGTACTGAATTTATTGAGAGTTTTTTGCATGAAGGGCTGTTGAATTTTGTCAAAGGCCTTTTCTGCATCTATTGAGATAATCATGTGGTTTTTGTCTTTGGTTCTGTTTATATGCTGGATTACGTTTATTGATTTGCATATGTTGAACCAGCCTTGCATCCCAGGGATGAAGCCCACTTGATCATGGTGGATAAGCTTTTTGATGTGCTGCTGGATTCAGTTTGCCAGTATTTTATTGAGGATTTTTGCATCAATGTTCATCAGGGATATTGGTCTAAAATTCTCTTTTTTTGTTGTGTCTCTGCCAGGCTTTGGTATCAGGATGATGTTGGCCTCATAAAATGAGTTAGGGAGGATTCCTTCTTTTTCTATTGATTGGAATAGTTTCAGAAGGAATGGTACCAGCTCCTGTTTGTACCTCTGTTAGAATTTGTCTGTGAATCCATCTGGTCCTGGACTTTTTTTGGTTGGTAGGCTATTAATTATTGCCTCAATTTCAGAGCCTGCTAGTGGTCTATTCAGGGATTCAACTTCTTCCTGGTTGAGTCTTGGGAGAATGTAAGTGTCCAGGAAATTATCCATTTCATCTAGATTTTCTAGTTTATTTGCATAGAGGTGTTTATAGTATTCTCTGATGGTAGTTTGTATTTCTGTGGGGTCCGTGGTGATATCCCCTTTATCATTTTTTATTGCGTCTATTTGATTCTTCTCTCTTTTCTTCTTTATTAGTCTTGCTAGCAGTCTATCAATTTTGTTGATCTTTTCAAAAAACCAACTCCTGGATTCATTGATTTTTTGGAGGGTTTTTTGTGTCTCTATCTCCTTCATTTCTGCTCTGATATTAGTTATTTCTTGCCTTCTGCTACATTTTGAATGTGTTTGCTCTTGCTTCTCTAGTTCTTGTAATTGTGATGTTAGAGTGTCAATTTTAGATCTTTCCAGCTTTCTCTTATGTGCATTTAGTGCTATAAATTTCCCTCTACACACTGCTTTAAATGTGTCCCAGAGATTCTGGTATGTTGTATCTTTGTTCTCATTGGTTTCAAAGAACATCTTTATTTCTGCCTTCATTTCGTTATGTACCCAGTAGTCATTCAGGAGCAGGTTGTTCAGTTTCCATGTAGTTGAGTGGTTTTGATTGAGTTTCTTAGTCCTGAGTTCTAGTTTGATTGCACTGTGGTCTGAGAGACAGTTTGTTATAATTTCTGTTCTTGTACATTTGCTGAGGAGTGCTTTACTTCCAATTATGTAGCCAATTTTGAAATAAGTGCGATGTGGTGCTGAGAAGAATGTATGTTCTGTTGATTTGGGGTGGAGAGTTCTGTAGACGTCTATTAGGTCCGCTTTGTACAGAGATGAGTTCAATTCCTGGATATCCTTGTTAACTTTCTGTCTCGTTGATCTGTCTGATGTTGACAGTGGGGTGTTGAAGTCTCCCATTATTATTGTATGGGAGTCTAAGTCTCTTTGTAAGTCTCTAAGGACTTGCTTTATGAATCTGGGTGCTCCCATATTGGGTGAATATATATTTAGGATAGTTAGCTTTTCCTGATGAATTGATCCCTTTACCATTATGTAATGGCCTTCTTTGTCTCTTTTGATCTTTGATGGTTTAAAGTCTGTTTTATCAGAGACTAGGATTGCAACCCCTGCTTTTTTTGTTCTCCATTTGCTTGGTAGATCTTCCTCCATCCCTTTATTTTGAGCCTATGTATGTCTCTGCATGTGAGATGGGTCTCCTGAATACAGCAAACTGATGGGTCTTGACTCTTTATCCAATTTGCCAGTCTGTGTCTTTTAATTGGACCATTTAGTCCATTTACATTTAAGGTTAATATTGTTATGTGTGAACTTGATCCTGTCATTATGATATTAACTGGTTATTTTGCTCATTAGTTGATGCAGTTTCTTCCTAGCATCGATGGTCTTTACATTTTGGCATGTTTTTGCAATGGCTGGTACCAGCTGTTCCTTTTCATGTTTAGTGCTTCCTTCAGGGTCTCTTGTAAGGCAGGCCTGGTGGTGACAAAATCTCTAAGCATTTGCTTACCTGTAAAGGATTTTATTTCTCCTTCACTTATGAAACTTAGTTTGGCTGGATATGAAATTCTGGGTTGAAAATTCTTTCCTTTAAGAATGTTGAATATTGGCCCCCACTCTCTTCTAGCTCATAGAATTTCTGCCAAGAGATCTGCTGTTAGTCTGATGGGCTTCCCTTTGTGTGTAGCCCGACCTTTCTCTCTGGCTGCCCTTAACAGTTTTTCCTTCATTTCAACTTTGGTGAATGTGACAATTATGTGTCTTGGAGTTGCTCTTCTTGAGGAGTATCTTTGTGGCATTCTCTGTATTTCCTAAATTCGAATATTGGCCTGCCTTACTAGGTTGAGGAAGTTCTCCTGGATGATATCCTGAAGAGTGTTTTCCAATTTGGTTCCATTTTCCCCCTCACTTTCAGGCACCCCAATCAGATGTAGATTTGGTCTTTTCACATAATCCCATACTTCTTGCAGGCTTTGTTCATTTCTTTTTCCTCTTTTTTCTTTAGACTTCTCTTCTCACTTCATTTCATTCATTTGATCCTCAATCGCTGATACTCTTTCTTCCAGTTGATCGAGTTGGTTGCTGAAGCTTGTGCATTTGTCACGTATTTCTCGTGTCATGGTTTTTATCTCTGTCAGTCAGTTCGTTTATGGCCTTCTCTGCATTGATTATTCTAGTTATCCATTCTTCCATTCTTTTTTCAAGATTTTTAGTTTGTTTGCGCTGGGTACATAATTCCTCCTTTGGCTCTGAGAATTTGATGGACTGAAGCCTTCTTCTTTCAGCTTGTCAAAGTCATTCTCTGTCCAGCTTTGATCCATTGCTGGCGATGAGCTGCGTTCCTTTGGAGGGGGAGATGCACTCTTATTTTTTGAATTTCCAGCTTTTCTGCCCTGCTTTTTCCCCATCTTTGTGATTTTATCTGCCTTTGGTCTTTGATGATGGTGACGTACTGATGGGGTTTTGGTGTGGGTGTCCTTCCTGTTTGTTAGTTTTCCTTCTAACAGTCAGGACCCTCAGTTGTAGGTCTGTTGGAGATTGCTTGAGGTCCACTCCGGACCCTGTTTGCCTGGGTATCAGCAGCAGAGGCTGCAGAAGATAGAATATTGCTGAACAGCGAGTGTACCTGTTTGATTCTTGCTTTGGAAGCTTCGTCTCAGGGGTGTACCCCACCGTGTGAGGTGTGGGGTGTCTGTCTGCCGCTAGTGGGGGATGTCTCCCAGTTAGGCTACTCAGGGGTCAGGGACCCACTTGAGCAGGCAGTCTGTCCATTCTCAGATCTCAACCTCTGTGTTGGGAGATCCACTGCTCTCTTCAAAGCTGTCAGAGAGAGTTTTTTTTGTGTCTGCGGAGGTTTCTGCTGCTTTTTTTTTTTGTTTATTTAGCTGTGCCCTTTCCCCAGAGGTGGAGTCTACAGAGACAGGCAGGCCTCCTTGAGCTGCTGTGGGCTCCACCCAGTTCAAGCTTCCCAGCGGCTTTGTTTACCTACTTAAGCCTCAGCAATGGCAGGTGCCCCTCCCCCAGCCTGGCTGCTGCCTTGCAGTTAGATCACAGACTGCTGTGCTAGCAATGAGGGAAGCTCTGTGGGTGTGGGGCTCTCCTGGCCAGGTGTGGGATATAATCTCCTGGTGTGCCGTTTGCTAAGACCCTTGGTAAAGCACAGTATTGGGGTGGGAGTTACCTGATTTTCCAGGTGTTGTGTGTCTCAGTTACCCTGGCTAGGAAAAGGGATTCGCTTCCCCCTTGCACTTCCCAGGTGAGGCGATGCCTCGCCCTGCTTCAGCTCTTGCTAGTCAGGCTGCAGCAGCTGACCAGCACTGATTGTCCAGCACTCCCTAGTGAGATGAACCCAGTACCTCAGTTGAAAATGCAGAAATCACCGTCTTGTGTGTCGCTCACGCTGGGAGCTGGAGACTGGAGCTGTTCGTATTTGGCCATCTTAAAACTGTCAATTTTTATATGATAAAACTGAGGCAGAGATGTTTGTTAAGGAATTTGCTCAAGGTCTCACAGTCAGCAGGTGACAGAACCAAGCAATCTGGCTCCTGAACCTTTAAATTCCAGCTTCTTGCTGCTGTACATTAATGCTTTTGCCAAGCTGCAGGTGAATGAACAGGATGATCCTATCAAGGAATGAACAAAAGTCCCAGAAACAAATAGATCTGTACTCAAATCCCAGCATCATCATTTATGAGCTTGATGACTTAGGACATTTGTTTTTATCTTAGTGAAATTTAATAAATAACTATTTTCTTAGTTTGAGTTACCCTGAAACCAGAGCCTGAGACAAAGACTTGCTTTCAGTTATTTTATTTGGAAGATAATCCCAGGGAGCATCAATGAAGGAGTGGAGAGATTGAAAAAATAAGGGGAAAAGGAAGTTTGAAACTGTATTGTTAGGTTGTATTGTGGGTACCAAGAACTTGGTTCTTCCATGAGCTCCTAAGAAGAGTTTATAGAATGCCCCTCAGAAGTGCTCTCCTGAAGGATCTGAGACAGGAGCATTTACCCACTGCTTACTGATGTGTTTTGGTTGAGACTTGTCCCGAGGCATTAGCTTCCCTGTATTTCCAGGCTACATTTGCAATGCTAAGAGAGCACTAACTGTGGACATCAGAGAATATCCAGAGATAGAATGCACAGTGTGTTGAGGTAGAAGGTGGCAAAGGAGATGAACCTGAGCTGGTCCAGATGCCCTTTGCCGCAGCAACTGAAATAAGAGGTGGGCCATGGGCGTACCAAATACATCTGCTACACCTATTTTGTCCGCTGGAGGTAAGATTAGAAATGATCCAAAGCATCTGGCAACCTGTCTGACTATAGCAGATAAATGCTACAGCCTCCCAGCCTTCAAAGAGAGAAACCTTAATTGGTCTAAAACTACGATTACCCTTTCTTCTGCTATGACTAATTGAGATTGAACTACTCAATTTGTGATTGAACTACTGGAAACTCAAATGAAAAAAAAGGAGCTTTGATCTATAAATCACAGTTTATAAAAATTATCTCAAAATTCATTATATACCTAAATATAAAACTTAAAACTGTAAAATTCTAGATTAAAACATAGAAGAAATATTTTATGACCTGAGTTTAGGCTAAGCATAATTCATAAAAGAAAAACTGGGATTTCATCAAATTGAGGAACTTCTGCTTTTAAAAAGTCACCATTAAGATAATGAAAAGACAAACTACAGCTGGAAAGAAAATATTTGCAAATCAGATACTTAAAAAGGACTGATATAAAGCACTCTCAAAACTCAATAATAAACAAGCAACAGAATGAGACAACAGGCAGAAAACTTGAACAGACACTTCATCAAATAAGATATACAAATGGCAAATAAACACATAAAAACATATTCCCAATCATCGGTCTTTAGGGAAATGCAAATTAAAATCACACTGAAATAACACTACCTACCCACTAGCGGTCAAATCACTGACCACACAAACTGTCGGCAATGATTCGGAGCATCTGGAACTCCCATACACTGCTGGTGGGAATGTATAATGATGTAACCACTTTGGAAGCAGTCTGTCAGTATCTTAAAAAGTTAAACATATACATACCATATCACCCAGCCATTTCTGTTTTAGTCAAGAGAACAGAAAACATATGTCCATACAAAGACATGCATATAATTCTTCAACACAGTTTTATTGTCACTGCCAGAAACTGAAAAAGAGCTAACTATACATCAATAGGTTAATGAATAAGTGAGTTGTATCATATCGATACAATGAAAAATACAGACATAAAAAGGATAAACTATTGATACATGTAGCAATGCAGATTAATCTCAAAATAATTATGCTGAGTATAAAAAAGACAAAGCATGGTTGCATACTGTATGAGCCTATTCATATAAAATTGTCTAGAATATAAACTAATCTACAATGATAGAAAGCAGATCAGTGGTTGCCTGGGGAGGGAGTAGGGCAGACAAGGGATTACAAAAAGGCAAAAAGAAACTTTTGAAGGTGATTGATCCATTCATTATCTTGATTGTGGTGGTGGTTTCACAGGTGTATTCATGTCAACTTTTAGCAATTTGTACAGTCTAAAGATATGCAGTTTACTGTGTGTTAATTAAGGTCATTAAAAATATTATTATAATGAAGTTCCCCTGATTTAAAGATGAGAAAAGTGTCAGTATGGTGTTTCTTCCACAGGCATGGCAGCTTTCCAAAAATATAGGTTGTAAATGGCCACCTATTTTATCTGCTCACAAGGCCACACTTAATGTACTCCCTTCAGATTTCTTAAAGTATTAAGTAGTCTTTAATCCTGATTTGCACATATGTTTATATTTGTGCATTTGCCACTGCACTGGGATTAATGCTTTAAAGACTTCATCTCTGTGGTCATTAATCCCAGGTCCAGATGGCACCATGTCTGGAAAAAGACAAAATTTCACTCTCATCTTTCATTTCAGTGCTCTGTTACTGAAAAGACTGAACAAATGCTGCTGCTTGTAAGCCTGCTTAGCATCCCAGCACTTTGCTCTGTGGTGGGGGGCGCCTGTAGTCCTAGCTACTCCTCAGAATGAAAAGAAACATGCTCATCAGCGGAAGTCTCAAAAAAAAAAAAAAAAAAAAAAGAAACCCTCAGAAAGATATCCTCACTTTTACCCTCAGAAAAATCCTACACTTCAAAAATAAAAAAGCAAATACTCTACTTGTGGCAGATATCTTCGATGCTCTGTATTATATCCCAACACTGATCTCAGAGGAGCCACAGTGGACAGTTCCTTTCACTGGCCGCTGATGTCATCCCCTCAAGCTCACCTGGTTTTCTGCCCCTGGGCTTTCTCTAGGAACTGGAAAGTCTCCTCATCCAGCAGATCACATATCTTTTAAAGAACTCTTAATCCAACTAGTGAGTGGTGGCTCACTCCTGTAATCCCAGCACTTTGGGAGGCCAAGGCAGGTGGGTCACTTGAGGTCAAGAGCTCGAGACCAGCTTGACCAACACAGTGAAACCCTGTCTCTACTAAAAATACAGAAGTAATCCAGGCATGGTGGTGGGTGTCTGTAATCCCAGCTACTCAGGAGGCTGAGGCAGGAGAATTGCTTGAACCTGGGAGGTGGAAGTTGCAGTGAGTCGAGATTGTGGCACTGCACTCCAGCCTGGGTGACAGAATGAGATTCCATTTCAAAAAATAAATAAATAAATAACAATATAAAACACCCAATCAAAAAATGGGCAAAAGATTAGAAGATGTACAGATGGCAAATAAGCATATGAAAGGTGTTCACCATTATTCGTTATTCCTCCGAGTCAATATGCATCCTAAAACAACAAGGAGGTAGAGTGTGGTGGCTTACACCTGTAATCCTAGCACTTTGGGAGACCAAGGTGGATGGATCACTTAAGGTCAGGAGTTCAAATCCAGCCTGGTCAACAGGATGAAACCACATCTCTACTAAAAATACAAACATTAACTGGGTGTGGTGGCGCACACCTGTAATCCCAGCTACTTGGGAGGCTGAGGCAGGAGAATTGCTTGAACCCAGTAAGTGGAGGTTGCAGTGAGCCAAGATCATGCCATTGCACTCCAGCCTAAGTGACAGAGCAACACTCCATCTCAAAAGCAACAACGACAATGAGATAATCACTAATACCCACTAGAATGTGTAAAATTTTAAAAGGCGTGACCATATACTAAGTGCTGGTAAAAATGTAGAGCAACTACAACTTTATATACACCTGATGGGGATGTAAAATGGTGCAACCACCTTGGAAAACAGTTTGACAATGTCTTAAAATATTAAATATATACCCATCATATGACCCATCCATTCCTCTCTTAGAATTTTACCAAAGATAATTGGTAGCATATATTCACATAAGGATTTGTACACAGATGTTCATAATAGCTTTATGTAATAGTAACAAACTGAAAAGAGGCTGGGCGTGGTGGCTCACGTCTGTAATCCCAGCACTTTGGGAGGCCAAGGCAGGGGGACTACCTGAGGTCGGGAGTTCAAGACCAGCCTGGCCAACATGGTGAAACCCTAAGTCTACTATAAATACAAAAAAAAAAAAAAAAATTTAGCTGGGTTGGTGGCAGGTGCCTGTAAT
Organism: Macaca thibetana thibetana; assembly: GCF_024542745.1. Classification (NCBI taxonomy): domain Eukaryota; kingdom Metazoa; phylum Chordata; class Mammalia; order Primates; family Cercopithecidae; genus Macaca; species Macaca thibetana. The sequence continues at coordinate 21,562,523 of NC_065579.1, read as the reverse complement.
TCCAGCTACTCAGGAGGCTGAGGCACGAGAATCACTTGAACCCGTGAGGTGGAGGTTGCAGTGAGCCGGAAATTGTGCCACTGTACTCCAGCCTGGGCAACAAGAGTGAAACTGTCTCAAACAAAACAAAACAAACAAACAAACAAAAAACTGAAAACAACTCAAATGTTCATCAGTAGCTGAAAGGAAAAAAGCACTGCTCAACAAGGAAAAAAACAAACTATTATCTAATGTAAAAAAAAAAAAAATGATGGATCTCAAAATAATTATGTTGAGCAAAAGAAGCCAGCCAAGGAGAATAGGCAGTATAAAATTATATTTATATAAAATTCTAGGAAATATAAACAAATCATCGTGGCAGAAAGTAAATCAGAGTTTGCCTGTGGTCAGAGGATGGGTTGGTGGGGAAAGGCAGGAGGGAAGAATTACAGAAGAAGCTTTTGGATGTGAAAGATACATTCATTATATTCTTTGAGATAATAATTTCCCAAGTGTACACATGTGTCAAAATTTATAAAGTTGTATAGTTTAAATATTTTCAGCTGGTATATGTAAAGTAAACCTTCTAAGAAGCTATAAAAGTGACCCATAAAAACACTAGCATAATGGCATAGATCTCTGTTAAAACCTCTAATTAAGTGATGCTTACTGACTTTTATCAAATTATACATGCTACCTAAAACCATGCACCTTACGTAAATTTGTATATACCATTTGTATCATCCAAAACAAATACTTATTGGTGCAGAAAAACCACACAATGCTTGAGCCCAATTCTAGCATTATATTTTCAGAAGTGGGAAATGAAAAAAATATGTAAATTGTGAGGAAGAAACTAGACAGATTCTGTTCTTTATGATTTCACCATTAACCTTGTATTAGAGAGGACAAATTTGTTTGAAAAAATTAATATCAGATCCTCCAACTTCTGAGATCTGACTGGGCTCTTGAATTTTCAGAATATTGCACTTGGGTCAGCTGACTATGATCATCATCCTCACCCAACTAAAAGGCATAAGTGCTTCATTTGTGCAGAGTTGACACTGAATACAGAGCATATTGAACACCGCACACAATTATCCCCATCCTCCAGGAATGCAATGTCTCAGAACATGTGCAATGTCAAAAATGAATGGTCTTGTCAAGATAATTCTCAGCACTGGATATGTGGCAGGAGCTTATCTTTTCCTTGGTGCTACTGGGTCAGTGGAGGGCATCAGTTTTAAGACAACCCCATTGGCTTTTGACAAAATGATGTATTTGCGGGCATTTGCCTTTAACATTTTTCTTTTTTGCTCAGGCTTTTAGCTAAATGTGCAAATAGCTTTTCCAATCAGCTTTGTATTTTCCTTCTGTTTCCCAACTATTCCCCACCCCAGTCTCTAGTAAGCACCGCTCTACTCTATGAATATGACTTTTTGGATTCCACATATAAGTGAGGTCATCTGGTATTTTTCTTTTCTTTTCTTTTTCTTTCTTCATTTTTTATTTATTTTTATTTTTTTGAGACGGAGTTTTGCTCTTGTTGCCCAGGGTGGAGTGCAATGGTACAATCTTGGCTCACTGCAACCTCCACCTCCTGGGTTCAAGCAATTGTCCTGCCTCAGCCTCCAAGTAGCTAGGATTACAGGCATGTGCCACCACACCCAGCTAATTTTTTGTATTTAGTAGAGATGGGGTTTCACCATGCTAGTCAGGCTGGTCTTGAACTCCTGATAGCAGGTGATCCACCCGCATCAGCCTCCCAGAGTGCTAGGATTACAGGCATGAGCCACTGCGCCCCACTGGTATTTGTCTTTTTGTGCCTTGCTTATTTCACTTAACGTAAGTCCTCCAGATACATCCATATTTTTGCAAATGGCAGGAACTCTTTCTAAAGCTGAGTAATATCCCATGTGTATATACTCTACATTTCCTTTATCCATTCATCCATTCATCCATTGATGGTTGATTCCATACCTTGGCTATTATAATGTTGCAATGAACATGGGAGGCTGGGTGTAATGGCTCATGCCTGTCATCCCACCATGATTACGTTGAAAGGTCGAGGTAAGCAGATTGCTTGAGCCCAGGAGTTCAAGACCAGCCTGGGTGACATGCGAAACTCTGTCTCTTCAAAAACAAAATAATAATACAAAAAGAAATTAGTCAGGCATGAAGTCATGGTAGTGCACACCTGTAGTCCAAGCTACTTAGGAAGATGAGGTGGGAGGATCACCTGAGCCTGGGAGGTCGAGGCTACAGTGAGCTGTGACTGCACCACTCCACTACAGCATGGGTGACAGAGTGAGATCTTGTCTCAAAAACACGAAAACAAAACAAAATATGGGAGTACAGTGCAGTTGATATCTCTTTAATATACTGATTACATTACCTTTGGATACATAACCATATTGGGATTGCTGGATTATATGGTATTCTCTATGTATATTGACATCAGTAGCAGATAATCCTAAGGCAACCCAAGGTATGTTTGAAAATTTCTAGGCTTTAGATGCAGCACCTAGAAGACTGGGACAAGGTCTGCATCACTTCTACATAGTACATTTCTTGGCATGAAGTACTCCATGAATGAATCAATGAATGAATGAATGAATGAATGAATGAATGAATGAATGAATGGAATAAAAAGTGTACTTGTTCTTCAAAAAAGTATGTTCCAGATATGTAAATGGTTTGCATTTTGTATTGTCTACTGCTACATAAAACACCCCCAATAGTGCTCAGCTTAAAACAATGAACATTTATTATTCTCACAATTTCTTTGGTTCAGGAATTCAAGAGTGGCATAGTTGAGCTACCTGGTTTAAGGTTTCACATTATATATTGCAGTTAAGATGTCAGTCAGGGGAACTTGCAGTGAGCCGAGTTCGCGTCACTGCACTCCAGCCTGGGCAACAGTGCAAGACTCAGTCTCAAAAAAAAAAAAAAAAAAAAAAAAAAATGTCAGCCAGGGCTGTCATCATCTGAAGTCTTACCTGAGCTAAAGGACTCTCTTCCATAATAGGTTGTTGGTAGGAGGTCTCAGCTCCTCACCATGTAAGCCCCTTTATACAGCTTCATGGATTCTTTATGATATGGCATCTAGCTTCCCCAAGAATGAATGGTCCTAGAAAACAAGGTGGAAGCTACAATGATTTTTATGACCTAGCCCATAAGTCACACCCCACCATTTCTGCAATCTCTTATTGATACTCAGGCCAGTCCTATTTACTGTTGGAGAGGACTAACAAAACCATTAAATAGCAAAAGAGGAGAGTCAAGAACACTATCTTGGAGTCTGTACAGGACACTATGCTTCAGATTCATTAAACCATTCCACTATCTATTGTGACACTGACACCTACACACTCCTTGAACTTTGTCAAAAGCATCATGTTCACTATCACTATGATTTTGTGCCCTTCATTTACCTGTGTATATTAACCACAGGTTCTTTTGGTAGGTACTCAACAAAAGGAATCGATGAACTTTAATTGAAAGACAATAAATGTGTGTACTGATACTGTTGGTACTCCACTCAGATTCACTCTGATCCTAATCCTTTTTACTACTTTTATTAATTCCTCTTCTGGCTTCTCTTTGCTGTTGCCTGCACCTGCAGCTCTTTTTGAAAGACTTCTTTCTAGAGCCACTTCACCTTCCTACACAGAGAGCTGTAAATGTCTGAAATTCTATGTCCCCTTGGGGCCATTTTTAGCCAGTAACTGAATGATGTGAGAGTATGAGATTCTAGCTCACTGGCTTTGGGTTAAAGGTAAATTATGAATGACTTACTAGAGATTCTCTTTCAGAATATGACTGAAGCTCTCTGCCTGATATCACACCTTGTTTAATTTCTTCTTCTTCACACCCCTACATGCCACACATTCCAGTTTCTCCTGAGATCCCTGCCCTGAAAAAAGATTTGCACATGAATCTTTGTCTCAGATTTTGATTCTGGAAAATCTGACCTAAGAGAAACTATATGCTTATAGCCACAAGGAATGGAAAATTCAACCCAAACAGGTTTAAACAACAAGGGAGGTTTATTGGCTCAGATAGCTAGATATTTTTGTGACAGGGAAAGTCTCAATGATCAGTGATGACGTGAAGTACACGTTGTCTTTATGTCTTTCTTCCCTCCCTAATGTTTCATCTTTAAGCTGCCTTCCCACATGGTGGAAAAATGGCTGCAGTACTACCAGCCTTTACATCAGCAAAACATCATCCCTAAGAGGAGAAGCCATCTCTTAGGATAGCTTCTTTACAAAAGCAAGAATGATTTTTCCCAGTTTTCTGAAAAAAAAAAAAAAAAAAAAAAACACCTTGTATCTTTTTTTGTCTTGATTTGGGTCATGTGTCTAATACTTTACCAGTCTCTGTGAACCAACGGATGACCTGGTCTGGGTGGTCACTATGACAAAGGAAATAGAGATAAACGATTGGATTGGTCCCACCAGCGCCCACTTCTGACTTAAGGGTAGGGTCATCTTATCCACAAAAACAGACAACTGAATGTCAACCTGGGTTCTGTTAGAAAGTCAGAATTGGGGGCTAGATACTAAACAGGCAAGAAATAAATGTTCTATCTACTCCACTCTGGTAGAGTCTTAGGAAGAGTTTCATGACATTGGCTTTGGAATGGAAAGAAAAACCAAGACCTCAACTCTCTGGAAGAGCACATGGACCCTGTATTAGACCGTTCTGACACTGCAATAAGGCACTACCTGAGCCTGGGTAATTTATGAAGAAAAGGTGTTTAATTGACTCACAGTTCCACAGGCTGTGGAGGAAGTATGGCTACAGAAGTGTCAGGAAAATTACAATCATGGCAAAAGGCGAAGGAGAAGCAGGCACATCTTCACATGGCAGAGCAGGAGAGAGAGAGAGAGTGCGGTGGGGAGTGCTACACACTTTTAAACAACCAGATCTCCTGAGAACTGACTCACTATCACAAGAGAAGCAATGGAGAAGTTTACTCCCATGATCCAGTCACCTCTCACCAGGCCCCTCCTTCAACACTGAGAATCACAATTGGCATGAGATTTGGGTGGGAACACAGAACCAAACGACATCAGACCCTCTTTCTAAAGTTCTACCGCCTTAACATTTCTCAGGACCAATCAGTTTTGCTCTCGGTTTCTTCATCCAAATATTAAAATTCCTCAGAGCACAACTTTGATTGGCACAGCTTTGTTCAATCATTATGACCAAAGGGATAGGATCATCCAGTAAAGGCATTGCTACCTCAGGTCCACTCTTACATGCTGAGGCCATTCCCAGAAAAGGAAACATGGCTGTTGGAAAGGCATCTCCTCCTGGAGGTGGTTATAACCATGCAATGCCCTTAGGGATAGGAAGCTAATTAGCCTCTGATTGGATTCATCATCTTTCTCAGGACTACATTAACACCATTAGAAGCCCTGAGGTCTGATTACCACACCTCCCAAATCACCACTTATAATTCAAAGTGGAAACAATTCTTACCATAACATCAATGTGGAGATTTGATAAAATTGTGTGATTTTGCATGTTCAGAGTTTCAATGCTTTTTTTTCTTATTTTCTTAAAGCGCCATTAGTACTCTAAGCCTTAGTTTACTGTTCTTTTTTAGTGATCCAACATGGATTGCTCTCATAAAGTATGCTAAATAATTCAGAATCAAACTCAATGAATACAGTAAGTACATAGTGAAGCATGAGTAGGGGTACAGGAAATGCAAGAGTGCTGTCTCTTATGCTGCCATTATTAAAGAACACTGTACCAGGCCCTGCTGATGACCCTCCCAATTTTGTCAGTGCTCACTATGTCCAACACTCCAAGGGTTTCCTCCTGCTTGCACCTGCAACTTGACATCTGAGTATTTTCTCTGACCAAAGAAGTATGCTTAGCCTAGGCAGAGTCCTGTGGAGTTAATGTCCCTGGAAACAATTTTTGGCCAATAAGGAATGTGATGAAAGTTAAATAGTCTACTTCTCACGTGGGACAACTGTGGCAATTCACAACCATCTCCCAGAGTCTCCCAGCAACACTGAGCCTCATTTGATTACATTGGATTTTTCCCTTCCTGGACTCCCTTCTGTTCTTTTTGGGTGATCCTCAGGATTATCTTTCAAATAAACTTCTTGTAGTCAAATCATTAAGTCAGAAGTCTGTGGGAACTCGACCAAAGACAGACTCCAGGGAGAGGCTATAACCAAGGGATGGCTGTGGCCTGGCCACTTAGAACTCACTTAAGTTCTATTTTCTAGATGAGGTGATAAATTCAGACTAGGACACAACCTCACAGGAAGAGAAACTAGACTCTCTCCATACACTGTCATGATCAGTGTTTTAGTGTTAAACTCTTATCTAAGTATACATTACTACTGATATGCCAGAAATTCAATGAGTAATTTTATAGTGAGACAGGGTTTGTTCTAGGACGCAGTATACTTTTCTGTCTATGGTGCCCCATCAAAGTGCCTGAAGCCCAGTGAGTAATCATGAAGTTGCTACACTGACATTGATATAGAACAAAAGGAAATAGGTATTTGTAACATCATTTATCTGGGCCATGATGATGTCTGATGAACCTCCCCTGCCCTGCAGTAGAGACCTCTCTTGGCGAAATTCTTGTGATCCCCAGGTTTCGAGGCTCTCTCTGCAACAATGGTAAACTGTTCAGTTGGTATCTCAGAGTACAGCAGATTACCGCTTTTAACTGAAATATTCCTTCTCCACGTGGAACAACCAATCTATAATCATATTCCCTGGCATGCAGTCTCCTCTGCATAGTGTGGGCTCTTTCTTATTTTCACTCCTTAAGGACAAGTATTTTCATTCCATCTTTCCAAGTATTGAGTAGAGACCTCACTATTGCCTACGTACAATTTTTTTAAAACGTTTTTATACTTCATTCTCTTCCAAAAATAACTTAAGATAGCTCAAAATAATGCATGCAACACCACGAGAAAATATAAATTAGAAAAAGGTGATGGAAAATATAGGTAAAATCAAGGGATATGTCAAAAAATGGTGCTAAAATGATATCAAACCAATATGACAGGGCATTTTTGACTCTTAAGTTTTCTTAACACTGTTTAAGAGATTAAATCTACAAATATAAACTCACTTGTAGAAGTTCCAGTGTTCCTATCTCCTGGAAACCAACGTTTGTTCTCTATCTGGGACACAAGATCTTTTGCTCATCCACACAGGAGCCTCCACTGAATTGAAGGTAGTGTATGTCCAAAGCACTTACAAGTGTCCTTGCCACCTTCAATCAAAACAGTCATAACCAAAGTTATTGTTCTCCTCCCCTTTTTGGATCCTCTCCACCAAGAAGAAACAGAATCAGAGAAGTGCCATGAAAATAAATAGAGCTAGTGTTATGTATTTATTTCCAAGGCCTTTACTTCTGACAAACAGTAGCTGAAGCCTTTTATCATTTGAAGATACTTAAGCTGAAATTATGAATGGCTTTGCTATTATTCAAATAATGCAGGCACTTTCACTTCCCTCCCTTTCTATACCCTCTTCCCCATTTATATTCATGGTGACAATTTCTAGAGCTTTTCTCTTTGATTTCCTTACAATGAAATTCACCAAGAGGAGAGCAGAGAGGTTTTTAAGGGGAACTGGAAGCTTGACAGATTACGACGATTTAAACTATTTTAATTAAGTCCTAAATGCTTTCAGAGTACACAGCAAACCAACAATAATAACAAAGAAACAGGAAAAGGGCCTCAGCTTTATGGTTAGCAAAATAAATAAAATGAAGTAAACCTATTCTGTTTAATACAATTTTTTTTTTTTTCTCATGCTGTGCTCACATGAACGTGTCCTGGAATTTTTGTTCTTGTTGTTATGTGTACTGCAATAGAGCTGTCCAAGCAGCAGCCTTCTCTTCAAATCTTGTCTCTCAGATATGAGGTTGTGGCACGCTGAAATGCCTATCTTCAGCTTTCATTTGTTGTAAGAAAAGATAACTGCATTTCAGAGATGCATACAAATCTCACCTTTCAGGCCAAGCTGAAAGCTGCCTGAGTCCATCTGATTTCCACACACAACCTGATCACAAACTGAAGTGACCAAGGAGCTACTCTTTGACATTTCATTTTAACAATTTTTCTGTTAACATAGCAGTTATCAAAACGGTATCAATCTCCGAGGCATTTTTTTTAAGTAAAGGAATACATGCCATTCTGAATCATTTATTTAAAAGTGCCAAAGCCATTCTGAGGGGTTTTAAGATATAGAAAAGTGTTTCCAAAAATAAACCAAAACTTCCTTAATAATTCTCAGTTTCCTACCTCTCTATAATGGTGGTAAGGCCAATAGCTACCACGTAAGACTGATGTGAGAATTAAAAAAGAAAATAAACATAAAGTGCTTTGTACAAGATCTGACAAATAGTAACGACTCATCTAATTAGTTATTTTTATTAGCAGCATCTTCTTTTTTATAATGACCATATGTTGAGCACACATTCTGTCATGTGCTATAAAAGCACTTTTTTGTATTAATATAACTATCTATTACCTTTACAAGAGCCCTGGAAAACAAGTTCTGTAAAATTTGCCTTTTTCTGATTATGGAATAGTATATACCCTTTGTAGAAAATATAGAAAATGGAAAAAAAAACTGTGCATAAGAAAATAAAATAATCTATTATCCAGAATTAATCACTTTTAATCTCTTAGTATATTTTTTCCCAATTATAGCCTTTACATATATATATATACATATACTTCACATAATTGGAGCCATGCTGCAAACAAATGTGATCTCTCTTACTGACTTCCTTTATAGCATGAGACATTTCCTAGAACACTGCATATTTTAAAATAATATTGGCTATTACCCACGCCATTGAAATAATGCATAATAATGTATTTAACGTGCTGCAAGGTAGCTAATGTTGTTCCCAATTGGCAGCTGGAGATACTGAAGCTAAGAAAGCTGAGTGATGTGCTGAGACAGAATAGCTTATGGGGAGGAGACCCAGGATTCAAAACCAAGTCTGTCTGACTCTAAAACAGATGCTCGGATGCCCTTTTTAAATGTCATTGACCTATCCTGGAGGTCACCAGCAGACATTTCTGTACATCCCCATGGCTTTTTGTCACTCTACAGGAAGCTTGCTTGGCTCCTATACGTCACAGCCTGGAAGTGCCTAGGAGCTAAGGTTCTAGGAGTACCCCTCCCAGGATGCAATGGAAGTTGGTACCTAAGTACCTGACATTCCTCACCCCCTAGTGGAAAATTTCAAGGAGTGTCCCAAATAGTACCCAGTGGGATGGAGCATCTGCTGCTCACAGTAGTAACCTCATTTGTACACGCTTTATGGTTCTACTCCCTCCCTGTTTTCCTTTCTCACTCCCTTACGGTGCTTCCCAAGTAAACAATGTGAGCAAAAATCCTTGCCTGAGTGCTTCCTTTTGAGGGATAGTCAAAATAAGAGAATCTCAGTAACACTCTCACTCAGAATCCCTCAGAGTTGCTTGGGATCTGCCCCACAAACACTCCTTTGCTTATCTTACCATTTCACTATTAGATGAATCTTTTTCTGGTGACCACAGCATTTGCAATATAATGATATTCATGCTTATCGGCTTCATGGCTTAGAAAGTATATTAGTCCATTCTCATGCTGCTATAAAGGACTGCCTGAGACTGGGTAATTTATAAAGAAAAGAGGTTCAATTGACTCACAGTTCCACGTGGCTGGGGAGGCCTCAGGAAACTTAGAATCATGGCAGAATGGGGAAGCAAACATGTCCTTCTTCACAGGATGGCAGGAAGGAGAAAAATGAGTGAAGGGGAGAAAAGCTCCTAATAAAACCATCAGATCTCATGAGAACTCACTATCACAATAATAGGATAGGAGAAACTGCCCCCATGATTCAACTCTCTCAACCTGGTTCCTCCCATGACACGTGGGGATTATGGGAACTACAATTCAAGATGAGATTTGGGTGGGGACATAGTGAAACCATATGAGGAAGTTATTCCATTTTTTTAGTTTTATTCTTCATAGCAAACCTATTAGGTGAGCATGTTAGTTCTTATTAGGCCCATTTTATAGATGAGGTAAAATTGGCCCAGATAGGTTAGTGATATCATTTAAAGTCTAAAAGAAAGTTTGTGACTATTTTCTGTTGAATCCCATTACATAGATTCTCTATTATGCACCTTGGCTTGCTCTATATTTCACAGTCTGGAATAATATGGAGAACTATGACTGAATGATAATCAGAGAATGAATAATGATCATTGATTAAAAATAAATAAGATTGTTATAGTGCTTAATACTGTTAAGTTTTAATGTTTTTCCCACAAATTCAATAAATTAGTAATACAGTTTGAACAGCAAGGTGTTTAACCTTATCTGCTAAAAAAAAAAGATAAATAAAATATGAAAAATAAAGGTCACAGTTTAAAAATGTAACTGCCTCTCCCCTTTTTGTATACATTTCTCCCCTTTAGAAAACTTCCTGTTAGAGCTAATTAATTGGTCAACATAAGATCATGTGCAAAAGGTACTGTATTCTCTGTGGAAAATTTTGAATTGATAGCATAAGATGGAGTTGCTTTGGGCAAAAGTCTGAGATTTCAATCACACCAAAACTACAGAGGAGTTATTAACATGTATAAATAACAACCAGCACATCTCTCACGAACATGCAAAACTTATTGATTATCTCTTCTCTTGAGGCTGTTCCCCAGATTGCAACTCTGTGTTCTGTTTTACTTAGGTTCTCAATCTTAAAGAATCCCATCAGTCCTCCCATTTCAGACTACACTCCTTGTGGATCTTTCTTAATCTAAAACTGAAGATCTCTTATTTTGTTTGGACTCCAGCCTCTTATCTGTAACTACCAGCTGGAAATTTTAATTTAAATATCCTAGTATGGCTTAAAACTCAGTATGTGTAAAAGCAGACTTTTGAGTTCTTTCCCAACATGACTGTCTATATCTATATACTCATGTACTCTAAAAATCTTGTGTCTCCTTTGACTCATTCTTCTTTGTTCTCCCCTCCCAAAGACTAATTCTATCATTTTTTCCTATTCAAAATGGAATACCATTGCCACAACATCATATAATTACCTCTGCCTGAGTCACATCAACAGCCTTCCTTACCCACTGAGCCCTTCCCTGTCCTCCAGTTTCATGCTCCTTCGTGTATCATTGGGGCATTGGACCAAATCCCCCACTGACTCCATGCAGCAAGTATAACTTCTTCTGTTGGATTCTCAAGATCCTTTCTAATATGTCCCCATTTTGGTCCAACTCTATTCTTTTCATTCTGCTATATGTACTTTCAGATTTGATCAGTGTCCAAAGTCCCAGAGATCTCTGGTCACTGATCAGAGTTCCGCTCACTTTTTTTTCCATTATTTTACACAGGTGCATAATATAGAGGTTCCCTGAAGTCGGGGTTTAATTCCTATTCTCTGTTCATAAATGTGCCTATCACAGTGTTAAGCACAAGTAGAAGCTCAATAATTATTCATTATCTCATTAAGTTAATGTCTACAACATGATTTTTGAGAGTTAAGGAGTGCATATTTCAGGTGCCAATAAAAAAAAATCCACTATACTGGATATGCATTACAGTTGGTGCAATGCTTCAGGGTTTATTGGCTGGGAGGGACTCTGTGGCCCACTCCTCAGGCAGAAGTACATTGTTGCTCAAGCCAATGATTTGGTTGTCAGAAGGCACAAAGTCCAGGCTCAGGATCTAGTGGGTCAACTCTCTAGTTTCTGATCATATTCCATATCAAGATGTTACTGATTTACCCTGGAACAGAGAGGGGAAGGATAGTATTGGGGGTGTCTTGCCTCTTATCCTCTCTGTCCACTCAACCAAGACCTCATTCTTGCTGAGTCCAATTCTGTTCTCCTGGCTGTAGAAAAAAGAACAAAAAATCATCTTGTACCTGGAAACAGGAAAACAAATACTGCATATGGGCTCATATTATAAGTTGTATCTTTTATATATGAGTCGCATTGCTTGAACCTGACTACTTAGAAACAGGGTTGAATTCAGAGTCAGTGGTCCCCAATCCTGGCTGTTGATCAGTGTCTTGGAGGGAGAGAGGTTGGATTCAAAAACACTGATGCCTGGGCTCCAACAACCACAGATAAGGATTTGGTAGCTCAGCAGTGGAGCCCAGGCATATGCAATTTTTAAAAGCTCCCCTGGTAATTGTGAGCATCCGGAGTTGGAAACCGTTGTTCTAGATGTAGCAGCATGAGGTGAGTGAACATTAAAATTCCTCTTCTGTGTTAAGAGCCTACAATTTGAATGAAGAAACCCATTGCTGTATCAAAGAAAGTGCTTCTGGGCTAGGAAACATGGCTTGATGGAGGAAGATTATGTTCTATATCCCATATCACTCATTTTGATTATCCAACATCGTAGGCTGTAATACAGCTATATGCTTAAACTACTCTCCTTTAGAAAGTTAAAGGAAATAGACCTGTTGGCTTGTATTGACTGAGGATTTTGAATGACTATAACTTGCAAAACCTATTGACCTCATACATTGTAGCTAAGAAGTATTTTAAGCCTAATCAGAAACATCCTTTTAAATCTTTTCAAGTCAATAAGGTTCAACATTAAATCAACAAGTAGAAGAGGTTCAAGTAGAAATTTGTCAAACAAGGACAAATTCAAATGATGTTCACTTAAAGGAAATTGATATACAAAGAGGGAAAGAGAAAACTCTACTTTCTCAAAATAGTGAACGTCATAATTTCCCTATATTTCCTGGAATGCCTATCATCTTCTCCTGTGTTCCCTTCCATTTTCCTATTCAGATAATATGTTTGTATTTCCATATGAAATGTCAGATTACATCACTCGGCCACCCATTACGGAAGTTACCTGGAAATATTTTGATCTTCCACAGAAAGTCTTTATGCATTCTTGCCACCACCATTAGTGTGTTTTCAACTTAAAGTATCATCAAATGAGTTTTCACTTTGAAATAAACATAATCGTTCTTAGAAATGGAAGAAAGTGTTGTTTCAGAAAAGAGCTGACTCTGTGGCTGGGCTCCTGGGAGTGTCCTTTATAGACCATTGGTACTTACCCAATCAAAGGACTTCACAACCGTGGAGACTGTTCATTTCAAGGAGCCTTATGGGAAAGTTCATTTTCCACTTCAAAATAAAGCCCAAAGGATTTGAAACTTTACTAGGTATTCATTCATTTGGGTTAATTTATTGCTAGATTTTATTTAGTTAACCTGTTCACAGTCATTTGTACCATAGTCTGAGCTAGTTCATTAACCACTTTCTGCTGTGACCTCCAGCTGTTATTTTCGTCTGGATCAGGGAGAATAAGATGGGTGGAGTCATTTCAGGATGTATCAAATTGATGTGATAACTATGGGACCCTCAATAAAAGGGCAGGAATTCTACTATAGCAATTGAAGATATCTGTCTGAGCAGTGAAGTAGGACCACGTGAGGTCAAGAAAATTGTTTCTCCAGGAGGTCTAACACATTATATAATGTGCAAATACATACACTTAGCCTCTAACTTTCTCTACCTCACTTAGTCACAGACTGGAAAAAGAAAATTGATAAGCTCTTGGACTCTACATGCCTCCATCTGGATTCTTGGGGATTTTCTGAGTGAATTGTGAAGGTCTTGTTTACCATGTATTTGACCATCCTTTCAAAAGTTTTCAACTGGAGCCCAGCATGGTGGCTCACGTCTGAAATCCCAGCACTTTGGGAGGTCAAGGAGGGTGGATCATTTGATGTCAGGAGTTCAAGACCAGTCTGGCCAACATGGTGAAATCCCATCTCTACTAAAAATACAACAATTAGCCAGGTGTAGTTGTGGACGCCTGTAATTTCAGTTACTTGGGAGGCTGAGACACAAGAATCTCTTGAACCCAGGAGGCAGAGGTTGCAGTAAGCTGAGATCACACCACTGCACTCCAACCTGGGTGACAAAGCAAGACACCATCTCAAAAAAAAAAAAAAAAAGAAAAGAAAAGAAGAAGAAAAACGTTTTCCACTGTACAATAGTACTAAAATGGAGAGAGAGAAATGTAGTGTGATTTTTCTTCAGCCTTCCCCCCTACCTTGAGATAGTCCTAGGCAGGATGACGGGTCTGCAGTGTGAACTCTTCCCCAGGTCTGACTGGGCAACCCAGAGGTCTGACCAACTCGAAACAGCAGAAGGGATGTAGAAGCCTAGGAGAAGGTTACAAGACAAGTTTGCAGAAAAGTTGGAATATCACCTGCCGTGTTCTCCAGCTCACTAGGGCATCATTATCTTTCAACTCATCCAAGGTGACCCCTTGGACATATTAGATCCTTTACACAGTCAATCATCAAGCACAATCCATGTTCCACTAATGTTCCATCAATGACTTCTCTCCTCCATACACTATAGCACTTCCACTTATTCAGACCTTCATTGTCACCTGGGATACAGCAGCTTCATTCTACCTGATCTCTCTGTGACCAGTCTCCATCCCTATAAATCCACACCCCACAATATGGCCAAAAATATGTCCTAAAAACATAAATTTTCTTTCCTGAAACTTCAAAGATTTTCTCATCACCCCAGGAGGATTTTCCTAATAATGGGACACTTGGCACTGGTAGCTCTGAGAATGCTTTTAGAGGCCCATGATGACAGCGTTACCTCATGTTAAATCCACAGCAGCAACTTCTCAGATCCCTCTCCATTCTTCTACGGGAAAATTTCACTGTAGGAGTGCTTTATGACTGTCATACTCTTCAAAAACCTGCTCATTTCCCTTTTTAGCCAAGAGATAGTAGGCTTGGGCTCAGAGTTGTCTTTAGGCAAAAGTATCTAGAAAGAGCGTAATAATATAGTTTGGTTTTACTTTATGGGTTTCATTTTCTTATATTTATGACAAATGGTATGGGTTATTATTTACAATGGTAGTAGAATTTTCTTATAGAGTAAGTTTATTTAGTTTAAAAGAAGGTGAGTCCATTTAAAGACCAATTAAGTAAATGGTTAAAGAAGAGATACTGCAGTACTCAGATCTGGCAAAAATTGTGAAGTTGATACTGAATGACTGAAGTTTGGAAAGCCCTGACTTTAGGGGTTACAGTCTATGCTACTCAACATGGCATTTGAGGACTTCAGCGTACGTTCCCACTTCTCCCTCTGGTGACATTGATGACCACCTTGTCCTCTCACTGTATCGTGTCACTGTGCTGAGTGGCACATGCTAGAGTGAATGACTAGAGTCCTTCCCTCCTCTTCACCTACCTGTGACTTCCAATTCTTCGAGTCTCAATTTTTTGTCATTGTTGTTGCTCGAAGAAATCTCCTGACATCCCATCTCCATTGCCTATGACAGTTGGCTTTTCTGGATTCACTTATTCTTACTCTACTATATGTCAAATCCACCCACAGCTCTCACCGTGCTCCCATGGAGCATTTAGTTTAGTATGGCTGCAACCCCTGTAAAGGAATGATGTGCCATTCTCCACATTTGTAATATCTAAGTAATCTCCATAATAATAATACTAGAAAGGAGAACTGTGATGCTAATATCACAGATATGAGAATACCAAGACACAGAGATTAACTTTCTCAAGGTCATAGAACTACAAATGGATAGTACCCAACTATGCCAAGGGAGAAGACAGGGGAGCAGGATACTTTTTGGATAGGTGCTGTTGGTTCAAGGCACACTCAAATGTAAATACATCTGGATATCACCATCTTGACTATTTGCCACCATAGAGAGGAATGCAAAGGCATCAGAGACTGTGCCTGCAGCCAATAGTGCCAAAACTCTTCTCCCTTCTGCCTGTGAGGCACAGATGAAACAGTCTCTGAGTGCACATGGTCCCAGTCCCTGAAAGGAAGCAACTGTGATACTGTGGGAGACTCAACAGCAAAGACATTGACTAGTGCCTATGAACATTGCTGCTGGATACTGCAGGAGGCAGGATGGGAGAAGCAGATTACATTTCCTTCATACTTTAAAATAATTTAATTTTTTCTCATGCAGTCTAAATGCTCACTGCTTTAGACTAGCAGTGTGTTTTCATTTCATTTCATTTGCACTATCTAATTTCTGCTCACATCCACCCTGAGATAGCTAGCCTTTTCATATAAAGTCAGGCATGCTTTCTTAGTCTACAGTTAAGAAAACTGAAGTTCAGAGAAGCTAAATTTTGTCCAAGATCGCACAACTGCTTAATTCTGAGAGCTGAGGGTTGAATCTGAACTGCTGGTCCCGAAACCAATGCTTTTTCTATAATGCCATGTGTGTTCCCATAAGGAAGAGGTCAGAGTTGTGTTGTTTTGTATTCACATTACCTCTGAAAGTGTCATACCAGCTGGCTGGGGATTATTTCTAGTCTAAAATGGTATGGGAAAAGAAAAGGATCACTTACAACAAATCCTAGACTTGATGTCTTCATGAACCACAGTTCAGCAAAACATTCTGCGGAATGGTTGTGTCCAGATTGGCATTGCTGTGAGAAATCATCAGTGCTGCCACTGGGAGCCAGAAAAAAAAATCCTTCCTGGTATGGCCAGACACCCTCTCTGCTTTGTGACCCATCAGTAGGGTCTAAAGTTCAACTCCTTCCTAATTTCTCTTCTGCTGCTCATTTCCCACTAACAAATTCAATCTCAACAGCTAGGGCACTGGCAATCTCAAGTCTCAGCAGCTGGGCTCTGTGCCACTTTCTTCAGACAGTGATGCAGAAACTAAGCATCAACCATGGCAAAAGGCTGGTAGAGATATAATATCTACTGTTTATGATGAAGTGTAGAACATGGAGCCATTCCCTCAGCCCCTTCTGCCCTCTGCCTCAAAGATGGACTTCCATTTCCATTTGATTGAGGGAACAGATTACCTTCCTTGAATGTGTCCATATCCAACTTTATCTTCTACCACACACCCGTGCTTTACTCTCACCAGACTCTTCTACATTCTTCCAGGGGGCTCACGACACTCATGCCCTCATGACCTTTAACAATTTCTTCATCTAGAACGACCTGCCCTATCTTTTCCATGTCTAAAAACTCTGCTTATCTTTAACACTCAACTCAAATACCACCTCTCTGGGGACATTCTCACTGTTTCCTCCTCTATTCCTCTTCTGAAACTCTATAACTCCTTAGTTCTTACACCTCATATCATAGAAGTTACGAGCACTTGCTTTAGAGTCATAGAGTTAGGCTCAAAACCAGTACCTCCAATTACTGATAATAACACTAAGAAGCCCATCAATTGCTCAGAATACTTCTTCACTCATCTTAGAATAGGAATAATAATAAGATCCTCTTCAGGAGACTGGTTAGGAGCTAAATGGCATGGAATAATAATATACATTTATCATAATGCCACAATGTAGATAAAACACTATAATAATTCGTTTTACTTCTTTTGCTACAAATAAGATTTCCCACTCCATACTTTGCAGAGCAGTTACTTGGATACATGCCATACACTCATTGCAGTGGGTTCAGTCTCTAGGCCTCCCAAAAGGATTGAGTGGGGAAGGGAAGAAATGATAAGGATATGAAGATTGAAGCAAGTACAGATTTTTATTTGCCATTTTCTGCACATCAGAAAACTACTGTAGACTCAACAATGTGCTCCTGCTCTTCCAGTTGCCGTCATTTAAGCCAGAATATCTATGAGTTTATGAGTACAACCGCTTCCTCCTCAAGGTCCCTGATACTGTGAAGAATCTGGAATTCCTGATTCCTGCCAAAAAAAGAATACTGCCTGCCAAAGAGGTTGCAACTCTGGATTTTCCCAGTGGGAAGCCATAAAGATTCCTCACCTCATTTCTTAGAGCAATCTCAAGACTAGCGTCTTAAGGCTTTCCTGTTCATAGGTCCTAATTTTAATTCCCAAGACCCAGAAACATACCTGAGAAGTGTTGTCTAGGAGACATTCCAGTGGAAAATGTTAGTCTCTCTGTGAAGATAGCTAATACTTACACAGAACTCACTCTGTACTAGGTACTTTTTTTTTAAAGGGCTTTAAAGAGTCTAACTCATTTAATTCTCATAGTGATCATAAAGGGTAATCACTATTATTATCCTCATTTTACAAATGAGGAAACTGAGGCATGAAGAAGCTAACTTACAAAGACTGCACAGCTAAAAAGCAGTCGAGCTGGGACTCAAACTATAATCGCACCTCCAAGCCGTGCCCCATTAAAAAAATAGGCAGACAGCTGGAAAGTCACTTATACAGATGCAAATTTAAATACTGATTTAAACTCTCTCCTTGAGACTCTGATACACTACCACTTTCCCTAGTACCTGTTCCACCCTCTTCCCCAAACTACCTTAGGTGCCACTTATTTATTTTTCTCTTATCATTCTGCATCCACCTCAATCCTGGATCTCCCCACCCCTACCCAAGACTGTGGACCCTGAAGAACAGATAACATTTTTATTCATCTTTGCCACACCATTGTCTAGCAAAATGCCTGACACAGCAATATTTCGTGAATAAATGAATAAATGATGGAGGCTATATATCTGTCTATTAAATCTATGGGAATCAATCTATGCTATTTCATTTCTAGAGAGTAGGGACGGTCCTTTTTATATCTTCATACCCCCCTAAATGATTAGTAACTATCTCATAATAAAGGCTCCTTGACTGCTAGTTGAAAGAATAAATGAATAAACAACCCTTTTCTGGAAGTCCTGGTAAATCTTGCCCCTGCCTCTTTCTCTGTTCTGTGTCTCTCTAATGCTTTAGCCCTCACAGGCTTCATCTGTGTAGCTTATTCATGTTTAAAAATTAAGATGACACTCTACGGTCTTAGAAATATTCTAGACTCCAACTGCTATTTTTAAAAGGGACAAGTGCAATTGTGGTTACAGATCTATGTGAGGAACAGCAGGAGTTTATCATTTGTTGGTGCTGTGGAATAATTCCAACATTTATGGTTCATTTCTCCCTTTCTCCTTCATCGTGTTTTCTCAGTTCCCAAGCTTGATAATGTCCTGCCATGTTACGAGAAAAATAGTACTAAATCTGATGGCAAGTCTGTGTTTAGTGAGTCCGGAAACACATTCTCTCTCTCTCTCTCTCTCTCTCTCTCTCTCTCTCTCTCTCTCTCTGTGTGTGTGTGTGTGTGTGTCTCTCTCTTCCTCTCTCCTCTCCTCTCTCTCTCTCTTCTCATCAAAAATGGCAGAGGTGGGGGCCAGGGTGTCCTGAGAGTAGTTAACTACCCTCACCATATTGTATCATTAGGGGCACTGTAGAGGATCTAAAAATAAATAATTTAATGTAGCTTTTCTCTTCCTCTTTTTCCTGGTCTCTGAATTGAAGAGAAGATGACTAGAAATGTCATCCTCTACACTCTACATGCCAATATTTAGCTGGTAGGGAAACCTGGAGCCAAGGGGTCTATTGAGTCCCTTTTAAGTGATAGTATAAAATTCTAATAGGTAATAGTAGCCAACCTGCAAGGTGGCCCACAGTCATCTCTGCCTCCTGGTATGCATGCCTTCATACAGTTCCCTCCCATATCATACTAGGGTTGGTCTCTGTGACCAATAACCCAATAACACATGACAGGAGTGATGACATGTCACTTCCAAGATTAAATTCTATATCTGCTGTGACTGTGACTTCCATGTGGGTCTTGCTCTTTCTCTCTCTCAGGTCATTCGCTGTGGTGAAGCTAGCTCTGTGTCTGTAAGCAGCCCTATGAGCATGCCTGCATGGTGAAAAACTGAAGTTAATTACCAACATCCACGTGAGTGGACTTGGCTCTTTGAGCTCATCAAAGCATTGGGATGACTGTAGCCCTAGTAAACATCTTGACTGTAATTTCACAAGAGATTGTCAACCAGAACTATCCATCTAAAATGTTCTGATTCCTGATCTCAGAAGCTGGGTAAGATCATCAATATTTATTGTTATAAGCTGTTAAGTTTTGGAATAACTTGTTTTGCAGCAATAGTCAACTAATGCAGCCTTGTGGTTAATGTAAGGAATTGAAATCAGACTGGGGTTGACATTGCCACATTTCAGCTGTGTGAATTCTGTGGGTTCCTAATTTCTCTGAATTCTGAATTTATCATTTAAAAACAGCAACCTCATCTCATAATACCTACCTCATACAGATATGATTCAATGGGGAAAATACATGTAAACACACTTAGCACTGTGATTGCCACATAGTTCAGTGCTCATCAACTCAACAGTAATTTAAAGAAACTCTCAAAATAAATATAAATATTTCAAAACCCTCTTTTATCGCCATTTGGAGTACAGCTAGTTCTAATGTAAAGCAGTGGAGAAAACATATTTACTAGTAAGAATTCAATGAGCAGTACAGATGAGATGGGCAGGAAGTAGGTGAAAATGTTGGTTGTCTGGTAGTCTAGAAGGGAGCTCAAAGCTTGATTCATTTGCATATTAATGTAAATTCTCACAGAGAGATTTTTAGCTATCCAGTAGGACCTGAACACTGTTTGCACAAAGGCCCAAACCCTGATGAGATGTCCTGCTTGTATAGATTTGAATCTTTTCTCCTTTATTTATGGTTTAGCCTCAGGAAAATCCCCATTAAACATGAAGACATAGTTTCTCATTACACAAATGGAGACACGGAAATGCAGAGAATTTAGCCTCTTGCATCAGGTTCCCAGATAGACGTGCATAGGATTAGAACCCTGGTCTTGTGCTCTGCCTCCGAGTCTCCTACGTCATCTGTGAGTTGCAAGGAGCCATCCCAGAGCAGCTGAGACACATTCAATCTCTTATGCTTGCTTTGCTAAAAGGAGAGTGACTATGAAGCCAAGCATAGCAACTTATGTCTAACACATGTTAAGTACGACTCAGGCCAAATGTATTGCCTGGGAATTCTGCTCAGTGCTCTGATTCTCACTCTCTACATGTCAAAAGTAGTTTCTGCAGAGCATTAGCAGTGACAAACCCTTTAAATCTAATTGCTCCTCAGGTGGTCTGGATGTGGTCTGAGGCTACCGTTAGGCTCATTTCATCATACTGGGGTCACCACTGACCTTTTAATGCTTCGATGCTATTGGAGATACTGTGATTTTGGTGCTGGGATGCTGCTGACCTCTTCACAGTTCTGTGATGCTGAGGTTGCTGCTGAATGTGTCAAGGTTTGGTTCTACAGGGCCAGGAATGTTACTGATTTTCTCATGGTCAGAGGCAGCTTGCTGAAAAGAAAAGCTTTCCTGTGCAGATATTAATGGGAAGGATTTGCCAGCTCCATACTCACCTTGCACGTGAAGGCTCTCTCATGATTACAGCCCAAATTGAAACTCAAGAGTCTGCAATGGTTGCTGGCTTTGTAGAATAATTCTCCCAAGCTGCTGGTTTTACACAAACTTTTTGGGCTATTTTCCCAGGTTTCTCAAACTGGAGCTCCAGATACAAGAATTTGTTAGATACACATAGTTTACAACAGCATGCTCAGAATGAGGACCAGCTAAAGTCACTTTTCTCTGTGCTGGTTTGGGGCATGCTCTGCTTGTTTCAAAGGCCATAGCCATGGAATGCTAGAGAGTGTGGTAAGATTGGCTAGTCACCAGGGTAGTGCTTACCAAAGTGTCTCAGACATGTTTATGTTATTCCTTTATGATCTGCATGCTCACCACTTTAAGTCTTTCCCCCTCCCAACTTTATTGAGGTGTGATTGGCAAGCACTGTATGTATGTAAGATGTACAACATGATGTTTTGATATGTGAATACATTGTACAATGATTCCTCCAATCAAGTTAACCTGTCCATCACCTCACACACTTTAGTGAGAACACTTAAGATCTATTCTTTTAGAAAATTCTAGTATATAATACATTATTATTAACTAGTCACCATGCTGTATATTGTATCTCCAGAACATACTCATTTAACAATTCTGACACATAGTCCCCAATTTCCCCACCTCCTGCCCCTGGTAACCACTGTTATACTCTCTATTTCTAATGATCAACTTCTGTAGATTCCACACATAAGTAAGATCATGGGGTATTTGTCTTTCTGTGTCTGCCTTATTTCACCTAGCATAATGTTCTCCAGGTTCATCCATGTTGTCACAAATGGCAGAATTCGCCTTCTTTTTAAGCCCAAATAATATTTCCTGTAATGCATCCACACATATACATACACATACATTTTATCTATCCTTGCACCTATTGACAGACACTAAGGATGTTTCCATATCTTGCCCATTGTGAATAATGCTGCAATGAATATGGAGTGCAAATATCTTTTGGACATGCTGCTTTTATTTCTTTTAAGTGCCTACTCAGCAGAGGGATTACTGAATCATATGGTGGTTCTATTTTTAATTTTTTAGGAACCTCTATACTATTCTATATAAGGCTTGTACTAATTTACATTTCCTCCAACAGTGTACAGCGATTCTCTTTTATCCACATCCTCACCAACACTTGTTATTTTTTGCCTTTTTGATAACAGCTATCCTAACAAGTGTGAGATAATATCTTGTTGTGGTTTTCATTTGCATTTCCCTGATGGTTAGTGATGGCAAGCACCACTTCATGTACCTATTGGTCATTTGTATGCATTCTTTGGAAAAACATCTGTTCAGATCCTTTCCTGATTTTTTAATTGGGTTATTTGATTGACTGGTTGGTTTTGCTGTTGAGTTGTGTGAGTTCCTTACAGATCTTGAATATCAGCCCCCTATCAGATATACAGTTTCCCAATATTTTTTCCCATTCAGTTGGTTGCCTTTTCATTTACTGATTGTTTTATTTCCTGCAGAAGAACTTTTCTGGTTTGATGTGGTGCCACTTATTTATCTTTCCTTTTGTTGCCTGTACTTTTGGTGTCAATATTCATTACCAAAACTAATGTCAAGGACCATTCCCCTTATGTTCTCTTTTAAGATTTTTACAGTTTCAGGTCTTATGTTTTAGTATTTAATCTATTTTGAGTTTATCATCTCTCTTTCCAAATGTTGCTTACTTAATGAGACCTTTCCTGGACCACTCTATGTGAAAGTGCAGCTCTTCCTCCAATACTTCCTCTGCCCTTCCTTGCTGATCTGTTACTCTTCGGACTTATCACCTTCTAACAAACTAAATAGTTTATTTTGTTTACACTAAAATGTATGGCAAAATATTTCATTTGTTTATTTACTCTGGGTTCTCAGAACCTAGAGCAGTGTCTGAGAACTCAAATATACTAAGTAAATAGTGATTACATTAATTAATATTGACAAAATTAAGAGAAGGAACACATACTTTGCTTTGCAATCTTTTAACATCACTAGTATATTATATCTTCTTAATATCCATGCCTTCTTAATATTCCCTATGCCTTGCCCCATTTTGATCCTCACCTCAGATTGGCATAGTCAGCACTATTATTATTCTCACTTTGATAGAAGTCAGGCTCGGAGTGGTGACATAATTTTGCTAAATTCACACAGCTAAGAAGTGACATAGCTCTGGTGTGAACAGGCATCTGACTGCAATGAGCTGTGACTCTTGAGTGTTTTCTTCTTACTGATGTCATTAGTGACTTAGAGGTGATCCACAGAAGAATTCTGGAAATCAAAGTCTTAGATGCTTTGATGCCCAAACCTTAGTCGTTTTCCCCTTTCTTTTGAAGAACAATACATTAATCAAGTACTAACCACTTTACTAGAAAGAAAGATCAGGAGCACATAGAGAACAAAATCTTCTTTGCTTTTCTTATTAAGCAATTTCACATCTTGGAAAACATCCAGGTGGAAGCATTGGGTAATGCTACTTCAGGCTACTTGGTGGCTTGTGGGGATCCCTCCTACAGTACCCCAGCTGGCTTTGTTTCCCTCTCAGCACAATAATGTGGGGTGTAGTGAGCCAGGCTACCACTGGATGGGGCTCCACATGTCCAGGCCTGTTGCTCCAGAGAACCAGAGATCCATTCAGGGACCTTGGGAAAATGTTTGTTAATAACAGCAGGGAAAGTTCATTGACTCAGACAGATATGGGTTCTGATCTCAGTCTTGTTGCTTGTCATCATGGGACCTTTGTCAAGTTAATTAATGTTTCTAAGTCTTGGTTCCTTAAATAAAAAATAGGGTCAATTCTGGTGCCAGACTGCCTGACCTAGAACTCTGGCTCCTCTACTAGCCAGTTGTGCAACTATAGGCCATACTGTTAATGCTTTGTGCCTTGCTGTCCTCATCATACACAGGTAAAATTTATTATGGCGATGTGAGAATTAAACTAGTTAACATGTGTAAAGTACTTGGAAGAGTGAGTAGGCGTTACCATTATTATATTATCTGACTCCATTGTTTATTATTAGCACCAAATGAGATACATATGTTGTCTTATGTTTTGGCCTCCTCCCGAAGTAGGCCCTGTGATAAAGATTTGAATGCAAGTGGTTTGTCTGGGAGAAGGTCTCAGGAAGCACTGATAGGGGGCTCAAGAAGGAAGAGAGAAAAGAGGAGGCAGGTCACAAAGTATGCTAATGGTCAGGGTCCTATTGCGGACATTAGAGACTCTATTCTGCCGGGGACCCCTGGGAAATAGGGAATCTGCGCCTGAGAGCTACCTCTCCCAAGCGGTGAGGAACGTGCTTATTCACCTAGTCATTGCCATCCATCACTGATTGAGAGTTGCCTTAGCAATATTCATTCCACCTCAGTTCTGAGTTCAGTTTGCAGACAGAGTATGTGCTTGAGGCCAGAAAGGCTATGTGGTGAGCAGCTTCAATATGCACAGATGAGTGCTGAGGGGAGGTGGGGGGACTATAGTCCTGCTACAGGACAAGTGTCAGATAGAGAACCTGGCTTACAATGGGTTTTCAATAAATGTCTGTAACATTCAATCTACTCTTTTTTAAAAAATCTCCTGTGTCCAGGTTCTATTCTTTATGTCTTTTCTGGCTATACAAGGTGATTCCTCCAAAAGGGGTGAGTCAGAGATTTGAGGGCAAGTGGTTTATTTGGGAGATGACACCAGAAGGCAACAATTGGTAAGGGGGAAGTGAGGCAGGGAAGAAGAGGCAGCCAGTAGAAGGTATGTTATAGATCAGAGTTCTGCTGTGGGTGACTGAGGCTCAGTCCCTCAGGGGGACCCTGGGACAGTGCAGGGCATACCTCAGAATCAATCATCTGTGCAAAGGAGCAAGGATGCTGTAGGATGTTTGTCCACCAAGTCCCTGTCAGTCACCGGATGACGGCTGCTTTGAAGCATTATCTCTCCAGTGTGAGGAAGAAACTTTGCTAATCTCTCTCCTTGCCATCATGTTTCAGTGCGTGCTTAACCAAAATTGAGAGCTGTTAAAGCCCTGGTCTACCCAGATTAGGAATTAGAAGTTAGTGATTTTTGCCCAGCTCCTAAGTACATATTCTCTTGTATCAGAAAGCAATGTAATCAAGTTCTGGAAAAGCACAGTACATCTGAGCTATTACTGCTCCACCTTTGGCCTCCTCTTCCCCGTTAAGACACCACAACACTAGGCCTGTCCTTCCTGATCTGCCAAAGGCGACATGTTTGCCAGACCCTGCCTGACTATGCAGACACCTGTGTCATCCCGACAGAGCCTCCAGCAGACTCTCAGGATGAAAACCCTGTTCATCTCAGTATAAATATCCTCTGCCATGTGTTGTTCACAAGCCACATCCACAGGGCAAGCACATCCCAGAGAACTGAAATTCTAGTTGCTGATGCCAAATGCATTTTCAGGAATGCTTTAAAGTTGAACCACATTGAATCAAACTCAGGGCTCACATTTCTGGTGAGCTCACCCCATCCTGGTTGGGTTATGTTAACTTTGTAGTAGTGTAAACACATGGAACCAAGATGAAACAGAGACGGCTCTGCCAGCAGCAGGCTGCTTTAGAGGTGGGGGCACACTCACTGGGAAAAGGTTAGTTGCCTGTGGGATCAGTCCAATGCCATCATCTTCTGGGAACTCGTTATCACAGAATAGCCCTAATGCAATTGGCTTGGGAAGAGGTATGTATGACATCACCTTTGCATGTACTCTTCCTTCTAAAAACATGTAAAATATGTTTTAAATTAATTCCTATTCTCAGCTATTCTTTTTCTACGTCTGCACCCTTTGCTCAAGCCACTCTAGTTTATAGGCTATTCACAGAGTCATCAGCACATTCACACCACAGAATTTTGGCCCGTACCATTCTTCCAAATGGAATGCCTTGTCCCCAGGCAATGCTGCACATCCTGCCCATGGTCCCAACTCAGTTGAGTTTCTAATCTTTTTCACTTCTGATGAAATCAGTTGATCTTTCATTCATGGTCTCATTGCAGTCAGCACAAACTTATGTACTAGCGCTTTAATTATTACGTTTGATATATGCACTTGCTTTTCCTAGGTGAATCATGGACTACCTGAGTGCAAAGACTGTACCATTCTCATCTTTATATGCCACAGAACACAGCACACTCTAGGCACACAATAAATATGTGTTGAATTGAGGACAATTCACACAATGAAATTGAAAGAATATTAATTATCTTAAAAATAACCAGAGAGCACACAAGAAACTTCTGGGGGCACCTCAGACCTATAAGAGACATGGCAAGAACCACAGGGCATAGGTCATACATGACATTCTTAAAATATTCAGAAGTCTTTTTGGAAAGATAAATTTAGACAGATGGAAAAATACCAAGTAACTCTTTGCAGCATATGATTAGTGCCAAAAACAACATAAATAATATTTATTTAAAAGCCAAGGATGCAAAGGAGAGAAAAAGAGAGAGTATTTACAGACGTGACCAAGGATAATCACTGTTGTAAGGTGGAGCCTGAGTTGAGCCATGACGAACGAGTGGAGACTTAGGTAGGTGGAGAAGAAGCTGAGAAGGAGGAGAAAACACATCCACTCACAAAATCTCTACTGTCACAGAGAAAAACCTAAATTCCGCAGTCTGTCATTCAGGGCCTTTCCTATCCAACTGTATAGCTGTACCTACCTATAGTCATGTGTCCATTGAACCAGAACTTCTCAGCACTTAATATGCAAAGGCATGGTTTTATGCACTACAGATACAATGTTGAGCCAGAACAGTTACTGAGCTTGTGTCTTGGTGGAATTGATAGGTGATAAATAAATAATATGTCATCTATGGTGATGCTATAGAGAGTGACAAGGGTGGTCTATTTTGAATAGGATTGTTAAGAAAGTTTTCTCTGAAGAAGAGATACTTGTGCTGAAACTTGAATGGTGAGAATAAGTTAGTCATCCAAAGAAAAGGGGAAGAACTTCAGGTAGAGGAGCAGGAAGAGTCAAAGTCTGAAGATGGTAACAGACCTGTCTTCTTCAAGGGTCATAAGAAAACCATCATGACTGAGATAAGGGGTGTGGTGAATGCAGGTGTATTATAGCAAAATCAAGACAGCACAAAGCTCTGCAGGCCAGAGAAAGGGATTTGGATAGGAAAGCTCTGCAGTATTCCATGTGAGTAAAGGCCATGTCCTGGGTTAGAGCCACAATAGTGGGGATGAAGATGAATGAATGGATTCAGAGTTCACTTCAAAGTAGAATGAACCAGACCTGCTGAACCCTCACCTTGACCCAGTTCATCAGTAACCCATGTTTCATTCCAGCTCCTTTCATCCTGCATACCACACTCCAGCCACAATAGACATAGTTGTCATTTTTTAAACTCTCCTTCTTCCACCCACATACAAACCACATCATGTTTCTAAGATAGAGATTATCATTCATAGATGGTTCTCAGGGCCATCCAATCTTTTTGACCATTGAAATATTATTTTCTCCCCAAAGGCCTCCAAAATCCTCCATTAGAATTTATCTCCTTTCCTATACTCCCTTTTTACTTTATTTATAGCCATCATGACAATCTGCTTTAAGGTGGAAATATTAATACATAATTTTTGTCAGTCTTGGTAGTTAGATTCAACTGAGTGTCTCCCTTGGTACTGCTTTGGATGCAGTAAGCATTCAATATGTGACATATATATATTGAATTTAAATAAATGAAATAAAAGCTAAAAAGTCTGGTTTTTCAGCTTGAAGAACTTAATTCCAGCTTTCCTAGAATAATGATATCCTGATGGTAACAATGATATGATGATGACAATGTTAATCATAATCATAATAATGATACTGGTTATAACTGTTATCCATTTAACACATATGCTGGACACTGTGTTAAGCTGTTTAAAGGTCTCATCCCCACAACAAACCTGTGACACAAGATTTATTATTATTTCCTTTTTCTCGATGAGGAAGCCGAGGTATAAAGAGGTTAAGTAAATTACCTAAAATCATACAGATAATAGGGCAGGACATGGAGTTAAACTCAGTGCCTTTACTCTCAGAAAACTTGCTCTGAGAAAGATCATCATGATGGCTGTTTAAAATGTCAGGTGTTGGGAGATAAAAATTGAGCCAGAAAACAAAGTAGGAGGCTCTTGCAAGAGCTCTGGCAAGAGATGGTAAGTTTGAATCAGTACAATTCCCACAATGGAGAAGAGAAGATGAACTTTAGATGCATTTATGAGGTGGAATTGACAGTAGTTGATGACTAATTGGATGTAATGAGTGACAGAGAGGTAGATGAAGACCATGTCAAGGTTTCTGTTTAAGGCAGTTGGCTATTTGTTGATGGCATCAACAGACTTTGTGGAGGAAGAAAGACACTGCAGAAAAAAAAAAAATAGTTGGACATATCATGATTTGATGTGTTGAGACTGAGATACCTGGGAGGCATCAGTTCTGGCATAACACTTGTAAAACCTTGAATGTGTTGCAATGATATTAATATATTAGGAGATAATTTGAGCATAACAAGAATTTTGCATTTGCTTATGTGTGATTTCATCCACAAAAAAACACTAGGTGAATGCAGAAAACTGCCCACCAGTGAATCAAACTACACAGGAATACCAAAACTTGCACACATGCCTACCTCAAACATCTACCCACTATCCCAGTTTGCAGCATTTGTTTGTTATGAGCCACACCCATCCATATCTGGTTTCACAACTTTCCAACTGATTTTACATAGCCCTCTTTCTACCACTTCAGGGTAACACAGAGTACAATGATTTCAAATCACATTTCTACAAGCAAACTTCAAGCCCTCTTTAAGGTAAAGTGCCATATTTGTGATAGTATTTGTGCATTTATTAACCATTTAATATGTGCAAAATTGTGACATTGCTTTTCTTAGGTTTCTGTCTTTTTCTCTGTGTCATTGTCTTAAGTGTATTCGGCTGCTGTAACAAAATACCATAAATCCGGTGGCTGGCTTATAAACAACAGAAACATATTTCTCATAGTTCTAGAGGCTGGTAAGTTCAAGATCAAGGCATCAGCAGATTCAGAGTCAGGTGAGGATTCACTGCCTCATAGATAACCATCTTCTTATTTGTAACTCCCATCGTGGAAGGGGCAAGAGACCTCTCTGGGGTCTCTTTTATAATCCCATGTATGAGAGCTCTAGCCTCATGATTCAATCACTTCCCAAAGGCTTCACCTCAGAATACCACCACGTTAGGGGCTAGGATTTCAAGATAAAAATTTGGGGGAAGATACAAACATTCAGTCCACTAGAGTTACTGGCTGACTGTTCTTCTAACTCTGATTTTCCACAAGTCCTACTGTTTTTGTTGCATGATTTTGCATAATGTTGGAATTCATAAGTCACGTTATAGCAGAACTGACTGTGTTTGGTTGAAAATGGAAATATGGATCTCAGAAAAGGGACAAGATATAGATTTTGCAAGATTTAGCAGGTCAACGGTAGTCAAGGACATGGAAATGGATAAGAGATCTCTGAGAGAATTACGGAAAAATAAAAAGACTGAGGGCAAGACTGTGGAGAACACTAGCATTTACATGGACAAAGAGCCAGTAAAAGAAATTTAAAATGAAGTACTGTGAGAGGAAAAAGAACCTTGAGAAACAATGCTGGGAAACCATAAGGGAAGGAAATTTCTAGAAAGAAAATACAGTTGTGAAAAGAAAAGTTTGTGCAAATCGAAACTACAATAAGATACCATCTCACATCAGTTAGAATGGCAATCATTAAAAAGTCAGGAAACAACAGGTGCTGGAGAGGATGTGGAGAAATAGGAACACTTTTACACTGTTGGTGGGACTGTAAACTACTTCAACCATTATGGAAAACAGTGTGGCAATTCCTTATGGATCTAGAACTAGAAATACCATTTGACCCAGCCATCCCATTACTGGGTATATATCCAAAGGATTATAAATCATGCTACTATAAAGGCACATGTACACGTATGTTTATTGCGGCACTATTCACAATAGCAAAGACTTGGAATCAACCCAAATGGCCATCAGTGACAGACTGGATTAAGAAAATGTGGCACATATACACCATGGAATACTATGCAGCCATAAAAAAGGATGAGTTTGTGTCCTTTGTAGGGACATGGATGCAGCTGGAAACCACCATTCTCAGCAAACTATTGCAAGAACAGAAAACCAAAAACCGCATGTTCTCACTCATAGGTGGGAACTGAACAATGAGATCACTTGGACACAGGAAGGGGAACATCACACACTGGGTCCTATTGTGGGGTGGGGGGAGAGGGGAGGTATAGCATTAGGAGATACACCTAATGTAAATGACAAGTTAATGGGTGCAACACACCAACATGGCACATGTATACATATGTAACAAACCTGCACATTGTGTACATGTACCCTAGAACATAAAGTATAATAATAAAATAAAATAAAAAAGAAAAGGTCAAATGAAGTATGTTGGTCAAGGAGAGTGAGAGTTAAGAAATAGCCACTGGACTTTGTCACTCAATCATTGGTTCCCCTTTTTAGCCACAACCAGGTGAAGAGAACCTTTACCTAAAAGAGCATAGACATCAGAGCCCTTTAACATTAAATTCAGAGACACAGAGTAGATGAGAAGTGTTTTTTTCAAAAAACAGGGTAAGCAGGATTGGAGGAAAGACGTAAAACGTACCAGACTGAGGCTCAGGAGCTCTGCTCTACTCTTGCATCTGTCACTTACTAGTGGCACGATTGCAAGCATTTCCTCTAGGCAACATTCTCCAGAAATACTTCCTTTAATTATGATGTATCTGTATTAATGGTGTAATTTATAAATCTATCTGGAGCATTTATTGTATTTTTTCCATTTTTATAAAGAGTTGTTTATTTAGCATAAATGATGGGGTAACCACTTCTAGGGAAACCAGGTCTTCTGGATCATAAGGCCAAAAGTGAATCATCACCTACTTGGCAGCAATATAATATAATTGTAGGCAAAACACTGCATTGAAAGCATGAAGAATTGATGGTTAAGGAAGTATACACAGAAAACAGGACCCTTGATCAGAGGTTGGCATACTGTGGCTCGCAGGCCAAATCTTGCCTGCTGCTTGTTTTTGTAAATAAAATATTATTGAACACAGCTATATCAATTTATTCATATATTGTCAATAACTGCTTTGAACTACAATGGCAGAATTGAGTGGCTGCAGCAGAGACCCCAAGATTCACAAAGCCTGAGGCATTTACTATCTGGCCCTTTACAGAAAAAGTCTGCTGGTGTTTGCCCTAGATCAAAATGAACATGAAAGAGCTAAATGAGGCTGTCCAACCAAGGTTAGATGAGTGAACCAAGTTTACCAATCCAAAGTCATGAACTCTTCATTCCACAGCCAAGGTCAAGATCATAAATTCCATAGCCATAGGTTTGCAGGAGCATGAAGAAACTCTGAGTTATTAGTACTGATTATCCAATAAACAAGCTAAACATGATAAAATATTTTTAAAATTCAATATTCAATGTTTCAAAAAGCATTAATATATTCATCATAGGAAAAAATAAAACTTTATTGGAATTTCAAAAATTTATTTTATTTTTTATTGCTTTAATTTAAACTGCATATGACAGGTGAGGGCAGAGACAGGCAACTCCAATTTTTCCATGCTTAGGGCCTCTAAGGTCTTAAATCAATGCAAGGTCTTAATTGTGTCTCGAGGACTAGATGTTAGAGGCAGACCAACAAAAATGCCATCAGCAGTCATTGTAGCTACTTTTCTTGTTGTATTTCTATTCCCAAACCACCAACTGTCTTTTAAGGTTTTGTCATAGCTCTTCCACTTTCCAATAGGCTACCTCAGTATAAATTCAAACTCTATTGTATTTGTCTGTTTTCATGCTGCTGATATTAAAAAAAAAAAAAAAAAAAAAAAAAAAAAGAGGTTTAGTGGACTCACGGTTCCACATGGCTGGGCCTCACAGTCATGGTGAAGGTAAAAGTCACGTCTTACATGGCAGCAGACAAGACAGAATTGAGAACCAAGCAAAAGGGATTTCTCCTTATAAAACCATCAGATCTCATCATTCACTATGATGAGAAAAGTATGGGGGAAACTGCCCCCATGATTCAATTGTCTCCCACCAGGTCATTCCCACAACACATGTAAATTATGGGAGCTACAACTCAAAATGAGATTTGGGTGGGGACACAGTCAACCCATATCATTCTGCCCCGGCCCCTCCCAAATCTCATGTCCTCACATTTCAAAACCAATCATGCCTTCCCAACAGTCCCCCAAAGTCTTAAATCGTTTCAGGATTAACTCAGAAGTCCACAGTCCAAAGCCTCATCTGAGACAAGTAAAGTCCCTTCCACCTATAAGCCTGTAAAATCAAAAGCAAGTTAGTTACTTCCTAGATACAATGGGGGTACAGACATTGGGTAAATACACCCATTCCAAATGGGAGAAATTGGCCAAAATGAAGAGACTACAGGCCTCATGTAAGCCCATAATCCAGCAGGACAGTCAAATCTTAAAGCTCCAAAAGGATCTCCTTTGACTCTATATCTCACATCCAGGTTACACTGATGTAAGAGGTGCGTTCCCATGGACTTGGGCAGCTCCAACCCTGTGGCTTTACAGGGTACACCCTCCCTCCCAGCTGCTTTCACGGGCTGGCATTGAATGCCTGTGGCTTTTCCAGATGCACAGTGCAAGCTGTCAATGGATCTACCATTCTGGGGTCTGGAAAATGGTGGCCCTCTTCTCATAGCTCTACTAGGCAGTACCCCAGTGGGGACTTTGCTCTATGTGGGGGCTTCAACCCCACGTTTCCTTTCTGCACTGCCCTAGCAGAGACTCTCCAGGAGGGCCTTGCCCTTGCAGCAAATTTCTGCCTGGACATCTAGGCATTTCCATACGTCATCTGACATCTAGGCAGAGATTCCCAAACCTCAATTCTTGACTTCTATGCACTGGCAGGCTCAATACCACATGGAAGCTGCCAAGCCTTGAGGCTTGCACCCTCTGAAGCCATGACCCGAGCTATACGTTTGGCCCCTTTTAGCCATGGCTAGAACAACTGGGATACAGGGCACCAAGTCCCTAGGCTGCACACAGCAGAGGGGCTCTGGGCCTAGCTCATGGAACCATTTTTTTCCTCCTAGGCCTCCAGGCCTGTGATAAGAGGGGCTGGCATAAAGATCTCTGACATGCCCTGGGGACATTTTCCCTACTGTTTTGGCAATTAACATTTGGCTCATTAATTATGCAAATTTCTGCAGCCAGCTTGAATTTCTTCTCAGAAAATGAGATTTTCTTTTCTATGGTATCATCGGTCTGCAAATTTTCTGAACTTTTATGTCTGTTTCCTTTTTAAAACTGAAAGTCACCTCTTGAATGCTTTGCTGCTTAGAAATTTCTTCTACCAGATACCCTAAATCATCTCCCTCAAGTTCAAAGTTCCACAAATCTCTAGGGCAGGGGCAAAATACCACCAGTCTCTTTGCTAAAACATAGCAAGAGTCACCTTTACATCAGTTCCCAACAAGTTCCTCATCTCCATCTGAGACCACCCCAGCCTGGATTTCATTGTCTATATCATTATGAGCATTTTTGTCAAAGTCATTCAATAAGTCTCAAGGAAGTTCCAAACTTTTCCACATCTTCCTGTCTTCTTCTCAGCCCTCAAAACTGTTCCAACCTTTCCCTGTTACCCAGTTCCAAAGTCACTTCCAGATTTTTGTGTATCTTTTCAGCAGCACCCTACTCTACTGGTACCAATTTACTGTATTAGTCTGTTTTCACACTGCTGATAAACACATACTCAAGACTGGGAAGAGAAATGATTTTAATGGACTTAAGAGTTCCACGTGGCTGAGGAGGCCTCACAATCATGGCAGGTGAAAGGCACATCTTACATAGCAGCAGACAAGAGAATTGAGAGCCAAGCAAAAGGTGTTTCCCCTTATAAAACCATCAGATCTCGAGACATTCACTATAATGAGAACAGTATGGGAGAAACCACCCCCACGATACAGTTGTCTCCCATTGGGTCCCTCCCACAACACATGAGAATTATGGGAGCTACAATTCAAGATGATATTTGGGTGGGGACACAGCCAAACCATATCAGTCATCATTTTCTGTTACTTTGGGTGAAAAACTTAACCTGTTTCTGCCTTCTGTTTATCATCTATAAAATGGGGATAGTTGTATTTACTCAGGAGATAATCAATTAAAGTGCTTAGAACAGAATCTGGCACTTATCCAAGCATTCAGAAAATGTTAGTTGTTATAAATGCCTATTTAAATTCCCAATATACTTTCTTCAAAGAATATTTAATAAAAACTGAAAAGGGACAGTTGGGATAAATTAGTTTTTTTCTCTATCAATGTTGGATCTTTGTAGTAAAACCATGTATCATGTTCTAATTTGTATAAAATGGTCTTTTATATCCACTATTCTATTCATAAGAATACAAACCACTTTTGAAAATATTTCAGTCCAGAAGGAAAGGAAGAGAAGAAACACTGACTAATATTTTAAGTGGTATGCTATATAATATTATCTACTTACATCATTAGAATAAGCCTGTATTATTCCCATTTCACAAATGAGAAAACCAAGGCTTAGAGTTACTTTTTAGCTTGCTCAAAACACATAGTGGATAGCCCTGCCATGACTTCAAAGATTGTCCTGGTTTCCTTTGGCTTTATCAATGTTACTCAACAAGGAATCATTTTACCTTCCAGAGGACATTTGGCACTATGAGGTTGAAGAGGTGGAGCAGGCATGCCGTTGACATCTAGTAGGTAGAGGCCAGGGTGCTGCTAAATACAGGTATTTAACCTGCATTCGTTTGTTCTCACACTGCTAACAAAGACATACCCGAGACTGGGTAATTTATAAAGGAAAGAGGTTTAATGGACTCACAGTTTTATGTGGCTGGGGAAGCCTCACAATCATGGCAGAAGGCAAAGGCACATCTTACATGGCAGCAGGCAAGAGAGCATGTGCAGGGGAACTCCCCTTTGTAAAACCATCAGATCTCATAAGACTTATTCACTATCACGAGAACAGCACAGAAAAACCCGCCCCTTTGATTGAATTACCTCCCACTGGGTCCCTCCCACAACATGTGGGGATTATTACAATTCAAGGTGAGACACAGCCAAACTGTATCAGTACCCTACAATGCACAGGACGGCTCCAAATTATCTGGCCCAAAATGTGCGTAGTGCTGAGGCTAGGAAACCTTAAGCTGCATTAGAGAATTATTTTAAAAAGAACATTAGTAAAACAAAATGCCTGCAAATAAGATTTCTAAAGGACTTGCTGAAATGGTTTCAGTTGATCGTTATTCAAAGTTATTGGTAAATAGACTCTTTTTAACTTTTAAATTTGATGTTTAACATCTTTTCTTAGTTTTGTCCACTATTCTCTGAGACTTGTTAGTACCGCTCTTTGTAAAAGGCTTGGAGAATTTCAAGGAGAGAAGAAGATGTTATTTGGCTTTACAAATACCATGTGGACATTGCCCTATATTAGCAGAATTCCCTCAGAAAACCCTCAGGATGCCAGACATGATTCCCAAGGCCACTGTGAATAATGCTGTGCCAAGCAGTGATACTTAGGGTAATTTGGGGTATTTTTTTTCTAACTAATTGTATTTGTGATTCACGTCTCTTTGAGACACTGGCAGACAGGCAAATGCTGTTGCTCCCTCATCCAAGTGCCCTTCAAAGTATAGGGGCACTTCTTCCCCAACAGCTGTCATGATTGTTGGTTGCTCCGGTCTCATAGCTGCCTCCTTCTTAGAGAATTGTCTTCCATGGAATGGGAGCTCTTCACCAGGGAGGTGACATCCCATCCTATTGAGCAGCCAAAGGCCAAGGACTGCCAAAGGGCATGAAAGGCTGGTTTCCTTGCTTTTAGGAGGACCAATTCTGCAGTATACTTCATATTCCAGAGCTCTGCATAAGGTCAGACTAAGGCTAGATTCCTGTTAAGACTACATCCTAGTTTAGATTCTTCTTCTGACCCTATTCTGCTTTCTCTCCTCCCCTTCTCTGGACAGTAGCTCCTAATAAAACACTTTCACCAAAATACCCACCACAGGCTCTCATATTATGGAACCTGACCCAAAACACACGGGGTCCATATATCCAAATGATGAGTATTACAGGTGCTTCTTTCTCCATAACAACATTCTCCTTGCTCTGCTACACCTCTGTGGTTCTTTAGCCAGGGGCTTAAAGATGATGTATGGGGACAATCAGAGCTAAGAAAAGTTTGATTAGAGATGACAGCATATTTTGCTTGCTAATCAGAGGACTTCTGGGAGCCTGTCTCTCCAAACTCAAACTTTCCTCTGAAAGAAGTTTGTCTCCTTGGCCTGAAACCAGACCCCAAGGCAATTGCAGTTTTGTCAGACTCCCAGCTCCCATCAAAGTTAATGAAGAGGAATTTTCCTTACTTCACCATTCCTACCGAGTTTACACATTTAATATTGTCAGCACAAAATAGTCCATAAAATTTGGTATCCCTTAATAAGGGTATTAATTATATCTTCTGTGAATAGATCAAATTGAATGTTTCCCCTTTTGTCCATGATACCTGAAGTATTAGAAAAATATCCTGACCTATTTGTAATACTCAGTCCACAAAGGTATGTTCACCAAATAATAAACAGAACAATTAGTACTATTTCTTAAGTATAATTTTGAAAGCAATACTTGATGAGTGTGGGATTTTCTTTTTGGTAATGTTAGGCTTTTAAAATGCACCACCACCAGGGTAAGAGGAAATTTATGATTTTTCTCTCCACTCTGACCACACGCACATTTCTAGCGGGATTTTCTTTTGTCTAAGTGAAAGTATGCATTCATTTGTTCACTCCTTGCACATTATTCTAATAATTTTTCTGTCCAGGCACTGTTTTAGGCACAAAGAGACAAAGATGAGTAGACAAAACCCCTGCCCTCTTGGAGCTCA
The DNA here is from genome assembly GCF_024542745.1 of Macaca thibetana thibetana. Taxonomy (NCBI): domain Eukaryota; kingdom Metazoa; phylum Chordata; class Mammalia; order Primates; family Cercopithecidae; genus Macaca; species Macaca thibetana. The sequence goes on along the minus strand of NC_065579.1, from coordinate 21,525,299 downwards.
CTTTCTCATAGGAAAACAGATAATAAACAGAATACACGAACAAAATAATATTAGCTATTGATAAGTGAAATGAAGGAACATTCAGCAGACTAACCCCTCACTTTAATGAAGGGGATAATAATTTAATAATTTAGTTAAATTCTTAACTAATATTTAACACTTTGGTTAAGATTGTGACTTAATGTTTCTCTAATGAGATGACAATTTAAGTGAGATACGTGAATGAAGAGAGGAAGTAAGATATTTGGGTAATTGGGGAAGAGGTTTTTAGGTAGGCATCAACTAGTATCAACGCCTTGATATTAAAACATAATTGGCAGGTCCAAGAACCATGGGAGAAGGTCAATGGCCGGAGCACAGAGAGCAACATGGAGAGTGGGGTAGGCAATGAACTACTGCATCCTACCAGAGGTGCTAACAAGCTTGGTCAAGTCAGTTCTCCATAACCTCCCCCATGGCAGGAAAATTAGCTTTCTTTGGCCCCAGGTACTAAATGCCAGTAGCACCGAGCTTATCATGACAGCCAAAAATATGCCCCACATATTTGCAATAGTACACTGGGATATAGTGTTAGTCTGAGTGGAGAACTAAGCTTTATAACAAGGAAGTGACATGATCAGGTTTTCATTGTTAAAGTTATTGTGGCTGCTGAGTTGAAAACTGGCTGAATAGGTACAGAGCTGAAGAAGATATACCACTTAGGATGCTAATGCATCGGTCCATACTAAAGATAATGATGACCAGAGCTAGGAGTCATCAGTGAAGGTGACGAGAAGCAGCTGATTTGGGGATCTAGTTTGAAAGTAGAGATGACAAGATATGCTGACATTGGAAGTCAAGTATGAGTGAAAGAGAAGAGTCATAGAAAACTCTAAGGCTTGCTGTTGTTATTACTATTCTTGATTTTGCTTATAAACAAGTGTTAGAAATAATTTAGATAGCTATTTTATCCTCTTTTTGTCATCTTTGCATTTATTGGCACGTTTGTGTGTGTATGTGTGCACACATGCGTGCACATACTTTTACATTTGAAAGTGACTCTATCGCTGGGTTTCTCAGCCTTGGCACCACTTTGTTGGACAGCTATTTTGTGTGTTTTAGGATGTTTAGCAGCATCCCTGACCTCTACCTGCTAGAAACAATTAGTGCCTTCCTGCTTGTTGTGACAATGAAAAATATGTGCAGACATTGCCCAATGTTCCCTGGGGGACAAAATTGCCACTAGTTGAGAATCACAGCTCTAAGCAAAAGTGACAATGAGTCTGTGGCCCTGGTTCTGCCTCTAACTGTGTGTGCTTGGGCAAGCCACTGCACCTCTTGGGGCTCTCTTGCTTCCTGTGTGTTTATCATAAATCTCAGTAAGACGTCTGTTAATCCAAGTTAGAAGCTCTATAAATTGGTTAACCAAGTTCTTTCTGGGGAATTAACTTTCAATGAATTTCAAATGAATAGAACCTCAAAACTATCTTATTAATATAAACATAAAATTAGTTCCTTCTGTGAGAAAAAAAAAATGCCCTTACCAATTAGAGGATTGATTTTGTCAATTTAAACTGTAATCTAAACAGATATAATTTGCTATTGGGCATTCTCAGATCCTTAAATAGCTTCTGTAATTTGCCTATTTTCAAAGGACAGTTGAGGACTTATAGCCACAGCTGTCCGTGTGTGTGTGTGTGTGTGTGTGTGTCTGTGTGTTTTGTGGGCTTTATCAGGCACTTTGGTGCAATAAAGTTTAGTTTTTGGTTGAAAATGTTGATTATAGGCACTGCTGAGAATTATTTTGCTACATCACATTTGTTTCTTTGCCCAATTAGAGCTGTCCATAAATGGACAGATAAAATTGTCAAAACAGACAGAAAGATTTAGTGACAACCTCTTCTAAACTATTTTACAAAACTCCTAAGAAATTTTTGAAACTACTTCCTCTAAGTAATTGTATGATTTTTCTCATCCACTCCAAACTTTGAAGTTGAAGAGTGTTCATCATCTAAAGAAATACTGACATAAATATACTGAGGCTCAGGGTACAAAATTAATGTGCAAAAATCACAAGCATTCTTATACACCAGTAACAGACAAACAGAGAGCCAAATCATGAATGAACTTCCATTCACAATTGCTTCAAAGACAATAAAATACCTAGGAATCCAACTTACTAGGGATGTAAAGGACCTCTTCAAGGAGAACTACAAGCCACTGCTCAGTGAAATAAAAGAGGACACAAACAAATGGAAGAACATACCATGCTCATGGATAAGAAGAATCAATATCGTGAAAATGGCCATACTGCCCAAGGTAATTTATAGATTGAATGCCGTCCCCATCAAGCTACCAATGAGTTTCTTCACAGAATTGGAAAAAACTGCTTTAAAGTTCATATGGAACCAAAAAAGAGCCCGCATTGCCAAGACAATCCTAAGTCAAAAGAACAAAGGTGGAGGCATCACACTACCTGACTTCAAACTATACTACCAGGCTACAGTAACCAAAACAGCATGGTCCTGGTACCAAAACAGAGATATAGACCAATGGAACAGAACAGAGTCCTCAGAAATAATACCACACATCTACAGCCATTTGATCTTTGACAAACCTCAGAAAAACAAGAAATGGGGAAAGGATTCCCTATTTAATAAATGGTGCTGGGAAAATTGGCTAGCCATAAGTAGAAAGCTGAAACTGGATCCTTTCCTTACTCCTTATATGAAAATTAATTCAAGATGGATTAGAGACTTAAATGTTAGACCTAATACCGTAAAAACCCTAGAAGAAAACCTAGGTAATACCATTCAGGACATAGGCATGGGCAAGGACTTCATGTCTAAAACACCAAAAGCAATGACAACAAAAGCCAAAATTGACAAATGGTATCTAATTAAACTAAAGAGCTTCTGCACAGCAAAAGAAACTACCATCAGAGTGAACAGGCAACCTACAGAATGGGAGAAAATTTTTGCAATCTACTCATCTGACAAAGGGCTAATATCCAGAACCTACAAAGAACTCAAACAAATTTACAAGAAAAAAAACAAACAACCCCATCGAAAAGTGGGCAAAGGATATGAACAGACAGTTCTCAAAAGAAGACATTCATACAGCCAACAGACACATGAAAAAATGCTCATCATCACTGGCCATCAGAGAAATGCAAATCAAAACCACAAGAGATACCATCTCACACCAGTTAGAATGGCAATCATTAAAAAGTCAGGAAACAACAGGTGCTGGAGAGGATGTGGAGAAATAGGAACACTTTTACACTGTTGGTGGGATTGTAAACTAGTTCAACCATTATGGAAAATAGTATGGCGATTCCTCAAGGATCTAGAACTAGAAGTACCATATGACCCAGCCATCCCATTACTGGGTATATACCCAAAGGATTATAAATCATGCTGCTATAAAGACACATGCACATGTATGCTTATTGTGGCACTATTCACAATAGCAAAGACTTGGAATCAACCCAAATGGCCATCAGTGACAGACTGGATTAAGAAAATGTGGCACATATACACCATGGAATACTATGCAGCCATCAAAAAGGATGAGTTTGTGTCCTTTGTAGGGACATGGATGCAGCTGGAAACCATCATTCTCAGCAAACTATCGCAAGAACAGAAAACCAAACACCGCATGTTCTCACTCATAGGTGGGAACTGAACAATGAGATCACTTGGACTCAGGAAGGGGAACATCACACACTGGGGCCTATCATGGGGAGGGGGAAGAGGGGAGGGGTTGCATTGGGAGTTATACCTGATGTAAATGACGAGTTGATGGGTGCTGATGAGTTGATGGGTGCAGCACGCCAACACGGCACAAGTATACATATGTAACAAACCTGCACGTTATCCACATGTACCCTAGAACTTAAAGTATAATAAAAAATAAAAAATAAAAATAAATTAAAAAAAAAAATATATATATATATATATATATACTGAGGCTGATATAGGTCCACTTCTAACCTCTCATCAGAATGGAGCTGGAACCGTAGCTTAGAACTCTTCTTCTTTAGGTCTTGAGCTTTGATCACCATAACTGCAATGTCTATTGCTTTGCCAGATGCTGAGGAAGCAGGCAAGCACACAGATTTATGGGATGGGCTATAAAAGTATATTTACAAATAATGGATAGAGCAGAAAGTCAAATGACATGGCTACATATGTGTGCATGTGATGTAAGATAGCTTAGAGCTATTCTCTCTCTCCCTCCGTCTGTCTCTCTCTCTCTCTCTCTCTCCATCTTTCTCTGTGTGTGTGTCTCTGTCTCTCTGTGTGTGTGTGTTCTTTATTTGGATGAGCTATATGCAGAGTTTCTTCTTTATGAAATCTATAGATGCTTTTTTATTAAATGAAAAAGATAAATCAATTTGCTATATTTAACCTTGCATTCTAGCTTCTCTAAGTTTGACCCCTGCCAGAGCCATTTAAGGGAAGCAGAGTCATCTGAATGGAATGTGTCTGCCCCTTTTAGGCTTTTCCTGAATTCTAGGAAGCCAGGGATTTCTTTCCTGACCTTATTCAGTGTTCAATTCTTGATGCTAAATGGTGGATTGATTTGTGGCATTGATTACTTTAAATTAAGAATCTATGTGTTTAGAGTGGTACCAATGGGGCTGGATTTGGTGATTTTGACAGGCATAACCTTGAGATGATGTTCATTATTCCAGTAACAACCAAGCTTCAGGAAAATGGCAGTGATGTGGCCCACCTCAAAGAAGATCCAAGATTTATGGAGCATCTTGACTCTGAAGAGCTCTGTGGAACAGGGCTGTATCTGGAAAGGTGTTTGCATAAGAAAACGGAATACATTCACAGCCTAAGGCAGATCATCAGCATACCTTAGAATCCATTGTACCTAATTATCGGAAGTTCTAAAATTCTCATTGGCCAGACGAATTTCAAAGAAACGATTACTCTTTATTCTTTCATTCAACAAATATTTCAATGACTAATTTTCACAAAGCTCAATGGTAGGTAGCAAGGGAAATATAAAAGTGAATAGGATATACAGCCCACCCTTAAAGAATGTGTAAATTGCATAGGTCAGATGATCATAGATAGTTTTAAGCATATTACATATACATGACAAAATAAAATGTGTTTTATGATAGAGGAGGTGGTCAAACATTGTAGAATAACAAAAAATGCAATCAATTCTAGTTACAAAAGGAACTGTGTGTGGATTCCTCCAACTCCAAACAACTAAATACCCAATTAAAAGTGGCTTAAACCTATTCTGGAAATCTTGTTAAAATGCATGTTATAATTTAGTATTTCTGGAATACTGCCCAGGCTTCTTCAGTTTTAACAAGTTCCAGGTGATATTGATACATCTGGTCCACTGACCTCACTCTTTGAGTAGTAAGAACTTTTAAAATAAGATTTTGTATTATCTCATGTAACCAAAGTTTGGATGTAGGTGGTGGCCTCAGTAAGGACACAGGGTCTTTCCATTGTTCCACTCCCCTATACTGGCTTTTCCCTTAAGGTCTCAAGATGGCTGCATTGATTCTAACCAGCACATATAGACATGGCAAAGCTCATGATTAGTAGGAGAAGAAGGATACTGCTTCTCTTGTGATCTTTTTATAAGGAAAAATGTCTTTGCTAAAAATCTCCCAGCAAGCTTCTTCTTAGGTTTCCTTGACTGGAATCGTGTCTGTTTCCCATTCTTCACTGCAAGGGCATCTGAGAAAGTAGATTTTCAGCCTCTGTAAAGAGAAATCGGCTCTCCTGTGGAAGAATGGTGGACAAGATGATGGTCCTTGGGTGAAAAACCAACCATGTCTGCCACCGTGAGTCTGGGGCTCTGTTAGTCATGGCAGTTCTGAAGGGCTAGAAATGCCTCATTAAGTTAGTACAAGGAAGGGATGACTGGACTCCATTGTATCATGGGTCACTTAGATAACGCCATATACCTTAATTTACCTCAGAATCTTCTCTTATTGGTCTATGCTTCCCCATACCCTCTTGTCTTCTTGATTCAGAGCAGCAACTTTTCTTGCCTGGAGTGTTCATATGGATTGGCTGTGTCCCCAGCCAAATCTCAACTTGAATTTTTCCTCCCAGAATTCCCACATGTTGCGGGAGGGACCCAGGGGGAGGTTATCAAATTACAGGGACCAGTCTTTCCTGTGCTATTCTTGTGATAGTGAATAAGTCTCTCCAGATCTGATGGTTTTATCAGGGGTTTCCACTTTTGCTTTTTCTTCATTTTCTCTTGCTGCCACCCTGTAAGAAGTGTCTTTCACCTCCTGCCATAATTCTGAGGCTTTCCCAGCCATGTGGAACTCTAAGTCCAGTTAAACCTCTCTTTCTTCCCAGTCTCATGCATGTCTTTATCAGCAGTGTGAAAATGGACTAATACAAGTACTGTGATAGAGTCCTAAATGGTCTCACTATTCCCATCCCTTTTATACATTCCCACTGTGTTGAATACAGCTGTCAAGAGATTTCTAGCTTGAAAATGTGCTTGTGATACAATTTGCTCAAAATTATATTATGGCCCCCATATCTTTTATGTTAAAATGTTAACTCTGTATTACAGTCTTCAAGTCTCATTATAATTTCCTCTCTGCTGCTTCTCTAGCCTCACCTCTCAATACTCCCCACTAAAAGTCAAAGTCTTTGATGTTTAAGATGATAAGAGAAAAATTCTGCTGTAACCTATGATTAAATTCTGTGGGTAAACAGTTTTGTAGTAAAAACTTTCTTTTAATATCTCTGCAGGTTATGAAAAGTGATGATTGAACTTCCCTTTACTTGGAACATTGACACTTACCAATCCATCCTGCATGCTAATGCTTCATCATCAAGGCCATCCTTAAATATGGTAGGAGTCTTTAATAGTGAGAACTCCAGAGCCTTTTTACTGCCTGTAGGGGGAAAGTCACTTGGAGTCGAAGTTTTTATTTCCTTAATATTATGCTTAGGTTGCCTTCCCTTTCATGATTTATTAATTTTTCTTTCTGGTTTGTTCCTTTTCAAAATACATGATTTTTATTATTATCTTTCCCTCCTCTTATTACTTTTATCATTCTGCTAGATATAACTCATAAAATATGCACTGTTTCCCTCCCTGTTCCCCACCTTCCAAATATCATAGCTTTAGTAAAAATTACAAGTATGCATATGACATATTTCAGGTGCTTAGTAAATGTTCTTTCCATTCTCTTCCTTAGGCATGTATTGAGCACCTTGTATCTGGTTTGGTGGTAAGGAGATGAAGACCCAATACATGGTCTCAACCTTTAGATGATCACACTTGAGTTTACCAGGACAATGCTAGTTTGATTATAGACATGTTGGAAGAATGTAGATTGAGCATTGAGAATGAGAAGGAAATAGTCCTTAGGTCTGCCTGGAGAATCAGGAAAGAGAGCTCAAGAGGGTGTTAGTGAGAGACACACAAAAGATGAGAAGCTGGCTGAATGAATTGGACACTCCAGGCTGCATTTCAATGAGAGGCACAAGAATGTGGTGAATTTTGGGGAACTGTGAGCATCTAAGCTCAGTTGTACCACAGAAGAAAGAAGAATGACAGGGGGTGAGGCTAGTGAAATAGGCAGACAGGAGATTATAATGAGACTTGTGGGCTGTGTAATGAAGTTAAAATGTTATCATGAACCATTGAAAAATTTTGAGCAAGGCATGTCAGTCACATTAGCAGACTAAAAGGATCACTCCAACTGCTATGCAGAGAATGGAAGGGAGGTAAGGGGAGAACTAGGGATGGTGAGACCTTTTAGGAGAATATTGAAGTACTCAGATGAGAAACAATAATGTTATGATTCAAGACAGCAGGTGGGAAGAGGGGAGAGAGATGGTGTGCTGTGGGCCATTAGATAGTTATTTAGGAGGTACATTTAGTTGCATTTGGTGGTGCACATGGAGGGTAAGGGTGACCTAAAAGTGAATATGTGGTGTGTGAAGAGAAGAATATAGCTTTCAGGTGTACTCATTTTGGAAAGATCTCTGCTTGCTGAAATCGTTAATGGCTCCTTGTATACATAGTTGTGTGCCAAACAAACCCAACAACCTATAAATACAACTCAACCTTGATTCCTGTTAAAACTCCAGCAAGCACCTCTCTCCGTTTAACTCTTGAGGAACTGAGTACCATGGTTCATAGAAGCGGGGCATTGGCTGCGAGTAAATATTGTGCTTTTTCTCTAGGGTATGATCTCTATTTTTATTGAGCAACTGTCAGTAGGCCATGCAACACTGCCAACAACACACTGAAAATAGAATGAAGGCAATTACCTCAGCAAAGATTAACGCAGAAAGTAAAATTGCACTTATGTAATACTCATCTTTCAGCCACTGAGACTAGCCTTCGGTTGGTTTCTCTGTGTCTGTGTGAACATCATAACAGAGCAACAGCATCCGTGCCCATGTTGGAGGAATCTGCCCTCTGTATCACTCCCTCTTCCTGTGTTCTCTAAAGCTTTCCTCGGAGCAGACATCAGAACACTGAACCGCTCCCACTGATGATCTCCCAGCAAAATGCTGCGAACAGATGAGAGATAATATTAGCTAGCAACATATCAGCACTCTTCTAGTGTTTGGCAACTGCTTGTCAGTAAACTTCAGGAAAATGCTTGCATTTTGAGAGAATGTCAGGCCTGAGTGAAACTTTAGAGACATTCAAGCCAATCCTCTCATTTTACGGAAGAAAACACTGAAGCCTGCAGGGATTAGATGGCTTGTCTGTGGTTTCCTTAGTCCCTTTTAAGTTTAGATAAAGGACTGAAATCCCCGCCTCCACTCCCGCAAGGGCATTTCCTCCACACCCTTGGCTTCTTATGATGAAATCAGGACCACAGGGAAAGCTTCCCTGTCAAATCCCTGAAACACCCCCAGTGGGTGGAGAAAACTTTACAACAAAAAAAGAAAATAAACCCCATAATTAGAAACAGAACTGACTCCAGACCAACTAACAGAAATATTGTGCTAGCTTTCACGAGTTCTACGGAAGAAGGAAAAGAAAGCCTGCATCAGCACCTCGAGGCTTACATGTGGGTCTGGTGGAATGCTACCATTTTCATAAAACACACACAAATAACAAAAATGGCCATGATGGGGTGCAAAAGAAACAAGAAAAAACAATTCCTGAGGAGGGCCACATTGGCATCAATTATTGATATCACCTTGCTTTATTGTTTTGCCCAAATCTCTGGCATTGAAAACTGAATTGGCTTAATATGTCTATTAAATTGTAGTAATAGGGATATTAACTACACCTTATCGGGCCAAATCTTACACCTGTAAAGTATATATATAAAATATATAATGTATATAAAATATATATTAATATATAAAGTATATATAATATATAAATATATACTATATATATAATATATATACTCTTTACATTATATATATAATGTGTACATATAATATATATATCTCTCTCCACATGGGCCCCTGTTTTAGTTAGAGGGAGAAGGATGAGGGGGAAAGAGAATATTTGCCAGATACAGTGGTGTCATATATAATATCTCAATTGATTATTACAACCTTAAGAGATAACTATTTTATATTTACAGAGGAGTCACAAAGATAGTACAGAGCTCTCATATATCTTTCACACAACGTTAACATTTTGCATAACCATGTGGGGCTAACTTTCACCAGTTTTTTGAGATATAATTCACCTACTTAAAGAATATACCTCAATGGCTTTTATTCACAGATATGGGACAACCAACAGTTCAGTCAATGCTAAAACATTTTTATCACCTCAAAAGGAAACCTCACACCCTTTAGGTATCATGTTTTTCATCTCCAACTCACACCACAGCGCTAAGCAACCACTAATCTACTTTCTGTCTCTGTACATTTCTCTGCCCCAGACATTTCATGTGAATAGAATCATACAATATGTGATCTTTTGTGACTGGCTTCTTCTTCTACTTACCATAGTATCATGGCCCATCCAAGCTATAGCATGTATCAATACTTCATCCCTTCTTATGGCCAAGTAATATTTCATTATATGGTTATAATATATTTTATCTTTCCATTTGTCAGTTGATGGAGGCATTTGGGTTGTTTCTACCTTTTGGCTATTATGAATCATGTGAAGCTAATTTTGATGGAAATTAAAATGTCCACTGTATTGCAAATAAAGTTGATTGGAAACATGATTTTAGATCTATAAGGACTTTGATATGTCCTAATACCTTACTTTTGAAGTAAACTGATTAGTTCATTCAGTCACTAACTAAGACCTTCCCCAAAGGGCAAGTCCTTAAGCGCATGCAGAGTGCAGTCTGAACACGTATGTTCTATGAACTTGACATCTTCAAAAGAGATAAATGTAAGGATAATTTTCAGTGTCTTCTTTTAAACTCTCGGTCAGGTAATTTGACCCTCTCTTTCAGAGTTCAAGAGTGAATGAGCCAGAGAGATACCTTAGTTTGGGTTATCCCAGATACAAACCTTTGGGATAAGTGTGTGAATTCAAGAAATTTATTTGGAAAATTCTGGTAGAGGTGTAGGGCAGTGAGAGAGGGATGGGAAAGAAGCCTATAAAGAGTTCGTTTTGGGGCAAGCTAGTGTTGTGTGTAATGAGTGCTTAATCATACAGAGGACTTCTGGGGCACAGTGTACAACGTGCCTTAGAGACAGCCCAAAAGAGGAGTTGTGTGTGGGATATTTATCCATCAATTCTCATCAGTTATTGTTAATGGAGCAGTAAGTCCCCTAGCACTCCTCAAAAAACCAGGCATAGAGAAGCAGGTGCTTCCTTGCAGTTGGAAGCTGTGGGATTGAGGACGGAGACACAAAGGTGATGTGCTAGAGCAGCAACAACTACAAGAGAGTGAGGCATTATGAAGTCTCCTCATGGGAAGGCAAGAGGAGCAACAGTAGAGCTTCCATCCTGATAATGAGACTTTCAAAGAAGACATTGATGAATACTGAGGCAACACCATAGACCTCCACTTACTTGTCTATAAAATGGGAACTAATTCTTTATTCATAAAACCCTTGATATTTAAAGCTGCAATTATATATGAAGCAAAATACCAGTCTAGCTCTACCCATTACAGCTTAATACCTCGGGAAAGATTTCTATAAACACATTAATATGTGACTGTGGGATGGTAGATAAAACACATATTTTGGAGACAGATGATCCTGGGTTTAACCCCTAGCCTCAATATACAGAACCTCTGTGCCCTTAAGCAAACCGTTTTTATCTATGAGAACAAGTCCTCTCAGTCCACAGTTCCCCTCCATCCACACTCCAACGTCTGGTAAAAAATGAAATGAAATTATGACAACATTTTAGCACGATGGCTGTTGTATAGCATGAGTTCAATAAGTGAGAGTTTTTCATATTTCTACTGGGATTCAGAAAGACATGCAACAAGTAAATACATTAACTCATTCAACAAATATTAATATCCTACCCTATGTAGAATTCTATTCCAGTTGTTGGAATATAGTGGCAAAGGATCCAAATCTCTGCCTTCATGAAGTCTACATTCCAGTAAATCACAAACACTGGGATCACGTTTTCATATTTAAGTTCCTGGGAAAGTATTTTTGTTGCTTTGTGGGCTTTTAACTGGAAAAGTAAGTACTTCTCTTCTTTTTTTTTTTTTTTTTTTTTTTTTTTTTTTTTTTTTTTGAGACGGAGTCTCGCTGTGTCACCCAGGCTTTATGATTGCTTTTGGGCATTTTTAACTTTGACTACAAAAATATACGGGGCCTTCCATAGGATCAGAAGCACCCGCCTCGGCCTCCCAAAGTAGGCTGAGCCACCGCGCCCGGCCTTCTCTCCAACTTTTAATTAAACATTTTCTGAGAGTCATTCCTCAAATCTTTCTTTGATGTTGCATTAGTTGAAAGTTTTAGGTCCTAAATGATGGAATGAAAAGTTGAATGACTTTAAGTAAAAAGGGAAACTTATTGAAATGAGTGTATATAAAAAAGTTATAGGAAAAACAGAGACATGGCTGGACCTTTGAATAGCTGTATCCAGGGGCATAGAAGCTATAGGGAATTGCCCTGTCTCTCACATCTGTACCTGTGTGGCAGCTTTATCACTCATACTGCAGTGTGGCTTTCTCCACATGGCAGACAATATACCTGCTCATTGCACCTATGATTTATATCTTGCAGCTTTAGCTACCAGAGATGTTAACCCAACCCTCCTAGTTTTCTTATACAAAATTTCCAGAGAAGAGACAGTTCCACCTTGGGGCAAGGATTCTCTATTAGATCATGCAGCTTTGTAGTTACATCACAGTAATTATGTGGCTGGGGCACTCCTAGAATCATTTAGGTACCCATACTATCTGTTAAGACATAGAACCCCAAGAAGGTAGATTCTCATGTCACGGTCGCCTTTCTGGCAAGAAGAATGTATAAATAGCAGCTCTGAAAGTTGGAGAAATAAACAAATAATAGAGCTAGAAGATATCACATCTTATTCAGTCCACACAGGTGTCCATTAGTAGAAATGAGTCAACAGTACATTACTTTCTGCAAATTTGTCCAGTACCTCCAAAACAAACACATTAAAAAGGGATTATTTACCATTTATGTGTCAGGGAAGTAATAATAATGTGTGTATTACACATATTAATGTTCCTGTGTGCTTCTAAAATACTGTGGAATTTCAAAACATTTTCCAGTTTCAGGGATTAATTAGCTTCCCTGTGAAGTAGCTCATGACCAATATTGCCATTTTGGAAAATGAATGATTGAATTAGAAAGCCAAGGGATGTTGAATTATTCATTTTTTCAATAGGGTATATCAAGCACATGCTTCATGCATGTCTCAAGGCTGAGGGTTGTGGGGACATAAACTGAAAAAATCTCTGCTCTCAAGGAACTTAGAGTCTAGTAAGAGAGGGAGACTCTCAACATTGAGCCCTAATACAAGTCAAAACAAGGCTCAGGTAAGATGGATAAATATGAGAGACTAGAGGAGGTGATGAGATAGGACTAGGAAGAGAGTTAAATTGCAGAGGCCTTTAAAAACACCATGAGAAATTTAGTTTCCCTATGTGAAGACATAATTAATTTTTTGATATAGAAAATATTATGAATTCATTTATTGACTAAGACTCCAATTGTTGATGAAATTATCTCAATAAATGAAAGAAAAATTTATCCATTTGCCTAAGTCATTCAAATGATCCATTAGTCCACTGGTTCAGTTTGCCTGGTGTGTTCTGGGCTAAAATTTATGATATTGTTTGAAGACTGGATGAATTTGTACAATTGATACTGCTAAACTGTTCAGGTTTTCATTATCTGGAAAGGGTCTGACCCCTGTTGGAGCTCTCCTGGTGAACCCAACCGCTATGCGGTGAGGAAGTCTTTGAGAACCTATGGTGTGATGCACATGGAGAGCCCCGCATGGAGAGAAACTAAGGTCCCTGGCTCTCAGCTCCTGTCGGATGCTCAACCAATAGCCAACAGCCAACACAGCCTATCAGGTATGTGGCGAGCCACGTGGGAAGTGGATCAGAGGTGCGTCTTCTTCAGTGAGCCTTGTCCAAATTCTAGATTCAGGTTAAATAAATGATGGCTGTTATTTTAAGCCAAGAAGTTTAAGGATGGCTTGTTATTAGTAGTTAACTGGAACACCTTGTACAAAGGATTCATGATAATCATATCTTCACATTTTGATCCCATTCATCCATTAGACAGCAGAGTTTCAGGCACCCCAACGATTCAGATTTCAGAAAATCAATTCCTGGGCTCAGAGAAATGCATTTTCATTTCTGTAAAGAGTTTCAGAGAGGGAATACAATTTAAAATTCAAAGAATTTCTTTTACATGAAATATGTTCTGGAACATACTGATTTTTCAATCGTATGTCCCTATTTCTAAAGAAAGTTAAACTGAAAACACCAATAAATCATATTCCCCTCTGTATTTCTATAACATTTGTAATATACACAGACAACTTGTACAAACCATCCATCTCTGACCCACAGGGGCCACTAAAGTAGACGTGAAGGTCATGGCCCTGCAGCATTAGGCTTCCTTCTCTAGTTCACTAATCAAAAGTTACAAATATAGCTTCTGATCCCTCCTTTTCCTCTCTCCTTCTCTCTGTATTGGCTGTCAAGACAAGGCAAGGGTAGCAACCAATCAGCTCTTTATATTAAACAGCATATTTTGCTGAGCTGGACTTGACTTCTGGTTGCTACAAAACAAATCTAAGTTTATATCAGAGGTGACAAACTCCATGCCCTGTTGTTTATCCTTTTTATAGCATGGGTGACACCAACAGTCAACAAGTAATGTTGATGACTTGTTGATGAATCAACAAAAACAGAGAACTTCCAAATCGAGAGGTTTCCTGTGTCCATAGTTAGTAGTATTTTAATTAAAAGACAATTAAATTAAAAACAAATTCTGCTGTTATTTACTATATAATTTTACTTTATGATTACTACAGGATTATTTTTTTAAAAAGACACCCCAAATCCCAGTGCCAGCAGAGATAGCCACTGGTAATTTTGAAGTATATCTTACTGTAGAAATGAGTCTATATATGTATATATTTTTACCAGAAAATATATCATACCTTAACCTCATGTTTATACATTTGTTTGCCAAATAAATCCATTTAATGTATTGAGATTTTCTGTGTATTAGGCACCATGCTAAGTGCTTCATAAATGCTATTTCACTTAATTGCAACAATACTACAATGTAAATCAACCCAATTATACAGTCTATGTATTGGAGGTTCAGGTCCATAATCACAAAGTCAGCAAGTAGAAATGCCTGGTTTCAAACCCAGATTTGTCAACTCCAGATTTTATTTTTTACTATTCTACATCTCACTTTGTGCACCTGAAATTTTTGACTAAAATTATATTACAACCATAAATCATGATAATATTCACCTATTCACCTACAACATTTTAGTGTCTGACTGATATTCCATTGGATAGATTTACAAAATATTTTACCATTCCTCTCTTGGTAGACTTTTGAGTTTAGTTTTGTTTCTTTTCAATTTTCCACTAATATAAACAACACTGCAATGAATACCCAGGTAGATAAATCTTGTTGCTCAACCTCAGTTATTTCCTGAGGATGAATTTAAAGAATTAGAGTCACTGGAAAAATGAAGTGTAAAAATGTTATGCTTTCAACAGCAATGCCAAATTTTCCTTCAGAAAAACTACACCAAATTACATACCTGCTATCCAAATGTATCTATGTTTGTGTTCTAAAATGTCTTTTAAAAAACAAAAATTAAAAAAAAAAACAAACTTTAAACCACAATCTTTCAAATCACAGTATCATAATGTCTCAGAGACAGAAGACAGCTTAAGAGTCATTTAGTCTAATCTCCTGCATTATGGACCTACTTTTTCATGGAGCATTCCTGATCTGAGGTATCTATCTTGTAATTTGTAGAAGGTGGGACAGAAAAGAAACAAGCAAATTTAAATATCCTTAAACTACAAAGCAATTTTCTTCACCTCTCAGCGATGTAACACTGTTCAAACTGTTGTAAAATGCATCCAGAATAAGAGTGCCTCAATAGAAATGAGGAAACTGGCAGGCTTTCAACATACTCGACACGGGTCATGAAATAATCAAGATTTTTTGGTCATTCTCCACTTGGAATGGGTTTGCTCTAGGTGCTGGCAGCCGAAAATATATGCCTTGCTGTATTCAGTTGCTCAGCAGCTTGGTTTTCTTCTGCTTTTGGGAATTCAGGAAACAGAGGTGGTCAGTGGAAGAAGACTGATTGTCTAGAGACCAACATGAATTAAATATATATATATTTTTACCTTTCCAGTAAAGGGACTGTGAGCCTAGCTGGATGTGTGGCTCCCTCCACCACACCCTAAATCAAAAGTTTCATCCCTGGAGTCTCTTTAATTCTAGAGACAGTGAGATTTAGCTCATATTGAAGGAGAAAATGACCTTCAACTGGATAAGCTTTCCTTGAGTACCCATTAGATACAAAACACTGCTGGATGTTGCAGTGAGAACAAACAAACAAAAAGCACAGGGAATACTCATATGTGAGTGAAGAGATAAATCTATAAATATATAAGTTCCGCAAGTTATTGGCAAATAAAATTCTGAGAGGGCAAAGAGAGGGGAAAGATTTCTTCCTCTCTGTCAGAGGACTGGGGTAGTGGAAAAAAGCTTTAGAGAAAAGGTGGTATTTGTAGAGTCTGGAGAGCCGGGTTCCTCTGCCCCAAATTGGTGTCTAGTGCAGATATGGTAAATAATTAAAATCATGAAATAAGAACATCACTAAAATCAGTAATTTGACTTACTCTTAAAACACACGCGCAAACGCGAGCGCGCTCACACTCGCGCGCGCGCACACACACACACACACACACACACACGCACAATGGCGTGCGCGCGCTTTTTAAGGGGCCTAGAGACTCCATTTCGGCTGCACATTAAAGTCATCCCAGGAAGGAGAAGGGAAAATTGAATTTCACCTTCTTCTGCTTTAGAAAGCTAGATGGGTTGAGGGTAGGGATCAGGGACCACAACTCAACCCCGAAACTTTGGGCTTCCAGAACTGCAGGGGAAACTGATTCTGAGATCTGACAATGGAACCTGGGGCGGGAGGGGGGTACCTTATTCATAATCCTCCCTCACAATAGAGGAGCACAGTACTCGGCACCCAGTAAACACTCATTTGTCGAATTGATTTTAAGCCTCCGCTTTTCCCCCAAGGAGGGCAATCAATCCATTGCACGTTTTGCTCCTTTCACCAGTTTAATTCAGCTCTGATCTCAGTAGTTAGAAAAATGGGGGAAGGAATGGGGCCATAGACTGCTGCAAGTAGAGCTGTGTAAGAGGGTGCGAGGAAGGAAGGCGAGAGCAGCGGAGGGAGTTAATACTCCTACCTCAGCTGGTCTCCTGCAGCCAACGCTCAGCCCCCGCCCCCTCTCTCCTTTCCGGACCCCCCAACGGCGAGGCGAGAGAGCAGCGCCGGCGAGGCGCTGGCTGGACTCTGACTGTCACGTTAATTCCCTGCTGCTTTTCTAGTCCCCAGCCGCCTCGCCCCTCCTCCCTCATCCCCAGGCTGGGTTTGGAGGCGATTTCCCTCTAGTGACTGAGCCGACTGCATCTGGGCAAGCGGCGCTTTGCCTCTCTCGCGTCTTTGTCTGCTCTTCCTGCAAGGCTACGGCGCCTGGAGCAGGGTCTGCAGCGGCCGCCGCAGCAACGCGAGCCAAGTCGTGCCCCGCACGGCAGCCCAGGGCCGCACCCTCGCTCGGTGGCAGCGCCCGAAAACGCCAGCCGCGCCACGCACTGCCTGCGTCCCGCGACCCAGCCTCCACGCACCAACCCCGCCGCCTTCGCCCGGAGCCAAGCCCGCCGGGCCAGCCCGGTCCCAGGTGGGCAGCTCGGCTTGCAGCTGGTTGGAGGTGGCGGCCGCTGCAGCCCTGGCAGCGCGCACACCCCTAAGCAAACGCACCCAACGCCTCCTCCCTGAGCCACGAGGATGGAGCAGCCACCCCGGCCCGGGACTGGCGCAAGGTAAGGTGCAGCCGCCTGTTGCTTTTCGCAGCGCGCGGGATCATCCCTCTCCCCGGGTACCTAGGCCGTCCCTCCAAGGAACAAGTAGAGAACTATTACCTCAGTTCTAAGCCATGCCTTTCTAAGCCCCCCCGATCCCTTTTGCGCAGACCCTGGGAGAGACCTCCTCCTGGAGAGATACAGTCGACCCTCTTTGCTCCTGTTCAGCCGGCTGCTATACAATAGTCTGCAAACTTTTGTGACCCTTCCCTGCGCGGTGCTCACCCCGTGCTGTGCAAGTTGCAGGTTTAGTTCTTGCATTCGCCCTTCCCCCAGCCCCTCTTGCCATATGCATCTGCCCATTTCTCTCTGTGTGTTTTTGCCAGTCGACTTTTCACTCCCCGCAGCTCTGGCTCCTGAGGCGAGGGTTTGGGACCCAGCAGTGCTCTAGGAGCTCTAGGAGCCTCTAGGAGCTCGGTAGGGACAGGGAAGGTGAAATAAGAGAGGTGGGACGTGGAGGATGGCTGCGGCCACCCCTGAAGCTTCGTCCAGCGCGATGGGAGTCAGTCCATCCTTGCACACGCCACCCCCAACTCGGCAATGAAACCTTTGGAGTGGCTTGCGGCTGTGCGCCGTGGGAACTGCAAGTGCAGATATGGGTGGGTGAAGTAAGTGGCTCAGGGAGGGAAAGGCTGCTCGTGCGGTGGAGGAGGAAGCTGAGGGTCGGGTAGATCTGCCCACGGTTGAGGGAAATGAAAAGGTACTGCTAATGTGGACGAGGGGCCAGCCCTGAGAGGCCATCTGACGAAGAGGAAAAGGGATTTGAGTCCGGAGGGCGCTGGCCTGGGTATGTAAATACAGATGGGGGAGGGGCTTGGGTACCTGGGGGCGCGTGGAGACAAGGAATGGAGCCCTGGAATGCCGGGCCCTTGGGTACTTGGGAAGGCAGGCTGCTCAGTGCCTGGGATGGGGCGATCTCCCTCCCCATAAGCAAACAAACCTCCCCGCGAGAATCTGAATGCGTTGGCATCTTGGGTGGTGACTGAATGGTCAGATCGCGGACCAGGGATGCTTCTCCATGCTCTAAGAGGACCATAGTCTGCTCTCTTCTCTGGCACCCGCTTGCTTCTACGTTCCTTCACCTCCGCACCCAGGTCGGTAGACCCACGCCCACCTTCTCTGCCAGGCGCTCGGGAGTCAAGGATGTTTCCGCAGCCGCAGTGTAGGAAGGGGACTCCTGCCTCCCAGGGGGAGACGTGTGTGGTGTGTGCGGGGTAGAGGGGAGTTCCCAGCGCCCGGCGAGTAAACAGGGGTCCAAAGTGGTTGGAGGAGAGCGCAGGAGCGGAGGCTGCGGTGGGAGCCACTTTCCCCCGCCCCTCCACAAATCGCACCTGGGCGGAGCGAGGGAGTGGGGGGAACCCTGTGCTGCGCCCGGGAGGCTGGGGAGTGCAGAGCTGAGGGCGCGCAGGGAAACGCAGAGCTAGGAGGTGTGGGCCTCGGGTGAGGGGAGACCCAGCTCTTAGACCTGGGAGCCCAGGCAGAGGTGGATCTGCCCACCTTGCAGTTTCTAGGTAGATCCTTCTGGTGGTTCCAGATGCTCTGGCAAATGCAGGAAGGGGAGGTTCTTTTCTCCTGTGCACCCCAGCAATCTGGAGTGCAAGACCGTTTGCGGGAGGGGGCTTAGTCAGCTGTTTCGAAGAGGCAGCCTCCCCTCCCTTTTATCCACCTAGCCCCCTATTTCCGGGTGGGGGCACAGTGACTACCAAGGACAGTAAGCACCTCACTTAACCCTTCTCTCCCTGAGGAGGTGCATGCTCCTCTCCCAGAGGTGCCTTTGGCTGAGAGTGGATCCCTGGTTCCTAGTAGCCCTATAGGGAAACATTTGGTTGGGTGGGTTTGGAACCCTGTACAACCTTTAGGTCCTCCCTGTTCAGACCTTCCACGTGCAGGCTTTTCTTACTTTCTTCGCGGGTGCCCTACAGAGGACTCCTGCTCCTTTGTACCAGTTGGGAAAAAGCAAAATTCAGAGCAGTTCCTTTTTCTGGGTCCTTCGCCTTGGCCACATCGAAGGAAACATCGACTCGCCAGGGTTCCCGGGAGAAATCCCGAGGTCAGTCCCTCCCATTCCGGGGCACCCCTGGAGCAGGTAGCTCCCTGCCTTAGCGGTGGCAAACTCCAGAGCCTCAAGGAGCAGAACGGGGATACCCTGCGCTCAGGCTCCTGGTGCAGTTCCTGAGCACAAAGGCCACACCCTCACAGGCCAGGCCTGGTGAGAGAGCCCGGCTTCTCCACAAGCACCTGGATACCTGAGGTAGGATCCTAGACTTAAAACTCACACTCCACGAGATTTAGCTCTGACCCCAGCCCCCCCTCGCTGGGCTCATTTCTTTCTGAATGCTTATCTGTCGCCTGAATTTGCGCTCTGGCCACTTCTCTTTGCATGTCGAAACAAGTTAGAATATGTCCCTTGGTAACCTGAGGAAAGACTCCAGATCCACATCAAGGTGGGTTTATTTCAGGTTGCTGAACCGTGCTGGGGAGACAAATAGTAATGTAACAATCAGCGCTAGCTAGCGGGTGTGGAGTTCTTACTCTATTCCAGACACTATATGTGATATTGTATATGCTTGTGTTAGATTTAACCCTCACAACAGTCCTGAAAGATGGGTAGAGATACTTATCTCGTGTTATAGATGGGGAAACCCAGTATTGAATAAATCAAGTTATCTGCTTATTGGCATTCAGCCAGGAAATGGTGGGGCTGATTGGTCTGGTGAGCAGAGAACACTGAGTATGTCCCATACTCCCAGCCCTATTTGGTACTGAAAACCCTTTGTCTAGAAGGAAGCATGAGTGAGGCCCCTAACCCTTTACTCCAAACTGCAGGGGCATCCTATGAGTGCCAGTCCTGGCCTGTGAGCCCCTGTGACCAGAGTATTAGGAAGACTGATGTTGCATATCGCCTGTCTCAAAGTTTGGTGGGGTACATCTTGGTATAGTGGAATACTAGTACTGTAAATCGATTTACAAAACTGGCTACTGGTACTGGACTTCTCTTCTGAACCTTTCGTAGACATTCTCTTTTTAAATAGGAAGATAAATGGAAGGAGGGATCCAAATATGAACAGGGATTTGCTCTGTGGTCAAGAACTAGAGGCAGTTTTATGTAGCAATTGTATTCGGCAAATGAAAGCCTCTCTCTGAATTGAGTCACAGAATTAGAGCTAAGAGGAATCTCAGATATCATCCCACCCAATCCAGACTCAGGGAGGAGATTCAATGCTGAGCTCAAGGCTGCTTGGTGCATTTGTAGCGTAACTAATGCTAGAACCACTGCCTTTTGACTGTTGCTCAAATATGGTACCATTATACATAAATAAGTTATGCTCACTTCCGCTATTTTTTTAGCATCTTAAAATTAATTAGGAAAATAATTTTTATTTTAAAAAGAGTGTTTTGCTTATTTTCCCATAAATGCTTCTCAATCAGCATAACCAGAAAAAACTCTATATCATATATAATGAATAAGCTACCACAAATTTGACTCTTTTTGCAGAAATAAAAATTTGCAGAATATTTATAAGTCTTCAGATCAACAAAAATTAACTATGCAAGCCTCCTCTGGATGATTCTAAATAAGATTAAATGATTTCTAATGATTTTAGCAAAGTCTTCTGTTAGATTGAGTTGCTTCATCCTTCCATACTTCCAAGTATTTGTGAAAATAATACGGAATTTTTCCTATCACAGGAAACATTCTTTTGAATACAATGGCATGAATTATTGGATTTCTCGTGGATTTTTGACTTTTCATTAAAGTTTATGCTGATGTAAAGCTAAGGCAAAACAATATATTTCTGTACTTGAGGCTCAGAAAGAGGAAAAATAGTTCTTTGTCACTTCCAATAATATTTGTCACTTCCTTGCCTACCTAGCCCCTTCAACAAAGGGGGCTTTCTCCAGTCACTTGAGGATTTCATACACCTTTAAGCATTTCATGAGACAAAGCTCTAGTTTCCAAGAACACCTCATGTCTTTTCTCTATAGTACCAGGATGTCCTCTCTTTGGAGACAAACTAACACAAAGTCAATAGTAATATTGACTATGACTACAGTAATAGTCATAATCAATAGGGGGGGATAGAAGAATCCTGTTTTTCAGAATCACATCAGCAGGGCAAGAGTCATAGACAGATGGTGGAAACCTGGTGCCTTTTATGTCACCTGGAATAGGATTTCTATCTCTAATGCTGTGGCACACTAGGACCTAGGTCATCCTATAGTGAGGGAGGTGGAAGAAGAAAAGAAGAGAGTGAGTCAACATTATTGTCAGAGGAGGGATGGGTGGAGGAAGATGGAGGTGAGGCTTGGCTGCTGAGGGACCCAGGTGTGACCAAAATGCCCACAGAGATCCAGCATGCACTAAGAGCTGCTCCCTCTTCTTCCTTTTTTTCCTACCCCCAACCTCAGTCTGCCTTTTGTGTCAGGTCGACTGTTCTGAATCCCCAAGACCCCAGTTATCTCAAGGGGAAGCATTCATTTTCCAGAGAATTCATTAGAAACCAATTTTGTTTTTATGCAAGTAGGAAAAACTTGCACAGCTGCCCCACTCTTCAGGAAGAGCCATTCAAAACCAGATCACCCAGAAGGGTGACCTTCTGGAGGTGGGGATACCAGCTTAGTTGAGTTGCAGCAGTGTTAAAGAAAAGAGATGTAACACTGAAATTAAGTGTGACAATATCCGAAAGAAATGGTTTCTGTCCCAGGGACCACAGGAAGGGGAATCCTTTGGAACCTGGGCAGATATTCTGGTGTCCAGTTCCTAGTTTATTCATGGGAGCTGTATCCTTACCTTACTTATGTGGTCCAATCCCCTCTACTTATTTTATTGTGGCTTCTATGTGGTGCAGTATCAAAAGTCCCACATCACACATCTTCTGGGGAAATTCTTTGGGGTGTGCCTTTATCTTAAATCATATAAATATGAGTTTGTTGACATTTAGAATAACAATTACTATTAAGCAATATGCTCTGAGACAAAGGATATGAAAAAATAAAAACTTTCATTCAGAACACAATGAATAGATATGCTTATACAATACACAGTATGAGTTAAAAGTCTTGGGTTAGATATTTGAAAATAAAAAATAATCAAGATTTAGAATATCTGATCTTGACTATTTTTAATAGCAAGAGAAGCTAAATAATAAGGTTCTGTAGAAAGAGTTTGAAGAAGATACTAAAAAAAAAAAAGCTGAGAGTAGGACCTGAGAAGCTTTACCCTTATTGATTTTATTTTAAACAAATATAAAATATCTTAATCTATATTTAGATTTGAATAATCCATAAGATTAATAAATTTTGTATTTATTTTATTATCTGCCAATTGTGACTTTGTGAACTTTATTTGATAAGTGGTTTGGAGTCATGATGGAAGCTCTTATACCTTAGATGTTAGTATATATCTACATATACTTTATAAAAACTTAGTGAGTTAATACATCTCAACATGACAATGACAAACGAAATGGTCATTTCATATGAGAATGAAATCTGGAATCTTCTCAAAAGCTGATAGGTTTGAACATACTATTTCTCCACCACAGCTGGTAAGTTAATAGTAAGAGCCATATAGTTCTTTCAAAATAGATAAAGGAGTAAATACTTAAAAAAAAAAAATCCTCCCCAAATAAAACCAGATTTTATTCTTTAGGAGAATAAATGAACAGATTAGGAAAGGTTATGAAATTTACAGTTCCATTTTATCCTAAGCTCTCTCAGCTACCTTTTATGTTAATACTTGTCCAGTGCAAATGTCACTGCATTTTCAGACAGTTTAAAAAAATGCTTTAGATGCCTTTCATTAGAAATAAAATGGAAACAAATATTACAAATATGTGAAGCTATCCTCAACCATGGAGTAATATTTGACAAAGTGGTGAGTATGTTTCCAAATACAGATTAGTTTCCTTTTATTCTCTTTTCCTCCTCTACCACCCGCCCCCCCCAACCCCGTCTCCTTCCTTCCTTCCCTCCCTCACTCCCTCTTTGCTCCCTCCCTCCCACCCTTCCTTCCTTCCTTCCTTCCCTCCGCTCACTCCCTCCTTTGCTCCCTCCCTCCCACCCTTCCTTCCTTCCTTCCTTCCTTCCTTCCTTCCTTCCTTCCTTCCTTCCTTCCTTCCTTCCTTCCTTCCTTCCTTCCTTCCTTCTTCCTTCCAATTTTAGGTCATTGATAGAAGAAATATTCAGTAACTTACTGGGAGAGACTGCTATAATAATTCAGGACAAATATGTCCTCTGGTGAGGGCCGTGCTGAAGGCACAGTGCATAGTTCTCTAAAGCTAAAGCACAAAGGTCATGAGGTCTCATGGCTTTCCCCTGAGTCTTCTAACCTGAGCTCTGATTTGGAGAAATAATCATTGTATAGGCCTGCTACAGAGGGCTCCCCCTGTTAGCAGTGACTAAGCAGTATGCTTTTCCTATGCTGCACTGGGAATTTATGCACTGAGAAGAGTCCTGGTCCAGGCTGCTGATCTTCCCTAGATGTCTGGCCATCACGGATTATTAAGTGGAATACTTTTCACCCTTTCCACAATTATATTTAAGCTTAGGGTTTCAAAGCTTTTATTTTCCTGCTACTATGTGTTGTGCGGTCATTTATTGGAGTGGCCAGTTTGTTATTTTAACTGTGGCTCAGAAACAGTGTCTGCTAGTAAACTGAAAATGATTCCCAAAGGGAAGATGTACTGTGGACTGTTGATACCCAATGCTTCCGCTACAAAACCTGTGAAAGGGGTATGGTGTGTGGCCAGCCAAGTCAGGAGGGCCAAGCTAGAGGCAGCAGACAACAGCACAGAAAGGTGGGAAAGGTGGGGCAAGAGAGAAAGAGGAGTAAGAGAAGCATGGCAAAACAAAAACAAAAACAGCAACCACAAAAAACCTACCCAAAGGAAGAGAACCCGATACTTAGCACAGTAAGACTAAGAAATACCTGATAGTAAACCAAAACCAAAGGATAAGGGGGGAAAAAAACAAAACAAAACAATAAGAATAAGAGAAGGCAAAAAAAGAGAATGGGAGTAATAAAGACTGAAAGACGAGCTTACAAGGAAAAGGAACGCACTAAATAACACCGCATAGCGTAGATAATTCACAGGCAGCCTAGCTCCCCAGCCAGAGGACAAGGTCTCTTTCTCACATATCAGAGTGCCACATTAGTGTGGCTTTATCAATCTCCAGGCCAAGGTCTTCTCTGATTTACTCCATGGTGCACTTTGACAGTCTGACAAAGCCTAGGGGCCCTGGAATGGTATGTTTAAATGCATAAAATATAATACATATGATTATAGCACAAACCAATTTTATTGAAATATCTGTTTATCAACTTATAAAAGAAACCACTGTTACTAATGTATGTGCTTCTTACATAATGCCTCTATAACAAGATCTTGTAGTGGGACTAGTGGCTAGTATTGTTTCGAAGTAGGAATGGGCATACATGCTCCTATGAGATAACTATGGCAGCTGTATTGTGATATGAAAATATTTATATTGGTGACTTAATCACTAGTACTGCTACTATTGAGGTTTATGGCCTGTGTTTAAAATGGAATGAGATGGTACATTGCCGTTTAAGCTTCACAAAGTTGCAATTTTTTTTTCCATGCAGGTTCATGAATGCGTTGAATTCTATTGGTAGATGCCTTGGAGGTCTCTGACCCCAAGAACTCCAGACAATGGCAACCATATAATTTATCATTTCCCACTGGGACACTTTGGCGAATGAAAGGGCTCTTAGTTGTTTTTCCAAGACAGTAGGTATAAATTGGGACAGGCCCAGGCAAATGATAATACAGCTGCTTTAGCACTCTGGGATCTTCTAGCGGCGTTAGCACTTTGGGACCTTCCTCCCCAGATCAGTTTTCACTTCTCTGACTCGGGAAAGTGGCTTTTTCTGCTCTGTTCTTAGGGATCAAGACTGTGGATAGTGGTATTGGAAAGTAGAGAAGACCTTCAGCTGGAAAATGATCCTTTATCAGGGCCACAACCAAGATATGGGATGCCTTTGTGAGAAATGAAAAACGGGCTTCCTTGGAGCAAAAATAGCCTCCTGGATCCTGGCCCAATGAACCCTGGCTTGTGTTTTAGCTCCCAGTGGCCCCCTTGGCTAGGTTCACTGTAGCCTTGGCCAATATCACCTGAAATGAGGGTGAATTATCAGAGTCCATTGCATTTCAGCCAAAAGTTTCAACTCCCCCTCCAACAATTTCTCTTGAGTAGACTTGCCAAAATAGTTTTTAAAGATTCACTTCGTTTCCCTTCCCACTTCCCAGTTATCAGGAAAGGCTTTGGCCCAGGCAGGTAGATGGAGAACCATGGGAAGAGGTCAGGATCTGAAGAATTTTTAGAGTAGATAATAAGGCCTTGAGTGATAAAGAGGGAACTGTGGTCCTGGAGTGTTTGCTAAACAGATGGCTCATGTTGTCCAGTGTTGGAAGAAGATAACAGAATGTCCCTGCTCCTGGAAATTAGCAAGTTTTTGTTTGTTCTGTTTGATGAAATAGAACCTGCTTAGTAGAAGAAAAAAACTCTTCTAAGAAAGCTTTTGACTTTGCAGGGGTGGCGACATCTCAGAAAATGCCCTCTTTATGTGCGTATAGACTATTTGGGAACCAGGCAACCTAGTTCTAGTTCCAGTTCCAGCTTTGACTCTAACCATCTCTGTAGCACTGGGCTGGTTACGTCAAATGTTCTGGGCTCTACTTCCCCAGTAAGAGGAAAGTTAGGAATTAAATGATTTCTAAAGTCCTTTTCAGTTATATGTGTGTATAATGTCAAAGATGTGTCTGACATTGTTTTATTTTTACTCCATATGATGTCTTCTCTGTTTAAGTTAATTCAGACTCATTTCTTTGCTTAGGTCTTCCAGCCCTTACATGTTACAGATCCAACAATGATAGATGGACACTCTACAGTCCTGAGGGTCTGTTACACCTGGAGCACTTCTGGGAACCTACAATAAAAGGATGAGGGGGAGTGACACAGAGAGAGAAATAGCTGACCGGTAAAGGGACAAGGTACGAAGGGGTGAAACAATTGATAACTTTTCTTGCGGCAATAATTGTCATGTAGGCAAGATATAGGAAGATGAAGAAGGGTTCCTTAGATTTTGACTATGTGCTTGTGTCCAACTCTTTATAAGCGTACGATCATATCACTCTCTGCTAAAATCCTTTAAATTACTCCTGCTTGCATATAAGAGGATTGCATCCTTAGTATGGTTTAACAGGTCCTTGTTTAGCAATGGGCAGGTCTACGCAAACCTATCCCAAAGTTCAAGGAAGCTGAGAGGCTGAAGAGAGAGGCTGACAAATCCAGTTTCTCAGAAAGAAACCTACAATTGGGACTTAGGAACAGAAGTCATGTCTGTATGTCAGGCGATAGCGAGACAAGATAATTGTCATGTAGGCAAGATATAGGAAGATGAAGAAGGGTTCCTTAGATTTTTGACTATGTGCCCATCTTGGTGGATCCCTGAGCCATTACCCACTAGACCCAGGGTTTACATATTATAGGAAAGGGATGATTCCGAAAGGATTTGTAGAACTACTGAATATGGTAACATCAAATTTGTTTGACCTAAGGGCAGGATTTATAGTAAGTAAGTACCCGCTCTTACACAAGGAACACTAGATAAGTGGAAAATCTTAGAGGCCTTCCAGGAACTGAAGTTAATCAGAAGTCAACATGGTGGATTAGCATCCAAGATGGAGTTGCTTTGGCCTCCACAGTCCTTTGTCACCTGGCTGTTACCTGTCACTTTATGTGCCATTTTCCTTGGCATACCCTGTGCCTTGGTATGTTCAAACTGGCCCTCTCCAACTCTGTAATCAGATATCACGTTGGCATCATGAAATCAGCCATGGTAGGAGGATTTGCACCACTGTTTATACTACAAAGCAAGCATTTTCCCTTAGAAAGCTGGTTGTAGAGTTTACAAGCACATACTGCTGCCCCTACCCCACCAAAAGACTCGATGCCCCTGCAACAGAAAGCACTTTTTCACATCTGCCTTCGCCGCCATTCCCTATTGCTGACAGTTTATCTGTCCCCCCCCCTTCTTCCTTTCTCTTCTTCTCTCTCTCCCTTTCTTCTATCTAATTATTCATCCACCTACACACCCACTCATTCATCCAAAGGTAGCCCGACTACGTTCTAATTAATCTGCCATTTAATAGCTGAGTGAGTGACTGTGGGAAATTTTTCTAACCTTTAGTATGTCTCAGTTTTCTCTATGTGAAATGGGTATAATAATAGGTAGTTGTGAGGCTTAAATGAATTAACATGAACAAGGTGCTTTTTAACAGTATCTGGCACATGAGAAGTACTACTTAAGTCATTGTTATTATTATTGAACAAAATATTATTGCTTACTGTGTACTCAGCACTGAATGTAAACAGATGAAAGCAGGTTTGTAAAACAAGCATAAGAAAATGTTCAAGAACCCTGAACAAAGCCTGATTATCCCAGGGGTATCAGAATTGACTTCATGGTCAATTCTTCGTGGAGCCAGGTCCATTTGAACCGAATCCTGGAAGATTATGTATACCCACCAAATTGATAAGACAGATGGGGTTATCCCAGGAGGAGCGAAAGCACAGACACAGGAAAAGGGAACAGAATAATGACTTGTTAGGGTTTTGTGTAGCTGAGCATGAGGTCACAGACAGAGGAGATCTTTGATCAGCTCTGGGTTATGGCAAGATCTTCCAGGAAGTGAGCTGCAGTCTCCTTTTAGTCCTTTTTTTTTTTCTCCTGTTGCCTGCACTGGTGTAGGTCTGAACTTTGAGTTTTCCAAAAGGTGTCAGAAGTCCATATTTTCATGTGTAAGATCCTAATGTTTGGTAGAACCAATTCATTTAAAACATAGTAGAACTAATTAAATTAAAAACAAAATAAAACAAAACAAAACACATATGCAGGCTATACTCAGCTTTCCACAGAAAAGTGGAGCCCTGGGTTTCCAGGCTTGGTTAAGGATGATAAGCTCTGCAATTGAAATTTCTGATTTTGAATATGATTCTGCCGTTAGCCGTGTGACCACAGGTGAGAGCTTCTTAAGCTCTCTGAGCCTTGGTTTTCTGCCAAATGGCTATATTTCTTGTCTTTCATACCTTGCTGTGAGGAGTTTTTTGGATGATGGAGATAAAAGTCCTTGCAAAGAATCAGACAAGTGTTAGAATTCTTCCTGGGTCCTAGCATGCTGTGGCAGAGCCATATACTCAGTACAGCCCTCAGCATGGTTTAAGTCACCCAAAGATACCTGAATGTCCTCACCTGCCTTGTTAATTTTAACAATAGATGGGGGAAGAAAAACGTAGGTGTATTTTTCCCCTTTATTCTGTTAAAAACATCACAAGGAGCTTGACATTCCATTTTGAAAGTCTGTGTGTCAAAGATCCAGCTAAGAGTTATTTATTGATTCTGCATAGATTCAGGGTGACAGAGAAAAAATTTCACCTCGACATGGTGTGTGTTTGTTGTTTCCTTGAGATGGGGGGGGGGATTCTCTGAAAAGGCATCTGCTGCACTACTTGTTAATGGGGGTTATGTCAAAATCTGCACTTGCATTTGTGTAATTTCCCATCTTTTGATCCCTTTGCATTCCAGGCTGGCTTTGATCATAAAGGCTTTTAAGGAAATGATCAAACCCTATAAAAGTCAAATTATTTCTGGTTGAGGGGCTGAGCTTGGTGAATGTTGGCTTTGACACTGCTGAGAGTTTGGATATGTACCCAGCTTGCTTCATTGGGGCTGGCTAAAAGCTCTGTGTAATTGCAGCTTTGCAAAAACTCCAGGCTATTATAATACATTGAATGTTGGTGTTGTCTGATTTGTGTTATCTTTATTTGTTTTGTTGTATTGCCTGATTGAACATGATCATAAGAAGCTTCAAAGATACAGGCAGACCTTGAAATAAGGATACCTAACTTTCAGAAGAACATTCATTATGAGTTTTGGCTCCACTGCAAAAATTTTACTACCTCTGCTTCTGGAACTGACCTGAGCCTCAGAGTCTGTTTTAGTCTCCTCTGAGCCTCAAGCCACCTGGACCTCAGGACTGCAGTGTCTGATGCCTCTATAGCTCCCGTTTCCTGCCAGTTTCTGGAGCCCTGTTCCCCGAACCACTGCAGGAGTCCCAGAGGGGCCAAGGTTCCTCTCCTCTGAGGTGGATTTGAGACACCTTGTTCTACTGAACTAATATTATAGATGAAATAGCACATTTGCTATTAAGGAAGTATCAAAGTCCTAACCCCCAATGAGATGGTATTTAGAGACAGGGCCTTTGGGAAGTAATTAGATCTAGATGAAGTCATGAAGGTGGGGTCCTCAGCATGAGATTAGTGTTTTTACAAGAAAAGACACCAGAAAGCGTGCTTCCTCTCTCTCTCCGCCTGCACGCACCAAGGAAAGGCCATGTGAGGACACAGTGAGAAGGCGGCTGTCTGCAACCCAAGGAAAGAGCCTACACCATCTGCATCAGGTATCAACCCTGCTGGTATCTTCTCCAGAACGGTGAGAAATGAATTCCTGTTGTTTAAGCCACCCAGTCTATGGCAATTTGTTAAGGCAGCCCTAACTAAGATAAGAAATTAATGTAGGTTAGCCTGGGCATCTCATCACCTTGTAAGCATCTCTTGGGATAAAAATGGACCTTGCTTTTGCATCTGTGTATATCACAAGCCTGGCCCATAATTGGCACTCAGTAACTATCTGTTGAATGAATCAATGAACACTAATGATTTAAGTGAAAAAATCCAATTTATAAATAAACATTTAGCGAACAGTTTATTCTAGTGTTGGGGACTTCCTGCAAGCATGGAATAATGGTTTGAGATGAAGAAAAAAATAAATTATTTTAAGATGCACACACACACCCCCCCAAAATGTTAGCAACCTCTACTTTTTTTACTAGCTCACCCCACAGTGACATAATGATAGGAAAATAAATACAGTCAGCATGCTTTCCTATTTACCCAGCATGCAAGCAAATGACTGTTTCTAAGCATTTGCAATTTCATCAAGATCTCTTAGAACCATTGTCTATAAAGAGATGCTGAATTGAGCTGCTGACCTGCCAAAACCTAATTAACTTGAGTTTAGTAAAATAAAGAAGTCCTTTAAAAAAAGAGAGAGAGAGAGAGAGAGAATTACAGGAAGGGAATTCTAAGGTCCCTTTTAATTTGAAATCCCCAGTGGGCAGGTTGCCATAGAAGGACGTGATTTTTCTTACAAAATAGTGACTTTAGGATTTTTTCTTGTTGCTCTTAGAAATTCCTCAGACACTATGAGGAGTATACTCCATGGCTTTTGCCATTTGAGAATGGAGAAGCAATTTCCTCAAGATGCTATTCATCTTTATTCATATCTGGATGCAGATGAGTTCAGAATGTGTGGGTGTGGGATTTGAAGAGTCTGAAGTGCTTAGGTAACAGTTGGCATGCCAGTTGTGTAATGAAGAATATGTATTGACAATATTAAATTGTGGGCTAAATCTCATTTTTTAGTGTTAAAAAAAAAACACACACACAACAAAATTTCTAAAAGCTACAGTGTTGTTTTTATGCCAGGGATGTTTCTAAATGTTGGGACAACAGTGCTGAAAAATATGGGCCTCCAATATGCATCACTTTCTTCTGCCCAGCCTGGGTTTAGTGTGGAAAGCCCATATAGCTTTCTTTTTAACTAGAGAGTGCCGTAGTCTTTCTTTTCCTTCCTTCCTTCCTTCCTTCCTTCTTTCTTTTTCTTTCTTTCTCTCTTTCTTTCCTATCTTCCTTCTGTCTCTCTCTCTTTCTTCTCTTTCTTTCTCTCTTTCTTCTCTTTCTTTCTTTCTTTACTTCTTTCTCTCTCTTTCTTCTCTCTCTCTCTTTCCTTCTTTCTTTCTTTCTTTCTTTCTTTCTTTCTTTCTTTCTTTCCCTTCCTTCCTTCCTTCCTTTCTTTCTTTCTTTCTTTCTTTCTTTCTTTCCTTCCTTCTTTCTTTCTTTCTTTCTTGACAGAGTCTAACTCTGTCACCCAGGCTGGAGTGCAGTGGTGCAATCTCAGCTCACTGCAACCTCCGCCTCTTGACTTCAAGCAATCCTCCTGCCTTAGCCTCCTGAATAGCTGTGATTACAGGTGCCTGCTACCATACCCAGCTAATTTTTGTATTTTTAGTAGAGACAGGGATTCACTGTGTTGGCCAGGATGTGTTTCTAAATGTACATTCATATTATATTCAGCTGAGTGAAGCAAATGGCATCAGTAATAACAGGTAAGAATAATTCACTTTTCATATTGAAGAAGAGCCTACCGGTTTCTAGAAAAATTAGTGGTAATTTATTGAGTTACCATGAAGTTGTTGTTTGCTTCTCAGCCTCTACCACCTCAAATTCACCATCAACTTCTAGGGCTTTATCAGGTGAAACTTTGTGCCATTACTTCTTTTATAAAGTCATGTTCTTTTCTCTACCTTACCTTTCCTTTGTGTGGATGGCAATGAAGAGGTCTTCTTTCTACTCAGTTGTAAATTGACCGGGAAGTCTGGGCACACTGTGTCCAGGGCTAGGAAACGTTTGCGGATTCTGTGGATAGCAGGCATCTCTAGTAATACGTGGATATTCAGGGTCCTAGATTAGTCATGGAATGCCTAGAGCAGGAGATTTAGCCATTTTTCCTGCTATAGATCCCTTTGGCAGTCTGGTGAAACCTATGTACCCTTTTTCAGAATGATATTTTTAAATTTTAAGAAAGTACATAGGATTACTAAGAGCAAGACAAATAACACAAAGTACACTGAATCTCACAGAATTTACAACATTATGGATGATTAATATCATCACCCAATGTGTCATCAATAATAATCTTAAACTTACTTTAAATAACACATTTCAACATTTTGTTTAATCATCAGATGTGTTTGAACTTGCCTGGTCTAGACTTGTAGCCTACATGTATATCATATTCCAAACAGCAATAGTAACTTTCGAAGAATCAAAAATTCTCATTTGAACTTTCCAATTTTGCAAAATTGTAATGACTAATTTAAATGCCTGACTTCTTTCCATTGATGAAGAACAAACAAGTATGAATAAGGAATTCCACAAAGCATTGTAGATGTCTAAATATCTAGGGTGGGATAATGCATCTTCCACATTTCATGACTGAATGACTGCCAAGTGAAGAATTGACCAATACTTGTCTCTATATATTATGAGGTGCTATGATCAGGAGAAATTAACTATCATGACTTTAATGTCATGATGTAAAAAAATAAATTTTCAGGATTTGTGGAAGAATTGTATTGTCATATAAAAAGAACATTGTGACTTTTACTGGTGATGTCCCAGATATATAATGGTAGTGTAATCTGTTGCCTGCCTTTTAAATGGAAGGAAATGCCAAATTTCAATTAAGGGTCAATGGAAAGAAATGAGAAGAGATCCTACACAGTTGTAGATCCCTTACATTCTAGCCACGGCCTCATCATGGACCTGTCGGACCCTGAAGTTAAAAACTTCTGTCTCAAAGTGTGAACCAATACCTGATGATGTGGAAAATAACAGCTAAAACAGTTCTCAGAAAAATAAGACCTACAGATGGGATTATAAAAAGAATGTCATTTACTGTTTGTTAACTTATTTAACAAACACACCATAGTTCAACCTAAAGTTTGCAATTGACTTCATAATTGGTCCCTTTGGAGAGAGATACTGTTGCCTTTATTCAAAATAGTATTGAGTCTTCTCTGAGAAGCAGTGGTATAATATTTTGAATATTGTCATCAATGTTCATTCTTAAATGGTTTTGGGGTGGTTCTGGTGTTTTGAAATAAGCCAAAGTCAATTGAAGTAAGGCTACTGAATGAAGAAGGTAATCAAGGTGTGTGAACACCAGACTGGGACTTGAAAATCCTAAGGATTTTTTTGGAAGGGGCTCATCAGCTACCCTGAAGGTTGCTTTGTAGCAGGTGGAGACGAGGTAGGGATGAGATTCAGAAAGGACTGCATTTCCAAAATGATAGCATCCTTGGAGTCAGCTTATAATTCCCTGGAATGACTACCTTATAGAGGAACACTCATTTCCCTCATTAAATAGTCCCATTCTATATAGTCTTGAATAGAGCTGCACTGTTCAATAGAAATATCATGCTAGCCACTTGGGTAATTTAAAATTTTTTTCAGTAATTGCATTAAACATGTAAAAAGAAAAATGTATACTTAATTTCAGTAATATACTTAATCCAGTATATTCAAAATTATCGTTTTGACTTGTAATCAAATAAAATGTATTAAATTTTACACACTAAGTCTTTGAGATCTGGTGTTATATTTTATACTCACACCATGTTGCACTTTGGACACTAAGTTTTCATCAGAAATACTTGACCTATATTTAGATTTTATAAAATTTACAGTTGAAAAAAAAAAGTTCATATGTCTAAGTTGTTTTCAAACATACTTAAACATTTTCCAATGACTGAATTGGATATTAGTCTTTAAATTTAAATTAATCACAGTTAATAAACTTAAATAATTAGCTCCTCAGTTACACTAGCTACATTTCAAGTGCTCAGTAGCCACATGTGGCCAGTGGTTACTGCATGGGACAGGACAGGTGCAAACTATATGAAGAAACAATTGGAGAGGAATTCATAGGCACCGCATGGGCTTTAAACTCACTGGAACCATTAGAATCATGCTTGTCTTTCCAGTTTTTTGTTGTCTTTTCTATGAATCACTTTGTTTAGTCTTTTTGTTAATCTGATATTTTTCCAAAAGTCTCCCCACCTTCTCTTTAGAATCCTTTTGTGTGACCCCTCCCAAAGGCCTTTCCTTATGAGTATTTATTATTTATATCCAGGGACACCACATGGTCTCTGCTTCATAGACAGAAGGTTCAAGGGTGAGTTTAAGTGACTAGATGAAGACAGGAAGTTAATGTCCCTACACCAAGTCAGGATGGATAAACAGCTAAACCACAGGAGTAAAAGTTCCTTGCTCAGAGCCCCACAAGGCAGCCATCACTTTTGAAGTACCTCTACTTCTGATTATGAAGATTTGGTGGATTTGGTGTGGGATGTAGGAAACTGCATTTTTGTTAAGTTTCTCTTACTCTCCCTACTCTCCCCACTAAGTGATTCAAAGAGCCTAATTTAAGAATTGTTACCCTAAACCCCTCTCCTCCCACTATATTCTTTTTAGCAGTGGTCCTCAAGCTGTGTTCTTCTCTCTTCATGAGATCACCGTGTCTTGTTAAATTGAAGAGTTCTAGGCTCTGCCCCAAGTCTGCAAATCAAAATATCTGAAAGCATGGCACTAGGAATCTACTTAAAACAAAACAAAACAAACATACCCCCAAAACTCCCTAAATAATTGTTATGCCTTATTAAAACAAACAAACAAACAAAACACTGCTTTATGCAGACCCCAGCTTAGACATAAAGAATTTGCTAATCCCAGCCTTTCTCATTCATCCTCTTTTCCAGTAACTGGCATTTAAAAACCCATGTCATATTTATTCTGCCTCCCCTCTGTCAAGGTTATTTTTAAAATATGGGACTGGGATACAAAGATATAGATCATGAGGTCCTGTTTCTGATCTCAGAGAGCTTGCAGATGTAGGAGGAAGAGATAGAGACCTGTGGAAAACTGTTTATAAAGCACTACAAGTGGAGTACTGCATGGCATGCTGAGTGTAGAGCACATAAAGAGCACAAGAATCATATCCATTGGACTGTGAGCTGGTGAAATGGCTTAGAAAGGACTTTGGGCGGGCGCGGTGGCTCAAGCCTGTAATCCCAGCACTTTGGGAGGCCAAGGCGGGTGGATCACGAGGTCAGGAGATCGAGACTATCCTGGCTAACATGGTGAAACCCCGTCTCTACTAAAAATACAAAAAACTAGCCGGGCGTGGTGGCGGGCGCCTGTAGTCCCAGCTACTTGGGAGGCTGAGGCACAGAATGGCGTAAACCCGGGAGGCAGAGTTTGCAGTGAGCCGAGATTGCGCCACTGCACTCCAGCCTGGGAGACACAGCGAGACTCCATCTCAAAAAAAAAAAAAAAAAAAAAAAAAAAAAAAAAGGACTTTGGGAATCCTGAGTTGATCCAGGAAAGGTCAAATTGGTGTTCTGCCGGACAGCTAGAGGCAGGGAAGGACACCTGGAGATTTGATATGAATTAAGGTGTGAACAGGGAAGCAGGGCCCCTGTGAATGACATGGAATAATAGATTTATTACTAGAATAAACAGATCTTCTACAGTTGTGGGAGATACTTGGAATGCAAAGGTCTTGCAGGGCACAAAAAGTCACTCAGTAGGGACCATGAAGGAAGCTGGTGAAGAAATCTATGGCAGGTATTGCCTCTACTGCTGGTGGTGGGACTGAAGTTGCTCTAGGTCAGCAGGGCTCAGGGAAGAAGAAATTGGGACTGGTGTGAGGAGAAGCAAGGGCAAACTAGAACTTATAAGGATGAACAAGGACCTGTGCCCCAGTAGCATAGGTGGCCTAAGGAGAAAGCAGACACTCTTTGCCCTGGAGCTGCACACCCAGACTGGGAAACTGGGGGTGGAGACCCAGGGGGATGCAGAAGAACTGTGGGCTACTTGTGCTCTCCCCAACACTGCCAGCCAGGAGATCAGCAGCAATGTGTGTTAGCTGAGATAGTGCCTTCCAAGGGTAATTCTGCATAGCATGTCTGCCTTCCAGATCTCAGGATGACTTTTCTCATGGCCAGCCTCAACTGGATTCCCACAGGAAAGGGAAATCTGGGAAACATGGTCCTACATAGCTAAGTCAACACGATAGAAAACCACTGCAGTTGGCTTAGGAAACCTGAGCTGGCAGTGGCGAGATGGAACGTGGGCATGTTGGGGCAGGGGACTGAGGTGGGATGGCAGGGTATTAGCCTATGTACAGTGGTAAAGCAGCAATGATGACCTTGAGGAGTTTTATCCTCTATATATTAATGGATTTAAATGGAGGAGTAACTTGATAAAATAGATTTTCTTTAAAAAAAATAATACATTTTAAAAAATCAAATTTTTTAAAAAATCAAAAAATTTTAAATGTCAGAACAGTTTTCAAACTTTTTGGTATCAGTATCCTTTTAGACACTCAGCAATTACAGAGGATGTTAAAGAGGTCTTGTTCATGTGGGTTATATTTATCCATATTCACTATATTAAAACTTAAAACTGATAACATTTTTAAATGTTTACTAACTAATTGAAAAAAGTAAACCTATCACATGTTAACATGAAAACACATTTTTATGAAAAAATTATGTTTTGCAAAGCAAAAAGTATTTCCTGAGAAGAGTGGTATTATTGTATAGTTCTACACATCTCCTTCATGTCTCGCTTAATAGAAAACCGTTGGATTCTCGTATCTGCTTCTACATTCACTCTGTTGTGATATTCTATGTCAGGAGCCTTCAGAAAACTCCACTGTATGTTGTGAGAGAGAGAGAGAGAGAGTAAAAAAGGCATATCACACCTTAATCACATTGTAGAAATAGTCTCATCTTCAGGAATCCCCTGCAAGGATCTTAGGGACCTCCTGGAGTCCCTGGACCAAACTTTGAGAGCCACTGGTGTGGTGGAGAAGATGGCTCTACCAGCAAGTGGGGATACCAGCAGGCCTTGTAATAACTTAGGGGAGAAAGATGAAGGCCTGCACCGAGGTGTATCTTCAGGAAAGGAGAAGAGGATGAATGGGAGAGAGGCTAAGGAGACATAAGCCATAGAACTTAACAACTCATAGGATGTGGGGATGGAGAAGAGGGCAGAGTCTCTGAGAATGATTTGGCGAAATGAATAGCTGGATGTCAGCAGGCTGCTGGTACAGGTATAGGGCGTTACTCAGCCACCTCGGCCCCACACAAGTCAGTTTCTCTACAGGCTTTGACCCAGTGAAAAGGAAGCAGGAGGTCCAGCCCTAGGTCAATGACTGGATTTTAAGAATATCACTACACACCAGCAGGAATTAAGATGGGCAGAGTTGGCTGGGCACAGTGGCTCATGCCTGTAATCCCAGCACTTTGGGAGGCCGAGGTAGGCAGATCGCAAGATCAGGATATTGAGGCCATCCTGGGTAACATGGTGAAAGCCTGTCTCTACTAAAAATACAAAAATTAGTCAGAATTCCTGACACTTCACACCTGCTGTATATCCCAGACAATGAGACAGAGGCCCAGAGACCCTTGTGAGTTGTCCAAGATCACACATCTAGTGGGTGGCAAACTGGGAGCTGACTCTAAATGCCCAGGCCAGCTCATTCCACCACTCCATGTTGAGTCCTGGGCTGACATAGCCATTTATATATAAAACCATCTATACAGGTGTAGTTCTGTTCCTGTAATCCCAGCTCTTCGGGAGGCTGAGGCAGGAGAATCACTTGAACCCAGGAGGTGGAGTTTGCAGTGAGCCGAGATCACACCACTGCACGCAAGCCTGGCGACAGAGCGAGACTCCGTCTCAAAAAAAAAAAAGGAGGAAGAATTTCCAGAAGCATTCAAGTGTGGGCTGGTTTAGTCTGCGATGTTCGCATATGCAGTGACACAGGGAAAAATAATTGGTTGGTGAGTGACAAAGACAAGGGATGAAGTTTGTAAAATGCCCTTCTCCTTGGGGTTGGACACATGGTTGTAAGAGCACTTGGGAGGGACTCAGGAATCCAGAATGGTGACATGGTTTTGTATACACACATATATGTGTGTGTGTGTGTATGTATACATGTGTATGTGTGTGTGTGTATATATATATATGTGGTTGTATGAAAACACATATATAAAACTGTATACACTAGACGTGTGTGTGTGTGTATATATATATGTCTGTGTTTATATGTGTGTGGTATACCTGTATAGATGGTTTTAAATATAAATGGACTCAGCCCAGGACTCAGCATGGAGTGGTGGAATGAGCTGACCTGGGCACTTAGAGTCAGCTCCCAGTTTGCCACCCACACACCCACTAGCTGTGTGATCTTGGACAACTCACAAGGGTCTCTGGGCCTCCGTCTCATTGTCTGGGATATACAGCAGATGTGAAGTGTCAGGAATTCTGTGATACGATGTGCCTTTTTTACAGGCCACAAAGAGTGATCTTCTGGAGGACACAAGGATTCCGTCACTGTCAGAGTTTGGCTAAGTAGCATTTTCCTGAGCCCCTTCTCAATCTTGTCTGTTGAATGATTTGGAAATGAATAAGGACGCAGTCAGTCTGATGTCAGGGGACTATATATAGCAGCTGCATGTCTCAGGAGTTGCAGGTCTTGTCATTTGTTTGGATATGGTCCCCAGTTTGGCCGGGCAACCTTGGCATTTTCTTGTCTTCTTAGTTCTTGAGAAGCCTTTTCTTACCAGGTAATTCTGCATAGACACACATTCATGCACAAGTATGCACACACATATACACACACAGAGCAGTTTGACCATGCTCTGCTCAGCATTTCCAAGTACACCACTGTGGTGTGAAAGGTGGTTTAGATGTGTACGAATTGTTTTTTGATATTTACATATGCTTCGATAAGTATTAGAAAAATAAAACAAGCATAACAAAGCCATCTATGCAGACAGTATTTCTTAGGATAAGGAATCATTTAAATAAGTAAGTTGACTTCAAGAAGAAGATTACATAAGTATGAACACAGGTAGAGCTTAGATATAGCAGAAATCTTGAAGGTAGTATTTGAGTGACTAATATGTGGGAAGTACTAACTTAATTGTGTTGATGAGGCTTTTGTTCTCAAATTCAGCAGAGGAGAGTGCCTTACCAGGTAATACCTGGTACCTATGTCAGAAGTGTTTTTATTCATTGATTTGATAACTCAGCCTAAAAATTCCTTGGAGAATCTGAGTTATTTCACGTCTACTTCATATTGGTCATATCTGGTACTTAGAATGTTAGACTTTAACCTGGATACAATTAGGGGGAACAATCTGACACATTTAAATGAGGAAAAATTATGCAAAGCAACTGACCCTGGAATCTACGAAAATGTCAATGTTACCAAGGACAGGGGAAAAAAACCATGCTGGGGAACAGTTCTAAATTAAAGTAAAATAAAGAGATATGACAATGAAATATAATGTGTGATTCATAATGGAACCCTGGATTAAAAATAAAAAGTTATTAAGGGCATTTTGGGACATTTACGGAAATTTGAAAACCCACTGCTCATTAGATATCAATTTTGACCTAGGTATCAATTTTGGACCTCCTAAGTGTGACAATTGCAGAATAGGACCATATTCTTGGTCTTAAGACATTCATATTGAAGTATTTAAGGATAAGTACATCAATATCTACAACTAACTCTCAAATGGTTCAGCCAAAATACACACACATAAACATATACTCACACATATAATGCCCATATATACATAGATAATATACACATATACACATGCATATCAAAACATAGACCTGCAGACACATACACATACAGACATACGCACATGCATAGATACAGACAAAGACACAGACATCCATCCATACATATATCTATACATGGAGAGGGAAAGCAAACATGACAGAACATTAACAATTGGTCAACCCAGAGTGTTTATTTGCAATTCTTGCAACTGTTCAGTAGACTTAGACTTAAATTTTCCAAATTAATAGTTGCAGAAAAAAAAATTAGACTTTTTGAGTTAAAGAAATCTCAGAGATAAATCTAAGATGTTTGTCGTGTGGATTAAGTAGCAGGTGTTGAGAACTTGGATAAAATTTTTGAGCCTACTAAAGAGGATGTTTACATTGTGCAGAGACCTGTAGTTGCTTCCCAACTATTCCACAGACAAGAGTCCCTCCACAAAGTAACTATGAGACATAAAGATGGTCTCTGGTAAGCAAAGAAATCATTTAAATAAGTAAATTGACTTGCTCAGACGAACTCAGCAAAGATGGTTCATAGTGACTGCCTGGATTCTAGCTTGCATAGACTTTACTGTAACAGCTGATCTAACAATACTATTACACACAGAATGGCCTCTGCTATTATATATGTATATATATGTGTGTGTGTGCATAATTTTCATTCAATAAATATTTTTGAATGCCTACTATGCTTCAGGCATTGCTTCCAGGGTCTGGAGGTAAGAAAATTAAGATCCTACTCCTCAAACACATTACTTTCTGGAGTGTGAGGGATAGAAAATAGCCAAACAAGCAATTAAAGGAATGGAGGTATTTCAAAAATTGCAATCTTGTAATGGAAAAACAATTATGAGGGTATCATATCAGAAAGTGATTGAGGATGGGTTCTCTGAGGAGATGGCCAACCGTTAAGATTAGAAGGAAGAGTATTTTATTTTCCATGTCTCTGCTATTTATTCCTAATTCCCCCAGCCTTTGAGTTTGCCCTAATATCAAGGTCAAAGGCCTTCTGAAACCTGACCATTCTGCTGGACTATCCC
Organism: Macaca thibetana thibetana; assembly: GCF_024542745.1. NCBI lineage: Eukaryota > Metazoa > Chordata > Mammalia > Primates > Cercopithecidae > Macaca > Macaca thibetana. The sequence goes on along the minus strand of NC_065579.1, from coordinate 21,484,348 downwards.
AAGATCTGTTTCTGACTATGGTCCCTTCCAAGTGACCATACAATGTGGCCAACCCGAGGGTGTGCGCTTGTTTCCTTGTTCTCTTGTTGACGAATGCAGATGTTCTCTATACACTTATTCACAATGTAGGCTACCTCATCTTTATGATAAACTTTTAAAGAAACTTAATCCAAAAAAAACCACAGAAATCTCCTCATTTGTTCATTCTGATACATGGTGATGAAAGTGAGTTATAATCCCTGAATAATGCAGCAGGAAGCCTTCCAACCAGCGACTTTCAATAATGCCACATTGGCACCCCTCTGAATTATTATCTGCTTTTACTAATTCAATATGACAGGTTTCTAAAGCAATTTGAGTTCATGTAAAAGCAGTGAGAGAGTATTCAAACTTGCTTGAAGGAGAGTGAGGGTAAAGAACTTATATTGCATTCTCCTTGCAACACCGATCAAGATCCATTTGGATTCATTTCCTGGAGGCATTAAGTATGTTTTATCTTTCTTTTGCAGTCACCTTTTCAGTTTCCTCTGATAATTACATTCTATCTGCAGTGCTTGAATTTACCCCAGAGTGTAGAACCAGTGAGCTGATTCTTCAGCCCAGAGGCCACTAAGGATAGGAGGCTAAAAACAAACAAACAAACAAAAAAACCAAAAAAAAACAAAAACAACAAAAAAAACCTGATTTTAACATGCAGGCCAAAAAATATGCCCCTCATGCAAAAATCACTCAAGAGATAGGCCAGCAGGTGAAGAGGATCCTATGGAGGATTCAAAATATAAATGTTTTCTCTATTTCCCCTGTTTCCACCTGGGTGAACCAAAGCTAGCCTCCAGACGGTAGGGTGTGAGTGAGGCAGTGTGGTGTAGTGTCAGATATACAGGATTTGGACTCAGGGAACCTAATTTGAGTTCCAGTCCCACCACTTATGGCTGTGAATTTGGCTCAAGGCCTGGCCCATAGTAAGTACTCAGCAAATATGAGCCCCACATCTTCTTTCTCCATCTTGATTCTTTTTACTAAAGTGGGTAGCTCCTTCTCACCTTTCCAACTCATCTCTTTCCATCCGCTCCCTCAGCTACAGCCATACTGGCCTTCTTTCTGTTTGTAGAACATACCAAGAATCTTCCTGTTTCCAAGCTGCTGAACTTACACTTCCTTCTGCTTGATGCCTTCCTGCCTCCAATCACCCCATGGCATGCTACTCACTTTTTTCAGTTCTCAGCTCAAATGTCACCCCTAAGAGTAGCCTTTCCTCCCTTGGTCACCCTCCAACACATGTTACCCTAAGGTTTTTCTTCATGGCGTCTCTCACTATCTTAACTGTTTTGATGACTCATTTGTGTTTTGTGAATATTGTCAGACTCTCTCAACCCAGAGCTCCTGGGAGCAGAGACCATGGCTTTTGTGCTTTCAACCCTGTATGCCACCACCTGGCACATACTAGTTGCTCAACAAATATTTGTTGGATGGAAGTTACTTGGAACTCTAAAAGAAATGGAACAGCCTTGAAGGGCTGTTCTGAAAATCAGATAACACAAGGCTGCTGGGAGTGCCTTAGAAATTATAAAACATTATGTGAATAAAATGTATGATTAAGCCTTCCCTACCTGTCCATGAAGAAACCCTTCCATTGCCCCAGCCCAAATTATCCTCTTCATATTCTTACAGCGTTATGCATCACTCTAAAGATACAGCATTTCTGACACATGATTTAACGCCTGATATGGCTCATTGGCAGGAGTTTCAAATGAAACTTGGAGGAATTTGAAGCAAGAGAAAAAAATCTCCTAGCTTGGAAATTGCCACTAGGCAAAGAATTTACAGGTGTAAACTTCAATCCCATGGAGTACACAGAGCATGCCATGTTCACACAATATCCAGCTTCAGAGGGAAGCTATTAAGAATTTAAGCTACATATAGCTTCCCCGCACCAAGCTTTGCTTAAAGAAAATGTCATATGCCTGTGTTTTGGGGATGAGGAGGCAGAAATCTCTGCAGAGGAGAGTTCAGCTTGGAGCAAGCACAGGGGTACCATGGCCCATTTTTGTTCATTGTGTTCCTTGACTACAACGGTGCCTTGATGAAGGATTGGACTGATGAGGAAGGAGTACATCTTGCCCATGTATGGTATAAGAAGTTTGGGTTATTTATTTATTTATTTTTTCATCTACTTACCTTTGTGGAAAATTTTCAACCTTTACTATTTATAACCTTTTCAGGCTTCAACCAAGATGTATTATGTTGGCTTTGAAAGAGCTTGATTTAAATTGTGGAGGGAAAGAAAGGGGATTTCAGAAATCTCAATCAGTTATTCCTGATGTTTAGAAAGATGCCTTTTTTTGTAGAAGTGTGGAAATCGTCCTAATAAAGACTAAATCAGACAGCGATTGGCACTGATTTCAGAAGGTAGAAACCCCTCCTTCCCTGTCGCCTTGTAGATACAGTGCAGAATAGTGCTGTGCTTTTTTGTACCCACATTCCATTTTTACACGAAATGAAAAGAGCTTTTTTGTTTGTTTGTTTCAGTAAAAATTAAAATCTCCAGTTTTCAAGAAAATGAAACAAAATCCTGAACCTAGTAGAAATCATTTTACTTGGGGCTTTCAAAATGAATACTCTCCATTTTTCTTAAAATATCAATAAAAGGATTTTGAATCCAGTCTGTGTTTCTCCTATCCCTTCCCTAGAGAACCAGAATCCTGCCCACATCTCCTTCCATATGGGCTCTCTTTGTTTGATTCCTAAGAGGACCCCTCACACAAATGCCCATGTCTACTGGGAAAAATGTGTATAGCACACAAAGATTTTGATGCTTGATTGGTAATGTTTAAGCTGTAGCATTTTAATTTTTAATTTGAGTGCTTTGAAGAATGGGCAGTTGCAACACCGAACTTGTAATATGGACTCTGCCTTAACATCAGCAAATGATCTGTAATAAAGACAATGAATATACTGGCTCTCTTAAACCCTCCAAGCTTCCATTCCTCCCTCGAGGCAACTCAAAAATAAGAATGGGGCATTTTTCTCCACTTGAAAGCTGAAAGTTTCTTTTAGGGAGCTTTGTTTGAAGAAAGAGGTGGATTAAGTAGCACAGAATAAATCACATATTAAGTGCAGCCCTGAAATACAGCTCATTTAGAGGATTAAAACACAACCTTTCAAAAAGTGTTTATAATACAGGCTACTTATGTTCTTGAGAAAAGAATTAGAAATTGAGTATAGATCTGATGCCTAAAGGGTTCCAAGGGTTTCATCATTTGACTTAGGACCAGGCTGTCCCAAGACAGCAAAACACTGAAAAGGATTTTGCTGTTCACACAAAACATCACACAGGTAATCCACTTGTTTGCTTGTTTTCAAGGATGGGAAGCCTCTACTGGTCTTCGTGGAGGAACTACCATTGGGGTTCTAAGATTAAAAAAGAATTATTTGCCTCTCTGATTTCTCCTCTATTTTGTTTCTTTGGGAATATTTAGTTGAGAATATTTAACATGAAATACTTTATCAAGGAAGTGAAGAGAACATTCCTAGATCCCAACTGTGTGATTATTTTTCCCCAGATCCCTCTTTTCATACCCTCAAATTAAAAATAAAATCAAACTCTGAGTTTTAATTTCATGGTGTTGCCTAATGTCCTGCATTTTCATCACATTTGAAGGTACAGTGTCTCAACTCAGACCTTAACACTTCGTGCCTGTGTCCAAATTCATTCCTCCTTCTCCTTCTCCCTCTACCTCATACTTCACATCACTGACAGATTCATCATGTTAAAATACCACTTTAATTTGGTTACTTCCTTGTTTAAGGCATTTGGTGACCTTAAACTATCTATAATGCCAAATGCTTTAGTCTGGCATCTAAGGCCACCCTATGGGCCTGTTCTCCTTCTCCTGAGATGTTGCATGGTGCTATTCTGCACTCATGTTGAACATCATCCAAAATGTTTCTTTACTTCTTAACACACTCTGCCTTTTGTACCTCCCTGATGGAGCCCCCACTTGGAACTGGCTCCCTCTTTCCCTCTACTTTTCCAGTGCAATTTCATCTTCTTAAGACCCAGTACAAATGCAAATACAGAAGTTTTCATTGACCACCTGTGATGAAAATAATTCCTCTTTTAAAATAAACTTCTATTTCTTTAATTTATTTGTTCCATGTCTTCTGCCTATATTTCTATGTTTTTTCTCTCAAATTTGATTATAAAACACTTAAAGTCTGAGACCATGTCTCATAGCTTTGTGTGTCTCCACTTACTGCCTACCTTGTCATCTTACACATTGTGGATACTCAGTAAATATCTGTTACCTGCTCTCAAAAGTAAAGTTATGTTCTTTCTAAAAAACATGAAGGTTGTATGGCTCCCATTTCTGTGAGTATTAAATAAGTTTTTCTGTTGAGCCTCAGCGATTGTGTCAGGTTTTTTTTTTTTTTTTTTTTACTTCCAGGATATATATGGGTTGCTGGATTCAGAGTTTGAAAGGTCCAAGAGGGAGAGTGTGTAAACACATTTGGAAGAAAAGATCATGCTAGATCTGGAAGTGAGGAGAGAGGAGTCACGCAGCTCCCCCACCAGTGGCAGACTGAGGTCAGGCCAGTGGGAACAGCACACCCTGGATACAGGCAATAAGCAAGTACAGAGAGAATTTGAAAATATTGTAAAACCAACTCGGAGGTGTTTTGATTTTTATTTTCACCAAACACTAGCATTTCCAAATAATGTTAGTGATAAAATATCCTTTCTTGTCCAAAATATTTTGTTGTAGTATTTACTATTAAATTTTAATAATGTATGTTAGCTCCAAGTAGCTCATTATTATTATTTCTGCTATTATTAGTTAGTAAACACTGTATCCTATAAGAAAACTAATTCAGAGAAGCCCCAGTTATGCCCACTGACACAGGATGTTTGGTGAGTGCACATTTTTTTATACGTAAAATATATTTGTTCCATTTCATGATTATCATTGAAAATCATTTGGTCATATAGAGAATGGGTGTAATTAAAAATGAGTTACTCTGAGACTTGTAAGTACTAGGAATCCCTGTGTATCCAATGTGCTTTTGTTTTACTGAAGAAGAGTTTTCTGGGAGGTCATCAGAGAAGGTTATATCCAAACATTACCTCATCAGAGAGGGTTTCTGTGACCAACTGTATGAAATATGTAATCACTCCCTTTTATTCTCTGCCTTTTTCTCCGTCATTTTTACCTCAGTTTGTTTTTCTTCCCATGCTTGTCACCACCTGAACTATTATAAATGAGCACGTGTGGTGTGTACCTGTGTGTATCTGTGTGTATATTTACTTGTTTAGTATTTGTCTCCTCTGTTACTCTCTAAGTTTCATGTGGTCAGAAAATTTACTTTATCAGTGCTGTATTCTAGACACCGGTGAGACATAAAGTCAATACTCAATAAATATCTGTTGAATGAATGAATGAATGAATGAATGAGAGAAGTGTAGTAACGTATTCTGAAGAGACAATTCATCTCTTCTCTCTGGGGCTCATTGAAGTAAAAAGAAGCTGAACTTTCAATGGGTTACAGAAATACCCTTTTGGCTTTTTCCTAGCCTTATGAATATGGTCTTCTTGAAGTAGATGGAAATTGACTCAACTTTCCTACCTGTCAGTTCAGCCTGTAAGCCTAATTCAGGAGGTTACCTTATAATAAAAATGGACATATATTGAGAGTTTACTAGCGTTAGACCCTTTAGTACATATTATCTCAATGAATTCTCAAGAATAACCACTTTACAGATGAGAAATGACATCATATCTCATTAGAACTTGCCCAGGATCCTGGAGCTATCAAAAATTGGATTTGAACCCAGGTCTAACTGCAGAAGCAGCTCTTAAGTGTCACATTCTCTTGATGCTTTGCTGCCCCTACTACAATTTTACTGGGCAATGTCGGGAGTGCAAGTACAAAGTGGGTGAATCCACAGCACTTCCCATGAAATGGGAGAAAAGTCAGAGTGTTTTCAACCAGCTGAGGTAATGTTTGGCTTTCTGCAAACCCTACAGAACACTGTATATATGTGGAATAACACCTGCATGATCAACTGGGACTGCTCTGTCCCTGAGACTGGGAGGGAAGGACAGCTGGGGCCTGCTAAGCAGAGCCCAACCCTTTATGGGATCCTTTCCCGTTCTCACAGTCTCTGCTGCCTTGGCACCTGTTCCTGCCAGCATATGCTGCCGGGAAGTGTTAGATGTCACCGCACAGCTGTGAAGTGGGGCGGAAGAAAGAAGCCAAAGGAATCTCACAGGAGAGCTGGGAACTAAACGCAAGCCTGCAGAGGGGTAGTAGAACAGAGGGTGAGCTCAAATCCTGCAAGAAGAAAGGAGGGTCCAGTGGGGGGAAATGTGTAGGAATCCTTTAGCCTGTAATCAATGGTACATAAAGACAGTGAGACAGCTTCCTACGTCCGTGTACTAAGTATGTCTCTGCAAAGGCGCACATTATTTTCTATCTCATTCCTTGGATTACTCACTTCCAAAACCCCTTTTTTTCTTTTTTGAAAAATCACAGATGTTTTAGAGATTTCAAATCAACTTTTTAAAAAGTACATTATTTTTTATTTAAAAGTGTAAAATTCTAACAGTTATAACAGCACTAATGAAAGTAAACAAAGCATCTCCCCAGATTTTATTATGCTAAAAAATATTTTTGTTTCATTCTGCATTCTTCCCTTTCTAGTTCTTGTCCATATCCATACATATTTTTATTATGGCATAATCTCATATCTCCTATGTGCTGAAATCTATTTCTGGAGATAATTGTCATTTCCACCAGTTCCAGGCATTGCTGGGTCAACAAGAAGGGGATGGGGATGACAGTGTCCCCTAGCAGATTCATACTGAAGGAGAAGTGGCCTCAAAACCTTAGGCCTAGCTTGTGGGATTAAAAAAAAATGAATGAGATATCAGGTAAGGTGCTAAAGATGACGAAACAAAAATGACTAAAAGACTGGATGAAAAAATTCAATAGACATAAGCGGGGAAAGAGGAAAATGAAAGAAGAAAATATTAGTAGGAATTAATGAAAGGAGAATGACTTGCATCTCCTTGATACTCAGTTCAGCTGGTTTGTGTTAGTCAGAACCTGTACCTGAACAGTTCCTCCATGAAATCTAGAATTTCTGTCATTTTTTTTTACAGACAGGAACAAAGACTTCAAAAAGCTGATTTGAAATATTCTCAAAGATGAGCTTGGATATACATGTGAGTTCAGATGTTGCAGAAATTGATCTGTCATTAATAATGGTTTAGGAGAAGCTGACATGTCATTTCTCACTGACTTAAGCCTCTGGGAGGCTGAGAGAGATGAAGTATAAAACAAAACATGTAAACTGTCAAAAGGAAGAACTCACAGAAAAAAAAATAAGCTGACAGTGTCCTTTAAACAACAGTAAGATAACCTGAAGTCTAGCTGAGATTTTTGAGAACTCTTGATCATGCTGGAGGTTTTAGGCCTAAGTCATTTCTCTGAGTACGGCTCAGGACCAGGTGTCAGATTTTCACTATGAATTATCATGTCACCCATGTAAACTCACTGTGAACTGTTTGTTTTTGAGAGCAGACTGTACCCATATGTGTGTCCTGAAGTAGATAGCATGACCACATGGAAAGATACTGTATTGAAAACAATAGTTCACCTAATAAGTGACATTTAGTTTATTAAGAAGTGAATTATACTATATGGATACTGGAGAAAAAGTTTATCATGCCCATACCTGGTGGCACCAGATGGCTATTTTTTTCCATGTCTAATTAACAGCCTAAAATAGCCTGTGTGATACATTTCCTAGATGGGGAAACAGTCCAAAGCCTGGCTGAATTGCTGTGATGTTTTCCTGTTCCTGGTGATCTGTTTCTAATAACCTGCAAAATAATGGAATAGAATCATGATTTAAAATCTGTCAGAGAGTTGGGTGTCCTGGAACAAGACCAGGATGGACTTAAAAAATGCTGAAGTGGCTGTTTAAGTATTTCTTGAATGCTGTTCAAGTATTTCTTGCTATTCCATCTATACTAAGGCAAGCAGACATAAGAAGCCGGCTGTCCGATAGTGGGGCTTTGAGAAGATTGTGAGTGTGTGCAACATTTCTTCTCAAGTTTTGCTGCATGCTAGAATCTCTTAGAGAGCTCTGGAAAACATCCTAGGTCCAGATTGCACTATATATAAATTAAACCAGAATTTCTAAGGCTGGAACTAAGGCACCAGTAGCTTTAAACTTTTCCCAGGTGGTTCTGATATACAGCCATAAAACAAGGCATGGTATGATAAATGCAAATGAGGATTACCTGTATGCTCTAGGAGTACTTCAGAGAAAAGAGAAATCAGAAAGACTTCGTTGGTGGGGAATAAGGAGGATGTTATAGGCAGAGAGAACAGCATAAGCAAAAATAGAGATGAGAAAGCATGTAGTGGGACAGTGCAAAGTTCTTTTTGGCTATAGCCTGGAGACATAAAGGAACAGCAGGGGAGAATATCAGAACATCAGAATATTCTGTAGAAGTGCTTGGATACCAGGCTGATTCAATCTTATTTGCCATTTCATAGGCAAAAATAATCGTTGGAGAAAGAAGGTTTTGTTTGTTGGTTTGTTAATGAACATAGTGCCAGTGAGTAAAAAGTGCCTGGAAAAAAGCAAAAATTATAAACCTGTGTCATATTAGTGGGCTGTTGTTGCTTTAAAGTGGCATTTCCTAACTTGAGTCATTGCCTTAGCATATTCATAATTTTTGAATATAATTGTCTAATATATTTTTAAAATTACTTAGTTTTACTTAAAATATATCTATAAAGGATATCTACCTCTTCATTTATTGATCAATCTATCTATTTAGCTATCATCTATCGATCCATGAACATTTATATTACTCCCTCAATGGAAAACTAATATCGCTTTTCATAAGTTGAAGTTTAACTTTAAAAATCAATACCATAAAAATAAAAATGGTTTCTTCTTAGATACTCCCATTTGCTGCAGTGAATTAAACAGTGAAGAATTTCTTTATCTAGTAAAGAAATTAGTAGGTATTACAAGAAAGAAATAAGCCTGCAGTCATAGACCAAACATTATGACCCTATCGTTAAAGTCAATGACCAACTAAAAAGGAAATACATTTCTCTCTTACCCTCTGAGGCTCCGTTAAAGCCTGTGAGAGGCACCATAATGTCTCTATCTTGAGTTACTTGCTGTTTGTTCATGTAGACTATTCGTAAAAGCCAAATTCGAGCCTTCTTACAATGGACATGACTAAGGCATCTAGTCAAATGACTGATGATAAGTAGATCTTACTTGATAAATTGGCCTAGGATTATTAGTAAAACCTGGTAGTACTGAAGACAAATATTCTTTTTTTCCTTTTCACTAACTCATCTATCCTGTTTTCATTAACAGTACTTACCTTTATCTTTTTAGTTATCTTTCATAGATGTGCCCTTTTTATAATACTAAGTGAAGCAGAGCTCATATCTCCCATTCATCATTATTAACCACCCTATTACCTTCAGCTGCAATTCTAGCTGTGTCATGGTGACAGAAATGCTCAGTAGTGCATTATATTAATAATATCTACTGGTTACTAAGTTTCTGTCATATGCCAGGGACTGGGCCAAGGTCTGTGCCAAGCATATCACACACATTGTGATATGGTTTAAAATTATCCATGACCTTATTGCTATTTATTATCACCTTTTTACAGACAAGGAAACCACGACTCAGAGACTAAAGGACTAGTCAAAATGTTCATACTAATAAATGATAGTGCTGGACCTCAGACTAAGGTTCATTTGACTGCAAAGCTTGACCTTATCTACTTCTCTATTCTGCCTCCAACTGACTATGCCTGGTTGTTCAGCTTATTTTAGCTCAATGATTTATGAAAGCCCTGAAGAATCACTGCAAGGATGGATTTGATAGTCTCTGTAAGGCAGAACAAGAGGTATATCGGTGCTGCTGCTGCTGCCACTGCCACTGCCACTGCTGCTGTCCCAAATGAGCTGACATGCAAGATGGTTGTGAACTGCAGCTAAGATCGTCTAATCACTATAGCAAATTGATCCAAATATGTAATGATTCACCACAACAAAAGTTCATTTCTTGATTACATGATTGTCCAGGGCAGTTTGAGGTTGGTGGTAAAGTGGGACGGGAAGGTAAGTTTACTCCATGTAGTCATTCAGGGAGATAAGTTGACTCTAGCTCTATTATTGTGTATACATGGCTATACAGATACAGAGTAACTGTTATCTCTGTTACTGTTAGCCAGAAGGCAACTAAGAAGAGCATGCATAGGACGATTTTATGGACCAAGTTTCAGAAAAGACATGAATTTCTTGCACTTCCATTCCACTGACCAGAATTCTGTTACATGGCTACACCTAATTGCAAGAGAGGCAGTGGAATATTGTCAAGCCAGGTATCCAAGAAGAAATGAATTTTAGAGAGCACCTGTATTAGGGAAGCAGAGGAAAGCACTTAAGACTAGAAATCCACAGACTGGGATTTGAATCCTGACAACCATTGCTAGAGTCACTTGACAAGTTACTCATCTGAAAATCAGAATCAATGGCTCCTATTGCTTTCTACTCCACAGGGTAATTTAAAATCAAAATTAGAATGAAATAAGATGTGTGGGTATGCTTTGTAAAGCAAGTTAAGATTTAACATGGGACAATAGACAAAGACCTAGATTTTGGAATAGAATCTAAGCTCAGATTCTTTTTTCTGCCACTTTGTAGCTATGCAAGCACAACTTGGCTCTCTGAGATGCAAAAACTTTTTCTATTATTTAGGAGGAAAAACACTTGCCTCGCCTTTTTTATAGGATCCAGAGTATACAACCCAGTAGCACATGATACAGTGTTTAAATATCATTAAATATCAGAGGGATATAAAATATTTGTTTTTAATATAATCAGGGCCTTCTGCTTAAGAGCTTATTGCTTAGAGAATGCTTTCCAAACCACGCACTCCCAGCTTTTCCCTCCCATCCTGAATGAAATAAAAATAGCAAATTTTATCAAAGAACTGAAATAGATGCTCACTCTCAACTCTCACCTTTAATGCCTATAAACTCTGTGAGAGAAAAGCTTGAATCACCTCCATGTTTGAAATTCTTAGCATTCCAGGTATGTAGTGCATACCTGATCGATTGAACCATACTTATTGAATTATATTCAATTTCAAAATTTACTTCGGGTCAATGACAAAAGTGTCCAGTAGTCTGACACAACAGTAGTGACTAAGTCTCCTGGGATGCAACATGGAACTCTTACAACTCCCATGTCTCTCTCTGAGGGTAAAATTTATCCTAAGTGATCACATTCTAACTTTCTTATTTGCTAAGTCACTTCTCTGAGTTGATGGTATTAGTCATTTAAAAAGATTCATGCCTGCTGTCATGCTTTGAGTCGCTCCAGAATTAGTGATTCATTAAGTTATTTTCCTTTTCCTCCTTTTTTTTTTCTTGTTGAAGTCCCTTGAAACTTCTTAATTCCAGCCAAGGCGCTCATTACCTTCGAGGCTGCCCTCTGAGCTGCATTTGACAGAGGGATGATTGTCTGGCTTGGCTTTTCATTCGTTTTTGGGCTCACCCAACTATGAATCGACAGGCATAGCCTGTTCTTCTAAATGCGAAATGAGATGACTCACTCTTATTTTTCTGAGTTGTTGCAGGTGAGGCCGAATCTGCCTTTTCAAACTTTGATAAGTAAATACCAGGAGATATAAGAGAAAATCAGTGAGAGACTGGATGCCTTTAGTGACAGAATAATTGCTGCATTATATCATAGTACCGACTATCAAATTTGGATAATCTTGACTTTACCCAAGCTACTGAACACCTAGCAGAGTGTCATTCTTTTAGTCAGCTTTTTGTTTTTTTTATTTTTATTTTTTGAGATGGAGTCTCGCTCTGTTGCCCAGGCTGGAGTGCAGTGGCATGATGTCAGTTCACTGCAAGCTCCGCCCCCCTGGTTCATGCCATTCTCCTGCCTCCTCCTTCTGAGTAGCTGGGACTATAGGCACCCGCCACCATGCCCGGCTAATTTTTTGTATTTTTTAGTAGAGACGGGGTTTCACCGTGTTAGCCAGGAAGGTCTCAATCTCCTGACCTTGTGATCCCCCTGCCTTGGCCTCCCAGAGTGCTAGGATTACAGGCGTGAGTCACCGCACTCAGCCAAGTCAGCTTTTCAATGAAACATAATTTGCAAATAAAGTGTCTGCAGAGAGATAGCCCAATGCTTCTCAAATTTTCATGTGCACAGTAATTATCTGGGAACTTCTTAAAATGTGTTTTGATGCAGTGGATCTAGGATGGGGCCAGGGATTTGGCATTTCTAACAAGTTCTCCAGGGATGCTACCAGTACCACACATTGAAGAGGAGGGAGAGTTGAGGAGACAGGTCCTATTCTTATCAAAGCCTCATTCTTTATACAAAACACTTTCAAATGATGTGCTCTCTTTGACAAAGAGTAATAACCAGGCTGTACCTATGAAAATAGATGAAAAAATTGCAATCAGGGGAAAGTGTGATCTGTTGTGTGTTTTTCAATCTACAGTATTTTTACAAAGTGCCACCTCTAGGTCATTGTGAGTTTGCATACTTTAGGCAGCTTGAAGTCTGAGATTGCATCTACACTGACAATAAAGAGGAAAATAATAGATTGTATTGCGTTTGAGGGGTGACATGGACATGACTGCAACAAATTACCTGAAAGAAGGATGGTTAACTGTAAGAGGACGGCTGTATGCGGATCTGCAGACAATTTAAGTATCTGGACTGGAATCAGGTGCTGACTTCCTAATGATTTTGCACAATGCATTGGGAGTTTCAGGAAATGCTGATGCAGATATTGGAAACTTAACTTTACAAATATATTCTTATGTTAAAAATGGGAGGTGGAAGTAAATATGTATGTGTGTATCAACTAATAATAACCATAACCATATGTATGCTGCCAAACACTTTGCAAATACTAACTTATTTTATCTTCACAACAATCCTATGAAGTAGGTACTATTACTGTCTTCACTGAATAAAGAAACTGAATCGCAAAAAGGTTAAGTATGCTGCCTAAATCAGCAGAGCTCAGATTTTGAATCAGGGCAGGCTGGCTGCCTGGCCCATTCTTACCATGCTCACATATGGAACTCACACACTCAAATACTCATGTGATTTAAGTTCAGATTCTTCCATTTGCATTTGTCCTTGAATAAGTCCTTTCATCTCTCCATCCCAGTTCCACCATCTGCAAGGTGGGCCTAAGATGCCCTGGCAACCTCTCAGGATTTTTGGAAAGTTAAAATAAGATAATACATACGAAAGTTTATAAGTGATATACAGATATTAAGACAGATTTAAGAATTCAATGGAAACTGATAAATAGTGCATTCAATTACCATGGAGATAATTTGAATAGTAGTTTGTAAATATCCACTTTATGTTTCTTTAGTCTCTATTTCTATATTTTCTACTTCTTTAGGAAGAACCGGTTTTGCCTGGACACACATGTGAAAAACAATACAAAAAAAAAACCTCTCTTCTTGGATTTACTTTGTTTAGATTTTCTGAAAATAGAATGTTCTACAGAGGCTAAAAACCAATGGAAGATCCATCAGCTGATTTCATTCATTCCTACGTTGTGAAAGATTATCCCCTGTAGAGTCTTCTCTGAAGTGTTAGCCCATCTGGGTTGAAATTATTCTCTAATGCCTCCTGTATTTAGCTCTTTCTTTTGGAAAGGTGTTTCATGATGAAAGCAATTTCACCATAGAATTGTGCTCTCAGATGTAGCCCATAATTTTTCTTGTTGCCTTGCCTTATTTCCAACAAATTTCTCATTCTGCAAAAACCCTCACTTTGCTTAGAGTTTTAATCTTCCAGCTGCACACATTTTTCTCCCTCCAAGTTTTAGTAGGAGAAATATACGGCTCCCCTCATAATTATATTACTCCATCCCTACTAAGTCTAAGATTTCAGAGGACCCGATGACACAGAATTGTGATTCGGAAGGACTATGGGGAGTTTGCTTGCGTTGCTGTGTCTGGTTCCTGGATGCAGGTAGTATAATTGCCCCTTGATTACAGATTCTCTTTTCTCTTTGTCAGAAAGGCATGGTAGAAAAGCAAGTAAATTTTAAGCCAGAACTTCATTCTATTTCATTTCATTTAGCCAGATCAAAATTTGTTTCCTTTTAGGCTGCACACGATGGTAAGTCTTTTAGAGTAAAGGTTAGGGTTAGATATCATTAAGTCTCTTAAATAAATTATGAAATGCAAAATAGAACAAAGATTAAGTGATTTTTTCTGTGTAAACAGGTAACATTTTAAAGCTGATTTAATAAAAAGAGAACCATCAAACATCATCATTTTCCTTCAACTGTGGCTTCTAAGATAGGGTTCATTTAGGTTTTTGAAGTGGCCAGTATAAGATACTTGAGTAGTCAGTACGTGCCTGAGTCTTCCAGAGCATTGCTTGCTTGGAGTATTGTTCTAGAGCAAATGTTGACAAAGGAAGATGGTCTTTTGACATATCTAGATGTATATTACTGATGTAAAAAAAATCCAGACACTATAGAATAATGGTCAAAGATGTAGACCTTAAAGTCAGAGATCACTCAGTCCAAATTCTGCTTTTATCATTTCTGAGCTGCATGACTGAGTTACCTATGTTGCCCAGACCTATTTTCTTATTTTTACAATGGAGATAATAAGAATATATACTATGGGATTGTGGTGGGAATTATATAATCATAGTGTGTGGCATATGGTAAATATATTTTAAGGTAATAAAAATTATCCATATAAGAGTTACTTTTTAGATAATTTTACCCTTGAGCATTATTAATGTGTGATCATAATAGCTTCAAACATTTTTCTTAGATATTTGAACAATTTGAAAAACATCCTGAATAGACTGTGAGTGTCAAATCAGTCAATAGAAGTGCTGACCCCAGGGGTATGTATGTCAATGACTGAAATCTCCCCTAACACTTGCACACACAGATATTAGCTTCTGTTTAGGGGAAGGTCTTGTTCAAAGGGAATACAAAGTGTTATGGCTCCCAATGTGCCGTCAAAAGGCTGATTCCTCTCTTAAGTCTTGCACTGCATACAGAAATGAAGTCTATAGAGCAAGTGCTCATACTTTATCCAAAGTTCACTGTGGTTTTCAGTTCATCTTGTTCCTTCATGCTTAAATTGGGAGAATGCTGATAAATCAGATGACAAATGCCACTCAAAATCTTCTTCCTCACATCCAAACATTCTTAATATTTTGGTGTTTTTTATGTCTTTACGTATGTAGTTGCTGTTAATTGTGATCATACTATATGGGTAATTATGTATCTTCCCTTTTTACCCTATTTTTAAAAATGTTTCCAAGCATTATTACTAAGTCTTTATAAACGTCATTTTAATGGCTGTATAACATCACATCAAATGGATATATCATAGTTACTGTAGTCAACTTTATAGAGTAAAATATTTATGTCTTCCCAGTTCTTTCCTGTTTTAAACACTGCTGCCATGAACATCTTTGTGCATGCTAATGCTGCAGTGTTTATAGTAGTGGTCACACTGTCCTGAATATGACAAATTTATAAAAATCATTACAGTTAGAACTTGGTCGATGCAGCTTCCATTGATTTCCTACACTGCTTTTCCATGTTTGCTTGGATTCTTCCAGCTCAGGATCAACACCCAAAGTTGTTTTCTAACATTTCTGTGCCTTTTAAGGACTGGGAGTCAGGAATTGCAGAAAGGACCAGAATAAAGAGATGTTTTCTCAGAGTTATAGGTTCTGACCTCTGTGACTCCTCAAAAATTAGCAATCCCCTGAGTATTCTGGGGTTCCTCTGAGAAATCTTGTTGTCCTTAACATATCACCCCAGCGTTTACTTCTCTGTTCCAAAATCCAGTCATACCATTAAAGAAATATGAATTTCCTATCTATCTTTTTTCTTTTTCTTTTTTTGAGACAGAGTCTCGCTCTGTTGCCCAGGCTGGAGTGCAGTGGTGCCATTTCAGCTCACTGCAAGCTCCGCCTCCCGGGTTCACACCATTCTCCTGCCTCAGCCTCTCGAGTAGCTGGGACTACAGGCACACACGCCACGCCTGGCTAATTTTTTATATTTTTAGTAGAGACAGGTTTTCACCGTATTAGCCAGGATGGTCTCGATCTCCTGACCTTGTGATCCACCCGCCTCGGCCTCCCAAAGTTCTGGGATTACAGGCATGAGCCACCATGCCTGGCTGCATTTCCTATCTTTTAATGAAAGTCCTCCTTTACTCCTCTTGAGTTTGATAATTGAGTCATTTTTTCTGGCTATTAATGCTAGCTGGTTCTATCTTATTTTTTCCTGGACCATTATAGTCAATTAAATTTATTTACTGTTCTTAGACTCTCTGCCATGCCCAACTTGTGCTCCACATTCTGAGATTTGGACAGTTTAATGCAAGAAAAATATTCTTGTTTGCTAGGACTGATATTCATCTGATATGCATGAGTATGAATATACAGTTGTTGAAATATTGAAATGCATTGCTACTGATTAAAGACTTTTGCCACTCTGTTCCCTTAAAGTGCCCCCATTCACCCTTTAACTTCCTCCTACTCCTACCATACCCTGGCAGCCCCAGCCCCTCCTCTGAAATCTCTCTACCGCTAAAGCTACAACATTGTCCATTCTGATTGGTTGCTGTCTAAGTCATTAGATAGATAGGTAGGTAGGTAGGTAGGTAGGTAGGTAGGTAGGTAGGTAGATAGATAGATAGATAGATAGATAGATAGATAGATAGATAGATAGATAGACAGACAGACAGATAAACAGGCATGTATGTGGGATGTTTGTATGAGTGAGTTTTAACATTACCCTTGCTTTATCCAAACTGGGATTTGAGTATGTAACAAAATTTCTTGAAGAGAATGTGGCTACTATGGTGGTGGGAATGTCTCTTGAGTCCTACCACTGCTTCTTCTTGTCACCAACTCAGCCCACTTGTTTAGTGAACAGTCTTTTCTCAGGTTGGTGGTGGGATGATAAGGCCAATAGACATCATTGTTTTTAGGAAGGCCTGAAACTGGTTTGTTTCTTTTCCTGTTGCTAATTCTTTTATTTTATGTCATGAGGATTTGAAGTCAAATGGAGCATGAGGAAGGAGGGACATGAGGGTTTGCAGCTGTAAGGAGGTGCCTTCCTGGGAATCAAGAGATTGAACCCTTAGGCAGAAGGGGAACCAAGTTCCTGTGCCGGCTCTGCCACCCTTTCACATTGATTCCCAGTGCATCAGACTCTAGAGGCTAGAGCTAGATTGAGTTGGGCTTTAGGCCCTCTCATGCATGATTCCAGTAAAAAATTCTTCCAAAGCATTTCCATAGGTTTCTCCTTTTTTGTAGCCAGCTTTTAGCTTGACTGAGTTCTGTCTCTGGCAATATTTTTGTGCCAGAGTTAGGTATTGTGTTTGCTTTTGTTCATATAGTGATTTGGGGAATTCGTTTTGCAGCTTGTTCTGTTGAAAGCTCACGTTAATCATGATGTCACTCCCCCCACCCCAATACACACATGCATCTTCATTTTACTATCTGCTCTTCTAGTAAACTTTTGCACATCTCTATGTCTAATTCTCTTAAGAGTTAGAATTTTGTTAATTACTAAAGAAACACTGAAAAATTGTATAAACTCTCCATTGAATGTAATCATGCCTAAATTGTATTTAACTGAAAGGGCATGTTTATTAATTGTACCCGGTGTTTTTGTTGATTAGGCAATTCTATATCAGTACTAATCAGAGGTGCCTTGCATTTTTCAGCACTGATGAAACTTTCCATTGACTGTGTTGATTTTGAATATTAATTGTATCTAGCTTTCCCAAGGTAAGGGGCGATTCTCAGTGTGGCCGTTTTAGTCCTCACTCTGAACTGGCAAGATGAAAATGGTTATGACCAAGTTAATTGCATCACTCAAGCCAGAAACCTGGATTTGTCCTTGCCTTATTCCTCCCTGTCAATCAGTACTACATGTATTCAGTTACCATCATGCCAGTTTGGGCTCCTACATATTTCCTGGGTTCCATATTCTCCTCCAGTTCAGAACCTTGCCATGTCTTGCATTTTCACTATAGCTTTTGATCGGTCTCCCTGCTGATAAAATTGGATTTTCACTGTAGCCTTTGATTGGTCTTCCTGCTGATAAAATTGCCCCTTTTTAATTCAACCAGAGGATTTTTCTGTGAACACATTTGAACAGGTATTTTCATGCTTAAAACCTACCAACACATACCCATCACCCACCAAATAAAGGCCACACTACTTAGAAGGACACAGAAGTCTTCCTATGCTACAGAACTTCCCAATTTTTTCACTTTATCATCTGCCCCTCTCTAATTTGAACTAGACACCACATGAACACCAAATTATGCATGGTTCTTCTCTGTCTCTTACTCCCATGTTTTGGTCCATGAGTTTTGCTGGAATACTTCATTCACTTTTCATACCCTGAAAAGTCTTCATCCACATTTAGGAGTGAGCTTGGCCCATTGCTTCTTCTAGGAGTTTTGGGTAAAATTTTTTTCCTACCACTGTTGAGAATTTCAGTGTTGTTATATATACAATATCCTTTAAAGTGTCTGTCCCCCCAGCCCCACCACTACTGCTACTACCCCTAGCTTTCTAGGGGCAGAGAAAGTCCTATTGATCTGGTTATCCCCAGCCTCTAGTGCCATGTGTGGAGTCTACGATTATTGCTAATGTGATGCCAGATCACCAGACTGTAAACAATAAAGTTGAGGTTTTCATGAAAGAAGGTATTTTTGGTTTAGTTCCCTAGAAGCAGATCCTATGCTGAAGATTCATATGAAATTGAATTAGTAGGAAGTGGTCCTGTGAAACACTAGTTGGGTGGTGGGGAAGTGAAGAGAAGGCCAAGAAAGGCTATGCTATGAAGAGAGACCCACAGAGATTAATTTTGGGTCAGTTCTGTCATGGAGTTCTAGGAGATAGTTTAGATTTCACCCCTGATTTGTTCCCACAAGGAGTGAGGCAGCTCTCACGTCTATCAGCATTGGTTAAGAGATGCTTCCCTCAAAATGTAAACTCCAAGCCACTTGACTCTCCATGTGTCAGTGGGTCTGAAAATTGAGCATGTATCAGAATTACTAGAGGGCTTAATAAAATGCAGATTGATGGGCCCCTCTTCTACAGTTTCTGATCTACTGGGTCTGGGACAGGGTACGAGAATTTACATTTTCAGCACATTCCTAGGTGATATGGATACTGCTGGTCTGTAGATTATACTTTGAGAAGTACCAGTTTAAGCAAAATGGGCTGCAGCAGCCTAAGGGCCATCCTACCATAAAGGTACAGTCAGGCTTTTGGGAGTGAAAGCAGCACTATAGAATCTGCTGTATTTGGAGATCATTAAGAAATCTAAGGGAATGTGGGCAGAGCATCCACAGCATCTCCTTCTGAAGACTGGGCCATGACTAATGCCCGGGAGGCTCTGAACTACCCAGAGCAGAGTTCTGTGGCCTCATTTCTAATCCAAGGCCAGATCCCAGTTTGAAGGACTGGCTTATCTCAGGATTTAACTTCTAAATCAAACTTCACTTTGCTTGATTGAAAAATCACTATTTCTTCCTATCGTTTTTGTTTTCTTCTTGTCCTTCTTATTGTGTTCTGCTAAAAATACTTTCTGGAGGCACCATCGCTTTGTCTTGTTGATGTGTTTTTCTTTCCAGCTTACTTCCTTTTGTGTTCTCTTTTATTGTAATCACCAAAACAACTTCAAAACATTGCCATCTAATCAGAAAGGCATAGAGTTCGGTATTGACAAGTATAGAAAAGAGAGTTGAGGCAACAAGCTATAAAAATATAGTGTGAAAAATAAATAAACAGACACTAAGTTTGGCTAAATGACCAAGAAAAAACATGGAAAAATAAATTATTTTCTTGATTTGCCAGGCATTATTTGAAAGCCAGTGAGAAACCTTTTGGTAATTGTTGAAATTCCAGTCAAACCTTAGGTATGCTTTTTAAGCTAAAAGAAAGTTTTCTTCACTGTATTGATCTTGGTTCTTTGTAAGAGTTCATGGAACTCCCAAAGGCATGTGATGTTCACCAGAGTAGCTCATGTCCTGGAAAATCTGTCTAACTAGGTGCTTTGAAATAAATATGAGAGAGCTAAAAGTTTAATGTTATAATTATATCTGACATCATGCTCAAATGTTTGCAAAGATAATAAATCATTCAAGGATTATGAAATAGTCCTTTGGCTATACACCATCTTCATTAATTCAAATCAATTTAACAGAAACATACTGAGAACGTATTCTGTGTAAAACCAGGGGAAAGAGTGAAGGAGAGAGAACCATGGAGAAAAGAGGATTTATATCCAT
This sequence comes from Macaca thibetana thibetana, assembly GCF_024542745.1. Lineage (NCBI taxonomy): Eukaryota > Metazoa > Chordata > Mammalia > Primates > Cercopithecidae > Macaca > Macaca thibetana. Next base: position 21,463,937 of record NC_065579.1, on the reverse strand, counting down.
AAGTTTATCGTGGGATGCCTTTGCAAGAGTACTGAGTATGATCTGGATCCTAAAATTAGTCAAATAAATTTAGAAAGACTACAGAGAAAAAACACGTCAAAGAAGAAAGCAGAGTAACCACAAGGAAAAGGTGAAGACAGATTATTAATAGTGGAGAAGAAAAGGAAAGGAAAATATATGGCTGCCTTCAAATTTATGAAAGTCCATTATAAGACAATTATTTTTCAGTCATACCAAGACAGAAGAAGTACATGTCAAAGAATTTATCTGATAATAGAAAATGTTAAAGATTGGGGGGATTTTAAGGGTGTTCGTAGAAGGGAGGGTAATAATATTTATTAGATCTCTACTACAAGCTCAGGGCTTTGTACCTATCATCACAACCAATCCTGCCAACTACTTGGCAATAGATAGTGCTATTTTTAAATGAAATTAGAAATTTACAATGGTTTTAGTTGTACAGAAAAGTGGTAAATATAGAACAGGGAGTTCCTGTATACCCCCACCAAGTTTCCCCGTTGTTCACATCTTATATTATTCTGGTACATTTGCCACAATTAAGACTCCAAACTGGGTTACATCACTATCAATCAAACTCCAAACAATATTTGGAGGTTGCCAGTTTTCCCACTAATGTGCTTTTCTTTTCCAGGATCCATATTACATTTAGTCATCATACCACTCTTTTCTCCTCTGGTCTGTGACAGTGTCTCAATATTTCCTTGTTTTTTCATGACCTTGACAGTTGTGAAGAGTCAGGTATTATGTAGAATAGAAATTGTTGTTTTTAATAGAAATGTGTCAACTACAACACTTTCATCAAATATAGGGATTTTAACTAAAAAGAGAGGTATTACTAACAACTTTTGCCAGCAACAACAATTATAACTAAAAATTAACTATTTTTTAGTGATGCCTGGGGTCCTTGAATTCTACTAAAATGTCCTTCTGTGGTTTGTTTTTTTTTTTAAACCATTGTTAATAAAGTCTCACTTTCAAAAAAAAAAAAAAAAAAAAAAAAGCCCCAGTTGAGACTGGTATACCCAATCCCATGACCTTTCAGCCCCTAGGAGATTTGATGAGGATGCTAGCCTTCTAAGTGAATTTTGAGAATCACTAATACTTGATATCCACTAACTAGACTTAGTGCATTGCTAAGTTTGTTAAGGGTTCTCATTCTATATTCTGTTAATATGCCTGGGTTGTCATGCAAAGTTCCATACCTCCTTTAAGACTAGCTTTGGCTGCAAATACAGAGACCTGAAAAAAAAATTGGCCTGCATTTACAGAGACTTAAAGAAAGTAACAGTTTATTCTTTTCTCACCTAGCAACAATTTAGAGTAGGCAGTCCAGAGCTAGAAAGGGAGCTCCTGAAACTATTCAGGGACATAGGCTCCTTCCAGCTCACTGTTCTACCATCCCTAAAGTATGGCCCCCAACCAGTCTTCTGATCTAGAAGGGCTGGTGAAGCTCCTGTCATCACATCCACATTCCATGGAATTGGATAGAGCAAAAGAAGGGTGTGCCTTGTCTCTTTAAAAAAGATTTTCTGGAAATATCATATAATATTTTCTCTTTATATCTCATTGACCAAAACATGGTCACATGGGAACTTACTAAACGAACAGACTGAGAAATATAATCTTCATTGTAAGCAGTGCTGTGCCTGGCAAAAACAGGGTGTCTCTTGTTAAAGAAGAGGATGAGCCTGGGCGTTGGAAGACAAACAGTGGTCACTACCACATTTGGCAATGTTGTCCAACCCCGAACATATAAACACAGATCATTGGATTACCAGCAATTGTTAATGCACCGTCAATATTGAATTTTTGACTCAACAGTGTTTTGAACCTGCCATTAAATTTTGCATAAGTAGTGTTCGGACATATAATTTTCAGAGTACATGATGGGGCATTTCTGGGTTGCAGTTAGATACTATTATTAAAAAAAAAAAAATGAGTCTGCTCTCTTTGTAATCTTCATGGGGAATACATAGAGTAAGTTAGTTTTCTTTTTTCCCTGCATTAACGAGCCCTGTTGAAAGAATCTGAGAGCGTTTTTTTCATAGGATGTGCTCTGAGAAATGACTAGACTTTTCCAAAGAGTAGCAAGCAAGAAAGCTATGAGGGGCCATAACAGAGCCAGAGCTGGTGACTTAAGGGAGTGATTGGGCATGACATTAGAGAGCTTAGTGGTGCAGGATCAGAAAGATTTGGGGGCCACGAAATTGCCCAATAGGACAATGGGGGATCCATTGAAGGACTTCAAGGAGTGTGATAGGATAAATTTTGCAATGGAAATATAATTGTTCTGGCCAGAAACTCAGTTTTTGTGGAATGTACATTTAGTTTTAGAATGCACATTTAGGTTTCCATAGTTTTCTACATCACTGTAAAGAAATAGGTCCCCTAGGAACAAGGAGAATCAACTATTAGGGGCGTTTTCCAAGAATCTGGGTTTTTAAGTTTATAGAGGACTGCTAAGGCCTTTTTAATGTGGCAGCGTTGAGAGCTTTTGTTAACTTGTTTGCTTTGCTTTTTTGTTGCTTACTTTTACTGCAAAAGGATAAATAATTATTGTTAAAATTTTGGAAAATACAGAAAAGCAAATAAAATTCCCTAAACCATTTTAGCCAGCAATGAACAGTTACCATGTCAGTATATGATCCTCTGGCTCTTTTTCAATGCATGTAGACTGCCAATTTTGCTGAATATCATGCTGGAATGCCTTCTATAAGTCTATTTTTATATTATGAGTATTTAATAGAAGAGAAGGGGTTCAGTAGTTCCTATTTGGCAGCCGAAGAACTCTGGGGAGCTATGGATTGCTTACAAGGGTCCTCAAATCCACATACTTATCAAGCATTGTCTATAGACTGAACAAATTAATATGTCATATACACTTGTTCAACCACTAGGTAAACATGCAAAGATGCTACTCATTAAGATTAATAAATGCAAGTTCATCCAAAAGTCCTACTGAATTTAGAATAGCTTGCTGTCCTTAGTTATTTATTTTAGTCAGTGAACATTAAGGAGCTCAACTATTTTATGGATGTTCCAATGTATTCTTGTGTTTGTGAAGCTGAAAGCAAAAATTTGATGGGAAGACGAGTGTCATGCAGAGCTATTGCTTTTTCCACTATGCCATTTCTGAGCTCATGCCAGTTGTGTGCTTCTAGAACAATTCCTTCTTCAGTTTTCTCTTTTCATTACTTTCATTAAGATGGAGTGAACTGATTGCATTGTGGGCTGGGCCTTCTTCCATAATTGGACTACAAAACTCAACTAGCTTTACTAGATCTAGTAAATGAAAGATTTAATTCTTCAAGCAAAAATATTGTCTAAATTTACAAGTATTTGTGAAATAAGGAGATGGTGAATATTATCTTTTTAATCCCATGATAACCCCAAGAATCATGTAGCTGAACTCCAATTTTCACTAACTGGTTTATTTTTATTTTCTGAGATTTACTCTGTTAGTAAAATCTGTCTTATTTGAAGACAGCAAACCAATAACTTGGAAAATAAAAGAAGTTTCCTATTTGCCATTTAAAGAAAAAGCTATTTTATACTTCATTTATTTTCTTTCCCCAAAGTTGAATCTTATTTAATGTCATATGGTTGCTGGTGAAAGATGATTTTTTTGGATTTCCATAAGTGGCATGTGCTAACAGATATCCCTCACAGGCTGATTATTTTATTTTAGTTTATGTTGGTTTGGTTTTGTTCAGTTCAATTAGATTCAGTTTGCTTCCTTGAGGATGGGGACTGGTTCCTAGGTGAGAGTCCTCCTTATCCACACCATTACATTCCAATGTTCATCACATTTTCTTGAGCTTAATACAATGCTCCTTCCCCTCCCTCCACCCTGCTCTGCTTTTTCAAGTTATTGGAATTAATATTCCTGATGTTTTCTGGACCTGACTGGGTCTACTATCAGTTTAGAGCTTCATGCTAATCACTTTTTTTCTTTTGTCTCACTCATTTTTGTCTTGTGTGTGCTGTTAATCCAGTTCTTTCATCACAGGAGAAGAAATGAGGGTGGTTTAGGAAAGGATGTGCATTTCCTGGTAGATGCTCAGTTTCAAAGAGAAGTCATTTCCTCACTTTGCCTTGCAGAAATGAGAGAGAGATAAAGCAGTCTCCTAGAATACAGACAGACACATTAGTAGTATGTTTCCAAAAATAACTGAAGGGATTTGGTTTTGTGTCCTGACCCCTTCTTCTTACCCATTGCACGCTAGAAGATCATAATAGATTATACAGTGTAATGTTCATTGTGTTATGATTCTGAAGGCTTGATTTCTTGTTCATTCTACCACCTATCTTTCAGCCAATTATTTCTTTCTGAGCACTGGGTTTTTTAATCTATAAAATGGAGCTAAGGATATTACTAGGTTGTTTGGGAATCCCATGAAATACCACATGCTCTATAAAAATATCAGTAATTATTACTATATCAAAGGTTTTATTAAGCTGGAGGCAAAAAACGTTTGTTTCATTATTGTGGCGAGAAGTAGTGAGTCCACATATGAATCTCATTTTACTAGTTAACTGTGTGACCTTGAGTAAGTTCCTTAACCTCTGTGTGTCTCAATTTCCCCAAGTATAATATAGAGATAACCATAGCTACTACTTTAATAGGTTAAGAAAATGGAAAGCAATAATCTACATGAAAAATTCAATCTGGTATTGAGGACATAGTAAAAGCTCAATAACCATTAATGGTTTTATTATCACATGCAAAGAACTATCAAGGAGAATTCTGGTGCCTTAGTTCTTTTATTTAATGTGTATTCATAGCATGCTATGGCATTTGCCTAATACTATACTCAGTATTGAGAGAGGTGGGCACAGTCTACCTTCTCATGTATCTTACAAATGTGTGTGTGTGTGTGTGTGTGTGTGTATGTGTGTGTGTGTGTGTATATATATATATACACACGCACACACACACATATATAGAGAGAGAGAGAGAGAGAGAGACGAAGTCTTACTCTGTCACCAGGCTGGAGTGCAGTGGCATGATCTCAGCTCACTGCAACCTCTCCCTCTCAGGTTCAAGAGATTCTCCTGCCTCAGCCTCCCAAGTAGCTAGGACTACAGGTTCGTGCCACCACACCCAGCTAATTTTTTGTATTTTTAGTAGAGACGGGGTTTCATCATGTCGGCCAGGATGGTCTCAATCTCTTGACCTCATGATTTGCCTGCCTCGGCCTCCCAAAGTGCTGGGATTATAGGCGCGATCCACCGTGCCCGGCCATAAAAATAATTTGTATACTTGGAGTGATCAACACTAGCTCTTTTCTGCAAATGAAGAAAATAAGTCTTAGTATGTGAAGCTACTCAGGATTTGAAGCAAATTAATTTAACCAGAACCACACTTTGGGCCTTTAGATATCTGCCCTAGAATTCTTTCTCTTATATTTGCAAACTTGGGGTTGCCATCCTTCCTTGACAGAAAACTCCCAGAAAGGCCAAGAATTTAAATGTTGTTGCTTTTGAACACAAGATCTATTTAGGCAGTTGAAAATGGAAACTCTAGTAAACTAACAATGACTCATTGTTAAACGCATTTTAAACACATTTTAAAGACCTTACAATAACATGTTCTCTGCACCTCAACACCCCCAGCTCCAGGCTTTAGACAGTTAAAGAAGTTGTTGCTCAGTAACTGAGGTGTTCGTTTATCATTTTGTTTTATGTTTTAATTAACACAGTGAATTTTGAAGAAAATAGTTTTGATTTTTTCAAAAGGCAAAGCAGAAGATACTAAGAAAAAGAAAAGTGTCACAGCCTTTAGTTTAATATCCTAGAAATCACAGTCAGTACTTTGTTTTTGTTTTGTTTTGTTTGTTTGAGACAGTGTCTCGTTCTGTCGCCCAGACTGGAGTACAGTGGTGTGATCTCAGCTCACTGCAAGCTTCGCCACCCAGGTTCACGCCGTTCTCCTGCCTCAGCCTCCCAAATAGCTGGGACTACAGATATGTGCCATCACGTCTGGCTAATTTTTTTGTATTTTTAGTAGAGACAGGGTTTCACTGTGTTAGCCAGGATGGTCTTGATCTCCTGACGTCATGATCCGCCCACCTCGGCCTCCCAAAGTGCTGGGATTACAGGTGTGAGCCACCGCACCTGGCCGTACTTTTTTTTTTTACAGGAGAAGGGTAGTGATTAATAGGTTGCAATAGGCCATGCACTTTTGCCAGTCTGATTTCTTATATTTATCCTTCAGTTGGTAGCTCAGTTCTTAATAGTTTAGTAAGACTTGGTTATGATGTGGAGATATGAAAATATCTCCTCATAATTTCATGTTAATTGTAAATAAACCAAAACAAGTGGCCCTTCACATGAGGGCCTGAGAAGACACGGGGAAGATCACTTTTCTTTTGAAACGGAGGATTAGTTCTATCATCCTGTTTCTGAACTGGCAGTTTATACTCAGTTTCTGCTCCCAGCCTCCAACCTAGTCAGCCTAATGGTAATAACCATTTTTATTGTTAAATGTAAAGTCTTAAATTTATTATCCAGTTTCTGTTAGCAAATGTAATCTCAGCCCCAAATCTATTGCTCCAATTACAGTGGCTATGTTATGTAGCTGCTTCAGATTTTTGGATTCAGTATATTTTATCTTTTCCTTTTTTCCCCCCTTTTCATGTATTTGAAATACATTTCTAATAGAGTATATCCAAGTCTTTATGGAACATCTTAATTCAGAAATGACTCCATAGTACGTAAGGGCCACTTTTTGGAGCAAGAATATTGTTAATACTCCACCAGATCAACTGTACAGAATGACTTTGAGGGAACAGCATTTCTCCTTCAAAATGTGAAATGAGGGTTCTGGTTGGCGATTTATTGTCCAAAAATTTTCCTCCCTAGTCCAGTCTCATAGCACCTGAGAATCAAATTTCTAGCCTCGGCACATGTCAGTGTTGCCATGTGAAATGAATCTTAGAAATTACTCTTAAATAAAACAAAGATCTGCTGCAGTGGCAAGCAATCGTTTTCTGCATAAATATAAAATCAAGAAAAATCAAAGTGGTCAGAGGTTGCTTTTATTTTTTTCTAGAAGTCATCCTTTAAAAAAAAATCAGAACATGCAGTATTGAAAACTGAGTTCATACAGTCTTTTATTTCTCTTATTTTAAGGTTTTCACGTCAAACCATACTGATTATAATGCTATGCCTTTAGATACACTTTGTGTGAGATGAAAATCCAACAATGCTGAAGAGGGTATTGGGAGATAGGTAGATGGGGAGAAAAAAATAGTACCAAGGTTGAGCTACAGAACAAAGAAAATGTACTTCATTTCATGTTAAGTTTTGTTCGACTGCTTGGAGAGGTTCTGAGAAGCAGTCTTAGAAAATTAGGCAGTGCAATAAGGTATGGTGGACACAAATACTTTCTGGTGCTTGCCTGTTTTATATGTCTTCTTTGCCTATAAAAGAGATGAGAATATTCCAGTGGTTTCAGTAGCCTGACATAGCATGGAGTGGAAGCAGTACCCTCCATCTTGCTTCCTGGCTCGGGTCTCTAAGCTGCTCTGCCTTCTTACTGTGTTGTATGCCCTGTGAGATCCCCCTCATATTATCCCCATCCTTACTCCGCCCACTGAAGAACAGCCTCCTCCACTCAAACAGGAAGTCTACACAAAATCAGTCAGCTCTAGGAGAGTTTTCTTAATGTAGTGCATTAATTGGTGAGTAACACTCACCCTGTCCACTTTTTGAGGTTCTTGTTCCTGAAATTGGTCCCTGGTTTGTGAACCACATTGGAAAGCCAGCCAGACTGTAGGAGACCCAATTTCATCTCCTAACCTAGTGTAGATTGTAAATAACAAATAATAAATACATAACAAAGAAACATATAGGCTTGTCGACGATGAGCTTTTGAACTAAGTCAACTTTGTGATTTAATAGAAATCATTTAAATCACTTGAATTTTTGGAACAAGCATACTCTACATTTTATAGACGAGGAGAGGTTTATGTTGAGTTAGTTTTTGGATTACTGATGCTGTACTATCAGAAATATGATGAGTTTCATCACTTCCAAAAGTTAATTAATGGAGAAGGTCCCTCTGAAGTCTGTGGGAGGTTGCACTGTCTTCAATTCAACAGGTTAATTATGAATATTTGGTAAATATTTTTTGTCATGCTGTCATAGGACAGAAGCAAAACATTTACTTATGAATGTAAAAACATTAACATGAAACTAAGTGGACTAAAATAAAATTTAAGCTTTTGACTAATTTAGCCAGATCAAAATAAAGTAAAATATTGATATTATGCAAATGACTTAGTACTTGGCTTCTATTCTTGTTTTCTTATAAAAAGGAATGAAGGTTGCTTTTTAAAATTTCTAAATGAATTATATATTTCAAAACAAGTTTTCTCAAAGAATAAAAACATTCTATCTATTCTATTCCTGATGTTAAAATCTAGGTTATTCATGGAAGCAGGGCCTATATTCTCCCTTGTGCCTAGCACCACATACAGGATTTGATAGTAAATACATACATAAAATAAATATTTTAGATGACTAAATGAACGTAAGTACCCACTAGATATCACAACCAGGAAGCCCCACAAACAACTCAGATTGGGCATTTCTAAAAATGAACTCATCCTTGCTCCCTCCTTATTTGCTCCAACCTACATCCTTCTCCCTACTTCTTCTCCCACGTTTTCCTTCTCAGTGAAGTCACCTGGCCTAATACCTTAGTATCAGTGTAGACCAACGCCTGTCTATTGTTTTCCTGAAGATTTCCCAAATGGCATGGGCTTAAATATAATTTAAAAATGATTCCAAGTAGTTTTATGTTGGGCTATTTTATTGATATTCCATGACATGACTTGAAATAATTGGAAACACCCTGGGGTATCACAGGCAGAAAGAACAAGAAATCCTCCTCTCAACATGTTCTAGTCTTTGATTTTGTTTTCTGTGTACTCTAGTAGTATGTCTTCCTGGTGTGGTTCTGCCTGCCTGATTCTATTGCATATAAGCAGATACCTATTTAAGCAGGTAGATACAGGTAGGAGCTTTTGTCATTTTCTTAAAATAAAATGGATACATTCAGGTATAGCATATAAACAAAGCCAGTGATTCTTAAAATCAAGTCTGCATGTGTCTGTGATACCCCAATCAGATGAATTCACCACTGACAAGGTTGAGGTTGTGAGTCAGGCCTATGCTATGAACTCTAGGTGCCACATGCCCCTTCCTGGAGTACTTGCTACCTTCAGCCAGACACACACTGTGCCAACTACCCACTGTCTTCCTGGCACTCCAAAGAGTGAGAATGTAGGAAAAGCGGTTGGTGGCATGGAAACAATTAATTCTCAACTTCTTTCAGTTTGCCCAGAATATTCCAACCTGTGTGAAGAAGCCCCAGTGACTGTTTTTTCCATTTTTGCCAAACAGCACGTGAAACTGGAAGTTTGACAAAGGTATTGATAAAAAATAAGTTAATTGGAATAACTGTTTTTTTTCTGGCATTGTTGAATGTATATGCATATATTTGAATATATACTCAGGTTGGCAAACATGTGTCAGTTAAATAATTACAGCATAGTTAAAGGAAAATTGTTCTAATTTTAAATTTGAAAATATACAGTGTTTTTAAAAATAGGTTGATATGAAACACCTTAATTGTGGTTTCTTGTGGAAAACTAGCCCTTATTCTAGAATGTTTATCTTCTTATTCTAGAATGAGAATTCTAGAATGAGAATTCTTATCTAGAATGAGAATTCTTATCTAATAAGAAGAATAAGAATCTTCTTATTCTAGATAAACATTCTAGAATGTTTATCTTCTTTATGATGAAACATATCATTTCTTTTATTAAATAATGGTGGTAGTTGGTAAAATAAAATGTGGCAATCTGACATCATCCTTTGTTCATTTCATTTTTATATTTGCACATCCATGAACACTGATCTGGCAGTGTGATTTATAAGGAGGAGGTCCAGGCTTCACTGTAGACATGCTCTGGGTAGAAGTGTAGAATGGAGGTGTTAGTGCTTCCAAACCACAATATAAAGCGGGGTTGGGCAAGGTGTCATGCTGGAATAGAAATGACACTAGTCTAGGGGTCAAGAGCACACATTCTTATTCTAGCCCCATCACTGATGAGTCAAGAAGGTGAGTCATCAATCTCATTTGCAAAATGGAGACAAAAACCATACCTTCCTTCTTCGCAGGGATATTGAATAATGAAAGAAAATTGTGTGCATGAAGTACCTTGATAACTGTACAGGGCTATGCAAAAATAAGGCACTCATCATACAAGGAAGCCCTGTTTTTTTTGTTTTGTTTTGTTTTTTTTCTGGAGAGTGGGAATGTGAGGGGAGGGTTGATACTGAAAATAAACACCAGTATTCTGGTGTACTTCCCATAAGCTGTACTTCCCATAATCTTTCATACCAGGGTGAATCTAAGGGGTTCAGCTAGTGACTGGTAGTGGTCACAACCCTGGGCAGGAGGCACTGTGTGAGGTGTTCATTTGCCTGTGATCGACTTGCACTACTGCCAGGGAGCAGGCTGCTCACCAGCATCCTACCTGCATTAGAAAGGCTGACAGGTTTGTATGTGAGGAAGGGATGGCCTGTGTGAGTCAAAGCAGATTGGACGGTGGGCCAGCTTGTTGGGGGACACTGGGAGCATCCCTGTGCCAATGGCATAGACCTTTGAAGAATATTTAGAACATGTAAGGGCAATAATGCCACAAGACCAAAGAAACCAATGTATACATATGACACATTCTTATTGTCAGCCAAAATTGAATACAAGTATGATAAATAGCCTTTTTTTGTTGTTTTGCCTTTTTTTGTTAGTTTTTTTGTGAGACAGGGTCTCACTCTGTCATCCAGGCTGGAGTGCTGTGGTGTGATCATGGCTCACTGCAGCCTTGACCTCCTGGGCTCAAGTGATCCTCCCACCTCAGTTCCCGAGTAGCTGGGACTACAGGCATGTGCCACCATGCTTGGCTAATTTTTATATTTTTCTTCTTTTTTGTTTTTTTTTTGTAGAGGCAGGATCTCGCCATGTTGTCCAGGCTGGTCTCAAACTCCTGGGCTCAAGTGACCAACCTGCCTTGGCCTCCCAAAGCGCTCGGTTTATACGTATGAGCCACCATGCCCAGCCAAGATTGGTATTTTTAACTGTAGTTTTAGGTACATTTGGAAGTCCAAGAAGCATTCCTGTGAAATTTATCAACATATGGGAAAAGTAGTGGAATTCACTGGGTGAGGTGGATCACGCGTATAATCCCAGCACTTTGGGACGCTGAAGTGGGTGGATCACTTGAGGCCAGGAGTTTGAGACTAGCCTGGTCAACATGATGAAACCCAGTCTCTACTAAACATACAAAAATTAGCTGGGTGTGGTGGCACACGCCTGTAATCCCAGTTACTCGGAAGGCTGAGGTAGGGGAATAGCTTGAGCCTGGGAGGCGAAGGTTACGGTGATCCAAGATCACGCTCCTGCATTTCAGCCTGGGTAACAGAGTGAGACCCTGTCTCAAAAAATGGAAAAAAAAAAAAAAAAAAAAAAAGTAGTGGGATTCCTGGTCAGTGCTGATGCCTGAAGAATCAGATTCTGAATCCTGAGTAGCATCTATACCCAAGGTTTGTACCTAAGAGCCAGGGGACCCTCAAAACCACATGAGAAGCATGATGCTGGTTCTTAAAGTTTACTCTGAAAGAAGGATTGGAAAAGCACCACAACAGGAGGATATTAAATCATAGATTCATAGAACCAGATATAAAAATGACTTTGGGGGTTATCCAATACCCAATTCATATTCTGTTGACAGTTAGCACAAAAGCCTTTAAGAATAAAGAGAGAATAAAGACTTTCTGGGAAGAGAATTATGAGTTGTTTCATAAGTTCTTTCAATGAGAAAGACGTGTACCTTTTCTCTTTCTCATTAAAAACAAAAAGTGAAAACTGAAATTCCTCTAATATCAGATCTTCCAGGAATATTTGGGTGGGCTCTGTTGACAACAGGTCTGCTATCATACAACAAATACAAATGGATTTGATGAGAAAAGATCTTATCAAATCCTATGCTCACGAATAAGACAGCATAGGATTGTTATGCATAACCATAACCTGGACAGCTAGAACCATTCATTCATCCATTCATCAGTTATTCATTCAGTTATTCAAATATTTAAACAGAGTTGGACAAAATCCTCTAGGTTGCACAGTCTCTCATCCGGGTCCTTCTGCAAGAAAGATGATAGCAGGTAGTCTTGGTGTGACCACAAGAGCCAGAGCGATCTTTTCAATATGTAAATCAGTTCATCTCACTTATGTGATCAAATCCCAGTGGCTTCTCATCATGCTTAGAATAAAATCCAAACCTTCTGGCACAGTATTTGAGATCTCCATGGTCTCCCTGCTGGCCTCGCCAAGCCTGTCTCCACCACTGTGCCTCTGCCTGCTTAGCTGCAGTCACACTCAACTTTTCACTTTTCCTCAAAGAAGCTGAGGGTGGCTCAGGGTCTTGGCACATGGTGTTCCTTCTCCTGGAGCTCTGTACCTTTCACTGTCTTCACAGATTGTTTCCTCACTTCAGTCAGTTCTCTGTTCAAGTGTTACCTCCCTGGGGAGGCTTCTACTAACCTTCCTATTTAAAATAGCACCATCCACTGCAACATGTTCCGTGCTTTTATTCTGCTTTATTGTTTTGCTGCTTGGTAGTTATTATTTCTCCTGACATTACATCATGTATTTGTGTGTCACCTGTCCTCCCTGCCCTCCTCCACCAGAATGCAGAGCTTTATGAGTGCAGAAACCTTGTCTGTGGTGTTCTCTGCTATAGGCTCAACATCAAGAACAGTCCCTGGCATGTAGGAGGCTCATAAGAAAATATCTGTTAAATGAGCAAATAAATGAATGAGAGGGAGTGATTAAAGGATTTGGGTTAGGAGAACAAAAGTGTGTCACATAACAGAGAACACAGAATCCCTGAGCTTCATTTCCTCCGCTGGCCACTCTCCCATCCTCTATAGAGCTCACTTGCTTTTCTTCTTCAGCCTGCAGAGGAGGCCTAAGCAGAGCGATTCAACTTTCATGTGCAACAAATTTCCCAGATCTTGTGAAAATGCAGAATCTGACACAGTAAGTCTGAGGCAGGGCTTGAAATTCAGTACTTCTAGAACTCTCCCAGGTGACGCAGATGCTGCTGGTTCACAATCCAGGAAAGGGCAAGTATTACAAAGCCAGCCCTACAGGCACAGGTGCTTCCCAGCCTTTCCAATACCACCTCTCTGCCCCCACTTCCCAGTAAAAACACCCATTGAGGCGGGAAAAATTAAATGTACAAATTCTCGAAGTTTCTGTGTTTAGGAATACTGTTAAGTTGTGCTTTTGGAATATTTATCTCATTAATCTATTTAGGAAATGGTTTGCATCTCTGTTTTAGAAATAAAGTAAAAGAACGCTCTTAGAGGATTTCTCCTATTTGAGGTCTAATGCCACGAGCAAAGATGGTAAATTTCCCCAAGGGGTCTGAGAAATAGAAGTTTATATTGCATCCATTTGTGGGTAGGGTAGCCCAGAAATGTCACACATATCACACCTCAGTAGTTCCCCAAAGCCTCTCCATCATTCCATGTCACAGTGTGCAATTCCTACTCTACATCCCAGTATTGTCCAAATAATTGACCTCCCATATCTTCACACAGAATGTCGTAAGCCTGTGCATAAAAATATGCCAAGATTATTCAGCATTGCATTTGGTAAAGGAAACTCTACAGCTGATTTTTCCCTCCTTGTCTCCAACAGCTTTGTTTCATTGTGACCAGAAGATACAAAGTATAGTCTAGCCCAGACAGGGGACTTATTTTGGCGCATCCTAAAATACAGAGTTCCAAATATTTCAGAAAAGCATCCTAATCTAGAAAGAAAGCGTTATCTTTCCTAGTTCATTATTAATCATAGAATTTAGTTTTGGAAGCCAAAGACCAAAGTTAGCATTGGACAGAGAAGAGAAAATCTGTTATTTTGTTCTCTCTTATTTTTTATCACTTATATACTACAAAAGACAACTGAATTATTGTGGTCTGGAGTAGGCTTCTTAAAAAAATAGCTTTTGAGGGAGGAAGAAGAAAGGAAGGATAGTTTGGAAGATAATATCTAGTTTCTGTTCTTATTGACATTGCTTTTACTTTTTTATTGTTCTTTTGATGTTTATGGAAGTGCTTTTAGACATAATTAACATAATGTGAATCCTTTGGGATCACACTGAATTGTATTAACAAACATAATTATAGGTGTAGATTTTGTGGGGAGAAAAATGTGTCCTATTTAATATGTAGTTTTAACAGGGAAATTGACTTGAAAACTAAGGCTAAATTAAATATACTTATGAGAACATATAGTAGCACATGTAACCTCTCTTCCTCACAGTCTACTAGGGAAGAACAGGCATAAACCTCATTGTGTCTGCTGAGCAAGAGACAATATTCCATAATGTTTATGAGCTCAGGTTCCAGAATTGGCAGATTTGGATTGAAATCAGGCTTTGCAATTATTAATAATTCAAGCAAGCTTCTCTGAGACTTGATTTTTCTTATCTGTAAAAGGGGATCATAGTGATTCATATCTTTCAGGGTAGCTCTGGAGGTGAAATAGGATAACATGAAGTGTATAAAGCCTATAGTCCCAAATAAGGGCCAAATAAATGTCAGCCCCTACAATTATAGTAATTATTCTTATCAGTATATTATCATTAATGTCAATCACTGTCAGGCACTAGAGTAGCAACCAGATGGTTGATAGATCTGGTAAAAACAAAAGTATTTCTAAAATAAGCCAAAGCCCTTTGAATTGAATATAGTAATCCTCACTTATCCTCAGGGGATACATTCCAAAACCCCCAGCAGATGCCTGAAGCCATGAATATTACTAAACCCTACATATACTATGTTTTTTCCTATACATACAAGTTTTTGTGTATATATTTCTTGTCATATTATATCCTATGATAAAGTTTAATTTATAAATTAGACACAATAAGATATTAACAATAAATAATAAAATATAATGATTATAAAAATATTCTTAATAAAATTTATGTGAATGTGGTCTTTCCCTCTCTCTCTCGGAATAACTTATGGTACTGTATTCACCTATTTGGGGACTATGGTTGACCAGGGGTAACTGAAACCATGGAAAGCAAAACCGTGAATAAGAAGGTACTGTGGTTAACTCCCAATCCCTTCTCACACAAGACTTGCCAATAGCTTTGTAGCTGCCCTTTCCTCTTGTCCAACTGTTTTTCATGCTCCTTTTGTTTTTCTTACATGTTACCTAGGCTTGAGAACCCCTATACACATAGCCTGCCTCTCATTACTGCCGCCCTTTTCCTGGCAAACTCTCAAGTTCACTGCCTCTCCTTTGCTTCTCCTGCCACCTCTCCAACCTCAAACTTTCATGTGTATATACATTGTCACTTGCAGAAAAGAACTGCTTTGGTTGCTTTCTCCAGTCAACTTATTTACTGAATAACTGTAGTTATTCATTACTACATTTCCTTTTGCCTTTGTTCCTGGTGGGAAGACCTATTTATTTTCCCCCAGGAAGTCCTGTCATTGAGATGCAAAAGTATGTTTCCTGGCCAAGTGCCACCAGAAAGACAGTCCTCAGCCTGGAGAAAAACTAAATGCTCCTTTTGGTGGGGCTGTCATTCACTTTTAAGTACCACTGGGCCTCTGCACAGCTCCCCTCTCAGGGTTCTCACAAAGTGACATTGCCTCAGTGGATAGCTTTCCCCTCCCTATTGCATATTGCATGTGGCATTCAGCTGCTGCACATTAAAAGTGTCAAAAAATTGCTGTGTTTCCTCTTCTACATCAATTAGCTCTGTATTTCCTGTTTCACTTTTCCATTTTGTTTACCCCAAACAATGTAAAATCTGAGAATTTCTAATTTATACCCTGTGTTTCTCTCACAGGCATTCTGCAGCCTGTAAGAATGATACACAAAAACAATCCTATCTATAGTTTTTATGCCAGTTTTTAAACTCCAGAAGCTCAGTTCTGATATCTTGTTTATTCCAGTCATGCTTACTTGGTTACAAGCTGTTCTGGGACTTCTAGGGCACCATTTGGGAATGGGAGGAGGTTAGGAAAGGTCAAGACCAAGGAAAGAGAAACTAAGAGGCTATGGTGCATCCCTTGTCCCATCAAGGAAGAGGGCAGCAGTTTAAAATCACACTACAGTCTAGGGGCATCCTTTGTCCCATCAAGGAAGGAGACAGCAGTTTAAACTACATTATAGGACCAGCTTACTGCACGATGGCATTTCAATACCACAACCATCTGATCTTTTGGGTAAATTGTGGCAGCAGCAGTTGAAATATCCAAATATTGGCAAAGCCAGATTTGAGTAGTTGTCGCATCATAGTTCTTTGGGGCCCATCAGTTTAGGCCAAACAGAAGCTCCAGCAAGGTCTGGAGAAATAAAGAAGGGGGTTGGAAAAGATATGCTATGAGTTGGATCCCCAGGAGGCAGAGGTTTATGGCAGGTCCTCACCAGCGAATGTTGAACTCCAATGAGGAATGAAAGCACAGCCATATTCAAAGTCCTTGTCCATGAGGTTAGGAAGGCTGTGGCTGGGTGGAACCATACGTGCATAAGGTTGCACCCTGTTGAAACAGTGAAACTAGAAATACTATCTTCTCAAAGCAGAACCAGTCCACCACTCTGATCAGCCCATTAGTTATCAATTCTTCTGGCCTAAGACAGCAGCCTTGCCAGCTTTTCATTTTCTGTCTGCCCCCCCCAACCTCATTTATTTGTGTAGAGGTAGGATGCACACTTTTCCTAAGATATCTGCAGCACAATTTCTCAGGAATAAGTCTCTGTTCTTACTTTAGAGCACTTTGTCAGACAAATCTTGGCACCAGCTCTTTGGGTTCCTTTTTGAGCATAAGTCATACTGATGTCTGACAAAAGCTGATCCTTTGTCCACAGGGCTTGTTTCTCTCAATATTTTCTCAGGATCCTTCTGGCTGAGTTGTCTATTGTGGACTTGTCCCATTTCTCCTGGTGAATCAGCCAATTTAGATGATTTGCTCAAGTTATTCAGTCAGGATCACGGTTGGATGAACAATTCCTTGGAATCTTTATTCTCCACGTTTTTTGAAAACAAATTTGGGAAAGTTCCAGCCCTCTCTATGCTTTCACAAAGCTTTGTGCTCTCTGATAGTATCCATAGTATCCAAGGAACCAAGGGTGAAAGTAGATTATATGTAACTGTCAATCCCACTGGTTCCCACTGAAATTAAGTCAGTCTCAATCCATATGGCATTTAAAGGACTGTGTGGTATTCAGAAATGGGCAGGTTGGCTGGAAAATTATGATACTATCCTTGCCTTGACCATGATATGTGCTGCATCTGTGCTTACTCTTTTCTATCTCCTTTCTGACAATTTCTGGTTCTTTACTTCAGCTCTCTTTCTGACTGCCTTAGTCCATTTTGTGCACTATGACAGAACACTGAGACTGGGTAACTTATAATGAACAGAAGCTCATTTTCTCACAGTTCTAGATACTGAGAAGTCCAAGATCTAGGTGCTGGCATCTGGCAAGGGCCCTCTTGCTGCACCACCACATGGCAGAAGGCGGAAGGGCAAAGAGACAAAAAGGGGGCCAAACTTGTCCTTTTTTAATGGCATTAATCCACCTAGGAGGGAAAGCCCTCATAGTTTAATCAACTCTCAAAGGTATCACCTCTTAATACTATGGATAGCACTTAAATTTCAACACGTGTTTTGGAAGGGACAAACATTCAGACCATAGCACTGACTTTCTATAAACATATGTAATATGTTCAGAGTGGAATTCATTATTCATTGAGATCCCTGAGTTCACCAGTAGCAGATCTTTGTTACTCCATTCTCACATACAATGGAGTGCTTGCAGTCACTCAAACACAGGGGTTTTTCTTCTTTTTTTCTTTTGCTTTTCTTTTTTTTTTTTTTTTTTTTTTTTTTTTTTTTTTTGATGGAGTTTTGCACTTGTTGCCCAGGCTGGAGTGCAGTGGTGCAATCTCAGCTTACTGCAACCTCCACTTCCTGGCTTCAAGTGATTCTCCTGCCTCAGCCTCCCGAGTAGCTTGGATTACAGGCGAGCGCCACCACACCCAGCTAATTTTGTATTTTTATTAGAGATGGGGTTTCACCATGTTGGTCAGGCTGGTCTGTAACTCCTGACCTCAGGTGATCCACCCATGTTGGCCTCCCAAAGTGCTGGGATTGCAGGCATGAGCCACTGCACCTGGCCCACACAGGGGTTGTTGTTGTTGTTTTTTGGGGGGTTTCATGTTTGTTCATTTCTTTTTGCCTTCTTGATTTTACTTGACTTTCTTGTTTTCTAAAATGATCACCTCCCTTTAGTCTCTGCTTGTCAAAATGCTACCTGTCTTACTAGTATGTGACCAAGGACCAGTCATTATATTTCTCTGAATCTTAGTTTGTGTAAGGAGGATACCCAACTGTAACAGTGAACTTAGGCTCAATAATTCTGTGGTAAAAAATGAACCTCAAATCTCAGAAGCTTAAAAGGACAAAAGTTTATTTTCTCATTCATGTTGTGTGTCCAATATGGATCAGTGAGGAATATGGTCTTCCTATTTACTCATGGACCAAGGAATACTGGGGTTGGGGGTGGGGGGCTTGGGGAAGGCCTAAAACTCACACAAGTTCTGCTCAGACTCATCAGCCAAAGTGATTACATGGCCACACTTAACTTCAAAGAGATTGGAAGCTGGGCATGGTGGCACAGGCCTGCAGTCCCCACTACTCATGGGAGACTGAGTCAGGGGAATCCCTTGAGCCCAGGAGTTTTGGGCTGTAGTACACTGTGATCACACCACTGCACTCCAGCCTGGGTGACACAGTGAGACCCAATCTCTAATTAATAAATAAATAGAGAGAGTGGAGGGGGCAATCCTATCACTTCCCAAGGAAGAAGAACTGAAAATTTTGCAAAGCATAGTAATGATGACTCCGCTTCTGTAAAGGTACATTATAAACCCTAAGACACCATTCAGATGTAAGTTGATATCAGGATACTTCCTCTTTGCAAGAGCCAGCTTCAGTGTGGTGAGAGAGAGGGCAAGAGAGAGAACTTCAATTGACTTGATATGCTTTTTGTTTGCACAGCCATGATAATAGTGAGAGAAAGTCCGATGTAGTGGTTAGCATGGATTCTACATGGGTTCAAATTCTGGCTTAGTCACCTACCAGCTCTGTGACCTTGGAGGAACTAATTTCAGTGTGCCTCAGTACTTCTTTTTTTTCATCTGGAAAATGGGGATAATGATTGTAAATAACTCAAAAAATGGTTATGAGTATTAAATAAGTTAGTCATTGTGAAGATATCAGAGTAGTACATAATGCCATACATATATATATTTGCTAATTAAAATGGAATTATGCCACAACACAGTTTTGCAACTGGCATTTTTTTTCTTTTAATATTAAGACATAGTAGACTCCCCCCCTCTCTCTCTCTCGCTCTCTCTCTCTCTCTATATATATATATATTCACATATATACTTCAATTCTATACAAGCTTCACTCATATATATATGTGTATATATATCTATATACCTCATTTTTTAAAAAAACTATTTACTATTACTATTTTATGACTATACCTTAATTTACTTAGGCAGTGCAATTGATGGAAATTTCATATACAATAATTCAGAAGGATCTTAGTTTCATGAATCTCCATTAACTGAGCAAGTTGCCTGCTTTCCTCCTCTCGACTTGGGGTTTAAATACTGTGTCCCATTTAGTGGTTCAGTGGGGGGACATGCCCAGATATGCTCCACTGATAACTTAGTCCAGTCTCTCAGTTATGATATCTTTTTCTGGTGGCAAACATTCTCTAAGATTCTATTGGAAATAGCTCCCTCAGATAGAAAATACTAAGTTCTTAGGCTTAGTTAAAAAAGCTACTTGTTTATTAATAGACTTAGCTGTGGTATAGGGTTCACACAGACTATGCCCCTTGCTTTGCCTAGGTAAATGGTTATTTATTTATTTTCCTTTTTCTCCCCCCCCCCTCTTTGAGACGGAGTCTCGCTGTGTCACCTAGACTGGAGTGCAGTGGCCAGATCTCAGCTCACTGCACGCTCCGCCTCCCAGGTTCACGCCATTCTCTTGCCTCAGCCTCCCGAGTAGATGGGACTACAGGTGCCCGCCACCTCGCCCAGCTAATTTTTTGTATTTTTTAGTAGAGATGGGGTTTCATCATGTTAGCCAGGATGATCTCCATCTCCTGACCTCGTGATCTGCCCGCTTTGACCTCCCAAAGTGCTGGGATTACAGGCATGAGCCACCATGCCCGGCCAGTAAATGGTTATTTCTTAATTTTCCATTCTCCTTATGGTAACTTCAACCCTGCTTCTTTAAATATTTAATTTGAAGCCCAATCTTTTTATTCAGTTTCCATTTGGATCATTCATAGCCTTTTTCTCTTTGGCATCCCCCACCAGCCTACCTGCATTTCTTCTTTGATGTGTTACATAACTTAACTTCTTGGGATATATACCAACCTCATTCACAAAAGTACATATTCAGCTCAGAAAAAAAGTGTTAAGAAAAGAAAAAAGCCAGAGTGGGCAAAGATTAGTGACTATTAACTGTTGCCTGTTAAGATCCTAGGGAAGAAGACTGAGATGGGATTTGGCATGCAAGAGGTTTATTAAGGAGTACCCTTGCAATCAACATTTGTGAATGGGGTGGGAAGGAATGGCAAGAAGGAGAAGATGAGCTGTGATGCAGAACCAACGACAGCCTCAGCCAACCTCACAGCCAGCTCTGGCTCTAGAATGGTCCTTCAGGGCTGTCCCATATTAGGCTGAGGGAGCCAGACCTTCATCCTCCCCCACTGGTCAGTCATCGGATGTGGGCTGTTTCTGGAAGGCAAAGTGTCTCTCTGCCACAGAGACAATCCCTGAAGCGGTCACTAATTGAAAACTCTCTGCAACCTACACTCCCAGAAGCTGGGGCAAGCCCTTTGTTGCAGGGTCATCTAGGTGGTACCTCACAATGTCCACCATTGAGAGCAGGACAGGGCACTGGGGACTGTAGTCCAACCCTTTCTTATCTTTTAAGTGCAGGGAGAAAAAGACGATTCCATTTGCTCCAGGGTTCTATTCTCTCCCTGCCATTCTACCTGTGTTGGTAACAGTGGTTTTAAAGGTCTTAATGCGTTTTTCTTCTGGATTTTAATACAGCCTTTGCTTGCTTCTGCTTTTGCTGTCCTTAGCATAATCTTTTAAGGAAATGTCCTCTTTATTTAAAATGTTTGCTGCTATGACAATCAGTGTATCCTCTGCATTATAATTGCTCTAAATATGTTCTCAGCATTCCTTTCTCTCTAGTTCTGAGGGTATAGTATGCTTCCAAATATGAGTTTGTTTAATAAAATTTGGGCTTCTCTGTGTGGCATGCTGCCGCTGAGCATATAATTGCTTTTTCTTTTCTTTGAAGAAGCTACTGTTAGAGGGAGCTACCCCCACTTCTTTTTTCATCCCAGAGATCGTTTCCATACAGCCCACTCGATATTGCCTGGCAGCATGGGGTACAAGAATAGCAAGGAGAATTGAAACCCACAGAAGAGCTGCAGCCTCCTCCCTTGGTGTACTTGTGAGCTGAGCTGCTAACAAGTGGTAGAATCTATTCATTTGAATTTCAACTTCCTTCATTTCCTCTGTCTTCCCTCTGGTGCTGGTGATAATGAGCAATGAAAATGACCCAGGACTCAGGAGATAGATGGAATGGGAAGAGTATCAAGGGTTGAGATAATCCATAGTTTGAATAAGGAAGAATTAGCCTTGGCTCCTCTGCTTCCTGCAGCTTTATCTCATTCCACAGCAGCCACTGGATGGAACCACCAAACAAGGACATGCTTCACAAGTAGCCTCTGGGAAGACTTTTGTCAGATTCCTCCTTGCTTTGGTGATATAAAGACACCTCATTGAAGCTTCCATCTTGGTTACATCAGAAGAAGGCTCAGGTATCCTCGTGCACACAGGAGGACATAACATGGAAGTTTTATGATAACAGATTAATAGAAAAGGGATGAACCTACAAAGATATATCCAGATGTGGACCCATAAATTATGTTGAGTAAAAAATAATTAAAATACATCCACAGCTCTTTCTAGACATCTGGGCATCTTTACTTTTCTGGTCAGCAGAAAAGAATGCTCCCTTACACAGAAGGGCAGGCACACATTTTAAATAGAGAACCACAGAAAAAATAATATTTGCTGCTGCTTTGTGCCAAGGGTAAAAGCTTGACTTGGTCAGGGAATATTTGCCAGCACCAATAAAAAATAATGACTGTTTCCATCTGCATTAGCCTATTCCAGGATTGCTATAAAAAATACCTGAGACTGGGTAATTTATAATGAAAAGAAGTTTAATTTGTTCATGGTTCTTCAGGCTATACAGGAAGCATGATGCTGGCATCTGCTCAGCTTCTGGGGAGGCCTTGGGAAGCTTTCAATCATGGCACAAAGCAAAGGGGAATCAGGCACATCTTACATGGCCAGAGCAGGAAGAAAGAGAGGGAGATGCCACACACTTTTAAACAACCAGATATCGTGAGAACCCATCATGAGAGCAGCACCAAGAGGATGGTGCTAAACCATTCATGAAAGATCCTCCCCTGTGTTCCAATCACCTCCCACCAGGCCCCACCTCCAACACTGAGGATTACAGTTGAAAATGAGATTTAAGTGGGGACACAGATCCAAACCATATCACCATCTCACCCCCATAATCACTGCCTAGAGTACAATTTTTCACCACTTTCGTTTGTGGCTATAGAATGACAAGAACAGTATTTCCACGAATAATTGTTGGTCAGTTGTAAACAGATGTGCTAGATCCCCAAACAGATAAGAATCTACTACCTGCAAAGTAGAAGAATCAACTTTTAACGTCATCAAGGCCTCAGTTATCCCATAATGGGATGAGTGCCACCTTCCACAGGTGGAGAGACCTCAGTGTCTGCAGACCTGTGATGTTTCCTAGACTCCAGGGAGTTCCAGCAGCTGAGCATGAGGAGCCCTTATAGACTCTCAGATGCTCCACCTCCCTAAGGGTTGATAATGATGTCTTTCCTTCTAAGTTGGAGACAAAGTAGGGGAAAAGAGAGAAATACTGGTACATTTAAAGTGAAATATTTACTTAGTACAGATTCAGTCTCTCCCTGACTCTCACTCCTTGTAAATATTTTACCTTCATGTTTTGACTAGATGTTTCTCAAACTTGTAGACCAGGCTAGCATCACAGGCTCAATAACAGTGCATCTGGGATGCCAAGACCAGTCCTGACATGTTAAACAATGCTGACCTTCTCATGGAATCTGACCTCCCTCTGACAGTGGCCATCCCTGGGTGGCTTTCTGGGAGAGTAGAGGTATCATCTTCTTGATCTTTCCAGTTTTTAGGTTTCATGAATTAGATACTGTTGTTTCCATTTCTCCAAAGTGAGAGGCTCTCTCCTTTTATTTTGAACCTGATTGTGCAAGGAGGAGCTGGTAATTAGTGTCTCACTCTCTCTCCTGCTCTTTCTCCATTTCCATATGGACTTCCATAAAGAGGTGGCCAAATCTGCATTGTTAAGGGTACAGTGGCCCACCCCCGGGACTTTTAGGTTCTCGAGAGGCTTCCACCATCTTTTCAGCCATCCAGATCTTCATTGAGCAAACATGTTCTGAGCACAGACTGTATTATTTGCTCCAAGGTAGCTCTGGGATGCCCACAGCTGTAACAGTCAAATGGTCCACAGGCCCACCCACACATGGGTGTTTTACTCTGCTCTGTCCAGTCCTCCCATCTGTGACTTTTGGTGTTGGTGAATTGGAAAGACAAAGAGGAGGAAATGCTCAGGGTGGATTGTGCCTCTGCTTAGACTGAATGTTACTAAATCAGGGAATTGAGGAGACCCCACTTGGTTCCCCACCACCTTCCTCCTCTTACATGCTATGACTCTGCACAAAGCAAAAGCCATAGGCATGGCAAAAATGTAAAACATGGGCATACCTGACCAAACACAGGTATGTTGAGCTGAATATGGATAAAAATTGGTTTGATGTGGTAGCAATTTAGTTATGATTCCTGAAACCACCCCAGATGCAGTGAAATTTGTGACTTCATGTTAATATGATGATGTCTATTTTTAAAAGATTGTGCAAGTATCTAAAGAAGGCTAGATGAAGATTTACATTATCTTGTTCTGGAAATGGCTGTCTCTCCTCTGCTTGACTTTCTTAGTTTTGCCTGCATGGATTCCTCCTGTCTTTACTAATCTTACCTGCCAGCTGGTTCACCAAGAGAGAATAAATACTAGGTTGGAGAATGCCAATCTGGTTTTATTTAAATTGATGCATTACGTCTGAGCAAGGAGATAGGGAAAGTCTTACTGCATCATGCAGACAATTAAATGGGTTTGGAAAGTTTTATTTGGTTCATTGTTGACAAAAGCTAAGTCCCTAGGTAGCTGTTAATTTTTCCGGGTGCTTCCCAGAGGAAAATCAACTCAGAGCAACATTATTTCTCTGTGGAACTTCAACGAACTGCACAGTATAGAAAAGATGGGTGGTAATCTCAGTTCTGATTTTCTTTTTTGTTCTTGGGGGTTTCCTTACTATGAAAGGAAGATTTCTCTTGGTTGGAAAAAATCTATGTCTAACTGAGAAGATAAACTGTTCATGTGATAACAGAGAGGCAAGAACATTTCTAGGCTATATCCAAGTAATTGGTTTAAAAGGGTTGCCTAGTTATCTATTGGCATAATTAGGTAAACAGGAGGCAGCCTATCTGATTATCTTACTGTTAGAATTACATTTCCATTGGTAGTATTTAGGCAACTTTTTGTATGACTTCATTGTTCTACAAATATTAGTTGGTTGGTTTTTCCATTCTGTCATTTTCTTTAAGGAATGAGGACTTAAGCTTTTATATACATACATATACATGTATGTATGTATATGACTGTGTGTGTTTATATATATGTATGACAGGATAAATTAAATGAGGAAAACTTGACCTTACATGATCCCCATGTGGTCACTGAGAAGATGAAATTTGAAAATTTACATTAGAATGCTTAAGAGAATGGAGAATCTAAATCTGAAATCAAGGGGAAATTATATGAAGGTTAAGGATAATTTATACACCACTTTACTTCTACCAAGAAATTGGAGGGATAGTTATTCCATTTGATTTGATGCACAGTGGTTCTGGAAAAGAAAAATGATGAGATTCACAAGAGCAACTTTGTTTTGAGATGATTCTTGAAAATTTGGCTTTCTATTTTATGCTTCATGTGTGTAATCTATCTCAACTCCAAGCTGCTTACCCACCTCACTGACTCTGTAACCAGATTTTTGACTTCGTGATTAGGAAATAAAAATGGGAAGGAAGGATAAGTGTTGTGTGAAAATAATTTCTCCATCCATCTCTAATTGAAATCAGCATCCAGGTGTCGGTTTTAGGTCATTAGTCTGGATAATTCAGTGAGAATTTGCATGATGCCACAGTTCTGGACAAGGTTTGTTGGGGAATCAATGGCCAAAATGAAATGGGGGAGAGCACTCTTGATAGCCTACTCTTCAGTCATGGATAATGGAGAGTGGGCTCCATTTGATGGAAGCCTTTTGCAGACATAATATTGGGTGAGAACCTTATACTCTCCACATGCTGGTAATACTCCTGAATTAACAGAATGTTATTTATGTCAGTTCTGTTTTATCAGAATTACCGAGACATGTCATTTAAATTCTTCACTGAATCTCTAGAATCTTTGTTTCCTTTGTAGTTTTCTCTTTGATGTTTGTCTTTGTGTTTGCAAGAGAGCTTCTGAGAGCTGCAGAGAATCAACAGGTACTAGGATGGCTATCCACACATGTCCACTAAGATGACTATATGCCACACAGGCTCTATTTCCAAGAGTTTGTTTTAAAAAAAAAATCACTCAACAAAGAGAAATAGCTAATATTTATTTTGCACTCACTCTGCCAGGTCTCATTCTAAGTATTTTGCCTAAAGAATATCACTTAGTCCTTTCTACCAATAGAAAAAATAAGTACTGCTGTTATACTCATTTTACAGATGGAGAAACTGAGGTAAGGCAAGGTTAATATGGAAACTGGGGTTTAGACTCAGATAGTCTGACTTCTGAGTCCCTGGTCTTAACCCCTGCACTACACTAATAGAGCACTAATTCCAAACCTGGAACTGTGCTAGACACCGGGGATATGTGAACAAACAATATTTAAATTTTTTATTCAGATTAAACCTTAGAAGTGCATGGATAGCTTTCATCTGTGTATCAGTTTTTCTCAGCTGCTTGAAAGTTACCATAACAACTTAGAACATTATTGACTGTCATGGTCAGCAAATAGAATTAAACAATTTGGTATCTAATGACAATGGAACTGCTGTGTCCTTCAGCATTGAGCCATTACAATACTTTAAAATGATGTTTCTACTATGCTTTTATTAAAAAGCATACTATTCTATTAGTTGTTAGTGCGTATGTGTGAAACAAATATCAGGGTTTGTGATAAAAACATAAATATAAATATGTTAACTTACTTAATTGATAAAATAGCCATGTGTATCAGTTAGCTTTCTCCACATAACAAGTATTTACAAATTCAGTGGCATTTATTATTGCTCACAAATCCATGAGTAGCTTGGTGGTTCTTCTAGTCTTGGCTCATTAGCCTACGGTCAGCTGCAGATCAGGTAGCTGGCTCTAACGATCAGGCTGGTTTTCCTATATGTTTGGAGAGTGGCTGGCTCTAGGCTTGGGATACCTCAGCTAGAACAACAGGCTTCTCCTTTATATGATTTCTTAATATCCAGCAGGCTAGCCAGGGCTTGTTCACATGACGGCTGGGCAGGGTTCTCAGAGCAAGAGCAGGAACATGCAATACCTTTTGGAGAAGCCTAGGATCCGAACTGGCATAGTGTCACATCTGCCTCATCAATCTCACATCTGCCTCAACAGTCCCAATCTAGACTATATTTAAAGAATGGGAAAATAGGCTCCACCTGTCGATTTAAGGAGCTTTAAGGTCGCATTGCCAAAGACCATGGATAATACAAGATAAGGAATCATGGAATTCAGTTTTGGAAGCAATCTATCAAACCATGTGAAATAGATATCATCATGCCAATTTTATAGATGAAAACGTTGAGGTCCAGTGTTAAGTAACATGCCCTAAAAATCACGAAACTGATTAAGTTCAAATTACTAGCAGTAACTAGTAACTACTAAGAGGCTGAATGACAAAGTTAGACAAACTTAGGTATGCCTAGTTACAAAGTCTTTTAAAAAACTACAGCTTTATAAGGTTTTCAAAGCCTTTAAGGGTAATAGTATCAAATAATCTTTTCAAAACGAAAAGTGGTATCTGAAGATGAGGGAACAGCAGAGGATAAAATTGAAACACAATAGTCCATTCATCTTCATTTACTTATAAGTATGTCTAGTTTAAGTCTAGGGACATTTCTTTAATAAAACAAAAAATAACCCTTGGTGATAACTATTGATTATTAATTTTTTCTTCTCTGCCTGCAATAGACATTAGTGGGTGGTGGGTGTTTCTCTATGGTAATATTATGCAACCTGACAGTGATCGAGTGCAACTAGAATCCTCATTTGCAAAACTTGTCACCTCATACTCTTCCAGAATATTTAGGTAAAGTGTGAGTGTATTAGTAGTAGTAATTGTAGTAGTAGAGGTAGTATTAAAAGTTATCCATTTAAATCTGAATGTATTAATTTATTAATAGCAATGTTTTATTCTACTGGTGATTTCACTATAAAAATAAGACGACGTGGGGAGGCCTTCAGCAAGGAGCCAAACATATTTGGGAAAATCTGGGTTAATAAATACTTTACTGCAACTATCAGAACATTTAACAGGCTGGTATCCATTGTGAGTCTCAGAAAGAGTGTTTTTCAGACTTACGACTTCATAATATTCATTTGTAGAATTCTCAGACAACTAACTATTTTCCATAGAACCCCTGGAAAATGTTAATGTGATTCTGATCCCTTTGAAGTTGTATTCAGAGCTAATAATATTTGCCAAGCATCTACTATGAGACAGTCATTATCAGAACCACATCAGAACTCCATGAAATAAGCATTATTCTTAGTTCTAGTTGAGGAAACTGAAACTCGGAACAATTAGTTGGCTTGTCCAAGACCTCCTAGCTGGTATCAGAAATGAAAGTTGAACTTGATTTTATCTAGCTTCAGGTTCCGGATGATTTCTGTACATTTTGTTGAGACTAAGAAAGTTTAAATGGTCCAGGGTGGCTCCACTGGTAAGAAGAGGTACTATGTCTCATATACTTTCATATCTACCATAGCACTTAACAGGAAATAGGTTGTCTGTCAATGCCTCCTGGCCAATCTCTTTGTTTGTTGCTTAGTTATTATTATGATTATGCACATGGTGAAAAACTATGACTATAGAAAATGGTATAAGGTAAAAAGTAAAAATTATCCTTAATAGTATCAACCTCCAGAACTGTCCCCTAAAGGTAAACTACTATCAATTTGTTCTTGTTTTTCCACAACTTTAAAAGCTTTTTTTGTGTGTGTGTGTGTGTGTGTGTGTGTGTGTGTGTGTGTGTGTGTGTGTATGTGTGTAGATGCTTCTGTTCTGCCCTACACAGATGGGATTACACATTCAAATTTTTCTCTCAATGATGTGTATTTGACATCTTTTTATCAGGATTTGCAGATTGCTTCATTCATTTTGTTGATGTGCCATATTTATTTAATCAATCTCTTTATGACAAATATTTAAATTAATTCTATTTTTTAAAAAAATACTTCTTTATTTTTCTTTTTTGCTGTAACAAAAAGACAGTTTGAAAAAACCAGTTATATATATATGTCTTTGCACAGTTATGTTTTTAATAGAAAACACATAAAGGGCATTATTTTTCCCCAATGTCTCTTCTTAGGAAACATAGTGGACCATTTCTAAGAAACGTTATAGTGTCTGTAGATAAACATGTGTGTTTAAATATATATTTTTGACCAAAAAATTGGACCCTGACTTTCTGGTCTGCTCTGTTCTAACAAGGGAGCAAAAGGACTGAGACAATGGTTCTCATCAGATGCCTGTATGTCCAAAATCTACAATGGCCAAAACCAGGAGAGGGCATTTCAGCCTCCTCAGGCTGTTATCTTCCCATGGAACAGCTCTGCATAGTTTAACTTTGATGCCAAGGACACAGATGTAACCAAACTTTTCTCATTTTAAAGGTATTCCCATTTTGTTATCTGCTGGCTCTTTCAATGATGTAGACCAGGAATGGAATAATTTTATTCCACATTATTTGTGATAGCAAATCATAGGAGACAACCTAAATATCTAACAAAAGAATAATGTGTAAATAGATCTAACATATAACCCCATTCACTGGGGTACCGTGTAGGCATTAAAATGATGAAGGTCATGACAATTTACAACCCTGAAAAAGACAGAAACACAAAATTGTTACCTATGCTAACATGGCAACTGTAAAATGATGTGTGTATACACGTATAAGGCGTGGAAGAACAAAGTATTTGATGGGTTACATGTATGAATTATGCATTTTTTTAAAGTTCAAATGTTTTTTAACGCTATTTGTAAAATTTTAAATTAATAGCCTATAGGGGCTAATCTCTGTGGATGTCTAGGAAGACTGTGAGCTGTGTATGGGGATTTGTTTTAGTCTCGGGGATTGACATATTCTTTTAAAATGGCATTCTGTAAATTTGATCAAACTGTCTCCTAACTCTTAAGAATGCTGTTTTTAAGTGAGGTGACTACATGTTCCATTTTGCCTGGGACTGTTCCTTCTTGAACCTGTTGTCCCAGCACAATTGTCACTAGCACTGCTTTTCACTGTTAGACGTGTCTTTGTACAATACATTCTGTGGGCCCCCCACTGTAAGGGACATACTTACTATCCTGTTCCACCACATTTCTATCTCATCCTGGTTTTATCCTTACCTCTAGTAAAAATCATCCCTAGATCATAATTTAACTTTCTATGGCTTAGAAAGTCTTGTACACATCAATGACTTCACTGTATGCCTAAGGTCAAAGAAGCATGTATCTGCATCATCAGTGAAATCTTAAAGACATTGTCCATTATGTTCTCTGGCAGCTCTTTCCTAGGATTTTTTGAAAATGATAAAATATGAAAAAATTTTATCTCTGCTAATAACTAATGTTTTGACTGTTTTAGATAATAACCATTTTGTAATTTGATGTTTTTGTTTTCTTTCTTTAGCTGCCAGAAAATTCAGTTAAGCGAGGTACTTAGTTGCAGCAAAAACTCGTAATGGGGAGTCAGATGGAATGGACTTCAAGTTCTATTCTCCATTTACTACTGTATTAGTTTCCTATAGCTTCTGTAGTAAATTGCCACAATCTCGGTGGCTAAAAATAACACACATCTATTTTCTTATAGTTCCGGAGGTAGAGTCTGAAATAAGTTTCAATGGACAAAAAAATCGATTTTTTGGGTAAGGCAACACTACCTGCAAAGGCTATAAAGGACAATACATTGCTTGCAACTTTTAGCTTCTGGTAGCTTGTCAGCACTTCTTGACTTGTGGCTATATCACTTCAATCCTTCCTTAGTTGTTACATTGCCTTTTCTTCTGGGTTAGATCTCCCTCTGCATCCTTTTGATAAGAACACTCAAAATTACATTTAGGGCTCATCCAGATAATCCAGGATAATCTCTCCATCTCAAGATCCTTAATTTAATCACATCTGCAAAGATTCTTTTTCCATAAAAGGTAGCATTCACAGGTTCCAATGATCAGGACTTAGATATTTTTGGACCATTTTTTTGGCTTATCACAATCTACCTTCTGATTCCCAAAGATTTACCTCCATCCTCCATGCAAAATATATTAATCATATTCAGACAAAAAATTCTCAACTCATTACAGCATCAACTTAAAGTACAAAATCTCATCTAAATATCACCCCCAAACCCTCACATTTTAGCATTTAAATCAGATACTCAAAGACTCTAGGTATAAGCATCATGGGAGCAAAATTTCTTTCTATTTTTGAAGTAAAGCATTTGGCCCAGTGCCTTGTACATAGAAGGTGCCCACAAAATGTTAGCCACCATCAGAATTATGCCCTTCATCCTCTTCCCTCATTATGTGGTTCACTTTCTTTACCATTCTATGATTCTGATTTAGCTGTGTCTCTGAACGTGGATCCCTCTTGGAATAACATGAAAAAGTTGGTAAAATGAAATTATTGACTCTTTAGAAACATTGTCATAGCAGGGAGAAGACAAGGTGTAAGATGGTGAAGGCTCCGGCCGGGCGCGGTGGCTCACGCCTGTAATCCCAGCACTTTGGGAGGCCGAGGCGGGCGGATCATGAGGTCAGGAGATCGAGACCATCCTGGCTAACACGGTGAAACCCCGTCTCTACTGAAACTACAAAAAATTAGCCGGGCGTGGTGGCGGGCACCTGTAGTCCCAGCTACTCCGGAGGCTGAGGCAGGAGAATGGCGTGAACCCAGGAGGCGGAGCTTGCAGTGAGCTGAGATCAGGCCTCTGCACTCCAGCCTGGGTGACAGAGCCAGACTCCGTCTCAAAGAATTAAAAAAAAAAAAAAAGATGGTGAAGGCTCCACATTGTCATAGCAGACATCAGTGTAAGATGATGATGGTGGTGGTGGTGGCAGTAGTACTAGGAGTGGTAGTAGTAACTCTGACTGAGAGTGTATCTTGTAACAACAGATCTTCTAAATGTTTTACATGTGTTATCTCATTTAATCCCCATCTCACCCTTGTGAGGTGGAACTTTTATTACCCTCATGTTCAGATGAGAAAACTAGGATAGAGAAACTATACAATGAGTTAGTGGCCATATTGGCCAATTAAAACCAAGTGCACCTTGCACATGTCTCATATGGCAGTGAAATGGAGCCCTGGAGTTCATGAAATGCAATTGCAGATGAGAATCACTGCTCATTTCACCTTGGGTTTCTATTTTGTGTCACTCTGAGGGGATAAGCCTTACTCTATCTAGGATTCCTTAGACTTTTTTGCATCACCAAATCTTCCCCTTGATTTTAAGGTGTGGAATCTCCCCTACCCCAAATTTTTATTTGAAAAATTTGAAACGTTAAGACAACTTGAAAAATTGGTACAATGAACACTTGTATATCCATCACTCTCCCTTTAAAAATTGTTAAATTTTTTCCACCACTGTTTCTCACTCTGTATAGGCAGGTATATTTCGTTTTCACTGAATAATTTGACAGTTGCAGTTGTTAAGACACTTTACCCCAAAATACTTTAGTATGTGCCTCCTAAGAACAACTGCCTCCATTCTACTCATATCAGGATAAATTTCAAGATGTGTAAATTTGATGCAATAATACCTTACATAGAGTGTACATTCAAATTTCCCCCAGTTGTTCCAATAATGTCCCTTTCTAGGATTTCCTTTAAATCCAGAAGTTAATCTCTTGCGTTGTCTTCAGTTTGCGACATCTCTTCTCTTTAATCTAGAACAGTTCTAAAGCCTGTGTTTTATTGTAATTTTTTTTATTTCTTTTTATTTTTGCTTTTTGTTTTTCTTGTTTTTCTTCAGTGAAATTTCAAAAAGTCCGGATTAGTAAAATACCTCAAGTTGTGAATTGGTCTGATGCCTTCCTCTTGATTAGATTTGGGTTAAATATATATTGGCATGAATATTGTATGTGATGTGAGAATCATTTCCTAATTGGTTATACTTAAGAAAAAGAAATGTGAAATCCTCAAAACAGAATGATCTTATATTTTAGGAAAATAATTAAAAGTTAAACCTAATCATCTTTGAATGGTCATTGACAGTTTTTGAAGCACATTTCACATATATTTTATTGTCTCCTTGTAACTGTGAGACCATTGAGGTGGATATTATTGATGATAGTCCTAGGGCAACTAAGGGATGGAAGTACGAATGTTGTGCTAAATTCCTGAAATTCCTTCCTTGGGAAGCTGAGGTTTGAATCCAGTTTCTGAGTCTTCATTTTGGATCTCAATCCTGTGTTTTTCCCACCAACCCAGTGAATATTATTACAGCATCTTGTGTAAGAAGGATAATGCAGGGTTAAGCAGGATATGTTTTAAAAAAAAATTGTGACACTCATCCTACTCAGAAGTACAACTGAATTCAGCATAAGTAAGGGCTTTCTAAAGGAAGCTTTCAAGTTATCCTGGACTCTGGTGAATCTTGGAGAGCCTACATTTATGTAGATTAGATGTTAAAAGTTTGCAAAGCTCTCACGTTGTAAATGTCATAAGCACTTGCTGTGAAATAATAGTAGAGAAACAGAAAGAAACCAAGATGGATAGATTCCCACTCAATCTCCCTACAAACTTGCAGCATGTTGCATAATAAATATGGATGTTAGCAGAGACATTGTGGTATCTTTATGCTGTGCTCAGTACCCACAGAGGGATAAATGCTGGGTTCATAAAAAGTGGGTTTTAAAAAATGTATTTGTTTGTTTTTCCAGTGAATTCATTGGTAGGAAAAACTTTAAATCCACTCTGAAGATCTATAAGCACTAGATCTTGTAGGAAGGAGTTAATGTGTTCAGAAGAGTCAGTTCTTTCCCAATATACTGAGGGTTTGCTTGAAGATTTATCTTGTGAAATAGATTTCAAAAGTGGAAAAGCAGTGCCTTAATTGACTGAGATCTAGAACAAATGGATTTCGTGTGATTTTGATAAAAGTTTTATATCAGAGTGGCCTTTAAGAAATTCTAACAGGAGAAGGGGTTGTCTCCCTCTTTGATTTTCCCAACTTGGCAGAAAGAGGTCACAGAGGGCTGGTTAGGCATTTGAAACTCAGCATTTGTGTTTATAGACATTCATATAAAAAAGTAGCCAGGAAAAGAGATATAGAAACCAACGCATGTTAAATGAGACCTGTTCTGGGGGATATCTGAGATGCAGGTTCTTTCCTTCTGCTAACCAGCTGTGTGGCTTTGAGGAGTCTCCATTTTATGAGTTCCTCTACTGTATTAACATAGAGACTAATAATGTCCACTATGTGTATTTGACAGCGCTGTTTAGAGATAATCAAATGAGAGCATGCATGTGAACTTGCCCCACAAGCTTCTAAAGTAGTTCACAAATGTAAGGCAAATGGATAATTTTAGAGCTTTTGACTTGGAAGTATACTTCCTTTAATTTAAAAATCCATCTTGGTCCTTGTTTCCTATCTTAGTGGAGTCAGTTTGGAAGGAAAAAAGTATAGTTTAGCTGTAAAATGGTGTATGGTGCCATGTTTGATCACATGTGCTCTGGAAGCCAAAGGACTTCAGTTAAGCTCTTGCCTGTGTAATTTAGCACTTGTTACCATAAATGGGTTATATAACCTCTTTAAGCCTCAATTTGTTCATCTGTACAAGGGTTGCAATTGCTACCTTTTAGGGGTTTTGTGAGAATTGTGGTGAGGTGATACATGCGTAACCAGCATAAAATGAAACTTTCCTTCTTGCCTCTACTGTTCCTTTAATTTCTATCCTCTTGATCA
This sequence comes from Macaca thibetana thibetana, assembly GCF_024542745.1. Classification (NCBI taxonomy): domain Eukaryota; kingdom Metazoa; phylum Chordata; class Mammalia; order Primates; family Cercopithecidae; genus Macaca; species Macaca thibetana. The sequence goes on along the minus strand of NC_065579.1, from coordinate 21,429,294 downwards.
TTCTCTTCTAGTCTCTGAATGCAAATTAGTAAGCCCCATAATGTTGTACTTACCCCTAGATAATAGATTGTCCTAATATTATTTTAAGTTACAAACTCAGTTAATTTAAACCAAAATAAAAATTAAAAATGATCATTTAAATGTCTAGTTTAAGAGATTTTAAAAACCCTGAATTTCATTTATTATTTAACTGTTCTCCCCTTCCCTTTGTTTCAGGCTCAAAGGGAAAGAGGATTTAGTAAGTGGCTTGATTTCTCTTCTCTGCCTTCCATTCCACCCCACCCCGAGGTGAGCATGACTGGGTGGCAGCTGCTCAGGAGGTAGAATTAATAGGATGAGAGGATTCAGGTCTCTTTCTCCTGAGGCTTTCATGCTCTCCCGCCATGTGGCTACCCTGACTCTGACAGTGGATTCATTTCAGGTGGCCACTTGCTCAAAATCTAAGTGTCTAGGCTACAGTTTTGTGTTGCTGGAGTCCTTCTGTTCTACGAAGGAATCTTATGGGACTGTGAAATAGGACTCTAGATGCTTGCTCCTTGAAAATCTCTTCCCCTCTAGTGACCTCATTTGACCTATAGGAAATAGTTTCCCATCCCTTATTGACAAACTCTGGGAGTGTAGGCTCACCCCAACATCGAAACATCACCCAACTGCATCTCCAAACAACAGGTTAACCTGGTTCTTTTTCCAAGACACTCTGCCTCCCAACTCCAGGGGTCATGTAATAAACTTTCTCCTTTCCTTGGGAAGGTGACAAGACAGGTACCTCTTGACCTTTTTACTTTCAAAGTGGGCAAGGACACGTTGACTCACAGAACATGTGTCAGCCAAGCTTTATATGGTAACTTAACCCCTTAATTCCAAAAAAAGTTATATGGTAACTTTTTAACTCTACATTCATTTAACCAAGAACCTTGTCAGAATTTCAGTTTTACCATCCTGCTAGATGAGTTCATCATTTAACAAATACCTGATGTGTAATAAATGTCAAGCAAATGATAGCTGTGTTACAATGAAATGAGAATGGATTATAATTCATTTCAATAAATGTTTATTAAATTCTTACCATGGGCAATGTGAGAATGTAAAATGGGTAAGACACTGACCCCACCTGTTGGAACCTCATGGTCTAGCAGTAGAGAAGGTAAAGTGATGTCTTTAATATGAAGTAGAAAACAGTAAATAATATAGTAGAGGCTGGGATATTAGAGAAGGGAGAGTTTGGAGATTGCAAGAGTTCCTCGCCTTAAACAGTTCTGGATCTGCTACCAGATTATCCTCCTTTTAAATGAAAATATTCTCTGTTCTTCATGCATCTGTCTGCCTTGTCAGTTCATATCCTTGACTAAATGATCACAGCTATTGTTATTAATGGGCCACCTAAATGACTCATGGGCCAGATCTTTATAATTGGATTTTAAATCAGGAAAGCTATTCTACAGTGTAGAGATCTTCAGTTGGATTGGTTTATGATAAATTTCGTATCTGTGGAATGAAGTGCCATTCATCATCAGTTTTCTCCTCATTGAGCTATTTGTTGAGTTCATGTTTCTGTGTCTGTGTAAGAAAACATGGCGGAAGATACAACTGTAAAAGGAGATTGTTATGAACCATCGGGGGTCACTAGGGCTTTTGTGACCTGCAGGATGATGTGGTTAAGAGTGTTACTTTAACCTGACGTTAGAAGAATGGAAGCAGAGAGACTGGACACCAACAATTCAGGAAGGAGACTTTTGCTCTTTCAGAACAGGATGTTGGAGATCTGAATTAGGAAAGAGGCCATGAGAATGCAAAGCAAGGGACAGGTGGAATGGAGAATGGAAATAAAAACTTCAAGAAATCGGGATGGAAGAAAATGTGGTCTACAGTGGAGGCAGAAGTTGTTGGGTAAAGCTGAGTGTAAAATTATGATTTTACTTTTGGGTATGCCAAGTTTGAGGCCCTGAGGAACTCTTCCTGTAGTAGACAGTTGAGAATGGAAATGGAGAACTAAAGTCCATGACAGAACTCAGTGCTAAAGATGTGAATGAAGAAGTTATTATCTCCAAACATGATCCCAAAGACCAGCAGTGGAAAAATTACCTATGCAGTTTATTCGCTTGAATTAACCAGGTCCCAACTCTCTTTTCCTAATAATTTTAATCACAAATACACAGGAATTAGACGTATTGATGGTTTATGCAACCAATACTTATTTTGTAGATAACCTGATCATATAAATAAATCATATCTAAGCTCTATGATAGTCAATAAGACTAATTTTGGAAATACTGCATTAAAGATATCAAGTACTCAAACTTTAGGTTTTGTGAAAATAAACAAAAACCACCCAAATGAGAATAAGCAAATGCTATTCATTCAGAGCTTTCTATAGCAAAAGAGGCAACCACCATCCCTTGCATTTGGCGGAGAGACTCAAAGGCTGGCAGAGGAGTGTAAAAGCATTATAGTGAGAAAAAAGGAAGGCTTCAGGTGAGTTCTGATTGAAGGCTGTTGACATGGGAAAGCTGGAGGTGGGCTAACTAGAAGCAGGGCAGCATATGTGATTGGTTAAGGGTGCATATCTAGTGTTCTTGAATTGGTCCTAAGTTGGAAGCAGGGTTAACATTTAGGAAAATTATCAGTTAATAATCAGCTTCTTGGCTGATTTGGGTTGTTTGCTACAGAGATTGTGGTTTGGTTTCCTGGTCTGGTTGCTGCAGATTGTGCATCAGAAATCTATTTTTGTACATGGTGTGGCTACTGTCCGTTTGTATATTCAGTCTCTCGTCATGAAACATGTACTACTTTTAATAATTCATTGTTCTTTCATTTGCCTTTGCCATCTTGGCCACCATTGTTCAACTCTTTCATGCACTGAATAGTTGCTTTCTGAGGCATTAAATTTGGGTTCATTTTTTGGCTAATCCTATTTTAGCCAAATTTTAGCCAATATTATATTTTAAATATTTACTATAAAATAAAATATACGTTTATACCATAAGGAATTAAAACCATACAAAAGAATATAAAATAAAAGGCAATTCCTCTTCTCCCCCTGGCAGCCTGTCAGTTCCACTAGTCACTTGGGGTTAACCATTACTAATAGTTTCTGGCATATCCTTTTGGAAGTGATCTATACATATGTAAACATATTAATTACATATTTATATTTGCATATTTATCTTCTTTAAAAAATCTACACAAATGTGATTATAAGTATTTGCTTTTTTATTGAGCTGCTCTTTAGGGTAATCTTTGGACATCTTTATATCATCAATAACTTATTCTTCAATTTTAGATTTTTGATAGATAGTCCCAAATTGCTTATATGACAAGAGTGCACCAATCTATCCTCTTGTCAAGTGTTTGAGAACGCTTTGTTCTTAACATGTTTATTGACACTAAATACTATGCCTAATTTTAATCTAGATGATAAGTACTTTAACCTGAATTTATTGTACTGTCAGTGAAATCAAGAATCTTTTCATACAGTTTATTTTGTATACATCATATGCATTGCCATTTATATATATTATTTCCCATCATTTTTCTTTTCTGCCTTTTTTTCTTTCTTTTTTTTAATTTTTATATTTAGAGACAGGGTCTTGCTATGTTGCCCTGGCTGGACTCAAACTTCTGGGCTCAAATAATCCTTGCACCTCAACCTCATAAGTAGCAGGGCCTATAAGTGTGTACTGTTGCACCCAGCTCAGCTCTCCATTTTTTTAATTAGATTAGTTTATTATTCTTTTGAAAGGATTGTTTGTGTATTAAAATAATCAACCTTTTGTTTTGTCATTTGTTCTTTGACTTTGTTTATAACCTTAACTTTTTGCCATGGAGAAGTTTTAAATTTAAAATAATTAAATGTATGAGGGTTTTTTCCCCTTGATCTGAATTTTATGTTTTAAATTAAAAGCCCTTCCTGTTTTGCTATCTATTTCCTTTTTAATCAAATTCTCCTGTTTGGTAATAGAGTTGCATAGACTATAATTGGAAGAAACTGGTGTATCTGGCATTTCTCTGTGAATTGATACACTTAGTTGTCTCAGAAGGGTTAATAAAAGCTTTTGTGTTAGAATCTCTGAATGTTCCTGTCATTTAATGATGAAAAGAAAGAAATAAGCAGCAAGACAGTTGTTAATCAGCCACTGAATGGCCTGTCTTCTCACTGAATGAACACCCTGTTAAATGCACTGTTTTTTTTTTTCTTCTGGAAATGGTATTTGATGGTTGCCACCCAATCCCAGAATTAACTGCTAATGCTCAGAAACCTGGGTGGCAAGAAAATACGAGCGAGATATGAGTCTGGATAAAATAATTCTCCTTTGGGGTGCAGTGAATACTTAAACACCACATCCAGAAATATTATGGAGTCCTGCTTGACCCAGACATAGTTAAAGGGAATGAGTAGATGGGGACAGGGTAGTCCAGTGAGTCAAGATTTGCAGAGGGGGAGTTAGGAGGGAGGAAAGATGCTGTTTAACTTGGTCCGTCCCTTTAATAGATCTTATTCTTATCAGAAAGACAGGCAGTAACTGCTGTTGTTGTTTTGCCATTACCAGTGTGACCCCAGGTCCTTCTTTATGTTCTAACCACTCATTCTGAAGTTAGTAGGAAGGCAGTCTTCTTGCCCAGCAGCATAGCTTGTTTACTGCTTGGGGTTTGTGTATAGATGTGATTCAGTCAGAGCAGGAGGGAGTTTTAGGCTTCCAAGCTTTTTAGCCCTGTATTCTGCTGGATGATAACCAATGTCAGAAGAATATCCACCTCTTTTTCTCTGAGGCGTATAGCCTCATATCTTCTTTTTCCAACAGGCATTGTTGACCTATCTAGTAATATAAAGCAATGTCAAACTGACAATCCCTTTGGAAATTACAGAACCAGTATCATGGAGTGGAAAGCAGCTCTTCCATCCTCCCTGGTGAAGATGACCTTGACTTGGTGCCTTTGGCTTTGTTGTCTACATCCTGGACATCTGTCTAAGTCTATTTGCACTGCTAAAGCAATAGAAATTTATTTCTTACAGTTCTGGAGTCTGCAAAGCTCAAGATCAAGGTGCCAGAAGATTTGGTTTCTGGTGAGGTCCTGTTTGTTGGCTTATAGATGGCTCTCTTCTCTCTGTTTCCTCACATGGCAGAAGGGATGAAGGAATTCTCTGGGGCCTCTTTTATAAGGGCACTAGCTCCATTCATGATGGCTCTGCTTTCATGACCTAATCACTTCTCAAAGACCCCACCTCCAAATATCTTCACACTGGGGATTAGATTTAGACATCAGAAAATGCGAAGGACACACATACTCAAACCACTGCAGCATCCCAGGGCTCAGCTGTCTACATCCTGCATCTTTTGTCACTTTATTCTGGTTGGGGGTGATGGCTGTAGAGGCTGACTCACAGAGGCTCAGCAATATAGCCAATCCCAGAAGACTTTATTCTCTTTTTATCAAACATAATAGAGAGAAAATGAAATACTCAGTTCAAGTCCAACTTCTTTGAAAGCAAGGGGTGCTCTGTATTTATACTCCTAACAAGCATTACATCCAGTTCACAGGTAGACCATTTGGGATATGATGGATTCCATCTCAAGAAAGATTGCAATCTGAGTAGAGAACTCAACCTGTGTCCTAAACATTTCTTATATGTGACCATGACCATTGGACTGATCCTTCTGGAGAAACCCTGAATAAGTGTAAAGAAGCCTGCTGAGGAAGAGTTCCATTCTTCTTTCCATCTCCTAGGAGCCTGAAACACATATGACTTTTCCTAAGTCCATTATGTTGCCGTGTAACACCAGTAGACATTTGATGAACCAATGTTTATGTTTAAAATATTTATAAAAATAATTGCCATGGAGAATAAAAAGCATAGCTAGACTCTTCAATATTTTGTTGCTTTATTCATATAAAAGATATTTATTTAGTCCTCACGATATGCCAAGCACTATGCTGGGTGTTGGGAATGTATCCGATAATAATAATAGTAACTATGGCTAAGAAGCATTGAACTTTTACTACCAATTTCATACTGTGCTAAGTGCTTTACATATATACTTCATATAACCCTCAAATCAACCTTGTAATTAGGTGCTTTTATCATCTTTATACAAAGATAAAGAAAATGAGATTCCCAAGAACACCACTACTAATAAGAATTAAAGTTGGGATACAGCCCCAATGCAGTGGCTCACACCTGTAATGCTAGCACACTGGGAGACCAAGGTAGGTGGATCACTTAAGGTCAGGGGTTCAAGATCAGCCTGGCCAACATGGTGAAACCCTGTCTCTACTAAAAATACAAAAAAAAAAAAAATAGCTGGACATGGTGGCATGTGCCTGTAGTTCCAGCTACTTGGGAGGCTGAGGCGGGAGAATTACTGGAACCCGGGAGGCGGAGATTTGCAGTAAGCCGAGATCACACCATTGCTCTCCAGCCTGGGCAACAGAGCAAGACTCCATCTCAAAATAAAATAAAATAACAAATAAAGCTGGTATGCAAACTCAGTGTACTTTCTACTTTTTAATTGCTTACTGTTGTCTCTGCAAGAGGCAGAAACAAGTCTCTGTCCTCATGGAGCTTGTACTCTGAATAGAGAACACTTTACTACACCAAACTCCTTTAATGAATCCCAAGAGAAATATGAAGTGTCCTCCAGAAACAGCTTCTCATCTTTCAGCATGTTTTAGGCTGGTTGCACATACTCAGTGGAATCACTTGGTTGATGTGGACTCCCTTTATTTTCTTCAATTACATTAATTTCTTCTATCTCCTGTGTTTTTCTCATGCCCCTTTCCTAGAATTCATTGCCTTGTCCTTCTACTCCTCTGTCTTCTCTCTTCCCTTTCACACCTGTTTATTTTTTTTCTTTCCCATCTAGATTCCTATAGTCCCCAAGTGCTATGCAAGACAGTTTTGAAGGGAAACATGAAAGGGAGGATACTTTCATTGCCAATGAAATGCTCTGGTGATAGAGGGCTTAGTAAGCTTAGGGTCTCTCTTTAGCATTCTCTGGTACTTAAGGGACTCAGTTTTCCAAAAGCACATCCACTGCATTCTGCTGTTGCTAATCTCATTTTTTTCCATGATTAACAATCCAGATCATTATGTTTTCAGCTCACATTAATCATTAATCTTCTCTTCTGTGAGTTCGGTAACATTTGGAGTCATTTCTCTCTGTATTTATCCATCTGGGATCTTCATAAAAGATAAGTTTTCAGAAAGTCATTAGTTGCTCATGCAGAAAGTTGTGTGTTGTTCACTGCTGTAAGAGGAGTGAATGTTCTTCTTGTTTCTCAGATCCTGGGAGGGAATCTTCTCAGTCAGGCATGGGTTCCCTTTGAAATGCAGAGGGACCCCTCACTTGAGCTCCATGGGGTCCTCAACTTGGCACAGTATTCATAGCATAAAAGATAGGGCTGCAACATAACAGCATCATAAATCACAATAAGCAATGCTTGCTAAATACTTATAGAGCAGATGAGATTGGAAGAGAGTGTGTGGATAGTGGAAAGGGTTTTGATATTAATGAGTCAGAACAAAGACTTTGGCTTGAGTCCTGTCTCTACATCTCAATCTGTTTGACCTTGTGCAAGAAACCTCATCTCTCTGGGATCCACTTGTCTCCTCTGTGAACTGGTCCCAAAGATGTGTGCTTTCCTCTCTATATTAAAGGGTAATTTTGAGAGTTAACTTATATTCTTATCTCTGCTCTCTGCTGTCGAGTAAGTTTCATAACTTTGTTCATATCACTTAATTTTGCAATTTCTGTGGCCTCTGCCAACACTAACAGTATATATATGCAACACATAGAGAGTGAAGTTTATTGGGAAAGTTTTCAAAGCCAGTATTTCTTAATTCTCTTGTTATATAAAAAAGTCTTATAGGTGTGTGTCATATTTAAGCATTTATTGGGATGGGGATATGGTCCTTAGAAAAGAGAGAGAGGATCCTCTGGAAATTCAGTTAAAAGCATCCTCCCAGGTATAATGTAATTTTAAGAGGTCACAAGGAAGGCAACTATCCTGGAGGTTCTTGGTTGTCAGCCTCTAGCAATATTTTGTTGTGAAGGTTGGAATGCATTTATTCTTTTCTTAATTCAAGTAAGATGTTTCTTTAGAGACAATATTCCAAATTGGGCATCCATTCAAAAGCCATGACAGATATCCCTGTCTATAGTCATTAACCATGAAATACTGGTATTATATCTCATTGCTGCCCAAGTGCAAGACTAAATTGCATTAATGCATCTGTTGTCTCAGAAAGGGTGAGCGGCGTAATTAAATTTTATTTCTGTAGAATTAGGAGGGGTCCAAGATGTGGAGATCAGCAGAGAAATAGGGAGTGTTTGTTCTCATTCTATCCAACTGAAAACCAGGCAACAGAATTCAGAAGTATTTTCATATATTGACAGTTCTCTCCCCCAGCACTTGGGATTTGAACAGGAGACTCCCATTTCACAGAGAATTCCTAGTGGCATTGATGGAAATTACCTGCATAACCTAACCCCCTACCCACATAGAATGCCAGACACCTGAGAGCACCTTTAATTACAATGTACCTCCCTTTGCAAAGGAGCTAATTGCATCTGTTTCCCTTTCCTTTAGGTGCCCAAGCAAGGACAGAAATAATGAAGAGACACATGTGTTAGCTGCAGCCTTTTGAACCACGCAAGAAGGAAATCAATAGTGTGGACAGGGCTGGAACCATTACCACACTTGTTGGAGTAAATGAGGAATGGGCTCGTGATTATGCTGACATTCCAGCATGAATCTGGTAGACCTGTGGTTAACCCGTTCCCTCTCCATGTGTCTCCTCCTACAAAGTTTTGTTCTTATGATACTGTGCTTTCATTCTGCCAGTATGTGTCCCAAGGGCTGTCTTTGTTCTTCCTCTGGGGGTTTAAATGTCACCTGTAGCAATGCAAATCTCAAGGAAATACCTAGAGATCTTCCTCCTGAAACAGTCTTACTGTATCTGGACTCCAATCAGATCACATCTATTCCCAATGAAATTTTTAAGGACCTCCATCAACTGAGAGTTCTCAACCTGTCCAAAAATGGCATTGAGTTTATCGATGAGCATGCCTTCAAAGGAGTGGCTGAAACCTTGCAGACTCTGGACTTGTCCGACAATCGGATTCAAAGTGTGCACAAAAATGCCTTCAATAACCTGAAGGCCAGGGCCAGAATTGCCAACAACCCCTGGCACTGCGACTGTACTCTACAGCAAGTTCTGAGGAGCATGGCATCCAATCATGAGACAGCCCACAATGTGATATGTAAAACATCCGTGTTGGATGAACATGCTGGCAGACCATTCCTCAATGCTGCCAACGATGCTGACCTTTGTAACCTCCCTAAAAAAACTACCGATTATGCCATGCTGGTCACCATGTTTGGCTGGTTCACCATGGTGATCTCATATGTGGTATATTATGTGAGGCAAAATCAGGAGGATGCCCGGAGACACCTCGAATACTTGAAATCCCTGCCAAGCAGGCAAAAGAAAGCAGATGAACCTGATGATATTAGCACTGTGGTATAGTGTCCAAACTGACTGGCATTGAGAAAGAAAGTAGTTTGCGATTGCAGTAGAAATAAGTGGTTTACTTCTCCCATCCATTGTAAACATTTAAAACTTTGTATTTCAATTTCTTTTGAATTATGCCACTGCTGAACTTTTAACAAACACTACAACATAACAAATAATTTTAGTTTAGGTGATCCACCCCTTAACTGTACCCCCGGTGGTATATTTCTGAGTAAGCTACTATCTGAACATTAGTTAGATCCATCTCACTATTTAATAATGAAATTTATTTTTTTAATTTAAAACCAAATAAAAGCTTAACTTTGAACCATGGAAAACAGAGTGACTTATTGGTCAAGAAAACAGTATAGTCATTCTACTTGCTCTAAAGAAAAACAGACAACCTTTATGAACTCAAAGAACTATCACAATGAAAAAATGTGTTATTAAGCCCTACTGTACACTGGGGAGCCATAGCTGAATTATTGGCTGAGTTAAGTATCTGTCAGACTCTAAAATACTGAACTTTACTAGGTGGTTATACACAAGTGTGGCATCCTTTAGAGGCTTAAGTCAGGATGCCTTTTGGCATTTACTCTTCAAAAATAGATATAATTAGCTATTGAATCCAAATACTTATTGTACCTTTGCGCTATGCTGGACAAAATGGAAAAGAAAAAGACAGCACATAGCCTGTCCTCAAGACTACTTTCTGGTGGACTGGGGCATGTTTGACAAATGTAGAAATGCTTATGCTAGGGAAGAAGGTCCTTGTAATCATGTAGCATCAACTGGGTGCAAGCACTGTGAGAGGCATTTTTATGTTATTATTGTGTCTTTAAACTCTCCCAACAAGAGAAGAAAGTGACAACTGCTCTATTTACGTAGGGAAAAACTTCAAGTAAGAGAGGTTCATTGATTTACCAGGTAGAAAGTCTTAGAACTTAAATTTGAATCAAATCTTTCTGTCTCCAAAGACAGGTCTTCACATTAAATTCCTACGGAGTTGGTTTATAGTTATAATTTTCTTAGATTAGGTACACAGTTCTATGAGTTTTAAAAAATATATACTCCTGGGCATCTGTCATACAATCAAGATATTGTGTCCTTGTCATTGGCCAGAGATAGGAGAAAGCACATTTGGTTCTTGGAAGTAGGGAATTGTGTGGAAGTTATTGGTTTTAAGGTACCATTACAGATAATCCTTAAAACTTGGGTGGGATCTCATAAGATGATGATGTAGACAAGGAAGATAGAAGAAGCAGAGCGAGCAGAGGGATATCATATAGGGAGGTGTTTGGGATGAAGGAGTCTGTGCAAAGAAGTGAGAAACAAGGCTGGAACTATATAGTAGAGATCTCAGTTGCAGACTAAGGAATAGTAGAACTGATGGCATTTATGGAACACTTACTATGCAACAAGTACTTTCTTTGGAGTATCTTAATGAATCCTTACAAACTCCCCTATGAGATAGTCTTTTGTGAATGAGAGTCAGAGACACAGGAGTTAAGTAATTAATACAGAGTTTGTAAGAATAGCAGGCATTGAAACCCAGTCTGTCAACTCCAGAAGCTATGAACCATTTATCCACTGTGCTGCCTTATGCTCATCAACTTTCCTACCTAAAGTTGCTGATTCCTCAGACCTATAGTTCTGCAGTCTTCTATGTGATGGTTTTATTTTTTTAATACCACAAAAATAGCCCTTTGTGAGATTTATGTAGGGAAGAGGGAACCTCTGCCATTTTGAGACACTTAGCCTTCTCCAACCCAAGTTAGGGTATCTTTGGGCCTAATATTTCTGCTCTCAGAAAGCCCTAGAGGTCCTAGGTAGCAATAGTATCTTTAAATGTTTATTTATTGTAAGGGACAATCCGGGTCAGCTAATCCAGGACCTGTGGCGAGGCATGCAGAGTACTGCGGCCAGGCTCTGCTCATAGTACACACCCCAGGGCCATGGGCTTTTCACCCCAACCCCACCAGACTTGCTAAAAGTGTTATATCTAGTCTAGAAACCTGGGGTAACTCCTCGATGTAAAATTCAGGATACAGGCCCGAGAATTCCTGCATCCCAGCAAGAAGGAAGCCAGAATGTCTGCTTTTACTAACTGAATTGAGAATTCACCTTCCCAGTGAGATTGAAGCTTTGTTGAAGATTTATCGCCCCCTGGAGGGCAATACTATAATATATCTCTGCAGGTACTCTAGAAAGATACCCAACTGAACTGAAATACACGTATTTTTTCCTATAGAATAGGAAAATCAAGCCTTTGCTAAGACAACCCTTTAAAAAAGTAAATTAACTGTATTTATTTGAGTATATGAGTCGCATTCATTTTAGAAAAGCTTTCACAAATCAGATAATCCATTCCAGGCTGCTTCTTCCAAAATAATCTTTGTGTCCTCACTAATGAGAGCTTATTTTCCCAATGGTCAATTGTATTATTCAAGTAAAAGCACTTGTGAAGCAAAAATCCCTGAAAAGGATTGTAAGTATAGTCATATCCTTGTTCAGATGCAGGAAAGTTAAATTTCCACATATTTACTTTGAAATTCTCCATATACATAGAGCTGAGAGATGTGTCATAGGTTAATAATTCCCTTGCCTGAATTATATGTGTAGATTTTTAGTTAATAGTGCCTCAAGTACTTTTTTGTTTTTGTTTAAAAAGAACCTTTAAGTTCGGTTGCCATGAATCAGGTATAAGCCACTGGAGGAGAAAATTAATTCTTTTGTTTGTTTCATTATTTTAAAATAAATACCAGGCTATGGCACCCATTTATGATCAGAATTGAGAGGAAATGCTCTTCCTGCCAGCTTGTGGGAATGGTCTGTCCCCCAAGGCCAACAGTATATGCTGCCAATGAGTGAAAGGAACTAAGACTCAGGTCTGCACAGAAAAAGGCCCAACATGTATGCATGTATGCTTCAGTTTTGATCCCAGCTTGACCCTTAATTTTCCAAACCTTTGCAGATGGAGAGCTACCTATTTGGGGACTGTAAGATTTTTGAAATTAACTATCAACTCAAGGCACATAGTATCTTACCTATATCTTACCTTCTAAACATTTTAAATAACAGCTTTTATCAGCCTCCTGTTTTGGCATCTGTTTCTTAACCCCAACCTTTTAAATTCAGAAATACCTAGGAATTTTAGCCTAATCTTTGACAATGTGCTTATCTTTGAAGCAAGGAAAATCATAAAACACGCCAACCCAACTGGAACATTTTTAACAAAGTGATGAAAAGTTATGTAATGGAAGATTTAACTTTCAAGAACACTTTGGCAAATTGTAATGCAATGATATACAAAATCTGCCAGGTACGCATTGTTCTTTTTTACGTCCTTCTCTGATTCTTCACAATAATTCTTGTCCTGACATCAACAAACATAAGGCAGCCTCGGACGTGGGTAGGTTTTCCTTATTGGTTTAATACTTTCAATTCATATAGTAAGTTCTCTCATCTATCGGCAGAGTTAAGAAGTGGAAAATTCTGCTTAATTAAATGTCTTTGTTACTACAACTAGGTGAATGCCTAGATTGTTAGGGCTGGGAGAGTCTTAGGGATGAGCTTGCCTACTTAATTTACAGGTGTTGAAATTGAAACTCTTGCAGGCCTGCAGATTAGCACCGTGTCCTCATGTTCCCCAACCAGTGTCCCTTAAAGGACACTAATTTCCTCTCTTGATAAACAACACAACAACATACACCATGAAAATGTCACTGGCCATCAGCAAGTTTCCTTGAGGATTCGAAAGGCATGTAAGGCTCCCACACTGTCACAGAGTCACAGTAAAGATTATTTATGATTCCAAAAGCCCTCTTATTCTTTCAAGATAGGATGAGGAGATCAGTTTGCCTTTTAAAACAGCCCCCAGATAACATGTTCCATGTTGAGCATGACCTGGTTTCCCAGTGGAGAGGTGGAGAAAATGATCCTGGTGCAAGTTGCTGGAGAGGGAGAGTTGATTAGCATTTGTTTCCTTGAGTAACAACATAAACCACAAGTGATTGAGTGCATCCCTGCTTGGCATGAGGAGAATGACTGTCCATAAATGATGCCCTTCTCCATTTCCAGAGCCCTTGTTAGCTTGACTTCCCAAAGTGATATCACTCATCTGTCAAGCTGATTGGGTCTGACCCGTACAGAGCAAACCAGAGGCAATCTCAATTACCACACATTTATAAATGTCCTGTCCAGCTCATTCCGAAGTCCAAATAGGTGAATCTGAATTCACACAAAAAGGAAGATCTGCATTCCTCATCCACATTTGCCCACACTCATGATACGGATGGTCCCAAATGTGCCATATGACTTAGTGGGCTACATATCCCCAGCCAGGGCCACTCCTCAAGGTCCAAGACTTCTTCATTCAACTCAGGGAAATTATGCGGTAGAGGCCACAAGGTGAACATAGAGTCTCATGGTTTCATTGGTGGAGGACAGTAAAAAGGAAAGTCACTAGTTTTATGGCTATAATCTCCTCAATAAGAAAAGAACCAGAAGCTAGTGAGGATCACTTAGGAACCATGCACGTGTGCATGCATGTGTGCATGTGTGTGTGAGTGTGTGTGTGTGTCTGCGTGCACATTGGGGTAACATGGAATTGGGTTGTGAAAACATCAGGAAAACAGATGTTGGAAACATTGAAAACAAAGCGTACTTGCCAAATTTGGCCTAGGGATGGCCTAAGTTTCGTGTTTCTGGGGAAATTACTAGATATATTTTTAAGGCTGTCTCCAAGTTCAGTGCAAACATTTACACTTGTCACTCACTAGTGGCAATTGAGTTGATCAATTTCATAAGTTGTGTTTCTTCTTTGGCTGGAAAATGTTCTGCATTTTGCTCACCATTTTCAAACAAGAATCAATGTATTTGCTTTCTTTCCCTATGGATGTCCAGGCATCCAAATGGCAGGAGTTCTCTGGATCTGACCTCAAAAGCTAGGCCTGAAACGAATATATTGTAGGTCTCTCTGGGGTTAGAACCAAAACCTCATGTTTTTTGTTTTATTCTTTTTATTTTTATTTTCTTACAAAGAAGAGTTTGTAAAACAAAAGGCAATCTGAAATCTGGCTGTTGGTCTGAGAACCAACAAGCAATCTGTTGTGCTAATCTCATCAACTGTTGAATAGATTTCCAAAGAAAATGACCCATGGGGAGTAGGATGAGGTTAATTCACAGAAAGCCGGCTTCCTTGGGATTGTCTGCATTTCTTCTGAAGGAAAATGTCTGAAAGATGCTGGTCTTCTCTCAAAGTCTTTCATTCCCACAGACAGCCCTGCCAGTTCTTGGGCTCTCTCAGGAGCCAACTGACAAGAGGCAAATGCGATGTGAGAAAGGAAGAAGAAAATCTCGAAAAAGTATTGCCTGGAGTAAGTCTTTAGGGGGACAAACAGGACTGACTTAAACTGACATTTTCAGCACTTCACCATTAACAAGACTTTTTATATTCACATGAACTGAGGAATCCTGTGCATAAGTCACAGATAAAGAATCTCTTATCAAACAATTCCACTTCTCCCTAACAATGGTTATCATTTACTTGGCATAGTGCAAGATTCTGTTCCCATCTTCCCTAGTTCTCACAACATTTATTATCGAGTAGATACTATCATTTTTCTCATTTTGCAGATGAGGAAACGAAAACTTAGAAAGCATCCTGCAAGAGCAGAGCCAGGTAGCTATCTGCAAAGCCCTTTGCTCCACCAGTGTCACATTGCCTAGTTATTCCGCATCCTTTCATTTTATGAAGTCTCATCTTAAGACTCTTGATAAGTGGAGGAGGATAGGGAAAGACATTTTTCTTAATTTGCACAAGAGGGAAGTGAGGTTCTAAAGAACAAAGCAAGTCTTAGCTCACTCAGCTAGTTAGCAGAGCTTGGTGTTTGGGGATCACAATGGTTTATCCCTTTTTTATGCCCATCCCTTTAGGCCCAGCCAGCTCTGAAATCCCACATACACTTAAGTAAACCAGGCTCCAGGATGGGGCAGATGTACATATAGTTTTCAATCATGGGGATGATGACTTTTATTTTCAGGTTGCTCCTGGGATGGTGGGGATGTTGGGGAGGGTGGTGTCACTGGCAGCCACATCTGCCTTCAGTCTTACCATTTGCATGTACACCAGCCAAATTCTAACTGGCACCTCCTGCATCCACTTGCCTGAGGGTTTTCTGTGGTCACCATGGCATATTTTGCCACTTACATAGCAGGTTTGGAATGCTGGCGAGTTGCACCTTCAAGGTGCAATCGTCAGCCAATGACTAGTAAGAACTTGGTGTATAAACACCCAGACCCCTCACTCTGGGAAGCATATATTCTACCCCATGTTGCAGAGTTTCCCCAGAAGAATGAAGCTCAACTCATACATCAAAATAATGGGCTTTGTAAGGCACGAATTTTTGCTGTCTTTCTTCCCTTGTCTCACTTTTCTACTTCCCTTTTGATGTTTCCCAAATAAACTTTTGGGAAACACTTCCTAAATAAACTCTTTGCATTCAAATTTCATCTCATTGCCCACTTTTTGGGGAAACCCAACCTAAGTCACCTGAATATACCCTACATCAATAGTTTCCAAACCCAGCTAATGATCAGATAGATTGAGAAAGACTTTGAAAAATATTAAGTATGAACGTGTTACCCAGATCTACTGAACTAAAATCTCTGGAGGTTGGGTTCAGACCTCTGTCTTTCTGTTAATCTCCCCTCTTCTGAAGATTTAGTGATTAGTCAGGATACCAACACTGACCCATAAACCATCCTGCACTAGAAATTTTTTCTGGAACATTGCACTTGGCAAAACTTTGCTGCCATAAGAAAAAAAAGTGAACTCTATTCCTTCATGAAGTGAGTGTCATGTGAACCCATAATAACGTTCCCTGTTTTGCCTTACATCCTAGGAATATCATAAGCAAAACAAATTTATGCTTCAGATATACAACCTCACAGCCCATCTAGCTGTAGCCCAATTTCCTATACTTTTGGCTATTTCATATAAGTCATTAGTTATTTTGATTATTTTAAATTTGTTATTTGTATGTTTCCATTGTGTTGTATTTATTTACCACCTCTCAAATCCTTTATGTAATGAAACACGGAAGAAAATGGCATTTATTTGCTGTCTTTTACATTTCTCTCAAATTTATAGATAGTTCCCAGACTCATTTAATATTCTATATTGCTCAAGTTCTGATTTCTTATAATTTGTTTCCTCAAACTTAGTTTCATGTTCCAGAAATATTGGATATCCATTTATCCTTTGCTATGAAACTATGCCCTGATCACCAAGATTCAAGATCAGACACAAGTTTAAGTCTCCCAATCTCACAGCCCCAAGGTAGCTTTTGCTAATTTGATCCCCATTCACCTTGGAAGGAGGGAGGTAGAGTGGATGAAAGCATTGTTTTTCAAATGAGGGAATTGAGTCCCAGAGATGCTAAGTTACTTGCCCAAGGTGTTCCCTGGTGAGAGAGCTGGGACTTACAGAAAACTCACTTGACATGAAAGCTCATGTTCTGTCCACTTCTCATTTATGAGGCATGAACATCTTTGGAGAGGCATCAGGCACTTGCAAGAAGAAGAGTAATGCTCTGGCTTGAGCAGCTTCTTAGTTTTCTTTGGAGTGAAAAAGGGCCATATTTATCTCTTTGTTCAGATTTGGAAGATTATCTTATCACTGTTGCTATTTTTATAAGAGAACAAACAATATCTTAGTTGCTTTATTGTTTCATTTTGTCAATTTGTGCTTTCCAGCTGATGCTATATATAAAATGGGCTGAATTACGACAAAAAGTAGTATGTTGAATCTCTAAGCCCTAGTGCCTCAGAATGTGAGTGTGTTTTGAAGCAGTGCCTTTAAAGAGGTAAGGTAAAAGTGAGGCTATTAGAGTGGGACCTAATCCAATCTGACTGGTGTCTTAAGAAAGGCGAATAGGACACAAAGAGAGTCACCAAGGGTGTATGTGTTCAAAGGCTCAGTGAGAAGTCAGCCATCTGCAAGTCAAAGAGAGAGGCCTCAGAAGAAAGCAAACATGCCAACATCTTGATCGTGAACTTCTGGCTTCAAGAGAGCTGAGAAAATGAATTTCTGGCGTTTAATCCATGCAGTCTATGCTATTTAGTTATGACATTCCAGCAAACTACTACACCATATTAACCCTTTATCTCCAAGGAATTTTGGAAGGTTTTCTTAGTAGATAATATGGGAAAAATTTAGGTATTGAAGGTGATCAATTAATGCCATCCCATTTTGAGTGCTATGTGTGTATCTTTCTGTGTTGCCCTTAGTTTTCAGGGGCAACTTTGCCTTTGAAGCCAATCTACCTCTGTCTTTTGGAAATGCTCTGTGCTGACAAGTATGTATCATACCTCTGAGAAGTGAGAACTTACGTGTAGATACATGAGAGCAAATGAGAAAAAATGAATACATGATCAGATCATGCTGCCTCTATTTCCAGAAAATTATTTTAAAGGGGAAATAGCCATATATAATGAAATATCTTAATTGGGAGAATGATATAATTATGTGCATTTAATTACATTTGAATTCTTATTCTACCCCCCGGCCCAGTTTCATTAGGAATTTTCCTCAGAGCTAAAAATCCCATTTACCCATTAAATTAGTTTTCTTTAAAATGGGGGAAAAAATGCGAAAGCTTTATTAATTCCCTTCCAGCAATTTTCACAGCAGACTGGCTCTGTTTACAACTCCAACGATCACTTCTGAGATTGGGAGATCTAAAAACTCTGACCAGGATTATAAATGATGGCTCTTGTATGTTTCCTCTCAAAGAGTAACAAAAACACTGTAATTAGAATCGGCTTACCATTTGGTCAATGATACTCACAGTTGGCTCGGCTCAGCTAGCAGGGGCTATGGTTCTGCCAGTAAGAGACTCAAAAAGACTTCTGCAGGCAAGAAATTTGGAAGCCAGAGACAGTGGGAAGCCTATTAGAAAGCAGTTCATTGGGCCAGAGATTTAGCTACAATAAGAGACAAGTGCAGAGGGGCCCAATTAACTCGGTATTTTAATTTGCCTTGTGGAGTGGTAAAAAGAAAAAAAAAAGAAGCTCAGGACTTTTGCTTTTCTTTTAGTTTGCTTACAAAACAAAAATAACTTCAATGTTTAAAAATCAGAAGGTTTAAAATCATGTAGAAAATGAGAGCAATATTAAAAGACACTAAGAGAAATTATAAATTATTCCAAAGCCACTAAGAAATAAGTATTTTTTCCTATTCTGTGCTTTCTTTTAGACCTCTTCTCTCTCCCTGCACATTTCTAAAATTTCATATAGAAGTGACATATTATGCACATTGTTTAGATACATTTAATAACTCCCTATGCCCCTCTCAATAATGCTCAGGCCAGACCCCTTTATGCTGATATGGCCCTTCCAGATCAACCTTGTCCAGTTTTCTGGAATAATCTCTTGTTTCCATCCTCATAACCCATTAGGTTCCTACCTCTCTTATCTTGAATTCCTAGAAACAACAACCCTCTAACCCACCACCCCACCCCACTGCAATTCTTTGAAGAGCTCCAAGCTGAGATGGGAGTGTGATCAACTTTATATTTCTGAAAGCTAACTGGCAGCAGCATTCAGAATGAACTGTCAAGAGTGAGAGGAAAATTGGATATAAGTAGCTCAGGTATTTGTTGCACTAATTCCTGGTGAACAAAAGCTAGAGGCATAGACCAGAGTTGTGGCAGTGGAGACAGAAAGTAGGTAAATTTGAGAGATGCTTGGGAGATGCAATCAGGCATGTGTTAGATGCTATCTATCTATCTATCTATCTATCTACCTATCTATCTATTTATCTGTCTGTCTATCATTATCATCATTTTTGTAGTTATTGGGCTCTGGCCCTTAAGTTTAATGATTATGAAGTTCATGATTAAAATACATGGAGTCGATGAGGCTTTGTAAAACCGGCTTAATTATTTTAGCCAGCAACACAGTTTCACTGTCAAGTTCAACCTGATCTAACCAAAAATAGGTTTGATTTCTACTGTATCACAGAATAAATGGTCTCAAATCTTTTATATTGGTTGCCAGAAAAGGATGGAGTTAATTTTGTTTGAAGACATCTTTTAATGAAGGCTTTATATCAAAAACTATAATCACTTGTCACCTTGCAAGAAAATGATTGAGCTCCTGTTAATGTCATTTATTACATTTCTTGTCTAACTTTTGAACTAAGAGTTGTAATCAGCTGGAATCTCTGCCCTTCTAGCACCTTCCAAATCTCCACACATATGTGGACCTGTTTCTTGAAAAGCCTAGGTAATGTCTGAGCTTTTTATTCAGGAAATTAGGGTGTTGCATGCTGTACCTGGAATTCACCAAAATAGGTGTCTTTTAAAGGTGGGTGAACACAACTAAAGATTCTTTTCCAAGCCACTCGGATACCATCCCATGGAGTCTAAAAGACCAGCAAAAAATGGCATAAAGGATTAATGCCTGGTTGTCAAAATAAAATGAAGTACATTGTTTTTAAGACTCAGTGTAATAAAATGCCCTCTAGGACCCTTTAGTGTTGCATAAATTTAACACTTTAAAATAATGAAAAATAACTTTTAGCTAACAACATTTATTAAGGAATTACTATGTGCCAGATGTCATGCTAAGCATTTTTCATGCCTTCTTTGGTTACTCTTCACAGCAACCCTCTGAAGTAGATACTATTACAATTCATATTTTACAGATGAAAGAACTGAAGTTCAGAGAGGGTAATAAACTTATCTGTGGTCATACCTTCTGCAAGTGGTAGAGCAGGGGGATGCAGATCAAGCATTCTGACTCTAGAGGTAACATCACCAAGTCACAGCTGTGCAACACTGCCCCATGCCAGGATAATACACGTCTACATGTTTTTCATCACCATGATAATTAACACTTGGGTTAATTCATTTAAGCTTGAGAACGTATATTATGTACCATTATAATCTTCCCTGCCCCCAAACTTTTAGTGTCTCACCAGCTTTTCAAAGTTAGTAAGGCAGAATGGGAACCGTAACCTCAGTCTTATGACACTCCAAGCTGATGAGTGTGATGTATTAGCATCATATAATCTATTTCCAAGTCTGTACTGCCAGTCCTGAATTTAGCTACTTCCTGTCATGCAGAAGAGTAGCTGAGCATGTTACAAATTAAGGAACACTGGATTTGTTAAAGGTAATTATTTATATGTTTTAACCGTCTACCATGATGTGATAAGAACTCTTGTTCATCATAAGTAATAGACTTGACAATTTAATATTAATAAGCACATTCATGTTTGATTCTCACCTATATTACAGTACACTGCCAGTACTAAGAATCTGCCAACCATTTTAAGATAAAAAGATCTTACTTAAAACAATAAATTAAAATGCATCACATTCTGGGCACATGCTTTATTCCAATTCATGAATGCGTACATTGCTCTTCTCTATGGAAAATCGGGTGATTTATCTATAACATACCGACTTTTGTTTGAGAAAGTATGCAATAAATTTAGTTTCTGGTTCTTCCTAAACAGTGGAGGCATCTCCCAAACACAACTTTTTTATTCATCCCAAAAAAATATAAAAAGTAAGAAAAATATCAGCTTTGGGGTGAAGTAATCTTGGTGTAATTTTAATCTTCTTTTTCTAGGGTTTAGCTTTGCCTAAATTAAATATACTTTAAAGTGGCTTTTCCTATAGCTATTTGCCATGATTTTATATATAGACATAGATATCAATATAGATTTAGATATATAAAAAGAGGAATCAGGCGGCAAAATTTAAAGAGCCAAAAGGAGGAAAACAAATGTCCCTGTACCAGTATGTTGGGTGCCCTGTAGCAGATTAGATCATAGTCCCATCACTTCTTACCCAGTGCCATGTGATTTGCAGTACCTCCCACTGGTCGAAAGTAACAGTGTGCCCATTCAGAGCCGTGGTGTCAAATGTTTCCACATACTCTCCTACACTTCTGCTATTCATTATTAGAAGAACATATACCAGGTAGCCATTGATCTAAGAAGGCTGGCGGACTCATGAAATGACTCCTTGAGTCCCTGAAGTGGACCACCTAGCAGCTTGAAGCAGAGTCATCCTTGCTGACTTTCAGAACAATGAGCAAGAGAAATAACTGTTCCCTCTTTTAAGCCACTGAGACATTTAGGTTGTTTGTTATGCAGTATGATGGCAGCAACAGTTAACTGCTACAACCCATAAGATATAACCCTACAAGAATACCTAAAACAAAGGGATGAGAAAAAGAGTGACCTAAAATTTTCTGCCCGCTGCTGTGAGTGAATGCTTCCCACCATCAACACTGGAGAAATTGATCCACTGCATTCTGAGTCCGGAGGGGACAACCACTTTATTTTAAGAGAAAATACACCATGTGTGTGATATGTATAGAAACAACCTATGCTCTTCTTTTGTAAAATTCTTTGGGAAAACCATTCATCAATAGCAAATGCCCTTGTGTATTCAATCTGATTCTGACATAAAAAAATGAATAATTGTAGGCATTAATATCAGTTAATATTTAGCTCGCTTCTGAAAATAGCTGTAGATGACTTTAACTGAACCATTCCAAGTCACATGTCCCCATTTTAATCTAAAAGATCTCCCTGAGATTGGCATAATAACTTCAAAAATCTCAAGGGAAACATCATCCACAGGAAATAGAAGCTGTTAAAGTTTTGTGAGATATTAGCACTTTGCATAAGAACCAAGGTACTCACTGTACCCAAGCGTTTTCCATCAGCTGAGCTGTAGTTCATTGAGAAGAGTAGGCAGCAGGAGCATCACAAATCTACACCCCACTTTCTCATCTACATTCTGTGTCAACATGCATTGTGAGCTGGAAGCATGGCCTTGTATGATTCACAAGGAATGCTTTACAATCTGTGTCACTATACATGTCACAACTATAGAGAGAGAGAGATCCAGGTTTGAATCGTGGATTTTCCATTTATTAGACAATTACATGGGGTGGCTTACGTTCTATGAACTTCAGTTTCTTCAACTGTAAAATAAGAGATAAAAATAACTCTCTAGTAGAGGTATTAAGAAGGTTAAATGAGATAATATATAGAAAGTACATAGTAAGGAGACCTCACCTTCTTGGTACTATAAAGCCTGCCAACCATAGCCATTAGTTGTTTGTTCTGTTCCTGAATACAGCCCCTGTGTAACCTTATATGGTGTGTGGTATTCCTCTCCCTGGGGATGTGAGTATATGTGACTAATAAATGGTTATCAATGTCATCTGCCCACTATAAGGTGTTGTATGTTTAGCCATCCCTATAATTCTTGGGCAAGAACCTGTGTCTTCACAATGTGTTGAACAGGGTATGATCAAAAGAAACACCTACCACAATAAATGGTCATTGGTGTTATCATTTTCAAGGAATAGAAGCCCTAATATTGCTTACCAGCCACCCAGAAACACCTTTAGAGTTGCTTCTCTCCAAAGCAGTGGAGTTGCCAGCCTCTGTACTGTCCAGAAGCTGACATTTCAGCCTAGGGATATGGAAGAGGAGTGAGAGGCATAACTGCAGCAAAAAGGGTGTTTGGCCTACGTGATTCCTGATCACTGTGGCCCACAATATAAAGAAAACAGAAATGAAAAGTCCAGTTCCATAGTCACTATAACTATCTCAACATCTCTAGGGTCTCTTATGCCACTGTGATCTTATGGGATCACCTCAGGGACATGTCAGTGTCATTGACGGTGTATTCCTGGAAGCTTCCTGGAAGCCTCTTGACCTGTGAGTCCGCATATAAACCCAAAAGTAGATGAGGGGAAGCTTGAGTTCAGAAAGGACCTCTGAGGATTCTTAAAAAGCTACAGATGGAGACAGTATATCCTCAGTTGTTGGTTCCTGCTGCTTCCTGAGGAACACTTCTTCATGAAGCTTCAGTCACTACACTAAATACGAAGCAGGGGTGTATTGTTCACTGTAGCCTTCACAGTGCTTAGTATGATGCCTCACATTTAAAGGACTTTCAACAGACTTGTGTTTAATGAATTATTGTTTGAATGAATTCAAAAGTGAAATGAATTTACTGTATACTTAGTACAATAAGAGTATAAGAATTGTAAAATATGGTCCCTAAAATTAAGGAAACTGCAGTATTTTTGAGGAGACAAAACCCCAAAACTATATGAAGCAAGGGGAAACTCAGTGTGCACAAGGATAATTGTTGGTGGCTCCTTGAAGAAGGTAGATAATTGAGTCTGAAAAGAGAAGAAATTGGGTCAGCTGTGGGTGAGAACAGGGTGAGCAAATACCTGTGCTTTCTCATTTAAGAATACTCTACATGTTTCTTGTCTCTTATTTCAAGAAGAAGGAAAGAAACATGTAGATAAATAGGCACATGTTGTCCTGCAGGAAATGCCTGTGAGCCTTTCAAATAAATTGTCTTTTATGCATCATACTCAAAGTATGAAAATTAAATCAAAGAATTTCTCATAATAAAAGATAGCAATTTTGTCCCAGTTACCTTTCTTTTGAACAACATTATCAATGTTTGAATGTTTCTATCTATGAAATGCAGTGTACCCAGTGTGATACTAAAATACAGTGGATACAATGTAAATGAATTCCCACCTCAGAAATAAACTCATGAAAAGTGTCAGTTTTCCCTTGATGCTCTTATTCATTATGTGCAGAATAAAAAGAGAGTCATGGTGTAAAAAAGACTTGACAAAGCAATGTTGAAGCGACAAATATCTGAGGCATAGAGTTGAACTATGGCATAAAATACGATCACTAACGGAAAATAATGGTACCTTTCAAATTAAAAAAAAAAAATCCTCACTATAGAAATGGAAAAATGGTAGTCATGCTTTTAGGAAGACATGAAGTCAAATTCATTCCTACTGTTAAGGTGTGGTTCTATGTCAAAATATTAGAATTAGAAATTGAAATATAGGTTTAAGAGCCTGGATTAATGGATAAAAATCACATTAGTAAGCTAAAAGGGGTTGCTAACCTTCAGCATAAAATAAATTGTATTTGGAGACAGCATTCCAAGTCCATTGTGAACAAGAGAGATACAGAACATTCACTGATAATTTAAAAGTGTTTTATGACTGATGTAAATAGCTTCTAAGTATTATTTTTTAACATACACACGTGTGCATTCATGCACACACACACAAACACATACACTGTTCCTTAGTTACTATTTTGAAATAGAGACTTCATTTCTAAACCAAATGAACCATGTTATCTTTATGTCTGATGAATTTACCTCAATATCTCACCCTCGCCAAAAATTCTGAAGGATATAATGCTTTCCTTTAGTCAGAAACTTGAGATAACCAACATTGTGTTGTATTGATTAGTCTTTTCCAGGGATTAGGAATTTGTGATTTGGGCTTAGAGAGTCTCTGTCATGGTAATACAAATGATTTTGCATTAACTCAGGGAAAGGCATGAATGCTTTCTTGGTCATTGTAAGGTCACGCTATTAGTTCATGAAAGAAAGTCAAAATTAAATTAACATGAGGAATAGTTGTTTCTCAAGATGTTCTGACTTGAGACTTGGGAAAGAAATGAAACCTTATGGTATTGTGATGTGTTTGAATTTAAATATCCCTAAAGGGAACAATTTACTGCTTGGAGTAGAACCACTCTCTCATTCTTCCCCTTTCTGAGTGAATGGGAACCAAGCTCATCCCCCACACAGTGTCCAAGCTTTTGTACACTGAGATCAGAGCAATATCAACAAAGCAAAGGATAAAAATGTTGCCAACTGATGCCCACGAGTATCAAATTTGTAGGACATAAGAAGGGAAAATAGAGACTAAGAGTTGATCATATTCTTGGTAAATCTGGTGGCTCCCCAAATTTTAAAAAATGGACACTGGGGACCTGAGTAAAAAAGAACTAAAGGAGAAAAAGTTTCAAAAGTAGAGGGGGAAGCAAGCAACAGAATGTCCTGGTTGAAAGCTCCTTTTAGGAAGGACGCCTTCTAGAGTATCACTTATTTCATGGGTGTTACCTAAAACTGGATATAGGACCTGGTGCCAAAAACCCTATTCCCCTCCTCAGCTCTCTACTCCTTTGGAGTAATCTCTCAAACCCCTTTAGGTAAGGACATTGAAATTCTTCTTTGAATTCCACTTAATAGAGAAGTGGATTTCCTTTCTTCCTGATTATCAGTAAGCAGAGGTAGTACCCTCACAACAAACCACTGGTCAGGAAGGAGCTTCTGTCTGAGGTCAGACACTCAGTGGGAAGCACAGGATAATTCCCTCCAACCCGCCAACTTCTCCTCCTAGATAGCAAAACTGTGAGCAGAGAAAAACTAGTAGTGCAAGGGAGTTTCTTCTTTGGTTGCTATGCTTCCGTTATGTTTTCCAGTTACAGAACTATTTCAACATGAAAAAATAAATCGAGAAAATCAGTTTGGGCCTGATTTGTGGGATGGCCAACAAGCCAAACATCGAGTAGAAAACCTTGCCCAAGCAGTCAATGCCTTGCATCCGGCACCCTGAGCAGAAGGTCCACATAACTTTACCAACCATCAGGTAGAGGCCCCAAAAGACAGATGTTTAGTTCACCCCAGATGGAGCCAAAGCCCCTGTAGCAGTTTCTCATGTAGGTCATTACCCAAGGAAATTTAACAGGAAATGGAGATGGAGAAGAGGAAGTAAGAGAGAAGTGGCTAGGGCAAAAGTCGTGTGAATTCTGCAGCCTTTAGAATTTAGTCCAGTGGGTCTCAATCTTGACCACACATTAGAATCACCTTGGGAAACTTTAAAAGTCCCAGTGCCTATGCCACACCTTGGACCAATTAACTTAGCATTTTAATGGGTGGGACTCAAGTATTAATTTAGGTTCCCCAAGTGACTTCAATGTGCAAGAAGATCGTGAACCACGACATTGGTCCATTTTTATGTCAGAAAGCGATGGGGGAGTGGGGGGCGTATGCGGTGGCTCATGTCTATAATCCCAGCACTTTGGGAGGACAGGGTGGGAGAATCACTTAAGGTCAGGAGTTTGAGAACAGCCTAGCCAACACAGTGAAACCCTGTCTCTATTAAAAATACAAAAATTAGCCAGGCATGGTGGCAGGCACCTGTAATCGCAGCTACTCAGGAGGCTGAGGCATGAGAATTGCTTGAACCAGGGAGGCAGAGGATGCAGTGAGCCAGGATTGTGCCACTGCACTCCAGCCTGGGCAACAGGGTGAGACTTCATTTTTTAAAGTTGAAATGAAAAATGAGGCCTGAAAAATCAGATAGAAGGGGCAAAATTAGGCCTTTGAAACATGATCAGTCTTTATAGGGTCAGTAGAGTGCAAGGTGAGTGTACATGGAGGTGAATTTGGGTAAATAACTTTGGATCAGACTGTAGTAAAGTTTTAGGTTCCAGAGGCATCTTTATATAGTATCAGGTATAGAATTAAAGAGATCTAATGGTTCTGAGAAATCAGATGCATCACCTTAATCCCAGTCCTTGGGATTTCCAGGTGGGCCATATATCGATGAGCAGGTGACTTAGGTGAAATGACCTTTCCTGCTTTTCCTCTATCTGAATGGTGAGGACATAGATTGTGTCCAGCTGGGACAATTCTTCCTTTAGTTAAAGATACCCCTAATGAATTTCAACCATATGTCTAGGGATAAAATTGCCCCACCCAGCATATTCTGCAGTGGACAATAATTGGTGCTGAACTGGGTGAGCAGAAAGAATCAAGTTTTCTCATATTTCAGAAATACCTTGTCTTATAAATGACATCTTTATTGACCCAAAAAAGAAATAATTTAAAACATTGACATCATTTCCATCATTTTCATACAGTACTCCTTCCATACAGGTGAAGCTGGTTTTCAGTTTCCCACTGAAACTCTATTCCAATTTATTTCTTCTTATTATTTATTACATATACATGGGTCTCTAGAGATATTAAAAATCATTTCTTTAAAAGTCACATTCCTTGAAACCATTGTGAAACAATTCCAGAAACAGTCCCATCCTCACTAAAATTAATAACAAACCCCTCACCCATCCCACCAAACTTTTCCACTCTTAGTAGAGTCCAATTTTGAGTCCCAGCCATTGAAGCCTTCTCCTTAAATCAGCAGTCAACAAATTTTACTTGGATATCTAGGCTTTGGGTTTAAGCATTAGGTTTAATTGAAAAAAACACACACAAACCAACCAACAAACAAAAAAACAGAACGGAAAAGAAGAAACTAGTCCTTGGCTCAGCAAATTAATCTGGATAATCCAACTACAAATCCTTTTGTTAGGGACAGATTTGAAAAGCCTCAGTCAACACAAACGGAACCTTTCATAAAAGCCTCTCTCTGCCACATAATATTTCACTCTCTTAATCTTAAAAAGCAGGCCTTTCCAATGAGATGCCTAACACTCTGCATTATTTAGTCTTCTTAATCCTTTCTAAAGTTTTACTACATTAAAAAATAAGATCAAGGAACTGCAGGTGTCACAATAATAGCATGTTCATACAATTTGCAAAATTATTCCTGAAATTGTGTACTTTACCCTATTACTTCCTTTATTTATGCTTATGATTATCTTTTTCTATTTTCAGTTGTCATTCTTTTCTCTCTCTTTCAGCCCTTTCTTCCTTCTCCCCTTTTGCTGCCAAGTACAAAGTCACCTTAGAATATATTCTAGAGAAATGCATTTTTCCTGATTTTTCAAAGAGACAGATTCTTTTCATGAAATCCTATCCCCTTTTCAATGGAATGTCGCATTTGGTTTATAGGATGCTTCAAGACTTCTCAGTTTCTTTAGAGCTGGAGATGAAGGGAAGAATGGAAGCTCATAACTTGGAGGAAGTTTCCTATTTTTATCTGTAATGTTTAAGTCTACAGTTCTGCGTGAAGGTGACTTTTATCACTTTAAAAGTTGAAGGAGGACAAAGATTGGTCTATTTCCCTTCTAAAGAAAAAAAAAACAGCAATTTTGAAAACTCTGTAGAAATAATGCTTTCTCAAGGACAAACTGCTTTTATTTCAGAGGTTTCTGGAATTCTACAGCACTCTTCTGGGAGAATCGCCTAGTGTCCAAAGATGGGATATGTTATAATTCAGTTGGAGGCCATACACTCAGAAAAGTAAGTGGTTAGGCACAGAAACAACTACCATGATGAAATTTAGCGTTTGTAATCAACTTCGCCAAGAGCTGTAGCTCAGCTTCAGGTCAAGATATAGCCAATCTCCATTTTATACAAATGATCTCAGAAGAAATTATTCTGGTCAATTGAATATGTTAACTAGGTTATTCTAAATGTGGTTCATTAATTCCATACAAGTACATACCATATTGTATAGTGAGTATCATTCTGTGCTTTTGTCTCTCCATCAAACAGCTGTTTAATATTTAAAGTCAAGAACTATGTTATATTTATCTTTGTTGGCACATACCCAGTGTGGAGGAGACACAAGCATAAGTTAAGCATTGTTTTAATGTGGCAAGTAATGAAAAATGCCACTCAAATTGGCTTAAAGAGTAATCTGAGCAATCTAGAAGTAATGCTAACTGTAGGTAAAGCTTGATCCAGAAGCAATGAAGATGGCTTCAGGTACCTTATATACTTAGTATGTAAGGAAAAGTTTAAAAGTACTTAAAATTATTTGACAGTTTTTAAGTACTTCTTCCCCAGGGTATCTGTGGTAGCAGAGGAAAGATGATCAGTCCCTTGAAGTCATGTGATTGGAATAAGACTTGAAAGGGTCTCACTCAGCACCCTGCCACAAGTACTTTCAAACATGTGCCTAATGGCTGAAAATTATTTAACAGTGGACTAAGGTGTTATAAAGAGACTAGATTTATAAGGCAAGCATTTTTGAATGAAAAGAAAACCTGGAACAGATCTTCCCTCCAGAACGAATGATTGAGAGAATCTTTGCAAGAGAAAAGAGTTGAATTCTGGACCAAGTGGAAGCAATGCATGTAAAGGATGAAACCACTGTTCCTGCCACTTGGAGATGTTGTTCCTCTGCTTTTCACCTCATGAACACCTACTGATCCTAAAAAAACCTTGCTCTTATTCATTCTTATAGCCCCAGTTGTTGAATTAGGGCCTGGTTCAAAATAGGCTCTGAATAAATATTTGTTGAGGACAAGTTTATTGAGACCCATTCTATTGTAAAGGAATAAAGGAGATGTCAGTCATATAAATCCAAACTCCAGTGGCCCTTATGGCGAAGACATCAGTCCTGTTGTGTCGAAGGCCTATCTCAAGAGCAATCCTGAAAACGCAGCCAAAGCTTGTGTGAGGAGGACCCGTGGCACCTTGTAAGATCTTATTCTCTGATACAGACTGCACAGATGGGGAATGGTCTCTATACAAAAATACACAGCAGTCGCTTTCTGACGTTTTTAAAATAGAAACTTATTTAAAATTTGAATTGTATAAAGTACTTCAAGGGTTTAAGATATCAAGAAAACTTTTTGTTTGCAGAATTTGTGGGTAAAATGTCAGTTTTGAAAAGGGCAGAGCTCTCAAATGCTATTGACAGAAAAAAATTCAATAACAAACATGACAGAAAAAAATTCAACAACAAACAACAAACAAAAAATACCAGCTAAGATTCCTGTTGGCAGTAACTTTTCTTTATTGGGCTTCTTGATGTTTATCATACATGTCAGGGTACTTTACGAGGTAGAAAAGAAAAAAAAGGACAGTAGGAATAAAATTATATGTTACATTGACCTCACTCTAAAAGTATTTTGGATATTAAATTACAAATTCATGTGGAAGCTAAAGGAGGAGGAATGAAGTACTCATTTTTAGCTTTATATAATTTATTCATTCTTTTATTCATCCATATCATCTTTCATTTCAAAAATGATTTTCATGCAACTTAAAAACATTTAAACACTGTAGAATGTTGTATGTGTAGCTGTTTAATAATTTACTTTGAGGGTCAATCACTGCAGAGAAAGGACTGAGTGAGGGCACTAACTGTCACCCAAGAGTAATTTTTCTGACAATAAGCAAGAGGAAAGACAGTGCAAGTGCTATACATTAAATAAAATGAAGCTTTTATTTAAAAGGCAGTCCATTTGGTTTTCTATCTGGTATGCCATCTTATCACTTACAGCCAGGCACATTCTGTCATCATAAACATAGACTCTCTTGTCTCTTGGGAAGAGAAGCTCATTAGTGAGCTGGTGGGTGGGATGAATTGGGACTGGATGGGTCAAGTACTCAGCAGAGAGTTGTGAGTTGGGTAGAATGAAATGATCTCTCTTCCCCTGTGTTCCCACAAAACTCAAATATAAGCTTATTTTTTCTAAGAAACCATGAGGATGGGAAGAGGGCAGGCTTGAGTAACAAGCTAGATTTGAGCAATACCTACACTGAACATCTCACAAACACAGGATCCGAGTGGAAGAGGCCATAAGGAATTGCAAATAGTAATTCACAGACATGTCGAGGAGAGCCATGTTTTTACAACTCTCCAGTGAAAGAAAGAGCCCAAGTGACATCTGGATTCCAGATAGCTGCAGAGCCAACAGCAAGCCACTTTCTGCTTTCCTTCCCTCTACCCCATATTTGCCCCACTCATGTCAAGCTTTTCATCACCACTCCTGTGTCTTCCAGCCCCAAATAGGAGGAAAGATCACTACACGAACCTTTCCATTTGAACTTCATCATGGCCTTTCTACATTTGACACACTGAAGCAAGCACCTACTTAGGTCTTAGTTTATACATCAGAATTCGTGTCCTTGCTTTAAAAAATCATTGACTTTCCCATGGATAAATTTTTTTAATTGCCTTAAAAAGTGTTAACTAGATGCCTGCATCTCATTACTGTTCCTAATTTCTGTCTGAATACCTCAGATTGGGATTTTAGGAAGTTTCATTTTTAGTTTATTATTGTTGAAGAATGCACTGAATGAGGTGATCTATGGGACCACCTCTCAAGGCAGAATAGAAGAGTCAACATTATGCAGGCCACCAAAGTCTTATTTCAGACTTAAAAAGTAATTGTAGCCTTGCAAATTGCCTTTATTACCAAAAAGGCAGCACCTGTCTTCTAAGGAGTAGCCTCTCTCATTTCATATGAAGCAGCTTCTTGATACTAATTACAAACATCATGCAGCATGCTACACCCAACTGAATTCCTTAAAGTCCAGGCCCAGCTCACCGCCAACCAAATAGTTCTCTGAAGCAAATGGAAGATACAAGTTTGAGGTGGCATTGTGTCGTGATGGCCTCCCTGGGAGGTAGAGCTGTAAGTGTACTGGAAGATCCCAATCCTTCATAAATGTAATTGCTAGCTACTGGTACTTGAAAAATAAACCATGTTAACCTCTGTGCATCTCCATTTAATAAACAAATGGCCCTTAGGAAACTCACTTGCTTGTAATATATTGCTGTTTGTATTCATCATTTAATCTGATGGAACAAAGAAAGCAAATAAACAGGCATCATGATGAAGAACCAAGATCCAGCCATGTCCAGGACACCTTGTCCCTTATAGTAATTCTAGCTCCAATCCATGTGGACATTTGGTAAGTAATGTGGAGCATGTGGTATAAGCAAAAAGCAGTGTGGCCCCAGACAAATTGTCACTTTCTCTGTTAACAATTCCCTCAGTGAAAATAAGAGACAAGAGCTAGATAATTATGGAGGGCCCCTCCCTTAACAACACAGCTGGTGGAAACTGTCTGTTCATAAGTCCAATCTTCTTTCTGTTGTTTATGAAATCAAGTTCAGATTTATCATGTCAGTTTTACATGCCCTCAACAATCTGATCCCAATTTATATTACACTTCTCTTCCCTCCACCCATGCCCACAGCCACAATTTATTCTCAAGAAGGCAGGAGATAAGTACACTTATTCTGAGCTTCAGGAAATGGGTGACACCTGTGGGCCTTCCCCCATTAGTCTCTAGCCCAAACTTTTTCCTTTTTTGAATGCCTCGGCTGACCCAGAACCTGGAACGTTATAAGTATTCAATAAGTAATTGTAATGAAGAAACACAATAACTTACTTCTGCCGGGGCCATTTATTTGTTAAATGGAGATGGACAAAGGTTAAAATTGTTTATTTTTTAAGTACCAGTAGCTAGCAATTACATTTATGAAGTATAGGAATCTTCCAGTACACTTGTAGCTCTACCTCCTGCGGATATCATTATACTCCCAATGCTGTGGTCATTCTTATCTTCCATCCTTTTTTCATGCACTTTCTGGGGCCTGGTAAGGCTCCCCGTCTGCCTCCAATTTTTCCAAGTTCCATATTATCCAGAAGGTCTTCTCAATATGACAGCCTATATTTGTCTTTGCTCCTCTAAAGTTCCATATCAGCATATCATCTACATTAACTCACTGTTTATTCATTAGTATTTAATATTTCATAGGTAAAAATTTAATAGGTAAAAAGCTCCATGTCCTGCATGTAGTAGCTGCTTTATTATTATATTTTGAATACATAAACTAGACAAATTTTGAAAGTAGCCATTGAAATTAAATAAAAATACACTGAAAGAAATATATAGATTTCATTTTTCAAAGCATATTCTTTCAAGAGTTTATTTTTACTTCACTACTCTGAGATTTAAAATATGGGTTTCTCTGGAAAGAATTCCATATATCCAAAGTGAGAATGAAAATATTTTAAATGCTACTAAAGGGTTATAGTCATATGCTTGACAAATTCCATATAATTAGGTAATTGAAATATTTCCTTTTCTCTCTCTCTTTTTTTTTTTTTTTTTCGTTTTTTTGCATGGGGCACTTATTTTTAGTTTTATTGAGAACCATTTGCTTACCATAAAGTTAATCCTTTTAAAGTACAGAAGTCAGTGGTTTTTAATATATTAGAGGAGTGTACCCATCACCACTGTCTAATTGCAAAATTTTTAAAATAATTTCCCAAATAAATCCTGCATCCATTTGCAGTTATTCCTCATTCTTCCCTTTCACTGGCCTCTGACAACTATTAAACTACTTTTTGTCTCTGTAGTTTTGCCTATTTTGGACATTTTCTATAAATAAATCACACAATATGTGGTCTTTTGTATCTAGCTTCTTCCACTTTGCATAATATTTTTAAGGTTCATCTATATTTAGCATATATCAGTGTTTCATTTCTTTTTATGACTGAATAATATTTCGTTGTATGGCTACACCACAATTTGCTCATTAACTCATCAATTCATAGACATTTGGTGCTTTTCTGCTTTTTTGCTCTTATGAATAATGTTCTTATGAACATGTGCAGCTTTTTGTGCAGACATTTGTTTTCCATTCTCTTGGGTACATATGTAAGAGGGGAATTGTTGGCTCAAATGGCAGCTCTGTTTTTAACTTTTTGAATAACTCTTAAAACAGAAATACTGGAGGATATACAGGTATTAATCACACATATTTTATTTGTATTGTTGCTAAATAGTAAGTCCCAACTTACCCCTCCACTTCTGTAATCAAGCAACTTAGTGACACACTTAATGAGCGTCAGGGACACTGAGGAGGAAATTGGGCTTCAGTCATGAGTAGCGTGAACTAGTACAGATAGGGAAAGCCTCATCATTACTAACTCTGTCCCCACACACTTTGTGAAGATAATGCCAGTTTTCAGAAATCAGTGGAGTAGGAAATGTCAGCAGAGAGAGCAGTTATCTGTGAGATTGCTTCAAGGGAATGAGTCCTGAGTCTGATAGACACAGCACAAGCAGCTACCAATCTTTGGACAATTTGTCAGAAATTCTTCCTCCTTTTCTTTACTCTCCTTATTTTCTGGGAATATCTGCTTTTCCTCTTCCACCCCACAAATTATTTTTATTAACAATCTGGGAGCTAATTTCTTAGTGAAGATCAAAACATTTGGAAGACACC
The DNA here is from genome assembly GCF_024542745.1 of Macaca thibetana thibetana. Taxonomy (NCBI): domain Eukaryota; kingdom Metazoa; phylum Chordata; class Mammalia; order Primates; family Cercopithecidae; genus Macaca; species Macaca thibetana. The sequence goes on along the minus strand of NC_065579.1, from coordinate 21,394,955 downwards.
CGATTCTGAAGCTGATTCTGGAATGTACCTGAATCTGTGTTCTCATTGGCAATGATACCTATTTCAAGGGATTGTTTTGAGAAAATATGAGATAATCAACGAAAACTGCCTGAGGTGGTGTGATCATGTAGAAAAATTCTAAATGAACCTTTCAAGTACTTGCCCTTCTCTCCAATATAATGCAAATTTGGATGGTCCAAAGAATAGTAGACTTATAGACAGAAGACATAGATTTAGGTTTCAATTTATTTTTACTTAGGTTTGTTTTTCTAGTTCTATGAACTTGGACAATTCAATCTAGCCTGTTTTGCTGTCTTGAAGATAGAGATAATCATGCCTCCTTTGCAGCTGCCTACCTCCCAAGACTCTCAAGAGAGTATAAAGAAGTGCTTTGTAAATGTGCGAGTGTGTTTACTCTCACTCACATTCTACGAATGTGTATTAATAGTATCTCTTTTTTCCTCCATTCCCTTGACTGGTTCCATTTTTTATTCATGTTATCATTGGTAACAAGAGATTCGAGGAAAATAAGACACACCTTGACTCCAAAAATTTGGATTGCCATGGGCTGCTATCCTCACTCACACTATGACACATACATTCCACAATATTTGGAATCAAAATTTCTCTTTTCCTGATTTCTGAAACTCAATACTGAGATAACATTATGTTGCACTAAAATGAAGATAAATCTTCCAACATGGGGCCGTAGCAAGTCAAGTCCCCAGGCTTCAGAGATGGCACAGAGTTATTGTAGGTCAGGCAGAGGTCAAGTGTGCCCAGGTAAGTGTACCCAATTTTATTACTAACCCTTCATCATGGTAAAGCACACAATATCAGATACATGTCCCTGCAAGACCAGTGAATGCTTTATTTTCTAGGGAAGGGGGATTCCAAAGAAGAAAGCCTAATGCAGTTATCCCTTGGTATCCACAAGGAATTGATTCCAGGACTCCCTCAGATAACAAGATCGGCAGATGCTCAATCCCTTATATAAGATGGTATAGTACTTGCATGTAATCCATGCACATTTGTATACTTTAAATCATCTTTTGAGTATTTATAATAGTTAATAAAATGTAAATGCTATTCAGATAGCAGTAATACTCTGTTTTTATTTTTGTTACTTTTTATTGTTGTATTTTTATCTATTTAAATATTTTTAATCTGCAGTTGGTTAAATGGGCAGATGCAGAGCCCACAAACATGGAGAGGCAACTGTTCTTACGGCATCTAGTGTAGATCACCTGACTGAGCACAGATTATAGCTTGCCCTTCTGACCTACTGAGTCTGTAAAACTACAAGTTACCTTTTAAAACTCTCGTGAAGCTAGAAGTCCACAGGTAAACTAAGTTTTACCATGCAGACAATCCCACGTTTCTTAGAGGGAGAGAGAGAAAATTGAAGCAGTGCTCCACATGAGGAGATTCACTTTTTGGAAAACAGGTGTCTGGTTACTCTGGACCATAGTGAACATGGTAACATCCAGGCCTTGGTAAGATATTTCTGAGTGGTAGATGGTAGCAGCAGTGATATTTCTAGGAGACAGCTTCATGATATGGTTTGTTTTATTTCACTGCATTGTTCTTCATTGAGTAGCATCTAAGCCTGAATCCCTGTGAAATACTTAATATCATTTCATAGCTCTTTCTGATCAATAGCTATAGTGGATTCTGTTGTCAGTGACTAAGAACCTTGAGCAAAAGTGCTCCATCAAGGTATTCTTACCAGAATGAAAAAGAACCACTGAATTCTAATTTAACCAAATATTTGTAAAGCTTCAAAAAGAGGTATTATTTTTATAAAATTAGTTCCATGTAATATTTCTAATACTATGATGTTGAGAAATAGAATTCTTATTCCAATGATTGTAATAAATTTAGTGTTATATGTATGCAAGGTTGATGTAGTTACAAAGTTGGTATTTTTTCTGTAAAGTCTATTTTTCCTTTTTAATATTTTCAAACCTTTCTTCTAGCTCTGTTTTTCTCAAATTAAGAACAGCAGCTCCCTGCCAAAAGCCACTAAGGATATTTTAATTGGTGTTAGGAAAGCTACTTAATTTGCAAATATAGATATTTTAAAATTATGATTTGTAAAAATAACACAGAGTTAAACATATTTTGCCCTTCTGGGAATGTTCTGCCGTAGAACTCTTGGTTTTTCTGGCCCTAGACCTGGAGGCACTACATCGAAAACATGGGTTGTGCCTTGGAAGAAAATTTGAGGCAGAAACACCTGTATTTATTTTAGACAAGACAGCTAGATGAAAGTCATAGCATCTGGCTACTGCCCCATTCTTGTTAAAAATGTTCACATTAGTCTCTAGTTCCAAAACCTGGATACTTTCACTATTTCTTCAGTTGAAGCCCCTATTCTATTCTTATTTGAATTTCCCAAACTGTAGTCCTTCTGTCCTTCTTTAAATCCTTTTTTAAAAATTTTTTTATTTTTCTGGAGACAAAGTCTCACTCTGTCGCCTAGGCTGGAGTGCAGTGGCATGATCTTGGCTCACTTCAATCTCTGCCTCCCAGGTTCAAGCAATTCTCCTGCCTCAGTCTCCCAGCTGGGACTACAGGTGCACACCACCACACCCGGCTAATTTTTGTATCTTTAGTAGAGACAGGGTTTCACCATGTTGCCCAGGGTGGTCTCAAACTCCTTAACTCAGGCAATCCACCCGTCTTGGCCTCCCAAAGTGCTAGGATTATAGACCTGAGCCACCGTGCCTGGCATCCTTCTTTAAATCCTAAGCACTTTCCTAAAGCACTGTAATTGGTTGAAGAATGTCAAAGATGACCTCCCTCTCTGCTCAGAGCAGTGCTTGTTAACTTCTCATAATTAATTAATTCATTTGGTGGATTACTTTCCATGTAATGGACATTGGAAAGTCCATTACATGGACATTGCTATACATTTAACACAACCTGTTTCTTCCTTGTGGTTGATAGAATAAGGCCTCCCAAAGAAGTCCAAGATGATCACATTCTAATTCCTAGGCCCTATGAATAGGTGACCTTACATGGTCAAGGGAAATTTGCAGAGGTGATTAAGTTAATGATCTTGAGATGGGAAAATTATCAGAGATTATCTGGTGGGCTGAATGTAATCACAAGGGTTCTTGGAAAGCAGGAGGCTCAAAGTAAGAACAGACGTGATGACAGAGGTCACAGAAAGAGAAGATATTGAAGGTGCTACACTGCTGGCTTTAAAGATGGAGTAAGGAGTCATGAGCCAATAAATGTAGGCAGCCTCTTGAAGGTGGAAAAGGAAAGAAAATGGATTGTCAGCTAGAGCCTCCAGAAGTAATTCAGCCTGGCCAACACTTCGGTTTTAAGACTTCTGAGCTGCAGAACCCAAAGATAATAGCATTGTGCTATCTGCTAAATTTGTGGTAATTTGTTATAGCAACACTGGTATACTAATACATTCTTCTTCCTACTAATACATTCTTCTAACATAGTTAGACTATATTTCCCAACTTCCTTTGCAGCTAGATGTGACCATATGACTGAGTTGTGGTCAATGGAACGTGGAAGAAGTGAAAGGCACGATTACCAGGCCAAGCCAATATAAAATCTTTTCTCATGATCCTGCGTGATCTTTCCCCTTTAGCTAGCTGTATGAAAATGATACAGCAGAGGACTCTAAGACTCTATGAAAGGCTAGAGCCAGAATATGGAAGACTATTGCTATTGCTACCCTGAATGTCCATATGGAAAGTAATCCACCAAAGAACCACATTGAACTGATATATAAGTAAAAATAAAGTTCTAAGGTATTAAGTCACTGAGATTTTAGGTATGTTTGTTATGTAGTAGTAATGTATCACTTGATCAATAAATATTTATTAAGCACCTACACTATACTAAGCACTAACAAAATGGTGAAAAAGAGACATAATTTTTACTCTCTTAAAGTTTATAATGTTCTTAGACAATTTTCTGTCTGCTTACTGAAAAATCTCAACACTAAATGATGTTGTTAACGCCAGTTATCTCTGTGGTGCTGGTTTTGTGTAAAGAAAAATGTGAAATGATGTTAGTGACGAGGTTAATAATACATCAGTGACTCACTTGCAGAAATAAAAATAACTACATCTGTTCATCAGATGATACTAACTTTATAATAAATAACCTTAAAATCTCAGTGTTTTAACACAATGAAAGTTTGTTCCCCTTTCTTTCTTGTTCCTGAAAAGTTCGCTGTGAGATGAGGTTCTTTTGGATAATTTATGTGAGTGTTGACTGAGAGACACATTCATTTCCATCTTATAGCTCCAAGATTCCTTGGGTATCCTCTAGTCAAAAACTGGAGAGAAGAAAGAGTGAGGAAGGCACACAGATTACATTCGACCAGCTAGGATCAAAGGTGTCACACATCACTTCCACTCACATACCATTAGCCAGAGCTACCCACATGACCCCCTAGGTGCAAGAGAGCTGGGAAATGGAGGTCCCAGCTGGATCATTATTCCCCATTAGTCATTCTGGAAGAGGAGCATACACTGTGAATGGTCTACGAAGCCATCTCTGTCAGGGATCATTGGGCCATGGATTTTATTATTTACTCTCAAAGAAACTCTATGAGATGGTTATATTTTCCCTAATTTACAGATGAGATAAATGTGGCTCAGAAAGATGAACTAACAAGGTTGTGTAGACACTGTAGGGGCAAAGCCAGGATTCAAAGAAGCTTTTAAGCTTGTATCCTGAGAACATACAGAGTTGTCAGGATAGCAACCAACGTAGCATAACCTAAAAAAAAGAAGGAGAAATTGACAACAAAATTGAAGCAGAAATTCAACTGGCTTCTAACCTTCTGGCGAGATAGATTGCAGCTCACCTTCAGAAAGGAGTGCTTATAGAGACTTAGGGAATGGGAATGACTGAAACAAGACTGCCTGGCATTTTGTTTACTGTGGTAAGAGAATACCTCTTCCTTCACCTCCATTACCCCCAGGGAACTTGTCCCTTCTTAACAAAAGGATTGTTCAGTGTTGGGGAAGTTCTGTGTGGAATTTAACCTACCACCACAGCCTCTACATTATCTATATTATCCTTGGGAATTTAAAACATGAGAAAGTTTTAATGCTGAAAGATACAAATCTGTCCGGGTGTGAGCAATTCCTTAGCACTTTTCTTCCACTTCTTTTTTATAGTAGGATTGAAAACTCATGTAGCTTCTCACAGGAATTCCCCTTTGCTACTGCCCTGGAGGAGAAGCCAAAAGAATCAAAGAATATATACTGTATAGTCAACAACATAAGGGAAAATGTATTAGAGAGGTAAATTAGGTAAAATGATGATAATAATATGCTTTTCTGGATTGGGCTATATTTATTTTTGCCCCAGAGGAGAAGCCAAAAGAACCCCAAGGTTTTCTTCTGTGTGCCTCAAAGCATGATTAGCTTGACTCTTACCTTTAGACAAATAAAACTGAATGCAGTTCTATATAGACAAAAAATGCTAGCATAAATGTTATTATTAGGAAGCTTGATTGTGTTAGTCTGTTTTCACATTGCTGTAAAGATATACCCAAGACTGAGTCATTTATAAAGGAAGAAGGTTTAATTGATTCATAGTTCTGAATGACTGGGGAGGCCTCAGGAAACTTACAATGATAGTAGAAGGGGAAGCAGACACCTTCTTCACAAGTCAGCAGGAAAGAGAAGAGTGAAGGAGGACTTTCAAACACTTATAAACCATCAGATCTCCTGAGAACTCTCTCACTATGTCAAGAACAGCATGGGAGAAATCACCCCCATAATCAAATCACCTCCATCCCTTGACATGGGGGGATTACAATTCAAGATGAGATTTGGGTGGGGACACAGAGGTAAACCATATCAATGATGAGGATGATGATGATGATAATGATGATGATGTTAACAATAAATAAGAGAAGCCTCAGGAAAAGGTTTTCATTAGTATTGCAAACAAACTCTACCCTAACAGCTCCACTGATTTCACAGATCACAGCTGCAAGATCATCTACCTCAGGGTCAAGGCAAAAGCAGCAAAAAGTCCAGTTCTGTGGATGGGCAAGGCTAGGAGTTGGGCAGGTGGTGACTCTGGGATGCCTAGTGCCCAACTGCAGAGAAAAAGAAGGCTTTCACCTGCCCAGAATCACCTTCTCAGGAAAGCCTTCAGTAGCTCTTAAAGGCAGAGCTCGCTTTAGCTGGTTATCTATTTGCACTGGGGCACTGTGTTCTCCTGTATCCCTAGTTCCAATGTTAGGCAGGGCCAGGGTAGTAAGTGGTAATTTTGTGTCTGGACCTAATGTATATGGTGACTCTTGCTACATAGTGAAAATAGTAATTCCTACTTTCCTTTCTTTAATAACTGTCTATATTGAGCACACTGTATGGCCTCCTCACTGTAGTGAGACGAAAACAATGGTCAGCTTAAAAGCTGATAAAGAAGGGACCAGAGCAGGAAGTAAAAAAGGAGAATCTGTTCTGTTTAGAACAGCACATCCATGTGATCAAACAAAAGGGCTTCCTCTGTGGGGACAAAAAGGTTGTTTTTAGGTACATAAGTTTTGCTTTCTAAGAGTGTTTAAAACATTAACAGAAGAACTTTATTTTTACTGGGTTGGGTAGTAACTTAGGAAAGAGAGGAAATTGGAGAGAAGCCTGTTCTGAATGCTGGTAGCCCTTCAGGATCCCAGATGAGAGGCGAGCAGGATCCCAGATGAGAGGCGAGGGTGCTCAGAGAAACAAGATTGTGTGCATGTGTGTGTGTCTGTGTGTGTGTGTGTGTGTGTGTGTGTGTGTGTGTGTGTGTGTGTGTAGAGAGAGAGAGAGAAAGATTTTAAGAAGTTGCTCATCTGATTGTTGTGAAAGCTGACAAACCCAAATTCTCAAAAGCTTCAGGGTAGGACAGCAAGCTGGAGACGCAGGGAGCAGTTGATACTGAAATTCAAGTCTTATGGTGGTCTGCTAGCAGAATTCTCTTAAGGGAGATTGGCCTTTTTTCTATTCAGGCCTTTAACCAATTAGTTGAGACTTTACTCAAATCTTCTGTATTAGTCTATTTTGCATTGCTATGAAGGGATATATGAGACTTATAAAGAAAAGAGGTTTATTTGGCTCATGATTTTGCAGACTGTACAAGAAGCACAGTGCCAGCATCTACTTCTGGTGAGGCCTCAGGAAGTTTCCAATCATGGTGAAAGGTGAAGAGGGAGCAGATGTGTCACTCACAGAAAGGGAGTAAAAGAGAGGGGAGGAGGTGCCAGCATCTTTTAAACAATTAGTTCTTGTATGAACTAATCGATTGAGCACTCACTCATACCCATGAGGCAGGCAGCAAGCCGTTCATGAGGATCCACCCTCATGAAAATCTCATATAAAATCTCATATAAAAATACCTTCATAGATATATCTAGAATAATATTTGAGCAAATATCTGGGTACCATGGCCTAACCAAGTTGATAAATTAAGTTAACCATCTCAAAGTGCTTCTGTGAGATTCACCCAGAAGACTGCTGGTTTTTGGGGGCCTCAGAACCCCTTCCTTTTTTTTCTCTCCATAGCATAGGGGTCTGGAGTCTTGCATCTGACTCTACCACCTTAACAGAAGAGCCCAAGTTCTGTGGGGTTTGATGCTTATGTAATTTGAGTGGCCGTCTTTGAGAAATAATTAAAATACATAAAGCAAAGTCCATTTTTCGTTTCAGACATTACTGATAAGAGCAGAAAAAGAAATAAACATTTTGTAGATCAGCTAGTCAGTTTCTTATGAAGGTAACCATTTCCTCTACCCTATGATAACAAAGCGATTCCCCTCCAAAATGAAAACATTTGTCTATAAAAAGACTGCACAGGAGTTTCATAGCTGCTTTATTCATAATAGATCCAAACTGATAATAACTCAAATGTCCATTAAAACATAAATGGACTAAAAATATTGATATATTCACACAATGAAATATTACCCAGAAATGAAAAATAGGAATTACCAATATATACAAGAACATGCCTAAGAATTACCAATATACACAAAAATGTGCCTAAGTATATATAAAAACATTATGCTGCACTAAATAAGCCAAATATAAGAGTACATGGTGTAGTATTTCATGTATATGAAGTTCTAAAACAGGCAAAACTATTCTATAATGTAAGCAGATAAATAGTTTCCCAGGGCTGGGGATAGAAAGTGACTTACTTCAAAAGGACACAAGGAAACTTTCTGGGATAATGGAAATGTCCCAGATCTTGACTTGAAAGGTGGTAACATTTGTAAAGTTTGTCAAACTCAAAATTCAACGTATGTAAAGTACTGAGTATGATGCCTAGTCCGTGGTAAATACTGAATATTGGTGCTTGGATGAACACCCCCACACCCATTTCAAATCTACTGTCTCCAGCCAATCTCCATCCTGAGCCCTCAACCAATATATTTAATATACCCACACAGTAGATAGCTCCACATGGAAGTCCACTAGACACTTATTCATCCTTCCAAAACATTGCTCCTTCTGTCATTTCTACTTTGTTGAATGACAACACAATCACAAAGTTACTCCAGATTAAAAAAAAGTTATTTAGGTAATAATTTTAGGTCACTGCCATTCATTTAAAATATAACACGAACCACAAATGTGAGCAACATAGGTAATTTAAAATTTTCTGGTAGCCACAGTAAAACAGTACAAAGAAACAGGTGGAATTAATTTTGATGACATATTTTGTTTAATGATATATCCAAAATGGTATCATTTCAAGGTGATCAAGATACAAAATCATTAATGAGATATTATACATTCCATTTTAATATTGTGTCTTCAAAATTAGGTGTGTATTTTACACTTACAGCATGTTTCAAATTGAATTAGCCATGTCTAAAGTGCTCATTAGCTACACATGACTAATGGCTACTATGCTGGACATCATGGCTCTAGACTCTACCAACTTGGTCCTCCCCACTACACATCCAATTGATCATCCATTTTCATAACTGCTATCTTTTTGTTGCCTTCACAGTCTCTTACCCTCTACCTTCACTGGTCAGTGAAGAGGGTTTTTATCCTAAACTGATGCCTCTGTCTTCTAATTATTTTCCCTTTCTTCAAGCTCACTTGCTTCCAGTCTCTCAGGCTTCTACCAGTGGATCTCTTTGTGAGAGCACATTCAAGATCAAATGCTAAGGCCTTAGCTCATCACACAGGGTCCGTCATACATGGTCCCAGGTTATCCCCACAGTTATATCTCCTACTCTAACACATTCTTCTCATTGATCTTGAGGAACATTTGACATTCTTTCAACAAATATCTATTGAACAAAACAAAATCCTTGACCTTAGTGAGTTTTATTCTACCTGCATAGATATGCACATGCAGTTCCATTTCTTTGACATGACTGAGGGCTCTTTTCCCCTTTCCTTCAATGGTCAACTTCTGCAACAATTCCCTCTGACAGAATTTATTACCACCACCTCATTTATCAGGATGCTTAGCCCTGTGTTCTTATAGCTCTCTCTTCATGGAACCATTAAAATGATCATTATATACTGTTCTGTGCTTGCTGGTTTCCTCATCTGTCTCCAGCACTTTACTGTATGTGTATATGGAGGGTAGAGGCAAGATTTTACTTAAGTTGCTGCCCCATCACCTGGCATAGGGCCTGAAACATCATGGGTCCTCAATAAATACTTTTTGAGCCCACGAATGAAACCAGACCAGAAACAGCAATGCTGAGTTTTATTTAGTTCATGTTTCATCAATAAAACTTAATTTCATATTTTAAAACGTGAAGTAAGTCATTTCCTCCCACTGTTTGGCAAAAAGGACATTTCCGAGGCCCATTTGAGAAGGTTACTGAAAAAGTGTAGAAGAGCTTTTAACATGTTTTTAAAAACCATATCCCGCACAAAAGGCATCTCAAAAGAAGATTAAATAAGCATCTACCTAAGAAAATCTGACAATGGTCTATTTATGTGGGACTATCCAAGGTTCCCAGGGATTCCAACCAAGAAAACTACCAGCTTGTGTCCTTGTCTCAATTTTGTCATTTGAATAAAAAGTTTTGCTTTTAAATTCATTCTGTAGCATGTTGCATAAACAGCAGAGTGAGCAGATGTGCTTTTCTTTTAGTCAACTGATTTATACAAAGTCTGATCCATTGAAAAAAAAATCATATGGGGCTTTCTTCACCTTATGAAAAGGTTTACCTACCATGTAGGTAGAGCTGCACAGCTGGTACGTGTACCTAATCTAGGCTTCTGAGCTGCCGAAGGAGATCCATCAGGATCTGGAGGAGCTGCAGGCCTGGCTCTGCTGCCATATGCCAACCAACAGGATAAGATAGCAGATCAGTAACAGCACGCATGACCTGCAACAACATCTAGTACCTTGCATTGATCTTGAGAGCATAATGACTACTGATTTGCTTCTATCTCCCAGATTGCATGCAAATATCTTTGTGGCCATCCCTAACGTGGCACTTTATAGGGAGAGACTTCTGGATGTTTCCACCTTTGCTATGTTGACACAGTAAATAGGTGCCAAAGTCTACACTCTTGATTTACTCAAGATTCTTCAGCTTGACAATGGTAGAAATCTATCTAAAAATGGTTTGATTTGGCTGAAGGGATTGAAAAGTCTATGGCATCAGTCCTCAGGCATGATTAGTTCCAGATGTTCAGACAATGTTGCCAGAAATCTGTACATCTTCTTGACACAGCAAAGGGAACAGTCAACAAAGTGAAAAGGCAACTTACAAAGTGGGAGAAAATATTTTAAAGCCATGTATTTGATTAAGGGCTAATCTCCATAATAGATAAGGAACTTCTACAGCTCACTAGTAAAAATACTAATAACCCATTTTAAAAATGGACTAAGGACTTGAATAAACATTTCTATTTATATGCCATAAAAGACATACAAGTGGCCAACAGATGTATGAAAAACAATGCTCAACATCACTAATCAACAGGGAAATGCAAATCAAATCCACAGTGAGATATTACCTCCTACCTGACATGATGGTTATTATCAACAAAAATAAGACCACAAGCATTGGCAAGGATGTGAAGAAATTTGAATCCTTGCACAGTGTTGGTGGGAATGTAAAATGATGCAGCTGCTGTGGAAAACATTATGGAGGTTCTTCAAAAAATTAAAAATAAAACTACTATATGATCCATCAATCATATATATGTCTATCAAAATAATTGAATTCATGATCTCAAAGAGACAGTAGCACTTGTATGTTCATTACAGCACTGTTCACAATAGCAAGATGTGGAAATAACCTAAATGTTCATTGACAGTAGGATGGATAAAGAAAATATGGTATTCAGTTGGTACAAAAGTAATTTGCGGTTTTTGCCATCACTTTTAATGTCAGAAACCGCAGTTATTTTTGCACCAAATGAGTATATTCATACCATGGGATACTATTGCGCCTGTCAAAAAAAAGGACATTTTTACATGGATGAAACTTAAGGACATTATGCTAAGTGAAATAAGTCACTCATGGAAAGACACATACTGCATTATTCTACCTATATGAGGTATCTAAAGCAGTCAAGTTTGCAGAATCAGAGAGTAGAATGGTGATTGCTGGGAGCTGGGGATAAGGGGAAATGGGACATTACTAATCAACTGACATAAAATTTCAGTCACTCAAGATAAATGAGCTCTAGAGATCTGCTGTGTGACATTGTAGCTATAGGCAACAATAACGTATTGTACACTTAACAATGTGTTAAGAGGGTAGGTCTCATGTTAAATGTTCTTAACACAATGAAAAGAAATCTGTATTTACTTATCTAAGTGTCTTGTTTTTCTCGTGGTTGATTTTATTCACAGATGAGTTTTCCCAATGTGGTGGCAAGAATTACCATCAGGAGCTCCCAGCTTGCATTCTACTGGCTTGGGGACCCTTGAGGAACAAGAGTATTTCTGTTCTGTAGGGTTCTCTATGATTCTAGAAAGAGTTTTAAATAAGGCCTTGTATTGGTTTCCCAATGCTGCTGTAACAAATTACCACAAACTTAATGACTTAAAATAGACCAAGTGTATTATCTTATAACTCTGGAAAAATTCAAAATGGGTCAGCAGAGCTACATTTCTTTTAAAAGCTCTAGGGGAAAATGTATTTCCTTGATTTCTTCAGCTTCTAAAGGCTGCCTGCATTTCCTCACTCATGGCTTCTTTTTCCATGTTCAAAGCCAGCAATACAGCATCTTCAAATCTCTCTTTTCTCTCTCTTCTCTCTCTCTCTCTCCCTGACACACTTCTATTTCTGTCATTACATCTAATTGTATGTGTGATGGTTAATTTATAATACATGTCAACTTGACTAGGATTAGGCTATAAGTGCACAGGTGTGTGGTCAAATATTGTTCTTGTGAGGATGTTTTTGGATGAGATTAACATTTCAATCAGTAGACTGAATAAATCAGATTACCTTACCTAATGTGGGTGAACCTCACTCAATCAGTTGAAAGCTGAATAGAACAAAATGCTGACCCTCTCTCAAGTTTGAGGAAACTTTTCCTGCCTGACCACTTTGAGCTGGAACATTGGTGTTTTGTTTTGTTCTCCTTCAAAAACATTAGCTCTTCTTGAGTCTCTAACCTGTGGTTTCTGGTCTGAAACTTACACCACAGACTCTCTTGGTTCTCAGGCTTTCAGACTTGGACTGAAACAACACCATTGCCTTCCTGGGTTTCCAGCTAACTAACTGTAGATCTTAGGACTCCTTGGCCTTTATAACCATATAAGCCAATTCCTTATAACAAATATCTTCATGTGTGTGTGCGTGTGTGTGTGTGTGTGTGTCCACGCGCGTGCATGCATGAGCACACATTATATTGGCTTTGTTTCTCTGGAAAGCTCTGAGTAATACACTCTGACTCTAACTCTCTTGTCTCCCTCTTACAAAGACCCTCATGATTACATTGGGCCCACTCAGATATTCCAAGAAAATCTCCCCATATCAGGACATAATCATACCTGTAAAGTCCCTTTTGCCATGAAAGAAAACATATAGGTTTGGGGAATTAGGATGAGGTGGGCATCTTTGTGGCCATGATTCTGTCTACCACAGGTTCTCATTGGCCCACAGTGGACTATTTCTTCATTTCTGAACTAATCTCTTTAGCTTGGGGGATCTGGTGCTCTGATCAACTATTTCTGAGACATTTGATCATATCTTTATCGAAGCAGAGGAAGTAAGTAGCGCCAGCCACAATATGTGTACCAAAAGCAGTTGGGTCTCACATGCTCTTTCTGTATTAAAGGGATTTGGATGCTGAAAAGACAAAAATTAAAGGTATTCTCTACAACCCCAAATCCCAAGGTCTTTGAAAGCTCCTAGGACTGTTTTATGACAAAGTGCTGTGGAGTTGGAGTCAACCCAATTCTGCTTTAAACTGTAGTTTAACACCTCAGAGCTGTTTGACTTTGGATGAGTTACCAAATTTCTCTTAGCCTTAGATACTTTGTTTTTAAAAATAGGGATAAAAATATCTATAAAGCATGGCTGTCATGTTGACTAAAAAAAATCAAGTATGTAAAATTTCTAGAAAATGAGTGGCCCTTAGCTGCTATGCAATAAATTAAAGGTTCTTTCTCCTTTCCATTTCTTTTCTGTGATAATCTGTATTTAAAACCCCACAAGGTGAATTTATCAAATCTAATTCTCAAGAGCTCTGTTAAACTGAAATCAGGATGATTTTCCATCTGGCATGTAACATGCCCATTTGGAGATGTTCACTTCTAACCGACAGATTTGAGAAACCACAATTAAAATGTGAGGAGCTCATTCTTCATAAGTCTACCTGGCGAGAAGGGATCAAAGACAATGATTGGCACCAGTAGCTCCTAAAGAATTTAGGAGAACAGAGAATGAGAGGGAAATGACCTTCAGAAGCTGGGAGAAAGACTCTAGGCACTCTCCATGCAGGGTTTTCTGGGAGCGGATCACAGACTTCTATGATCTCTTTAAAGTCCCTTCTAATCCTACCAGGTCATTATTATCAATGTCTATTAGTTAAGGCCTAGAAATAAATAAACTGGTGCTCTTCTAAGAGGACTGGTGAAGTTAGTAAGCATGAGGAGGTTAATAAGCAAGTGTTCCTCAAACATATAATATGCTGCAAGGGTTAAACAATAACATTAAATAACTGTCTTGAAATCTTTGCTATTTTTCATCAATACTTATGCATAAATTAAAACATCAGAGAAGGTTAAAGAGTCCGTCCACAGTACAAAGTTTGTTGGGTATGTTGGTAGAAAATGTGGGGAAGGAAAGGAATGTGTGGTAAACATATGGAGGTTGGGACTGAACAGTGTTTATTTTTGGACTTTTAAAGAGCTGGCAGAGCAAATTACTGAGCTGTGATTGACCAATTTTGGCAAGTCATCAAGGACAGGGTGTACACGTATTTAAATAAAATTCAAGTATACACACAGGCCTCATTTTCCTGATCCCATGTGATCTGAAAAGCTGATCAAGGTCAGGATGGTGGGTATGTGATTAGGAGACAGGCTTGGAACTCGGAGGTATGGCAACCTCTGGGGATCATATGGTATAAGAGAAGGAACCCTGACATATAAGTCAGGATCCTAGTAAGTCTCGGCTCAAACACTGTTTGACATTGAAAGACAAACTTCTCTCTCTGATTTTATCTTCTCATCTGAGAATCCAGGTAGTGCAGATTAAACAATCCATTCAAACACAAGCATCCTGTAATTCTGAGAAGAAAATGGTCTGTAAGGGACTATCTCCTCATCCTCTGTCACCCAAATTAAATGTTCTCTCCTTAGTACTTGGAATGCTTCTGCCAAACTCCCATAGAAACTGTGCCTTCTACAAAGGTATCAATCATATTTCACCTTGTATTAGAGCAATTTTGCATTTCTCCAACAAAACTAGCTTTTCCTTCAGGACAGGGGTCCTGGCTGATACACGTTTGAACTCCAACCCCTAATATAAGGCCCAGCCTATAATAGAGGTCTAGTAAGCATTGCAGAGAACTGAGCGGAACTTTTCCTGTTGTCCTAGGATTGGCAACAAGGCCCCAAAGCTGGAGACAAAGAGACTAAGTACTAAACATTCTGCTACCCCTTATCAAAAATGGGTACCAATTCTCCTTCAGACAATATGAGTAGAAGGCTGTGAAAAACAAAGGAAAAGATGGGGAAAAACAATCATTAAAGTCAGGAATTGGCCTACTGGGGAGTTGGGTGGACGCTCCTTTCACCATGAAGCAAAGTGATAGGGGCCGGGAGAGGCAACGGAGAGTGATGTGTGGAGAATGGAGAACTTTGAGTGATTAAGCACAAGAACTTGAGAGTCAGACTCTCTGGGTTAGAATCTCATTTCCAGCAGTTATTTACTCTCTCTGCAATGTAGTTCTCTGTGTAACAGAGATAGTAATAATGTCTACCTCATAAGTTGTTGTGAAATTGAATTAATTATTATATATGAAATGCTTAGAATAAGGCCTGGAACATTGTAAACAAACATACAATACAAAACATTTCTATTATATATATAAATGTATATTTTAAATAAAATAAATAGTTTTATTATTTCATTATTAAATATAATTTTACTATAAAAATGAAAAGAATAAAATAAAATTATTCAGTACCTTCTGAGTCCAAAAGATATCATCTGGGTTTACATCCTGGTCACTGACTAAATTTGTGCTCACAGCCAACATATTTGCCAGAGGAACATTACTGCATGTGGCTAACCACTGATCCTCTCTACCAGTGGCAAAGAACAGAGAGTGTATTACATAGAACCCAGGTGGTGATGTCCTGGAGCAGATAAGGTAGCACAGTGACTTTGGAGAGAGATGGAACATGGATTCTGATTCTTGTTCTGGTGCATATTATCCATGCAACTGTGGGCCAGTTCTCAACTTACTGGGCCTCCATTTCTTCGAATTAAAAATGAGACAATGATACCTTCCTTTTACTATGATAGTGAAGCTTGAAAGGAGAAAATGCACACGAAGTACTGAATACAGTGCCTAGAACATCAAAAACCCTTAATAAGGGTTAGTTTTTATTTTTACTTCTATATTAGGAAGTAATGGAAAATAGATAAGAGCAGAAAACAAACTTTGGATCAAGGAAGAGAGTGCCAGTTAGGAGAAAATTGGGCAATAAGCTTCCGTTAGGTTTTCTGCAGCACTGCACTGACGGTTTAGTTCTGGATCTGACACAAACATAGAACGCTGTGCAATAGGACAGTCCTTTGTGGCCAGGTGGGAGTACATGGCAAAGCCCCTTTAGAAGAGGACAGAATTCAGCACAAGAGTGAAAATGGTGGGAGCAGCTGAGAATGAGAGAGAAGGCACACTTGGACACTCTGCAGCCAAAATCTCAAACTCATTCCTGTGAGACTGTGCTGCAAGCATCTCCAAAAAATTGTCAGTCTGTTTTCCTGTCCCCTTTCTCTGTGTTGCTACAAATGTGAGGTTTGAAATTTTTTAAAAGATACTCATTACCCTTTGCAAGAGAGCTTTGGGAGGCATAAAAACACCAGTAATGAAAACCACAACAACCGCATAAGCTGGATGCCATAAAAAGTGCTCCAAAGCCTAGCAAACATAGCTGGCAGGATGTGGGCTGCATCTTCTTGAGGTCTGCTCTGACTGGGCTCTGTGGTGATGAGCAGCCCAGAACAAAAGTCACGACATTATTGGCCTCCAGAATAAGTGAGGAAACACCAGCTAGGAGCTCCCGGGATTCTGATGCCCCTGCAAACTCTTAGGCACAACCCTGTTCCAAATGGTCCTAACTTCTATTCAGCGCCCTACCTTTCACTGAGTGCTCACAGTAGCCCATTGTGTCCCCAGTTTTCAAATATATTGAAGAACACTTCCACTTTGTGGATAAAGCTCCACAGCTATGAACTTGCCCGATGACACATATTATCTAAATATGGATCTAAGACTGCAGCCCAGACCTCTGATCCAAATTCAGTTCTGTTCTCTAGCTGTAAATGAGTGGAGGATGCTGTAGGGAGGAGTGGGGGAGGGGGATAGGGAAGCAGGGGAAGGCCTGGGCGGGCCTGAGGCTCAGGTCTTTTATGGTGGAATGACCTATGAGAACCTTTGTTTCTTCCCATTTAAAAGGACCCCCTCAGTTTTATTCTGGAAGACCTGCCATTGTCTTTAAGGATTCTTCAAGTCAATTTCCTTTGCTTGTTTTTAACTCAGTTTTATCTTCCAGAAAACAGTGTATAATCTCACTGGAAGAGCAGAGAAGGAATCAGAAAATGCCAGGAAAGCCATTAGAAAACTTTATGCTATTAAAATGGTGGTATGTATGAAAATGCTCTCATAAACAGCAACTTCTTACATAGAGTTTTCCCCTCTCTATTAATTATTATTATTATCAGCTTAGCACATGGAGTTCTAGCATGCATAAGAATTACCTGGAAGACTTTTCAGCCCATAGATACAGATTGCTGAGGCCTGCCCCAGAAATCTACATGATTCAGGTGATGATTTGCATTCCTCTAATTAGGATTTCATGTTGCTATTAGGCCACACTTTGAAAGGCCACTGTCCTAGCAGAAAGGTGTGCCTTGCTCATGCATGAATCGCAATCTCTCCCTTCTCTTGAGCCCTCACCTTCAAATCTATTTAACCCATGGGTTGGATGTTATAGGAGAAAACACTTTGGGTAGTTTTTCGGCATACAAATCTCTCATCACCATGAATGGTTCCAAATTACGCAGTGCTGAGTTCCTACTGGAAATTTTCTGTGCTGTGTAATGTGATTTGTGGTTATAGTTGATTGACCTATAGGTAAATGACTCATCCATGCAGGGAAAATAAAACTGGGACTAGGACCTCTTCCACTGGAAATATTCCAAGCCTTTTTCACAGCTCTCAGGATAAAGGGCAAAATCTTTAGTGGGCATATTAGCCAGGGTAAGCTAAGGCTGAAACAGCCCCGACATATCAGTGGTTTAATCTAATAAAGGTTTAGCTTCATTTCCAATCCAAACAAGTTGGCAGAAAATGGCTCTGTTCCATGCAGTCATTCAGGGATTATGTACCTTCTAATTTGAGGCTCCACCACTCTTTAGAGTTTTGTTAATGAGTAGCAGATAAAATAAGAAAGAGTGGGGTTCCAGTAGGAGGTTTAAGGCCTAGAGGTGATCCTTATTAATTTCCACCCATATTTCATTAGCCAGAACCTACTCAGATGGCTGCCCCTCACTGCAAATCTGGCTGTAGGCCCAGGAGGAAAAGGTAGGGGTTTGGTTAACAGAAATGTTTCTCTTACATGCAGCTTTTAAGGCCTTCTGTGATCTAGTCACTACACAAATCCATTCTGTTCCAACTTCAGGGCATATGCTTCTCATTCATGTAAAATATTCTTTATCCCATTGTTGCTTTGTAAACTTCTAATTAGCCTTCCAATTGTAACACTCAATTGTAACTTCCAATTATAACTAGGAAGGTAACTAGGGACAGGTTGTTCTAATATGCATATTTTAATAAAATAATTTGCATATCCTTGAAATACAAATAGTTTTAATTATGCTGATATTTGTGTGATTACTTCATTAATTCTACATTCTCTATCCAGTCTACATTCCTCATGGGGCTGTAAATCCCATGAGAATAGAGGCTATTTCAGTTATGTTCATCGGATCCCTATTGCCTATCACTGTATTGAGCAAATAGTAGGCATTCAATGAATATTTGCTTAATGAATGGAAGGGAGGAGGGAAGGAAGGAAGGAAGGAAGGAAGGAAGGAAGGAAGGAAGGAAGGAAGGAAGGAAGGAAGGAAAGCGGGAGGGAGAGAGGGAAGGGAAGGAAGAAAGCAAGGAAGGAAGGAAGGAAGGAAGTAGGGAAGGAAGGAAGGAAAGAGGGAGGGAGAGAGGGAAGGGAAGGAAAGGGAAGGGAAAGGAAGGGAAGGGGAGGGGAGGGGAGGGAAGGCAAAGGAGAGGATTAAGAGAAGGAAGATAAGGAAGGAAAGGGGAGGAAAAGAGGAAAAGAAGGAAGGAATGAAAGAAGGAAGAAAAAGGAAGGAAGGAAGGAAGGAAGGAAGGAAGGAAGGAAGGAAGGAAGGAAGGAAGGAAGGAAGGAAGGAAGGAAGGAAGATTAGTAGAGCTGTTTTTTGTTATGGTTACATTCTGGAAAGAAGTTTCTGTTTTCCATGCTGTTGAGATTACTTTTTTTCATTACTCTTGTATAGTCAACCCTTCCTTCTATTCTTTGAGCCCCCCCAAAGTTTTTCTGATAAATCCCTCCTTGAAGCTTAAACAGAGCCAGTTTATGTTGCTTCCTAACAAAATAATTCCAAGTCAGTGTTTTTTAAACTTGAGTATATTTGAATACCTGGAGATCTGGCTAAGATGCAGATTCCGATTCAGGAGGTCTTGGAGTTGGCATGGGATCTGAGGCTATGTATTTTTAACAAGAGCTCAGGTTATTTTGATGCTGCTTCTTCATGGACTACATTTTTTAGGGGTGAAATCTGGCTTGGATACTATAACCCAACTGGATGATCATTCAAAGAATTTGTTCTGGAGTACCATTGCCCTTCAGCTCATGGAGGAAGGAGTGAATTCTCTTTACCTACCATGCTTCTACACTAACAGCTGATTCACTCCATTTGATTTCAAGTCTTTATCCTCTAGCTGCCCTCATGGCACCCATAGCACCCATGTTGATTGTTGAGTTTGACTTCCTGCCTCCTGACCTAATGCTAATTTTAAATCTCACATCACTTGGCCAGTTCACTGGAATGTCTGAATATTTACTACCAGCATTTAATTGCACCAAACAATGAATTAACTCTCAAAATGCCAAGTCTAGCAGACACAGCCTATTTTTGTAAATGGCATTTTCACTACTGTTGCTTTAAAGGGCTCAGCAGCTGTCATCCTTTGGGCACCGGCTGGCCTGTTGTTTTGAAAACTATCAACTCCTCTCAAGATTCTACATAATCTACAGCTCATTCATACTTCCCTCTAAAGAAATAGTTACAATACTTTAGTTTTTGATAGTTCTTCCTATCTCACAAAACCTATTGATATATGTCATTTCATTCTATCATCACATCCTTTAAAACTAATTCTGCATCATCATCTATGGAGATGGCACCTCCAAGGACTGTGTATTGTATCACAAGTATGCATCATTGCTTTGCAGCACCAGGAACCACAGATTTATATGTGAGCCTTGTGTCGAGATGGCAATTTTCTGAAAAGCTCTATGGACCAAGCAGCACCATGTGAGTCTCTGTCTAACAGTGTGTAACATGAAAGAACAAACATGTCTTTACCTGCTACAATGGAAGTCCAGACAGCAGGTGATTCTAAAGAGAGGCAATGTCCACCTCCCCCCAGGGAGGCGTATCAGATGAAAAAAGAAGTATGTTAGTGTGTAAAACCATTTTTCAAAAGGATTTGGCTATTTGATTATTTTTCAGTCATTTAAGTAACTTTGATAAAAGGTGAGATATTATGTGTATCCATTTATTAAGGACAGCTTAAACTTTGTCAGGTTGTCAGCCACATCAATACGAGTGCTCTCGGGCCTACTGTGGCAATGACAGATTTCAAATAAAGTGACTGGCAATGCCGACTTATGGGGAGCACATGGGAGCCCTCCCCAGAAGGGTTTGAGCAAAAGGAGCAAGAAGCAGGGGAATTGAATGTCACTGCTATTTTCCCCTTTGGCAGCCACAGGCTGGGAAGTTCTGGGTAAGTAGAAAGTGTGGTCCATATTTTTAAGACATGCCAGTGAAAGTTACATAATTTTCACATAAGCTAATTATTAGTTTTAGGAAAAATGTAGATATTGAAACTTTGTGATGGTTGTTCATGTTTGATAGTGACATGTCAAGCTCTGCACTGATATACAGTATGTAATTTCTCATAAGAACCCCTTCAAATTGAATACTGTTAGCTGCAACTTAAAGATGGAAAAACAAAGGCTTAGAAAGATCAGCAATTTTCCCTGGGTTACGCAGACTACAACCAAACTCAAGCCTGGCTAACTTGACTCCAAAGCCTGCTAATACCTATTCACCAAAGCTAATTCCTACTTTGGTGATTTTTTTGGATCTGCTGTGTAAACCATAGTGACCATGGTGTTGACACCACAAACTGGGTTAAAGAGAGAAGAGAGCTCATTGCACCAGTATTATCTTCACTGCTTGTCCATGCTGAAATTATCCAGAACCTCCACTGCATATATGCACAGTGTTTCCATAATATGCCATTGAGAAGTTCAGAATTAAATATCCCACTAAGTTTCTTTTGTTCTGTGGAGAAATCTGAGTCATTACTGGTCTGCTGAAGTGATCCCAAAGGGCTCTGGTATCAGCCATCTACCTCTCCATCAGGTAACCAACTTTTTGCATCTGAATCAGATTTTGAGATTATTATAAGTAGAAAGAAAACTCCTTCCCCGACCTTCCAAATAAGAACATAGATTCCACTCATATAAACATGCACCTTTGCTTGGAGCCTTCTACCTTTCACACTGAAGAGAGATAGAAATATGTTGTAGCTTCTTAATTGAAAAGAAAAATTCTGTTTCCTTTTAAACCCTCTGTCCCTCCTTTGCCTTGTTCTTTACAGATTCTTGGTTACGATGGCCCTTATAGGGCATTCTTTTTGGCTCAAGATTACTCAGGGGATACCCTCAGGGTCTACCATAGAGTTAAGAAACTCTTTGTTCAGAAAGAAATTCCACAGGAATTGTTTACTATTCCCCATGCATATTTAATCCCTGCAAAAGAGATGAAAGACATATGCAAAATAATCATATAAGTTAAATATTTAAAAGTGCATTATCAGGTTCTTACTGTAGGCAAGGGAAAAATAGGTTTGGCTATAAAATGTTCCCAGTCAGGAAAAATTATGTAAGAGAAACAAAAAGTGTGGGGATATGCTTGAAAGTCTTATAGGGACCCTCTGGACTATATCATCAAAAGAACAAGAAGCAAGAGGGAAGAGGTGCAAATGTGATTACTCTAGTATCTCTTTTAGTTCTGGTCAACTTGTCAATACAGCGTAGGAGAACATGTTTCAGGATCAAGGGCTCTGAATACAGTTTTAGTGTCCTAGAGGGCTAGATAACTGTGAAATATTCAATCTCATGGTGGTTTTGTGTATCTAATTACAGGAAGGGATTTTTTTTTAACCTCTTTACTTGGCAGCTTAAAATCTTCTAGGACTCAAACCCTTAGCCACATTCCACTTCAGCGTCAATTTCTAGTGTTTTAAAAATGAATATGTCAATGAATACTGATGTTCTTATAAGAAACCACCCAGGGGCCAGCAAAACCCTGATGAGAAAAATTTGCTTTGAAATGTGCCAAACATTCAGAATATTATTTACCATGGGATTTGCTGAGACTGTTGACAAATCCCAGAAGATGCTGTGTGGAACGTTTTCAAGAAAATGGTTACATCTCACCATCTAGAGTTTTCCAGAGGGACCCAGACGCAGAGCCTAATGCAAATGAGCTCACATTATCCTTGAAGGAGGAGAAAAACTGTTGGGCTGCGGATTAAGTTACTGAGTGCTTCATCCACTCCAGCCTTTGTTGAAATCTTGTCCGTAGAGTAAGCAGAAACAGCACTCCCCACCCGATAGTCACAAAGGAAGAGCATGTCAGGAAGGTGGTGATGATGGGGAACTGCCTCCTGGATACTGGATCTCACAAAAATAAGAGACTCTGGTGTTTTATTGATACCAGTGGGATTCTAGAACTGTGTTCATGGCTTTGGGATTGTAAGAAAGGGAAAGCACTAGTATGGAAGTGGGTATTTCCAATCACTAATCGCAGCTGTGCTGTGTATCTACTATATGACTTTGAACAACTCATTCTTCCTCTTTTGGGGTCTTAGCTTTATCATTTGTAAAATAAGTAAAAAATTCCAACTTGACCAATGTAATAACCCCTAGTTGTGTGTGAATTAAATTAAAATTTACTTTATCAGTCACACTACTCAAATTTCAATACCATGTGTAGCTAGTGGCTACCATATTGACAGCACAGATTATAAACCATTTCCATCATCACAGAAAGTTCTGTTGAATAATGTTGGTAGAGAAGATGTATTTGGTCTTTTCTAACTCCAAAATTCTGAAACCATGCCCACACCATCTGGGCTAGCCAGGATTATACAGCATGGACTCCTGGCCCTAGAACAGTAGCCTTTGTCTGCTAAACAGATAATGAGTGTGGCATTTGTAACAGAGTGGGGAGATGTTGGCTGGGATTGGTATTCACCCACCAAACAGATGCAACAAGAAACACAATGGAAAACCCCACTAAAGAGGAATGAGGGAGGGAAAGCTGGCTGGCCAGATGGCATGCCTGGGTTCCCATTCCCAAACCTCACACTTGGTCAAACCTCTGAAAGAGACAGAAATACCAGACCCAGTCCTCAGAGAATAAGGCCTTTTATTGTTTATTCTTTCACAATCAGCTGACTCAGGATAATTTACAATTTAGAACTTGGTTAATGCCATAAGAGCTGAACTCCAAAAATAACCCACCTCCAGAAAAGTTAGTATCATGGGCTCGCCCTTCCAGCAAGCCCATGGGGAAAATGTAACTCAGTGACCCCCTGTGTCTGAAAACATGGAACTCACAAAACCAAATCAAGGTACCTTGTTTGCTTAGCTCCTATTCTATCCTTTGATACGGCTGACTTTTGGTTGCTATTGTGGTTGTTCAGTTTTAATTTTTTATTCAAAGAGAGCTCTGATCATGGAAGAGGGACACTGTTGGCAGGAGATGAGGATCCAGGCCAAATGGAAATAAATCCTGCACATTATTCATTCTAATCACTTACAACTAAATCTACAGCTGACTCATTTAATCATGGGTTCAGGGTCTATGGAAAACCCAGTACAGAACTCTCCCCCTAAAGGTTATATCCTATATTCAAACTACGCCAGCCCTTTCTCTAAAAAAAAAAAAAAAAAAAAAAAAAAAGACTGATAACAAACATTTATCTAGCACTAGGTATGCAACTGACATGCTTCCAAAGGCTTTAGATGTATTTAGTAATTTAACCCTCCCAGTAAACTTATGAAGGAGAGACAAAACTGTTTCTATTTTAGAGTGCGAAACTGAGGCACAAAAAGTTTCAATGCTTTGCACAAGATCACACAGCTGGGACATGATAGAAACAGATTCTGCACTTAGGAATTCTAATTTTAGAATGTCCATGAGGCACCATGTTTCTATACAGCCATTCTAAATCAATTAAACTGTTATTTGAAAACCAGAGTGTGAATAGCATTCTATGTAAAATGTATGGTTTCAAAGTTGGCACATAATAGAAAAGATGACAGAAAAAGCAGAGTGGCTGTGACAGGAGCTGGGATGAGTTTGGCTGGTCCTGTTGAAAACAAATTAGAGACCACATCGGTCATGCAAATCAAAACCCAAAACACATTCTTACAACAGAGGCTCTTAGCCAAGACAGCATTAACTAACTGAACTTTTTCTTTTCCTTCTTTACTCTGAAAGGGCAAGAAACAGTTGAATAGTCCAAAGGAAGAACGTATACAGACTATGGGCACATAGAAAAAGAGGTCTAGATAAGCAAGAAGTTGTTAGTATGAATATGAAGCATGAGAGGAGCTCAATTTAGAATGGGTTTAAACTTAGGTTTAAGTTTAAGATGGTTTACTCTATCAAGAAGTGCAGTGAGGAAAAGTCACTTCTTCCTAGGCGTGATGCCTGTAATTCAGCGAGCTGCCATTGCATGGTTAGAAAATTTGCTACGATAGTAGTCAGTATTAAACTGCTCCCAAACACAGATATCAAAGAAAGCCAAAAGGTTAGTGCAGTCACAGTGTAACTACAATTTCTCAATAAAATAACCCTGTCCTGGTGAGGCACGTTGGCTCATGCCTGTAATCTCAACACTTTGGAAGGCTAAGGTGTTTGAGATCAACCTGATCAACATAGTGACACCTCTAAAAAAAAAAAAAAAAACAAAAATTTTTTTTAATCAGCTGAGACTGTGGCACACACCTGTGGTCCCAGCTACTCAGGAGGCTGAGGCGAAAGGATTGCTTGAGCCCAGGAGTTTGAGGCTACAGTGAGCTACAATCATGCCACTGCACTCCAGCTTGGGTGACAGAATGAGACTGTTGAAAAAATAATAAAATAACCCTCTCCTATGAAGCAGTCATAGAAGATAATTTAATGCTTTTGTGAAGACAATGGATATGATAAGCACGAACTTAAAAACTTAGTTTATCCGAGGGCTATGTGGGAGCCTCTCTCATACTCACTTTGTATTGATTGATTGCCACTTTATCTTTGGTGGTAAATATTCTTGTATCTGTTTCCTAGAAACAGAGATTCCAGGAAGGTTTTACTGACATGGCTAGTACTTTCATCTGCAACATTTACTTTCACACACACACACACACACACACACACACACACACACACCCCTCAAGGTGAGTTCCAGCAGCAAGGTCATAAGCATTAGGCTTTCTACTTTTCAGGTCTCTGCTACATCTGTTCTTGTCCTTTTGCACCTTTACTGACAACTTCCATTCCCTAAATGATGAACTCCTCTCTGCAGGCAGAGGATTTACATTTTAGATCCAGCCATTACTAAGTTCCTATCTGGTTTTGGTCACTTGATAGCTTTGGTAATATAGAAAATGGAAAATTTTCTCATCGCCTGTGAGCTTTATTTTCCTCATCTGTAAAATAAAACTGGTGGTTCCTACTTCACGGCGTTATTAGATGCAGATAAAATTTCTGGTCTATCATAAATGTTTAAATGATCAGTTTATTTCATCTATTTCTTCCTTTCTTAGTTCCAGGGACTGGACAATGATGGATATTAATAAGTATTGATTAAATGTACGTATGAATGAAAAAAAAATTAGGAAGTGTTTTCTGTGGGTAACAATGGTTCTGAGCTTAACACGGTAAAAATACCCTCTGAGTACACTAGCTAAATAAATTCTGGTCTTTTACTTTCCTAAGTACCTTTCTCTGTCTTTTTACAAAGTATAAACCTGAATCTTTTGTTCATGTCATTAAAATAAGACGTCTGACTCTAGAGATACGTGGAATCAAACAATTTCATAAGCTGTGTAGTACTTATAGTTAGAGGAATAATAAACGAAAATTCAGAATGGAGCCATGCAGTTGAATCGAATCAAACGGTAAGGCAGAGTGAGTTGTAAAGTTCCTTGAATAGACAGAAGAATAAGATACTGATAGAGCTCATGCTCAGGATTGTGGGCAGTCTGCCCTGTTTAAGTTTTAGAGTCCCTGTCACAGTGACCATTAAAAAGCATGCAAATAAATTTTAAACAAGACCGTATCTCTATTTCTTCTGTAACTTTAACTAGTTAAGAAGATAACCTCAAAACCATCCAGATAATATAATTGTCTTATTAGCAAATAAGAATCTTTTATTCTTGAGAAAAGTTGGAAATAAATGTAGACATGTTTAAGAAAATTATGGTACTAATGTTTTATATTAAGTACATGCTTGATATTTTAAGAATTTGTAACATCAAAAAGAATTTTGCCTTTGAGAGTAACATATCAGCTTTATGATTCCATTGTGAAATGTATAACTGAGTAATTGATTTGGACGTGATTTGAGGTTGAAATACACACACACACACACACACACACACACACACACATATATATTCATTGTGGAACTGCTTAATACAAATTTAAAATTTAAATAAGTTTCATAAGTTTATAGATTTGAAAGAATAATTTAGGTGCTCTAAAAGTTTTATTTGCTTGTTAGTTATTTGAAATTCTTAAAAAGAAAATTTTATGTTTTAATGCGCTAAGTTTATAAGGTAAGCTTAAAATACGGGAGTTTAAAACTTAAAGCTCAGCTAGGCTCAGTGGTTCACGCCTGTAATCCCAACACTATGGGAGGCTGACGCAGCCGAAACACTTGAGGTCAGGAGTTTGAGACCAGCCTGGCCACAATGGTGAAACCCCATCTCCACTAAAAATACAACAAATTAGCCAGGCGTGGTGGTGGGCACCTGTAATCCCAGCTACTCAGGAGACTGAGGCAGGAGAATGCCATGAACCCAGGAGGTAGAGCTTGCAGTGAGCCAAGATCACACGACTGCACTCCAGTCTGGGCAACAGTGCAAGACTCCGTCTCAAAAAAAAAAAAAAATTACCTGGGCATGGTGGCAGGCCCCTGTAATCCCAGCTACTCTGGAGGCTGAGGCACAAGAACTGTTTGAACCTGGGAGGCTGAGGTTGCAGTGAGTCGAGATCGTGCCACTGCACTCCAGCCTGGGCGAGAGAGCAAGACTCAGTCTCAAAAAAATAGGCCAGGCACAGTGGCTCACGCCTGTAATCCCAGCACTTTGGGAGGCCAAGGTGGGTGGATCACCTGAGATCAGGACTTCGAAATCAGCCTGGCCAACATGGTGAAACCCCATCTCTACTAAAAATACAAAAATTAGCCAGGCGTGGTCGTGGGCGCCTGTAATCCCAGCTACTCGGGAGGTTGAGGCAGGAGAATCCCTTGAACCTGGGAGAATGGGGTTGCAGCAAGCCAAGATCACACCATTGCACTCCAGCCTAAGTGACAAGAGCAAAACTCCGTCTCAAAAATAAAATAAAACTTAAAGCTTTAAATTGGACAGCATATTAGTTGAAGTTCCTTTAAAACTGAGGGACATTTTTGTTAATTTTATAAGTACAAGAAGAGATTTGTAAGTATAACTTAAAATAAGAAAAAATAGATTGTTGTATTGACTTCAATAAACCAAATATTCATATTTAAAATTAAACAACATGCGGATAATATTTTCTGTTAATTAATGTTTTACTGGGAAACCCCAAATCTTATCTTCACAGCTCACCATACCTGATATATATATTTTGGTTAATCTCTTAGACTAGACTAAGAATTTGAATGGCAGCTACTAGAGGGGCCAGACTAAGGGGTTCTAAGCCATCACAGAAATGAATTAGAAAAATGATTCCCGGTAACATAGGTGTCCACAAGGAACTCTATCCATAATGGACAAAAACTGTCAGTGTAGTTTCCTCCCTCAGAACCATGTGATGCCCCTCAGAGAGGGACTAAAGGAAGATAAGGAAGGAGAAAAGAAGAAAGGGGGAAGAAAAGGAAAAGAGCAACATAAAGCAACAACAACAGAAAAAGAAAACAAACAGAAACAAAACAAAACCCACCAACGCTGAACTGGAATTCGCCAGTTGGGTAAGTTGAGCAGAAACCAAAGCATGAATAAGAATGCCATTCCAGCAAGACTGAAGGTTGATCCTAAGAGCTAAATGTGGAGCCATTTCATATGCATTGCAAAAAAAGAGAACAGTAATTACAGAAAAGCAGCAAGCATGTAATCTACATAAAAGTATTTGGGAGCTATTTTGTTTCTTTACACATGCCAGTTGCTTCTGTTTATTGTAAGTTGACAACGACCACCTGTAATCTGTTGTGACTGCCAAAATGTGGTCACATAAAGGTAATTCCAAATAAATTACAGCATTGTATTATATTAATACATTTAAATAAATGTCTTATTTTGACTATATAGAATGGAGTATACACTTTATGAATAGACACTTAGCTTCTCTCTAACAAATGTTAAACCAAAAAATAAACAACATTGGTTTGAATGGTGTGCTGATTTATGGCCTACTGGGTTGCACACATTGGTAAGGAAACTGAGGGTAGCTGTAATTCTACAGACTTAACCTATACTTGGGTCAAATTTCCATAGCCTTGTGGAGCACTAGCAATTTTCAATACACATTCTTACTTAAATGGTATGCTTTGATTTATAAATCTAATGGAAAGAAACTGAAACGCGTTTCCAATCCCAGAGTCTGTTATCTAAATTGTAGGAGGAGAGCCAATAGGCATACTGAGAACCCCATGGGACTTGCTACCATGGCATCTCCAGGGTCATGGTTAGCGCCATTTCTGTGTTACAACTGAATGATTCAATGGTATGATTTCTGCAGGTATATCAAAATGAATCTTATGGCTTATTAAAACTGAATCATTAAGGAATAAGTACAGTTGCAAATAACAGAAAATATAATAACAGTGCTTTAAAATAGAAGAGATTATTTGTCTTTACAATCTAAAATCTGGAGTTAGGTAGTACAAGGCCAGTGCAACATCTCAATAATTCAAGCTCTCTCTGTCATCCTGCTCTGCCATCCTTAGCATGCTCACAGTATCGTCATAATTGTAGTCCTATTGTTGCAAGACAGATACTTCAGCTCCGTCTTTGTATTCCATGGGGCAGAAATATAGAGAACACAAGGAAAAAAGTCACACAATTACCTATAATCCAAGCTTCAAAGTATCCAAAAAATTGTCTCTGTAGCAGGCACATGTAAAAAGACAGTAAGTGAAAATGGAAATTGAGTACACACCACCCAAAGATATTTTACCAACGTTAGGACAACACAGAACACTACTACCATAGTCATCTAGAGCATTTGTAAGCTGCCATTTAAAATGATGTCACAGCAAAAGACATGATCAACAAAATAAACAGACAATCTACAGGATAGGAAAAAAATATTTTCACTATGCACCCGACAAAAGGGTAATATCCAGAATCTACAAGGAAGTCAAACAGCTCAACAAGAAAACAACAAACAACCCCATTAAAAAGTGGGCAAAGGGCATGAACAGACATTCTTCAAGAAGACATATAAGCAGCCAACAAACATATGAAAAAATGCTCAATGTCACTAATCAGAAATGCAAATTAAGAATACAGAGAGATACCATCTTGTACCTGTCAGGATGGCTATTATTAAAAAGTCAACAAATGACAGACGTTGATAATGCAGAGAAAAGGGAACGTTTATACACTGTTGGTGAGAATGTAAATTATTAAAACCTTTATGAAAAACGGTGTGAAGATTTCTCAAAGAACTAAAAATAGAACTACTATTCTATTGAGCAATTCTACTACTGGATATATATCCAAAGGGGAAAAATCATTCGATCAGAAAGATAACTGCACTAGTATGTTTATTGCAACACCATTCACAATAGCAAAAATATGGAATCAACCTAAGTGTCCATCAATGGAGGATTGCATAAAGAAAATATGGTGTATATATACCATGGAATACTACTCGGCCATAAAAAAGAATAAAATCATGTCTTTTGCAGCAACATGGATGGAACTAGAGGCAATTATCCTAACTGAAAAAACTCAGAAAAAGAAAGTCAGATACCTCATGATCTCACTTAAGTGGGAGATAGAAAATAGGTACACATATACATACAGGGTAGAATAATAGACATCAGAGACTTCAGAAGATTGGAGGAGAGTGAAGGTTAAAAAATTACCTGTTGAGTACACTGTTCACTGTTTGGGTGATGGGTACATTAAAAACCCAGAATTTACCACTACACAATGTATACACGTAAGAAATCTGTACTTCTATCCACTAATATTAAAAAGTGGTGCCAGTGAAGACTGTATAATGGGAAAGTCCCATGACTGAATGTAAGAGAGCTTGCTCATACACAAATATTGCAACTTGTAAAATACATATAAACATGGAGACTCAGGTTGGAAAAGAATAATTAGAAATGAAATTATTACTATGTTCAGTTAGTGAGATTATAGATAATACTTATTTTAAAAACAAATTATTCTAGTCATAATATTGTTTTACAAACACAAAGAGATTTTAAAATGTTTTTACTTAAGAAAACCCATCTTCATAGACAACAAGGCACTCCTGCTTTGTTTTTATTTAGGTTCATTAATTCTTTATTTTTTGTTTTTATTTAATTTTTGTGGGTACATCGTAAGTGTATATATTTATGGGGTACATGAGATGTTTTGATATAGGCATTCAACATGAAATAAGCACATAATAGAGAATGGGGTAACTATCTCCTCAAACATTTACCCTCTGAGTTGCAAACATTCCAAATATAATCTTTAAGTTATTTCAAAATGTACAATTAAGTTATTGTTGACTATAGTCATTCTATTGTGCCACCAAATAGTACGTCTTACTCATTCTTTCCAACTATTTACTTTTGTACCCATTAATCATCCCCACCTCTCCCACCCCAAGCTCCCTATTCCCCTTCCCAGTCTTTGGCAACCATCTTTTTACTCTTTATGCCCATGAGTTTAATTGTTTAATTTTTACATTTGTAGATCCCACAAGTAAGTGAGAACATGTGATATTTGTCCTTCTGTGCTGGGTTTATGTCAAGTAACACAATCATCTCCAGTTCTATGCATGTTTTTTCAAATTACTGGATCTCATTCTTTTTTTATGGCTGAATAGTACTCCACTGTGTATATGTGTCACATTTTCTTTATCCATTCATCTGTTGGTGGACACTGAGGTTGCTTCCAAATCATACCTATTGTAAACAGTGCTGCAACAAACATACGAGTACAAGGTATCCCTTTAATATACTGATTTCCTTTCTTTTGGGCATATACCTAGCAGTGAGATTACTGGGTTCTATGGTAGCTAAATTTTCAGTCTTTTGAGGAACCTCCAAATTATTCTCCATAGTGGTTGCACTAATTTACATTCCCACCAACAGTGTATAAGTGTTCCCCTTTCTTCATATCCTCGCCAGCATTTGTCTTTTGGATATAAGCCACTTTAATTGGGGTGAGATGATATCTCATTGTAGTTTTGATTTGTATTTCTCTGATAATCAATGACATTGATCATCTTTTCATATGCTGTCATTTGTCTTCTTTTGAGAAACATCTATTCAAATATTTTGCTCATTTTTTAAATCAAATTATTAGGTTTCATTTATTTGAGCTCCTTATGTATTTTGGTTATTAATCATGTGCTAGATGAGTAGTTTGCAAATATTTTCTCCCATTCTGTGGGTTGTCTCTTTATTTTGTTGACTGTATCCTTTGTTGTACAGAAGCTTTTTAACTTGATGTGATCCCCTTTATCCATTTTTGCTTTGGTTGCCTGTGTTTCTGGGGTATTGCTTGCTTAAGAAATCTTTGCCCAGATCAATGTCCTGGAGATTTTCCCAGTGTTTTCTTGTAATAGTTTCATAGATTGAGATGTTAAATTTATGACTTTAATCAATTCTGATTTGATTTTTGTATATGGCAAGAGATAGGGGTTTAGTTTCCTTCTTCTGAATATGGATATCCAGTTTTCCCGGCACAATTTATTGAAGACACTATCTTTTTTCCAGTGTATATTCTTGGCACCTTTGTCAAAAATGAGTTCACTGTAGGTGTGCGGATTTATTTCTAGGATATCTATTCTTTCTATTGGTCTTTGTGTCTGTTTTTATGCCAGTACCACACTGTTTTGGTTACTACAGCTCTGTAGTACAATTTGAAGGTAGGTAATGTGATTCCACCAGCTTTTTCAGTTTTTGTTTTGTTTTGTTTTGCTTAGGATAGTTTTGGCTATTCTGGGTCTTTGTGGCTCCATGAAAATGTTAAGATTGGGCCAGGCACAGTGGCTCAAGCCTGTAATCCCAGTACTTTGGGAGGCCAAGGCAGGCAGATGACCTGAGGTCAGGAGTTCGAGACCAGCCTGGCCAACATGGCAAAACCCTGTCTTTATTGAAAATACAAAAATTAGCTGGGCATGGTGGCAGACACCTGTAAACCCAGCTACTCAGGAGGCTGAAGCAGGAGAATCACTTGAACCCAGGAGGCAGAGATTGCAGTAAGCCAAGATTGTGCCACTGCATTCCAGCATGGGTGACACAGCGAGACTCTAAAAAAAGAAAAAAGAAAAGATTTTTTGTATTTCTGTGAAGAATGTCATTGGTATTTTGATAGAGATTGCATTGAATGTATAGATTGCTTTGGGTAGCATGGACATTTTAACAATATTGATTCTTACAATTAATGAACATGGAATATTTTTCCATTTTTTGCTGTCCTGTTCAATTCCTTTCATCAGTGTTTTATAATTGTCATTATAGAGATCTTTTACTTATTTGGTTAAGGTTATTTGTAGGTATTCAATTTTATTTCTGGTGATTGTAAATGGGAGTACTTATTATTTTATTTCTTTTTCACATTGTTCACTCTTGACATATAGAATGCTACTGATTTTTGTATGTTGATTTTGTATCCTGAAACTTTACTGAGTTTATCAGATATAATAGTTTTCTTGTGGAGTCTTGAGGTTTTTCCAAATGTAAGATCATATCATCTGCAAACAAGGATAATTTGATTTCTTCCTTTCCAATCTGAATGCTTTTTATATCTTTCTCCTGTCTGATTGCTCTAGCTAGGACTTCTAGTATTATGTTGAATAACTCTTGATATGATGTATCACACTGATTAATTTGCATATGTTGAATCATCCTTGCATCCTAGAGATAAATCCCACTTGGTTATGAGGGATGATCTTTCTAATATATTGTTGAATTTAGATTGCTAGTATTTTGTTGAGGATTTTTACATCAATATTTATCAGAGATGTTGGCCCCCCTTTTTGTTTTTCTTTCTTTCTTTTGATGTGTTTTTGTCTGGTTTTGGTATCAGCATAATACTGGTCTCATAGAATGAGTTTTTAAGTATTCCCTCCTCCTCTTTTATTCACAAGAATTTGAGTAGGATTGGTATTATTTCTTCTTTAAATGTTTGCTACAATTCAGCAGTGAAGCCATTGGGTCCCAGACTTTTCTTTACAGGGAGACTTTTTATTATGACTTTGAACTCATAACTTGTTATTGGTCTATTTGGGTTTTGGATTTCTTCCTGGTTCAATCTCAGTAGGTTGTATGTATCTAGGAATTTGTTCATTTCTTCCAGATTTTCCAATTTATTGGCATATCATTGTTTATAGTAGCCACCAATGAGCCTTTTAATTTCTATGATATCAGTTGTAATATCTTGTTTTTAGTTTCTGATTTTATTTGGATCTTCTTTTTTTTTTCTTTTTTGAGACAGAGTTTTGCTCTGTTGCTCAGGCTGAGTGCAGTGGTGTAATCTCGGCTCACTGCAACCTTCGCCTCCCGGGTTAAAGTGATTCTCCTGCCTCAGCTCCCTGAGTAGCTGGGATTACAGGCGCGCACTACCATGCCTGGCTGATTTTTGTATTTTCAGTAGAGACACGGTTTCACCATGTTGGTCAGGCTGGTCTCAAACTCCTGACCTCATGATCCACCCACCTTGGCTTCCCAAAATGCTGGGATTACAAGTGTGAGCCACCATGCCTGGCCCTCTTTTTCTCTTGGTCTGACTAATGGTTTGCCAATTTTGCTTACTTTTTCGAACAACCAACTTTGGTTTCATTGAATCCTTTTATTCATATTTTTAAATTTCAAATTTATTTATGCTCTGATCTTTATTATTTCTTTTCTTCTACTAATTTTGCATTTGGTTTACTTTTAGCTTTTCTAGTTCTTAAAGATGCATCATTAGATTGTTTATTTTTCTCTTTTAGTACTGCTTTTGCTGTATCCCATAGGTTTTGGTATGTCGTATTTCCACTATCATTTGTTTCAAAGAAATGTTCAAGTTCCTTCCCAATTTCTTTATTGATCCATGGGTAATTCAGAAGAATGTTGTTTAATTTCCATGTATTTGTATAGTTTACAAAATTCCTCTTGTTTTTAATTTCTGTTCTATTCCATTATGGTCAGAGAAGATGATTGATATTATTTCAATTGTTTTGAATGTTTTAAGACTTGTTTTGTAACCTAATGTATAATCTATCCTAGAGAATAATTCATGTGCTGAGAAGAATGTGTATTCTGCAACCATTGAATAAAACCTTCTATAAATATTTATTAGATATATTTAGTCTATAGTGCAGATTAAGTCTGATGTTTCTTTGTTGATTTTCTATCTGGAAGATCACTCCAATGCTGAAAGTGGGGTGTTGAAGTTTCCAGCTATTATTGTATCAGCGCCTATCTCTCTCTTTACCTCTGATAAGGTTTGCTTTATATATCTGGGTGCTCCAGTGTTGGGCTTATATATATTTAAAATTATTATATTATCTTGCTGAATTGACCCCTTTATCATTATAGTTTACTTTCTTTGTTTTTTCTTATAAATTTGGTCTTTAAATCTATTTTTTCTGATATAAGTATAGCAATTTCTGCTCTATTTTGATTTCCATTGGCATGGGATGTCTTTTTTCATATCTTTATTTTCAGCCTATGTGTGTCTTTATAGGTTTAGTGTGTTTCTTGTAGGTAACAGATTAGTGAGTCTTGTTTTTTCATCCATTCAGCCAGTCTATGTCTTTTGATTAAACAGTTTGGTCCATTTACATGTAATGTTATAAGTGATCAGTAAGGGCATACTCCTGCCATTTTATTTGTTTTTTGGTTGTTTTGTGGACTTCTCTTCCTTATTTCCTTCCAGTCTTCCTCTAATGAAAGTGATTGTTTTTAGTGATATGATTTAGTTTCTTGTTTTTTATTTTTTGTGTCTCCCTAGTAAGTTTTGGCTTAAGGTTACCATGAGACTTGCAAATACTATTTCATATGCCATCATTTTAACCTTTCAACAACTTACCACTGTTTGCATAAACAAACAAACAAGGAAAAAGCAAATTCATAAAAACTATATGGCTTAATTTTGTCCTCTAGCTTTTAAACTTCTTGTTTACTGACTTTTTCAATATTCAGGATGTCTTGAAATGTTGTTGTAGTTATTATTTTTTATTGGTTCATCATTTAGTCTTTCTACTTAGCACAATAGTAGTTTACACACCACAGTTGCAATGTTATAATATTCTGTGTTTTTCTGTATACTTACTATTACCATTGAGTTTTATACCTTCAGGTGATTACTTATTTCTCATTGATGTCCTTTTCTTTCTGATTGAAACACTCCCTTTAGCATTTCTTGTAGGACAGGTCTGGTGTTGATGAAATCCCTCAGCTTTTGTTTATTTGGAAAAGTCTTTATTTCTTCTTTATGTTTGAAGGATATTTTCTGCAGATATAGTATTCTATGGAAAAAGTTTTTAATTTTCCTTCAGCATTTTAAATATGCCATGTTACTCTCTGCTGGCCTGTAAGGTTTTTCATGAAAATTCTGCTGCCAGAGGTATTAGAGTTCCATTTTATGTTATTTGCTTCTTTTCTCTTTCTGCTTTTAGAATCCTTTATCCTTGATCTTTGGGAGTTTGAATATTAAATGCCTTGAGGTGGTCTTCTTTGGGTTAAATCTGCTTGGTTTTCTATAATCTTCTTTTCCTTGCATATTAGTATCTTTCTCAAGGTTGGGGAAGTTCTTTGTCATTATACCTTTCAATAAACTTTCTCCTCTTATCTCTTTTTCTACCTTCTCTTTAAGGTCAATAACTCTTAGATTTGCCTATTTTCTAGATTCTGTAGGTGTACTTTATTGTTTTTTATTATTTTTATTTTGTCTCCTCTGATCACATATTTTCAAATAGCCTTTGAGCTCACTAATTCTTTCTTCTGCTTAATCATTTTTGCTATTAAAGGACTCTGATGCATTCTGCAGTATTTCAGTTGCATTTTTCATCTCCATAATCTATTTGATTCCTTTTAATTACATCAATCTCCTTGTTAAATTTATCTGATAAAATTCTGAATTCTTTCTCGTTGTTATCTTGAATATCTTTGAGTTTCCTCAACACAGCTATTTTGAATTCTCTTTCTGAAAGGTCACATACCTCTGTTTCTCCAGTATTGGTCCTCTGTGCCTTATTTAGTTCATTTGGTGAGGTCATGTTTTCCTGGATGGTGTTGATACTAATAGATGTTCTTCTGTGTCTGGTCATTAAAGAGTTAGATATTTATTGTAGTCTTCACTGTCTAGGCTTATTCATAGCCCTCCTTCTTAGGAAGGCTTTCCAGGTATTTGGAAGGACTTGGCTGTTGTGATATAAGCTGCCTCTACCTTAGGGGGCACCACAAGCCCAGTAATGCTGTGGTTCTTGAAGACTCATAGAGGTACCACTTTGATGGTCTTGGCCAAGATCCAGGAGAATTCTCTGGATCACCAGGAAGACTCTTGTTCTCTTCCCTTACTATCTTCCGAACAAACAGAGTCTACTGCCTCTGTTCTGAGCCACCTAAAGCTGGGGGTGGAGTAACATAAGCATCCCTGTTGCCACCACCACTATGACTCTGCTGGGTCAGACCTGAATTCAGCAGAGTACTAGGTCTCACGCAAGGCCTGCGGTCACCAGTCCCTGGCTACTGCCTGTTTGCTCAAGGCCCTGGGGCTCTATAATCAGCAGGTGGTAAAACCAGCCAGGTCTGTTTCTTTCCCTTCAGGATGGTGAGGTCCCCCAGGTCCCAGGTGGATCTAGAGGTGCTATTTGGGAGTCAGAGACTAGAATCAAAACCCTTAGATGTCTACTTGTTCTATTGTATTGCAGCTGATCTGGCATTCAAACCACAAGAGGTAGTCCTTCCCCCTCTTACCTCCCCTTT
Organism: Macaca thibetana thibetana; assembly: GCF_024542745.1. Classification (NCBI taxonomy): domain Eukaryota; kingdom Metazoa; phylum Chordata; class Mammalia; order Primates; family Cercopithecidae; genus Macaca; species Macaca thibetana. Next base: position 21,357,555 of record NC_065579.1, on the reverse strand, counting down.
GGAAAGGCAGAGGAGCCTCATCCCATAGCCACCACCATCCAGGCTGCAAAGAGTACTGCCAGACTGACAGTCAATGTTCCCTTAACACCCAAGGGCTCTTAAGTCCACTTGCAGTGAATGCTGCCTGGCCTAGGACTCATCCTTCAGGGCAGTGGGCTTTCCTCTAGCCTAGGACAGTTCCAGGAATGCTGTCCAAGAGTCAGTTCTTAGAATCAGGGACCCCAACAACCCCCTTGGTGCTCTGCCCCGCTGTGGTTGTGGTGATACCTAAGGTGCAAGACAAAGTCGCCTTTACTTTTCCCTACTCTTTTCTCAAACAGAAGGAGTTTTGCCCCATAGCCATCTCAGCTGAGATGGAGCTAAGTCTCACTTGAAGCCAACTAGGTCGCAGAAGCTCACCCAAGGTCCTCAATGCAGTACCTGGGAATCGCTGGTAATATTGTGGGCCCGAGGACTCTTCATTTAGCAGATAATGAATACTGGCAGAACTGGGTTTTTTCCTTCAAGGCAGTGGGTTCCTTTCTGGCCCAGGGTATATCTAGAAATGTCTGACAGCAGGGCCTGGAACAGGGGCCTCATGTCTGACTAATGCTCTACCTTGCTGTGGTTGAGTTGGTATTCAAGATGTAAGAAAAAGTCCTCCTGCTCTTCCCTCTCCACTCTCCAAGCAGAAGGAAGGGGTCTTTTTTGGAAATGTGAGCTATGTAACCTGCAGTTAGGGGAGGAGTGATGCCACACTCCCTTGGCTGTCCCAGCTGGTGTTTCAGTATGTTGTGTGCCCCCTCAGTCCGCTGTCTCTGGGCATAGTTCAGCACTAGTACTCACCTAAGGGTCTCAGTCTTTATGGCCTAGACTGCCTTTCAAGTTTACATGGAGACAGAGAGTGCTGTAGCCCTCAGTGGTGAGATTTGCAGGCACTCAAGTTCAGACCACCAGGACCAGCAGTTCCCCTCTGGATAGGGCTGGTTTAAACGCTCCCTCCATGGGTGAGTGTCAGCTGAATTTGGTCCAGTTTTCACTTCTGGACAGCACTGAATTGTTGTGTTCCCTCCACCCCCAATGCCCAGTTGTCTCCACACAACTCTGCTGCTGCTGGGTGGAGAAGGAGTAGCATCAGCTATTCAAGACTATCTCTTCACTTGATGTTTCATTCTCATTAAGGTGTTTTTTCTGCGTAAATAGTTGTTAGCTTGGTGTCCTTGTTGCGGGATGGTGGGGTGAAAATTGGCGGAGCTTTCTGTTCTGCCATCTTGCTCCACCTCCTCTACACTCCTGCTTTGAAAAGCATTATTTTGGTGAGAAAAATAGCCCTTAAAAGAATTTGATGGAAAATGTTAGTCAAATAAAAGGTGACACAACAACAAGAGCAAAAGAGTTTCAGAGAACATGTGGCGTATTGTGTCAGGTGGATCCTTTCAAGTTCTTCTGAAAAATTTCTTGGATACTTTGTGATTCTGGCTTCTCTGAGAAGATCAACTGCCTGGAAGAATTGTATAAAGATGGAGACTGATGTGCAGGCAAAAGATGAGAGGGTGAACGTGGAAAGAAAAGATGTCAGGCTTTAAATCCTTCTGGAAGAGGTTAGCTTGGGACAGAACATTGCCTGAAGAGCAATGACAAAGCAGTTATCATTTTGAGTAGAATTGAAGAAATGTTTCCTAGGCCATCCCAAATGATAAATAGTGTTAGATTGAGTGACCATTGGCTTAGTAGCCACTGGGTTTAGCATGAGGTATGGGCTTTCTTGCAATTAGTCTCAGATTAGAACATTGTTTCCTGAGTGGACAAAGGGAGCCCAAATGGGTCCATGAATGGAAAACTTCTTTATTGACAAGAAAACATGTGTAAACTTGTGATTATTGCAGGTTGGCTCAAAAGCTAATGTGAGCTGTGACTGCCTTTTTGTGTTGCATGGGAGAATGGAACATATGGAAGACAGACAAAGGAATGACTCAGATTAGTGTCTAATAAATGTCAAATTCATTAGCCATCTGAGTAAGAAATAGACTTATTCGTGTAGAAAAATTGATATGCTTGAGTAACAGGAATTTAGCCTATTTTTTGTTTACATACTAGTTAAATACATTTCTTAATACATGGCGAAAATAGTGGTGAATTAACATTGATTTGTAGAAAAGACATCTGAATTATGATAGAGACTGGATGAAGTTTGGTATTGGCGGCATCAAGTCAAGAATGTTGAACCATGTATTTCCTGGTTCTTTGCTGTCACTCCCTGTCTTCATTCCACTCAACAAAGTAAAGCATGCGTCACTTCAGGAAAGCAGTGTCTCGCCTATTTGAATGAGTTCTTTCCATGTTTTTCCTTTCAATTCCTTTAAATTGTTCTGATAGGCACCCATTCGCTTTGGTCCCAACTTCAGAGATAAGTAAGATTGAGCCTTCAGTGGGCCTCCCATATAAAGTTATCATTATTCTGAATGATGAATATAAAAGTACTTGCAAAATGAGAGCAACAAAAGTAGAAAGACTGTAGGATGCACCATGATCCTCTGCAGAAAAAGGGAACAGAAGGCATTATAGGGAGGTGCTAGTAAGTCAGTACTTACTATGGGATTCAAACGCTGATCCACATTATGCTTTAACTATACCAGTATCAGAATTCAACCTTCACAAAGTTTAAGAAGTGAAAGAAACTTGGTTAAATGAAAGGAAAGTGTGATCACAGAGGATTAAAATAATAAGAAAAATACATGACTAAATACTCAGTGAAAATTTGGCCAACTTACAGAATTTTGGAAGTAAAATTTTTGAAAATGATAAAGTCTAAACCTTTAATTCATGGATGAAGAGATTACAAGTCTTGTACAAGGATGGTGGTAATGCCAAGACTAGAATGCAGGTCACTAGCTTTATGGGTCACTTTCTTTTCTGTTGCACCAGGGTCATTTGGATGCTGTGACTGTTGCGGGCATCAATGATGACCACAAAGCTTGGCTGGTCAGATGGCCCACAGTGCTTCCTACTGCTTGCCTTCAGGAGTTGACACCATATCCCTCAGAAATGGAGAGGTCTCTTCCAATTAAACTTTACTGACAAAAATAGGTAGTTTTCCATAGTTTGCTGATTTGATTCTTTTGGAATATTGCATTGAAATAGCATTTCTCTTGACTATGGAGTTTGGGGCCTGTTCTGAAGTTCTGCATTGGAGACAAATGTCTCCTTCACCTCCCCCTAGTTCCAGCCTTGGTCTTACTATTCTTTGGTTAGGAGGAGAAATCTTCTACCTTGCATCTGGTAAGGTATAGGAACTTAACTAGCCACACAAAATTTACATTACTTTCCTCATGTTTTTCTTGGAAAATTTCCTGCATGCTTTGTTATGATTTCATTTGCTATGTTTAATTCTTAAGACTCCATAATGACTATATACTTTTCATGAAAATATTGCCCATCTACTTGGACTTCATCAGGCCAAAGCTTTCAAAAACAGTTGCAAATAGAGTAAAAGCTAACACACTTTAAGGAAACACAGGAGGGATACTGGAGCTGGCCAGAAAGGAAAGATGGAAGGAAGGTTTCCTTTAAGCTACCATGAGAAGATCCAACTACCACATATTTGTCAATAAATTCAGTTAAGTATTTTGCAGGGTGTAATGATATAGAGAAAAACGACAAGGGGTGGGGATGAAGGAGAATCCTTTGGAATCAGATATATCTGAATCTTATACTGCCTTCCCCTTGAACAATTTAAAGAGGCCAACATCCATCAACGATTGTGATTTTTGCAGAATATGATATTTCATTCATTTCTTTGTTTAACAGATGTATTCTGGGTACATACTATGTGTTAGGCACAAATATAAGAGCTTAGAAATCAGCAGGAGGAAAAATATATTCCTACCTTCATGGGGTTTATATATAGTGGGGAAACAAACAATAAAAGTCAGGCATTTACACTGACTACTCCTTCTCTGGGAACCCATACCTCCAGATACCTCCATGGATACTGTATACTTTTTCAAGGCATCTAGCATCTACAGACTATATATATATTCATAATTCTGTATTTGTTTTATCTTTTCTAACTTTTATTTTAGGTTCAGGGGCACATGTGTAGGTTTGTTATACAGGTAATCTGCATGTCATAGGGGTTTGATGTGCAGATTATTTCTTCACCGAGGTAATATGCATAGTACTCAATAGGTATTCTTTCTGATTCTTGCCCTGTGGCTGGGAGGAGGGAGAGGATGTGTTTAGATGTATAGTCCACAGAATGCCCTAATGGATTGGATATAGGGTGTGAGAGAAAGAAGAGTGGACATTGATTCCAAGGTACTGTTTCAAGCAACTGAAAGGATGAAATTACAACAAACTGAAATGGGGAAGAGTCTGTGAGAGAGGTGTGTTTGACAGGGAAGATCAAGAGTTCAGTTTTGGATTTGTTAAGGTCGAAGTGTCGTCAGATAACCAAGTGGAAATGTTGAGTGAACAGCTGGAAATCCAATTACTATTAATAGTAACAATATCAATAACAGCAGAATTCTTGAGTGCCAAGTATATTTCTATGTAGTTTACATGCATTTATATTGTTTTATTATCTCTATTTTATAGATGAAATTCAAGAGGTTAAGTAACTTGGTCTGGTCAGTGGTTGACAAACTATATAGGTCTTGGACCAAATCCAGCCCATTGTCTGTTTTTTAAGCAAAGTTTTATGAGAACACAGCCACACTTGTTTGTTAGCATGTCTGTGGTTGCTTTCATGATGCAAAGGTGGAGTTCAGTAATTGTGAAAGAGACTGTGTGGCCCACAAAGTCAAGATATTTGCTACCAAGCCTTAACCGAAGAAGTTTGCCAATTCCCACCCTTGGTTATTCAGCCAGACAGTGACAGACTATGGATTCAAACCAGCCAGACTGACCTGAAAATGCACATAGCCTCGCCACTATGACCTACTTCCTCCCAATTACACGCACACCTGTTCTAACTTTTAAAATAAAATTGAATGTTAGTTTTCTTTCTCTAGAAGCCACTAAACCCATATTTTTGCTCTACATTCCAAGCCCTTCTTCTCATGGAGTAGAATAAACACATTTCCTGTGAATAATGGTTAGGGGCTTAGATCTCGGAGAAATTAAACATTGCTAGATATACCATGTGTTCTTTCTTTGAATAAAAGTAGCATGATGAAGGCTCTGGTGTAGAAGGGAGAAAGGGGGTATTGAATGAAACCAAAAGCAGAGAGGTGCCACACTGAAGTATATGGAAACCTCAGGGCCCTGCCTCAAAAGCGGGCTTGGCAATATGGAAAGTACCAGGTAATATAGACAGGGAAAGAAATGCTGCAAGGAGCACTGTTTTCCCGACTAAAAGTATGAGGGAGTTCACCAACACAGGTTGCTATTGGGGTGAAATTTGCTGAGGCTAGCTATCTGGCCATTCCACATCCAGAAAGTCCACAATCCTGTTCTTTAGTCATAATATAAGTAGGCTAATGTCTTGCCCATGTTTTCCATTATCAAAGGTCATCATTTTTGGTCACTCTGTGAAGGTTTCATTCCTGACACATGTCAGGATATTAGAAAGCATAAAAGAAGCCCCAAGGATATTGGGAAGTCTATAGTTGTGGAGGTAGTAGCTCCTGAAGTTTGGGTTCAAATCAAGAAGGCTAAGAATATTTTAAACTGATGCTGAGGTTGGAAAGTTGTCATATAAGAGGATTAAATGAAAAGAATAAAATATTTTTAACAAAGTGCTCATTAGAATGTTTGGAACATAGTTGGTGCTCAGTAAATGGTAGGGTAATAGAGACTGTAATGGGGAAAACTCTAAGTAAGACTTGCTACCTCTACACTGTGGAAGCGAGATGAGATTTACGGGCTCTGGATTTTAGAGAATCGTTGAAATGCTTCAACGGATAGATAAAAGATATTTGTAGCTATCACACTCATTTTGGAAATGCCAATGCATCTGCTAAAGAGATTGAAATTAATTTGTTGGCTTTCACCCGTAAGGCAGATAAACACTGCCCATGTTTACTCTATCCATTTACTCAGCAAACCCTTTGATCCATGAAGTTGCTCCACAGTGAAAGGATAAATTTCATTCCTGCCCTATGGAAACACAGAAGACTGTAGATGAGAGAATTCCCCAACAGCACAATCTGTCTATTATAGGGCTAAATTTTGGTAGCTATGATAGTGTCATTTTCTGAGCCAGGAGCAGAGCTTGTGTCCAAGGCTGCACTGTTAATGGCAGCATTAAAAAATTGTTGAGACTAGACAATTCTGGCTTTTACAGCGTCTACAGCACCTCAAGGCCAGTATTTCCTTTATGACTGTCATTACTACCGGACTGCAGACTTTGGAGCTTGGTTTGCAACTAGTGAACTGTTAGCAAGTAGAAAATTGATGATCAGTAGCATCAATGCCAAAAAGAGTGATTGGGTTATTAAGGCTTTTAGGGAGGATACAGTTATCAAGGCTCTATAGAGGCTACCAATGAGTAAATAAAACCTCTCTTGACCCCTTCTCCAATTGTAGTGAGTGATATCTTCTCTTCTGATATCATTTCTTTATTTCACATCTTATGGGAGTTTCCTCTTTCTGACCACCAGCTAAAGTGGAGGTAAATGGAAAGAATCTAATTAACACTCTTCTCAAATCCCACCTATAACAGCAAAAATGATGCTTTTCAAGCAGTCTTTGAAATTAAAAACAAATTTAATTCACTTTGAGAAGTATTTAGTAAGCATTTCCAATGCTTCTAGAATTTTATTGGACACTGTTGGGTACCAGGATTGTCTAAGACATAAAATGGTTGTGGTAAATATATAAGATACTTCCTTCTAAAGAAAAATTCAAGGTTAAACCCTCTTATATAGCCCAAAATGGTGAGAAAATGAGTAAGGGTTGTCAGTCTGTCTTCACCTGGGAATCCAGGTGATTGTATAATACAATTTGATTGTAACATTTCTGTTAGTGGTGAACAGATCTAGGGTATTAATTCTCAATTATCTGAAATTCTGGTTGTACCTCCATTATTGTAATTAGTGTTGTATTACCACTCTCCCCTGCTAGCCTGAGGAAAGAAAACCCAGTTATCATCTCTATTAACCCATGGTATAATGCCTGGTCCAAACAAGATGATTATTAAATGCTAATTTATTAAATAAAAAGACAAGTGAATAAAAGTATTAAAAATGAGGACTGATAAAATTACTTAAATAATATGGGCAAAAATTTGTGTTCTTCAGGTGCCCTCCCGAAGATATCTCCCAAAGATATACACATCCTAATCCCCAGGATCTGTGAATATGTTACCTTACATCGCAAAATGAATTTTGTAGGTGTGATTAAGTTAAAGATTTTGAAATGGGAACATTATTCTGGATTATCTAGGTGGGCCCAATGTAATCACAAAAGTTCTTGAAAGAGGGAGGCAAGAGATCAGAATTAGTAAGAAAGGTGACAGTGGAGGCAAGAGGTTGGAGCAAAGCAAGGAAGGGGCCATGAGCAAAAGATTGCAGGCAGTTGCTAGAAGCTGAAAAGGGCAAAGAAATAGCTTTTCCCTTAGAGCCTCCAGAAGGAACCAAACTAGCCAACACCCTGGTTTTAGTCCCCTAATATACATACAGAGGACTGGAAGACAGACCCTCTGGCCCAGAAGGCAGATTCATGGGGCAGAGAGGATTATTTCAGCTCTCGCACCTGATGGAATTTGCCCAGTAGATTTTTGAAATTGCTTGGCCCCTCCTTCTTTCCTTTCATTTTCTTCTTCTGGGGATGGGAATATATATACAACTGTTATCCTATGCCTGTTCCATCGCCTTATTTTGGAACAGATAATTAGAGTCTTGAGTGTCATAGATTCATAGGTGGAGAGAAATTTTGTGCCAGGATGGAATATATTCAGAGTCTCATTTATACTTAATTTAGGGAATTTGTATGATGAGATTTAAGACTTTTAAACTTGTGAGACTTAGATGAGATTTTGAACTTGAGTTGACTCTCTAGTGGATTAAGAGTTTTGGAGACCTGGGGATGGGATGACTTTATTTTGTGTGTGGAATGGACATGAATCATTGTCATAACAGCAATAGAAAACAAGTACAGTATATTATTAAAATATTTCCAAAAGACCTTTAATTTATTTGTTAGTTTGCTTCTTATTACTTTCAGTCACAACTGCTTGAAAGTGAATATGAATAATACAGGGAAAAAATTCCTTCCTTTTTCATCAAAGACAGAGAGATACTTCCATCTGTTAAAGAAGTCAGATCTTTATTCTGATATTTTTATTGAATGTAGCAGCATTGGGACATCCATACATAGGATTTGTTACTTTGGGTTAAGATACAATCACCAATGTACCATGGCCATGATTCCATGACACATTTTTTAATTTTCATCATTCAATCACATTTTTCCTTAGCCTACTGCTTTCTAGTCACTTGTACAGAGTAGTAGATTAACTTATATTTTGCTTGACTAATTATAATAAATCCTCATACCTGGATCATGTCTCAACATAAGGTCACTCTCAGGATATGTCAATGTTGTCAATATTATATTGAGAAACTTAAACCCAATAGATCTCTTGGTAACTAAGGGAAAAGTCCTGCATCTCAGTAATATCACCAGATGTTACTGATAAGCTAATAATTTATTAAACTTTCTTGTTTTGATATATTTATAAAAGTCTAAGTCAGTGTATAAATTAGTACTGCAAATTCCACACTCTGTATTCCAAAATTCTATTCACCATTTTGTTGTAAAGTATTGTTAAGTCACTTTTGTAACATATAGAAAAATATTTAGGGCCCTTCTGAGAGACATAAAAATTGCAAAAGCCTCATAATATTCAATTCTAAGACAGTAGGTCTTTTCTAGTTCCCTGAATTTGTGCAAGGTTTAATAAAATTTGCTGAATAGTGAATTATTGCTGTAAATAATTTGATGAGAGGAAAAATTTGAAATCAATCAATTTGTGTCAACTAGCTAAAACAACAAATTGATAACATTTTTTAAAAACCTACTTGTGGGCCGGGCGCAGTGACTCACGCCTGTAATCCCAGCACTTTGGGAGGCTGAGTCGGGCAGATCACAACGTCAGGATATCAAGACCATCCTGGCTAACACGGTGAAACCCCGTCTCTACTAAAAATACAAAAAACTAACCGGGCGCGGTGGCGGGCGCCTGTAGTCCCAGCTACTCAGGAGGCTGAGGCAGGAGAATAGCGTGAACCCCGGAGGCGGAGGTTGCAGTGAGCGGAGATCGCGCCACTGCACTCCAGCCTGGGCGACAGGGCGAGACTCCGTCTCAAAAAAAAAAAAAAAAAAAAAAAAGCAAAAAACAACCTACTTGTCCAAGAGTTGCAGGTTTGTGAAGACAATATACCTAATATACCTTTCATCGGCCAAGATAAAGGCCACTGTCTTCAGATTCTCACAGGCTTTAGAACCTCACATTCATTTCTGTATGGCTGGCTGGTGCACAAGAGCTCTCATGAGGCAATCACAGAGAAAAAGGAGAAGTGGAACATGTTTCCCAGCCACTGGGAATCTTATCAGTTTGCATAGAAGCAGAAAAGCATCCAAATTTTATTTTACTATTTGCTTTAAGAACAGTTCAGCTTTGAGAGAAAGCAGACTACCATCAAAAAGGGAGTTTTGTATTCCACTATACGTATTAAATGGTGATATTCCGAGGAAGAGAAGGAAAAAAAATTATTAGACACTCTCTTAGAGCATTTATTTTTCCTGTTTGGAATCCCAAACCCCTTGCAAGAACACATGAAAAAAGGAGGGAGAAGAGCTATGGCCATAGGATTCTTATCTATCTCATCCTCCTCGCTGGAACAGTCTGTGCTATTTAAATACCAGCTAGACACAGACCACTCCAAGATATGATCTCTAGCCACTCTACTGAACATTACACACAGTTGCTTACTGACAATGCTGCACAGATTTCTCAGACTTAGCAGGACCAAATCAGAAATTTTTTTCTTTTATTTTTCTACAAACCTACCCTGCCCTGGGGTTTGCCATCTTAGTTAATAGCATCTTCATCCATACAGTCACCAAAATCAGAAACCTTGACTTAGGGTCAGCTCCTCTTCCTCCCTTGCTCCTCAAATCTAATTCTCCACTAAGATTTGTTCATGCCACATGTGCAGTATGTCTTCAGTCCATGCTTTGTTCACCATTCCTTGTGCCTTTGCTAATTGCAAGCCCTGGAAAGTTGTCTTTTGAACTCTTTCACTATCACTGAAAGATTCTATTGACCTGTGCCACCTCGAGTCTACCTTTCATGCAGCCACCAAAACATATCTTTTATTTATAAGTTAGAATTTTGGAGGATGTAAATAAAATTCAAACACAGTCTCATTGCAATATATCTATATCTATACCTATGTCTATATTTAGATATCTATACAAACACACATACACACACAGATCTATAATAAAAAAATATCTCTTACATTTCCCCACTCTACTGTCATCCCCAGAAGTTGCTATTATTGATGTATTAGTGTCCTTTAGACTTTTTTCTATACATTCAAGTAAATATGTACTTCTACACATACTCATTGCTGTTTAAACATAAATGGAATTATATTTTGTGTCTTGATTTGTAACTTGGTATGTTAACAATGTCTTTGAGATTATTTCATATTAATAGATATTATATAATACAATCTAACACTTATTTAGCAATTATTTTATGCTACTTACTGTTCTAAGTGTTTGCTATGCATTATCTCACCCAGCTATCAGATAATCTCTATGTAGTGAGAACTATTATTGGTACTGTTACTTTACACATCAGAAAACAGACATTTAGAGGTTAATTGCTCCCTGAAAATCCATAATTAAGAAGCAGTAAAGGTGAAATTAAAACATAGACAATATGATTCTAGGACCCACATTTACTCATTTTATGGTAATACTTCAGTATTAAAACAAATGCATTCTTTTATTAAATGCTTCGGAAGTCACTTTTGATTGCATGTTTTGTGCCATGCTCTACGCTAAGAACTGAGGATAGAAGGCTAAAGAAACTATTCAAGGTCCCTGCTCTTGTGAAGTTTACATTCCAGCAGGATAATATTCATAATATGTGTGTTGTATTTTTAAAAATTTTTCTACTGAAGAATATTTGAATTTCTTAAAAACAACAACATAACAAATGTTATTGTACAGCATATGCATTTGTGTGCTCATGAGTGAGTATTTCTGCAGGACAAACTCCTAGAAGCAGAACTGTTCATGTGAAAAGTATACACATGTAAAATGTTGCTATGTCCTGCCAAATCATCAACTCAAAAAAGATATACCAGCATTTACTGCCATAAACAGTGTACAAAATGCCTGATTTTGTTCAGTTTTATCACTGTGTACTTGAGAAAATAAGCATTCTTTAATCATGCATCTTTAATCATAGGTAGGAGAACAATATACACACTCAGTAGGTCAAGTTACATAATTGTGTTGTTTAGATCATCAATATTCTTTTGAATTGTAAAAATTACAAAAAAATCCTTAACAATATTTTAAAAATAGTTATCTACAAATATCTACAAATATCTGTACAATTTAGAAGTTAATAACAAAATTCTGAATAAGAAACACATTCATATTTGGAAGTTTTAAAAACACATTTGTAAATAAATCATGGGTCAGAGGAAAAATCCTAATTTAAAATTTTAAAAAATATTTTTACATCTATGATAACAAATACACTATGTATGAAAATTTGTAGGATATAAGAAGAGTGAAGCTTCAATAAATGTATAGTGATAAAGTATTTATATTAGGAAAGAATAAATCCTCAAAATTAAAAAGCCAAGCACTCATCTTAAAAATTTAGAAATAATACCAGAAAAATTCAAGGAAAATAGTGAAAATATACACTAAATATGAAAGTAAAAGTCAATTAAAATGGAAAAATATAATAAGAAAAGTTAATAAAGCCAAAAGTTGGTTATTTGAGAAATCTCACAAATACACAACTGCTATAAAGACTAATAAAGATATATGTAAAAAATAAATAATATTATAGATGAAAATGAAAATGCAACTATAGATAAAATAGAAATTTAAAATATAATAAAATTATTTACCTAGGTTGCATAATATAAAATCCATTTAGATTTCTATATCCAGCAACAAACAAACAGAAAATATTAAAATGTATAATACAATAGTGTGAAAAAGTCAAGTAGGTAAGAATAAAAATAACATCTTGTACACTAAAACCTTTTGAATGTAATTGTGGGAACTTTAAAAATACCTAAATGAACAGAAACACATTACATTCCTGTAAGACTTAATATTAGAAAATGAATAAATTCTCTATAGATTGATCTACAGAATGAATATACTATAATTAAAATCCCACAAGGGAGTGTGTGTGTGTGTAAAGTGACAAGATTCTAAAGTTTATATAACAATGCAAAGGGCCAAGAAAAGCCAAGACAATACTGAAAAAGACCAATGCTGAAGAATTCTTACAGTCAAATATACCATTTATTTTAAAGGAATAGAAATGGAGGTAGTATGGACAACAAAACATATGTCACAGAACCAAGTGCTCAGTGATAGACACATACATTTACAATTACTTGCATTATGAAAAAGATGCCACTGCAGGAGAAGTGGAAAAGAATCATCTTTTCAATAAATGGTGCTAGGAAAATTTAATATCACATGAGGAAATTCAATCTCGACCATAACTCATGCTGTCTATAAACACATACATACATACAATTACAAATTGGTTATATATATTAAAACAGGAAATAGATTATGTATAATAATTTATGTAAAGTTTCTAGAGGAAAACTTAGGAGGATCTCTTTAAAATCTTGTGTTACACAAAGATATTTCAAGTAAGTCACAAGAATAGAAAATCTGTAAATAAAAAAAAATAAATTGGTCAAATAAAAATGAATGAGGAATTCCATTTCTCAAAGACACCATTTAAGACAGTGAAAGGTAAGTCATAGAGTGTGCAAAGATATTTGTCATGTATACGTAATAAAAGATTTGCACCTAGAATATATATATTTTTAAACCTAACAAGGAAAAAGACTTAAACAAACACATCACAAAAGACATCCAAATGACCAGTAAATCTATACAAAGGCTTGATATCTTAATCATAAATAATTAAACCATAGGGAGGTACCACTATCCACCACCAGAATGGCTATAATGAAAAGACTGAGAGTACCAAGTGTTTAGTGGAATGTATTATAACTGTGTTTACGAAAGTTTAAGTTGGTACAACCAGTTTAGAAAAATGTTTGAACATGCTTATACCCTGTGATTTAGCAATTCCAAAAGGCATGTATAAGCACTTCTGGAGCCATTTATATGAAATAGAAAATAAAGATTCTTAAAAGTCTGGTGGAACTCATCCCCCTAAATTATCTGAACTGGATGCCTGCTTAGGGATAGATATTCAACTCTTTTTCCTTTTTAATGTTCTTCTATTTAAGAAATAGCCAAAACTGGAAGCACCTCCAATGTCCAACAAAAATAGAACGAACACAGTGTGGTTTATCCACACAAAGAAATACTACACATTAATAAAAATGAATAACTTATAACTATATGCTGTGGTGTGGATACATTCTTAAGAGAAAAGCTAGACACAAAAGTACATACCATGTGACTCAGTGTATATAAAGTTCAAAAACAGGCAAAATTAGTCTATAATGGTAAAACATAGGATAGTGGTTACTCTAGCATAGTATCCCTCAGGGAGAATAAAGGGCATTTCTGATATTTGACAAGATTGTATTACTTTTACTGAGTACTACTTTTATTTATATTCACTTTCGTGAAAATCTAGTTTAAAAGTGTTTTGTGCATATTACATGTGATACTCCTATAAAATTTAACTTTAAGAAGACAATGGAATTAATATTACTATGGTAACAATTTTGGAAAATTATATGAAATGGGCTAATTTTAAGAACAATATAACTTTCCGTAAGTAAACTCAAGAAAAAAAACAATACTCCCAAACTGTTAAAGATAATGATGATTTTTTTGTGTATTCCTTTTTCAGTTGTGATGTCAGAGTTATGTTAGCCTTGCAGAATAATTTGAAGAGGATTTCATATTTACCATTAACTTATCTTATCTGGACCAATTTCTATAAAATGGAGATTATGGGTTATTAAAAATTTGGTGAAACACAAGATACTATTTGGACCTGATGTTGACTTAGGTATATTACCACGTTTAATGTTTTTTTCAAGTAGTCTACCTGTAATCTAAGCAGTTTACATAGATTTTGTAACTGCTGCTTCTTTGAGTTAATTTTGGACATTTGAATTTCCATAAAATCTTGTCTATATTTAATACATTTTAACTGCATTAGGAATTGTTGAGCAAGTACTCTGTCTACCTTTGAAGGTATCTGTAGAGTTCCTTTTATGAAAGTAAGTTTAATTGCTGCAACTAACACATGCAGAAGAAACACCTAAAGAATTGGATTTTTATATAATTTTAGGGACAGGTGGTTAGGAAGGTGTAGTGAAAGAACAATCGTTTCATGGGATGAAGAATGAGAGAGATGGAGCCAAAAAGATGAAAGAAAACAACATTGTGTAATGTGATCCTTCCTCACTATTCTTCAAGTTTTCATCAGTTTTTAAAGTTAGAAAATTCTGAGTATGATACCATTTCTCATGGGAAATCGCAACAAGACTAATGTCTGTCTACTAGTTGTCAGGGTCTGAAAAAAATAAGTGTGTGCTACTGAAGAAAATGTAAAGTCAGAAAAAATAAGAAGAAAGTATTGGAAGTTATTAGGACAACTTTGAACTGAAATGAAAAGTGAGATTAATCAAGTGTCCCATGTGCAGGAGGTCACAGGGGTCTTTAGACTACATTTATATGCCTTATTCTTACCACATTAGTTGGCACGATGTAGACATCAACATATATGTGTTAAATTGAATAACTGCTTGAAACCAATGTTGAAGAACATTTCATCATACTCTTACAGTGATCAGTGGATCCTGGAAGTTATCCAAGACAATGAGATGAACATGTGAACTATCAGTTTATAGTTTCAAAAAGTTATTAGATCCCTGCTCTAAGCATGACGCAAGCTTCTGATAGGCCGATCGAGTGGCCTAAAACCCCAATCATCACATTAGGCTCCAAGAAAGAGAAGAGTATCTGGGAGTGGTGATGACAAAGTAGACAAGCTTACTATGAAGAATTAAAGATTCTGGCAAGGGGTAGATAGGTATAGAAAGGAAATTGGGCTTTAACTGCCTATCCCTCCACAAGAAATATTCTCAAGGTGACTTCTGCCCTCTGTTCTCTTCAGCTTGACTATGAGTTGAGGAATGGCCTGTGAGTCTATTTCTTTCTAGCTAATTCCAAACACTGTAGACTATAATTAACCATTAAATCAGGCACATAAACTTGGTAAAATGTGTATCTGTAGTTCATTCTATGGGTTATTTCAGAGGCAATGCCATGGCAAAATGGGTCTGTCTGTAAATTCCTTTTTTTTAAGACACAGACTTTCATCATGTAAGTTTTGGAATGCAAATACATTCTCCTTTTTTTCAACTTTCACTTTGGGCATTATAATTAAATAATGCTCTACTCCCCCCTTCAACAAAAAAAAATAAATAAATAAATAAATAAATAAATAAATAAATAAATAAAATAAAAAAGACTATGGGCTACACTCTCTGACTTGGAAGTTAAAACCAGTAATTTGTGTGTGTTTGTTGTCCGTCCTCAAAAATTTCAAGTTATCTACAGATGGCCTCACTTGACATTTTATACTTTTATATGTAGCCATATTTATTCCTACAAGGAAAATGGTCTCCACCTTGCTCTTACTGCTACCCAGAGATGTAATAGAAAGGGAGAAGCTTATAGGTGTGGCTTAGGAAGAACACCTAAGTAAGGGTGTCAGTGACACATGGTGGCAGCTGCTCTGTTGGATGTCATGAGTCATGCAAAATGATTCCTCCTGCCAATCTCAGGAGTTTCTCCTGAAGTCACATATTCAGAATCAATGCTGGAAGAGACTTGGCATATTTGGTGCAAAAAATACCTAGAAGAAATCTACCTAAGGGTATTCTAGTGTTGGTATACAACAGTTAAATTCTATTTCTAAACGTTTTACTTAATATGTTAGAGAACAAAACAATCAGCTTTCTTACTTATTGTATTACTTGTTACGTTATTTATTATTTTAGAGATCAAAACAATCAGTATGGACTATCTTTCGTCCATGTTGATGACTGCATCTGAAACAACCAATATGCTAAGGCCTCTGTCAATCATACTATAATCTAAATATACAGCATGACTAGAAAATGATTAAAAGTTATACCAGCAGGCTATTAATTGAGTAGATAAAACTCTAGGGAAGGATGAGATATTAATAAAGGTAAATGATACAAACTCCTTAAAAATTATAATAAACCACACTGATAAATAAACTGCTCAGGCTCTAATTAATACATCCTAAATATATTAAAATGTGGCTTTAGTGACTCCCAACCCTGTTTTTATCAAGAAGAGAATTGATATATTGCAAGCTTGTTTGTTGGGCCAAACAGAGTAATAAACTATGTTTTAATTTTCAAGAAAATTTTACAATCTTGAGAATTTTTCAGACTATGGCCCCTTGTAATAGTAAGGAAAGAGAACCAAGATGCCATGGGCTCACAAGAAGATAGGTGAACATCCCCCAAGACATCTGATGTCTAGGTATTAGAACAGAACCTGCAGTGCCTTCTCTTTAATGTCTTAATAATGTCCCACAATTCATAAAAATTTTGGTTGTTACTATATTTGAAGGGAGATTTAAAATGGAGGTAAGTATATATTCCTGTTTCATTTAGATAGAAGTTACACTTAACCAACAAGATTTTACACTTACCTCCATTGTAAATCTCCCTTCTTTTTTCACTCAGCATGAGTCCTAAAAGAATAATATCGATTTGACTTATTGTATGTATCCAACCTGTTTGTTCCTTTTAACTACTGAGTAGTATTCCACAGTATGGATGTGTCAGTTTGCTTAACCATTCACCCACTGGAGGATATTTGGGTTGTTTCCAGAGTTTGGCTATTATGAGTAAAGTTGCTATAATTTTTTTTACAAAAAAGAATATCCTCCAAGTGTTATGCTGGACCTCCCTGATAGAATGTCTATTAGGGCAACATCAAATAAATAAATCCCTTAAGAGTCCATATGCCAAATAAGTATTTTCATCTTTAATGTACCTCAGCACTGCAAAAGGTACTACTTAAAAATAACAGAGTACTGGCAGTATCTATGGAAAATGGCACATGAAGTTATTGAGTTAGAAAGAGATAAATAGGAAAGAATATAGGACAATATACTGGAACCAATCTAGGTCAATGAGTTTCTTGCTCACTGTTATATATCAAGCATAGAGTACATGCAGAGAACATAGTGGATGCTCAGCTACCATTTGTTAAAAGATGGATAAATAAATTAATAAGTAAATAATAAAATAATTATGAAGTTAGGTAACACATTCACAATTATAAAATGTAGGCAATTCACAAAATCCTATTTCTGAGGAGGAGGATAGTTGGAGGGAAGCAACGACAAGAAACGTACATGAAAGATATCAGTTCTAAAGTAAAGTTACACATATTTTATCTTTAACAAATAGAAATATATGCAGATTATTTTTCTTAGATGAAATATGAAAGAAATGTCAAATTTTAAAAAATAGCCTAAGCATTACTGAGCAAAAGGGCTCATTGTCCAATGCGCTAGAAGTTAATACCACGACACCAGGTTTTTTAAAAAAGAAAGCCATTCTTTGTAGGTTGAACAATAAGGACACAGGAGTCCAGCTCAGATTTGTCTGTCTCCACCTTTATTAGAAAAGGGTTAGGGAGCCAATTTGGGGATAAACATGTGATTAGTGGAAAGAAAGAAGGGGCCCGGAAAGTCCTCAAGCTTGTGCAGTATCTCTTTATGCCTCCTCATGGGTCACATGTGATAATTTCTGGGGAGTTCATATTTAAAAATGCAGTAAAAAATGGGCTGTGATGTCAGCAAGTTTGTTCTGAACAGATTCCAATTGGCCATATAGGTTCCAGCTGATTTAGCCAGTTTTGGTATCTTACAGGCAGAGAGAGTTTCAGAGTTTCAGCAAGCTGCTTCTTTTCTTATGTACCATCCTGCAAACTCACAAATTCCTGTTAATCATTGGTTTCTTTAACTCCTTAGGGCAGTTTCATAAGCCTGAGAAAAACACAGTCCAATGGAAGTATAAACAAAATAGTTAAAACAATAAGATGATGACTGTTCATCTAAGCAAAATGGAAGAGTTTCAGTAAAAATATCTTAGAAAGTTGAGGACCAAAAGCCTATTACATGCAGTGACAGTAATTCTAAACGAATACTAGACTGGCCTAAGCCATTGTCTGTGCTCCAGTAAACAACTGTTGGTGAAAGTAGAATTATCACCTATTAATTTTTCAATCATTGGAACATATTAGCCAGTGAATGGATGTTAGCCAAAGTAAAAAAAAAAAAAAAAAAAAAAAAAAGTACTATGCAGCTAGAAAATTTTAGTTAGCAAATTACACTGTAAATCTCTAAAATGAGACAGAAATAAAGTCAAAAAATGTCTTCATTTCTCTGATGACCAGTGATGATGAACATTTCTTCATGTCTCTTGGCTGTATAAACGTCTTCTTTTGAGAAGTGTCTGTTCATATCCTTTCCCTACTTTTTGATGTTTTTTTTTTTTTCTTGAAAATTTTTGTAAGTTCTTTGTAGATTCTGAATATTAGCCCTTTGTCAGATGGGTAGATTGCAAAGATTTTCTCCCATTCTGTAGGTTGCCTGTTCACTCTGATGATAGTTTTTTTTTGTTTTTTTGTTTTTTTTTTTTTTTTTTGCTGTGCAGAAGCTCTTCGGTTTGATTAAATTCCATTTGTCTATTTTGGCTTTTGTTGCCATTGCTTTTGGTGTTTTAGTTATGAAGCCTTTGCCCATCCCTATGTCCTGAATGGTATTGCCTAGATTTTCTTCTAGGGTTTTTATGGTGTTAGGTCTTACATTTAAGTCTTTAATCCATCTTGAGTTAATTTCTGTATACAGTGTAAGGAAGGGATCCAGTTTCAACTTTCTACATATGGCAAGCCAGTTTTCTCAGCATCATTTATTAAATAGGGAATCCTTTCCCCATTGCTTGTTTTTGTCAGGTTTGTCAAAGATCAGATGTTTGTAGATGTGTGGTGTTATTTCTGAGGGCTCTGTTCTGTTCCATTTGTCTGTATATCTGTTTTGGTACCAGAACCATGCCGTTTTGTTTACTGTAGCCATGTAGTATAGTTTGAAGTCAGGTAGCATGATGTCGCCAGCTTTGTTCTTTTTGCTTAGGATTGTCTTGGCTGTGTGGGCTATTTTTTGGTTCTATATGAACTTTAAAGTAGTTTTTTTCCAATTCTGTGAAGAAAGTCAGTGGTAGCTTGATGGGGATAGTATTGAATCTATAAATTACCTTGGGTAGTATGGCCATTTTCATGATATTGATTCTTCCTATCCATGAGCATGGAATGTTCTTCCATTTGTTTGTGTCCTCTTTTATCTCATTGAGCAGTGGTTTGTAGTTCTCCTTGAAGAGGTCCTTCACATCCCTTGTAAGTTGGATTCCTAGGTATTTTATTTTCTTTGCAGTAATTATGAATGGGAGTTCACTCATGATTTGGCTCACTGTTTGTCTATTACTGGTGTATAGGAATGCTTGTGGTTTTTGCACATTGATTTTGTATCCTGAGAATTTGCTGAAGTTGTTTATCAGCTTAAGGAGATGTTAAACTAAGATGATGGGGTTTTCTAAATATACAATGATGTCATCTGCAAACATAGACAATTCGACTTCCTCTTTTCCTAATTGAATATCCTTTATTTATTTCTCCTGCCTGACTGCCCTGGCCAGAACTTCCAACACTATGTTGAATAGGAGTGGTGAGATAGGGCATCCTTGTCTTGTGCTGGTTTCCAAGGGAATGCTTCCAATTTTTTCCCATTCAGTATGATATTGACTGTGAGTTTGTCATAAATAGTTCTTATTATTTTGAGATACGTTCCATCAATACCTGGTTTATTGAGAGTTTTTAGCATGAAGGGCTGCTGAATTTTGTCGAAGGCCTTTTCTGCATCTATTGAGATAATTATGTGGTTTTTGTTGTTGGTTCTGTTTATGTGATAGATTACATTTATTGATTTGTGCATGTTGAACCAACCTTGCATCCCTGGGATGAAGCCGACTTGATCGTGGTGAATAAGCTTTTTGATGTGCTGCTGGATTTGGTTTGCCAGGATTTTATTGAGGATTTTTGTATCGATGTTCATCAGGGATACTGGCCTAAAATTCTCTGTTTTTGTTGGGTCTCTACGAGGCTTTGGTATCAGGATGATGCTAACCTCATAAAATGAGTTAGGGAGGATTCCCTCTTTTTCTATTGATTGGAGTAGTTTCAGAAGGAATGGTACCAGCTCCTCTTTTTACCTCTGGTAGAATTCAGCTGTGAATCCATCTGGTCCTGGACTTTTTTTGGTTGGTAGGCTATTAATTATTGCCTCAATTCAGAGCCTGTTATTGGTTATCTCTGTTATTCAGAGATTCAACTTCTTCCTGGTTTAGCCTTTTACATTTACATTTGGGTTAAGGGAATTTGATCCTATTATGTTTATGTATCCAGAAATTTATCCATTTCTTCTAGATTTTCTAGTTTATTTGTGTAGAGGTGTTTATAGTATTCTCTGACGGTAGTTTGTGTTTCTGTGGGATCGGTAGTGATATCCCCTTTATCATTTTTTATTCTGTCTATTTGATTATTCTCTCTTTTCTTATTAGTCTTGCTAGTGATCTATTTTGTTGATATTTTCAAAAAACCAGCTCCTGAATTTATTGATTTTTTGAAGGGTTTTTTGTGTTTCTATCTCCTTCAGTTCTGCTCTAATCTTAGTTATTTATTGCCTTCTACTAGCTTTTGAATTTGTTAGCTCTTGCTTCTCTAGTTCTTTTAATTGTTATGTTAGGGTGTCAATTTTAGATCTTTCCTGCTTTCTCTTGTGGGCATTTAGTGCTATAAATTTCCCTCTATGCACTGCTTTGAATGTGTCCCAGAGATTCTGATACATTGTGTCTTTGTTCTCATTGGTTTCAAAGAATATCTTTATTTCTGTCTTCATTTTGTTATTTATTCAGTAGTCATTCAGGAGCAGGTTGTTCACTTTCCTTGTAGTTGTGCAGTTTTGAGTGAGTTTCTTAATCCTGAGTTCTAATTTGATTGCACTGTGGTCTGAGAGACAGTTTGTTGTGATTTTTGTTCTTTTTCATTTGCTGAGGAGTGTTTTACTACCCATTATGTGGTCAATTTTAGAGTAAGTGCAATGTGGTGTTGAGAATATATATTCTGTTGATTTGGGGTGTAGAGTTCTGGAGACGTCTATTAGGTGCACTTGGTCCAGAGCTGAGTTCAAGTCCTGGATATCCTTATTAATCTTCTGTCTCATTGATCTGTCTCATATTGACAGTGGGGTATTAAAGTCTCCCATTATTCTCCCATTGTTATTGTGTGTGAGTCTAAGTCTCTTTATAGGTCTCTAAGGACTTGCTTTATAGAAATCTGGGTGCTCCTGTATTGGGTGCATATATATTTAGCTCTTCCTGTTGAATTGATCCCTTTACCATTATGTAGCGGCCTTCTTTGTCTCTTTTGATGAAAGTCTGTTTTATCAGAGACTAGGATTGCAACACCTGCTTTATTTATTTATTTATTTATTTTACTTTCCATTTTCTTGGTAGATCTCCCACCATCCCTTTATTTTGACCCTGTGTGCATCTTTGCATGTGAGATGGGTCTCCTGAATACAGCACACCAATGGTTCTTGGCTCTATCCAATTTGCCAGTCTGTGTCTTAATTGGGGCATTTAGACCATTTACATTTAAGGTTAACATTATTATGTTTGAATTTGATCCTGTCATTATGATGTTAGCTGGTTATTTGGCCTGTTAATTGATGCAGTATAGCGTCGATGGTCTTTGCCATTTGGCATGTTTCTGCAGTGGCTGGTACGGTTGTTCCTTTCCATGTTTAGTGCTTCCTTCAGGAGCTCTTGTAAGGCAGGCCTGCTGGTGACAAAATCTCTCGGCATTTGCTTGTCTGTAAAGGATTTTATTTCTCCTTCACTTATGAAGTTTAATTTGGCTTGATATGAGATTCTGGGTTGAAAATTACTTTCTTTAAGAATGTTGAATGTTGTCCCCCACTCTCCTCTGGCTTGAAGGATTTCTGCCTGGAGATCCGCTGTTAGTCTGATGGGCTTCCCTTTGTGGGTAACCTGACCTTTCTCTCTGGCTACCCTTAACATCTTTTTCCTTCTTTTCAACCTTGGTGAATCTGACAATTATGTGTCTTGGGGTTGCTCTTCTACCATCCAACACCAGAAGAATGGCAATCATTAAAAAGTCAAGAAAACAACAGATGCTGGAGGACATGTGGAAAAATAGGAATGTTTTTACGTTGTTAGCGGGAGTGTAAATTAGTTCAACCATTGTGGAAGAGAGTGTGGCAATTCCTCAAGGATCTAGAACTAGAAATGCCATTTGACCCAGAGATCCCATTACTGGTATATACTCCGAGGATTATAAATCATGCTACTATAAAGATAGATGCACACGTATGTTTATTGTGGCACTATTTACAATAGCAAAGCCTTGGAGCCAACCCAAATGTCCATCAGTGATAGGCTGGATTAAGAAAATGTGGCATATATACACCATGGAATACTATGCAACCATAAAAATGATGAGTTCTCGTCCTTTGCAGGGACACAGATGAAGCTGGAAACCATAATTCTAGGCAAACTATTACAAGGACAGAAAATCAAACACTGCATGTTCTCACTCATAGGTGGGAGTTGTACAATGAGAACACATGGACACAGGGCAAGCAATATCACACACCAGGGCCTGTCAGGGGGTTGGGGACTGGGGGAGGGATAGCATTAGGAGAAATATCTAATGTAAATGACAAGTTGATGGGTGCAGCAAAGCAACATGGCACATGTATACCTATGTAACAAACCTGCACGTTGTGCACATGTACCCTAAAATTTAAAGTATAGTAACAAAAAAAGTCTTCGAACTGGATTTTTAAAATGCTAGGTACCTTCACTTCTAAAAAGGATAAGTAGAGTCCCACATTACTATTGCTTCCATCCAAAAAAAAAAAAAAAAAAAACCCTAAATAAGCTGTAAAATCATAGTTTTTACAAACATGTCAGAGATCTGAGGATACAAACAAACCTACATCAACCAATTTCCAGAATATGGCAATACATTCTTAGAAGTGAAGCACTCCATGACCATTTTTATTCTTTGAAAATCAATGAAAAAAAAAAGAAAGCATCTACCCTAAAAAAGGATAAAGAGAAACTAGAAAAAAAAGTTAACAAATTTTCGACAATGGCATGTTGAATGATATGATAAACTGGAATCCTGAGAGGTCCCAACCACAGAGCAAGCCCACATTCGTATACCAACTATTTTCCCTCAGCTTTTGCTTAATAAATGGTACAGTATTCTGAAGGCTCAGGGCAGGCAATAGAGCTGAAATAAACCTCTCCAAGGCACTTTAGGTCTTCACCAAATGCATTATATTCAAACTTGCATGGCTGGAGATAGCATAGCCAGATAGGTCTTTCTAGGAACAAAAAGGCAGTGGTGGAAATAAAGAATATAGAGAACATTCCTCAGCAACTCAGAGAGTAGATGACAAAGAGTTAGGCTGTAATTTGGAGTCATATCATAAGGGATTCAGAAAGCTGGCAGCGTGTTGTAAAACACAAAATAATTTCTAGAATCTCAAAGATTCTAAGATCCAAAGCCCTGCTACAAAAGAAGTCTATATTCAATTATCAGAAACATTCTAAGACAATGGTTAACTGCCTCCAACTAAAGCTGCAACAAAACTCAAACCCAACTCAAATGCAGCTTAGATTAACCAAGCCACCAATACCAGAAGCCCTCCTTTTTACAGCAATAAAACTTATTTACTTTTCTACACACACAAAGTTCAGAATAAAATGGGAGATTATGAGTACATAAAAAAAATCAAGAAAATGGTAAAGTGAAGATACTCTCAATAAAAATAGCTACGGATGTGGGCCAGATTTTGGAATTATCAGATGATTTTTTAAAAATAACTGTGGTGAATATATTAAAAGATCTGCTGCTAAAGCTAATAGCATGCCTAAATAGATGGAAAATTTCAACAGATATGTGGAAATTACTAACTATTTGAACCAAATGCAAATGTTAGTAATAAAAATATAAAATAAATGCAGAATTCATTTAATAGCATTAACAGCAGATTGGTTATTGCAGAGAAAATATACAGACACCTGCATACAACTTAATAATTTATTCATAGTGAAACATTAAGAAAAAAACTGAAAATAAAATAAAATAGAACAAGAGCTGTGAGACAATATCCAAAGTCTACATAGGAATGCTTGGAGAAGCAGAGGTAGAGAAAAAGAGACACAAGAGTAAAATAAGTATTTAAGGAGATATTGACTGAGGATTTATCAACTATTATCAAAGAAATAGGCCCAGGAATCAAAAACAAACAAACAAAAAACACAGCCTCAAATAAACCTCAAGCAAGGTAAATAAAAAGAATGGTAAATCATGTAATAGTCAAACTGCAAAAAAAAAAAAAAAAGAAAGAAAGAAAGAAAGAAAGAAAGAAAGAAAGAAAGAAAGAAAGAAAGAAAGAAAGAAAGAAAGAAAGAGAAAAAGTATCATAAAATAGGAAAAGAAGTATCTTATATACAGGAAACCACAACATGAGTGATGGCTTAATTCTAATCAGAAACAATGTTGTCCAGATAGAATATCATCCTTTAAAATCTGACAGAAAACAGAAGTGTCAATCCAAAATTCTATCTTCAGTAAAAACTAGCATTAAAGAAGAAAGTAAAATAAAAAACATTTAAGACAAATAATAGGTGAGAATATCTGTCAAAACAAATCTACACTACTAGAAAAAAAAAGAACAAAGTTGAAGCATTTGCACTACCTGATTTCAAGACTTACTAGAAACCTCAGTTAATCAAGAAACTATGGGTTTGGGCATAATGACAGGCAAATAGATCAGTGTAACAGAATAGAGACCCCAGAAATAGATAAACTCTCGCTATTATGCATGTATGTGTTTTTTTTTTAAACTGAGGTACGATATCAATTCAATAGAGAAGAAAATCATTTTCAACAAATGGTGCTGGAAAAAGTAGATATCCATTTTGAAAAACATTAAAACTTAATCCCTAAATAACTCTCTAAACAACAATTAATTTGAAAGGAATCATAGATTTAAATGTAAAAGATAGAAAGAACCATAAAGCATCCAGAAGAAAACACTGAAGAGTATCTTGCAACTCATGGGGTAGGCAAAGATCCCTTAGATAGTACATAAAAACCACGAATGATAAATAGGAAAGTTGATGAGTTACATTTCATCCTTTTGTAAAATTTCTGATCATCAAAATCAATGTAAAAAAATGAAGCCACAGACTAGAAAAAAGTATACACACACAAGCATACACAAATACATATTTATATATATTATATATGATAAGGAACTTTTATATAAAATTTATATTTTGAAATGCTTGCAGATTAACAACAAAAAAACAAACAAAACAATAAAAATGGACAAGTCATTTTAATGAACACAAAATAAACACATAAAAACGTGCTCAACATCAATTTATCATCAAGAAAATTCAAACTAAAACCACAACGATGTATAGTTTACCAGAATGTATAAAATTTAAAAATTGACAATACCAAATGTTGACATGGATGTGTAGTAACTAGAACTCTCATACATTCCAAGTAGTAGCATAAAATGGCAAAACCACCCTAACAAACTGCATGGCAGCTTCTTTTAAAGTTAAAGATGTATATAAACCTATGATGTTGTTTCATTTCTGTGTGTTTAGCCAAGGGAAATCGAAGTAGATTTATATGAAAATGTTCATAGTAGATTTATATATCTACGTAAGCCAAAAACTGGAAGCAACCTGTATGTCCATTAACAGAACTGATATTTGTAGAGTTGAATACTACTTAGTAATAAGAAATACAACCACTCACACATGAAACAATATTTAAAAGATCTGGGCGGGGGGCTCACGCCTATAATCCCAGCACTTTGGGAGGCCAAGGCAGGTGGATTACAATGTCAGGAGATCGAGACCATCCTGGCTAACATGGTGAAACTCCGTCTCTACTAAAAATACAAAAAATTAGCAGGTTGTGGTGGCGGGCGCCTGTAGTCCCAGCAGCTCAGGAGGCTGAGGGAGGAGAATGGCGTGAACCCGGGAGGTGGAGCTTGCAGTGAGCCGAGATCATGCCACTGCACTCCAGCCCGGGTGACAGAGCAAGACTCCGTCTCAAAAAAAAACAAAAAAACAAACAAAAAAAATCTGAAGATCATTTATTTAATAAAAGACAGGAGACACAAAAGGATACATACTACATGATTCTACTTGCAAAAGTACACGAACATTTTTTTTCTGATGGAAAGCTCAGGAAAATCTTTTGTTGGGGTACTGAAAAGGTTTTATATCTTGCGTTGAGTGGTGGTTACATGATATTGCACTTGTTGTTTGGGTGATGTCAGAACTCATGGAACCACATATTTAGGATCTGTGTGTTCTGTTACATACAAATTTTACCTCAATAAAATATTTAATTAAAATAGTACTGTTTTAGTTTGCTCAGATGGCCATAACAAAACACCATAAACTGGGTGGCTTAAAAAACAAATGTATTTTTTCACAGTTCTGAAGACTGGAAGTTCAAGATCAAGATGCCAACAGGCTTGGTGTCTAGGGAAGGCTCCCTGCTTGAACTCCAGATGTCTGTCTCCTCTCTGTTGGTTCAAGTGACCTTTCCGCTGTTCCTGTGCCTGGGGAGAGAGTGAGCAAGCTCTCTGATGTTTCTTCCAGTAAAGATACTAATCTTATTGGATCACAGTGCTATCCTACGACTTCGTTTAACTTTAGTTACTTCTGTAAAGGCCCTATCTCCAAACAGAGTTATACTGGGCATTTGGGTTTCAGAATATGAACGGGGGAGAAGATGACAAACATTTGATCCATAACAAATACTGAGAAATAATTTCTTTAGAAAAGAAGACCCAAGTTTATTGGAGAGGATTTCTCGTTTCGAGAGTTTTGTTGTGTTTTTTTGTTTGTTTGTTTTAGACTTCCTTGCATGGAACATGAAATTAGATGAAAGAAATGAAAAGAAGTACAATTCTACACTTGGAAAAGTACCTGTAATGTGCTGAGAGAAGTCATTTATTTTTAAAATTAATTCTCACAATGCAAAACAGAAAATTGGGTTAGCAAACAGAAAAGGTTTTGTGAGAACCCTTCAGTTATGAAGATATGAATAATTCCCAAACATTTGTAACACTTTAAAGTATTTTATAAAATAATGTTTTAAAATCCTGTCTCAAAATATAGGAGGAAAACAAACTAACCACCAAGTACATGAAATGTTAAATTTCATGATGAGAAATACGGAAAAAGTGCATGGCGATAATGAAAACCAATGACTTAATCAGATGTTGAACTGAAAAATTATTCATAAAAATAATTCTAAGAAGAAAATGTTTTGGAAGAAAAATTAATCAAAAAAAAAACATACAGGCTGCTCTTTACTCCTAAAATATATCCCAATTTGAAGAACAAAAAGCCTCTTTTTCCACTATTGTCTCTAAGATATTCAGGGCACACATTACAAGGCTGAAAATAAGAAAAAGGTACTTTACTCCTTACCATACACAAATTTCTTCTGATAGCCAACAAAGAGCAAAGACCACTTCTATACCTAGGAGGTAATCAATGATGTAAAATAAATGTGGGCATAAATGGTGAAACTAGTATTGCTCACAGCTAAAAATTTGATGTGTTTTATGTATGTAAAGGTCATAATAAATCTGTATTTTTTCCAAGTAAAATTTTTGCCTCTGAGCCTCAGAGGCAGCAGAGATTTTTAACTAATTTTTCCTTTGTGTTCTTTATATCCCAATGTTAGTGAGGTATGTTACTTCTTTTCTTCTGTTTTATTTGTCCCTGAGAGCCTGCCTCTATGTATTGAAAGTATTTCTGTAGTTTTCATTTTATGACAAACTCATTGTTGGAATCAGCACCATCTTTTATCTTAAATATTGTTTATCTGGAAGTAAAGATAGGATCCAGTGAAGAAAAGAGATATTTTACTATCAGGTTTTTAAAATCCCTTTGCAAATAATCTTAGAAAATAATTGAAGTCAATCTTTTCCATAAACTTAATTAGAATTTCTATACAAAGGTGATCTATTTTTTTAAATAAACAAAATAAAGGAGCCATATCATGCAGTTATGGTCTTTAATCATCTGTGAGGCCCAAATATATAATCCATGCAGCAAATTTGAGCAAATTAATAACTTACTATAAGTAGCAGATGCTGTTCCTTCACCACCCAAATTCCCAACCCTACACACATAGTGCATATCTGCCAGGTTTACAACGGCATCTCTGCTTTTTTTTTTTTTTTTAAATTTCAATAGCTTTTGGGGTGCAAGTGGTTTTTGGTTACATGGATAAATGATATAGTGGTAAATTTTGAGATTTTAGTGCACCCATCACCTGAGCAGTGTACACTGTAGCCAGTATATCGTCATTTATCCCTCACTCCCTCCCAACCTCCCTCTGCCCAAGTGCCTGAAGTTCATTGTATCACTCTGTATGTCTTTGTATTCTCATAGCCTAGCTCTCACTTATAAGTCAGAACATACAGTATTTGGTTTTCCATTCCTGAGTCATTTCTCATAGAATTATGGCCTCCAACTCATCCAAGTTGCTGCAAAAACATTATTTGTTCCTTCTTATGGTTGAGTAGTATTCCATGGTGCATATATATCACATTTTCTTTATCCATTCATTGGTCGATGGGCACTTAGGTTGGTTTCATACCTTTGCAATTGCAAATTCTGCTGCTATAAACATGCATGGGCATGTGTCTTTGTTAGGTAATGACTTTTTTTCCTTTGGGTAGATACCCCGTAGTGGGATTTCTGGATTGAATGGTAGATCTACTTTTAGTTCTTTAAGGAACCTCCATGCCGTTTTCCATAGAGGTTATACTAATTTACATTCCCACCAACAGTATAAAAGTGTTCCTTTTCACCACATTCACTCTAACATCTATTGTTTTCTGACTTTTAAATTATGGCCATTCTTGCAGGAGTAAGGTGGTAACTCATGGCATAAATTTGCATTTGCCTGATGATTAGCAATATTGAACATTTATTCATATGTTTGTTGGCTGTTTATATGTCTTCTTTTGAGAAATGCCTATTCATGTCCTTTTCCCACTTTTTGATGGCATTATTTGTATTTTTCTTTCTGATTTGTGTGAGTGCCTTTTAGAGTCTGAGTACTAGTCCTTTTTTGGATGCATAGTTTGCAAATACGTTCTTCCACTTTGTGGGTTGTCTGTTTGCTGATAATTTATTTTGCTTTGCAGAAACTTTTTAGTTTAATTATTAGGTTGATACAAAAGTAATTGTGGTTTTTGCCATATTTTTGCAAAAATCTATTTGCCTAATATGTCCCATTTATTTATTTTTGTTTTTGTTGCATACACCAATGTAGCTAAAGAATTCATTACTAAGACCCTAAAAAAATGAGGACTGAAGAGAGAAAAATTATGTTTCAAAACTTACCTTGCACTTGTCATTAAATCTAGTTTTGTTAATTGTTTTTAAGTTTTTACCTACATTTTAAACTAATGCTGCTTATTTCTGTGAACCAACCACTGATTTCCAGCTACAGCTCAGAAGAAACAAAAGATATGGGTAGGTAAACATCTGACTCAATATTCTAGTTCTGGGTAATTATCCTGCAAATCCTGCCAGGTGATAAGAGTAAGTAGGGTGCCCATAACCTGGAGGTTTCCTTGTTTGGGAAAACAAGACCAAAGAGGCTGACCAAAGCCAAGCCCCATGCACCCAAATCTTAGCAGGCATAACTATAGCCACCAGTTATTAGGGCATGTTGGCAGCCTCAGGATTTTTAAGCTGTCTTTACCCCCTTGTTTCATTTTTATACATGTTGTCTAATAACCTGGTTTGTCCTTCTCACCTTCTAGCCATCAAACTCCAAATGGTTGTGCAACCAGAGCCTTGCAAGATGGTTCCCTTTAAGAGACCCTTAGGTAAGACTCTGAGGGAGATCTAGCTGCCATCTTCCCAAAAGAATGCCCTTTGTCAGCAGGAAGCAGTTATGATCGGTCATCATCCCTATTCTAACAGCAGTTAGATGTACCTCTTCAGAGCAGGGAATCGATAGTGACTGGAGGCAGTCAAATGCCTACGCAGATGGGGAGGGGCCCGGGTAAAACCCCACCTCCAAGCCAAAGAGAGTTTAAAGCCTGAAAGCCAAGCTACAAGTTAAATCTTCAGACCAGGTTGAAAACCTGTCTTCCTGTTGGGCACACTTTCCTCTGACTGATCCCCACTCTTCACCTATTTTACATATACCTACCCTTTCCTAATTTGGTTTTCTATACTGCCATGCCCACCTTTGATTAGTGTCTTTGCTTTAACCTTTTTTTGCATACTGACAAACAAATCAGCACCCACTCCCCATTCTGAGTCCATAAAAAGCCCCAGACCCAGCCACAGAGAGAAATAAAATAAAATAAACACCTGACTGTGGGGGGTGGGGGACCCCAAGTCCCCTCATCTCCTCTCCACTGAGAGCTGTTGTGTCACTCATTAAAATTTTTCTCTGTCCATCCTCACCCTTCAACTTTCAGCACATTCTTCTTGGATGCAGGACAAGAGCTCAGGAACTGCTGAACACAGGTACACAAACTATAATACAGGTGAGCTAGGGCATGACCAGCCATGAGCTGAGCCGGTGTGCAAGCCAGACTTGGTCTGGGGAGGCCAAGTAGGCAGGGCACCTCCAGTGGCAGGCCTGGGGCTGAGTTAGGCCCAGTGGGGTTGGGGGTTGTTGCCGGCCAGAGGTCCCAGCTGGCAAAGTGACTGAGAAAATTCCTGCATCACTATTAGTCTAGAGAATAATTTTATTTTCCTCCGCCTGGGAAATCATAAACCTTGGTACTGACATTTTGGGGACAGGAAGAAAGGGTTGCTGAGGGTCTCATAATTTGATGAAACTTCCCTGTTTTGATTATGTTGTTTTACCTTTGAGCTCACCTATATTGTGTCCCCTAGAGCCTTGAGACTCTGTTTCCATTTTTCCTAAAAATAAACCTCCACTTTTTTTCAGGGATCAGAAAAAAGATTGCTGCTTGCAAAAGGTAAGACTGGTAAATAACTTATATATTAATTTCACTAATTAACATATAATTATCTTTCTATTCAGCCCCATGCCTTCATCCATATTTCACTGGTTCTTCCATTTCCTTTTTTTTTTTTTTTTTTTTTTAATGAGACTGCAGGCTGGACTGCAGTGGCATGACTCCCTCCCAGACCCAACAAGTAGCTGGAACTATAGGCATGCACCACCACACCCACACCCAGTTAAATTTTTTTTAAGAGATGGTAGTCTCCCTATGTTGCCCAGAGCTTCTTCAATTTCTGACATTTTCCAGGATGAAGCAAGGGGTATCAACCTTTTTTCTTATTTATCCTGTATGCTCTTAGGTTTCAGCTTCCTCTGCTATGTCAGTCATCACTCTTGCAACTGAGGCCATGCTTCACCTACTACTGTTTTCCTCTCCAGTTTTCTTTATCCTTATAGCCTTATTATTTTCTTGCTTATTCCTTTTATGGTTTTTAATGGGATATAAAAATGAAACAAAGAGAAACACTTGGACTAAAACCATCACGATTAATAAAAACTAGAAATTGTTTTTTTCAAGATAATATTGGACATCGTTATCAAAACCATCGTAAGTCTTACCATGGTTCTAGTTCTGCAATGTGTATGATCTGAGAGTATGTTATGAGAGTTGTGTGGCTTCTCTGTAGAGAAGTTTTATCATAAGAGGTAGGAATAAAGACCTCAAAGAAAGAGGATGATTTACCCTGCTGCAAAATTATGTTCAAGATATAAAAGCCAGAGTGGGATGGCAAGATGCCCAAATAAATGTAGCCAGGTGAAACAGCTCCCACTGAGAAACTGAGAGGCCTGGCATGCTCCTAACAGGTCTTCAAAGGGAAGGTACCAAGAGTGAATTCAGGGAAGACACAGAAGCTGGGCTGAATAGAGAAAAGGTTGGGAACTCTGCATGAGGCTACCATGCACTGGGACTCATTCCTGGCCCCCAAGGGCTCGAGGAGAACAGGTGAGCTGAACTGACAAGGAGCAACCCACTCCCACCAAGGGCCTCTGGAACCCTGGCAAGAGGAGAATTCCTTGACCACCAAGGACACTCAAGTTGGCAGGGACATCTTAGAGAAGTGGTATTGGCAGCAAGCCAGCTGATGAGCAGCCCAGAGGGTTTGGTGCAGAAGGGTCTATAGCACAACATGGCCTGGGATGGCCATTCCCATGGGCTTGACTTTCTCGTATAGGATACTTTAGCCCTAGGAGAACTAAACTCTGCAGGGAAGTCTTGCCAGTCAGACAAGACTGGTCTGACCTGAGCATCTCTTGATCTGCTGGCTTGTCCCAGGGCCCCAGCTGGGCCACACCTGCTTGCAGGGCAGTCTGAAGTACTCGGGGGGCCCACACCATACCTTCTGCACTGGCATGCCATGCCTACCCACAGAGCGCTTCATCAGGTCAGCCCCTAAGTCCATACACCAACCTGCATGTGCCTTCCCCATACTGCAGCTTGTCCCAGGCCCATGGCAACTCCCCACATCACTTTACTGGTGCATATTTGCCCAGATGAGTTTTGATTTCTTTGCTCCACCAGTTCATGGGAGAACAGCCTGTTCCCCTTTCCCGATGACCACCATTGCAGACAGAGCCTTTACAGCCCATCCTCACAAGTACCCTGCCATTGCGCTAACACTGTGCAAAAAACAGTGGATAATTCCCCTACCCCCAGTGACCACACCTGCCTTTAGAGAACAGAAAAGGCAGCCAGAGCTGAGCCTACCAGTAGCCCACCCCCAAGCCAACACCACCTCTAGTGGACTGTCCAGACAGTCACCAGCAGGGACTCCCTGCCCCCACCAGCTGCATTGCCTCTGCCTCTGTGGAGAATGCCCACAGGGAGATAGGCAACTCCCACCCACTAGCACTCTACCACAGCTGCTGCTACCATGGCTGCTGGCACATGCTAATGAAGATGGATCCTGCTGTCACTGCACTATAAAATGCTTTGGCTGACACCACCCATCAGAGTGTAGTGACCAGCAGTCTGGGGCACCTTGCTCGCCTCAGTACAGTGGATTTCTAACCTCAAGGAGCCAGAGAACAAATTCAGGACCTAGTATAAGTCCCCCAGAGTTAAAGCACATAGTCCAGGAGTTAGGAACTGAGCATTAGTCCCCTAAAATCTTTCAGAAACAAAGCAGTCAGCTGAATTCACCTTATACCATAATCAAACCCTCAAAGTCATCAAATAGAATTAAAAAAAAAAATCCAAAGGTCAGTAACCTCAAAGATTAAAGGTAGATAAGCCCACAGAGATGAGAAATAATCAGTGCAAGAACCCTGACAGCTCAAAAATTCAGAGTGTCTTCTTTCCTCCAAATGAGTGCAGCACCTCTCCAGCAAGGGTTCTGAACCAGGATGAGATGGCTGAAATGACAGAAATAGAATTCAGAATACAGATAGGAACAAAGATCACTGAGCTACAGAAGTATCTTCAAACCCAATTCAAAGAAGCAAAAAAATCATGATAAAACAATGGAGGAGCTGACAAAATACCAGCATAGAAAATAATGTAACCAACCTGATAGAGCTGAAAAGCACACTATAAGAATTCTATAATTAAATTATAAGTATTAATAGAATAGATAAAGCAGAGGAAAGAATCTCAGAACTGGGCAACTGGCTTTCTGAAATAAGACAGTCAGACAAGAATAGCAAAAAAAAAAAAAAAAAAAAAAAAAAAAAAAAAAAAAAAAAAAAGAAAAAGCGAACAAAACCTCCCAGATATATGAGATTATGTCAAGAGACCAAATCTATAACTCACTGATGTCCCTGACAGAGAAAAGGGTGAATGGAACCAACTTGGAAAACATATCTCAGTATATCATCCATGAAAATTTTGCCAACCTAGCTAGATAAGCCATCATTTAAATGCAAGAAACACAGAGGACCCCAGTAAGATACTCCATGAGATGATCATCCCCAAGACACAAAATTGTTAGATTCTCCAAGGTTGCAATGGAAGAAAAATTGCCAAGGCAGCTAGAAAGAAAGGTCAGATCACCTACAAATAGAAGCCTATCAGACTAACAGTGGACCTGTCAATGGAAACCCTATAAGCCAGAAGAGATTGGGGACTTACATTCAACATCCTTAAAAAAAAAAAGAAATTCCAACAAATAATTTCATGTCCAACCAAACAAAGCTTCATAAGCAAAGGAGAAATAAGATCCTTTTCTGACAAGCAAATGCTGAGGGAATTCATTACCGCCAGACCCACTTTAATAGAGCTCCTGAAGAAAGCACTAAATATGGGGAGAAAAGACTATTACCAGCAACTACAAAAACTCACTGAAGTACAAAGACAGGCCAGTGACACTATGAAACAACCACAAGTCTGCAAATTAACCAGCTAGCATCATAATGACAGAAAAAAATCCACACATATCAATACTAACCTTGAACGTAAATGGGCTAAATGCTCCAATTTAAAGACACAGAATGGCAGGCCAGATAAAGAACCAAGACCCATTGGTCTGCTGTCTTCAAGAGACCTATCTCATACGCAGTGACACATATAGGCATAAAATAAAACAATGAAGAAGTATATACCAAGTAAGTGGAAAAGAGAAAAAAGCAGAGATTGCAATCCTAGTTTCAGACAAAACAGACAGACTTTAAACCTAGAGATCAAAAAGGACAAAGAAGGGTATTACATAAAGGTAAATGGTTTAATTCAACAAAAAGATCTAACTCTCATAATATATATATGCACCCAACACAGGAGTAACCAATTTATAAAGCAAGTTCTTAGAGACTTTCAAAGAGACTTAGACCTCCATGCAATAATAGTGGGAAATTTTAACACTCCACTGACAATATTAGATAATTGAGACAGAAAATTAATAAATGTATTCAGGACCTCATCTCTGCAGTGGGTCAAATGGACCTGATAGATATCTATAGAATTCTCCACCCCAAAACAACAGACTATATATTCTTCTCATTGCTATAAGGCACACACTCTAAAATAAATCACATAATCAGAAGTAAAACACTCCTCAGAATATGCAAAATAATGGAAATCCTAACAAACAATCTCTCAGACCAGAGTACAATCAAATTAGAAATCAAGACTAAGAAATTCATTCAAAAACCATACGATTACATGGAATTTGAATAACCTGCTCCTGAATGACTTTTGGGTAAATAATGAAATTAAGGCAGAAATCTGTAAGTTCTTTGAAACAAACAAGAAAAAAGATACAACCTACCAGATTCTCTGGGACATAGCTAAGGCAGTGTTAAGATGAAAACTTATGAAACTAAATGTCCACATCCAAACGTCAGAAAAAAATAAAAAAAACTTAAAGTTTAAAAAAGATATAAAAGCCTTTATATTTCTGTAGAAGCTGTGCTTTGTGTGTTAAACAAGGTCTTTTCAGAAGAACTATGTATATTTTCATTTAATATGTATGAATCCTGCATACTTGGTGCCAAAGTGGTAATTTTTGCCTTATGGAAAAATAAGAACATTAAGAGTTTGTACATCTATCCACAAAATGAGTCTTAGAAACAGTCACACAGAGTCAGTGAACTTGATTAAGTATAGCACATTAAAAGTCAAACATTTGAAATACATTGAGGGCTAAGAAGTGGAATGTAAATAAATTTATAAAAATTGATCTAACTTCATCAAATTAGGATGTATCTAATGAAGCATAAACCCAGAATGTAAAGAAGAAAAAAACTGTCTTGTAAATAGGGTAACTATATGGGTGAATATACCCAGTGCAGTTTCCAACCAATGACAACCAAGACTCAGATCAGAAGTAATGCTTTGACATGATCCCTTACCAGTAAAATCAAGTCTATCATGTTTTTAACCAAGAATCTCGATAAAATAATGTGATTTCATTTATCAAAGGAATAAGTTACATGTTTTAAATGGGATTCAGATTTGTTACGTCAAAAGAATAAAAGAATAGTTTCAAGTGAGTAAGCATAATGGTGTATGCTTTATGCAAGTGGTGTAAATATGAAATGGCAGTTAATACTGAAATTCAGTTGCACTTCCTAAAGATTACCTGGGTCACCAAATATAGAAATATTTAATTATTTTACTAAAATTGCTGCAACTAAGGTAAGCAATCATCAACCACCAGAAGTTTTAACTGGTGTTTAGTCTTTGACAATGACATAGATACATTTTGGCTTCATTAAGGGTAGCTAAGTGATGCCATGTATTTTACATGCCAGGGGGGAGTCATTTAATCTTCATGTGATTACTTTTCTTTGAATTTCTAATTTTTTTGAGTCATTTGAATTACCTGTAGAGTATGGCAAGGGAAACAATACAAGCTAACTGTTGTTTACTTGTATTGTTTAAGACTCCAAATAGTACATTCTACATGTTTTATTAGCAACTCATAAAATATGCCAGAAAATATTAGGATTGACAGACTCTAACTTCTCCCTTTAACTGACCATGCTCAAAATGCAAATTCAGAGAAGCAAAAAGGAAAATGTGTGTCTTACATTTATATTAAAATATTCTTAGAAGAAGAGCAAATTCCAACTATTTTACTGCCATATGCAGTTATAGCGTAAAATGAGGCATTTAACCTCAGTGAAGAAGAGAAGCAGGTTTATGGGAAGGAGAGAAGGTACAGAGAGAGAGAAAGAGAGAGAGAGCCTTTTACAATTTATAAACCAGTGTTCTTAATAAATCTCAGAATTTAAACAGAACATTTGTTTAGGGAAAATGTAAGGGGCTGTGTTGAGTCCAATTTGGTGATTATTTAAAAATAATTTTTGTAACTTATTAAATCAAATAAATTCTGCCTGGCATACAGTAACTTTAAATGATAAAGTTTTATTAAGGAAGAAGTTTGATATTCATGACCTATACCGTTTAATTGTTTCAAGGGCTTCAAACAAAAAAGAATTTAAAATGGCCAACTATGAATAAAGTCCATTCAGTACTCAACCAAGCAAATGGAAACAGCATATGCCAGGGAAAGATAAACACTCTGATATGACCTGTAAGGGCAATATCAGGAGTTATGTCACAGATATATGTGTATATGTAGAGTTTCAAAAGAAGTCTGTCCTCATGAAAGATCTCAAAGTTTATCTACTAGCTATAATGTATCCATGCCATAGTCAAAAACTAAATACCATATAAAACCCATGGCAGAGAAAAAATACAGCGAATGTAGCAAATACTAAATGTCAAATTCTGTATATCTTTGTTGCTAAACTTCTATATGAGTAAAACAGACTCCTTAATGAAAATCACTATTCTCTGTAAATTAAAATACTTTTAAATTAAATATTTTTTAAATTTTAGTTTGAATTTCAAAATAAGACATTCTAACTTTGTTAGAACTTCCCTTTGTTTACAATCAGTGTTTAAGTTATTAATAATTAACAGCTGATGCATAAAGCAAACCCCAGTTCATGGATTTGTGTACTGTATATCCCTAAGGCAAATCAATTATTTACTCCTGAATAGTTAAAACTTTCATTGGCTTCCCACTGCAGTTGCAATAAAATCCATACTCCCTATCAAGGCAGAGAAGACTTTATATCCTGTCCCCTGGGTCTCTCTCTGACTTTAAATTGTACCTCACTCACTACAGTTCTGTCTCACTGCCTGTGACAGAATTCTAAGATGCCCACCAAGATTCCTATGCACTGGTATATATTCCCTGCCTAATCTTTTCCCCTTGCGTGTGAGAAGAACCTGTAAATATGATGTGATAGCAGCCACCTTCTTGATTAGGTTATGTTACACAGCAAATGTGATGAGATAGTCATTTCATGATTACCTACTATTACATAAGACTGTATTGGTGGACTAGAGATACTCTTGCTATCCTTGAAGAAGAAAGATGCCATGTTGTGAGACAGTCATGTGCTAGGACCTGAAGGCAGTCCTTAAGGAGCTGGAAGGAACCCTCTGAATATCCTGCAAGAAAACAATGCAACGAATTAAATTCTGCCAACCAGTGAGTTTGAAATAGGACCCCAAACTCCAGATGAAAATGCAGCTCAGCATTCTTGATTCAGGCATTCCTCTAAGCAGAGATCCCAGGTACACATGATAGAATCGTGACCTACACAAAATCTGAGATGCTAAATGTGTGTTGTTTTAAGTCAATAACTTTGTGGTAATTTCTTTTGCAGCCATAGAAAATTAATACATTTCTTTCCTTTGTTCTTCAAACATGATAAGCCCATTACTTGGGTGGTCTTTTTTTGTTGCAAAGTTGTTTTTCTTCAACTTTTAAGTTTGGAGTACATGTTTAGGATGTTCAGGTTTGTTACATAGAAAAATGTGTGCCATGGTGGTTTCCTGCACAGATCAACCCATCAGCATAGGTGGTTTCTTATTTAAATTCAGATCTTAGCTTAAAATCACATTCTCTGATAAGCCCCAGCTGCCAACCACATCTAAAGTTCGACCCACATATGTACCAGTTCATTTCCTGAAGATTACCGTCTTCTATTGTCATCATGGCACTTATTACTACTGACAAGTATCTGCTTAGTTTTCACATTTTAAAAAATTTTAAACAAAGTAGCTCATGAACACAGTTTAAAAGGCAAATCATACTAGAAGACTTACAGCAATAACAACAAAAGTGCACACTCCTGTCTTACATCTCACCAACTCGAAGTATAGAGTTGTTTCCTGCTCTCCTATGTCAGATCCTTTGTAATCTTGATCCTTTGACCTCCCCTTGATCCTCAGCCTCCAGTGGAACTGTTTCAGCTAATACCACATGGAGCAGAGACAAACCTTCCGTGTTGAGCCCTGCTCAAACTGCAGATCCACAAGCTTAAATAAATGAATAAATAGTTATTTTATGCCACTAGGTTTTGAGAGTGGTTTGCTATGCAGCAATTTATCATTAGAGCACCAGCTAATGATTTCATGACAATCAGTTGGTGTCGTATTCAATGGTGTGCAATAATAGCTTAGAAGTAAAAAGTTATCTTTCAGAATTGCCAACAACATAGAAAAAGAGAGGTTGCATCTCCTCCATACAGCATTATTAGTCATAACATTGACAAAGTAACTGAAATTCCATCTTCAAGTCTAACCCTACTGAGTTCACTTGACTATTAAAATACACACACATACACACGCACTGCTCTAGTATCTTGATATTCTACAGTTACGATTCTAAGGCTATTTTTCATGAGTTGAGACATATACTATCTATAAATCATATATAAAATATCCATATGCTGGACTTCAAAACATTCCACTACAGGGGACAGTGGTATCTCAGCACCACAGGCATTTATTCTCAGGATTCCTGTGAAGATCATTTAAAAATTAAACCTTTAAATATGACTTTTTTAAACGATTTCAATAGCCTAGGCAATATAGCAAGGCCTCATCTCTACTAAAAATAAAAATAAGTCAGCCAGGCATGGTGGCACGTGCCTGTATTCCCAGCTACACAGGAGGCTGAGGTGGGAGGAACATTTGAGCCTGAGAGGCTGAGGTTACAGTGAACCGAGATCACACCACTGCACTCCAACCTTGATGACAGGCTGAGACCCTGACTCAAAAATAAATACATAAATAAAGATGTCAAGGTAAATTATGACATGAGCAAATCATCTAGAATGAAATGATTTAATTAAATTGCAACGGAACGTCCCTGATTTTAGCTGATAAAGGCAATTACAAATGTATGTCTGGTTTTCCTCTTTCCAAACAACATTAAACTTGAATTACAAAATCATAACATTACAGACTAAGTGAGACGTGACCACTTGGCTTGATGCAAAAGACATTTTTTCTTTTGAAGGAATTTAGGTATTCAGAGTAAGTTGCATAATTCTTTTGAGTCACTTGTAGATAAGATGACCAGAGAAAGCCTGTTTACCTAAATGGCATTGGAGAAAGACTTGAATGAAGCAAATAAATAAGAGATGAGAATATCTGAAGGAAGAGTATTCTAGAAAGTTAGAAAAGGAAGTACCAAGACACTAAGATAAGATTATGAATGGAAAATTTTTTGTAGATCACTTAGATTACTTGCTTGAATGAAGTTCATATACCCACTTTCATAGTGGAGCTACTTCAGATCCCAATCTAGGGCAAAGCTCTGCTCTAAATGGCCTCTAAGTATCCACAGATGACCCCATGACAAAAGCAACCATCTTTGAGGTACCTGACTTAAAGTAGGGGCAGAAAATATGAAGAGACAACAGTGAGATAATAGAGCCAGAGGACTCCAATTCATGTACTAGGTGCTTAATTAAAATGTACTTATCTCTTTAATGACAACAGGATGAAGCATCTCTAATTCACCTCTTCAAGCGCTAACCATACCAATATTTTACTGGGTCTTGTTGCTTTTTGAAGACGATTCTTCCTTCACTTAAGCATTATAGTTGCGTTGAGCAAAGAGTTGAACTATATCACCTAGCCCACTATTAGGAGCTTCAAATTCAATAAATACTTCACACTATGTACCGCTTTACATATTTTTATTCCAAATGAAATAAATGTACCATCCTTTTAAATTAACTTACGTATAAGTTTTTTTAAAAAATCAAAATGAAGAGGTATATGTATATACAATGGGATACTACTCAGCTATAAAAAGGAATGAATTGATGGTACTCGTAGCAACCTGGATGGGATTGGAGACTATAGTGAAGTAACTCAGGAATGGAAAACCATACATTGTATGTTCTCATAAGTGGGAGCTAAGCTAAGAGGATGCAAAGGCATACAAGTGTCACAGTAGACTTTGGGGACTCAAGGAGAAAGGGTGGGAAGGGGGCGAGACATAAAAGACTATAAATTGAGTTCTGTGTATATTGCTTGGTGATGGGTGCACCAAAATCTCACAAATCACCACTAAAGAAATTATTCATGTAACCAAATACCACCTGTTCCCCAAAAACCTATGAAAACAAACAAAAAACATTTAGGTGCTTCAGAAAAAATGGTTTAATAAAATAAAATGAAGAAGTATAATTTTTCACAATGACAGGAAATTAAAGGTGATATTTAGCAGAGGCTTAGGCAAGCATAGGCAAGTTTCTTTTATGGAGAGAGAGGAAAGAGTATAGATTTTATTAGAAATGTTTATATTTAAGCAATTACGTGAAAAACTCATAATCAGCAGAAGATTAACATTACAAAAAATCTTCCAAATAAGAAACAAAGGGGTCAGAGGCTGGAGAATGAAGAAATCTTTATGTAAATAGGAGATAGGAAAGAAGACAAAGAAAAGCAAACAAAATAGATAATAAAAATATTTGGTTGTATATAGTTTGTTATGTTAAAAATAAAGAACTGTGAAAGAAAAGCTTATTGAATATTTTTTTTCAAGATGGAGTCAAAATTTGTATCTAATCACTTTGCTTCTCTTGAAATGGTCAGTGGATCCTTGCTGGTTTCACTTAAAATAAAGTCAGAGGTATTTTCATTTCTCTGGAGTGTACATATCCCAATCTGAACATTATTGTTTTCTGTTCTGTCTTCCTCATTTCATATAAGAGATTACTCCATGGATCAATAAACAATTCATGTCATATAGGTCACTGAACAGTTGGTCCACAGTAATTGCACTGCATTCTGGCTCTACCAAACTAAATTTCCTCTCATGAAAGGAAGGAAGAAATGCCTTGTTACAGTCTCTTTCATCTAAACCTCTCTTCCACCCTGGAGAAGGCCAGTATGCTCAATAGATATCATTAAGGTTGATTTTTTTTCTTAAAAATTCTACTGACTTTTATTTTTGACCAATCTTCTGTTTTGCATAATTTTAAGGATATGTGTAAATTAAGTGTTACAGTAAATATTACTTCAAAAAATTAAAAGATAGAAAAAAAAATCACAATTTTCATGAATTTGGCACGGGAAGGGGAGTCCTTGGGAGTAATTCAAAGATGGCTCACTAAAGCCCAAAGTGCCTAAGGACATACAACTACTTACCGATGGACGTGAAACCAGAACTCAGGTCTTATAGAATGCATCAAAATTGTTCACACCTTTTAAAGGTCTATCTGTGTAATACTAGAGTCATCAGTTGAAAAGTAGAAAGAGTGCTTTGATCAGCTAGTACTTTTGTCTGCACCTTATGTAAGCAACGTGGCTTAAAGTTACAATGCTATCTGTGTTACAAATGTCTTCTGTGAAGTCTGGTTGTCTCCTCCACACAGAAGATGCTGGGTAAAATTTATAGCTTCCCATCTCCCATTCTGGCACTAAGGATGGAGATGTATGTTCCATATCCTTAAAATTTTACATAAGAAACTCCTATGACATAAACCTAGAGCAAAATTCAGAGATTTCAATAATAGTTCATCTGCTCATTAACCTCAACCATGTGCAAAATTTCATAAACATCTACTTAACATCAGACATCCCAGATTTGTTATTTCCATTAGAATTATAAGATGGTAGAAATGAAAGATATCTTAGAAAAAATCTACTTGATTAATACATGAAGAAACAGAGGCCTAGAGAAGTGAAGTGATTACCTGAAGTGTCACTTCAAATGGTCCATACCAAGTCATCGACTATAATTCACATCTTTTCATTCCCACTCCAGAGACCTTTTACCATTTTGGAGAGTAAGGGGTATAAGATGGGAGAGCTATTCAGATTTTTGTTCTTCCACTGATCTATTTTTAGTTCTGATGTTTATAAGCTAGTCTTTCTGAAGACAAAACACTAAGCAAGAAGGCTTACGGTAAGAAAAAATAAAACAAAAACATTTATTTATTCATTGAATAAGTAGCATGCACTGCTCCAAATAG
This sequence comes from Macaca thibetana thibetana, assembly GCF_024542745.1. Taxonomy (NCBI): domain Eukaryota; kingdom Metazoa; phylum Chordata; class Mammalia; order Primates; family Cercopithecidae; genus Macaca; species Macaca thibetana. The sequence continues at coordinate 21,314,367 of NC_065579.1, read as the reverse complement.
TAGAGATGTAAATCCCCTCAGTTTAAATGGAACTTACATTTTAGTGGGGGTCAGGGAGGTGCTGGTAGTGAAGGTGTTGGAGACACGTAGTCTAAAGAAAATAAATTGATAAGCCAAATAAGTTCACACAGTGATACATTCTAAAAAGGAAATAAAACAGAATGAAAAGGAAGAGGTGACTACTTTATATTAAAGGGCTTTCTGAGGCATTAACCCTTGCACTAGAAGCTGAATGATAACAAGGAGTCGGCCATGTGAGGCCTAGGAAAGACCATTTTAGGCAGTGGTGGCAAAGGACTGGAGGCCAGAACAAGACTGGCAAAATAATCCAGGAGAGGAAAGACTAGTGGGGCTAGAGTGTGGTGACTAAAGGAGACAACGGGGAGAGATGAGGTCAGGGGTTTGCAGAAGCCTTATCATTCCTATGACAGGAGGTTTGAATTTTATCCTTAGTATAAAGAAATACATTTGAAGCTTTTACACAGAGAAACTTCATTCTTCAATTGATTCTTTTATAATATCACCATGACTGCATATGTGAAGAAGAGATTACAGTGATGGCACTGTAATTTGGTCTATATTTTATGACATGTGACAGAGAGTAAAACAAACTAATCAGATAAAACAAGGCCAAAATAACTGGAACTATTCAAATGTTACGTTGTCAAACCAACTGCAGTAAGAAAATCACAAAAAAAGCTGGTTGAAACCTGGAATTCTGTACATCTGGCTGATGAAAGGAGGACCTTGATATCCAGTGACACTCAGAAGAGTTTTAGAATCCAGCAACTTTGAAGATGGTCATTAAAACTCATGGTACAAAATACATGGTCAAAATCAGTCCATTTTGCAAAAGTCACTGTAGTGAATTTTAATGAGTACATTAATGCATTATATTCTCAATCGATCTTATTTTCACATTCCCCTCTCATGACACTGATCACTTATTGTACATTTTCAGAATCTGTCCTTTAGGGAATAAAGATGCTCCATAAGCCATTTGCCTCATTCTCTGGGAAACAAAACACTTACCTGTTGAAGTGTGCTTATAAAGTATAGACCTTACCCTTATGTAGGAAAAGACTCAAATGGTAAATTGCATCATTTGTCAGTATTTGTTAGTATTTTACATATGCCACCTAGTTGATGTTAACAGAATCATATGATACGTGCTATTTTTACCGTGTTCCAGATAAGAAAGGAGAGGCTTAAAATATTGGACAAACTGTCCAGGTTCACACAGCCTCAAAATAGCAGAGGTGATATTTTTAACCCAGGAAAATATGACCCCAAAGACCAAGAGTTTCTGTAGCAGTCCAGAAAGAATTCTTCATGCTGTAAAATAAATTCAGGTAGGAGAGTTTAGGCTGACCTTCCAGTAGATCTTGTGGGACCTGGAGTGTATTCCAATTTTTAGACATAATCACCTTCTCCTCACCAACAGGAATATTGTCACACATTTTATAACCTGAGTTATAATTAACTGAACACGGTGGTAATCCAGGAAGTTAGGACTAATGTACCATTATAATTGCTTAGGAAAGTATGACTAGTGTGGCATTATGAGAGCATTAAAGTCGTCTTTTATAAAACAACTTTTTAAAAGGCTGTATTTCACATAAAAATCTTCCTCCAGTCCCATTACACTTCAATGATGCAAATTGTTTTCCTTTTTGTGGTAATTTAATGCTCCCCTGAACTGACTCCCTTGATTTCAGAAGCTGGCCTCGAAACAGTCATGCTCACTGATACAGACTTGGCACAAAGAGAAATTCATTTTCTGCTTGACTTTGTAAGTGAAATTACACTCTGACAGCACTCCTTTCCACTGCCACTGAAAGGTATTAATGAAACATGGCACCAGAAATTTATTTGCAAGGTTGTCTTCTAGCTTACCCTTAGGTCTAAAAATGCCTTTTTAGATCTATGTGACAAGAGAGGAGGGCGAAGGAAGAAAACTCTTGGCATGGCTGGAAAATCACACAAGTTGTTTGGTCTCCAGATTGAAAAGAAGTCAACGTTTCACAGGGGTCTTAGTAAAAGACAGCTGTGCACAGATAAAAAATATATAGGTTTATATTTCATGATTGAGTCCCAAGCCTCTCAGGTCAGAAATCACTAGACAACTAATTATCCTTCAGAAAGGAAAATTATCTATATAATGAAACTCACTGTTCAGAGTGTAGTTTCAGAAGCAAGATGTTTAACATTGAGGTGAAGTTCCTCAGAGTATTTCTGTATTGACTGATTCCTTGTTCTTCTCTCCATGCTCAAAAAACCGAGCGATCCTAAGTGATAGAAAGGAGAGAGAGAGTATTTCCATAGCAGCCCACTCAGATGGCTCTGACCTGAGGACAATTCACTGAAGAGTCTTCCAGCATTCTGTCTACAGTCTTGCCAGTTCACCATGATTTACTTTCTAGAATGATTGTCAGTCCTCCTTACTATAGACTGTGTGTGCTAAGAGTTTATGACCCATTTATTTTTTTCTCCACGACTTAGCAGAGGACCTAACATGTAATTGACTCAATATTTTTGATGAATACATGAAAAAAGAAAAAGAACAAATCGATTGATTGATACATAAATAGATAGATGGATAAATGAAATTTGATTCTGATTCTGGGGAGACAGGCAGGGCTCTGGCATAAATCCTCAATAGACTTTTGTCCTCAGTGAATAAATCTGATGTTAGAGTCTGCATGATTAAAAGTGACATCTATTGGTCAGGGGCAGTGTGATAAAGAAAGCAAGAGCCCCGAGGACTTTTTTTTTTTTTTTTTAACCAACTTCTCATATACTACAGTATTTTTCTCTAAGATCTAAACTTCACATGCCTTTTGTCGAAGTTAAAAAGATGAGGATATCCTAGGTAAATATCAGCATCTTTCAGTATGGAATTGGAAGAGAGTTTGATGGAGTTTATAAGTTTGCCCTAGTTTTCTGAAACACTTCCTGATGTGGAGAGAAGTAGATAAAGATTACCAAGTTCCTCCCTTATACTTCTGTATAAACTAGCTCTGTGCTAGCTTAAAAAGACAGCCAAGCACTGGTAAATTACTGCAAGATGCCATGGGGGAAGAAACAGCAATTTTTTTTCTGTCTCAAGAGCCCAATCTTAGTTCTCACTGCCTAGAGATCATTATTATTAATAATGTCAGGCCATGGGCTAAATGAGACTGGCATGCATTAGCATATTTAATGCTCATGACATCCCACTGAGATACAGGGCTAGTCACATTTTATACAAATTGGAATCACACAAATTTTAATTATGCAAATATGAAATAGTTTAATATAAAAATATCAACACATTCTCACTTTATTTACAAAATTTCAAATATAGTAAATATCTTCCAATTTAAAATAGTATGAAGAATTGCCTAATTTAAAAGACAAGCCTAGAGAATTTTAAATGACATTTATGCTTTGGTCATGTGAGGATGTGGTACTTTTGCAGGAAAATAAAAATTGTTACAATAAAATCTAATACTTATCGAATATTAAGCACTTCATAGATATCAGGCTATTTATTTTTCACAAAAAAAGAAGATTCCGCGAAGCAACACTCTTATCCCTCTTTTGCAGAGAAGGAAAAGGTGATGTGCAAGCTCTGAGTAGCAGAGGTAGAATTTAAACTCTTGCAGCCTGGCTCCAGACCCAATCAAATCAATGCCTGGCCTTACTTTTTAGGATTAATTTTTACTTATATGCATTTTTAATTGAATAAAACCTTTAGGAATCCTTCCTTCACATCAAATATGCCTGTTTTGTAGGTACTATTCTCACTTTTGAAATTGAAGCCTTAAAGTAGTTAAGTAACTTGTCCAAGGCCTCAAAGATAATAGAAGCCAAACTCACCTAACAGAGACAAAAGAGTTATTTCTAGATAAGTTCGTAGACATGCCTGAGAGATCAATCAGAGCTCGATTCCTCCAGTTCTGTGCCTTTGTTGACTCTCTGCTATTTGCATAATGTTAGTAAGCTTGGCCCACAAAAACCCTCATATTCAATCCCATCGTCTGCTTTCCTCCCCAGGATTCCTACTCTTCTCCTAAGGAAATTACACATGTCCCAAGTGTCTAAATACACTGCCTTATTCTTCCAATTAAAGTTCAAACAAAAGAACCTCTCAGCACGTCCTCAAGTATCCCACACTCCTAACAATGTCTGCTCTGTAACTGCAACACCATCTTGTCAAACAGCAACCGGAATCAACAAATGCTTGACCCAGGTCAAATACCAGGAGAAGTGGAGGCAGTTCACCACTCATAACCCCATTACACATTCTTGTTATCAAATTCAGATAGATTCTTGCAGTACATGTTCTGCCCAGTGGTAAATACAAGATATATTCTTTCCAGGTGGGCATCAGAACCAACAAAAACTGTTGAAACTCATGGAAGCTGAAAATTAAGGACATGTCCTTTTACTTTCTTTAAACAGAACTCCACAGCAGATAAAGCAAAGCTTTTGTGTGAGAACAAGTTGACAATGATGTGTTGTGCAGGATAACAATGATTTTTTTTCAAAGATGATGCTGAAGCATTTTGCTTTATATGCTTGCATGCAATAGACTTAGCATTGATTAACCCAGATTTGTGTGAGTGTGTGCGCACGCATGCGCGCGTGTGTGTGTGTGCGTGCCTGTGTGTGCCTAAGCACAGTACATGTGTAACACTGGTAGGAAAGAAAAACAGTTTTCTCAAGTAAGGTGACCACAGCTTACTAACCGTAAATCTTCCTTGGCACAAAATAAATGGTTTTCCTTAGAGGAAGAAAAGATCCCCAAAATAGAAAAGTTCATAGCAATCCATAGCTCTGTGTCTTGACTGTCTTCTGAGAGGGTTTGGGCACTGAATAATCAGCAGTGTTTTTGATTTCAGGCCAACTGAAGTAGCTATTGCAATCAATTAAAAATAATAGCTATAGAAAAATATTAGTGTATAATATGTACTAACATATATTATGTGTATTATATAATAATTTATATGTAATTAAAACACAAATAAAACAGTATATATTATATGATATATTGTATAGTATATATTATATATTTATTAAATATGCTTTATGTAATAAAATATGTTACATATAAACATATAATTCTTTTTTACAATATACGTACATATTTCAAATTAAATGCACAACCTAGTTTCTTCTTTTTTATCACAACCATTACCACCATTGTCAACATTTAACATTTTCTGGTATCTGTAAGTACTTATTTTACAACACTCTCAATTGTTTAACACAATAAACGTCTAAATTTCATTTACAGATATAGACATAATTTAATAGAGAGGTTAAATTACCTGTCCATGATTAACCAGTGATGGATCCAAGGCTGGAACCAGCAGCCCTCCTTCTTTAACTGAATATGTCATATACCAAGGAAGTTCCTCATTCCTTCTGACTTCTTTTTTTTAAATTATACTTTAAGTTCTAATTATATATGTGCAGAACGTGCAGGTTTGTAACATAGGTATACACATGCCATGGTGGTTTGCTACACCCATCAACCCATCATCTACATTAGGTATTTCTCCTGATACTATCCCTCCACTAGCCCCCCCCAACCTCCTGACAGGCCCTGGTGTGTGACGTTCCCTTCCCTGTGTCTATGTGTTCACATTGTTCAACTCCCAATTATGAGTGAGAACACGTGGTGTTTGGTTTTCTGTTCTTGTGTTAGTTTGCTAAGAATGATGGCTTCCAGCTTCATCCATGACCCTGCAAAGGTCATGAACTCATCCTTTTTTATGGCTGCATAGTATTTCTGCTTTTAAGAGATTATTATCTCTCTTCCTAGGCCTTCTTAAGAAAAGGATGTATATTATGAAAAGGGGCACAAGATCATTTTCTCAAAGGAGCCCAAGAAGAATATGGAAATGAGAACAAGTCAAGTCAGACAGCAGGTATTGTGGGTGAGCAGAGTAGCACCTTCTCCCAGTTCTTCCCAGACCATCTGAGTCTGCAGGGAACCTAGGTCTTCATGGAAATATCAAGGAAAAGAGATATTTGTTAAAGGTCAAGGCTGAACAATTTTAGTTTAGTATAGAGAAGAATAGTTGCAATTATGTAATAACAAAAAGAAGATGGAGAATGAAGTTACAGAGTTCAGAGGCACCAGGGCATCTCTGCAGGTTGGGGAGTAAGGCATTGACTAGGATCTTAGGGCAGACAGATCACAGCTCCACCACTAGGACTGAATGGAAAAGCAGCCACTGAAACTCTCCAACCTTTTAGGAAGGAACTCCAGTTGGCTGGTTTTGTTCATGTGTGGAAGTGGAGTACAGTTTCTTGGTTGTCCTAAGTTAAAATAGATGGCAGGCAGCCAAAAAGTAACAAATAGCTACTACAGCATGTTTTAAAATGTACTTTCAGATGCCTGCTCATATATATTTATCACAGCACAAAATAGTAAAGATTTTGAATCAACCTAAGTGTCCATCGGTAGATAAATGCTTAAAGAAAATGTGACATTTACACACAATGGAATACTATTCAGCCATAAAAAGAATGAAATCATATCTTTTGAAGCAACATAGATAGAACTGGAGGCCATTATCTTAAGAGAAACAACTCAGAAACTGAAAGCCAAATACTACATATTTACACAAATAATTTTAAGTGTAAGTGTGTACACATGGACATAGAGTGTGGAATAATAGACATTGGAGACTTTGAAGGGTGGGAGGGGGCTGAGGAATGACCAATTACTTAATGGGTAAAATGTATGTTATATAGCCCAGCTGTCACTCCTATACAACACATCCATGTAACAAAACTGCATTTGTACCTTTAATGTATACAATTTTTAATGTACTTTCACAGTATTTTAAAAGCTATTTTTTTATTTGACTCCAACAAGCAAACTTTCACTCAAAGAACAGGTAGATACTGCTATTTCTACTCTTAAGATGACAAACTAAAGATTAGGGATGCCAAGAGATATGCCTAAGGCTTTGTGTATAGAAGGTAGTAATGTCTGCATCTTAAACCCAAGTGCTCTGACCTGTGTCTTAGTTGACCCCTCACACACACACTCATATTAATGTTGGTTGATCATGTCAAAGAAATAAAAATGGAATCAGGTCACACCGAGATCAAGTAGTACGAGTTTCTGGGGAAGAATCTATGCATTGCTATTTTTTAAAGTGTCCCAGGTAATTCCAAAGTACAAACAGAGATGAGAACCACTTTTCTAAAAAAAAAAAATCATTTGAATGTCAGGTGAAAAAGTAGTTATTGAAACTTGTAATAAAATGCTAAAGGTATGATTATACTTTTGCTGTGTTTTCTATTTGAATGCTGTCCTGTTCCTATATGAGCTTAGATTTATAGCTGCCAACTCTGCAAAAGATAACAATTTGAGAAGAAGCTGAGGTTGCTAGGGGCAATCCAATTTACCAGAGAAACCAGCTGAGCGGAGGAGCAACACTGAGTGAGCAACATACAGCTAGAATGCTCTCTGTAGAAGGGCATGCTCTCTTTGTTTCTTTAGGCAGAAATTGGAACATCATTCCCTTACCCCTGGTAAAAGAGCATTTCACTCTTTGCTGGAAGATGCACTTATATAACTAAGACTTTTCTATTTTCTGCCTTTGCCATGAAGAACAGTGTAGTCCCTACAGAGAAGTAGGAGCCAGAAGTGAGAGATCATTTTTTTTTTTTACTTCTCCCTGGAGACACTTAATCCAGGAAGCATTCTTGTCCTTTTTAGCTAAGAACCAGTGGTTTCCCTGTTAACATGCAAAATAGTTAAGGTGAAGAATTCAATAATAGCAAATAGTTTATTTACAATCTTGCTCTAAATGTGTATCACCTTTATATTTGCTATTTCAGTGTTGCTACTTGCTGTTTAATAATAAATGGCTATGAATAAATGACTTAAAACAAATACTGAAGAAATCTGTAGATAATATAATGTGAATCTCAACTTTGAATACATGCTGTCATCACACACCTATGTTCTGTATAACAGAAATTATAAGTGGATAGAAGAGAAATGAAACTTTCTTGAGTGATAAACTTGTGAATCAAAGTCAAGTAAAAGCAAACGGCAATTTTATGAACTAATATCTCAAAAATGAGTTTATGAGCTTATATCAGTGTCTCATCTATATAAATATCACAATTCAAGGGGTTTAAATGTGATGATGTCTCATGATAACTCAAACGGTGCCTTTTAGTTATTAACTTTTACTTTTTGGATGTGTGCTTGTCAAAGCTATTGCTCTAGCTCCGCGTACAGATAGACAGTAATGCCTTACTTTATGGCCATGACCAAATCTAAGTCAAATGTTTACAATTCAATCAATGTATTTTTTTAAACCTAATTCCTAGTTAATGTTTGGGTATCAGTTTAGTAACATCTCCTTTCAGCTGTCTTCCCCATCGCTATTGTGACTTTCAAACTCCATGTGCTCATAACATCCTGTGCTAACATTTCCATAACAATGATCGTATGACATAGAAATTTCCAGTCTAGACTGCAAGTTCGTGGGTGCAGGGATTAATTTCATTCGTTCATTTTCTCAAAACACATTATCAATATTGCCTACTGTGTATCAGCACTGTCCTAGGTCCTGAAGGTACAACCAAAACAAAAATCCTGGCCCCTAGGAAGTTTACATTTTGGGGAAGCCAGGAGGATGTGAAATGTGTGTGTGTTATGGTAGTGGTGGACGCAAAGCTGAGTTTGGAATTTTACATGGGATATCTCGAGAAGGCCTCTGTGGGAAAGTGACATTTGAGGAAAACCTGAAGGAGGTGAGAAAATAAATGAAATAAGATTCTGGGATAAGAAAGTTCAGGCAGGGGAAACAGAATATGCTGGGATAAGAAAGTTCAGGCAGGGGAAACAGAATAGGCTAAATCTAAGTTATGAGAAAAATGTATGCCTGGCATGTTCCAGGAACAGCCAGATGGCCAGCAGTTTTGGAGTGGAAGGGGAGAGCAAGAGTAGATTACGTTCATTGAGGTGCTGTGCTTAGGTACTAAGTAACTATTTTTTGAATTATTTTAAAATAATAAAATTCCCCGTCTCTACTAAAAAATACAAAAAAAGTTAGCCAGGCATGGTGGCCGGCGCCTGTAGCCCCAGCTACTTGGGAGGCTGAGGCAGGAGAATGGCGTGAACCCGGGAGGTGGAGCTTGCAGGGAGCCACAGTCGCACCACTGCACTCCAGCCTGGGCGACAGAAAGAGACTCCATCTCAAATAATAACAACAACAAAGTTAATAATACATTTGACAGAATACCATATGATTTATAAACTATTATTCCACTCAAACTAGCACACTTTCTGGAAGAAAAAAAAAGATACAGGTTTATCCTCTGTAAAATAAAGATATGTTCACAAACATTCAAATTTGGAGGAAATTTGGGGTTTTATGTACCAGATTATCTGAGAGTAGATGAACTATATTCAATGATAGGCTACAGTCATCAAATTTTAACTTCTTTCAAGGTAATTTGACTGTTAAAGTGAGTTTCACCTTTGCTGTTTTAATTTCCTTCTCATAACCCTCATCTTTTGTGCACATCATGGCTTTTGGGTAAGCACTGATTACTCTTGATTCTCCTTGTTGAGTGTTCTCAATGCTCCAAAGCACCATAATGGTGCATTCTTCTATGGATCTCTTGTTTCTGTAACTTCTTCCCCAATCGTTATTAGACAATGAGTTCCTGACCACGTCATGATGGCACTAAGTAATGAGGAAAATGCCCTGTCTCAGTGTGTTGGTAACTCTGACAATTAGAAGTAGAAGAGAAAAATAAACCTCTTTACTCTGCCACCAAAGAACTATTCCATGATGATATGAAGGGGGATGAGGTACTCCTAAAGAACTGCAAATGAAAGGGGTAAAATGGAGACCCTTTTATCAGATCCATCTCTTATGCGCTCAACGGTGCTGTACTGTAGGAAAACCAGCCTGATGAATTGGGCTTTGAAACCTAATTTATAGCTTGACTTGCTAGGCAATCTTAAGTGAGTCACATTATCCTGTCTGAAGCTCAGTTTTTTAAATAAAAACTGGAATAAGAAAATCTGCATTGTTTGTCTCCTAAGGATGGGATAAGGATTAAAGGAACACTGTGTATGAAAGTATTAAGAAAATAATGAAGAGCTTATCCACCATGATCAAGTGGGCTTCATCCCTGGGATGCAAGGCTGGTTCAACATTCGCAAATCAATAAACATAATCCAGCATATAAACAGAACCAAAGACAAGAACCACATGATTATCTCAATAGATGCAGAAAAGGCTTTTGACAAAATTCAACAGCCCTTCATGCTAAAAACGCTCAATAAATTCGGTATTGATGGAACGTACCTCAAAATAATAAGAGCTATTTATGACAAACCCACAGCCAATATCATACTGAATGGGCAAAAACTGGAAACATTCCCTTTGAAAACTGGCACAAGACAGGGATGCCCTCTCTCACCACTCCTATTCAACATAGTGTTGGAAGTTCTGGCTAGGGCAATCAGGCAAGAGAAAGAAATCAAGGGTATTCAGTTAGGAAAAGAAGAAGTCAAATTGTCCCTGTTTGCAGATGACATGATTGTATATTTAGAAAACCCCATTGTCTCAGCCCAAAATCTCCTTAAGCTGATAAGCAACTTCAGCAAAGTCTCAGGATACAAAATTAATGTGCAAAAATCACAAGCATTCTTATGCATCAGTAACAGACAAACAGAGAGCCAAATCAGGAATGAACTTCCATTCACAATTGCTTCAAAGAGAATCAAATACCTAGGAATCCAACTTACAAGGGATGTAAAGGACCTCTTCAAGGAGAACTACAAACCACTGCTCAGTGAAATCAAAGAGGACACAAACAAATGGAAGAACATACCATGCTCATGGATAGGAAGAATCAATATCGTGAAAATGGCCATACTGCCCAAGGTAATTTATAGATTCAATGCCATCCCCATCAAGCTACCAATGAGTTTCTTCACACAATTGGAAAAAACTGCTTTAAAGTTCATATGGAACCAAAAAAGAGCCCGCATCTCCAAGACAATCCTAAGTCAAAAGAACAAAGCTGGAGGCATCACGCTACCTGACTTCAAACTATACTACAAGGCTACAGTAACCAAAACAGCATGGTACTGGTACCAAAACAGAGATATAGACCAATGGAACAGAACAGAGTCCTCACAAATAATACCACACATCTACAGCCATTTGATCTTTGACAAACCTGAGAGAAACAAGAAATGGGGAAAGGATTCCCTATTTAATAAATGGTGCTGGGAAAATTGGCTAGCCATAAGTAGAAAGCTGAAACTGGATCCTTTCCTTACTCCTTATACGAAAATTAATTCAAGATGGATTAGAGACTTAAATGTTAGACCTAATACCATAAAAATCCTAGAGGAAAACCTAGGTAGTACCATTCAGGACATAGGCATGGGCAAAGACTTCATGTCTAAAACACCAAAAGCAACGGCAGCAAAAGCCAAAATTGACAAATGGGATCTCATTAAACTAAAGAGCTTCTGCACAGCAAAAGAAACTACCATCAGAGTGAACAGGCAACCTACAGAATGGGAGAAAATTTTTGCAATCTACTCATCTGACAAAGGGCTAATATCCAGAACCTACAAAGAACTCAAACAAATTTACAAGAAAAAAACAAACAACCCCATCAAAATGTGGGCAAAGGATATGAACAGACATTTCTCAAAAGAAGACATTCATACAGCCAACAGACACATGAAAAAATACTCATCATCACTGGCCATCAGAGAAATGCAAATCAAAACCACAATGAGATACCATCTCACACCAGTTAGAATGGCAGTCATTAAAAAGTCAGGAAACAACAGGTGCTGGAGAGGATGTGGAGAAAGAGGAACACTTTTACACTGTTGGTGGGATTGTAAACTAGTTCAACCATTATGGAAAACAGTATGGCAATTCCTCAAGGATCTAGAACTAGATGTACCATATGACCCAGCCATCCCATTACTGGGTATATACCCAAAGGATTATAAATTATGCTGCTATAAAGACACATGCACACGTATGTAATGTTTATTGCAGCACTATTCACAATAGCAAAGACTTGGAATCAACCCAAATGTCCATCAGTGACAGATTGGATGAAGAAAATGTGGCACATATACACCATGGAATACTATGCAGCCATAAAAAAGGATGAGTTTGAGTCCTTTGTAGGGACTTGGATGCAGCTGGAATCCATCATTCTTAGCAAACTATCACAAGAACAGAAAACCAAACACCGCATGTTCTCACTCATAGGTGGGAACTGAACAATGAGATCACTCGGACTCAGGAAGGGGAACATCACACACTGGGGCCTATCATGGGGAGGGGGGAGGGGGGAGGGATTGCATTGGGAGTTATACCTGATGTAAATGACGAGTTGATGGGTGCAGCACAGCAACATGGCACAAGTATACATATGTAACAAACCTGCACGTTATGCACATGTACCCTACAACTTAAAGTATAATAATAATAAATTACTTAAAAAAAAAAAAAAGAAATATTGCAAATGAAAAAAAAAAAAAAAAAATAATGAAGGATTATAAAAGAACACTGTTTGGATTTAAATGGAAAAATAATACAGACTATAAAAAGAAATTGGTGGGGAAAACAAATGTTTTTCTTAAAAGTTCTCTTTAATATTGTTTGGAAAATAAATGGTAACTATTATTCTCAGGTGACAGCAATTCTCTAGATACCAGATGCTATCAGCACTACCTCCAAAATATACCTTTCATCTGTCCGCTGTTCCCCTTTTCCAGTGCTACATAAGCCTGCACCACAGAGTTCTGCAATAGCCTCTGAACTACTGCTTCTAAATTCGACTTTCTCCACCTGTTAATCCTTTTCCCACAGAGCATCTAAAGTGCTTTTTCAAAATTGTAAATCAGATTATCACTACCTTCTATTTAAAGTCCTCAAAAGGTTTTTGATCACACTTAAATCCCAAATCGCTATCATGAACAAAGGACCCTACTCTGCCCTCAGGACTTTATCCACGACTTAGGTCTTCTTCTCTCATGATGCTTCAGCCTAATGCTTTTTGCTGTTCCTTGAACACGCCAAATCTGTATCTGCTTTAGAACTTTTGCATTGCTGTTTCCTCTACCTGGAAGTCTCTTCTCCCATCTATATTTGAATGGCTCCTTGCAAAATTAATCTCCTTGGGGAGGCATCTGTTGCTGCATCATCTAATGGTGCCTTCTTTCCAGTCATCCCATCACAAGGGATCCTAGGAAATGGTGCCTTCCCTTGCTCCGTTATTCCATCTTTATTCTTAGCACTTAAAATTTGTGAAATTGTTGTATTTGTTTACATGTTATTGCCTGTGTCCCTCCATCAAATGTGAGCTCCATGACAGGAGTGGCCTTGTTATTATAATAGCTTATTTCATCATTGAGTCTTCTGTAATGAGATTTTCACCTGGAACATAGTAGGTGATCAGTGAATCTTTGCAGAAAAAAAAATGAGTTACAGAAACTTCAAGTCTCAGGAATGGTTGTTAAGTGCCATTTGTAACAGGAGAGATTTCAAATGGTTTAGATAAAATGATTATTCAGCATAAACTGGTTTCCTTGAAAGGAAGTTTAGGAATGAATTAGGAGACTGTGCTGAGGATGATGATGGCTTTGTTTTTCAAATGTGTGTAGCATGTCAGTTGGAGGCAAGCAAGAAACTTATACTTAGCTCCTTACAAGTCTATAATGTCTATTCCAATTTGTTACAAGTCATAAAAATGAACCTTGGCCGGTCATGGTGGCTCACGCCTGTAATCCCAGCACATTGGGAGACCCAGGTGGGAGGATCACCTGAGGTCAAAAATTTAAGAACAGCTTGGCCAACATGGCGAAACTCCTGCTCTACTAAAAATACAAAAATTAGCCAGGTGTGGTGGCGCCGCCTGTAATCCCAGGTACTTGGGAAGCTGAGGCAGCAGAATCGCTTGAACCCGGGTGGCAGAAGTTGTGGTGAGCCAAGATCACGCCACTGCACTCCAGTCTGGGTGACAGAGTGAGACACCATCTCAATTAAAACAAAAAACAAAAACAAAAAAACAGAAAGAAATTTGACAACAAAATTGGAAGCCTGTGTCTTTAGTATAACTTCCATTTCAGAGAAAATATATAGCCACCCACCAGCTCTGTGTTGGCACAGTGAGGTTCCTACCAATTATAAAAATAGAAAAAAAAATACAACTTTTTTAACAGCTCCATCAGGGGACCTTTATAGTGACATCTCTCTGGCAGCACTTGCAAAAGAATTAGGAGCTGTTTTCAATCATTCTGTGTATAACATGACATTTTCAAATAGAAAAGCAAGGGAAAAGAACAAATGCTTCATAAGTAGTTTTAGACTTCGGGGATCTAGAGAGCAGACTAGATCCACCCTTCGGTCCCTACCTATTGAATTATATACAAAAGAAAACACAAACAAACAAACAAACAAACAAAAAAGTGAAACTAAGAATATTGGTCCATAATTGGCCAGATGTCAGAATTTTTACAACTCAAACAAAATGGTAGCTATAGCAATTCTACAGTGCCAAAAAGGTAGAGATAAATTTTACAGTTTAATTTTGGTGGTGTTATTCTACTGGTGCTTTAGCATTTAGACCCCATGACTTTAATTTATCCCAATTTAAATTTAAGGGATATTATACCATTCCATGTATACAATGAGAACTTTACATAGTGCAATGTTATTCCTCCATTTCTGACTTTTCAGGTATTGTTGTCAGGTATTTTACTTCTTCATATTTTTAACCTAACACTACACTGTGATAATTTTTATTTGAAGTTATTTATTTTTTAAAGCTATTTAAACAATATCTTTAAAATCTTACGTATTGACCCATGTAGTTACCATTTCATATATATTTTTTTCACATGATATAATTTGCCTTCTGTCTGAAGGACTTCTTTATTTCTTGCAATGCAGATGTGCTGACCATGAATTAGTTTAAGAGTTTGCATGTCTTAGAAAGTCTTTTGCCTTTGTTTTTGAAATATATATTTGTTGGGTGTAGAATTTTAGGTTGATACTTTTTGCGGGACTTTTGTTTGTTATTCTTTTAGTTTCAGTACTTTAAAGATACTGCTCCACTTTTTCTACGTGCATTGTTTTCACCAAGAAGTCTGTTTTGCTCATATTTATCTTTGTTCTTCTGTACAACACGTCTTTTTCTTCTCTAGTTATTTTTAAGATGTTATCTTCAGCAATAACTTTGAACAATTGCATCTTGCTGCTTGTTAGTATAGCTCTTTTTTTCTGTTTCGTCTGCTTGTGGTTTATTGAGATCTTTGGAAGTATAAGTCTTTTTCATAAAATTTAAAAAATGTTGGGCATTGGTTCTTCAAATATTATTTTCTTTTCCCATTTTTATCTCTCCTTCAGGAAATCCAATTATATACAATTAGGCTGCTTCCAGTTGTCACACAGTACACTGCTATTGGGTTCTTTTTAAAAATTCTTTTATTTCTCAGTATGTTCTATTTTAACTATTTCCATAGATATGTTTTCAAGATCATGAATATTCTTCTCTGGGATGTCTAGTCTACCATTAATCCAAGTCAGTTTATTTTTATATCAAATCTAGTAATATTTATGGCTAGCAGTTAAATGTCTTTGCAATATCTTCTGTGTCTCTACTTATTAATTTTATGTAATTTAGTTATAGTGATTGTTTGATGCCATTGTCTACTCATTCTAACATCTGTGTCACATCTGGTTAAGTGTGAAATCAACTGATTTTATTTCTAATATTAAAGTTGATGTTATCCTGTTTTTAGATATCTGATAATTTTTTATCCAATGGCAAGGTATTTTGATTGGATATGATATTGTTGAGTACTGGATACTTTTGTACTCTCATACATATTTTTTAGTTTTCTTCTGGGACAAAGATGAATTACTTGGAAACAGTTTGAACATTTCAAGTCTTGCTTCGAAGATTGGTTACATGTAATCAATTATCACACAATATCTAGGACTAATTTTTCCCACTATGGAGGCAAGAAACTCTGAGTACTCTACCCAATATTCCAATGAATTACGAGATTTGCCAGTTTGGCTGGTACAAACAGGCACTGCTTCTGGACTTCTGTGAGCAGAACATTTAGCAATGCTAATGTTCAGGATTTCAACTAGAATTAGTCCAGAGCTAATTTTTCCTTACCATGGAAACAAGACACTTCAAAGTATTTTACCCAATACTCCAATTAAATATGAGATTTTTCCAGCCTGGTTAGTAGAAACAGACACTGTTTCTATCCCTGCATGAGCATTAAGTACTGTGGTGTCTACCCTTTAAAGTGATTATTTCACCAGCCTCAAGTAGTTTTCTCTTATGCATGCAGTGATCAGTAATCTACAGAAAACTTGAGGGGTCACTCTGCAGATCTCCAGAGTCCTGTATTCTGCCCTGTGAACTCCGGCTGCTCTTACTGTCCAAATCCCCAGCTCTGTCTGCACAACAAGTAATGTCCACTGGGCTCTGCCTGGCCTCGCCATCCCAACACCACTGCCTGGAAACTCTCAAGGCACAAAGTTGGGTCAATCAGAGAGCTAATGTTGTTTCCCATATCTCTTCTCAGGGATCACTGTCCTTTGTTATATATTGTGTCCATTGCCCTGAAAGGCATTCTTTTTTATATTTTGTTCATTTTTTTATTGTGACAGTAGATTGACTTATTTCATATTTGCTAGAAAAAGAAACATTAAAGCTTTTTCATTATTGATAGCAATAGTTAAATACACATAGATTCAGCATTACCTTTAGAAAATTAAAATAAAACCCTTTGTAAAAATAAAAACACTAAAAAATCATTTGAGAAATGTAAAATTCATGTAGCAATAGATAAAATAAAAAATAAATATAAAAATATGACAGAAAGAAAACAAACATATTAGTTAACATAAACATAAATAGGCTAGGCCGGGCCCCGTGGCTCACACCTGTAATCCCAACACTTTGGGAGGCAAGGCAGGCAGATCACGGGGTCAGGAGATGGAGACCATCCTGGCTAACACGGTGAAACCCCGTCTCTACTGAAAATACAAAAAATTAGCCAGGCGTGGTGGTGGGGACCTGTAGTCCCAGCTACTCAGGAGGTTGAGGCAGGAGAATGGTGTGAACCCAGGAGGCGGAGGTTGCAGTGAACCGAGATTGCGCCACTGCACTCCAGCCTGGGCAACAGAATGAGACTCTGTCTCAAAAACAAAGCAAAACAAAACAAAAACATAAATAGCCTAAACATTTTGTTAAAAGAAAAATTTCTTGACTACATGCTACATACACAAAAGGCAGAGCTGAAAATAAAGTGACTCTAAAAAGTAAAACTACAATATGGACACAGGTATATCAAGCAAAAATAAACCAAAGGCAAACATGTTGAGTGTAAACAGTGGTATATACAACTGTGTACATAAAATTAGTATGTGTCAGATAGATGTTTGAAAATAGATAAGTGTATGAAGTAGGAGGAAGAGGAAATGAGGAAGAAAGATACAAAGAGAATGTAAAGATATTTACTAACACATTTTCTTTTTGGTAGTAAAGATGATTTGGAAGGTAGTATTTTTTTCTTCACAATTTTCTAAAATCTATACATTTATACATTTCAAATTTCATAACAAGAATTGAGCAATTATTACTTTCACAATCAGAAAACACTACTTAGGTTTTCTCCCCAGTGTTCCCTTTGTATTTTCTTCCACTCATTTAACTCTTTTTATCTCTTGAATTATCACTGTTGCCTTTAAAACCTAGCCTGCTGTTTCCACTATCTGTGTTTGGATAAATTTAAAGTGAAACAATTATAGTAGAGAAATCTTACATTCAAGAAAAAGTGCAAACCTCAAACAACCTTGGCTTAGAAAATAGAAATTTTAAAGGGGGCTTAAAAAAATATCTCAGATTGAGTTTCACTCAACTTGACTTGGGAATATTTAAGGGGAGACGAAAAACCTCATAAATCAAGAGAAATACTATTTAAAGGCAAATGATTTTTAAATGGTTTTGATTGTAACTCCAAAGACTTTTGGAGCTCCCTAAAATTTTGTACTCAAGACAAGTGCCTCATTCGCCTCACCCTTGTCCTATCCTTCCACCCAATGCCACATAAAAATATGGTCTGCTCATTTGCAAAGGGATTATCTGGCATAAAAATGGCTCTTCTCCTGCCTACAATCAACAGAGTGGGTGGAAACAAATTAACAATCTGGCATGACCAAATAACAGGGACTCCTGCCATCCTCCATCCAGTGTCTTCCTTTTTTTTTTTTTTTTTTTTGAGACAGAGTCTTACATGCTGGAGCACAGTGGCAGGATCTCAGCTCACTGTGATTTCTGCCTCCCAGGTTCAAGTGATTCTCTTGGCTCAGCCTCCCAGAGTACATGAGACTACAGGCATGGGCCACCACTCCTGGCTAATTTTTATATTTTTTGGCACAGATAGGGTTTCATCATGTTGGCCAGGCTGGTCTCAAACTCCTGACTTCAAATGATTCACCCACCTCGGCCTCCCAAAGTGCTGGGATTATAGGCATGAGCCACTGTGCCTGGCCTCTGTACCTTCCCTTCTATGCCACCTTCTTCAATATACGCACCGCCAAAAGCCCTTTTTAAACACTGCCAGTTAGAAAGAACCTGGCTAATGACATGCAGCCTTTATCAGGTTTAAAGAGTCAGCTAAGAGGAAATTGCTGGAAAATTTCCTTCCATTTTGACTTGAACTTTGGCAAAATTGGGCCAATTATGAAGGATGAATAGAGAACTGCACTCTCACATTTTCATATTTCCTTTGTCTGCAAAAAAAAAAAAAAAATGTAAAAGAATCTAGGCCATAATAAGGTTGACGTAAGACTGAGCTTACAGGATGCAGAAACCAGCATGCAAAAAACCATATAATTTTTGTCAGAATATATAGTACATTCCAAGTCTCCTAAGTCCCAGTTTAAATAGTGTTTTTATGGTGCAATTGTCTAACCAGACAATTGTACTAATTGTCAATTGTATATATTAGCATTTATTTTAGGAGACTTGGAAACTAGTAGACATTTTCTCAACCAGGAAGGTTGAGAAAATTACCACTCAGCAAAGGTATGCTTTTAGTCATATATTATTTATTTGCCATGTCCAACTAATATTAGAAGAATAAGAAAAACTGAAGACCTGTAGATACATTAATCTAGAGAAGAAAACCACATTAGGGTTCTTCTACCTAAGTGAATGTTAGACTAATCATTGCTATATTTACAGAGAGAATGTTAAAAATATCATTATTCTAAAAATATATAAAAACTCCATAGAGTCCTTGGGTACTTTAGGACTTCATAGAGTTTTCATGTATTTTAAAACTGTAATAACCAATGAAATGGTAAATACACAACAGACATGCTTGCTCCTTGGGCTTGTTTATTGGGAGCTATCAGTAGGTGATGACAACAGTATCACCCACCAAGCCTGGATGCAATTACGCAGTATTGTTTTATACAACATCTGGAGCATCCACCAGCCAAAACTCTCTGAGAAGAAATCCCTTACTATCACTAATTTAGGGTGTAGATTAAAAACAAACACATTTAAAAGCTTTGCATTGAAGTATAACGATTATGTAGAAAAGTATACATATCATAAGTTTACTGCTGGAAGAATTTCTGAAATTCCAGCACCCAAATTAAGAAGACCATGACTCTAGAAGCCCACTTCATGTCAGTCTGTCATCTGTGACGGGTTAGTTTGGTTAAGCTATAGCACCCCGTATTCAAACAAACACTAATTTAGACCAGCTGAGGTGGCTCACGCCCATAATCCCAGCACATTGGGAGGCCAAGGCAGGCGGATCGCTCAAGCCCAGGAGTTTGAGATCAGCCTGGCCAACATGGTGAAACCCTGTCTGTACTAAAAATACAAAAATTAGCCAGGAGTGGTGGCACGTGCCTCTAGTTCCAGCTACTCTAGAGGCTGAGGTGAGAGGATCGCTTGAGCCTGGGAGGTGGAGGTTGCAGTGAGCCGAGACCACACCACTGTACTCCAGTCTAGAAGACAGAGTGAGACCCTGTCTTAAAAACAAACAAAAACACTAATTTTGGTGTGGCAGTGAAGATGTTTTGTAGATGCCGTTAACATCTATAATCATTTGACTTTAAGAAAAGGAGATAATTTTCATTATATCGGTAGGCATTATCCAGATCAAAGACCTTAAAAGCAAAACTGAGATTTCTCTAATGAAGAAAAAATTTTTCCTCAAGACTGCAGCATCAACTCCTGCTGGAGGGTTTCCAGCCCATTACCCTACCCTACAGATTTTAGAATTGCCAGCCCTCACAACTGCTAGAACAAATTCCTCCAAATTAAGTTCTTTATATATGTATGTGTGTGTGTGTGTGTGTGTGTGTGTGTGTGTGTATCTCCTCATCGTTCTGTTTTTCTGAAGAACTCTTACTGATATACAGTCACTGCTTTCCTGAGGGTAACCTTTTTTCAGATGTAGATTCATTTTTATTGAACAATATTTAAAAGCATAATTAAAATGAAATTTGTTATACTTTAAAGGTAATGGTTATAACTACCATGTATTATGTATCATTATCATTGTGGCAGTCACTGCTCTAGGTCTTCACAGTCCTTATTTAAACCTCATGATTCATGCTTGCCTGTTTTTTCCCCTAATTTTGCAGATCAGTAAATGGAAGATCAAGGAGGTTAAGAAATTTCTCCAAGGTTCCCATAGCAAGTCACTGGCTTTATTGCCTCTTTTTCTAAATCAAACAATTGTATGCAGTTTCTATAACATGAAATAAAAAATGGTTCTCATAGCCAACAAAGTAAACTGGCTCAAACTATATTAAACTACATTTTACTCAAGAGTATAAAATTTAAATGTAAGTGCAATTAATAGATTGACTGTGCTATCCCCACAGCTATGTTAAAGTTTACCACTTAAAGATGCAGCAAGGATTTCCTTATTCATGTTATACTTCAAAAAATAGGTAAAGTAGAAGAAAAGGGGATGGGTAGAAAAAAGAAAGCTCTATCAGAGATTGATATTTGTCCTAAAGTCTTGTAATTTTCAAAGTAATAAATTACAAAGAAGGTAACACAAGTTTTCATAAAAGTATAAAATATGAGAACTGGAAAGTAATTTGCAAATTACTTTACCCAATCTGTTCTTTATTATTCAATATGTTACTGCATTATACAAGGAAGAGAAAGGCACTAACATGCTCACTGTATGCCAGGCTCTACCCTGGGAGCTTTTCCTATGTTAATCTAATTCAATACTCATATCATCCCTGACATTTTCCATAATGTACAGATGAAGAACTCAAGCCTTGGAGACTTAAATGTAATCTATCTACCAAGCTTTGCAATGCCTGCCCTTCTCACTGACCCCTTCTATGTTGTTCACACTGAGGTAGTCACAACCAAGTGGTTCATGCCCTCAACAGAGATGCTGCCACCCACCTTTCTCTTCATGTCCCATCCTTCTCCAAAGATGTCTTTGCCTCCCATATCACTGATTACATCAAATGCAAATTTCTTCCTGATCCAACTCACAAAAGTAACCTTCTTGCTACACTTTCTCTTCATCTCTAAAGAACAGGGGACCTCCCTTTTATTATCCTGGTGACCAGCATTTTCTACTCACCTTTTCAATAGATTCCAGAATTATTTCATCCCCTAAAGACTCAGCTGCATTATTTAAAGAGACTATAATTCAATTTACCTATTTCAAATTAACCTAAATAAGGATTTTTAAAATGAGGTCATCTATGGAAAAATATTTCTGGCCACTAGTCAAATGGTATGCAAATGTAAGAGATTACTCTTTATTAAAACAGAATATGTTTACAACCCAGAAAAAATCCAAACAAAACAAAAATCCTCAAAGGAATATTTCATTTCAACAGTATTATTTTCACTTTATATCATTTTATTTCAATAATGTCTGTTACATGTTTCTTTGAGAAATGTTGAAAATAGAATTAAAATCGCACCAACCATCTTATAAGTATTTTATTTCCTCCTCTTTTGAATTTTGCACATAAGGGTTCCCAATGGGTGAAAGAGAGATAATTGTTTTATGTTGGTAGAATGCTCAGCTATCCAGTATGACACCTCTGAGAAATATATCTGCCTAATAGTCATTTGAGATTATCTGTCTCTGTAGTAAAAAGAATGACATTATTTCCAAATTTGAAAGTTTTGTGCCCTATTAAGGAGAGGAGTAACTTAATTTCTCTGAAAACTCCCCTAAATGATTAGCCTCAGAAATGAATAAATGTATATGAGAGTTTGCTTGGATTAATAATTATATAACTTTTAAATTATGGGGTGTTTTTCTTTTAACAATTTGTAAGCAAAATTTATTTCGCAATAGGTCTTAAATGTATTAAATTATTTAGAATATCTCCCATAGGATGCCATATTAATTAAAAGGAGAAATAATGATATTTTAAAACCATGATCTTTAACAAATGATAGCATGATGTGATAGAAGGAACGGCAAGTTCAGTGAGCATGTGGCAAGAGAAAGAGCTTAAAGTTCTCATCTATTCCAGTTTTGCTGTGCCACCTTGACAAGCCATGCCACTTCTGTGAACATCTTGACAGGAAGCTTAGACTACAGACAGTGATAAGCAATCCATCGACCCCAGGCTGCCTAGCAGATGCTTTCCAAAATGACCCATAACTCTATCTATCACAACTTGAGTAAATATTTATTGAACTCCCTTCCAAGGACTAATATATTGTTATGTAATTTAACACTACCAATTCTGAGAGAAGTCAAAATTATCCCCATTTTACAGGTGAGGCTCAGAGGTGTTAAGTCACCTTGACATTACCAGAAAGAGAAAAAGCCAAAGATGATTTGTTTTAAGCAAAGATTTCCTCTATTTTATAAGATATTTCTCAAAGGAGAAAATTAAAACTTAAATGGAGGAGTGCTAAAATAATATAAAATAGATATTAATCTTAGGTCAAATGGACCCACACAGATGCTATAAGTTGGGGTTTCATGTTCTATCATAAAATATACGTGTGTGATGAATGTTCACATCCAAGATGGTATCAGCAGAGGGTCAGCTGCCAATCACATGACACCAATGTCCTATTCCATTTTGGCATTTCCCCCTCTTTTAGCAACATTCAGATAGTAGCTTGAAAAATCTGATACTAATCTAGTTATGGGAAATTTAGATACTTTAACTTGACAAGGCATTAATAAGTACTGGAAAATGTCTAGAGGGCCACAAGCAAGCTCTTTCAGAAAACTTATCAACAAGGAACTCCCTGAGCACTCATGCAGTTGCTAAAATGCTTTTCCAAAGGTAAATTTGGTGTTGGCAGAGAGGTGAGCGTTCTGAGTGATCTCTGGGTCCTTCAGTGCCACCCCTGTTATAATGGCTATTGAACTGGTTTCTATGTGGGTGGCAGAAAGTAGGAAAAGCAATAAAATCATGCTCTTGGTGTCTAGAAGGATGTCTGAGGCTACCTTATTAGTAGAAGCATCTATCTTGGAAAAGGGGGAACACTGATTATTGATTTACTTTGCCATGTGCCACCAAGATAAGAAACATGAGTCATTTCAATGGGCTATAAAGTACAAGGCTTTACTGAGTCTGAGGAAGTTTTGCTTTGCTGTGTATTTTACGGAGGTTAGAACGACTAGATTAAATCCCACCTGCCACCTACTCATACTAAGGTGGTTTTTCACGGCCAAGGCAAAGTCAGAAACTGGACAATCTTAAGGCAGCGCTTAGATAATGTGCCTCAGCTTAGGTAAGACAGTCAATGAATGGCCACTTGCCTTGAATAAGGACCAGCCACATAACTGATCTGCAAGGAGGATATAAAAGGAGAGTATATTTATGAGGAGGATTTATTTGGAAGAAGAGTTGTTCTGAATCTCACATCTGCCTCCCAGTAAGGAAGCAGGTATGGAATCTCCTAATCCTATGCCTTGTGAAGGGGCTTTAACACAACCCTGGGAGAGCTTTATATGTGTCCTTGCGATTAGGGAACAGAGAGCACTAGCACCATCCCAAACCTAGGTAGTGACCAAGAGAAAACAGGAAGTAAGCTAATTGATTCTGATTATCAAGGAAGAGTCACTAGGAGGAAGGGATGGATTATTATTCCATTCTAGAAGTTTGGGAGATGAGAATCCAGGCTGCTTCATTCATCCTGTCTAGTTATTTCCTTGCCTTTCATCTCTTTCTCCCCTCACCTCTTTGTCCAAGGAGATATTTACAGTATTACACTCATTTTCAGTTTCTTCTTCTAGCTCTCTTCTGAGCTCTCAGCTTCCTTTGGAGGAAGATGGGTCTGCCCGACTCCATCACATAGGAACCTACCCTCCACTCTTCACTTTCTTTGTATGTTGGACTCTTCTCCCCTTGGCCCAGGAAGAAGGAAGAAAGAGACCCACCTTGATTCCTTCATCTTTAGGAAGGCTCTCCCTCTCCTCTATCATTCTTTACCCATGGAGCTACCACTTCCCCACCACCACCAAATGCTAAGAATAACAGTCTGAGTTAATAAGGAGAGGAGTTCACAGCCACTTAAGAAGACAATAATTTCCAGGGGAAAGAAGGCAGAGTACTTTCCAACATCCTTTTGTAAAACCTCCCCCTTTGTTTTGCTATTGCCTTTTCCCTCATTCTTGGTTTTAACTATTCTACCTTCAAGTTGCTGTTTTGTGGTTAATCTGCTATTTATCTTTTCATGTTGAAAGAATGGCATCACCCCAGGAGCTAGAAATAAACATGAATTACCCAAGAAACTGACCTGCCAGGGCAAGAGGAGTCCCCCAGCAACAGAAGGTGGGGTAGTAGCCACCCTACCTCATAACAGGGCAGAAGCTGCAGGGAGATAAGAAGCCTCCTGGCAGGAAAGGCCCCAAGAAGTTTGACTACCAGTGGGGCCCCATAATGGGGTCACCTGAGAATCCACCCAAACTCTGGTGAGAAGAGTCAACTTAAATCATCATGTGGGGCCAGGTTGCTCAGGGCTGACTTTGGACCTTGGCAGGTAGGTAAATACATTCTGCCACCTTTATTGCCTCTTTCTGACCCCTCTTCTCCCTGTCCAGTGGCAGGGTCAGAATCAGTAGCCACTGATACAAGGGAAGGTAAAGCTGGAAAGAGAAAAGGCCCACATGCTCCACCTCTGCCCCAGTCCTCCTGGAGGAGGGAGGGAAGATGATCTAACATTCAATCAGGTTCTTGGTTTTGATTATGGTTTGTAACAGATAATTTTCAATTGCTAATGAGATGACAATTGTGATTTAATGTGACCATCAAAATTCATTATTTCAGAGTGACTTGAGAGCTTCTAGAGTTTTTCCTAAGTTTCCATCAAGAAGCAAGGAAAGGACCATTCCCACTAAATACATTTTAAAGGGAGAGTGGGAAACAAAATAAATGCATTTTCTGATTGCTTAGCATCAATCTTTCTTGGTCAATGCACTGGCTTCCATGGTTTTCACGCCTGATTTATCCGGGTATTACCTGCTGAAACAGTTTTCCTTCTATTTTGCTCTTAGATTGGTTGGATATATAGATTGTTGATGTGGGAAGGGACTTCATTTGAAAACTATCTCTGGTTGATTCCATTATGTTTATTTTAAGAGAGTGTAAATTTGGCCCTTCATGAATACACACAGTTCTGCAGCTGGTGAATGTTATGGGAGTTTCCTCAAATGGTTCTGCCCACGCTGCTCGGCCTGCAAATGAACTCCCTCCCACCAGCCCCCTTCCCTCCTGCCATACACAATGTGTACACATGCTTCCAGGCACAGATAATTTTATTTACCCACATGCTCACAGCTCGGACCCCAGAAAAGCTCCCAGTTTCGCAGGCATAATTATTTATGTACTTTTCCACTCATTCTCTAGGACACTGGTAACCAGAAAATCTGCATAGACGGTGTCAAAACTAAAAATGCTGATTCACTTTTGCTCATTTCAATCATCGCTTGCCTATTTACGCTTCCATTTTCCAAATAAAAAGTCCTTATTCTCTATCAGGCATTTAAAACCCTCTGCTCTTCCTCTCTCCTCTAACATGCACATACTTTGCCCCCAGGGAGGGAGAACTCTCTTATAAGACAAGAAGAAGAAAATGTAGTCTCAAGGTCACAAAATGGAGCCATCATTTTTAAAAATGGGTCACTCTTTGTTGCCTTGGCTCTTTTTTTGGATGAATGTGATTCCAAATAGAATAGGATGTGATCACAATCCTCTTACCTTGGAACTATTTGGTTTCTATACTTTCTCCCCTTTCCCATGAAGCTGTAAGGTAATGTAGTTGGAGAAAAACTACCAGTGGCAGATGCACATAGCTTCCTTCTGTTTGCCTTAGGCCATAAAACAAAACAAAAGAAATACCCCAGAATATAGGGGACACAGCTTCCAGTACTGGCCTTGTGTCAAGCAGAGGCCTTTGAGTTTTGTCCATAATTAAGCTCTGATCAGCAATGTAAGACTTAGATGAAGATTTAGAGCTGAATCAATAAAGAGTGAAAGTTTTCTATGGGTATTCTTTTTGCATGTATTCCCTAGCTGGAACAGTAGTGATCTTGGGAGGGTAGTGTTGGTCTAGCCTTCAAAGTTAGGATGTCAGCTGTGTATTTGTGCACAACGTAACATCTATATTGTCAAAGGCTTGACCCGTTTATTACCAAAACCAAATGGTAACATGTAATTAATGTCCAATGATTATTGGGGGTTATTTTGAGGAGAAGGATTAACCAACTGGTTAATATGAGTTAATACATATTAATAAGAGTTAATATGTATCATACAGCTACTGCGCGGTACCAGAGTGCAAACAGATTTGAATAGAATAGAATCTCATTTAATCCTCTGATTATAATAATGTCTCATGGATGCTTTAGTACATGATGGACTAAAATGTATCAGTCTTTAAGTTAGTTATTATTACTCTCATTTATCAGATAAAACGAAAAATCAGAAAGGGTAAGTGACTTGTATGAAGTTATATTTTAATGTCTTCATGAACTTGGCCAGTTGTGTTTGCGTTATGAGAAACACAGTCAAAATTCAGTCTTCCCCTGTATTATTTCCTCAACCATTGGTCCAGTGAATTGGCGATGGTGTTGAGGATCTGCTATTGTGGTGTTAAAAGACATAAAGAGTTGTCACATGTGCATTAGTCTTTTAATTCCAATGTTGTATATGCATTCCTTAACATGAAAACTTAAACTATTTTCTCAAGTATATGAGTCTTGTGGTAGCTCAAACCTTGTCAGTTATACCTTGTGGGATAGGGGAGGGAAAAATAATATATGTGCAAGAATTAAAAGCTGTTACATAACAAGATGATGAGATTCTTTAATATTCTTCACAATATATTATTTTTTCCTTTATTTACGATTTTTAAAAATTTTTCTCCATGATCATTTGTTATCTTTTATTAAAATTCTACTCAACACAGCTTAAGAACTACACTAAGGAACTAGACACAAAGTAAATAGCAAAATATGACATGTGCCCTTAAAAAAACCTCACTAATAAAGAAAAGCAATTCTACTCACCAGTCTCTTCACGTTTCCAGTTACCTCAGTAAGGCCCCAAGAGATAGTTATAGCAATTTATTTTAAGGCTCTTGACTGCTACAGTGAGTGGTCAGCTGTTCCAGGACTCACCTATCCATGTTTATAAAACCCATTAGTTCTAAAGTGCATTGCTAAAAAATATTGACACACTTATATTTGAAATGTAGCATTTATGGCTAAACTTAAGCTATTGCATTGTAATTAATCTGCAGTAATCTTTTTTATAGTAAAGGGGTAAAGGGGGATTTTTCTAATGATTAAAGGGAGGAAGACCTATGGCAAAACAATGAATATAAATGGAATGTTTCTGAGAAGCAGGCCAGAATGCTCTAGGAAAGTTTAGAAAAATGAGAGTCAGAGAGGTAATCATTGGTTATGCCCATCCAAGCCCTTTACAAAGAGCCAAATGGTAACCACTTTAAATAAACCTCTTTGAATATCATTTTTCCTCAGTTCTTCACAAATAGTAAGAGCTCTTTCACAGTAAGAATTACTTGCACTTTCCAGTAATTAAGCTCTATATTCATAATGTTATAGGGAGAAAGGTAAGTATAGGATTGCAATGAAGAATTGCTTAGAAAAAAAGTAATAATAGTATATCCATAAACACAAAATTCAAACTATTTGCTCACTTAAGCATATCTCAGTTGCCTTAGGTATTCGTGACATATCAAACAACAAATGCTTTTATGTTATAAGTAATAAGATTTGTTTCTTTGTAGTTCCCTTTAAGCAATAGAATGCTAGCAGTTCAATGCTTCTTAAAGCCTTGCTGTAACTCAACAAATTTTGGTCTTCCCTTCTTTATCTGACAAAGAGAAGGAAACCTCTGAGGGATTACGGATGACCTCATCTTTTTCCTTCTTCAAGTCTTTGCTGCAAACCTAGCTGTGAAGGAAATATGAATTCAGCTAACACCATGTCACCTCCTTTATTCTTAGAGGCTGAAACAGTAGAGAAATTTCCTCTGAGGGAGCTCCCAGACAAAATAAGACCTAGCCTGAAGAATAAAGGTGATATTGGATTATATTTTCGCCATCCAGAGAAGGTCTGTGCCAGTCAGAATCCAATCAGAAAAAAAAAAAAAAAAATGACTCAATATTTTAAACAGAGAATCTAATTCATTGAATTGGTGGCACAGGTGATAAAACAGCCAATGAAAACAAGAGACTGTGAGGCCATTAGGGATTAAGATAACAGGAATCCACTTCCACCCTTAGGATAGAAGGGAGCAGTGATAACATCAGTTCCCAGTGTTGTGACATCCCAGGGAAACTGGAGCCATGGTGGGCTTGCCTCATGTAAGGGGCGAAGCCTGCAGCAGAGAGTAAGGCACAGAATTGCCCTGGCTTCTCCCTTCTTCCCATTCTCTAGTTTCTGGGAAACATCACCTGGGGGCTCAGCAGCAGAAGGGCAAGGAATAGATCTCAGGGCAAACAGGACAGGATTGGCAAAAAGGCTTAGAAGCAGAATTATTTCACTATAATGTACTTCAAGCTGTACCTACAAGAATTGAGCTGCAAGAGATGCAGATTTAAGTGTTGGTCCAATGAGGTACAACCATCTTACAAGCCCAGTCTAACCTCTTTCCAGGAAGAAGAGCAGCTATAGGCCTGCAGTGGAAACATATGTCAGAATTGTTTGTGAATTCATGTTTGACACTTGCAGCATCCCCCTCCCAACAAAGATCCCCCAAAATCTTTGAGACCATGAAGAAGCAGAGAAGAGGAGGTGCTAATGGCCCCCAGTATTCAAGGAGACTAAGTCTATGAAACTTCAATTATTGCCATAAATAGGACCTAGCATTACTTCTAGACTAATGATATGTGGAATAATTCTGATTACTCATACATGTTAGATAACTAAACAGATATACATCAACAGTGATTATGTCTATATTATCCGAAATTTCTACAATTAGTTTATATTACTTTTATTACTTTATAAGGTTTTCAAAAATAAGGTACCATAATAGATTTTGTTTAAAATACTTTTTTTTCCTGGTTGGACTTTGACTCACATGGACATTTCTCAGTGGCTAGCATCTGATTATCCATCTCAAGGCAGTTCAGCAAAGACCCATCTCCCAGAGAACTGCTTGCCGTGAGCATATTTAATTGGACTCCCTTGTCAAAACTAGGCATTCAGCTTTGACTCTTGAGCTTCTCTGAAAGCATTTAACGAAAGGAAAACCTCTGACCAAGGCAGCCTTAATGTTCCCCACAGCTTGACTACACTTTAGACAGTTTTTTTCCTGACTATAGGCCCCTGACCTTTTTCTTAGAGCATTTACTTTACAAAACTTGTAATTGTAAATTCTTCCTCTGACTCCTTTGAAATAAATCTCCTTAGAAATCTCCTTAGAGTTTTAAGACCCAATAAATGTCTTTCTCAAGGACCTGGGAGCCATCTCTTTGAAATGTAAATGTCAGAGGAGATAGCTCTCCAATCTTCCAGTTTCTGTGGAAGAGTAGGAGCCGAACTTCAGTGGGCTCCTTGCTCCAAGTTGTAAAAGTAATTCCTGTCATGAAGACACAGAAAGTTTACTTTTCCTCTGGGTAGAAGCCAGTTAGAAATCACCTGTGTCCTATGATTTCTCCCACCCCAGCTCCTGAAAACCCTCCAGTGAGAAATGATTGTGAACTCATGTTTGATACCTGCAACATCTCCCTTCCAGGTTCTCTCACCCCTACTGTGATAGTCTTGAACAGTCTTCCTGTTTAACTTTTTCCAGTGCAATTCTTACTTTGACATCTCCCAGTTCCCTGCTGAGATTATCCTATATTTATGAATCAGCAATGATTTTTTAGCAAGGGGAAATAGGATTTTCAGTTGGCTCCCTCAACTCTCTGGAGCGCCGAGGCAGATCAATGAGAAGCAAGCTCAAAAGGGTCTTGCAAGTTGCACTTTGAAAACAAGTTGCCTTTACTACTAAAATGCCTCCAATTAAAAAAAAAAAAGAAAAAAAAGTGTTGGGTTCCATTCTCTTCTTTCTCCTCTCTCCTCTCATTTCTCTTCTCTTTCTACCTTTTCCCTACACAACACTCCCTGACTCCCACACACAACCATGCATACACCTCTCTACCTATGTCATTTACAATAAGTAGGTACCCTTCTCGTCGATTTAGAAAAGACACTCCAGGCCTAGCATAGGCTCCAACAACCAGGTCCCCCTTCAGTGAAGGACTCATCGCCCAGCTGCCTGGGAGGGCTAACTGTGGACAACCTTTAGTTGTCAGCCTCTTCAACAGTGTCTCCCTGTAGTGTTTTTACCTCAGACCACTTGTCTGTCAGACACAGAGTGGCCTCACTCAATGACTGCTAGCTGCAGTGGTATGAAAACCTGGGCTTGACCCAACTCTGGACAATTTCTCATCAGGCTCTTCCAGCTGCAGAGCTCCCACAGAGTAGACCAAGGCTGTTATTGGGTTACAGCATAGTTTGACTTCTTCCTTTGCCCATCTTGCTTCCTCCCCTCTCTTTTTCAAGTGTTGATCCCAAGAATACTTTGGAATATTCTGCCCACTAAAGCATCTCAGTGTCTGCCTCCCAGGAAATACAGCCTGCCACAGAGTTGTTATAACAATCAAATTAAATGTATGGGAAAGTCTTACCATGATGTGCTAATCAGTGGAAAGGTAAAAATAATAATGACTACTCATTGAGTACTTTGTTAGGCACCTTAGTAAATGTTTAATTTTAACCAAAAATTGCACGATAATTATATTCTTCATTATTTTGAGATAAGAAGACTAAACCTCAGAGAGGTCTTTTTTTTTTTTTTTTTTTTTTTTTTTTTTTTTTTTTTTTTTTTTTTTCTGTTTTCCAAGGTCACTGAGCTTGTTACAAAGTGTCAGTGCCTGGTATTGGACCTAAGGGTAGTGTGATTCACTTTTATTCCGCTGCCTTGTAACCTACCACAACCTCATACTGGTTGAGACAGTTTCTCAGTCGAGTGCCATTAATGGACTAGAAAGCTATGACTTTAAGAAATAAGAGTATTAAGAGGGAATATAAAAAAGCTTTCAGGTGGGGAGAATGCATGTGAGAACCACCAGTGAGAAGTTCAGCTGCCTCCTTCCTGATGGTTTCAGGATGTGCTTCCTGCTGGGAACAGAGAAAGGTTGTCAGGTCTATTAACCTCAGCAAATGTAAATGGGGACCCAGATGCTCTCATCTAAAATAAAATCCTCCCCAACAGATGGTCAGGTTTAACAACTTGGTATGGAGACTGGAGCTTCCAAATAGCTCATCTGCACAAAAGCAGAATCAGATAGAACCAAAAAAAACTTCAGCCAACCCATTTTCTGGGGCTTGGATGCTGGTCCCAAGAAGGGTCAGCTTCTAAAAGTAGCACCTTTCATCAATGCCAGTATCCACCTGGATACCAATACAGAGCAGATTGTTCGATTACCTGTTCAAAGGGGGCATGATCTGGTGAGGAGGAGACTGTCTAATGTAGGACAATCCTGTGGGAGGAAATAATTCCCTCTTTTGAACAATGTACACTGAGCATCTCTCACATGCCAAGAACTGACTCCGTGGCTGGAGATTCCAAGTGAGGAGAGGCAGTATTTGCCATTAAAGAGGACATGGGCCAATGAGGACAAATAGCCAAGTAAGCGGGAAACTTCTATACATGTGATTTAAAAGGCAGTGGGAATAAGCAACGGGTTCAATGAGAAATATTCTTGATATCAGTCTCTTTTCAAATGCATAATTTGCAGGTATTTCTCCCATTCTTCAACTTATCTGTATACTCTGTTGATTATTTATTTTGCTTTACAGAAGCTTCTTAGTTTAATTAAATCGCATTTGTCTATTCTTGTTTTTGTTGCTTGTGTTTTTGAGGTCTGAGTCATGAACATCTCCTAAGCAGCTTTTCTTGGTCACAGCCCGCTTTCCAGAGGAGGCTGAGATATTGAGACTGGAACACTGAGTAGAAGTTAGTTAGCCACAAAATGTTTGCAAGGGGGAAAAGAACTCATAGGTAGAGGCAACTGTTTCACAAAGACTCAAGGAAAGAATGGCGTATCTGAGGCAGAGTCGGTTCGAGACAAGGTTTTTGCATATGCTTGGAAAAATGTAAAATTGGCATGATAAATTATGTATTATTTTATAGACTTTTTGAAGCATGATCATACTATGTAACATCCACATATTCTACTATTTACTGAGCTTCTACTAAATGCTAGGCACTGTTCTAGTCTCTGCAGTTACAGTCACCAGTAAGACAGAGCTGCCCCACTCGCTAACAAGGTGTATACTCAGGGACTGCAATAAGCCAGAAGCCCTAAATAATAGGACAGAACAGTGGTTCTCATTCAGGATGCAACACTGGAATCACCTGGGGAACCTTTGAAAATTCTGATGTCAAGACCACACCCTATCAATTAAATATGAAAATCTTGGGGAGGAACACAAACGTATTTTCCACAGACCTGGTGACTTCAGTGTGCAGTCACATTTAAGAAGCAGTGTACTGGAAAAGTGGTTTTCAGAGTTTAACTGCACCAAAATCATCTGGAGGGCTTGTTAGAGCACAGATTGACAGGCTCTGCCCTGACAGTTTCTAATTCAGTAGGTCTGGGGTAAGACCCAAGAACCTGTATTTCTTTTTTTCTTTGTATTAATTTTAAAAGTACCACTGCAGTTTTGATACATGGATACACTGCATAATGGTGAAGCCTGGGTTTTCAGTGTAGCTATCACCAGAGTGATGTACGTTGTACCTATTAAGTGATTTCTCATCCCTTACACCTCTCCCATCCTCCTAAATCTCCAATGTCTATTATTCCACACTCTACGTACATATATACATATTATTTAGCTCTTATAAGTGAGAACTTGCAGTGTTTGACTTTCTGTTTCTGAGTTGTTTCACTTAAGATAATGGCCTCCAGTTCCATCCACATTGCCGCAATAGACATTATTTCATTCTTCTTATGGCTGAATAATATTTGTGTGTGTGTGTGTGTGTGTGTGTGTACTACATTTTTTTCTTCAGTCATTCATTGATGGCACTTAGGTTGATTTCACATCTTTGCTATTGTGAATATTACTGCAATAGACATCCAAGTCCAGGTGTCTTTTTTATATAATATTTTCTGTCCCTTTGGGTATATACCCAGTAGTAAGATTGCTGGATAGAGTGGTAGTTCTATTTTTACTACTCTGTGAATTTCAGTACAGTTTTCCATTGAGGTTCTACTATTTTACATTCCCACCAACAGTGTATAAGCATTTCTTTTTCTTCTCATCTCTGCTAATATCTACTATTTTTTGACTTTTTAATAATAGCCTTTCGGGCTAGTATAAGGCGATATCTCATTCTGGTTTAATTTTCATTTCTCTGATGATTAGTCATAGCGAGTATTTTTTAAATATGCTTGTTGGTCATTTGTATGTTTCCTTTTGAAAAATGTCTAATCATGTTTTTTGCCCACTTTTTAATGGGGTTATTTGTGGGGTTTGCTGTTGTTGTTGTTGTTGTGAGTTGTTTGAGTTCCCTGTAAATTCTGTAAATTCTGGATATCAGTCTTTTGTCAAATGCATAATTTGCAGATATTTCTCTCATTCTTCAACTTGTCTGTTCACTCTGTTGATTATTTCTTTTGCTTTACAGAAGCTTCTTAGTTTAATTAAGTCCCATTTGTCTATTCTTGTTTTTGTTGCTCATGCTTCTGAGGTCTTAGTCATGAATTCTTTGCCTACACCAATGTCCAGAAGACTTCCTAGGTTTTCTTCTCATATTTTAATAGTTTCAGGTCTTACATTTAAGTGAGCCCACATAGTCAAAGCAATCCTAAGCAAAACAACAAAGCTGGAGGCATGACATTACCTTATTTCAAATTATACCACAAGCCTATAGCAACTAAAACAGGACGTTACTGACAAAAATACATCGAGAACCCAGGAATAAAGCCTCATATCTACAGCCAATTGACCTTTGAGAAAACTGACAAAAACACACACTGGGTAAAGGACACTTTTCAAAAATTGGTGCTGGGAAAATTGGGTTGCCATATGCCAAAGGATAAAACTGGACTCCTATCTCTCACCACATACAAAATCAGTAATCTGTATTTCTAACAAGATCACATGTGTCATGAATGCTACTAGTTCAGAAATCAGACTTCCAGAATCTGTGTACTAGAGTATGGAAACTTCTTTGTATTTGTTTATCTCATCAGAAAAAGAAAACCTTACTCAATAACCCTATATATTAATGATACCTGTCTAACTTAGTGGCAGATTTCCTCTTTCAAGTAAGTTTTCTTCCAAGAAGGGGATGAGAATGAGAACTTGGAAAGGAGTATTGGTTTTTAAATTAAGCCTTCTTCGTATGGAGAGTTTCCAAAGGGGAGAAGCACCAGAATAAGACACAGAAGAGAGGGCTCTCTTTGTCCTGGTAGCCTTGTGTAGAGTTTAAGAGCAGGGACTCCGGAGCTGCCTGGGCTATCAGGAGCATATCTCTGCAACCTATCAGCTTTGCACTCTCCAACAAGTTATGTATTCTTTCTGTGTTTCAGTTTCTTCTTAAATTGTGATGGCTAAAATATACCCACTAAGTGCTTGAAACAGAGCCTGGCACATGGCCAGAGGTACATAAGTGTGTGCTATTGCTACTCTTTTCAAATCAGCCCAATATTTTTCTTGATCAGTTTGTAACAATATTACAAACTACAAACATCATCTTTTCTCTTTTATGCTCCATATTTCAGATATCAAGCATGTCTTCTGAAGATTGTATCAGTGTGACAGTATGTATTATGAAGAAACAAAGAAATTCATGCCGAGTACAAGGCTATGAATGCTAATAACATTTGTATAGGCTCAAAAGGAGCTATGTAGATAAGACATAATACTACTCTCAAAGAACTTAATACTTGGTGAGAGACAGATGGCGTATTTGTAAATAATACCCCAAAACTGGTTTTATAAGGCTATTAAGAAAAATAAGAAAATTCTGCAGATCAGAGAGGAGAGAGTGGACATCTGGTTGGAATGATAATGTCTCATGGCTGTGGCTTCAAGGAGAATATGACAGTTGATTTGGCTCATCAAGGATGAATAGGAGCCCAATACACAGAGATGGTTGTGGGAAGGGCACCCCAAGGAGAAGGAATGGCATGTGCAGAAAATTTAAGGAAATAACACATATTCGGGTTAGTTTATGCAAGCAAACAGCACATGCATGGAAAACTACAATCAGTCTCACAGTGTTTATCTTATCCCTTGCAGCCTGCAGAACTAGTCTGCCTTGATTCTTACTCCAGCAGATGAATGAGTTCTTATAATAATAAGATACTGGTATTTCCTAAGGGATAAAGTTTATATTCTTGCAGTTAAAAAATCAAAGGAGCAAGCCAAAAAATATGCATTAAAAGCAAAATGCACAGGTGAGGTATCGTACAAGTCAGCTTCAACATGTTTTGTTGTTGTTGTTGTTGTTGTTTGTAAATGCATTCTGGCACTTTTCCAAAGCAAATCTTAATTGGTTTTCACCTCTCTTAATTGTGTGTTTAGCATATTGGCAGCACTTAGGCAGAAATAAATCAAATCATAAGGCTTTATAATTATTGGCCTTTTAGAAATTCTCACATGACAAGTATAAAAGTAATGACTGTCCAATAAATTACTTTTCTTGGTGCCACACAGCCCAACTGTATTGTCCAGAGCTGGAAGAATATTGCATGAGAAGAAAAGATTGTTGGGGTTGTGGGTATGGGTAAGAATCTCCTAAAACTCATAACTCTGTCTAGAATTTGAAGCAGAGAGTTTTACAGAGCCTTAAAACAGAGCACTATTAGTAGAGGAGGCAGGAGGTAGAGGTGGTCAGAGAAAAAACTGTGCAAAAGTCAAGAAGGGCAGGAAATTATATGTCCAATCCTGAATCACAGTTGGAGTTTCCCATATTATATGATTTCGGAGACAGAAAAAGAGTTACTAGACTAGGAAAATCCTTTCTCACCACGTCACTGATGTCTAAAATTTCACTATTTGGAACTTCAACACTTTGGTCACTTGGGAAAATAGTCACATTTTATTGTCCTGTTATTCATTAACACGTCAACATGAATTCATTTCCCAGAGTGTTTCATTCAATAAGCATTGATTGATTTGCTCATTCAATATTGGTTACTAAATACGTACCATGTGCCAGGCATTTTGATGAAGGCAGGGGTACCAAGGGGACATACACGGCCACATGTCTCCTACCCTTACCAGGCTTGGAGTACAGCATAGCACACCAATCTACTTTCAGGTTTTTGGTAGGGAGTGAGAAAGAAAGCTTCTGCAAGCCAACTGAGCAACTATCTCTTCCTCCTCCAGGTTCTCTTACAGAACAATGCAAGTATGCATTTGCCCTTTTATTTCCTTTTTTAAATTTTGCTGTGCCTGGAGCTTCCTTCAAATCTCTATTGT
The DNA here is from genome assembly GCF_024542745.1 of Macaca thibetana thibetana. Classification (NCBI taxonomy): domain Eukaryota; kingdom Metazoa; phylum Chordata; class Mammalia; order Primates; family Cercopithecidae; genus Macaca; species Macaca thibetana. The sequence goes on along the minus strand of NC_065579.1, from coordinate 21,277,319 downwards.
TTGGGGGATGGGGGGAAGTTTTCCTTTATAAACACTTGGGCATTGTTTACCAATAGAAGCATACATGACAAAGGAGAACACCTTACTAGCTCATAGATCCACAGAATGTGGATCTCTATCAATGTTGGTACTATAGGGCTACCACCTACCTACCATGAGCAACTTACATGATTTGCATACATTATTTTGTCCTAACTTTATACTCTAATCACTGGCCATGTTTGAGTCATACATGCAAATCAAGAATTAACACTGCTACAGGGTGGCTTTCTGTGATAAGTGCTGCAGAAATCCGTACCAGTCAATTTGTAACCAGTCTTAGTCTCTGGAGCCAGTTGCAGAATTCCTGCTAAGAGTATTGGGACTCTCTGAAATCTCTCTCTCTCTTTTATTCTGTTTCAACTTCCCAGGATACCTAAGCATCAAATACTCAAGAAATATTTTCTACATTTGTTATTTTTAAGGGAAGTTCTGTCTAAGATACTGGAGAAGTAGTTGGAATTTAGAAATTTCCTACTAGAGGTAATTGGAAACAGGAATCCAGAGGGATGGTCAAACAATTAGATGAATCCAAGACTTAGACATCAAAAGATGTGGTCTAATTGCAGAAGCCATGCAGCTGAGGCAAGAATCAAGGGGAGAATCAGAGATCCAGAAAGAAGTGAGGAGGATGGTGTTTAAATAGGAGCAAATTGATATTAAAGAAGGATGGCTGGGATTCTAAGGGCATTCCCTTGAGCACTGAAGGGTTGATGATCTATGTTGTTTATCTGGGAGAGCATAACAGTCTTCTAAAAGACCAAGGTAGAAAGGATACCAATTCAAAATAAGTCCTTTATCTATCTTAGGCCCTTTATGGTCCTGCTTTTCATTGCCTAGCCTAATATAAATTTGACTTTAGAGCTTAAGCCACTGTAGCTATCTTAACTGTCTAAACTTTATTATCCAAGACCACCACAAAATAACAGCACACTTAGGGGTCAGAGATACAGAAATGTCCTTGGATGAGCCAAACAGACTTGTTTAAGCAAGAGATGACCTAGAAGTTTCTTGTGTTTTGAGGAAGGAGAGGGAAGGAAGCTGGGAGAGGCATGAACAAGGGAAGGGCACTGAAAATGTTGCTGTTACACTACAACCTATTAATTCTCAGAAGAGTGACAGAATACTTTAGGGTATGCAATCAAATGAATGATTTACATTAAACATCCCATTTGTCAATACTGGGCTGAGAGAATGTGTGCATCTCATTCATTATGCTCACATCTGTTACTGTGTATCCTGTGATTGCGTTCTCTATATTGACAAAGAAATAAAATGATTGAATGAACACATATTTGTGTATGTCCCAAAAGGGATATGATAATTTCAGCCCACTGAAATTTAACACTTATCCTCAGGATATCATTCAGTCACATCGCTGAGTAACAAAGTAAAAGAGAGACGAAAAAGAAGTAAATGCCTGTTGACATTTAAAAGACACAAAAAAGATGCAAAAGATGCATCAAGCAAGTTTGTCTCTGCAAACCACTTATGCACTAGCTACTATTCTCCAAAGCATGGATACAGCACATGAAATTATTCTGTCTCCGTTTCAAAAGGAAATCAATATCCCCAAATATTACAAGACTAAGACGCTACCTGAGTGCCTTAAATGAAGTAGGTACACAGTGCCATGTTTATTAATACCTTACAGTAGTATAGGTCTTTATGACTTAACCAGTGCTTTCACACACACATTTTTTTTAATTCTCATAATTAATGGGTAAATATTCACATTTTATCTTTATTTGGAATATAAGGAAACATAATCTTAGACTAAATGACCTACAAAGGCTTACCAGCTATTTGTTAACAAACTCAAATCCAGTCTTTTAATTTCAAATTATTTTTATTACTTTAGTCTAGTTTAATATGAAATTTCTGTGTATATATATATATTCAATATTGTATATTATACCTGTTTATGGAACATTGCCTATAATGTAACTGTGTTAATGGTGATACCTGAGTTGCTAGAGTCCATGGAATGATCCAATTTGTTTCATACAACTCAACAATGGCACCTAAACTGCACGTCTGTAGACTCTTTGAAGAAAGATGTGTGATGAAAACTAGAAGCCCACAGTGACCCAAATACTGAGCATGGATGTGGGTTCCTGGTTGGCTTATAATTACTGTTAATACTGTTATTATTTGTCTCTATTTCTCTTTTTATTCTTTAGGCTTATATTTATTCAACTTTAAAATTTGACATTATTTACTTTATATTCTCTTATTAGGTAATATATGTGATTATAGTCCTGAATTTTCTTCTCAGTACACATTTGATTGAGTGCAATAGTTTTGATATATAGTTTTACTTATTGACATTTTCTACATATTGTAACGGTCTCTTCGGTGCAAAAATTGTTTAGGAAGGAGTTTTTAATTTCAAGTGGTACAGCTCCTATTTTGTTTGCTTTATTCATTTCAGCACTGTGTATAATTTAATCAGTTTCATTTAATACAACCTCAACTTACATACATCATTTTCTAACAAAATTGCAAGCCTTGCTTTAATTGATATTTCTTACTATAATTTTTCACACTTTCATTTTTAACCTATTGGTATTACCATTTACCCTTATAGGTCCCTTATAAATGCCATATAAATATCTGCTTTTATGCAATCCAAGTATTTTCCTTTCAGTTAAATTTATATCATTTAAACTTGTTATCAAAACACATAAGCTTGTTCTTACTTCAGACATATATATATATATACACATATATATATATATAGCCTTGTGTAGCCTTGTTTTATATCTTTCCTATAAAACATGACATTTTTCTCTTAACAATTCCACTTCTAAAAGAGGTTATTTTAACAAATTTAGATAGTATGTTCAACTCAAATTTTGTGTTTATGGCAATTAATTGTTTTGACATTAGCAATGGAAATAATCTCAGAAGTCATTAAGCTCAGTATTTCCTGCAAAACAATTTTGTAAAAGAACAAAGTTGAAGGCTTACAGTAGCTGATTTCAAAACTTCAAGTTTCAGCAATTAACCGTGTATTATGTATTATATATATATGTATTGGCATAATAATACATATATAAATCAGTGAAAAAGAATGGAATTTTTAAATTCCAGATAAAATCTGGAAATAAACAAGTGTGTGTGTGTGCGCATATAGTCAATTTATTTTCAAGATAATTCAATAAAGGTGTGCCTTTTCAACACGTATGAAACTGGAACAACTGTGAAAAATAAACTTCAAACTCTATTTCACATGATATGCAAAAAATTAACTTGAAATAGATCACAATTTTGAACATAAAAGTAAAAATGTAAAATTTCTAGAAGAAAATAGGTGAAAATTTATGTAATCTGAGGAAGGCAAAGATTTTTTAGAGAGGACACAAAAAGCACAAAATCGTAAAAGAAACTTCTATGTCTCTTAAAGTTAGGCAACATGGCAATGTAACTTACCTTGGCCAAAGAAATAAGAATGGAAGTAGCATGTGCCCATTCTGTCTTTAATGGCCACTGCTGACATGACCAGGAAGGTCTGGATAATGAAGTCTCCATTAGCCTGGATCTCTGGGTAAAGTGATGGAAAGCAAAGTGCCACTAACTTGCAAAGCGAATGTGACCTGTGTGTAAATGAAACCCCTTTGTCATTTGCTTATTTGTCTTAAGCCAATCCTATTTTGAGGGTGTTGTCTGCTATGACCACATAACCTAACCTATCTTAGGTAATACAATTAAATTCTAAGATGTACGTTTCTTTTTCCTCAAAATTTATTTAATGTTTCCTAAATTTGGACAGGTATTACATTGATTGATATAAACATTTCTTTTAGGGGTCCCTCCCCACCTACCCTTCAAAGGAAGTTATTAAATTCATAGTGTGTCCCATAACCCATGGCATCCTAGAAATGGGAGTAACAGCCTACACAACAATCCCATCATATGGAAGACTCTTCTCTATTTCCTTCTAATAAAGGCTCCTAAAGACGCTCCAAGATCCCAAGGAAAGTTTCCTTCTTCTAATTTCCTTATTCTGGAAGCCCTCAAGAATCTGAGACCTTCACCATATGCTTTCTACCTCATAATGCCCTGATATGACCCTCTAATGTTTAATTTTAAAATGCATGTCAAAGTATACATAAAGGCAATTAGATTTCCTGCCATTCTCTTCTGTACTCTAAGTACTTCCATTATTAAATGCCACTCTCATTTAAAAAACAAACATAATCTTCCACAAAAAAGGAAAGCAAATATATGGCCAAGGATATCTCTGTAGGTAAGCCCTCTTTTTGTCCCTTATTGAATACTAGTTTCCCCATGCTTATTCTGTCTACCCATCCACGCTGCCTTTTCTTCAAGGGCACAATTATCCTGTTACTGGTTTGCCAGTAGCCTTCTATGGTGTTTTTCTATTAGTCAAATAAAATCATTTCTGTCAGTATTTTGAGAGAGATTTTATGCACAGTGCTCTTCTTAGGAAGGCACAACTGTTCTTGTCAAGCTTCCTTACCTCCTTATTCCTTTCTCTCACCTTTTTGTTTCTTTGCCCACACCTTATAGTTACTCTTATAGCTCATAGACAACAACAGAAAAAAAAAGTTTTAATTTTGCTGTGTTTCTTATTTGAAATGGTGTCATCTACCTCTCCCATTTGTCTAACTTCTCTTTCATTGTTCCTACAAAGGTCTGTCTATCTTTGCATAATCCCTAAAAGAGGGAACACTCCTCTAGAAACCAAAAGTACCTCTGAAGATAATTTGTGCATTTATATGACTCTTTGTATATCAGAGGCACTCATTTTATATTTTTTGTTGTTATGGGAATTCTCTTAAGATTTGTCCCTTGCCAACTGCTGCATGATTCACCCTTATAGTAAATCAAGATAATTTCATCAAATAAACAGTCTCAGCAGCCCAGATTAGCTAGCACCCCTACTCTCACATCACCACCATAATTACAATAACGCCAACATTTAGAACTTCAGTGAAATACCTCTATTCATATTCCCAGCTGGTAAAAACGGGATAAGCATACAGGTTTTTGTGAACTTAGATAATAATAGGTTCTCACTATAACCTAAAAAGACAAAGTTGACTAATGATTTTACTTGCAACTACATGAACAGACCTCCTCCAGATGCCAGCACTTGTTAGCCTTATTTACAAGTTTGGTTTTGTGTTATTGAAAGCCACCAAAGCCTGAATTTCACTCAGTGGAGACCTTGTGGCTCTGGAGAAGGTAGATATCTGAAAGCATAAGTAATTTCCCCTGAGTCCTGTAAAGCTCCAGCAAACTGCAGTGGATTGAAAATCCTGCTGGTTGTTTTAGACAATAGTAAAATAATGTAATGAAAGGAAAAGAGAAGGTATTTAAATTATTAGCTTTAATAATGTGTCATGGTTATTTCAATTAACATGTATGTTTCCGTTAGAATAAGGAAAATTTACCTTCTATGCAGGGAAGCAGACAGGCTCCTAGTCAGCTAGAGGAAATGGAAATTGGAAATATCTTTCTGTGGCAGCCATTCAATTAATATAAATAAACCTGTAAATAATCACATGTTCTACTTCTGAATATTCATTATAGCCAACTATTGAAAGGAGCCCACAAATATTTATTCATTATACATTAATTTTCATAATTAATTAATAATGTATACATTTATTCATTTATACATAATATGCATTATGTAACTACTGGTTTCCATGCAGTATTCTAGGTGATTTTCAACAAATTTTTATTTGTGGGAGGATAAAAAACCTCTATACTATTGGCTAAATAAGTTGAGAAATATACTTCTAATGAATACTATACCATTTAAAAAGCTAATATAGATAAATATTTATTGACATTAATAATGACAACAGCTAACATTTATCAAATACATATTACATGCTAGGTACTGACCTGACTGTGTGCTTTATATAAGACCTTTAATTTAATCCTCATAACTCTTTACTTTGATTCTCCTCATTTTATTGATAAGAAAACTGAGGCTCAGAAAGGCAAAATCCAAGGTTATACAGTAAGAGGTATACAAATCCAACCCAGGTCTGTTTTCTTAAACAACTTTATTAAGATTTAATTCATATACCATACAAATCACTCATTTAAAGTATACAATCCAATGGTTTTAGTATATTGACAAAGTTGCACAGTCATCACTACAATCAATTTTAGTGCATTTTCATCATCCCAAAAAGAAGCCCCATGCCCATTTCCTTCAATTCTTTCTATACTCAGCCTCTGGCAATGTAACATACTTTCTGTCTCTATAGATTTGCCTAGTCTGGACATTTCATACAAATGGAATTATATAGTATATTGTTTTTGGGGACTTCTTCCACTTAATACAATGTTTTCAACTGTATTCATTATGTTTTATGTATCAGTACTTTTTATGACCAAATAATATTCCGTGGTATGATTATATTACATTTTAGTCATCCATTCATCAGTTGATGGACATTTGCATTATTTCTACTTTTGGCTATTTTAAATAATGCAGCTGTGAACATTTGTATACAAGTTTTTGTATGGACATATGCTTTTATTTTCTTGGATATATACCTACGAGCGAAATTATTGAGTTTCAATAATGACTACTCCATGTTTAACCTTTTGAAAAACTGTGAGGATGTTTTCCAAAGGGGTTGCATAATTTTACATTCCCATCAGCAGTTTATGAGGGCTCTGATTTCCCTACATCCTCACCAACGTTTGTTACTGTCTTTTTCATTTAAGCCATCCTAGTGGATATGACACGGTACTTCAATGTAGCTTTGATTTGCATTTCCCTGATGGCTAATGATGTTGAGCATCTCTTCATGTGCTTATTGGACAAGATCTTTAGAGGAATGTCTATTTAAATGTTTTGCTCAGTTTTTAGTTTGGTTATTTGTCTTTTTATTATTGACTTGTAAGAATTCTTTAAACATTCTTGATATAGTTGTCTTATCAAATATATTGTTTGCAAATATTTTCCCCCATTTTGTAAATTATCTTTTCACTTTCTTAATGATGTTCTTTGAAGTACAAACATTTTTAATTGTGAATTCCAATTACTTTACCTTTTTTTGTCCTTTGTGTTTCTGGTATCATATCTAATGACTCTTTGCCTTATGCAAGGATGAAGAGATTTATGCCTATGTTTTTTTCTATGAATTTAATAGTTTTAGGATTATATTGTACTGTACATATTTAAGGTAAACAACATGTTTTGTTATCTATATCTGTAATGAAATGATTACTGCAGTGAAACAAATTAACATATCTATTACCTCATACAGTTACCTTGTGTATATGTGTAGTATGACCATTAAAACTCTATTATCTTTGCAAATTCTCAGTATACAGTATTATTCATTATAGTTTCCATGCAGTACATTAGATATATAGACTTATTCATTCCACATAACTGTACCTGTGTACCTTTTATAAATTTTATTTTTAATGTTTGAGGGTACATAGTAGGTGTATATATTTGTGGGGTACATGAGATGTTTTGATACAGGTATGTATTTTGAAATAAGCACATCATGGAAAATGTGTTAATTCCATGGGATTATTTCACCTCCCCAACCCCAAGCTCCCCACTACCCTTCCCAGCCTCTGGTAACCATCCTTTTACTCTCTGTGTCTATGAGTTTGTTTTGGTTTTTAGATCCCACAAATAAGTGAGAACATGTGATGTTTGTCTTACAGTGCCTAGCTTATTTCACTGAACATAATCATCTTCAGTTCAATCCATGCTGTTGCAAATGACTGAGTCTCACTGTTTTTATGGCTGAATAGTACTCCATTGTGTATATGTACCACATTTTCTCTACTCATTCATCTCTTGATGGACACTTAGATTGCTTTCAAATCTTAGCTATTGTAAACAGTGCTGCAACAAACATAGAGTGCAGATACCTCTTTGATATACTAATTTCCTTTCTTTTGGGCATAAACCCAGAAGTGGGATGGCTGAATTACACAGTAGTTCAATTTTTAGTTTATTGAGGAACATCTGACTGTTCTCCATAGTGACTGTACTAGTTTACATCTCCACCAACAGTGTACAATGGTCTCCTTTTCTTTACATCCTCACCAGCATTTATTACCTGCCTTTTGGATATAAGCCATTTTAACTGGGGTGAGATAATATCTCACTGTAGTTTTTACTTGCATTTCTCTGATGATCAATGATGTTGAGCACCTTTTCATATGCCATTTGCCATTTGTATGTCTTGTAAAAATATACTTATTCAAATATTTTGTCCATTTTTTGATCAGATTATTAGATTTTTTTCTGATAGTTGTTTGAGCTTTTAATATATTCTGGTTTTTAATCCCTTGTCAGATGGGTAGTTTAAAAATATTTTATCTAATTCTGTGGATTGTCTCTTCACCGTATTGATTGTATCCTTTGCTGTACAGCTTTTTAACTTGATGTGATCCTATCTGTCCATTTTTGTTTTGGTTGCCTGTGCTTGTGAGGTATTGTTCAAGAAATGTTTGCCCAGATCTATGTCCTGGAGATTCTCCTCAGTGTTTTCTTGTACAGTTTCATCGATTGAGGTCTTAGATTTAAGTTTTAATCATTTTGATTTGACTTTTGTATATGGTGATAGATAGGGGTCTAGTTTCATTCTTCTGCATATGGATACCCAGTTTTCCCAGCACCGCTTATTGAAGAGACTGTCTTTCCCCAGCATATGTTCTTGGCACCTTTTTGAAAAATGAGTTCACTGTAGGGTTGTGGATTTGTTTCACAGCAGAACTAAAAGGAATTGAGACCCCAAAAAACCATACTAAGGATTAATGAAACAAAACATTGGTTTTCTTAAAGGTTAAACAAGAATGATAGATTGTTAGCTAGATTAACAAAGAAAAAAAGAGAGAAATAATATCCAAATAAACACAATCAAAAATGGCAAAGATGACGTTGTAACTGATCCCACAGAAATATAAAAGATCCTCACAGACTACTACAAACCCCTCTATTCACACAAATTGATAATTCCTGGAAACACATAACCTTCCAAGATTGAATCAGGAAGAAATTGAAACCCTGAACTGCCCAGAAATGAGTTTCAACATTGAATCAGTCATTTAAAAAACTATCAACCAAAAAAGCCCCTGATTAGATGAATTCACAGCTGAATTCTACCAGACATACAAACAAGAGTTGGTACCAATCCTTCTAAGACTATTTCAAAACATTGAGGAGAAGGGATTCCTTCCGAACTCATTCTACAAAACAAGTATTATCCTGATACCAAAATCAGAGAGAGATACAATGAAGAAAAGAAAACTATGGGTCAATATCCCTGATTAACATAGATACAAAAACTTTAATAAAATACTAGCAAATTGAATCCACCGGCACATCAAAAAGTTAATTCACCATGATCAGGTGGGCTTTATTCCTGGGGTACAAGTTTGGTTCAATATACACAAATCAATTAATGTGATTCACCACATAACAGAATTTAAACAAAAAACATATTGTTATCTGAATAGATGAAGAAAAACCTTTTGGTAAAATTGAACTCCCCTTCATGACAAAAACCCTCAACAAACTAGGCAGTGAAGAAACATACCTCAAAATAATAAGAGCTATCTATGACAACTCCACAGCCAACATCATACTGAATAAGCAAAAGCTGAAAGCATTCCCTTTAAGTACTAGAACAAGACAAGGATGCCCACTCCCGCCATTCCTATTAAACATAGTACTAGAAGTCCTAGCAGAGCAGTCAGACAAGAGAAAGGCATACAAATAGGAAAAAAAATAAGTCAGTTTATCTCTTTTCAGCAATAATATGATGCTATACCTAAAAGACACTAAAGACTTTGCCAAACAGCTCCAAGATCTGATAATTGACTTCGGGAAAGTTTCAGGATATAAAATCAACAAACATAAATCAGTAGCATTTCTATACAACAATAACTTTCAAGTTGAGAGACAAATCAAGAATGTAATAACACTACAATAGTCACAGAAAATAAAATAAAATACATAGGAACACATCTAATCAAGGAGGGGAAAGATCTCTACCAGGAGAACTACAAAACACTGCCTAAAGAAATCACAGATGACACAAACAAATGGAAGAATATTCTGTGCTCATGGGTGGGAAGAACCAACATCATTAAAATGTCTATACTACCCAAAGCAATCTACAAATTCAATACTCTTCTATCTTATCAGCAACATCACTTTTCATGGAATAGGAAAAACCTACTCCAAAATTAATATGGAAACAAAACAGAACCTGAATAGCCAAAGCAACCCTAAACAAAAAGAATAAAGCCAGAATTATCATATTACCAGAATTCAAACTATACTACAAGGCTACAGTAACCCAAAATGGTATGATACTAGTATAGAAATAGACACATAGACCAGTGGAACATAATACAGAAAACAGAAATAAAGCAGCACATATACCTGCAACCAACTGATCTTCAACAAAGTTAACAAAAATAAGAAATAGGGAATGGACTCCCTATTCAATAAATGATGCAGGAAAACTGGCTAACCATATGCAGAAGAATGAAACTAGACCTCACTTATTACCATATACAAAAAAAATGAACTCAAGATGGATTAAAGACTTACATGTAAGACCTCCAGCTATTAAAAAAAATCTAGAACACCTAGGAAATACCTTTCTAGGTATTGGCTTTTGCAAAGAATTCATGTGCAAGTGCTCAAAAGCAATCACAACAAAAAATGAAAATTAACAAGTAGGACCTAATTAAACAAAAGAGCTCCTGCACAACAAAAGAAACTATCAACTGAATAAACAGACAACCTACGGAATGGGAGAAAATATTCTCAAACTCACATCTGACAAAGGTCTAATACTCAGAATCTGTAAGTAACTAAATCAATAAGCAAATAAATAAATAAATAAATAAATAAAAATAACCTCATTAAAAAGTGGGCAAAGGACATGAATGGACACTTCTCAAAAGAAGACACACAAGTTGTTAACAAACATGGGAAAATGCTCGACATCACTAATCATCAGAGAAATGCAAATTAAACCACAGTGGGATACCATCTCACACCAGTTGGAATGGCAACTATTAGAAAGTCAAAAAATAACAGATGTTGGCGACATCGTAGAGGAAAGGGAATGTTTATATACTGTTGGTGGGAATGCAAATTAGCTCAGTCCCTGTAGAAAGAAGTTTGGAGAGTTCTCAAACAACTGAAAATAGAACTATCATATGATCCAGTCATCTCATTACTGGGTATGTAACCAAAGGAAAATAAATCATTCTACCAAAAAGACACATGCACTTGTATGTTCATCACAGGACGATTTAGAGCAGCAAAGACATGGAGTCAACCTAGGTGCCCATTAACAATGGATTAGATAAAGAAAATGTGGTACTTGTACACCATGGAATACCACACAGCCATAAAAAAGAAAGAAATCATGTCCTTTGCAGTAACATGAATGCAAATGGAGGCCATTATCCTAAGCAAATTAACACAGAAACAGAAAACCAAATATTGCATGTTCTCACTTATAAGTGGGAGTTAAATCTTAACATAAAGACAGTAATAATAGACGCTAGGGACTCCAAAAGGAGGGATGGAGGGAGAGGGCAAGGGCTTAAAAACTTCCTATCAGGTACTATATTCACTATCTGAGTGACAGGATCAGTAGAAGCTCAAACCTCAGCATCATGCAATATACCCATGTAACAAACCTGCATATGTGCCCACTGAGTCTAAAATAAAAATGGAAATTTTAAAAAATTAGAAAATAAATTAAAAGCTACCTTTTCCACAATATCTTAAGGTTGAGCTTTCCAAATATTATTAAAGTTTCACTGACAAGATGCACCCATTTTATCTGAATTCATGAATGTCTTTAGTACAAAGGGACAAGGGAGTGCAAGGTGTTTTATTTTACTGGTATAGATCTAATAGGCATGGCTTGGCTCCAACCTGGTAGCAGCCACCCTCCCCCTGGATTCCAGCTAAGACAGTATATAACTACAGCAGTCTGGCAACAGCTTCCCGATGCTCAGATTACAATGAGGACTACATGATGGTGGCCACACCATGCACCTCTTGGGTACAGCAAAATACAGTCAGCCCGCTATGGCTGTCCACCTCTGTACTGTTTGCTGGGAATCAATCCTGAAGACCTAGCCTTCTGATCAACAATGATTTTGTCAACATCAAATTTCCTGTATTAAATCACTTCCTCTGTAAAACGCTAATGTAGTTTCTGCTATCTTCAACAGGAGATTAATATAAGGGGCCAGGGTAGGAGCTGTAAATAAGTGACTAGGACCTCATGGCTACATATTAAATACTTAAGAATGTTTTTTTCACTTTTATAAAATAATACGGTCTCTACTACTTTTTTGAAATTGAGTGTATTCTTGACCTGTCTTTTGTTTCTCCTCTTTAATAGACACATTTTAGAACTATTTCTCTACTATGGAGATAAGAAATACTATGCAATCCTGGTACTAAATGACATCTGACAACTGGCCTCATTTTGGGACATGTGCGGGGCATGGCATGCACTGTGGAAACTCATAATGGGACTCTGAGATACTGCAACACTAGAGGAGAAAGACAGCAGAAGAGGAAAAAGGCAAGTTGACCAGAAAGTAATGTCCCAGACTATATCCACACCCAGCATACCCACCCCCCCAGTGATGGTATGCTTCCTTGTGCACAGTAGGCCCCTTCCATCTCATAAGTAAGTGTGGAATTCCATTGCATGAAAGATTCATGAACTGATGCCCTGCAGGCTGGCCCGACCCCTCAAAATCATTTGGTTTAGCCAAAATCATGTTTAAGAAACTTAAGCCCACACTGCAGAATGAAAGTATGTTCGAAAATATGGATTTCGAGTTTTGCTTGAAAAATCTGGTCTGACAGCACTTGGAATACCTTCCTACATGGCAATGAGTAGCTGGAGCTAATCCAAGGAGTTCCCACATGGCAATGAGTAACTGGAGCTGAATCCATAGAAGTTTTCCTATGAGACTCATGTCATCTTTATCATACGCATCACAATGAGGTGTGATTATCTCTTGCTCACTATTTTCCCCCGTAGAATATGGAGAGAGACTATTTCTTTTAAACCTGTACCCCTACCACCAAAGTTTATGTAGTATATATCCTGTTAAAGTGTTAATGTTTATGGAATGAATGAATGAATGTAGGCAGTCAAGCTATTCACTACTAATTACATTAAAATAACATTTATTGAATTCCCACTCTGTATCAGTTACTGAAATAGGAGCTTGTCATGCACCCTCTCATTCATGTAGCAAACACAACAGCAATGGTACAAAGTAGTCAAGAGAATCAAAGGAAAGAAAGTTGACACTGATGAGACTGCTTCATAAATAATGTGAGATTTCATCTGATGTTTGAAGGAAAGGTAAGATTTTAATAGATGAGGTGAACAGGGAGCAGTGCACTATTCTAAAGAGAAGAATATGACCCTGCTACAAGGCATGCCTGAAGAAGAACAGGCCCAATTCTACAACCAAGAGCCTAAAGGAAATAAAACTGGAGGAATGTTAAGGACTTTATGTTGAAACAAAATAAACGCCCAGCTCAAAAGTTTAAATCTGATCCTCTAGACTCTCGGTGTCATTTAAGCAGATTATAATGAAAGTTAGGGTAGAAAGATTTAGCTTATCATAACCTGTAGAAACATTTTAGATTGAAAACTTGTGACTTGTAGAAGCAGTTAGTTTTCACAAATGCATATATATGTTAAAACTCATCAAGTTGTACACTTTAAATATGTGCAGTTTATGGTACCTCAATTATATTTCAATAAATATGAACAGGAAGCAGGTAGACTAATAAGACACATATAGGTTTATATTAAAGGAGATTTATTACAGAAATTTGCTCATGAGATTATGGAGGCCAAGATGTCTCACAATCTGCCATCTGCAAGCCAGATGAACAAAAAAAAAACAAAAACCAGATGGTATAATTCAATCAAAGTCCAAAGGCCTGAGAATTAGGAGGCCAAGAGGGTAAGTCCCGGTCTGAGTCCAAGAAACCAAGAGCACCAAGGTCCAAGGGCAAGAGAAGATGGATGTCTTAGCTCAAGCAGAGAGAGCAAATTCACCCTTTTTCTACCTTTTTCCTCTATTCTGATCCTCAAAGTATTAGATGATACCCACTGACATTGGGGAGGGCAATCTGCTTTACTCAGTTCTCCAGTTAAAATGCTAATCTCTTCCCGAAACCCTCTAACAATCATACCCACAGATAATAGTGTACCAGTTATCTGGGCGTTCCTTAGCCCAGTCAACTGGACACATAAAGTGAACCACAACAGGTAGCAACATTGAGGTGGCAGAAATGAGCTAAAATTTGTTTAAACCTACTGAGGGCAAGGCATTGTGTTAGGGGCTTTACTCAAATTATCTTAATTAGTCAGCATAGCAACCCTGAAAATGATACATTAGCATAGAAATTGAGGCTCTAATACCAGCTCCAAATGTTATTTGGTTAGTAAGAGAGTGGTTAGATTTGAACACAAATTTATCTTTCTTCAAAGTCCTGTTATTCGAAATGACAGCACACAGGGCGAATATTAATATTGCATCTGGAACCAGATTCATTCTCTCTGCTAACAATAGTACCAGGGCAAATTATTGGGAGCATACACATAATCCAAATTAAAGACTTGGAAAAACTTACTCTAGAAACCTGTTTTACATTTGTTATAGACTTGTCACATCTGAAAATATTCCTAAGCTGACTGAAAATTTAGTGAAATAATAAAAAAAAGAAAGGGGAGAAAAAGAGGAATGAGGGGGAAAGGGAAGGGAAGGGAAGCAAAGGGAAGAAGGAAGGGCAGGCTAAAGGAAGGAAGGGAAGAAAGAAGGGAGGGAGGCCATCAATTTCACAATGCAAGCTCATACATTACAGCATACCTTAGGCTAAATAGGAAGGAATTTAACCAGTGGAAACTCATTTCTAGTAGTCATATGTAGTTAACAATGCCTCTGATATTAATCAGAATTAAAGACAGCTAAATTCCTAAGTGTGGATTTTTCTGATAAAAATGCTATTGCCCCTTCTAGAGTAGGATTCCTCTTTAGAAAACTGACGATACTGACAATGTAACTAAAATGCATGCATAATATCTCACTATCCATCTTAAATATTTTAAAACAATAAAAAGTGTTCAGTACAAATTTTGGCTTATTTGAAAATTATCATAATGGAAATGTGAAACACATTGAGTAACCCTGAATATCAACAGATCGTCATTGAGTTGTAGCAGTTAATTTAAGCAGAAAGTCAACTTAATTACACAGCTGAGTCAAAACCAGGATTTGGTTTGCTGTCATTTTTGAATTTTAGTAAGCTGCTTCTTTCATTCTTTGTCATTTGCCAGCAAGTAGTTCAAAACGTTATAGTTTATTGAGGTGGATTTTTCTACAGATTATTGGTTTCTTGAGTTTTGTATTGAATTTTTTTTTTAATTTTCAATTTGGCACTATCCTCCTAGAATTTTTCTTCTACTGACCTTCAACTTATTGGAGCAAATGAGAAAGTGCAATGGTGTTGAAAATGTTTTTTAATTTGGCTGTTCTTATGCTATCCTTAGTTAAGTGCTATGTGCTTCAAAAATCATCATTTATTCCTCAATCATCTCTTTAAATCAGTATATTTTCCTTCCTATGATAGCAAAGATGATCATTGCTATGTTAGCATCAAGGAAAATGAGGCACAGATGTATTAAGTGGCCTATTTTCTTCCATGAAAAATGGAGAAATGAACACTGAGGTCTAATATGGAATGTCATGCCAGGTACACAGTTTTGTCAAATATTAGGACAAGGATTGAGAACGACTTTTTAAAAAATAATTTTAGTACATAGAAGAATCTTCTTCCCTATTTCCCATGTTTAAGGGTCTATATTCTGTACTTAATAATAAATGTCTAGGAAGTATGTCAGAAAAGATTAAGATAATTAATCTCAAAAACTTCCACATCTAGTTCATGCAGCTATAACACTTACTTTTCATATGTGAAAAAAGGAAGTGGAGGAGGCATGAGCTACCAAATAGTACAGACAGTGACATAATAGTAATCCTTATTTACAGCGGGTTTATTGTTATGCCACTCATTCAAAAAAAACTCTTACATCTTTCTTAAATACAAAGGAAATGAAAATGCAACAAATTTTCAAATTTCCACTTTATTTTCTTGAGACAACATTTTAGAGGCCCAAGGTCACCATAAGATTGCAATTAATTGGAATGTGTTCTTTTATATTAGCATCTTTTGAAGAAAAAAGATATGTCCATTGCCATTGTCATTACTAGAAATGAAATAGCAAGAGTGAAGATGAGTGGAGCAGGCTCCAATAAGAGTTGAATGATGGTCTAATTCTGAATCTGCTAAATAATTTATTGTGGTACACCCTTATTACAGGCCAGTGTCAAAAATAACTTCCAGAAATGTGATGAGGATATTGGTCAGAATCTATTTAATTTCCCAAAGAAAGAACTCTTTCTGTCAATGTACAGTAATTTTATCTTCTCATAAAACTTTTACTGCAGTAAAAGTATGTGTATCATTGCTAATGTTCAACTTTTGCCCAAGAGCTGAATAGATAATTCACATTTTATGCAATTGTTCCTATATAGGATGTTCTGGGCAACTTGTCAATGTTCTCTAAATTTATCTTCCCTACATTTTTATCACAGTAAAAATTATGTTCATTACAGCTAGTGTTTGCTACTTGACTGAGAAGTGTATAAATATTTCCCAAATTATCAAATTATTCAATTTCAGATGTGACTTAGAAGTACATAAATATTTCCCAAATTATCAAATTATTCAATTTCAGAAGGTTATTTGTAACACAAATTTTGCAAGGTCAAAAAAATATGTAATTTATGTATTCAAGGCACCTAATGATTCTGGGGTACAGAGTGGAAATTAAGAGAAAGTGAATGGGAATGAACCCTCCAGAGATCTTGGGAAGCTCAGAGAATTTCAAGAGGAGTCTTTGGGCCTGATCATCACTCTATCTTCTAACAAGGAGAGAATTGTTTAGCAACATGAGAGAAACCATAGAATTTGGATGCTACCCTCAATTTAACTGCTCTTGACTCTAACTTGCAGCCAGGTACCATCTCCACAGTCCTGGCGTTCAATAATCAGCAATTATTGGGAATAAAATGTCTTTTTCTGCTATCTACTCTTCACTTTCAATCTCACTTTAAGCCCTTGATTCATGCACCTGACAAATTTAATCTTCTCTACATAATGCAGTATTATCTGCCTCTAAAAATAATAAACTCTATGAAATAATTTGTGCAAGATTTTTTTTTTTTTTTTTTTTTTTTTTTTGAGACGGAGTCTCACTCTGTCGCCCAGCCCAGGCTGGAGTGCAGTGGCGCGATCTCGGCTCACTGCAAGCTCCGCCTCCCGGGTTCACGCCATTCTCCTGCCTCAGCCTCCTGAGTAGCTGGGACTACAGGCGCCCACAACCGCGCCCGGCTAAATTTTTTGTATTTTTAGTAGAGACGGGGTTTCACCGTGGTCTCGATCTCCTGACCTTGTGATCCGCCCGCCTCGGCCTCCCAAAGTGCTGGGATTACAGGCGTGAGCCACCGCGCCCGGCCTAAGATTTAGTTTTTATACAAGAGCTTCATGGCCCAATGAACATGCATTTAATCTTTAGAATAAATATATATAGCTCAAAACACACACATATAGTCTGACACAGGAGCACTTTTAGTTTTATATTTGCATATGAAGACTTTTATAATTGTATTTGTTGACTTTTTCAAATTAGTCTATGCAAAACACCAAGAGAAGAGCATTTTAAAAAACCGTGTTGATCATTTAAACTGTTGAACTTTAGCAACAACAGTATTATTATGCATAATGCTTAGCAATTAGCAAATATTTATCTAAAATATATCTACTGATAGACCAACTCCAAGTCAATGTATTAGAAATTATTTTTATTTGCCAGCTTAATCAAGAAAGATATAGTCAATAAATTAAACACATGTTTCCATCTCAATTGAGTGTTTTACTTAATTCTAAACAGTAAACTTCCCCAGTCTCTTTTGCTAATGCAACTAATATTCATGCAAACACGATGATAACCGAATACCCTTTTTCGTTGTATTTTCAGATCTCTATCTTGGGGATATATGTCTATCAAAATCTTATACCACTTTGTCCTCACCCATGCAGAATTATAATCTAAGCCAGTGTTGTTTACTCACCATCTGGTATGAATCCATATATCAGGATTCACTCTAGGCTGTAATTCCTTTGAAGCAATACAGATACATATATATCTCCACCTACCTGAATATGTTTAGAAAAGGAACTGAAAAGAATGGATGCCTGTATTGTGAACAGAACTCTAGTGCCAATTTCAATAGCAATACTGATTGTAAGCCTAATATCAATACTTATTACATACCAGGCAGCTAGGTGTATTGACTTACAGGGAATATCTCATTCCTGTGGGAAATTGCCTTTATTATTTTCATTTTTCAGATGAGGAAACTAAAATGAAGAGAATCCAAGTTCCCATAATCAGGATTGAGTCCACATCATCTGCATATAAAAGACATACACTTTCTGCTATATCTCAGACCAAAACCAATAATCTGTTATTTTTCATTTTCTACTATATATTTGAAATATCATCATTATTTTATTTTCATTTTAGCATGCTTCCTTAAACTCTTAGTTTTTTTATTTAAGTGCTTTCTTTATATCAAGAATTTTCAGTTTAAAATATTTCTGCTGAAAAAAAACTTCACACTTCACAATATTGTATATTCCATAGAATTTTACAGTCTTGTATTACATTTTTTTGTTTTATTCAAGATTTTTTCTTCACTCCTCCTTGCTATCTGCTGATAGCTCTCAGTAAATGCTTTTTCTGGGACACTCTCTAAGGTTGAGGGTCCCTCTTGCCCTCCCTTCTTTCCATTTGACCCTCCTTTCAGAGCAACCAATTGCCACCTGGAACTCAGAGCCGTAGTGTACTTGGTGGAATTTGGGAAAAAACAAAGCAAACAAGTTCTCCTTCTTACCATTCTGCACTGTTAGGGTTCACAAGCCTATTCAGACATATGAAAAATACTTTTACTGATGGAGTCAAATTCAGAAATAATAACATAAAGGCTTCAAAGTATAAAGTTGAAATCAATTTGGACTTCTCTTGAGTCTCACAAGGTGAGGACTCAGAAGGAGGGGTCCCCAGTGGCTGAGGGCCAATGTGAGCCATAATCAGATATGAGCCCTTCTTTCCAGTCTCTCACATGAAAACTCTATTTTCCATCGTCAAAATGTCCTATACAAAAAGATGCTCCACATCATATGTCAATGGGGAAATGACAATGAAACAGAAATGAGGTACCACTACATACTATTAGAATGGCCAAAATCCAGCACACTGACACCATCAAATGCTTGGGACAATGCGGAGCAATAAGAACTCTCATTCATTATTGGTGGGAATACAAAATGGTATAACTGCTGTGGAAGACAATATGACAGTTTCTTGCAAAACGAAACATAATCTTACCATACAATCCAGCAATTGCACTCATGGGTACTTATCCAAATGAGATGAAAAATTATATTTATACAAAACCCGAACACAGATGTATGCAGCCTTATTCATAATTACCAAAACATGAAAACAACACTCAGACAATAGAGTATTATTTAGCCCTAAAAAGAAAAGAGCTATTAAGCCATGAAAAGACACAGAGAACACTTAAATGCATACTAATGAGTGAAAGAAGACAGTCCAAAAAGCCTACATACCGTATTATTCCAACAATATGACATTCTGGAAAAGGCAAAACCATGGAAACAGTAAAAAGTTCAGTGGTTGCTAGGGGTTAGCAGGAAGGGAGGGACAAATAAATGGGGCACAGATGATTTTTAGGACTAGTTTCTAAACTATTCTGTATGATACTATAATGGTGGACACATGCAAATCCACAGAATACAAAACACCAAGAGTGAATCCTAATGTAAACTCTAGACTTTGGGTGATAATGAGTGTGACAAGGGAGGTTCATCAGCTGTTAACAAACGTACTACTGTGGTTCAGGATGCTGATAATGGGGGAGGTTGTACTGGTGTGCAGGCAGAAGGTATATAGGAACTCTCTGTACTTTCTGTTCAATTTTGCTATGAACCTAAAACTGCTCTTAAAAATAAAGTCTATTTAAAAGGAAAAAAATAGAAAAATCCCAGTTTTTTACTCTGAGGTCATTTTCTTTGCAGTATTCCTGCCAGTGGCAAATGAGTCTGAGAGGTTTTTTATCAGAAAATCTATAAGGTAGGAATATTGTTCAAGGACATTTTTTTCTTTCCTCAGACATATTCCAATATAAGCCAATGTGGAGAGAAGATTATTTTTTTCCATTAGCAGATACTTAACTGCCCTTGGAGTCAAAGGGTTTCCATCATTGTGCTTTTAAGGACTTATGGTTTCTTTTCTTCTCTACTCCAGGGGCCAACTAGAGTCTCAAAATGCTCTGTTAGCCTTGAATGTTTGATCTTTGGATACCTGGAGAAGGATAATGGTTGGGTTAAATTCCTATCACTCTGAGATCTTCTTGTGATGAGAGTTGAGAATCAACAATATTTCCTGCCCTGTCTTATATATTTAAAGTAGCTTTAATACTATCTTTCTTTCTAAAAGTTGCTAAGTTCTATTTGTGCCTAATTTATTAATAACTGTGATGACATTGAAAAAAATCAGGACACCCAATTTTTCAATCACTTTCTTTACACTACAAGAAGTGCTTTATCAAAAAAAATTAATTTTTTCTTAGAATACATGAGAATATCAGTATAAAAATGTACAATAGAATTGTATTAAGGATTGTGCAGCAGAATTTTTTTAAGTTGAATATAAGAGGTTCAAGGCCAAGCAAAGATCATCTCTTGTTTGATATCAATATCTACCACATTCCAGTCTTAATACAAAGCAGGCTTCATTTACTAGAATTTGCTTGTTCAACAAAAGTATGATTATTAGCAGTGGCTGGCAGTGGTGGCAATAAAGAAAGGTCAAAAACCCAACTCAGACAAAGAATAAAAGAAAAGGAAAAGCCAGAAGAAAATACACATTTGTAATATAGTTCACAGTGTCTAAATATAAAATGCCTCATGGGGACTGAACATGAGGTTGTTTGTTCATCTGTATCAAATGATAGGAACTATTATATGCGTAAATATCAGTTATTCATTTATTCAGTTAATCAGTTACTCCACAACATTTGTTATAAGACATTTTACTGGGTTGGATGGAATATAAAATATGTTTAAGACCCAGTCCCAGCCATCTTAGATGCTCTATTTGCTTTAGCCAGTAGGAAACATGAAGCAAGTATACAAATAATTCAGTATAACAGTGTATGATTAGTCGAGTGCTTTAGCCTGAAGAACTGCTACTCACAGTGTGGTCTGCAGACCAAGACCAGTCTGGAAAAGTATTACTTGGTTATGATGAGCAAGGTACAGAATTTCAGAAGTAATATATAGAAACTTTGATAGCATTTGGCATTGCTGCAACATTCCATATAATCAGTGGTCTTAAATGATGAATATAATAGTAAAAATTAGGGATTAATATTTTATATGCCTTTTATTTTCTAGTACTTTATTGTAACTTACAGATATATCAGTTTGCTATGGGTTGGGGGGAAAACACTGATATTTCACTAATATTTTTAAAAACACTGCTTTTAAAAATCTTAAAAATTCAAAGGTTAGGAAGAATAGCTCTATTCCAGGGTAAAAGTGAGGGCCTAATGAAGAAGCTGGAATTTTGAAGGGGTCTTACAGGATAACTAGGATTTTGAGAGGTGGAGATCGAGTGACAAAATATATTTTAAAAAAGAAAAGTCGCTTAAAGTGTGTTTGGAAAGCAATGGAACAATCACAAAGAAAACTGGGCATGTACGTAAGAGTTTAAGTTTAGAATGAATAGAATTTCTGGAAGGAATCTAAACGTATCCTTTAGCTTTTTAACAGTGAGTTATCTAGGTAGTAGAGTATGATGGAGGCATATAGTTCAGTGGTGTGCAAAATCTGTTGGAAATGTTACCCCGAGAAACCAGAACCCAGTTAGAGAACTATTTTAACAGCATGGAAGTAATCAAAGGGGGCTCCATTCGGCAGCTGGCAGAGAGAATACGGCAACAGTTAATAAATACAAAGCTTCAGGAATACCTAAACTGCCATTTTTATTTAGCAATTGAGCCATAGAAAACATCTACTGCTGTTGCTTAGTTGAGCTAGAGACAAGGGTTAGAATTTTAATGAAGATCAGGTCTTAAGAAAAACAAGGGTTAAAAGTGATCCTGAAGTCCCTATGTGGTGCACCAGGAAGGCTATCAAATTGTTTTAAAAACTAATCTGAAAGGAAGACAAGTCAGCCTCCATTTTAGACATGGTCAAAGTCACACTGATTTGACATACGGCATTAAGAGAAGAGATCAGGATGAAAATACCCATGGTCAACTGCAGAAGTTTCAGTATTCAGGATCTAACATTTCTAAGGGAAAGACCACAGGAGAAAGAAAAATGCTGAGGACAGAATGCCAACTGGAGAGGCAAGAAGGCAAGGACTCATCAACAGGGAGTCCGAAAGGTAGAATGGGAGGGGAACCGGATCAGTAACTAGCATCAGCCACACTTTCTGGGGATTATGAGGCCTCTGGCAGGGATCGTAGAAGGCCATTGGCAAGCTTTGAAGGAGCTGTTTTCTCAGTGTGGCAAGGGCTGAAACTAAGTTGGAGCAGTTTGCAAGATTGAACAGTGAGAAATGATAACCAGGGGTTAGGGGTCAATATTGTTGAAAGGTTATGGAAAATGTGATGGAGAAGGTGGCAGGACTGAGGGAAGGCTGGAGAGTAGGGTGGGAGTGATGAAGCAAGTAAAAGGAAGCTAACTGAGGGAACAGTGTTTGGAAGAAGCAAAAAGGCCAAGACTCAAGGGAATAAGTAGAACCTGGGAAGTGAGGATTAGGAATGTGTCTTCTGAGCAAGAAAGGTCAGATGAGACAGGTGACCTACAACTTGGAAATTCAGAGAAAAGCAGGAATATTGACAATGTTTGTTAAAAGAAAGCTATTTAACAGACTATAGAGGTTAAGGCTCAATTCAGCTGATACCCATCAGACTGCACCTGCTGCACCTGCTAACAGGACACACCCTGATTGGAATTGGGTTAGTGGTTTATAGATAGGGAGGGGACAGTTGAGTAGCTGTCCCTTGCCATATGGACATAAGCAGCAGTTTTTTACTTTGACCAAAACTTACCTGAGTTTAAGAGAACTATTTCCTGTTTTTGTGCTGGTTGCTCAAGCTCTCAGAAAACACGAGAATAGTGTTTTTTCAAAACTGTTCTTGCAAGCCTTGTGGTTTACAAGCTAGTCAATTTTCTGGAGCAGGAGAACCAGACTTTTTTTAAAAAAAGGAAAGGGGGCACAGTTAAAAACCAAAGGAAAAACTAAGGGACCCTCTGACACGCTTGTTTCAGTCCCTTTACATCTTTATTCCTCGTAATTCTTCCTTGTTCTCTCAGCTACCAACTTCATCCTTAATGATTAATGTAAATAAGATCAAGTCAACCTTTCTTTGAATAACCTCTCTTCTCACCTGTCACTTGTCTGTACTGGTCAGGCAGTGCACCGCCTTGGAGGAGCTCTCCTGGAATTACAAAGCCCAGTCGATCTGTTTCTTTCTCTCTCTGCTCTCTCTTTTCAATAACAACAACAATAGCAAATCCCTAGCTTTGTCTAGCTTAGCCACACCCTTATAGCCCTTTCATGAGGATAGCATATCAAAAACAACAAAAATTCATTATCCATTGCCTTTTGCCAAATAAAATAGAGTTTAAAGCCTAGCTTTGCCACTGACAGGTTGTGAGACTTTGGACTACTAAATTAGTTTTTATGAGATTCAGCTCAGATTGAAGATTTCATCTTCAAAGTGAGGAAAATAATACCTTCCTTAAATATATTGCAACTATTAAATTAAGTGAAATAATACCAATAAATTCCTTGTTACCTTGTAGGGAACACTGGAGAAATGATATCCACTCTTATTAGTGTGGGCATATTGCTCATTTTATGCATGTCAGACTCTGCCTGCTGCAGCCCTACCATATATAGCTATAATGTCCTCTGGACACAGGCATATGTCTGTCCAGTATTGAAACCAACTAGAGATAAGACTGCAAGGTTACCAGTAGCTTTCTCTTTACTAGCAGGTGGAATCTGGAAAGAACTGACAACTATCTTCATGATATCTTACTACTTGGAGGTGAACAGTCCATAAGAGTTCACCTCTACTCTCTCTCAACATTCCTTTTCCCGAGGACATGGCTACCTGATTCCACTCCTATGTAGACACTGGTCTTCTTCCTCAAACACCTCCTTTTTAATGTGTCTCCCTTTTTCTAGATATGATCCCCTGCTTCCAGTTCCATATGGAAATATTTAACATTGACCACAATGCTAGTGCTGACCTTAGTAGTAGCCCCTCAAGGACAATAAACATTTTTCAGGCATCCACTATGTGCTCAGAACATCCCTTTGTCAAAAGACACCAAGGCTGCCTTTTGAAAAGTTAAGGCCACTCTTAGCCACTCACATACTGTCCTCTAGTCCCTTCCATTATTTCCCGCATTATTTAAACAAAGTTTTGTTTCCTCTGAAGGATTTTGTGGTACATGTGCACACAGACTGATATATGCACATCCCACAAAGCAGTATTCACAAATCAGGATAATCAGTGAGAAGTCCTGCCAATGGAGACACACATCAGCACTCCACTTACTTCCATCCCAGGGGCCTCTAATCAGTATGAATAAGCCCAGATGTGCGCAGAAGAAACCTTTTCTGTGAAATAAATACTTGACTCAAGAGCAAGAGTAGCCACACATAAGGTGCTCCTGATGGGAAGGTTGAGACACTAAATCATTGATGCCTGATGGTGTGGAAGCTCAGGTTCAGCAACGTGTGCCTCATCTTACTCCTATCCCTTTCTGTCTTTCTTCTCCCGCTATTTACGTGATTGAACCAGAGATTGCAAATTAAACTGGTGGCTCAGATGTTAGCTCCAGCCAGCAGATGGCCAGAAGGTATAATAATGTGTTTTGGATTAGTTGCTAGAAAGAGATTAAACATGAAAATCTGAAATTCTAGATTTCCTCATCAGTCACTCAACCTACCTAGCCCCAGGATGCATGGTACATGAAACCCTGGTGCTGTATTAGTCTGTGTCTTAAAGACACAGATTCCTATTTAGGCACCCTCTTTAGGAGCACTGGGACTAAAAAACAAAGCCCTTTTCTAGCAACTCTTTTATTGGCAGAGCCTTCATCTGGCTGACAAATCATTGCAAAACATTTATTACAATTCCCCGTTTTCCCCAAGTCCCATAGATCCACCTGGCCCTTTTAGTCAGAGCATGACAAAGAGGGCAGGAAGCAGCCACTTGGGATTTTATAGGAAGCAAGCATGAGAGAGAGCCAGTTCTCCTTGCACCAAACTGCTTCATTAAATAATTCATTTAACGACTTCTGCCAAGACCCTGTTGCTGCTTAATTACTTGCTTGCTTTCTTCTTCTCTCTCTCTTCAACCTCCTTTTTAATTGAAAATTCAAGCCAGGCTTGTCACAGCCTGGGAAGTCAGATTACTTCGAGACATCTTCTGACTCTTTCTCATTAGGTGTCCAGCCACTGAAAAATGTATGACGGTTGGAGAAAAGAATAAAGAAGGAAATAAATGTGAAAAAGTAGCTTTACCAACAATGTCTAATGAAGAAAACAACACTTGGAAACCCAACTCGATTTTCTATTTAACAAGGAAAGCAATAAACCGCAGTCATACAAACGAACTGGGAGCCTAGGAATGATTTCTGGTAAACGAGGGTTGGACTGTTTGGTAGAATCAGTTAATAGGGAAGAAAAACAACAGGGTGTAGACACAGCCGGTAAATCATTGTTGTCTGAAGAGGGTGTGAGACCGAATGGGAATCTAAAATCTGTGCTGTAGGAACAGGAAACAGGGACCCATCTGAGCAATTTAAATCAGAAATAGAAACTCGGTGTTATGGCAGTAGAAAGAAGCTTTGAATTATATTCAAACGTATGGATTTCAGGCTGGGTTCTCAAGATACCTCGTCAGTGAGGATGCCCAGAAGTAGCCAGAACAGATGCACTTTGGATCCCACAGCCCAATATCATGCTTCCCATATAGATTTCCAGAAAGCATTTTCTTCCAAATAAGCTGTTTATTCTAAAAACACTAAAAGAAACATAAAAACATTTGGAATCAAATGCAAACTGCTTGAATATAAATCAATCTGGAATCAGGTGGCCTTGTTCTAGATCCCCAATTTGTTTTTTTTTTTTTTGCATGAAGCCCTACATATGATTACCCAAGTGACTGCTGTTCTTTCTGTTTTTTGGGGCTCAGCTTCTTTCATTGTAAAACAGAGTTCGGAGCAGTTGGAAGGTGTGCTGGAGACATCTCTCCTGGAGGGCACACAAGGTGTCTAGTTAAGCAGAAGTTCTGGCTTTTCTGGTATCTAGAGGTTATGAGGTTTCAGCTCTCAGATCAACTTTTCTTTTTTACAATGAACAAGAAGTGCAGACTGATGCAATTAACTCAAAGTCCTTCATTTCTGGGCTGAGAACTATGAGATAAAGGATGGAAGCTATCATGAGAGCAGCTTAGCTTTGCTGCTGAGGAAATGAATGATGTAGAGGCCCTCGGAAGAGCCTCCTTTTCCCCCTATGCAGCACCATCACCCCACCCACCAGGCCCAAAGTTAGTGCTAGGCAATCTAGTCAAAACCCTGACCTCATAATAGTTTGATAAGAATTAATTTCAGAAGCAGCACATGGTGCAGTAAGTGCACATACTTTAAAAATGAAATTGAACAGAATGGCTTAGAATAAAAAGGAGCAATCTCATTCCCAGGCCTTTCTTTGCTTTCCTAGTTTTTTGGGGCAATTTCCACCATAGTGCTAAAGAATACATTTTCTACTTCTTACTCCTGATGTATCAGCTTTAGACATTACTGACTCCGCCAAAAAAAAAAAAAAAAAAAAAAAGATAGGGTTTTGATGTATTCACACTATTCTCCAACTCTGCGCTTTCCATTTTTTAACAGTTTTATTATAACTATTCCGTGGGTTTATTTTTGTAAATATGTTTGTCTCTCTTTCTAATGTTAAATAAAATATTTTAATCTATACCCTACGACATCTGCTGTAGACACTATTTCTTGATTCCCTTCTATGTGAGCTGTTACGATTTATACTATTAAAGTAAAACAAAATGGAGGCCGCAGTTTACATATAACATATAACCATGCAATAAAAACTTAAGTCATCCTGATTTCCCCAAAATGCTTGCTCTAATCATAAATGAAACTCAAAATGTAAGCTTTTAAGTTCTGGTCAGCAGGATTCAGGAAAGTTAAGCCATTCAGCTATAAACAGATCCTCCTAAACAGCTCTACTTGCCCTAAAAAGAATGTTAATGTTAAACAATCATGAAAAAGGTTAAAATACTTTCTCCTTTCTGCTTTATAAACTGTGCTGCAACTGCTGCAAGCAAAGCTTTCTACACTTGGTTTGAGGCCTCCCAGTTCTCGAATTGTTCTTTTGTATGCACAATAAACTTCTACAGTTTACCAACTTGATCTGATTTTGTTTTTGACAGTGACCTCATCTTCCCTTAAACTTCCCAGCTTTTACCTACCAACTTCTATCGCCTTATATATCAGCTTTAACTGTCAAATATGGTAACAGAAACTGTGTTATAACCATAATTAAGACTTTTGAGCACTGCCCAGAGGTTGAGTCTTAGAATTAAAACTAATAAACAGTGTTTGCATTACTACATCATGGTTGAGCTAAGAAGCTAAAGCTATTGTTCCATCACTCTGATATTATAATCCTTATACAACCAGAAGGAGAACAGTCTCAGTGTATTCCTGTTTCTCCTACCCATCAATAGACAGAAAACCATGCCACAGCTTCATTTTCTTCATACTCTGACTGTGACCTTCTGTTACTTTTCTGTGTGACTCCTGGTGCCTCTGTCTTTGAATTTCATTCTTTGGGAAAAAAAAAAAACACATCTTTCATATAATAGCAGGAACATCTTCCTCATATTTGCCAATTGCATTTTTTAGTTGGGATCCATTCCAATCTTAGAAGACAAACTAGTCAAGTTTGTGGGTTTTTTCCTTCCTTTTTTAAATTTGTATAAGTGTAAGCGGTACAAGTGCAGTTTTGTTACATGGATATACTGCATAGTGGTAAAGTCTGAACTTTTAGTGTAGCCATCACCTAAATAATGTTTCCTATTCTAATTTAGAGGAGTGTTGTATAGCTGTATCTTGGGATTTTTGTTCATTGAATTTCTGGCTTAATTCCATAGTTTCTTGCTTCCCATGTCATTCTATGTTTGGGGTGTTTTAGCCTAGGTTTATTGAAGTACATCTTTAAGTAACTTCCTTAAAAATGGTTCTGGGATGTAAACTCTGAGACTTTGCTGCATTTAAAAATGTCTCACGCTTAATTGCCAGAACAGCTGGAAAGGGAATTTGAGGTTCAGAATTATTTTTCCTGTAACTTCTAATGCATAGTTTCATTATCTTGTGACATCTGGAATTACTAAGAAAAAAAATCTAAAACTTGTATGATCTTTTTTCTGAGTATAGCTTTGTAGGTATCAGCTTCCTCTTGTTTTACTTTTAAGATCTACACAATTTTATTAACCTCATGTATTAGTCCATTTTCATGCTGCTGATAAAGACATACCCAAGACTGGGCAATTTACAAAAGAAAGAGGTTGAAGTGGACTTACAGTTCCACGTGGCTGGAGAAGCCTCACAACCATGACAGAAGGCAAGGAAGAGCAAGTCACATCTTACATGGATTGCAGCAGGCAAAGAGAGAGCTTGTGTAGGGGAATTCCTCTGTATAAAACCATCAGATCTTAGGAGAGTTACTCACGATCATAAGAACATGGGAAAGGCTTGCCCCATGATTCGATTACTTTCCACTGGGTCCCTCCCACAACACATGGGAACTCAAGATGAGATTTGGGTGGGGACACAGACAAACCATATCACCTCCCTATCTCAGTGAGAGTTTTCATTTTAGTGTCATGATTTTCCTTAGCTCCAAGAATGTTATACCTATTATTGCTTGGATAATTCCCTCCTTTTCAATTCCTCTTCCAGGAAATTCTATTAATCAAAAGTTGAACCTCTTAGACTGACACTCCATAGCAGCAATGTCCAATAGAAATATAAGCTATAAATGCGAGCTCCATATGTAACTAAATTTTCTTGTGGCCACATCAAAAAATATAAAAAGAAAGGGGTAAGAATAATTGTAATCAATTTCATATAGCTTTTTAAATATATTAATATATTCAAAATACTATTTCCATATTTAATCAACAAAAATATTGAGATATTTTACATTTTTAATTTGTATTACCTTCAAAATCTGGGGTATATTTAATAATTACAGCACATTTTACTGCAGACTAACAACATTTTAATTGTTCAATGGCCATATGTGGCTAATGGCTCCCATATTTGACAGTGCAGATCTATAGCATGTATGTCTTCTTCCATATTTCTTTGTCTTTTTTCTCTATGTTATGGCACAGTACCCAAAGTTTATCTTTAATTCTCATACTAAATGTTTTATTTCTGTAATCACTTGGAATTTCTCTGAACTTTTTTGTTCTCTTATTACTTTTAGTTGAAAAATATAATGTAGGCCATTTAGTTCTTGTTTAATAAATTCAGTATCTTCTCACATCTGTGCACACTCATTGCTGATTTTATTGTTTTGCTCTGTGTTAGGTTTCTTCTGTTCCAGTTATTTCTCTTCTGGCATCAGTTTTTATATTTGTTTACTTTGACCTTCATACTCCTGCTGATCTTTGTATGTTTATACTTAAAAGTAAGGGATTCAGCAGTTGGTTAATCCAGGCAGGAGATGTGGGTCTTTTCTACTCAGCACATACACATGGGCAGGGAGCTGGCTCTCAGGCTAAGTAACAAGGGGGAAATCATGGCCATTGGCAACCTTACTTCCGCACAGGGATTTCAGTTTGTTCAGGAATGGGTCCTATGATTTTTAACTAGTACAAAATGGTAGACTACCTAACTCTGTATGCTACATATAGAGGATATGTGTTGAGGTTGAGAGAGGCACTAACTCACAGCGTTTTCAAATTTGCACTTTCTTTTAACTCCACTTTATCCCCTACTTCTCACTCTGCTCCTGCCCATTTTGAGCCCCAGAATCTTTTTCCACACGAATAACTTTGGCTCTATTTATCAATATGCTTCCTAGAAAAGCCTAAGATGGAGATTTTAATGCAAGTGACTTATTAGGAAAGTGGTCTCTGGAGAAAGAAAGTGAAGATGGCAAGATTAGGACAGGAGAAGGCGCTAAATAGCTAAATACGCTGTGGTCTCAGCTGGAGCCTGGCTTCAACCTGACACCCTGGGGAACAGAGGAACAGGAATGGCCTGGGGTAGTGGTGAGACTTTAACACATTCACAGCAGCTGGTAGAAAGACATAGCTTTGGTTCAATTGATCTGGAAGGGTCACCAACAGCTTCTACTGCAGGAGATTATTTTTTTAAGTACTTTTCTGTTATTTTAATGCATTTGAAGGAGCAAGGATAGATATATGTGTTCAGAGTGCCATCTTAAGCCAATAGTCCCTTGGTAACATTTTGGAAAGGTTTGTTCTTTCTGCAAAGAAAGAAAAGTGCTTGAATAGTGTGTTGAAAACTTATTCAGAGAAACAAATGTAAATTTCAGAATATCCCAGTTCTTCTAGGAGAGAAAGTGATGGCAGTGAAGAATCAACAAACGTGTTGCCTACTTACTGTAATGTTTGTCCTTTTCCATTATGTGGTGCCACTTAATCTCACACTACAATCTTTATTCTTAACCAATGAGCAAACTGAGACTCTATAATAGTGTCTTTGTAGAGATTTTGTAGTATATAATAGAATTGAAGAGGGGCCTAACTCTTTATTCTTTAACCTAATTGCTACCATACCATCAGTCTCTCTGAAATGGGCAACTGCACCTTGATTTAGTAGCAAGTAGAAATGGACAACTGCACCTTGATTTAGTTGTGTATGCTGAAATTCTGATAGAGGAGATGCTGTTTCTCTCACCAAATAATTGTACATCTCCATGATTCCCTCTTATTTTAAAAAGAAAGCAAAGAATCTTCATCCCATATCACATGCTAAGCACTTACATATAGTCTTTCATTTAATTCTCTCAACAACCTTGTGAATTACTCATTTTTGTTACAACACTTCAAATTCTGAAAGACTAAGTGGCATGCCTAAAGTAAAACAGGTAGTAAATATTGGAGCTAGAATTTAAATACCAACCTTTGTAATCCGAAACTCACACTTTTTTTATTAATGATCAAGTAGGCACTAATTTAAGAGTTTGAAAATGGCCGTTGGTTGGTACCATTCTTTCTGAAACTATTCCAATCAATAGAAAAAGAGGGACTCCTCCCTATCTCATTTTATGAGGCCAACATCATCCTGATATCAAAGCCTGGAAGAGACACAACCAAAAAAGAGAATTTTAAACCAATATCCCTGATGAACATCGATGCAAAAATCCTCAGTAAAATACTGGCAAACCGAATCCAGCAGCACATCAAAAAGCTTATCCACCATGATCAAGTGGGCTTCATCCCTGGGATGCAAGCGTGCTTCAATATATGCAAATCAATAAATGTAATCCAGCATATAAACAGAACCAAAGACAAAAACCACATGATTATCTCAATAGATGCAGAAAAGGCCTTTGACAAAATTCAACAGCCTTTCATGCTAAAAACTCTCAACAAATTCGGTACTGATGGAACATATCTCAAAATAATAAGAGCTATTCATGACAAACCCATAGCCAATATCATACTGAATGGGCAAAAACTGGAAGCATTCCTCTTAAAATCGGGCACAAGACAGGGATGCCCTCTCTCACCACTCCTATTCAACATAGTATTGGAAGTTCTGACCAGGGCAATCAGGCAAGAGAAAGAAATAAAGGGTATTCAATTAGGAAAAGAGGAATTCAAATTGTCCCTGTTTGCAGATGACATGACTGCATATTTAGAAAACCCCATCGTCTCAGCCCAAAATCTCCTTAAGCTGATAAGCAACTTCAGCAAAGTCTCAGGATACAAAATCAATGTGCGAAAATCACAAGCATTCTTATACACCAATAACAGACAAGCAGAGAGCCAAATAATGAGTGAACTCCCATTCACAATTGCTTCAAAGAGAATAAAATACCTAGGAATCCAACTTATAAGGGATGTGAAGGACCTCTTCAAGGAGAACTACAAACCATTGCTCAATGAAATAAAAGAGGACACAAACAAATGGAAGAACATTCCATGCTCATGGATAGGAAGAATCAATATCGTGAAAATGGTCATACTGCCCAAGGTGATTTATAGATTCAATGCCATTCCCATTAAGCCACCAATGACTTTCTTCACGGAATTGGAAAAAACTGCTTTAAAGTTCATATGGAACCAAAAAAGAGCCCGCATTGCCAAGACAATCCTAAGCCAAAAGAACAAAGCTGGAGGCATCACGCTACCTGACTTCAAACTATACTACAAGGCTACAGTAACCAAAACAGCATGGTACTAGTACCAAAACAAAGATACAGACCAATGGAACAGAACAGAGCCCTCAGAAATATTACCACACATCTACAACCATCTGATCTTTGACAAACCTGACAAAAACAAGAAATGGGGAAATGATTCCCTATTTAATAAATGGTGCTGGGAAAACTGGCTAGCCATAAGTAGAAAGCTGAAACTGGATTCCTTCCTTACACCTTATACAAACATTAATTCAAGATGAATTAGAGACTTAAATGTTAAACCTAAAACCATAAAAACCCTAGAAGAAAACCTAGGATCTAATTAAACTAAAGAGTTTCTGCACAGCAAAAGAAACTACCATCAGAGTGAACAGGCAACCTACAGAATGGGAGAAAATTTTTTCAATGTACTCATCTTACAAAGGGCTAATATCCAGAATCTGCAAAGAACTCAAACAGATTTACAAGAAAAAGACAAACAACCCCATTAAAAAGCAGGCAAAGGGCCGGGCGCGGTGGCTCAAGCCTGTAATCCCAGCACTTTGGGAGGCCGAGACGGGCGGATCACGAGGTCAGGAGATCGAGACCATCCTGGCTGACATGGTGAAACCCCGTCTCTACTAAAAAATACAAAAAACTAGCCGGGCAAGGTGGCGGGTGCCTGTAGTCCCAGCTACTCAGGAGGCTGAGGCAGGAGAATGGCGTGAACCCGGGAGGCAGAGCTTGCAGTGAGCCGAGATCTGGCCACTGCACTCCAGCCTGGGCAGCAGAGCGAGACTCCGTCTCAAAAAAAAAAAAAAAAAAAAAAAAAAAAAAAGCAGGCAAAGGATATGAACAGACACTTCTCAAAAGAAGACATTTATGCAGCCAACAGACACATGAAAAAATGCTCATCCTCACTGGCCATCAGAGAAATGCAAATCGAAACCACAATGAGATACCATCTCACACCAGTTAGAATGGTGATCATTAAAAAGTCAGGAAACAACAGGTGCTGGAGAGGATATGGAGAAATAGGAACACTTTTACACTGTTGGTGGGACTGTACACTAGTTCAACCATTGTGGAAGACAGTGTGGCGATTCCTCAAGGATCTAGAACTAGAAATACCATTTTACCCAGCAATCCCATTACTGGGTATATACCCAAAGGATTATAAATCATGCTGCTATAAAGACACATGCACACGTATGTTTATTGTGGCACTACTCACAATAGCAAAGACTTGGAACCAACCCAAATGTCCATCAATGACAGACTGGATTAAGAAAATGTGGCACATAAACACCATGGAATACTATGCAGCCATAAAAAAGGATGAGTTCATGTCCTTTGTAGGGACATAGATGCAGCTGGAAACCACCATTCTCAGCAAACTATTGCAAGGACAGAAAACCAAACACCACATGTTCTCACTCATAGATGGGAACTGAACAATGAGAACAATTGGACACAGGAAGGGGAACATCACACACTGGGGCCTATTGTGGAGTCGGGAGACGGGGGAGGGATAGCATTAGGAGATACACCTAATGTAAATGACGAGTTAATGGGTGCAGCACACCAACATGGACATGTATACATATGTAACAAACCTGCACGTTGTGCACATGTGCCCTAGAAGATAAAGTATAATTTAAAAAAATAAAAATAGGCATTTCCAAAGCTTGGAGGGGAGGGCGGGGTGTCGTTCCCTTTAGCTGATGCAAGAGCCTAGTGAGGTGGTGGGAGAGGTATCGGCAGGAACAGCTTTGCTGCCGGGGCCTGGGGCTGACCCGTCTGACTTCCCATCCATGCTGAGCCCACTCGAGCCACAGCCATGTCTGGGGACAAGAGACGGAGTTTTACCATGTTAGCCAGTATGGTCTTGATGTCCTGACCTCGTGATCCGCCCGCCTCGGCCTCCCAAAGTACTGGGATTACAGGCGTGAGCCACCGCGCCCAACCTCCTGCAATTTCTACTCTATCAGGTGTCTGCCCTATGATTTTTTATCTTACTATAAGCAAGAAGAAAAAGAAGAAGAAACCTTTTATGTTAGATGAGGAAGGGGATACCCAAACGGAGGAAACCCAGCCTTCAGAAACAAAAGAAGTGGAGCCAGAGCCAACTGAGGACAAAGATTTGGAAGCTGATGAAGAGGACACTAGGAAAAAAGATGCTTCTGATGATCTAGATGACTTGAACTTCTTTAATCAAAAGAAAAAGAAGAAAAAAACTAAAAAGGTATTTGATATTGATGAAGCTGAAGAAGGTGTAAAGGATCTTAAGATTGAAAGTGATGTTCAAGAACCAACTGAACCAGAGGATGACCTTGACATTATGCTTGGCAATAACAAGAAGAAAAAGAAGAATGTTAAGTTCCCAGATAAGGATGAAATATTAGAGAAAGATGAAGCTCTAGAAGATGAAGACAGCAAAAAAGATGATGGTATCTCATTCAGTAATCAGACAGGCCCTACTTGGGCAGGCTCAGAAAGAGACTACACATAGGAGGAGCTGCTGAACCGAGTGTTCAACATGATGAGAGAAAAGAATCCAGATATGGTTGCTGGGAAGAAAAGGAAATTTGTCATGAAACCTCCACAGGTTGTCCATGTAGGAACCAAGAAAACTTCTTTTGTCAACTTTACAGATATCTGTAAACTATTCCATCGTCAGCCCAAACATCTCCTTGCATTTTTGTTGGCTGAATTGGGTACAAGTGGTTCTACAGATGGTAATAACCAACTTGTAATCAAAGGAAGATTCCAACAGAAACAGAAAATGTCTTGAGAAGATATATCAAGGACTATGTCACTTGTCACACATGCCGATCACTGGACAGAATCCTACAGTAGGACACGCGACTCTATTTCCTACAGTGTGAAACTTGTCATTCTAGATGTTCTGTTGCCAGTATCAAAACCAGCTTCCAGGCTGCCACGGGCAAGCGAGCACAGCTCCGTGCCATAGCTAACTAATTTGCTAATCACTGATTTTGCAAAGCATGTTGTGGAGATGTGGCTGGACAGGTTTGCCATCAGAGTGGATATACCGTTGTATTAAAAACAAGATAAAAAAGCTGCCAAGATTTTTGGCGAGTGGTTGGTTGGTCTGAAGTCCTTGCAAGACGCTGATGTTCAAGCTGTTGACATACTCATTGCCTACTTTAACACCTGTCAGAGAAACGTCATATGGGGTAAGGAGGTGCTTTTTAAAAATCATTCATAGACTTCTCTAAAATGCAAGATAAATTAAAGTTATTATAACAGTGATTCTTTCAAAAATAAATAAATAAAAATAAGTTAGTATTTTCCACTAAAAAAAAAAAAAAAAAGATGGGTTACAAACAGAACCTGTTTCCTAAGGCTGCTGTAAGGATTAAATAAGAAAATTATCTAAATCAGAATTCCTGGCACATCCTAAGTGCTCAATAAATATTAGATACTATAATTATCTTTTATTTAAAAAAAAAAATGCCCGTAGGTGTTCTTTGGATCTAATTAGGCCCACACAACACCAAATTCAATCAGTTCATTAAATTTGTTTATTTCAAGTTTTAAAATTGACAGAATATGCCCAAACACAACATTATTAAAATCTAAACAGTTTAATCATTCATATTCGCCCTGAGGGTACTGTTCTTGACAGTTAGCTATAGTCTACTAGCAAAACAGAAACAAATTCAACCACCGCCATTCATCTTCCCGGAGACTGACAGTAGGGAGAATAGTAAGATTTTCTATTTATTTTATGCACCCATTTTCTTGCTAGCAAACGCAATTTACCTACCCCCAAGTCACTTCTTTCAGTGCCAGGTAGATCCAACTATGAAATATTCACATCACATCGATCTCTCATCAACCTTGAGAACATGTCATCGGTAAATGTTAAGAGATTATTTCTAATATCATCTTCTTTGGGGCATATCACAGATAAGATTCACTCTTTCAGGAATTAGGGCGGTAGATGGTTACTCAAACCCTCTCATTAGAACCTTGCTTTCAAATAAATTCAATGCAAAAAAATGAACAAACAAAAACTTTTACATTTTTCCAGAGCTTAGACTTAAAATCTTGCAGAATGTATCAATAGCTCTTTTCACAAGCCCATGAGGATTTAACCCTCCTTACATTCTTTATGATTAATACATTTACAGGAGGATTAGGTCTCTAAATGGTTTTTAAATCCCAGAGGAAGGTAAGAAACTCATAAAATAAAATAATAATTCCTGGGTTTTAGTAGACCAAAACATTTATTCTAAGGAATGATAGCCAAATGATAAAATAATATCCCTGGGCAAATTTCAGTGATTGCATCAGGAGAGGAGCAAAGAATGGTTCAAATATGTGAATGTGTTAAGTTCAACTTCATCTAATTGAGAGATTACTACTTTTTTTTTTTTTTTTTTTTTGAGACAGAGTCCCACTCTGTCCCCCTGGCTGCAGTGCAGTGCCACTATGTCGGCTCACTGCAACCGCCATCTCCTGGGTTCAAGCCATTCTCCTGCTTCAGCTTCCCACACGCCCGGCTAATTTTTGTATTTTTTAGTAGAGACGGGGTTTTGCCATATTGGTCAGGCTGCTCTCAACCTCCTGATCTCAGGTGATCCACCCGCCTCAGCCTCCCAAAGTGCTGGGATCATAGGCGTGAGCCACCGCGCCTGGCCGAGATTACTACTTTTTGTACCCAGAGAGTCAGCAATTGGTGTGAGCTCCAGTTGAGTTCACTGAGTAGAAGAAGCCATGAAAAGCCATGAAAGGCAAATTATCACTAGAAAAGCCAGAGTAATCACAGAGTACTATTCTCATTAAGCACACATCACTTTCTGTAAGGACTTCTTCTACAGCTATGTTTAATTCATATATTAAAAGTAACGCCTAGCTAACAATAAGAGAAGTGATAACTAAAACTATCGTAATTCCCTGTCTTTGTGTATACAATACTGGGACTGAATGGACATAATTCCCCAACTCTATACTAAATAATACTAGGACCAAGAATAAATAGCTTGCTGGCTTGGTCCAGGAAATACAACACCTGGAGGTTAAGTCTGTTTGCCAATCAATCAGCTAACTCGTCAAAACAGGTTCCTCATCAAGACTTACTTCCAGCCTCTCTTCTCACTATTACCATCAAACTAAAGCTGTTATGTCATAAACTCGACTCAGCCCTAACCAGTTCCAACCCTGCAAGACCTACCTTAAAGTTACCCCTTTCAGACTTTAAAACCCTATAAATACCCTGCCCTAATTTCCCATGACTCTGTCAAGGCAGTATTTTTTCTTGGTGCAGTAAATCTGATAAATTTACCTGTTTTACCAGGGGTCAATAGTCAACAGTAGTTACAGCCTTGATTGGGAACCTACAGTGTGCCAGGTACCATGCTAGGTGCTTTATATATGTTATTTCTAATCTTAGCAACAACTCCTCAAGTTAATGCTTTTTATAATGCACAAAGAAGAAACTGAGACTCAGGAATGTTGGTAAACTGCCCCAACTATACAAATAAGAAGTGGCAGATACAGAGGTCACCTTGAGTCTGTCTGGCTTCAAAAACTTTTGGTAGCTCACAAATCATTTTAAAAATAAGCACAGAAAGTTACCTCCCCATCTCTTCCTTACCCTAAAATTAATTCCATATGCACCAATGATTAAAATGTAGAAGAATTTGTTATTTCATTCTTCCATTAGATTTTACTTATCTAAAATCATTATTTTATCATTTTAATGGTAACTGCAGGTAATGATACATTTTTCACCTATTACAATCTTATTAAATTTAGCACTTTTCAATTTCCCAGGAAAACAAAAAACTACAGAACTCTTCAACTCCATTTACTTCCTTTCATTTTATGCATTATTACTATGGTCATGAATTTTAATTCTTTAAATAGTTTAAGCTACATAAGATATTACTATTATATATGGTCAACATTTATTTTTATTGACCCACAAATGTAATCTTTTCAGTCATCTTTCTTTTCTAAAATTGTGAGCTTCCATCTGGGATAGTTTTCCTTCTGCTTGAAAAAAAAACCTTTAATGTTTTCTTCACTGTCAGGTGAATGATAACATAGTCCCTTAGTT
Source organism: Macaca thibetana thibetana (assembly GCF_024542745.1). NCBI lineage: Eukaryota > Metazoa > Chordata > Mammalia > Primates > Cercopithecidae > Macaca > Macaca thibetana. The sequence continues at coordinate 21,238,499 of NC_065579.1, read as the reverse complement.
TTTGTGTTTGAACATTGCTTTATTTTGCCTGAAATTTGAAGAAAATTTTCATTTAGTGCAAAATTTAAGGTATCTATAGTCTTTCATCAATTTGAAGATATCATTCCATTGCCTCATTACTTCTGTAGAGAAGTCAGCAGAAATCCAAGTTGGTCTTAATTTTTCTATTTTGAAAAGAAATCTGTCCTTTTCCTGTGGCTCTTTTAAATATCTTCTCTTTGTTTTGAATTTCCAGAAGTTTTACTATTATGTACCTAGCTTTTGTTTATTTTTTATTTTGCTTTGGGTCCACTGTTATTGTGGCCTGATGTTTTTCTTTGTCATGTGAAAATTCTGACCATTATCTCATTAGTTATTTCTTCTGAACTAGTCTCTCTTCATTCCTTTTAATATTCCAACTGTATATATCGTTAGTCTCATATATACTTTTTAATACTAAAATCCTTTTGTTTCTTTGTTCTTAAATATTTTCTTCTGACTTATCTCTCAGTTAACTAGTTTTCTCGTTAGCTGTAAATCTTATATTAAAACCATTAATCGAGTTTGTAATTACCATTATTGTATGTTTTTAGTTCTAGAATGTCCGTTTGATTATTTTTATAGTTTCCAAATTTCTACTGATAAATATCATTTTCATTCTGTAAACATGTTGCTCATAGTTATTTTAAAGTCCACACCTGTTAACTTTATCATGTAAATCACCTTCTAGTTCAGTTTGTTTCCTTTACATTTTCTTGATTTGGGGGGCAATTCTTCACTCCCTGTATACCTTGTTTTCTTGAGTTCTGGAATATATTAAAAATGTGAAGAGAAAATGAGACACTATGAATAGTATCTTCCTCCAAAGAAGATTGCTTTTTTGTTTTGGCAGCTAGGGCAAAGACTGCCTTAATCTAATCAGTGATTGATTTGATTGGTTTCAGGCCTGTGTGGACTAGTCCATGTCAGGCTTATGTTTATTTCTAACATAGATCCGTTTGGAATCACAAGTAATTTTGGAGGGGTGGTACTGGTGTCCTCTGTTCTTGATAGGCCCTGAAACTCTAATTTTCCTACCTTTATCTCTGAGAGACCGTCAAAAACTCTGTTTATCTTACTTTTTTAGCACCCTTATTCAGTATGGACAATCATCTGGAAGGCTGCCATATACTGGGTTTATCTCTTTTGACTTTCAAAAATATTGGTTGCTCTCAGCCTAAGTGTTCCAAGACAACCTACGTAAGCATTTCTATTTAAAAAAGAAAAGAAAAAAAAACTTCCCAACTTTCTCTTTTTTAAAAAAAGTAAATTTGTAAATTTATTCTGGTCTCTTTTTTCTCATAAAATTACGACCAGGCTTTTAGTAAGTAAAAAATTATTAAATATTTTTTAAATTAAAATTCTTAAAGGAGCGAAAAAAATGTCTAAAATAACATCTGTGGAGGGCTGTATCTGTTTCCCAGGGTAAAACAGGAATCTACTAGCAAGTTTTCTTCTCTTCCTAGTAATAATATACACCCAAGCATGATTGTGACAGCAATTTTTGCAGTCTATGCATCCAATCCAAATAACACATTCATTGATGACAATCCCCTGTCTTTCTCCACCTACTGTCATGTCTTTAAAACTAGCAACCAAGATGAGTTGCAGGTGTAACAATTAACTGCATCAGAGGACAGAAAGAGGAGAATTTTTTTTTTTTTTTTTTTTTTTTTTTTTTTTGCTGTTATTTTTCAGAACATTTAGCAAATGGACTGGCTTGCCATCACTTTTGTCCTCTCTCTTTTTTGTTCTATTCTATCCCAGGGGAGATCGGGCAATTTATCTGACTGATAAATTTGAGAAGACTTGACTGTGTATGCTCAGATTTGGTCTGTTCTTTGTCATCTGAAAGTCAGCCTTTTCATGAAAAAACACACATTTTTCTCTTGATCCTCCATGATGTAATTCCCACGTAGAGGCAAGCCCTTGTCAAGTGGTGCATATGTCTAGGTGGGCAAGTCTGCTTAGTTCTGGGATTTACTATTAGGAAGACCATTTGTTTTCCATAGTATGCTATATTCTCCAACTTAAACTTTGTCAGAAGCAAATGTGACATTTCAGCCTTCGTATCTCTCACTCTTATTATTCAATTTGTTCAGAACTTGTGAGGGGAAGATAGATGCTATTTATTATACTTGCTTATAAACCTTGATATTAAAGAGCACGATTTTGCACATCTGTTCCAAACCAGATTATTATTGATGCTTTTTAATTTTAATAATTTTATAGCCGAATAATATCTAGTTATTTATAATATACCACTCTTTCATTACTAGTGTTATCTCACATTGTTTTAAATATTTACTAAATACTTTTAGCTACTGATATCATTTTTCCATGTCCTACTGAGGTATGCATATTTTGTTATTGATTTATATGAGTTCTTTATCATTAAAACTGCTGTGGCTGTCAAATATCACTATTGTAATCAAGATTTCTAGATTAACTTGAGAAATATATAATCAATTTATTTTAACTATCTCAAGGCTACTCACACATTTCAACCATGACTGAGGGATACTGCAATTGGCATTATATTCTTCCTTTTAAGTTGATGCCCTGAGGCTCTATCCTACTCTTCCTTTTCCCTGGTATAAAAGATTGGGCCATGATTCAAAAAGCACTATTGACAATAAATGCATTTACTGTAATTCCCAATTATCTTACAGAAAAAAATACTGGCGTGTAAATTTATCCAATCCACAAACCAAAAGCTTGCATGAGAAATGAGGTTTTAGTAATTAGTTTCACTTCTTCTTTCTTTATTCACACTACCAAATTAAATGGTACTTTTTTTTCTCTTTTTTTTTTGAGATAGAGTCTTGCTGTGTCACCCAGGCTGGAGTGCAGTGGTCCAATCTCGGCTCACTGCACCCTCTGCCTCCCGAGTTCCAGCGATTCTCCTGCCTCAGCCTCCTGAGTAGCTGGGATTACAGGCACACGCTTGCCACCATGCCCAGCTAATTTTTGTATTTTTAATAGAGATGGGGTTTCGCCATGGTGGCCAGGCTGGTCTCGACCTGCTGACCTCATGTGATCTACCTGCCTCGGCCTCCTAACGTGCTGGGATTAGAGGTGTGAGCCACTGCACCCAGCACTTTTTTAAAATATATAAAACCCTAACATAGAGCACACGTAAATTGATTAAAATTGCTGATGCAATAGGGAAAATTTTATTTCTAGCTTGTCCTGATTTTATTATATTGTTAATGTAAATTTTACTGAAGTATAGCACATACACATATAAGTGAAAAAATAAGTGTAAATATCAATGAATTTACACAAAGTGAATAACTAGATCAAAAACAGAACATTTTTCTTCAGTATTAGAAGACCACATATGGCCCGTTTTAGGCATTCTTCCGAAAAGTAATCACAATCCTGATTCCTATTGCAATAGGTTAGTTTTGTCTGTTTTTAGACTTTATGTCAATAGAATCAGAGTACTTTTTTTAATCCATCTTCTTTCCCTCAATATTTTGTTTCTTAGTTCATCCATCTTATTAGCATTTCAATGTCAGCTGTTGGCTAATTCAGTGTGCTCAAAGCTTCAGTCACATATTTATTTTTCATTATTTTTGTCACATGCATATACCACTGGTTCTTTTATTTGTTTAATATTTCTTTGAAATTATCTATTTTATTAAACATAACCTCATTCTAAACTCTGAAATATATGAATCATTGAGGTTTTTTTGTGCTAGTTTTTTTTATTTTATTTAAAATAAACACTATTAAATTTTTTTAAATTGTACATGGAACGTTTAAAATAATTTCATACCACACTTTGTATTAACATTGTACCAAGAGGTCCAGTTGCAAAAGAGCTTTCAAAAATGACATTTTCTAGAAAATTTGCTATATTCCAAGGCTATTCTTTTGCCTGGCTCACAAACTCACAAATTCAGATTCAGTCAGTATCCTCCAATTGTCCAAATCCTACAAAGCTTAATCAAACTGACAAATCTTATAAAACAACTTTAGAAAACCAGAGTCCTAATTTGAGAAAATGCAGTGAAAATTTCAACTGCCAGCCTGCCGGGGAACTCACATCAGTATGACCAGAATACTCTTTCCCTGTAGACTAAGCTATCTCTAAAGCCGACAAATCACCTAAAAGTTATTCCTGAGTGTCAACTAAGAACATGATAGCTTAGTAACGATCTTTAAGCCTTGCTGCCCTGGAAGCAAGCACTCTCGTCTCTCTCAGGTGAGCTGCGAATCACTTCTTTGGACTGTATAAAATTAATTCTATATCTGCTGTCAGCTGCCAATAACACTTCTCTCATTTCCAAGTATAGGGGTGCAGTAAGGGGAGGAATGCCTTGTTAATGATTTCATTCATTTTTGGAAGGGAAACTAATACTCGAAGAAGTTAACTAATTATACTCTAATAAGTGGTGAAGCCATGGTTTTTTCACAGATCTATCTCATTCTGATATGTATAGTTTTTCCATTATATTATATGACTTCACAAACTGGCTAGGCCATCTTCTCCAATCTATTTTGGTTCTCTGGAATTCAGTTTCTAGCTGTAAAAAAAAAAATGTTAAGGTATATTTTATTTTTCACTTGCAGTAGCACTTTCTAAGAGATATAAAAACTGAATCTTGAGAAGTTCCAGCACCAACATGGGCACAGGAGCCCATTACAGCCCATCTCTCCTGCTGCTTACAACTAAAAATTCTTAACAAAACATTTAAAAAAAAAAAAAAAAAAACCTGAGCATGCTGAAAAATAAGGAAAATTTAGATGGATTAAGGGTGGCTGTCAACATTTAGAGAAGTGACTGATGAGATATGTTTCACTGTTTTCTTTTTTCTTTTATATAGCTTCACTCTATGAGTGAGTTCCCAGCACAGCTGTGAGATGGTAGCAGCAGCACAGACAGCTAATACTTTAATTACAACAAACAAACAAACAAACTTGGTTCGGCCAGAGAAACCATGTAAAAGAGACTTTGATGGCTAGAGAATGAGTGGAGGGTCCCAGAGTGAAGAAAGTCAGAAGGGATGTATGGCTCCTAATTGTATAAACAAACCTGCTAAAGTCTTCAGACTCACTCTTGAGCTTTGCAGGCACAGATCAGATGCAAACTAGCATTACAAAGCTTAAATATTGGGACTGGAATTTGAATCACCTTCCACAAAAGACAAGTCAGAACTTCCAGTCTGAATCTCATCAGGTTGATTGTCTGCTAAAGGAAAAACATCACCACTCCCCAGATTATAACAGGACCCAGAGTCTAAATATCATAGCATTCAAAATGTCCAGGATACAATGAAAAATTAGACAATATACTATGAAGCACCAAAAAGTGACTGATTTAAAAGAGAAAAAACAATAAACAGATGCCAGCCCCTAAAAAAATCCCAGATGTTAAAATTATTAAAGCTACTATTATATCTATGCCCTATGACATAAACAAAAACAAACAAAATAAATAGAAAACAAACAAGGGAAGATTTTAGACTGGAAAATGTAATCTCTGAAATTTGTCTTTAAATTACTGAGGAGCTTAAGAATATATAGAAAAAAGAGTCAGTGAACTTTAAGACAGATCAATAAAATTATCCAATTTTAAAAGCAGAAAATTAAAATAAACGGAGCCACAAAGACCAATGAGACAATATTAAAACATCTAATATATGTGTTCTTAGACTCTTAGGAGGAAAAACATTGTGGAAAAAAATATTTGAAGAGATAGTGACCAAAAATTTGCCAAATTTAGTGAAAGATATAAATTTAGAGATTTGAAGTTCTATGATCCTAACTCGGATAAACCAAACAAAACAACACATAGACAAATCATAGTCAAACTGCTGTAAAGCACAAAATAAATATTAAAAGTGTTTTGAAGGCAGCTATAGAAAAATAATATATTACATACATGAAAACAATTACTTACGTATCTATGGATTTCTTATCAGAAAACATGGCAGCACGATCACAGCAGAATATCTTTGAAGTGCTGAAAGAAAGAACCTTCAATTTAGAAACCTATATCCAGTGAAAACATCTTTCAGTAGTGAAGTAAAAGATAATCTCAGATAAAAAAAAAAAAAAACTAAGGGAATTTGTTACCATCAAAGCTGCTTAAATTAAAATGCTAAAGAAAGTTCTTTAGGCTGAAAAGAAATACTATCCAAGGGAAACTTTGGTCTTCAGGAATAAAGGAAAAGCAATATAAATTATAAATATCTGGGTAAACATAAAAATATAAAACATATGAAACATATATAACTGTTGAAAGTAAAAATTATAGCATTGTCTAATAAGTGTTTCAATGCATATGATAATTATAACAAAGATCAAGAACCTATATGATTGTAATGTATCTACATTTTACTTGAAGTCCTACAATACTAACTGTAAGTAGACCCTGAAGTGTTAGATACATACACAGTATCCCTTTAAAATACACATGGAGGAGCCAAAAATGTAAAAATAAAATATAATACTAAAAATTACTCAAATAACCTAAATAAAGGTAAGAAAGAGATAGAAGAATAAGAATCAATAGTAAAAGGAAAAAAGAATAAAATAGTTCTAAATCCAACCACAATCATTTGATGAAATGTAAGTTATGTAAGAAGACCAATTGAAAAGCAGAAGTTATCAAATTGGATAAATAATGAATATCTAACTATGCACTGTCTATAAGAAATCCACTTTAAATAAGAAAATATAAATGGATTCAAGGTAAAATATGAAAAAGGATACAGAATGCACATACTAATCAAAAGAAAACTGGAGTGGCTTTTTAAAGATGAATTATGTGCTGTTTGGTTTTTTTGTCAGTGAATGGAACTGTTTAATAGAGGGAGAACTCTGTAAGCAAGTGTTGAGAACATTCTATCGAAAAATATGTTTTAGCTTTGTACATAGGGCTTACCAGGATGGGTTTACATGTACATGTTCAAAAGTTAAATTAAAGTACACTTCTTTAATGGTGCATTTTGTGCTGCTTTGCTTCAGTTAATGGAAGTGTCTAAAACACAGAGAACCCTACAATCCAGTAATATAAAAACGTCAGACAAAATAAACTTCAGACCTCAAAGTAGACTTCAAAACAATCAATATAATGAGGGATTAAAAATAATTAAACAAGAATAATTAAAAGACTAAATCTGTAAGCACTTCAGAAAACTTCAAAATATTGAATCAGAAACTGACAGAAGTAAAAGGTAAAATAGATCAGTCTATAGTAATAGTTGCAGATTTCAACATTCTTCTCTCAGCATTCAATATAACTTATAGACAAAAAATCAGTAAGGATAATAGAGGACTTCGGCAACATTAGCAACCAACTTAACTTAATTAGTATTTATATAACATTCTACCCAAAAAATGCAAAATATACATTCTTTTCCAGTGCATACGAAGCAATAATCAATATAGACAGAATTCTAGACCAGAATAAAAACTATAACAAATTTAAAAGAATCAAAATTGGACAAAGTATGCCTTTTTAATCCTAACAGAATTAAAGTAGAAATCAACCACACAAATATATTAGGAAAATCCCAAATGTTTGGAAATTAAATAACTGTAAATAACACATGGCATAAACTGGAATTCACGTGGAAAATCAGAGAATATTTCTAATTGAAAGAAAATAAAAATATTACATATTAAATTTGTAGGGTATAGCTTTACAAAGTGCTTACATGAAAATTTATCTAATTTTAAATTAATTATCAAACCAATAATTTAAATTTCCACCTTAGCAAATTAGTAAGAGAGCAAATTAAACCCAGAGCAAACAGAAAAAAGAAATCATACAGATAAGAGTAGAATGCATAAAATTGAAAACAGAAAATCAATAGAATAAATCAATGAAAGCAAAATCTGTTTCTTTGGAAGGATAAATAAAATTTAATAGTCCTGTAAACAGACTTACCAAGAAAAAATAAAAGAATTTAAGAGGATACATCACTACTGACGCTACAAAAAGTAAAAAGTACTGACCCTGCAGACAGTAAAAAATAATGAAATATTACAAAATACTTTATGTCCATTAATTTAAAATTGGAAGTGAATAATCAGAATATTCCTAAATATTTTAAAGAAATTGAATTCATAGTTAAAACCATTCTACAAAGACAACTCTAGTTCCTTCTGTAAATTCTACCATATGTTGGAAAAAAGTACCAGTTCTATACAAATCCCTCCTAAAAGTAGAAACAAACAATTCTCAACTCTTTTTTATAATACTCTGATCATCTTGATACCAAATCTTGACAAGGTAATTATAAAATAACAGAAAAAAACCTACAAATGTTGTAAATCAAATCCAGTAACATGAAAAAAATCAACTGGTATTTATCTCATGAATGCAGGCTTTTAAAATATTTTAAAACCAGTAAGAATGAATTAAGTCTTTAAAAAGAAACCCTGACAGTATTCCGTGCTGGTGGGAAGGCAAAGTAACCAGAACTTGCTTATGTTACTGAAAAGAATACAAGATGGTACTACTATTTTGGAAAATAGTTTCACAGTTTCTTATAAAGTTAAATATACTTTTGTGTAACCCAGCAATTCTATTTCTTAGTACTCAAAAGATATAAAGTTATGTTCACATAAAAAATATAGAAGTTTGTAGCAACTTTATTAATAATCTATGAAAACTGAACACAACTCAAATGTCCAACAACTTGTGAATAAATAAGCTAACTATGATCCATTCATACAAAAGAATACCAGTTAGCAATAATTTTTAAAAAACTACTTATGGCCGGGCGCGGGGGCTCACACCTGTAATCCCAGCACTTTGGGAGGCCGAGGTGGGCAGATCACGAGGTCAGGAGATGAGACCATCCTGGCTAACACGGTGAAACCCCGTCTCTACTAAAAATACAAAACATTAGCCAGGCGTGGTGGCAGGCGCTTGTAGTCCCAGCTACTCCGGAGGCTGAGGCAGGAGAATGGCGGGAACTCGGGAGGCGGAGCTTGCAGTGAGCCGAGATCGCGCCACTGCACTCCAGCCTGAGCGACACAGGGAGACACCGACTCAAAAAAAAAAAAAAAAAAAAGAAAAAAAAAAAAGAAAAGAAAAACTACTTTTACGTGTAGCAATATGAATGAATACCATATACATGATTCCATTTGTGTAAAATTCTTGAGGAGTCAATATTGCAGGAGTAGAAAATAGATCAGTGGTTGACAACGTCTGGGGTGAAGGCAGGAATTGATTACAAAGAGATTTAAGGGAATTGGGGAGATAGGTGGGCAGTGGAACTGTTCATTTTGATTATGGCAGTTGCTGTAAATTTTTGTGAAAACTCATAGAAATATACTCCAAAAAGAATGGATTATTGGATGTAAATTATAGCTAAATTTAAACAACATATAGTAAATGAGTTATAATGAGTGGGTTTATATTTGAATGTGATCATATAAGAAAAAGACAGTCATAAAATCAAGTATTAGAATTTAAGTGTTGCTCATGACAGGGGAGATTTAACCAACGAACTTTGACTATTCTTGACATAAAGTATTCAAATTTTCTACCTTGGTCATTTAACTCTGGTATGAGGCCAGGTATGACTCTGTGATGCTGTTATCAGCTAATGACTTTTTTCTGCAATATTTATTTCATTTTCTGGACAAAACAAAATAAGTGACTAGAAGGAGACATAAAAGTAAAAGAAGGAAAGAAAAGGAGAAAAAGGGAAAGAAGGGAATACTATATGTAACTTTATACAAATAAATTTGACAGCTCTGATGAAATGGGCATATTTCTTGAAAATTACAAATTATCACAACAAGAGAACCCAAAAAATAAAGATTTTATATTCACTGAAGAAACTGAACTTTTTACTGAAAAAAAATTTATCTTTACCATGCACATACACACGCAAACCAAAAACAAACTTCCAGGCACAAATGGTTTCACTGGGGAACTCTGCCAAACATTCAAGGTAGAAATGATACCAATATGACACAAATTATTTTTTAAAATAGAGAAGCATTTGGCATAACCTCTTGCCAAAACCTGACAGACTTCACTAAGAAAATAATCTGAAGATAAGCATCCCTCATAAACGTGCGCACAAAAATTTTTTAACAAAATAGTAGTATACATTGAACCCAATAACGCATAAAACTTATTACACATTATGACCAAGTAGCATTTGCCCCAGGAGCGCAAGGTTGGTTTAACGAATGAAAATCAAGTAATGTAAAGTACCATGTTACTATAATAAAAGAGAATAACTAATCTTTTAATGGATGTAGGAAAGATGTTTGAAGAAATTCAATATCCATAATTAAAGCAGCAGGCATAAAATATAAGATGATGTTCTAAAAATACACAAAGAACCATAAAAATATTTTTTCCTATTATTACTGAGTATAGGCTGAGTATGTTGAGTGGGAATTCTTTAATCAATATCAACCTTTAACTGGAGCAGATTTTGCACTGGTTCTGTCTCGTAAATATGCTAGCCAAGAGGGAATCTGCATTTAATTCAAAGAAATTTGTCTTTGTGTGTTTGTTAGTTTTTTATAGATAATGACAGAGAGCTGACACTGCGCTTGAAGGAAAACATTCTAGCAGCAAAGATATTGTTTAATGCCCAAATTATTAAGATTATTCTTTCTCTCTCAAGAAAAAAAAACATTAATAACAACTACTTCACGGGAACATACCATGAAATGAGACAGAACCGTTCACCCCCTTGGAAAGGGGGCTGAAGCCAGGAAGCCAAGTAATCTCGCTCAGCGGGTCCTACTCCCATGGAGCCCAGAAAGCTAAGAACAACTAGCTTGAAATTCTCGCTGCAAGCACAGCAGTTTGAAGTTGACCTGGGATGATTAAGCTTCGTGGAGGGAGGCGTGTCTGCCATTACTGAGGCTTTAATAGGGGTATTTCCCCTAACAGTGCTAAGGAGACTGGGAGGTCTGGGCTGAGCACAGCAAACCATCTGTGGCCAGACGGCTCCTCTAGATTTCTCCTCTCCAGACAGGGTATCTCTGAGGGAAGGGTAACATCTCCAGTCAGGGGCATACAGACAAAACCCCCATCGCCCTGGGACAGAGCACCTGGAGGAAGGGGTGGCTGTTTACACAGCTTCAGTGGATTTTCATTCCTGTCTGCCAGCTCTGAAGAGAGCAGCTGATCCTGACAAGAGGGATTCAACCAGCACAGCTCACCAGCTCTGCTAAGGGACAGACTGCCTTCTCAGGTGGATCCCTGACCCCTGTGGCTCCTGAATGGAAGAGACCTCCCAACAGGGGTCAACAGACACCTCATACTGGAGAGCTCCAGCTGGCATCAGGAAAGAGCAAGCAGCAATCCTTGCTGTTCTGCAGCTTCTGCTTGTGATACCCAGGCGAACAGGGTCTGGAGTGGACCTCCAGCAAACTGCAGCAGACGTGCAGAAGAGGGGCCTGACTGTTAAAAGAAAAACAAACAAACAGAAAGCAACAATATCAACATCAACATAGAGGACCCCCACACAAAAACCCCATCCAAAGGTCATCAGCCTCAAAGATCAAAGGTAGATAAATTCACGAAGATGAGGAAAAACAGCACAAAAAGCTAAAAATTCCAAAACCCAGAATGCCTCCTCTCCTCCAATTGATTGCAACTCCTCTCCAGCAAGGGCACAAAAATGGATGGAGGATGAGATTAATGAATTGACAGAAGTAGGCTTCAGAAGGTGGGTAATAACAAACTCCTCTGAGCTAAAGAAATATATTCTAACCCAATGCAAGGAAGCTCAGAACCTTGATAAAAGGTTATGAGGGGGCCAGGTCCGGTGGCTGACACCTGTAATCCCAGCACTCTGGGAGGCCAAGGAGGACAGATCATGAGGTCAAGAGATCGAGACCATCATGGGCAACATGGTGAAACCCCATCTCTACTAAAAATACAAAAATCAGCTGAGTGTGGTAGTGCACACCTGTAGTCCCAGCTACTCAGGAAGCTAAGGCAGAAGAATCACTTGAACCAGGGAGGCACAGGTTGCAGTGAGCTGAGATCATGCAACTGCACTCTAGCCTGGCAACAGAGTGAGACTGTATCTCAAAAAAAAAAAAAAAAAAAAAAACTGGTTACAGGAACTGCTACCTAGAATAACCAGTTTAGAGAGGAACATAAATGACCTGATGGAGCTGTAAAACACAAGAACTTCATGAAGCATACACAAGTATCAATAGCTGAATCAATCAAGCAGAAGAAAGGATATCAGAGATTGAAGATGAACTTAAAATAAGGCATGAAGACAAGATTAGAGAAAAAAGAATGAAAAGGAATGGACCAAGCCTCCAAGATATGTGGGACTATGTGAAGACACCCAATCTACAATTGATTGGTGTGCCTGAACGTGATGCGGGGAATGGAACCAAGTTGGAAAAAACATTTCAAGATATTATCCAGGAGAACTTCCACAACCTACCAAGTCAGGCCAACATTCAAATTCAGGAAATACAGAGAGCATCACTAAGATACTTCTCGAGAACAAGAACCCCAAGACACATAATTGTCAGATTCTCCAAGGTAAAAACAAAGGAAAAAATGTTAAGGGCAGCCAGAGAGAAATGGCAGGTTACCTACAAAGGGAAGTCCATCAGACTAACAGCAGATCTCTCTGCAGAAACCCTACAAGCCAGAAAAGAGTGGGGGCCAATATTCAACATTCTTAAAGGAAGGAAATTTCAACGTAGAACTTCATATCCAGCCATACTAAGCTTCATAAGTGAAGGAGAAATAAAATCCTTTACAGATAATCAAATGCTGAGGGATTTTGTCACCACCAGGCCTGCCTTACAAGAGCTCCTGAAGGAAGCTCTTATAATATGGAAAGAAAAAAACAATACCAGCCACTGCAAAAACACACCAAAATATAAAGACCAATGACACTGTGAAGAAACTGCATCAAGTAATGTGCAAAATAACCAGCTAGCATCATGATGACAGGAACAAATTCACACATAACAATATTAACCTTAAAGGTACATGGGCTAAATTCCCCAATTAAAGGACACAGACTGGCAAATTGGATAAAGAGTCAAGACCCACCAGTGTGCTGTATTCAGGAGACCCATCTCACATGTAAAGACACACATAGGCTCAAAATAAAGGGATGGAGAATATTTACCAAGCAAATGAAAAGAAAACAAAAAAAGCAGGGATTGCAGTGTTAGTCTCTGATAAAACAGATTTTAAACCAACAAAGATCAAAAAAGAGAAAGAATGACATCACATAATGGTAAAGGGATGAATGCAACAAGAAGAGCTAATTATCCTAAATATATAATGCACCTAACACAGGAGCACCCAGATTCGTAAAATAAGTTCTTAGTGACCTACAATGAAACTTAGACTCCCACACAATAATAGTGGAAGACTTTAACACCCCACTGTCAATATTAGATCAACGAAACAGAAAATTAAGGAGGATATTCAGGACTTGAACTCAGCTCTGGACCAAGAGGACGTAATACACATCTACAGAACTCTCCACCCCAAATTAACAGACTATACATTCTTCTCAGTACCACATCACATTTATTCTAAAACTGACCACATAATTGGAAGTAAAACACTCCTCAGCAAATGCAAAAGAACAGAAATCATAACAAACAGTCTCTCAGACCACAGTGCAATCAAATTAGAACTCAGGATTAAGAAACTCACTCAAAACCACACAACCACATGAAAACTGAACAACCTGCTCCTGAATGACTACTGGCTAAATAATGAAATTAAAGCAGAAATAAAAAAGTTCTTTGAAACTAATGAGAACAAAGACACAACGTACCAGAATCTCTGGGACACATTTAAAGCAGTGTGTGGAGGAAAATTTATAGCACTCCATGCCCACAACAGAAAGCAGGAAATATCTAAAATCAACATCCTAACATCACAATTAAAGAAGCAAGAACAAACAAATTCAAAAGCTAGCAGACAAGAAATAATGAACAGCAGAACAGAAATGAAGGAGATATAGACACACAACACCCTTCAAAAAATCAATGAATCCAGGAGCTGGGTTTTTGAAAAGATTAACAAAATAGATGAAAAACTAGCTAGACTAATAAAAAAGAAAAGAGAGGTGAATCAAATACACACAATTAAAAAATAATAGGGGGATATCACCACTGATCCCACAGCAATACAAACTATCATCAGAGAATACTACAGACACCTCTACACAAATAAACTAGAAAATCTAGAAGAAATAGATAAATTCCAGGACACATATACTCTCCCAAGACTAAACCAGAAAGAAGTCAAGTCCCTAAATAGACTGATAACAACTTCAGAAATTGAGGCAATAATTAATAGCCGACCAACCACAAAAAGTGCAGGACCAGATGCATTCACAGCCAAATTCTACCAGAGGTACAGAGAGGAGCAGGTACCACTCCTTCTAAAATTACTCCAAACAACAGATAAAGAGGGACTTCCCCTAACTAATTTTAAGAGGCCAGCATGATCCCGATACTAAAACCTTGCAGAGACACAACAAAAAAAGAAAATTTCAGGCCAATATCCCTGATGAACTTCAATGTGAATATCTTCAATAAAATACTCAGAAACCAAATCCAGCAGCATATCAAAAAGCTTATCCACCGCAATCAAGTTGGATTCATCCCTGGGGTGCGAGACTGGTTCAAATGTAATCCATCACATAAACAGAACCACTGACAAAAACCACATAATTATCTCAATGGATGTAGAAAAGGCCTTCAATAAAATTAAACATCACTTCATGCTAAAAACTCTCTATAAACTAAGTATTGATGGAATATATCTCAAAATAACAAGAGCTATTTATGACAAACCCATAGCCAATATCATACTGAATGGGCAAAAACTGGAAGCATTCCCTTGGAAAACTGGCACAAGACAAGGATGCCCTCTCTCGCCACTCCTATTTGACGTAGTACTGGAAGTTCTGGCCAGGGCAACTAGGCAAAAGAAAAAATAAAGAGCATTGAAATAGGAAGAGAGGAAATCAAATTGTCTCTGTTTGCAGATTATGTGAATGTATATTTAGAAAACCCCATCGTCTTAGCCCAAAATCTTCTTAAGCTGATAAGCAACTTCAGCAAAGTCTCAGGATACAAAATCAATGTGCAAAAATCACAAGCATTCCTATACACCAATAACAGACAAACAGAGAGCCAAATCATGAGTGAACTCCCATTCACAATTGCTACAAAGAGAATAACATACCTAGAAATACAACTTACAAGGGACATGAAGGAACTCTTCAAGGAGAACTACAAACCACTACTCAAGGAAATAAGAGAGGATGCAAACAAATGGAAAAACATTCCATGCTCATGGATAGGAAGAATCAATATCGTGAAAATGGCCATACTAACCAAAGTAATTTATAGATTAAATGCTATTCCCATCAAGTTCCCATTAACTTTGTTTACAGAATTAGAAAAACTACTTTAAATTTCAGATGGAACAAAAAAAGAGTCCATATAGCCAAGACAATCCTAAGCAATAGAACAAAGCTGGAGACATCACACTACCTGATTTCAAACTATACTACAAGGCTACAGTAACGAAAACAACATGATACTGGTACCACAACAGATATATAGACCAATGGAACAGAACAGAGGCCTCAGAAATAACACCACACATCTACATCCATCTAATCTTCGACAAACCTGACAAAAACAAGCAATGGGGAAAGGCTTCCCTATTTAATAAATGGTGTTGGGAAAACTGGCTAGCCAATGCGGAAAGCAGAAACTGGACCCCTTCCTTATACCTTATATAAAAATTAACTCAAGATGGATTAAAGACTTAAATTTAAAACCCAGAACAATAAAAACCCTAGAAGAAAACCTAGGCAATACCATTCAGGACATAGGCATGGGCAAAGACTTCATGACTAAAACACTAAAAGCAATTTCAAGAAAAGCCAAAATTGACAGATGGGATCTAATCAAACTAAAGAGCTTCTGCACACCAAAAGAAACTATCATCAGAGTGAACAGGCAACCTACAGAATGCAAGAAAATTTTTGCAAGCTACCCAACTGACAAAGGTCTAATATTCAGAATCTACAAGGAACTTAAACAAAGTTACAAACTAACAAAAACCCATCCAAAAGTGGGCGAAGGATAAAAACAAAGACTTTTCAAAGAAGACATTTATGCAGCCAACAAACACATGGAAAAAAGCTCATCATCACTGGTCATTAGAGACATGCAAATCAAAACCACAATGAGATACCATCTCACACCAGTTAGAATGGCATTCGTTAGAAAGTCAGGAAACAACAGATGATGGCAAGGCAGTGGAGAAATAGGAACACTTTTACACTGTTGGTGGGAGTGTAAGTTAGTTCAACCATTGTGTAAGACAGTGTGGCGATTCCTCAAGGATCTAGAACCAGAAATACCATTTGACCCAGCAATCCCATTACTGGGTATATACCCAAAGAATTATAAATTATTCTACTATAAAGACACATGCACACATATGTTTACTGCAGCACTATTCACAATAGCAAAGACTTAGGACCAACCCAAATGGGCATCAATGATAAACTGGATAAAGAAAATGTGGCACATATACACCATGGAATACTATGTAGCCATAAAAAAAGAATGAGTTCATGTCCTTTGCAGGGACATGGATGAAGCTGGAAGCCATCATTCTCAGCAAACTATCACAGGAACAGGAAACCAAACACTGCATGTTCTGACTCATAAGTGGCAGTTGAACAATAAGAACACATGGACACAGGGAGGGGACGGAGGAAGTGGCAGGGAAGGAGATCCCACAGCAATACAAAAGGAAGGGAGGGAGTGAACTGCATTGTTCAAAGGGAGTCCCTGAACTACTAGAGAACTCACCCAGCAGTGGAGACACTGAAGAAAAATGTTCAGGCAGCTGGTGTTCTGCCACTGTGAGAAGCTGTCCATTGGGTCAAGGGTCTAAATTTACTTAAGCCAGGAGGTTTGTTGGGGCTACTGGAAGAAAGCTAGCTCTGGTACTGATGGAAAGCTTTTTCTTCTCTCACTGGGGAGATGTAGGACATTCTCATTGCCAATGGCCTTTTCACTTATAGTATGCACACTGATTCTGGCCCAGGGGCTCTTCTCTGGGCATCCCAGATGCTGATCTCACAACACTTTCTCAGGATGAGTAACCCTGAGGGGGTAGGAGGCTTAAAGAAACTGTTAAAAATTACATTTTAGGGTTATTTATTTTGTTTTATATTTATCTCTTTTGCCCAGTTCCCATTGTTATAAACTTTAAAAGCCAAGTTTTAATGTTGGCTCATAGAGGTTTGACGTCCCATCACTGCTTTTTGTAGTCTCCTTCTAATGTCAGGGGCAGACTGAGTAATAAAATATATACCACTCAGGTAACTCTCAAATATATATATATATATATATATATATATATATATATATATGTGTGTGTGTGTGTGTGTGTGTGTGTGTGTATGTATATATACATACATACATACACACACACATATACACACATATACACACACATACACACACACACACCACTCAGAAGTGCTTGTCCTTCTGGGGAGTCTGGGTCTGCATTAGTATATATCCTGCAACTAAGAAGCCCTAAAATAGAGTGGGATTTTTGTTTTTCTCTAACCTTGTCATAAGTAACTGGCTTAACCATATAATTTTTCCCCCACTTTTCTTCCACAGCACAGCAAGCAGATGACAATACTTGCAAGTCATGGCAAGTTAAAGAACATGGTCAACTTAACAAACTCTTCTGTAAATTTTTCTGGATCCTCTAGAAACTGGTCAAATTTTTCCCTATCTAAAGCCAAATCACACATAGAAAATGGCACATGCGTTCTAAGTGTTTCTGTATTTCCATCACCTACCTCCTGCAATGGACATAGATTTGACTTTAGGAACTAATATGTGGCCCCACTCTTGGTGGTATTGGTTGGGCTTACTTTCTTGGGCAGTGGGAGATACAGGCGGGGGCTACTTGGAAAACAGAAAGGGGTGCTTGATGACCTTGGGGTGGAGTCTTTTTTTTAGATAACTGGCGGGATCCCCCTCAGAACTGGGGGACTGAGGAGACTCTAGGGAGGGATAGGACTTGTAGGGGGAACAGCTAGGAGCAGATCCCTTAGTTGTGGCTTCCCAGTGCCTGGAAGTAATGTGAGTCAGTAAAGGTTCATAAAGGCCTGTACATAAGGGACCTTTTCCCAGTTTCCTTTTTTTTTTTTAAAAAAAAAGAATATGTTCAATATGCAAATTAAGAGACAGGTTTTTTTGTTTTTTTTTTTTAGAAAAAGTGTGGTATTTCTGGGTCATTGCCATGGAAAGGGGTGGTAATTTTCAGGTGCAGCCATGGCAATGGTAAACTGACATGGTGCTGGTGGTGAGGTGCTCTTATGAAGAGGTGCTTTCACCTCTTCTCTGTTTCAACTAGCCTTCAATCTGGCCCAGAGACAAGCCCCCACCTTTGGAGTCAAGCCCTGCCTCCTACCTCAAGCCCTGCCTCCTACTTCAAGCCCCGCCTCCTACCTCAAGCCCCACCTCCTACCTCAAGCCCCGCCTCCTACCTCAAGCCCTGCCTCCTACCTCAAGCCCTGCCTCCTACTTCAAGCCCCGCCTCCTACCTCAAGCCCTGCCTCCTACTTCAAGCCCTGCCTCCTACCTCAAGCCCTCTTACATATGGATTTTCTTCTACCTCTGCCACCCTGGAAACAGCAAGACCAACCCCCTCCTCTTCCTGCTTCTGTTCAAAGTAAAGATAAGGATGAAGACCTTAGGATGCACTTCAACATAATGAATAGTAGACATGCTTTTCTCTTCCTTATGATTTTCTTAATAACATTTTCTTTTATCTTACTTTCTTATAACAATACATGATATAATGCATATAGCACAGAAAATATATGTTAATCAGCTGTTCCTGTTATTGATAAGGCTTCCAGTCAGCAGGAGACTATGAGTGCTTAAATTTTGGGGAACTAAAAAAAATATATGCAGATTTTTTACTACAAGGAGGGTTAGCATCTCTAACCCCAGCTATTGTTCAAGGATTAATTGTATATGTACATTTTGTATTAAAAGGAGAAAAGCGATATATTGGGGCAAATGTTAATAATGATTCTCTTTGAAATTATAAAACATTCTAATATCATATATTTTAAAGTTTTTTTCTGAATTTTATAGGTAGAATGCTTTATTAAATTATATATTTTTAAAATAACCTCTAAGTTATAAGAATTGTGAAATATTACTAAGCAAATCAACTACATCTTTAAAATTATTCACTTTCCCTTTCAATAGGTATTTCTAAGGCTTCCTAAAATTGTCTGAATTAAACAAGCATGTTTTGCTTTCCAAAAAAAAAAGGGGGGGGAAATTTCACATGAATCACATAATCTAGTCTGTCACTTTCAACACTGAAACATCACATCCATTTCTAGAGCAACAGGTGCTTGGAGATGCCCCTCTGTAGGAGTGACTGAAGTATTGGCTTGAGCCCTTCATGGTCTCTCCACAGATCTTTGTCCAGATCAACAAGTACATTTTTCCAAGTGGCTGCCTGTGTTGAAAATAATGTTCAAAAAGTATAGTGCATTCCCTAACAGCTGCTCCAAATAATAAAATGATGACATTTTATTGGTGCATTTCCTTCTCTAATGTGTTTCTACACAATCATCTCATATAGTAACAGCCTAGAAACTTCCTACAGCAGCAACACATCCTAGAGCGATTTTGTACCTCATCTTCTCAAGCACATTTGCTTTCAAACTGCAACAAGAAACTGTACCAAGAAAATCAAACAGATGGGCTTGGCTTGAGTAGGTAGTGAGATACTGAGGCAGGAGACTAGGGTCTGGAGGCAGGGAACCTAAGGCTGTGTCACGCCAACTTACTAGAACTAAATTGAAAGGAAACCCCTAATTTTCCATGCCTAAGTTACAAAAGGCCAGAGGCTACTCCGTTTGCAAACTCCACCTTTTCTGCATGGCAGATGGGAAGTCAGCTGTCCACAATAAATCAAACTGATTGCAGGTCCCTCTTCCTTTGCAACTTTGTAATTTCACTCCAGCCTTTGAATGGTTGCTGTGCACAACCAATCAGACTGATTGCGGGTGGAGTCTTCACTTTTTACAACCAATCTGATGTTTGCAAAGGAGTGTGGCTGTCCTAACTTCACTTCAGCATCTGGTTCACTGTTTTATGCAACCAATCAGGCGGATTGCAGGCTACCACTTCATTTACATGAGGTGAGCATGTAGTGGCCAGGAAACTTCTAGGCAGTATTTGGACCCAAGAAGATTCTGTGTCTGGGCCCCTGAGCCACTGCTCAGTCCGCTCCCACACTATGGGGTGTACTTTCATTTTCAATAAATCCCTGCTTTTGTTCTTTGATTGCTTCATTCTTTCTTTGCTTTGCTGAACGTTTTGTCCAATTCTTTGTTCAAAATGCCAAGAACGTGGACAACTTGCAGTCATGACCCCCTAATGGTGACAGCAGAGAAGGAATAGGAAATGATATCTATTGGATGCCTAAGTGTGATATAGGCACAGTGTGAGGCCCTTTTACCCATGCTAATATATGTTTTTTTGACTAAGGGACTTTTATCCTGAGGATAATAAAAGTGGGTGAAACTAAAATAAACATATATTCAAATCAAAGTACAAAAAGAAGTGTAACATTTTATTCATTGGAATTCCTCTTGGGATCACACAAGGAATATCTGCAAATCCTCCATCCTTACCCTGCAAAATACTTTGTTATTAACTCTGTGACATCTACAAAACAACCTTAGATCTTCTTTATTTGATCATGTGGCTCAGTTTTCTGTTACTATGTAAATGTTTCATGTATAGGAGACACTTGGGGCCTTAGTCCTCATTTACAGCAGTGGTTCTCAAAGTGTGGTCCCTGGCCTAGCACCATCAACATCACCAGGGAACTCTCTAGAGAAGCAAATTGTGGGGTCCAAGAATTATAATTTAAACCAACTAAATCAGAAACTAAGAGTGGAGAGAGAGGGGTATCTTAGTAACCTATGCTTTTTACAAGTCCTACAGGTGGTTCTGATATAGCCACAAGTTTGAGAAGCCCTAGTAGTTAACAAGAGTGGTCAGATAGTTTTTTAAACTGTAATCATTAAATCTGGTGTTTCTCTTTTTCTTTGGCCCTCTCTCCATTCAATCTGCTAGTTCAGGTTTGCTCTATCTTAGCAGCAGAGTTCCCTGCTGAGACAAAGTTTACTTTGTGTCTTAATTCAGACTATAGGCTGATGCTGGACACTGTGGCTCATACCTGTAATCCCACCAAACAAGAAAAGCATTCCCTGGGAAGAGAAAATGAAGGGAGGGTTGCAATGACAGTGTAAACATTGACAGTTCCCAAAAAGTGTGGTTCAGCACACTACCCTTTGGGAGCGTCACTGACATGGCCTTAGACCTGTGACCTCACAGTCATACAAATAATGCTAATAATCATCATAATAACAGTAGCTTCCATATATAAAGCACTTAACAGGTGCTAGATGCTGTTCTAAGTACTTAACTCACTCGACCCTCTCAACAACCTTGTGAGGTAGGCACTACTATTATCCCTGCTTTACAGATAAGGATATTGAGAAGTCCAGTTGCTCGGTAAAGGTCACACAGCATGTAAATGGGCAAGCTGGGATTGCAACCTAGGCAGTCCGGATCCAGAATTCATGCTTATAACCACTTTGTTATGCTGTCTGATTCTGAGGGCACATGAGCAACCAAACTGAATAGCATTTAAACATCTGTGAGTTGTGCCACTAACACATAGGAAGAATACAGATAGATATTTAGAGGAGAAGGCATAAATAGATTAGTTGAATCTAATTAAACAGTGAGGCAATTTTCATGAGGAGGCATAATAAATAGGTAATGTGGAAAGTGAATCCGGAAGATGCAGTCTGTGAAGTGAGATGGACAGTCAGAAGGAATAAATGTAGAACATGTCTCAGTCTGGCAGGCAAGAATCCCATTGGCATTCCAGACAGCACCCTCTCAGGTCATTAAAAACCTCAGCCACTAGAGAATGTAACCTCAGAAATTATTTGAAAGTGTTACCCTAAATATTTTGGCTTAGCATAATTATTTCATTAGTTGGTAGCATTTTTCAACACAGAAAAGATTTATAATGAGATATAGAAATACTTAAGCAAATCCAAGCTATAATATGAACATTATGTTCTAAATCTGTGCATGTGTGGTGTGTCTGAGAATTTATAATGATCAGGAGTATTTGGTCTATTAAAATAATAGGTTATACTTATAATTCTAATTCAAAAATTAATGCACAATTGAGTAATTGGTTTATATTTTCTATTCTTTTTACTGAAGTATGCCTTTTAAAAATACAAAGAAAAAAATATGTTAGCAAATAATTAACATTTTTATTCACAATTTTTCTCCTCCTCTTTATTCCCTATAGCAACCTTTTTTCAGTCTTAGGAGAAAATACTATTAAGATTTTGTTTATATACTAGTAGACTTATAATTTTATTTTATTTTATTTTATTTTTTTGAGACGGAGTCTCGCTCTGTCGCCCAGGCTGGAGTGCAGTGGCCGGATCTCAGCTCACTGCAAGCTCCGCCTCCCGGATTTACGCCGTTCTCCTGCCTCAGCCTCCCGAGTAGGGACTACAGACGTCTACCACCTCGCCCGGCTAGTTTTTTGTATTTTTCAGTAGAGACGGGATTTCACCGTGTTAGCCAGAATGGTCTCGATCTCCTGACCTCGTGATCCGCCCATCTCGGCCTCCCAAAGTGCTGGGATTATAGGCGTGAGCCACCGCGCCCAGCCGACTTACAATTTTAAACTGAAATCTTACTAAGATATTGTGAACAATATTAGAACGTTAAATAGAACTTGAGATTCACCATGCATATAAGTTATTCAATTGATAAGAATAACTTAGGTACTTAATTGAGGTGCTTAAAAAGAAAGAGAATATATTAAATTTATAGACACAATTTAAAATACTATTTAAAGGAGTTTAACAGAGTGTGTAAATAGGGCCAAGTAATCATTACAATGAAACAGTGTATTTACTCCAGTTTCTTCTTCTTGCACATTCAGGAAAATTATATTTCCCAGCCCCACTGACAGGTTGGAATCTTATAATGGAGTTCTTGCCTGTAGAAATGTGTCACTTTGGTCTAAGATGGTTAAGAGCAAGACTAAGTGAAAGTGAAGTACTCTGAGATGGCACAGTTGCAAAAAGAAAGCAGCCCAGATCCTTGAGTAATTTTTGGAGGACAAATGCCCCAAAAAATTACCTGACCTGTATCAGACTGTGACAAGAGCAAGAAATACACCTTTATTACAATTAAGAGCCTGAAATTTGTTACTGCAGCATAACTGAGCTTATCCTGATTAAAATAGCAATCAAGGCTCCCTTAAAATGGATTATTGGAATCTAATAGATTTATCAATAAAAATCAGAGTTTAAAACTTAACTTAAAATGTTAAGGAATGGCCGGGAGCGGTGGCTCACGCCTGTAACCCCAACACTTTGGGAGGCCGAGGTGGGTGGATCATGAGGTCAGGAGATTGAGACCATCCTGGCTAACACAGTGAAACCCTGTCTCTAATAAAAATAAAAAATAATAAAAAGTAAAAAATAAAAAAATTAGGCGTGGTTGCACATGCCTGTAGTTCCAGCTACTTAGGAGGCTGAGGCAAGAGAATCACCTGAACCTGGGAGTTGGAGGTTGCAGTGAGCCAAGATCATAGCAATGCACTCCAGCCTGGGTGACAGAGCAAGATTCCATCAAGAGAGGAGAGGAGAAGGAGAAGGAAGGAGAAGGAGAAGGAGAAGGAGAAGGAGAAGGAGAAGAAGGAGAAGGAGAAGAGAGGAGAGGAGAAGGGAGGGAGGGAGGGAAGGAAAGGAAGGAAAAGGAAGGAAAGGAAGGAAGGAAGGAAGGAAGGAAGGAAGGAAGGAAGGAAGGAAGGAAGGAAGGAAGGAAGGAAGGAAGGAAGGAAGGAAGGAAATGTTAAAGAACAGTATCTACAGCTAGGTACTGTAACTTTAGTAAATTTTGCACTAGTTTTGACCTCTCATTTTATTATAGAAAAAATTTAACCTATAGAAAGTTGAAAATTATTAAAGTCAGTCCCTATATGCCCACCACATAGAATGTACAATTAAGAATTACCAGGCTTGCTTTATCAAATATTTGTTCTTATGTTTATATTCTATTAATCAGCAGTCCATCTTATTTTGATGTATTTCAAAGTAAATTTCAGACATCAATACATCACCCTAAAATACTCAGCATATATACATCATTAAGTATAGTTCAATATTTTCTTTTGAGATAAAATGTATATAGAATGAAATGCACAAATTGTAAATGTACTGTTTAGTGTGTTTGGACAAAAGCGCACCTGTGCAACTCCAAATCTTGTCAAGGTTCGTAATATTTTCATCACACAGAAGGTCTTTTCAGGCACCTTTCCAAGTGATCCCTACCCACACCTTGAGAGGCAACCATTTTTCTGAATTTTTCCACCATAGTTTTGACTTTTCTAGAGCTTTATGTAAATTTAATCATGCAGTATGTACTCATTTGTGTAAGACTTCTTTCACTCAGCAAAATGTTTTTGAGATTTATCCATGTTGTTGCATGTATCAGTAATTTGTTTCTATCTATTGCTGAGTAGTAGTATTCCTGTATGACTACACCATAGTTTGTTTCTACATTTTCTTATTAATAAATTTTTAGACTATTTCCAGTTGAGTAAGAATAAAGCTGATATGAATATTGTCATATAAGTCTTTTATGATACATGTTTTTATTATTCTTAGAAAAATATATAGGCATGAAATTGGTGGGTCATAGGGAACATACATCTTTGGTTCTATGATAAACTTCCCGAGCTTTACTCAAAGTGACTGTACCATTTTACATTCTCACCAAAAGTGTATAAGAGTACTGTTTTACTCCACATCCTCATCAACATTTTGATCCATCTTTTGAATTTTAGCCACGCTGGTGGGTGTGTAGTAGAATCACATTACGTTTTTGATTTGCACTTCCTTGATGATTAATGATATTGAGTTATTTTCCTTTGTGGTGTCTGTTCAAATACTTTTGCCCATTTTTTATTGGATTATTGGTCTTTTTGTTGTTAAGTTGTAGAAGTTTTTTATATATAAGAATACCATTCTTATATATCCTGGATACCATTCTTATATATTCTGGAAATGTTTTGCAAACATTTTCTCCCAAACTGTGGCTTACCTACTCATTTTTTTAACAATGTTACTTAAAGAGCACATTTTAGTCTCAAGGAAGTCTTATTAATGTTAATTTTATGGTTATCACATTATGTAGCCTAAGAAACCTTTGTCTATGCTAAATCATGAAGATACTCTAATGTTTTCATCTAAAAGATTTCAATGCTTTTATGTTTAGGTATGTGACCCATTTCTAATTTGTTTTATGTTTGGTGTAAGATAGAGGTTGAGGTCAATTATTTTCCCACATAGAGACCCATTTATCCCAGTATTATTTCCTTTCCCCACTGGATTGCTTTGGAGCCTTTGGCAAATATCAAACAACTCTGAAGATTAGCTTTTAAAACCAAAGTATTTTGTGCATGAAAGATGCCCTCAAGGACACCATAAAATTTATAATCAAGAAACAGTAAAAAAGAAAATCATTTTGTGGGATCCAGTACAGAAGGACGTTGGCCCAATTTCTTGGGGAAGCCATAGAGGAAGGCAGAAATGATATAGAAAACAAAGCACCACAGACTCTGACTAGGCAACATAATGCTAGAGCCCATCAGTTTACTGTGCTTCAGCATGGATCCAGAATGAGTCCCATGTACCAATCATGACAAAAGAGTAGTAAGTGGTCTCCTTACTACTTGATGGAACCATGCAGGTGGGGAGGAAGGACAAGTAAGACTAGCCTGCCCAGAATGGTGACCAAGAACAAGGTAGGATGATGGGCATCTCAATTAACACTAACGAAAAAAGATGGTGTCAGGGTTGAAATATAATGTCTCCCGCCCAAACACAACCTGAGTTCTTGCCACTAGATAAGTCTGGGAACTTAAAGAAACCCAGAGTAAATAGGGTAGAAAAGCCAAAGTGACCAAAATATAAACTTTCATGTCAATGGTCTAGAAATTTGAAACAGAAATGAATTTGAATTGGATTTCCCATACACTTGTATTTCTAGACTAGGATTTGTACTCATTGTGCATTCGTTATTCAGGTGCCATTTTTTAATACAAGTGCTTATAAGGGAAGGTAAAAAATAATAAAATTATCAGGAATCTGAAGGAGGATTATAGTATACCATAAACTGGGGCAAAAAACAGAAGAGATTATGCCTCTTGACAACTCTTATCAACAGGAGTAGGAAAGGTAAGACCACAGATCCCACCCAAGCGTGTAATTTTTACTAAGAACCCAGGACTAAGAACTATCTAGAAATTTACTCTGTCTTTCCTATGTGGCCTGTACCACAGGATAACCAAATAGCTCAAAAGAGAAAATTCTTCTTTATAAAAGAATTCCAACTAATTAATATAGAAGGAGTGATGCATTAGAATATCCCTATTTTATAACTTCTACAAATATAATGGTTTCAGATGATCATCAATGACTGATAAATTATAAACTATAAATTATAAAATTCATGAACAATTTTTATAATGAATAGATCAGGCTAGTAACACTTAATCCTACTAATTGATCTTAGCATCACAAGAGAAACAACCAGAAATTATATGCCTCCTGAAATTATACAATAAAAAGTACTTCCTATAAATTTTTGCCAATAAAATTTTAAAAATATATTTAGTCAGAATCAGAGCAGGCCTCTAGATCTAAGTACTAGTTTTGGAAAGTAGAGTTAGAACATGTAATGTGATCGATAATATCAGACAGGCAATAGGCAAAATCTAAAAAATTATAGGAAATTCTACAGAAAACAATGACCAAGTGTTTTTAACAAATAGAGAGAAATAAAGAGAGAGGTTCCTAAAGATTAAAAGAATCTTGAAACACTAAAAGACACATCAGCCCAATACAATGGATGGACCTTGCTTTTTGTAAAAAAAAAAAAAAAAAAAAAAAAAAAAAAAAAAGAAGAAGAAGAAAGAAAGAATAAAAAGGTTAAAAAAATCAACTATGAGAAAATAAAAAAATTGAATATTGACTAATAATTTGATGATATTAAGAAGTCATTGGTAAGTTTTTAAATGTTCAATGGTGTTGTAATTCTTTTTTAAAAAGTCTTGTATTTTACTGGCATATACTAAAGTATTTATGAAGAAAATTATATGATGACTGGGAATTGCTTCAAAATAATCCAGTGGTAGGGAGTGGTAAAAGTAAAAAGGTATAGAAAAAATCAGATTGGCCATATTTGATAATTGTTGAAGGTGGGGCATAGGTAAACAGAGATTCAGCATCTTATTCTGTCTACTTTTGTTTAGGTTTTAAAATTGAAGAAGTTCAAAATAGCTTTAAAAGCTGTCAACAGGAATAAAGACACAATTAGAATGACTTTATTCTGAGCATTTGTTTGAGAAATATTGCCTTTATGATCAAGATGAAGAGAATAAATATAAGAGTTGATGTTCAATGTGACTAGAACACTGACAATAAAAAGGTTTTACTAAAGTCTCGTATTAAACCTTTTCCAGTAAACAACGTATTTCTTTTACATTTGTTCCACATAGCAATAGCAGTCATCATTCTTGGACCAAGGGATTAATTAAATAAGATGGCTAGCAAAAGAAAATACCTATTATGATATCAAAGCTGCATAGCTGCAGTGATGGATGCAAAGTGTCTGCACCTATTCCTGTAAGAGCACAACCAAAAATTCATACCAGAACCTGTAGGAGAGATTTTGAACAGGTAATTGGAAAACACTTTCAATTCTGAACTCTATTCCACATCTCATTTCTATGCCTGAAACCTTAACTGTTTATCAATAAGTTGTGATTTATTTACTGTTCTTTTATTGAGAGATGGAATTGGGTTTTAAAAACTTGAGCATAAATCCTATTTAGTTACCAAAACGGGGGATACACAGCCAGCATCAAGAGTAGATGCTCATAGTTCATTCCAAAGGAGGAGGACACAGGTTCTGAGTGGATGAATTAATGGTTATAGCACCTTTTTTAAGAGGTTTGGTCCATACTTAGAGGTCAGCTAATTGTTGTTGTCTGATGAGTTCGGTATCTTTTCCAAAATTGAGCTGGGAACATTAACTCTCTTCTGACAATTAGATAGGTGAAAACTCTCTGTAGGCATTCAATTCAATTCAGGACAACACACATTTCAACTCAACACATATCAGAAGTGCTAAGATTATAAATGAGATACCTTACTTTCTCCCTTTCTAATTTTTATCTCCCTCATGTAGTGGCTTCATTTTGTCACGGCCAGTATTTTCTACCTATGTACCTTCCCCTAAAGATCATCCAACCAGCAGTAGGCAGTGAAAAAAAATGTAGAATTTTATGTTTGCAAATATAAAAATCATGTAATCTAGCATTCCCCAAAGTGTTTTCCATGAGATATTTTTAGTCTTTGGAAAAAAAAACTGGTGGAAAAAACATGCACTTAAATAGATTTAGGAATCTTAATTAAGCTAAAATAAACAGTTCTTATTTATTGCAGAACTTCCCAAAGCATATAATATGTTAATGTGCCTGGTAAATTGCTAAAAGAGGCATACATTGTGCAGTTTCTTAATTTTGTTTTACCACATACTTCTTTCTTTTAAAGAGCAAAATACTTTGTGAAAAACATTGATTCTAATTTAATCCCTTATCTTAGAGATGATGAAAACAAGGACCAGGGAGACTTCAAGTCTTGTCCAAGCACATAGAGCAAATCTACCCTAGAAGTGGAGTCCCTTACCTTTTCTTGACATGTATATCAGAGCCTTTCCCACTATGTACAGCTCATGTCTAACTGACATTAGAAAATATTAACTTTTAGCTTTTAGCCTTGTGCATTGCTCATTAGATTTTAGTCTCATCATAACTCTGAGTTTTGGAAGGCCAGAAATTTTCTCTCTTCTTGGAGGTAAGAAAAATAAAGCCACATGGGGCAAAGTCATCTTCATCAAGTATCCCAGGTTTTTGGGTGCAGGCGAGGTAAGCACAATGTTGAGTTCATTATGAGCCACCGCTCATAGAAGAAACTTGACCACTTAGTAAAATGGCAGTTTGATTTCCTAAACCTCTAACTATCCCATGTGGGAGCTTTCTTCTTGTGAAGAAGTTATTTTCAAAGACAGATGATGTACAAATATTAAAGTGTCTGCTCTTGCCAGATCTCTTGACATGGCTCTTTCCCCAAGTCCTACCTGCTGCTTAAGGAAACACATTTTAAAGAGGCTTAAGGCCTCTGCCACCCAATCAAGAAAAACAATCACTTTCTTTTCTGTAATAAGAATTGTAAATTTTAATATTTAAATAGTATTTAAAATGTAATATTCTTCCTTGAATATCAGGAAGCTTGGAAACAAATCTGAAGCACAGTTAAGCATGTTGATCACACTGATCAAAATACTGGTGCTCTTCAGTATCTAGTTCCTTGATTTTTTTTTCTTCTGTTTATATTTTCTCCTTGACTACATCATTGAATGTAATATCTATGTTGCTTCTTCAAATTCTCTCTGAAGAGGAGAAAAATATAAATACCAATAACATCCATGATAATTAAAACTTGTACCAGAAATGTCAGTTATGATCCTACCTTCTCAAAGCTCCTTAAAAGTGGGGCAAGTTTAGGCAACCACCTTGGGTTCCAAGTGGCCTTACCCACTATTCAAAAAGATTTTTCTTTCCTTTTTTAAAAATCAGACTAGGGATGGAATCCGGATTCCAAAGTAGCCAAGCATTCACATTTATAAGATTACTTAACATGAAAAGCTTTTCCAGGATAGAGACCAGTTTGACCAATCAGAATCTCATTTCCAGGAATTAACTTGTGGACCAATGAGAATATCAAGCAGTTGGCAGTAAAAGCTGAAATTAAAAGGAGTCACACAGAAGAGCCTGCAGAGGCTTCAGGTGGGAAACATGTGAGCTGAGGTTATAAATAAACAGAATTATTAGGAGCAGAAATTATAAAGAAGCAAGGAGCTATTGGGACAGAAAAGATATAGAAAGGTGGGGAACTAAGCATATATAAAGCAGGGCCATATATAAGGTTGAATATGTATTCCTTACACAGGGAATCTGGCTCAGTGAGGAGTAGGGATGGAAATCCAGTGTGTGCTCCTTGATCCAAATTGTGCCCACCCAGGTATGGCTGTGCCAACCAGAGGAAGATTAACACAGTAGTCCTGGCCACAGGCATTGAAGAAAAAAGAAAAAAAAACAAAAACAGACTCTTTCGGAATGAAGCAAAAATCTAAAAAACTTCTACACCGACCCATGCTGGTGAGGTCCCTAGATGTTCCCCAGTTGCCAAATGACCTTCCAGTTCCACACACCCTGAGACCTGGACGTTCTGTGATTCAGAGACTTCTTATGAGGCCTAGATGTTGGGCTCCATCCCATGGGAACTCACTTCCCATGAGGCTTGGCTGAGACTTCTGTTTCCCTTATTCTTAGGTATATGCTTAAAATAAATCATAGAAGTGTTTATTGTGAGTTAGCCCTTTCATACAACCTGTAGAGTCTACCTAAAACAAACATCAATGTCAAATAGTTTGCCTGCCACTCAGCCTCAGTTTTCCTCCGTAATTCTTTAGAATAATATGCTGATGGGAACAATCTCCCTTCCGTGCTTACAGTAGTTTCCAGTTGCTGGTGTAACAAAATTACCACAAACTAAGCGACTTACAACAACACATTTATTTACTTCTAGACCTATAGATCAGAAGACTGACACAAATTTCACTGGGTTAAACTTAAGATGTTGGAAGGATTGCATTTCTTCTAAAGGCTCTAAGAATGTTTCACTTCATTTTTCAGCAGCTAGAGGCAGTCTGCATTCCTTTGCTCTTGGCCTGCTTTCCTCATGTTCCAAGCCAATCATCATATCACACCAAACTCTCCTTCCCAACATCACATCTCCTTCTTTAGTTCTGACTCGCTAGCTTTCCTCTTTCATTCACAAGGACTGTTGTGATTATGTTGGCCTACCTGGATAATCCAGAATAATCCCCCCATAATCAAGATTCTTAATTTAATCGCATCGGCCAAGTCCCTTTTGGCATATAAGATAATATATTCACAAGTTCCAGAGATTATGATGTGGACATCTTTGAAGGACTATTATCCTGCCTACCACAAAGATAAAGTAAAGGCCCTTGCCTAATGGCCCACTTTTTCAGACTCCTTCATGGGAATGAACAATTCATCTTCTTTTTATAACGAAAAATATTTAGAACAATGAGAGAGAACAAACAACTGCACTTAAATTTACCTTCTATTGGTTGTCCTCAGTGGAACTAGAGACGCCTAGGTTTGAGATCATTTTTTCTCCCACATTATTTTTAATGAAAAATTTCAAACATACAGAAAAGTTGGAAGAATTATACACTAAACACCTTCATACCAAATATGTATATTCTGTAAACATTTTGCTCTTTTTGTTTTATCACATAGCTATCTAGCTGTCTATCCTTCTATCCACCAATTTATTCATATTTCTGATACATTTCAAAGTAAATTGCAGATATCAGTACACCTCACCCCTAAACAATTCAGTGTACATATTACTAACTATAGTTCAATATTGGTTTATGATGCTTTTTTAAGATTTATATAGAATGAAATGCACAACCCATAGTATTTGAGCTATCTATGCACCTGTGTAAACCAAACCCCTACCAAAATACAGAACATTGTTATTGCCCAGAAAGTTTCTTCATGTACCTTCTCAGTCTATCCCTGCCTACACTCACTTTCAGAAGCAATGACTATTCTGATGTTTCTTTATCATAAATGCGGGTTGTTGAGTTTTGAAATTACCCTATTTATATCAAGAATCGGCAGAATGAGATCCTAGCACTCAGTTACCAATTTGGTTCTGGTTTGCTTCTCTAATTTGTTGTTTCTCTGTTGCACTGACAACATTTCCTGTGGCCATTTGCTAATCAGATGTCACCTAGGACATTCTGCCTGAAAATCTATGAATAAAAGTTATTTGGTGCATAAAGACAAAAACATAAAACAATAGTAGTTTAAAGTTTTAATTAATTGATATGGACCAAAAAAAGAGTATGAGCCTATCTGCAGGGGTTTTTTTTTTGGGGGGGGGGGGTAGGGAAGTAGGTAAAACAGAGGGAGAAAAAACTACCATTACTAAGGTTTAAAATCTGGTTTCCTCAATTACACCCTGAGTTCTTACTCAACATACAAGTTAATCCTGTGTAGCTGAGAACACAATTGGAGAAGTTAGCAAAATATACTTTGGAGTCAGATAAGGTTGGATTTTAGGTTTAGCAGCTCCTGAGTTTGGTATTTCGTGTCATCTTCCAGAGACTGGTTCTATATCCTTAAAATTGAGAACATAATATGTATTTCTTAGTGTGAGAATTTGAGATAAAAATATTAAGCACCTGGCAAAATATCTAGCTCATTGTGGTACTCAATACATTGTTGATATTAACATTCTACTACATCATAGTAGTATTGGTATCACATTATTGTGCCTATTAAAATTAATTTGACCAATGGAGAAAGAAAAACAAATTTTTAAACCCAGGAAATTCTGGACAACTGTGTTCTAATTTGTTTTTTTTTTTCAAGAAAGTTTTTTGTTAAATTGGGACCACAAAGTAATTTTCAAAGTCTCTGGACTATAAGTGTGAAATGAAAGACTAAAATTTCAAGAGGGGGACACAGGGGCAAAAAAGGCTAACACTTGCTGGTTGATTTCCTGCAGGTTCTTCCAGGACCTAGAGTTATTTTTCTGGACAAGTATTTTTGTTCTCTAGGAAATGGAAAGGAACAAAACCATAGATTAAATTATCTAAGAAAAACTTGCTAAAGGAAATGTGATGTTCTAATTATGAGGTCTGATGATCTGGAGAGTTTAAGTTGTAATGTTCAAACCTGGGCTTCCTTTCTCTTCATTTATTTTTAGGAGAAAAAAAAATCAACCCTTAGGAAAGAGAATCCATGACAAACATCAGTTGCATTACCTGATCAGAGACCCAGTCCAAACGATTGGTTTCCTACCATTTTTAGCAAAAGATTTGCATCCCAGTCTCAGTGATATAACCAAATAACTATGGAATCAAAGAAGTCTCTCAGATTTTCCCACCAGTTTCCATTCCTATCAAAAGGCAATAATTTTTGCACTGAAAAGTATCATTTGCATCCATTTATAGACAGCAGATCTTTTTTGATACCCTACACCACATACCCTCAGGCCACCTCTGTGTACCCTAACAGCATCCCACCTCAAGACCAAGCTGACTCTTTCCACTTTTTCATCCCAGGTCTCCAAAGCTATGGAGGCCTATTCAGTGTGACTGCAGTGCAGAAGTGTGTCAAATTAACGTTTCAGAGACAGTCATCAAATAACTCAGACTGCAGATGTTTAGATGGACAATTCTGGAAGGCATCCTATTCTTGGAAGTCCTATGAGAATCAAATTCTATTGCCTGTAGTGGTGACCTTGCTGCATCCTTACCTGGACTTGTCTTTCTTTCCTATCTCACTCTCCTTATTCTCTCACTCTCACTTTCTGGGATCACCTCCCAAGTAAACTATACCTGAATTTTTGTTTCAATCTCTGCTTTAGGTACAATCCAACAGAAGACAATATAATTTTTATCCCTATCTATTCTACTGCCACCCTGGTTCATGTCACCATTATCTCTCCCTTAGAATACTGCAATGACCTCTCAACAGATTTGCTTCTTTGACCTCAAATTGATTCTCTACACAGCATTCAAAATGATCCTTTTAAGACATATAGTATCACTGTTCTGCTCAAAACCCTTAATGGTTTCCTTCTACACCTAGAAGAAAACCCAAATTTCTTGCCAGGGCCTATAACATTTTTGATGTTCTAGTCCCAACCCGAACCTCCAAATTTACCTCATACCACTCTCCATCCCTGACTGTGTTCCCACTATTACTTTCTTTTTTTCCAAGAACATACCAAAACTATTTGCACTTCAGTGGCTTTATGCTTCCTCTTATTCCTTTGCCTAGAGTCCTCATCTTCCAGGTATTTGAATGGTAAGTTCTTGACATGACTGGCTCCTTCACAATTTTCACATCACAGCTAAAACTCCTCCAATTCAGAGAGGACTCTCCAACCACCTTAAGTTAAGCACTCATCAATCCTATGAATTTCCTCCATGTATCTTATAATGGCATGCATTATTTTATTTATTTTTACTTGTTGATTTTTTATCTCTTCTCACTAGGAAAAACATTTGCTAAGGGCAAAGATCTCATTTTTCACCACACCCTCCAGCACATTGACACAATAAATGTCTTATGAGTAAAAAATGATTAAAAGAAATTGGAATATAAAATTCACAAAAAGGCCTGGTGCTGTGGCTTATGCCTATAATCCCAGCACCTTAGGAGGCCAAGATGAAAGGATAGAGGTTTATTTGAGGCCAGGAGTTCAAAACCAGCCTGGGAAACATAGAGAGATAGAAAGCCTCTATCTCTTCAAAAAAAAAAAAATGTAAAAAGAAATTATCCAGGTGTGATGGTGTGCACCTGTAGTCCTAGCTACTCAGGAGAGTGAGGAGGAAGGATTCTTTATGTCCAAGAGTTGGAGGCTTCGGTGAGCTATGATTGTACCACTGCACTCCAGCCTAAGTGATGGAGCCAGACTCTGTCTCTTAAAAAAAAAAAAGAAAGAAAAAAGAAAAGAAAAAATGGAAATTCACATAAAAGCATTCCCTCTCCTAAATAATGATTTAAAAATAATATTTTATATAACAAATCTAAATTAAAATGTTCAATTTTCAATCATGCTAGCAATAGTACAATAATTCTTTGTAAATAGGTACAAATCTTCTAGACAGCAATTTTGGTAATATGTATCAACAATAATGAAAAATGTTCACACCCTTTGACATAGTCATATATATTACATTTAAGAATTTATTCTAAGGAAATGATATAAATAAATACATGGAAAATCTCTATGCAAAAGGAATTTTACTGAGGCTATATTTGCATAGTACATATCGAGAGAAGACAAATAAATTATACTATATTCACTTGTATAAATAGGGATTAAAAACAATGATTATGTAAGCAAAGTAGCAACATGCAAAAATAACCATGCTATAAAATTAAATTGAAAAGGATACAAAAATACATGTGTATGATTGCAAATATTTTTAAAATATGAAAAATAAAATACACAAATATAGTAACAAAGAAGTGATGAGATTTAAATTGCTTTTTAAATTTTATTTTCTAAATGTTTTGTGTTTTATTACTACCACAATAAAAATAAATATCTGCTCTGCTTATCTGAAAAGGTTGTTTTAAAAGTAAAATTACAGTTGATTTATTCATTCTTCAAACATTCAGATCCTGACATGCCAAAAACATTTAAATCCTCCAGGTTTAACAAGGCCATATTTGTCTTTAAAACCATACATTGAGGAGAGAGAGATGATATAGCTAATTGCAAGGCAAAGTAGGAAGTGTTAAATACTATAAGGGACAAACAAAATACAACACCTTTCTCTGTACCTTTCTCTCAGGTATCTGTATGAGAAATCAATGATTTCTAGTTCCCCTTCATAGGATTTTGTTGCTTTCAATGTGTTGTTAGCATTGCAAGCTGTATTAGAGTACTCTGTTACATGCCACCAAGTTCAAAAGACCAATGCAGATGTTTTCAGTCAGGAGGCTCTTTGGATGTCTCTTCCCTAAGCAATGACTTAGGCATCAAGTGCTTTCTAATTTATGATGCTGACATCTTCCAAGTTCTCCTGAGAAAGGAACAAGAACTAGGGGAAGGTATACCAGATACACAACCACCTTTGCCTAAAATGCTATATCAATCCTTTTCAATTACTAGAATGAGTCACTTGCTCCCATGCCTAAAAGCAAGGGTCTGGAAACTATAGTGCCCGACTGACTAGCCAATTCCCAGCACAACTACTCTACACCATGGAAGGGTAGGGGCCACTTCCATGGCAGACAGCTAGTACAGGAGGCAATGTGACAATGTGAGAGTGAACTCAAATTCAAGTCTCTGCTGTCAAATTAAAAAAAAAAAAATCAAGGCATACGTAAGGAAAGACTTTATTCTAAAGGATTATTACAAGAGCAAGCAATGGGGTTGTAGCTGTAGGGAGAAGGCACTGACCACGAGATCTGCAAGTGTCTCGAAATTAAGCAGAAAAGGGTTTTCCTTTAATAGGGAAGAGTGAACAATGTTAGAAAGAATCAGTGAAGGGAAGTGGCAACAGGATGAATGGGTGATGAGACAGTAGACAAGAGTATGTTTACACTGAGGCCCATCTACTCTCAGGAGGGACTGTTTAGGGAAGGTTAGATGCTGGCTCAGGCTGAGGGTGGGCTGAAGTTCAAGATCCTTGAGGAAGGAGAGAAACTCAGTTCACCTAAGCATTTTGTTCTGATTGATCAGTGGAGACAAAAAAAATCAGCCAACCATGTATGAGGTAAAGAGTGGGAATTTGGAGGACCTATGTCTGGCCTTATCACAGATAAACATAGGGCATCCATGAGTCTTATCTAAGTCCTATGAAAAAGATTTTTGTTTTTGTTTTTGTTTTTTCTTCCAATAAGCCAGTTTCTGAAACACAGAAAGATAGGAGGACTTCTTAATAATTGCTGTTTTCCAGGATCCTAGGGCTCAGGACAAATTTACATTGTCACTGCTCTCTTAATTTCAGTCTTAGTTTGTTCAGGTTACTATAACAAAATACCATAGTGAGAGGTGAAGCTCTGGGCTTCTGGGTAGGGTGGGGACTTGGAGAACTTTTGTGTCTAGCTAAAGGATTGTAAATGCATCAATCAGCGCTCTGTAAAACGGACCAATCAGCACTCTGTAAAATGGACCAATCAGCACTCTGTAAAATGGACCCACCTCAGCAGGATGTGGGTGGGGCCAAATAAGGGAATGAAAGCAGGCCACCCAAGCCCCCAGCAGCAACCTGCTGGGGTCCCCTTGCACTCTATGGAAGCTTTGTTCTTTCACTCTTCGCAATAAATCTTGCTGCTGCTCACTCTTTGGGTCCGCACTACCTTTATGAGCTGCGACACTCACCGTGAAGGTCTACAGCTTCACTCCTGAAGTCAGCGAGACCACAAACTCACCAGAAGGAAGAAACTCCAGACACGTCCAAACATCAGAAGGAACAAATTCCTGACACACCATCTTTAAGAACTGTAACACTCACTGCAAGGGTCCGCGGCTTCATTCTTGAAGTCAGCAAGACTAAGAACCAACCAATTCAGGACACAATAGGTCGGGTGGCTTATAAACATTAGAAACTTGTGTCTCACAGTTCTGGAGACTGGAATGTCCAAGATCAGGGTGCTGACAGATTTGTTGTCTGATGAGGGTCTGCTTCCTGGTACATAGACAACTGTGTTATTGTTGCATCCTGACATAGAGGAAAGAGTGAGGGATCTCTCTGAGGCCTCTCTTATAAGGGCACTAATCCCATTAATGAGGGTTCTATCCTCATGACCTAATCACCTCCTAAAGTCTCACCTTTGAATACTGTCACATTGGGAGTTAGATTTCAACATGTGAACTGAGAGGGACACATTCAGACAATAACACTAGCAGGTAATTTGTGGCCAAAAACTTCTAAATTTTCACCAAATGAATTGTGTCTTTCTCTTGGACATAAACTAGCTTACATTTCCCAGCTATATGACAAATTGTAGATAACGGAATGTAAGTGGAAGTGATACGTGCCATTTCTAGGACTGACCCATAAAAATCTTCTCATATGTGAGCATTTATCCTTTATCTCCAAGCCGGGAAGCTTGGAAGCCACTTGTTAAAGATGGCAGAGCCACAGGATGGAAAGATCCAAAGTCCTTAAATCCCCACAGTGCCTGTTTATCAGAAACACTTATCGATACTTTACATACATGAGAAATAAGTTTCAATTCCATTAAGCCACTGAGATTATGTTTTGTTTGTTTTGTTTTGTTGTCATAGAAGCAAACATTACTTAATCTTTCAAAAGCCTGAAAGGTTTTGGTGTAAATATTTGCCAAAAACTTCTTAACATCATGCCTGGTCCATAGCAAGCCCTCAATAAATGTTAGCTATCATTATAAATATCATTCTATATTAGGACAGAAAGCTTGGCTGAGGAAATGGCATTTGAGTTATGCCTTGACATACTTGCAGGAATTCAACTGGCAAGAGGTCTGAGGGACAGCATTTCAAGTGGGATTTATGATGTACAAAAAGCTAGAGATAAGAAAAGGCTCAGGAAATGAGACTGGTCTAGTATCACTGGGCAGCTGGGAAGCTAGAGAGAACCAATGGAGGATATGATGGGAAAATTGATTGCTGCTCAATATTGGAGTCTTGAATTAAAACTGAGGCTTGAGTGACATTCAAGCATAAGGAAAAAAAAGTATTAATAGGCATATTAAGGATCCTGAGTGATTTTTCCAACTTTTTTTCTAAAGGAAACAAAACAAAACAAAAAAGGAAACCTACTGACTTTCTGAAAATCACTAACTTCATAAAGAAAGCTTAGACTGTCGCAAAGTCCAATAAATGATGGTGAAGCAAGTAGGGCAAATGATAATAGTGAAAGCACTTTATCTTCAGAAACTAA
This sequence comes from Macaca thibetana thibetana, assembly GCF_024542745.1. Classification (NCBI taxonomy): domain Eukaryota; kingdom Metazoa; phylum Chordata; class Mammalia; order Primates; family Cercopithecidae; genus Macaca; species Macaca thibetana. The sequence goes on along the minus strand of NC_065579.1, from coordinate 21,199,715 downwards.
GGCACTATTAGCAGCAGCAACTTGGACAATGGCTTTTTATTTGGATCCCAGAATTCTTTGAGAATGATGGAAACTAAGGATCCCTTTGTTTAAAAAAAAAAAACAAACAAAGCACATATAAATACTAAGTCCTCAGAGTCCATCTGGGCCATCAGGTTAGGGACCTCTAAGTCAGAAGAATTTAAGAGAAGAGAAGAAAAGCAACCTGGATCATGCTCAGCGTGGTGTCTGGCTGAAACCTGACAACTGATTGTGCCGTTCTATCCCATGGTGGCAAAGGCATCACGCTGCTGGCAAGCTAATGCACTGATGGTGACAGGAAAAGCTTGACTTTGCTGCAAGGACCATGTTGTGATTTCCAGCACTACGACCCACAGCACAGCATTGGGCAAGTTCGTGTAATGATCAAATTAAGTCTCTTCATCTGTAAAATAAAGTTGTTAATATCTGCAGAAGATACATATAAAATTGCTTTCTAAAATTCTAAATAGTTAAATCCTATATAAATTAATGCAGGTTATTAAAGCAGAGTTTTCTACTTTGTTCCCTCGGGGGCTAAAATACTACCTCTATTTCTCATTCCCTGAATGAAGTATGTATTGAGTGACTAACCTGAGCCAAATGATGCCCTAGGTGCTCGGTATACAATGGCAATCGAGACACTCTCAGCCCTCAAGAGCACCACGTGCTAGTGCTTTGTTCTCCTCTGAATTTAATACTACCATCTCAGGCTAGGTTCTCCCAGAAACATACCCTGAAACAAGAATTCAAGTATACGTAGTTTATTTGGGAGGTAGAGGAAATATCAATGAGGGAGGGGAGTGGCATAACAGATGAAGAAAGGCAACAAATACAGGATGTATTATCATTCCAGCTACCACTGTAGATAAACTGGAGCTCCAACCCATGAGAAACCTCTGGGAACCTGTAAAACACACATTATTTCATGGTAATCCCACCTGAGCAGTAAGGGAGCTGCGGTTTCTTTTTTTTTTATACACAGCTTTCCTGAGGTATTAATTCCCAGCACTCCTAGCCTATCTTACCAAGAGACCTTCTCCAGCTTCTGTGAAAGCCCTTGCAGGGAGAGATGTAGATACTGACAGTTAGAATTCAACTGAAGATTATTAAAGTAGAAAGGCCCAAGGAATATAAAGAGAGAACAGGCAGCATCAGCCCTGATCTAAAATAGTGAATCCCTTACTCCTTAGCTTTGGGTGGTCTCAGACTTTCCTGAGCCTCATCTGAATTGGTAAAGGAGATCCTTAGCTAAAAGACAAGTCTAGGAAAACTGCAGGCTCCATTCCAGTGATCATCTGATAAAGTGGCTCTGCAAACATTTCCCCTCACGAAGTCCATGGAGTTGTTTAATCCACAAGGTTTTGTGCATAGGAGAAAGCATGAAAGGAAGAGACAAACCACAAATATAATAGCCATTATGTATTAAGCCCTTATTCAGAGTCAAGTATTAGGTTAATTGCTTTATGTGCTCTGTTATCCTTCAACAACACTACAAGTTAGGTCTTACTATTTCCATAATGAAGCAAAGAAACTAAGGCTTAAAAGGATTACATGAAGGACTAGGATTTGAACCTAGTCAGTTATAATACATAGAAGATATTCTTAACCACCATGTTAGGTTGTGTTGTGTTGGAAGAAGTGAGTTTGGGTCTCTCAATATGCCATGTTCTTCTCCTATGGTGCTAGCGAAGAAGTACAGGCTGTCCTCCTATGGATGTCAATTTTAGGAAAACAAAGATAAGAAAACAAAGAGTCTGGGATCTGCAAAACGTGAAGGAACACCAGGACTCCTTCCTACGGAAGACAGTTCCCCAGGAAGAAAGCCTTTCTGTTCAAACCTGGCCCCTACTTCTTCAGTTTCAACATCCCGGACATCTCAGCAGCCTGGAACATACTTCTGCTAGCCAGGAATGGGTAGGTAAACCAGTGGAGCTATCTGCATTCCTAGGAAAGGACGAATGCCAAGTAATGTTTTTTCTTCAAGGTAGCCACTTGCCTCAGCAAGCCCAGCATCATCCAGCAAAGTCTGCTTCCTTCTTCTTCACTTTCTTCCTCCCTCCACTCTTCAGGTGAATGCCTAATAAGCATTCCTCCCAGGCTGAGTTAAGGCACCCATTACAGGCGCTTCCCAGAACCCAAAGGCGATTGGCATTTTCCTCAAACAAATAGAAGGGAGGCAGTAATAGCTACTGAGAACCATCTATGAGCCAAGCCTTTTCGTATCAGCTTCACATTATCTTATCTTCTCTATGCAATAGTCCAATGAGGTTCTATTCCCATTTTTCAGATGAGGCAGATGAGCTTTTGCTGAACATGAAAGTTTGAGTTTGCTTATTCCTTGAAGTTTTTCTAAGACTCCTCACAAAATATCCATTCAAGAAGGCCATGAATATAGCTGTCAAGACCACTCCCACTAGGCCAGTAAAGAACTCTCTGACTTTTGGGGAAAAGAAATAAGAATGGACAATATCCCAGATAAAAATATAAACTTCATCAACTCCTTCTGTGGATGAAAATAGCTCAGAGATTGAAGTCCTGGGTGTGTAACTTTCTAGGTTAATTGCTTTGATTTTAGGCAGGCACATTTAGGTAGTTTCATCTGAGTGCCTTCCTTGGAGACAGTGTGTGCTTAGATTGTTAATCAACTTTGTATTACATTAAAGCCTCATCTAATTTCCTTAAGAATATGCAGTGAGAGGATAGTAGCAAAGGGGAGCCTGGGGAGATTAGGTTCCATGAGGAGTTCTAAATGATGCTTTCTATGAGCCTAGAATACAAAGAGAAACTGGGGAGTCCTTGCTCCCTGGAGGCTCCCTGCCTCTTCCCAAGAACAGCATTAAGACTATTTCATGTCCCACAGTGGCAGAAAGGGCAGCCTAGTTTCAGATGATTGCTCACAGCAGCCACTTCCCCTCAATAAACTCTGCTGCAAATGCATACATCTTTGATGGTTCACCACCACCTGACACTGAAATGAAAAATGTGTCCCTCTCTTGCTTCCTGCCTTTTATTTCCAGATAGAAATATCTAAGACTCTTGTTGCCTATCAGAGTGCCTGATACATAATTAATGCCCAGTATCAGACAGATGGATAAATGGTTGGATTAATGAATGCATGAAATTTTTTAAATGAATGAGGGAATGAAAAACTAAGCTCTCTTCAAGTCAGGCATAAAGCGTTGAGTCAAAGACTGTATCCTATATTCTCTCCGCATCGAGGAATGGCCCACAGATGTTTCTAGATTATTTCAGTTGGCTGAACAAATTCAGAGTGGCAATACTTGTCATAATTCAGGCAGCATTGTGAAACTAGATTAAACAGACTGAGCTATAAAGGAAAATGTCAGTCTACGTAGAGGGAAGGGCTCAGATGTTTGCTTATGACTGTCAAACTGTGAAGTAATTGATTATCGTTTCTCTGTCATTTTTTCTAACTCACTTGCCCATATAAACCCCTTCCAACAATTCTTGGGAACTCTAAAAGTAAGGAATCAGCATGCTAATTAAGTTAGATAACCATCAAATTCATAAGAAATACATTACAGACTAACTTTTCCAAGACCATCATTCTAAATAGTGGCACGTGGAAGTTTGGTATGAAAAATCCACCAAACCACGATCACAAAGATTTGGGTTACATGCTACCATTCATTCCTTTCTGTGCCTTGGAGTCTAAAAGTTTTAATACTTCCAAGTCCTAAAGAGGCTAAGGTTTTCTCACCATAGTGTTACCAGAAAGAAAAGCAACCTTCTGTTGCTCTTGACTTCAAATTGATAGTATGTCACAGCTAAAAGAGACCTTAGAGATGATCCAATCTAGCATCTAGAGTGTTGCTAGTTCAGACAGCTTTAGTACAAAAACTGTTTTCCCTTCTTCCTTTTCTTTGCAGAATAGAAGTCTCATGTTTCCCCATACCTCAAAGAAAAGTTTGAGAATTAATCCTGTACTACCCCCTGAGAACAGAACAAGTTGAGTTATAATAGTCCTGGGCCTGAGTTAAATAAGTTATCAAGATTTATTGGGCAAGGAGGAGGGAGCTCCTAGGGAAGTTTTCATAGCAGGAGAGGTCAGCTACATAGGAAGAGCCTGGCAAATGGAACTCATCAAGTTCACTGCATTGTCCAAATGCCCAGAAACTACCTAGGAACTGATCTATCATCTCCAACTATCAAGCTTCCACATAGTGGTGAATATTTTATCACCCAGGTCGAGGGGCCTTTGCCAACTGTGCCTCCCAGTGAGCACCCACTGAGGACTTAACTTTGTCAGTATGCATCACTTCCACAAAGATTTGTGATCAGGAGTGACATGTGATATCACGCACAACAGTCTGCTTCTGATAACTTCCGGAAGACACCTTCAAATCACAGCAAGAACCTGGGAACCCCAAAAAAGGGAAGGAACCCTACAATTGGAGGGGCTGAAATGAAAATCTTAAGACTGTGAGAGATGTGAAAAGTGTTTCTTCAGTAATATTTTACTTTAGATATGAGAAAATGATAATTCAGAGAGGGTTTATGATTTTTCTGAATCACAGAATACAGTAAAGACAGAGCCAAATCTAGAATCCAAGTTGCCTGGGTCCATGGTCAGACATGAATAATATGCCTACAATTGCTATAACTTATAGCACCTATCCTAAAATATTTTAATAAGCACAACCTAAGAAGGTCAGGATAGGAAACCTCAAAATTTGTTGAAGTGACTTCCTGATTGACAGACTCCCCGGAATCATTTGACTGTCTCACATGAAACCCTAGTCAAACCTTTCCCTTCACACTGTCCAGCAGCCAGATTTCTTGGGTCTCTTGGTCTTTAGTCTAAACTCCACACACAGATCCAGCCTGCTTCTCCTATTATCTCCCTGAGGTGGTGACACCTGCCTATTTGTAGATCTTAAATAGAGACCTGCAGTTCAAAAGCCATCCATACCCAAACAGGGAGTCCCCTGGCCTCTTGGTCACTTTTGTATTTTATGATGTCTGTTCCTTTTCCTATTTTTTTTTCTTTTTGATGGGTCTGAATTGTTTGCTCTAATTTCTTCATCAGGTAGCCTCATACTTGGTCTTTCCAAGAGCATGATCCTTTCTTTCATTCCTTATCTTTAATTTTCTGCTATGGGTTTGGTAACTGCTCTCTCCTTTGGCAACTATCAATTAACAAAATAATACCATTCATTCACAGATTTTCTCATGGCAAAAAATAAAAATTAAAAAAAAAAATTCAGAGAAGAGCCATCAGGAGTCAAAGGCCAAACTAACACCTTTTTTCTAAATTTGGTAGATGTACAGGAGTACAGGCCCGTAATAAACTTTGGTTATTGTAGTTAATGTCATGGATCTTCCCTACTTGAAGGGCACGTGCTTGATGTTTTTCTAGTACTCCTGGCAGAGCTATATTGAGCTTCCTATGTTCTTTTTCTCTAAGATCTTTATAAAACCAAGAACATATTGTGGCAGGGTAGCAAAGATCATAGAGTATGGTCATAGAGAAGAGTGGCCTCACTTATTCCAGAAAGGGAACAAACCTATGACTTTGGAAGACAAACAAAGTTGACATTTACTGTGAATCTAGATTCTGCACTAAGTCTCATCACCTGGTTTGTTTTATTCTCACAGCAACCTATAGTAGGGGTGATATTAGTCCCACCCTCATTCTTTTCAGATTTATAAACAGAAGATCAAAAAAAGGTTTATATATTCACTCAATATATTCATATTGGAGTATCCTTGCTGGGGCAGGTATTAGGGATGCAATAACAACACAACAGCCACTGTCACTCTTTCATGTGCTTTGCAGCCTGTTCTCTACCAAGTAAACAGACAAGAAACAAGTAAGCCAAATAAAAAATAATTACAAATTATTAGTCCTACAAGAAAATAACAACCATAGAGTCAAAATAACCTAAGAATGCATGGTTTACAAAAAGTAGAGGGAGTTTTCCAAACTACATGTTTCTGACCCAGAGCCTGAGTTCTGTCCTTCTCAGCATCTTGTTCTTTAAGAAACTGATTTAAGCATCACCAAATTATACACTATCATGAAAATAAAGAGAGGATGGGAGATGGTGGAATATCTGATTTGACCTAAAACCTAGTAGGCTATTTAATTATAAGGTTTTCTGTATATGCCAATGAAAAATCCCTGCAGGTTTTAGTTTAGTCTGCTTTTTCTTTCTGTCACTCAAATGTCTGCTGAGGCAACTCTTCAGGGTTTAAAGGAAATGGACTCAAGACTTTTGTCACAGATCTTGTGGAAAGTGGAGCATCTTCTCTGAAATAAATTTCCACTCTTGTTTTACCCCGGTCTCAATTTCACTTTCCCTCCTGTGACTGGTCTACTCACATCTTTTTGTTCCAGGTGTGCCCAGACAGGGAACTCAGTCCCCTTTCCTTAATTTCACTCCAAATCTATCCTATGATGGTTTGTATATTGCACACAAACTGAGGGCCAATGCTGGCTGTTTACATTGTGAGAGAGATAGGGAGGACAAGGGGGAATTAAAATTGTACATTAGACTTCTCAGTACTTAGATGCCTTTGTGCTTCTGTTAGACACCATCTTCATCTTATCCTCCTATCAAATTGCCAGATTTCCCCTATCCTTCACTTCTGTCCTTTCTCAAATTCCTGTTTCTGTATTAGGAAAAATATTTACATAAGAGCCTTTTCCTTCATCATACAATTGCCTTCTTAGTCATTTCCCCTAAGCTTCATCTTCTACATCTTAAGTGTTTTATCAGGACACTTGCCTAAATTGATATTGTTCTTTCCCTAAGAAAAATTTCACTGCCAGCTCTTTAAACAATGCTATTTTTCACCCGCTCCACTTGTTTGGACACCCAAAATATACTACCAAAGAAAAGAATGCAGCAACAGAATTTAAAGTTACTTTGTATTTAAAGAGTACAAGAAAAGAAAAAACAAAGTCACCGCTGATTCAACCCAACATTTTGATACTCCAGCTCTGTGTAAGTCAGCGAAGGAACCTAATTAAAAGATTGCTTCCTTCTCCCACACAGGTGTCAAAGCTCACAATCGCATTGGAGAGAAAGCAAATGGCAGGACAAACAGCATTCACATAGCCACACCATTTCATTGGTGTCATTTCACCCTTGTCCCTGGGGAGCAGCAGCAGCTGAAAACCTGTCCACAGCCTGGCACTGTCCTCTCAGCGCCACTTGAAAGGGGAAAGCAGCATGCACTGAAGGGCTTCTCAGCATCATCCTTTCATGAAAATTGACTTCTCACTGCTCCCCCAATTCTTTGGATCAGTTGTGCAGATTGAGCTGCTTAGCTGTGGATTTTGGCACCTTATTGCACGTTTCACATCATCCACTGGGCAAACACATTAACCATCTCTCCTGCTTCAGTTCCCCTGATAAGTTAGCAGGCATGCAATCTGTAAATAAGCCAAGGCATAACCTCAGAAAGGACAAGAGCCTCTCATAACATGGGTCATTGAAAATACTACTTGGCTGCAGCTATCTGGCTTAAATTCAGCATTAAGAGCATATGTCTCATTGGATATCTCATTGCCTTGTGGAACACAGAGAAATTAACTGGGATTCTTAAATGTGTCACACATATTTCCCCAGGTAATTTTATAAAGTGATTAAGAACACAGACTCTGGAATCAGACTGCGTAGGTAAGGTCCCTATCTTTGCCATATAATGCCTAAATGACCATAGACAACTAAACTCTACACACTCTATTTTCTCTTCTGCAAATACAGAGTGAAATTATACTAGCTACTTCATAGAGTTGTAATACACATACCCTACCTACAAGAGCGGTTACATAGTACCAATAAATATGAGTGATTAGCAAAACATGGACAAGCAGATTTCCACCAGCTCAGGAATAGAAGATCTAAACTCTACATACCGGTTTCTAATTGAGCTAATGTGAGACCAAGGTAGGCAGCAGCATGCCTGGAACATTCAAAGCGACAAGATAAATGTAATTCATTTTCCCAAATTATCAGTTTGACTCCTAAGAAGTAATTAAAGGAGTGAACTCATCTATCTTTATTAATATGTATAGATCTCCAAAAAGTCATTTTTGGGTGAAGGCAAAGTACAGAATTATGTATAATATTTATTTTTGAAACACAAAACACTATATCTGTTTTAGTTCTGGCTGCTATAACAGAGTACTACAGACAGACATAAACAGTAGAAATTTATTTCTCAAGTTCTAGGGGCTGGGAATCTGAGGTCAAGCAGCCAGCATAGTCAGGCTCTGGTGACTGCCCTCTTCCAGGTTGCAGACCCTCACTCCTTGAATCCTCAAGTGGGAGAAAGGGGGCTGCAGTGCTCTCTGGGGTCTCTTATAAGGGCACTAATGTCATTAATGAGGGTTCCACCCTCATGGTTTAAATTATCTCCCAAAGGCCCTACCTCCTAATACTATCATTTTGGAGGTTAGGATTTCAACACATGAATTTGGGGAGGGGGAGCTGGGAGACAACAAATGTTAAGTCCATAACAGTATCTTTTCCCAGCACATATAAATGAATGCAAATCTGTAAGGAAAAAACACAAATAAAAAGTAGTAATTACTTGCAGGAAGTCAAGTGAAGACTGGGATTACAGGTGGCAGTCAAGGGAGACTTTAACCATATTTATCATCTTCTAAATGTCTTCAAGCTGGGAGGATAGATTGGTATATCACTTCCTTAATTAACTTTTTTCTTTCAAAAGTAATTTAAAACATTATTTTATTTTCAACAAGCATATATGTTACCTATACATACAAAAATAGAAAGTAAAATTTGCATAAATTTTCAAAATAAAACATACCTTGAAGAAGTTGTTTTATTTGCAGGGCGAATTACATATTAGAGCCTCACAAAATACGCATTTACCTTGTTTTGTTGTTAAAGGAATTTTGAAAGAAAACTTTCAGAAGCACAGTAGTAGCTGAATGGGATCCTACTCCATTTCCTTCTAATTTGATTGCTAACACATTTATCCACTCACCCAGGCCAGAATATCAACTACCCATTTGTCATGCTCAGGGTTAGGTTCCAGCCCCAGCTAAGAGCTGAGGGGAATGGGTGGCTGGGGGGCAGGGACCTGGAAGAACACACAAGAGACAGCAGGTAAATGAGACATGATTTTATTCAGCAGAGCCTTCACAGGGTCAGTGTTACATTTATACACTAGTGGCTGAAAGCCAGGTGGCAAGCTTCTCTATGTTGTGTCTATGTGGCTATGATTATCTAAGACATGGGACTGTGCGCTTGTGCCCCAATCCTGCTGAGTTATCTATGCTGTTTACCTTGGCCTATGCCTGCTGCTGTATGCCTGCTTTGCTGCAGCACAGCCATGTTCCTTGCACCATCTCTTCCCATTCCCTTCATATTTAATCAGTCTTCAAGGCCTGCCTCCTAAATTTCTCTAAAACTTGTCAAATTCCTCTTAATTCTCACTTATCTAGGTCATCCTTATCTCTCACCTGAATTACTGCAAAAATCTCAATATTGGTTCCCTTGCCTGCATTTTCATGGCTTTTCTTTGTTTGTTTGTTTGTTTTGTAGAGACAGGGGTCTCAAACTCCTGGGCTCAAGCAATCCACCTGCCTCAGCCTCTCAAAGTGTTGGGATTACAGGCAAGAGGCCCCAGGCCCAGCCTTTATGATTCTTTTTAACCCACTGACACACTGATACCCTCATGACCTTTAAAATGTGAATATCATCAGGTCATTCTACAACTTAGAATTTTTGGTGGCTCCCAGCATCTATAATTTATTTAAGTAACTTAGCAGCAAAAGAGATTCATGACATTAAAGGGAGGCTAACTGACCACCAGAAGTTTTGTCTTCATTTGCATAGAGTTTTAGCTTGAAGACAGATGCTATTGTGTCAAACCCTATTAACCTCAATAGGGAAAACGCCAGGTTCAAGAGGTCAAAGAAGAGACCCAGAGCCAGGAAACAAGACATGGGGTTCTATTAGGGACTTACATACAGGAGAGTCCAGTGGTGGTGGGTGCGACAGGAAAACTGCAACCATTGAAAAACAGCATGCTGTTGATAGAACATTTTCATTTGACACCCTCCCCTTAATTACCTTGACCTGGCAACCTTCATTTAACCCAAAACTCAGGGCCTCAATCCCCTGAATCACCTGTGTTCTATGAAATGGGCTAGGGGCAGTGGTCTCAGATGTTCTTCATAGACAAGGAACAAATCTCCTGGTTGACTATACCAGGATTCCCTGGCTCAGAACACACACCTTCAGAGGTGTCTGCCATACAGGGCCATTCTAAGGGTATGCTGAAGCTATTGCTATCAGGGGCATTCATAGAAGTTCAGAAGGAAATTGACTTCTTAGATCACCTTGCATCTAGATAAGCCAGTTGACAAAGTTTGATCAGTGGAAAGTGAGTAAATGTGATGGGTGCTTCTGTGATTCACAGGCTCCTCCTTGCTTTGTTTTTCCTTCATCAGCTGGATGCAGATCATAAGGTTTGACAGATGGTAGGGCCACGAGATAGAAAGGACGTGGTCTGTGAATCACCACATGGAGGCATCTGCCCTGTTGATCACATGTGTGGGAAATAAGCTCCTATTGTAGTTGAGCTATTGTAGATTTAGGGTCTGTTACAGCAGTTTGACCTACACTAGCTAATGCAAAGGATATGGTTCCTGCTATCTCCCAATTATTCATTATTCCCAAATTCTCACTTTACATTAATATAATACCAAACTATCTGCTTTGCTCTGGAAAAAAAAAAAAAACCTCCCTTTTTTTCCTTTTTTACTGCCAGTACACATTTGTTCATATGTTTTCTACTTTCTGAAATATAAATACTATAATAAATATTGTTTATGGGCCAGGTATGCTGGTTATGAAAATGCACCTCACAGACCTCCAACTACAGGGACTTCCATCTGCAGGGCTCCAGCTATTGCACTCAAGCCCACAGTAGAGAGCTCGTGCTTCCCCCAACTGCCCCCATTATTGCAGCTAATACTAAGGGAGAGCTGTTAATTAGAGACACAGAACTCCTCTGTCAATTTTGACTCAAGGACTCCTTGATGCCCTGCTGAACCTTCCTTAGACTGCATGAAATTCTAGGACTCTGCCATCCAATCCCCCTTCCCTCTCTGCTTCACTGACAGTCAGATTCCCATCACAGTCTCAAGATTCATCCAGTTCCACCCACTTTCTTCCCTGTAGTCTCTTAAGGCATTTAATCAAATAAGATCCTTGCATATTTAATTTTACCTTGGTGCCTGCTTCTCAGAGAACCTCAATTTGAACACAGGGTATTGTGCCAAGCATGTACAAATTAGGTAATCCTCGCAAAGTCTTCTCAGATAAGTACTAATATTTTACAAATCTCTAGACTGAGGCCTTGGGATACTGAGTAACTTTCCCATCATCTCACATTTTCACCCCCCACCCCCCACTACCTGGTAAACTTTCACATTCAAGTCTCAATTGGGGGTCAATACTTCCTCCATTTCTTATCATAGAGAGGGTTAAACTACTTTTTTTCTGTGCAAACTCTGGCAAACTCTTCTTTGTTGATCCTGTTTTTTCACATGACTGTTTCCCCTATTAGATCTGTGAACCACCTTGATGTGAGGACTTATACATTTCTGTATTTGTAGCACCAGTGTTAGCACAGATGCCTAGAATAAACAATAATTAGTTTCAGTTGAATTGTGTTAGATTTAGCTGAGTTGATTCTGAATGAGATAATATAGCTACATGTGAGAAAATGGATTTTTGGTGGGTAGACCGAACTCAAGAAAAAGAGTATAAAATTGAGATTTCAACTAGGCACCTATGTTTCAATAAATATGAAACTACAAAGCAAGTTGCCAAATTAGCACTTGAAGAATATATAAAAGAATTCTGAGAAACGGTTCTATAATTTTTAGATCTCTTGACCAAATCAAGGAGTTAGAATATGGAAGAAAAAGACTTGCAGAGAGATTTCTTTACAGAAAATTGTTTCTCTGCTGTAAGTCTACCACCCCCTAGGGGGAAGGGTGTATAATACTAATGCAATATTTTCCAGCTGGAGAATTAGCTTTTCCTTCCCCTCTCCACCCAGGGAAATTTAGCCAGTGAGAACACAGTTAGCTGCCTTCGTGGTGTGAAGGGAAGGCTATGTGCTTGGGATTCTTAGGGCTCTCAGGGTTCACTGGGGCAAGAGATGCATGAATTCTTCCTGTGATCAAGAATAGGATCAGGGAGTGAAAGAGAGACAAAGCATAGAGTCGTAAGACTTTTTTCAAAAGGGTGTCCTCAGGGGTCAGGGTCCCCAGTAGCAAGAATATGGAGACAAATTGGCCCATTCCTGAGGAGCACTGAGGAAGCAATCCCATTAAATTATCTGTAATAGAGATGTATTCATCCTAGTCCAGGTTACTATGAAAAAGTAGAACACAGCAGAAAATTTAAAAAACTCCAATTGAGGAAAGAGAGAGACCCTCCCATATTGTTTTATACTCAGTACCTGTTTTAAGAAAAAACAAGGAAGTAAAACCAAAGACAGACAGCCCGGCACCAGGCCCCAAACCGGGCCTGGGCCTGCCTGGCCTAAACCTCATAGTTAAAAATCAACTCATAACTTAGAAACCGATGTTATTCATAGATTCCAGACATTGTATAGAAGAACATTGTGGAACTCCCTGCCCTGTTCTGTTTCTCTCTGACCACCGGTGCATGCAGCCCCTGTCACGTACCCCCTGCTCGCTCAAATCAATCACGACCCTTTCATGTGAAATCTTTAGTATTGTGAGCCCTTAAAAGGGACAGAAATTGTGCACTTTGGGAGCTTGGATTTTAAGGCAGTAGCTTGCTGATGCTCCCAGTTGAGTAAAACCCTTCCTTCTACAACTCGGTGACTGAGAGGTTTTGTCTGCGGCTAGTCTTGCTACACAATGAGCTAATGAAAGTGTCACACGAAAGAGTTAGTTTTAAACATCTCACTAGAGGTTAGTAGTTTGACACCAGCCTGGGCAACCCTATCTCTACAAAAAACAAAAACAAACAAAAAAAAACTAAGAGATTAGCCAAACATAGTATTGTATGCCTGTAGTCCCAGCTACTTGAGAGGTTGATGCAGAAGGATCATTTGACCCCAAGAGTTCGAGGTTGCAGTGAGCTATGATAGTGCCACTGCACTCCAGCTTAAGTAACGCAACAAGACCCTGTCTTAAAATAAAATAAAATAAAATAAAATAATAAAAAAGTGCTTGTCCCAAGAGCACAAAGCTAGCTGATAAAGGTGCTAGTTCAAGTAAGAACCATCCTGCCCTCTGCATCTCCTCCCACCTCCTTGCTTCCTATTTCACCCCTCTCCACTAGAATCCCAAGCAGCAGCTGGCAAGGAAAAAGGAGAAGCACCTGGCCGAGAAACATAGATTACGTTACCAAACCACACTTTCTCATTCACAGACTTGCTCCCTGAAGCAGGCCAAAGCCGGGGTGGGGGTGGAGAGAAAAGCTTTTATAAGTTCACTTTAGGGAATTGAATGGTACCTTTGACTAAATAGTTTGATTACTAAAAGCAAGCAAACTGTGTGTTTACGTGTCTATTAATAAAAGTGAACACAACAGTCAAAGACCTGCCTGAGTTTTCATTTGAAAGAGAAAATTATTTCCCCTGAATACATTTTTTTAAGTTGATGGGAAATGAAAATGAATTTGTACTTTGATGTGTGAGCTCGGCCCTTATAAGTTCTGGCTGTTCCACATACCAGTGTCATCACTATCAAAACCACTGAGATCATAATTGAGAGTCAGGGTAGACTGCAGACAAACAGATTTTCTAGAATATGGAAATCCACAGGCAGAAATACCATCCAGGCTCACTTAGGCATGACTCTACTTTTTCTTTCAAGGTGAAGTGCTAATCTTTGTAGTATCAAGTGTGGTTCAAGAGGCTCAATATTTTTTAATATTCTCTTATGTTGGCCCATATAAAATTTTAGTGCAGAATAATAGCTCTCAGAGTGTAATCTTTAGACCAACAGCACCAGCATCACCTGGGAAGAGGTTAAAAAATGCAAATTCTTAGGTCACATTTTAAATATACTAACTTAGATATTCAGGCAGGGGGCCCAGCACTCTATGTTTAACAAGCCTTGTAGGTGATACTGATGGAGCTAAAGTTTGATAGCCACAGGTGTAGGATATCCCAGAACACAGTACTGACATAAGTCCCTGTATTAAAAGTCAGAAATTTGACAAAATTTTAGTTTTGTTTTAAATTTAGGCAGCAACAGGACACCACCTGAGCTCGTAGACGATTGTACTCATTTAATCCTTATAATTATTCAGTATGGGAGTATTATTTCCATTTTAAAGTTAATTAACAAAATACAGATGGGTATCACGTGGACACTGCTAATGGAGCAGAGGAACCACAGAGCAATAATATAAGAAATCATGCTAGTCTCCTTTGACACGTGTTTTATGTATCAATAAGCAGTAACGGATAGGACTGAGCCTACTACAAATGCATTTCTTACACAAGACATGTAAATATCATGACCATGACTATTCTGCATGTGCAATTGTTTTAAAAAGCTTAAATTCTTCACTAAACACTTTAGAATTCAGGTAAAGCTCAGATAATTTTGTATATGTGAGCCATACAATTGCACTGTTTATTAAATGAGCTGGAATCTTGTGATTTGTTATATGAATAAGTAGCTGAATTGTTTCTTTCTCCCTCTGGCATGTGCATACACACACACACATCCCTATTAAAACTCACACCAGCATATAAGTAAGTGCAAAGCTACAACTACATATCTGCCTGAAGGGGATGAAAACAGTCAAGGTTCCCAGGTGTTCAAAATAACAAGCCTGCTCAATATCATTCATTTATTCAACCTGCGTTTGTTGAACACTTTAACTTCTTGCACCAGCCTCATTACAATATTGATAACTAATATATAATAAGCCTTTTTCCACGTCAGGCACATCATCCTTATAAGAATTTTCTCATTTAATCCTTATAATTATTCAATATGGGAGTATTATTATTTCCATTTTAAAGTTAATTAACAACCAACCTCACCTAACTGGCAAGTGGTAGAGCCAGGTTGTCAACCCAAGAAGTATATTGTCTGTTTCCTTAACTACTACACTACACTGAAAGACTACTGGGTAAATAACAAAATTAAGGCAGAAATAAATAAGTTCTTTGAAATCAATGAGAACAAAGACACAACATACCAGAATCTCTGGTGTAGAGGGAAATTTATAGCACTAAATGCCCAAAGGAGAAAGCTGGAAGGATCTAAAATCAACACCCTAACATCACAATTAAAAGAACTAGAGAAGCAAGAGCAAACAAATTCAAAAGCTAGCAGAAGACAAGAAATAATTAAGATCAGAGCAGAACTGAAGGAGATAGAGACACGAAAAACCCTTCAAAAAATCAATGAATCCAGGAGCTGGTTTTTTGAAAAGATTAACAAAATAGACTGCTAGCCTGATGAATAAAGAAGAAATGAGAAAAGAATAAAATTGACACAATAAAAATGATAAAGGGGATATCACCACTGATCCCACAGAAACACAAACTACCATCAGAGAACACTATAAACTCCTGTATGCAAATAAACTAGAAAATCTAGAACAAATGGATGAATTCCTGGACACATACGCCCTTCCAAGACTAAGCCAGGAAGAAGTCAAGTCTTTGAATAGGCCAATAACAAATTCTCAAAATGACGCAGTAATTAATACCCTACCAAAAAAAAAAAAAAGCCAGGACCAGACGGATTCACAGCCAAATTCTACCAGAGGTACAAAAAGAGCTGGTACCATTTCTTCTGAAGCTATTCCAAACAGTAGAAAAAGAGGTACTCTTCCTTCACTCATTTTATGAGGCCAGGATCATCCTGATACCAAAAAAAGAAAATTTCAGGCCAGTATCCCTCATGAACATCGATGTGAAAATCCTCAGTAAAATACTGGCAAACCAAATCCAGCACACACCAAAAAGCTTATCCAGCATGATCAAGTCAGCTTCATCCCTGGGATGCAAGACTGGTTTAACATATGCAAATCAATAAACATAATCCATCACATAAACAGAACTAATGACAAAAACCACATGATTATCTCAATAGATGCAGAAAAGGCCTTCAATAAAATTCCACTGTCCTTCACACTAAAAATTCTCAATAAACTAGGTACTGATGGAACTTATCTCAAAATAATAAGAGCTCTTTATGACAAACCCACAGCCAACATGATACTGAATGGGCAAAAGCTGGAAGCATTCCCTTTGAAAACTGGCACAAGACAAGGAGGCCCTCTCATACCACTCCAACTCGACATACTATTAGAAGTTCTGGTCAGGGCAATCAGGCAAGAGAAAGAAATAAAGGGTATTCAAATAAGAAGAGAGGAAGTCAAATTGTCTTTGTTTGCTGATGACCTGATTGTATGTTTAGAAAACTCCATCATCTCAGGCTAAAAACTCCTTAAGCCGATAACCAACTTCAGCAAAGTCTCAGCATATAAAATCAATGTGCAAAAATCACAAGCATTCCTACAGACAAACAGAGGGCCAAATCTGAGTGAACTCCCATTCACAATTGTTACAAAGAGAATAAAATACCTAGGAATACAACTTACAAGGGATGTGAAGGTCCTCTTCAAGGAGAACTACAAACCACTGCTCAAGGAAGTAAGAGAGGACAGGAACAAATGGAAAAACATTCCATGCTCATGGATAGGAAGAATCAGTATCATGAAAATGGCCATACTACCCAAAGTAATTTATAGATTCAATGCTATTCTCATCAAGCTACCATTGACTTTCTTCACAGAATTGGAAAAAAAAACTACTTTAAATTTCTTATGGAACCAAAAAAGAGCCTGTATAGCCAAGACAATCCTAAGCAAAAAGAACAAAGCTGGAGGCATCACACTACCTGACTTCAAACTATACTACAAGGCTACAGTAAACAAAACAGCATGATATTGGTACCAAAACAGATATATAGAACAATGGAACAGAACAGAGGCCTCAGAAATAATACCACACATCTACAACCATCTGATCTTTAGCAACCCTAATTAAAAACAAGCATTGGGAAAAGCATTCCCTATTCAATAATTGGTGTTGGGAAAACTAGCTAGCCATATGCAGAAAACTGAAACTAGACCCCTTCCTTACACTTTATACAAAAATTAACTCAAGATGGATTAAAGACTTAAATGTAAGACCTAAAATCATAAAAACCCTAGAACAAAACCTAGGCAATATCATTCAGGACATAGGCATGGGCAAAGACTTCATGACTAAAACATCAAAAGCAATTTCAAGAAAAGCCAAAATTGACAAATGGGATCTAATTAAACTAAAGAGCTTCTGCACAGCAAAAGAAACTATCACAAGAGTGAACAGGCAACCTACAGAATGGGAGAAAATTTTTGCAATCTATCTATTCTGATAATATCCAGAATTTACAAGGAACTGAAACAAATTTGCAAGAAAAAAACAACCCCATCAAAAAGTAGGTAAAGGATATGAAGAGACACTTCTCAAAAAACAACATTTATGCAGCCAACCAACATATGAAAAAAAGTGCCTCATCACTGGTCATTAGAGAAATGCAAATCAAAACCACAATGAGATACCATCTCACACCAGTTAGAATGTCAATCATTAAAAAGTCAGGAAAAAACTGAGGCTGGAGAGGATGTGGAGAAATAGGAACACTTTTACACTGTTGGTAGGAGTGTAAATTAGTTCAACCATTGTGGAAGACAGTGTGGTGATTTTTCAAGGATCTAGAACCAGAAACACCATTTGACCCAGCAATCCCATTACTGGCTATATACCCAAAGGATTATAAATCATTCTACTATAAAGACACATGCACATGTATGTTTATTTTGGCACTATTCACAAGAGCAAAGACTTGGAACCAACCCAAATGCGCATCAATGATAGGGCGGATAAAGAAAATGTGGCACATATACACCATGGAATACTATGCAGCCATTAAAAAGGATGAGTTCATGTCCTTTGCAGGGACATGGATGAAGCTGGAAACCAGCTCATTATTCTCAATAAACTAACACCAGAACAGAAAACCAAACTCTGCATATTCTCACTCATATGTGGAAGTTGTATAATGAGAACCCATGGACACAGGTAGGGGAACATCAAACACCAGGGCCTGTTGAAGCGTGACAGGGTACTAGGGGAGGGATAGCATTAGGAGAAATACCTAATGTAGATGACAGGTTGATGGGTGCCACAAACCACCATGGCACGTGTATATCTATATAACAAACCTTCACATTCTGCACATACAACCCAGAACTTAAAGTATAATTTTAAAGAAAGAAAGAAAGAAAAAGACTCTAAGAACATCAAAATACCCCAAGCACATGAAGTTACACTCCAAAGCCAGAGAGCTGCAAGCTACTAGAGGCTAGCTCAGGCTTTCAACAAGGGCCTATATTAGTGACTTATTTACATTACCTTATTTAATCTCCATGGCAGTGAGTTTGATATCATTCTCATTACACTTTGATAAAATTAAAACCTACAGAGGTTAATCCACTTGCTCCTGTCACACATTGAAAGAGCTGTGATTCAAACCCAGGTTAGTTTGAGTATAAAAGGTTATACTATTCCCAGAATGTTATGCTGATTCCCTTGTATAAAGACACATATAAATTATGCAAAATTTCAGAAACAGATGATGTTCTTTTTTTACCACTAGCATGAATGATTGCTTATTATAAATATTAATATCACTTTAAGTTTCCTCCATAGGCTTTATTGTCATGAAAAATGTGTTCCCCTTACTGACAGCAAACTCTTCATCTATATGAGACTAGATTAGTCATTTCACAATTTTTAGTCACTACCTTTATGTGTGCCATCTTTATGACTTTTGCTTTTTTAAAGTTGGCAGCTGCAAGGGATTGCCATTATTACCTGACACAAAGAAAACACATTCATAGAAATAAATATAAATTAAACAACTACACTGGATCCTAGTTAGATGATGTTCTCTCTCATTTTGGTGAAAATAGAGATTAACAAGCATTCCAGAAGTGGTAAACAAATACTAGTATCAATCTGAAACTTTCTACTTAACATAATCAGGGAACACCATTTAGGAGGTAATGTTATTTAATGTCTTATCCAGGTACTAACCGAAATCATATCATATGCCCCTGAAGATCATTTCCTGTGGTCTCCAGTGGTAGTTCTACCATACTTTAGGAAATAACCAAAATATTTTCAGGACTTTCTGGTCCTTTAATTTCATTTAAAAATTTCTACTTATGCCTTCAACAATCTACCTTTTACATAAATTAATGATATTCAGGCAGCACTCAGCAATGTGTGGGTGTGTCATAAATAGTGGTAGTGGATTAATAATACATACTTCACCCCCATTTGAAGGTACACTAATGATCAGAATATGAGAAAGCAAGTTGTCCAATTTGCTTGTAACTTTAACAGTTCCCTGAAACTGAGTATGTCTCCAGTGACTAGGAACAAACCCTGAAAAAAATCTGCCTGTCAAAACAATGCAACTCATATCAGTTCAAAATATTGGGAGGAAACTGACCTGGCTATTTCCTACCAAGTAAAATGCACTATCAATTCACATCTAGAGTTTATCTGTAATTGCCTTCCAAATGCTCCTTTCTGCCTCCCAAAAATATTTTATTTATTTAGAAGAGTTAAGGGAGACAATTCCTAGGAAGAAAGAAGAGGCTACACAAAAAAAAAAAAAAAAAAAAAGAATGACCATATCTGCTTGTACTCTGCTTGCTTTCCCTAAACCATAAACATTAAAACAATGAATGATGTACTGGAGAAACTGATGACAAATCAGTATTCTTGATAAGAGTCCTTAAGAACTGTTCTCTGCTGATTGACTTCACTACAGTCAGGCAAAATCTCCCAGATATGCAAATACTGGTGGTTTTCAAGTCAAAATGTCCCTTCTATTCATATTTCCAATTACCCTCCTGGGAAATTTCATCTGAAAAATTCATTAGATACAATAATCACCTCCATAAATTTTGTTCTTTCATGGCCTTGAGAGTCGGTGGAGAGCAAGCATGAATGATTTAGTAAAGCAAGTGACCAAATGTCATGCTTAGTTTTAAGTCATATCTGAAGATACCATGCTAAGGAACCAGAAGATACTAGCAGAAAGGTCAAAGAGAAAATCCTTGAAAGGGATTTTCAGGGACTCCCTGATATCTAGTGTGACTATATGTCATCCAACTGGAATAAATTTATAAATTTTTAAATGAAATTAAAGGATCAGAAAGTCCTGAAAATTTATATCAGGGACTCCCTGATATCTAGTGTGACTATATGTCATCCAACTGGAATAAATTTATAAAATGAAGAGGGATTGTATCAGTTAGATACTGCCATGTAAGAAACCATCCAAAATTCAATGGCTTAACAGAAGAGTTATGTATTATTTCTTGAGTCTTTGCATAGGCTGGATGTTGACTGGCATAAGCTGACATTGGCTGGGAGTAACTCTGCTCCATGTGTTTCTTATCCCCCTCCTAAAACCAACAGACTGGCCTGGGTATATCTTTCTCATAGCTATGGCAGGGATTCAAAAGTGCAAACCCTACTGTAGGCAAGATTTTTAAAGCCTCTGCTTCAATCAGTTCTACTAATATCCCAATCTCCTAAGGCAAGTCACATGGCTGAATTCAGAATGGAGAAGCAGAGAAATACACTTGCCTTCTCAGTGGGCAGAACTGCAAAGCCACACGCCAAAGAACATGGATTGCACTGATGGCCCCAGTCCCTCATAGAGAGAAGTCCTGGCACCATGAATGCAATCTACCTCATGCTACAATTCATAAACTAACTCATCCTATACGACCTGCCTCACAGAGTCCCTACTGAAGAAACATTATAGTAGCCAAAGATCCCTCAGCTGAAGTTTTCCATTTCAAACGCCAGAAAATGAGTCATAGCGATTCCGGCCTTGACAAGGTAAGATCCAGCCACAGCGAAATACCTGCAAGTACAACTACCTTCAGTAAATGTGAGTTTTATGTAGAATTTAATGGGGTCTGCAGTCACTGGCCAATATTTTACATATGTGTCAGAAGAAAAGAGACATTGATGGAAGTACCCCCTATATGGCAACACTCCCATATTATATCATTTTAAATCTGGGTGGAAATCCTTCAAGATGTGCAGCGCCCCATTTTATGAGTTTGGTGCAAAAGTAATTGCGGTTTTTGCCATTACTTTTAATGAGACATATGGCTGATACATATGGCTAAATGAGATATGGCTAAATACATATGGCTAAATGAGACGGAGATTGGTTGAACATTTTACTCACATATTCATACCGAGTAACTAGACACAGGAAAAAGCTCAAATCTAGTTGTCTGAAAAGACTCTCATACCTCCATTTTATTACACTGTCTTAACCTGACTGGAAGATTATGTCTCTAGAAAACATACTTAAAGAACCAGATTGGCAAACACCCATAGTTTCTTCTCCGGAAGACACAATCCCAACTAGTGCTATTTCTGAGACAGAGTTCTTTTTCAACGAGGAATACACTGTTATTTAGGACATATTTTGAGTATTATTTATATTTTATCAGCAAGACACTTTTAGCACATATCTCTACATATGTTTAAGTGTTATTTTAATTTAAACCTTTCACAGGATAATCATCCAAGTAATAGAAAAATTAAAATTAAAAATAAGTTAATTTCATAGATTTCTATGTGCATTTATTTAAAGTGTAGATATATAAGAATATATAATGTCATATTTAATATAGATTATACATTATATATGTTATATTTGTGTTATTATAGAGTATAGCTTACAGATTATAACACCTAAAACCTTTTATTATAGTTGCACTGATGATTAAATAATATACCTAAATATTTTAACATAATACCTGGAACATAGTAAGTATCAAGTTATAGCTATATATGGAAGGTGCCTGCTCATAAGAAGCCCTTCCTTTAAGCTTCATCTTGGAGATTAAAATTCAACTAGCTGATTTATTCATCCCAGATCAATACATTTCAAGAGGCTATCCTCTTGACCTAGAATTTCAAATGATCTTGCTCTTATTTAGTATTGTAACAAACCAGAAGAACCTCTAGAGAAGCAGCTTTTAATCATGCAGATGAACTGAGAAACATAAAGTAAATCCCATGCCACTCCTCAGTTGAAATTCATAGGCAATGCCATGGAATATAATCCAGATGTTGACTAGGTAGACCTTGCCCTTTGGTTGAATCCCCAAAGGCCTGTAAGAGGATAATACTTTTCACACAATTTTTGCGCCAGATTTCTTCCTTCTCTTCCTTCCTTCCTTCCTTCCTTCCTTCCTTCCTTCCTTCCTTCCTTCCTTCCTTCCTTCCTTCCTTCCTTCCCTTCCCTTCCTCCTTCCCTCCCTCCCTCCCTCCCTCCCTCCCTCCCTCCCTCTCTCTCTCTCTCTCTCTCTCTCTCTCTCTCTCTCTTCTCTTTCTTTCTTTCTTTCTGACAGAATTTCATTCCTGTTGTCCAGGCTGGAGTACAATGGCATGATCTTTGCTCACTGCAACCTCCACCTCCCAGGTTCAAGTGATTCTCCCAGCTCAGCCTCGAGTAGCAGGGATTACAGGAATGCACCACCACACCTGGCTAATTTTGTTTTGTTTTGTATTGTTTTTTTTTTTAAGTAGAGACAGAGTTTCTCCATGTTGATCAGGCTGGTCTTGAACTCCTGACCTCAGGTGATCCACACGCCTCAGCCTCCCAAAGTGCTGGGATTACAGGTGTGAGCCACCACACCCGGCCACACCAAATTTCTTCTTGCCCCCGTCTTCCTTCTGTTCCTATATGTGAGTATGCCATCTCTGCACTATCCTAATGACATTCATCAACTTCAAGGCAAAATATGTAGCCCTGTCTCTGTCTTACATATATACCCACTTATAGCAAGCATTTCTTGAGTATATGAGACTTTACTGAAAATTTGAGAATCACAAGGAAGATGTTCCAGTTATCCATTGCTATGTTTAAAATTAAAAAAAAGGCCTACCTGAAATAAATTACCCCCAAAATTTAGCGCTTTAAAACCATTGCAATCATTTATTTCTATTATTGTTATTACTATTATAACACCTCCTGGTCAGCAGGTTGACTGAGACTAGGCTCAGCCAGGTGGTTCCCATTCAGTCTCTCTCAAGCAGTTACAGAGACTGGGACTGGAGTCACAAAGGCTTCCTCACTCATGTGTCTGACCTGGGCTGGGAAGACCCAAATAGTTGGCGACCAGACAGCTGGATCTCCTCAGGGCATCTGTCATTCTCTTTATGATTTCTCCACAGGATCTTTTCTAAGCATGTGTGCTTCAGGATGGCCAGACTTCATACATGGCAGCTCAGTCCCCGCAAAAGCATCCTGAGGGAGAGTTGGGCAGAAGACATATTGCCTATTCTAACCTAGCCTAGGAGTCACCTCCACCACATTGTTACTTGTCAAGGAAGTCACAGTGCCAGTCAGTTTTAAGGAGAAGAGATAGGCTATCTCCTCTTGATGGGGGAATAGCAAAGTTTTAAAAGAGAATGTGGGACAGGACACATGTTTGTGATTATTTTTGGAAAATGTCATTTGATACAAAGGGATAATCTCATGAAGTCTCTTATTATCTTGTTGGCTTCTCTCTTCCCTTCCCTCCCTTTCCTACCTCCTTACTGCCTTCTTCACATATTCCCTTCAAGCTCCAAATTTTTCTCCCTCTACTATGAAGAGTAGTACAGTTGTCCCCCAGATCCTATTTCCATTGCTAGTCAAAACAAAGGGACTCCATTTCCCAGAAACCTGACCTACTTTCATTAGAAAGTAAGGTGTTAGTTTGTTCCTCACACAGATTTGGAAGAAAATAATAATTGTGTCCACTCTCTGCAGAACTGCAGAGACTAGCATGAGAGAAAATGAAGAGAATATCAAAAGACTAGACAATGGCCAAGGAGGAAAATGTGTGGACAGGACCCCTCAGGCTTGGATTACTCACAGCATCACTTTCTGATCTATTTGAAGATGGAGGAATTCCATTGCTTCAGCATAGAGTAAATGATTAGTCAACAAGATAAAAATGTCAAACAGAAAATTCTGCAGAAAAACAAAATTGTGTACCTGCTCCAAGGACATCAAAACTCTTCTGGAACAGTTCCCTGCTTCATACTTCCATTCTGTCTCCTGCATCTGTAGGTTACATAAATGAAAAAAAAAAAGTGATCATAGTAATTTTTCTGATGATGACTGTTGCATTAAAATTGTTCTGATGTAATAGTCCCCTCCACAAAGTATTCTGGGAAAATTTGTTTTCCCTGAGAGACATATTTGAGATATAGCTGTACCAGTTTAGATTACATTATGCAGCATGTAGTTATAAATCTAATTAATATGACTTAAATAATTAAGGCTATTAATTAATATATAAGTCCAAAGATTGACAGAACAAAATCATTACAAGGGTCTTACATTTCATGAAAGATTCTGTTTCCCTCTATCTTTTCAAGACCACCAACTTTAGTGCCTGGCTTTCACGTATGAGGTTGCAATATAGCTACTCCTCCTTCAGTCATCACATTGACATTCCAGGTCAGAAAAAGGGGAAAGCACCAAAAGCCTTCTCCTTGTGAAGTCTTGGCTTTGTATGAAAAAGGGGAAGCTCCCCCCAGTGACATCAGCCTTAATATATACTATTAAGCCAGAGCTTTTCATGTGACCACAACAAATCAAGGAATATTTTAGCTTTTCAACCACTTCAGTAGAGGAAGATAGAGGAATGGGGGCTGTTAATAATGTCTAGTTACAAAACTTTTGTAACTAAAGTGTCTACACTTAACTACTTTGTGACTACAGTGTCCACCACAGTAGCAGACCATGAGTAATGAGTGCGGGCTTCTATCTAATCCTCTGATCTAACTAAACCTCTAACTAAGGGGAAGCCCTTTAACTCTCAGGATTCCAGTTTTCCCATGCAAAAAAAATGGGGGGGAGGAATAAAAAGGAATAATAACATAGAAGATCTCTCATGTTCTATAATTATTTATACCAGGATATCTTTAAGGCAGCATGATGAGGCAGACACTGTACGTTACTTACCCAGGCATCCCTCACTGTCTTCCTCACTGGCAGTGGCCAATTCCCACTGTAAAACCTGGTGGGGTTTTCTGAATCTCTCTTCCAGCTAGAGTATGACCATGTGGCCAAAACTTGGCCAAGAAGACCCAAGGAAATGCATGCCCTGGGGTATTTTCTGAGAACGATCTTGCAACAGGCTATAACATGAATATGTGAGAAGAAGTCTTTTGGCTTCCTCTTCTACCCTCTCCCTTCATCCAATTATTCTTGTCTTCAGACTCAGCTGTATGCATTATAGCACCCATTTTGTATCAATGAGGCAATAAAGCCAAAACATTGCAAATAATGAAATGGAAGGGTGATAATGAATTTTAGTCATCGATAAAATCAATCATGAGAACAGCTTTTCCTGACTTCATGTTATAGGAAACAATAATAGTCCTATTTATGTATGCTATTCCTGTTTGATGCTATTACTTGCAGCCCAAAACATCACACATAAATCAATGATCTAGTAGAAACAATTATAGCTTCAAAATTAGCATATGTCTCACACTTTAGGTGCATATGAATCTGCACAAGTGAGACTTGTTAAAATATAAATTTCTGATGTAGTATGTCTGCGGTGGGGTCTAACATTTTGCATTTCTATCAGTCTGTTCAACACATGATCTGCATCTATACCTTGAATAGCAAGGTTCTAACCTATATTTGGCCATTGTATGACATTGATCAAATTGCATCACTCCTCCAGACTCAATTTTCTCATAGAATCCTGCATCTTATGCTTCTAAGTACTATCACAGAGATATAAGTTCAGTTCTTCCACAAAAGAAGATATACACGAAAAGTGAATTAAGGGGGGATAGATGCTGTAATTTATTTTAAGCCACCTGCCAAATAGTTATTCATCTTTTCTCTTGATACAAACTGTATCCAGGACCAGGGCACACAGTCTAGTACTTGTCTCCATGACTATCCAACTGCCCCACCTCTATAGAAATATCATAGGAAAAAAATGTTAAACTTAGCTAGATTTGCAGATGCTCCTTGGAAACTTACTATGTATAATGTGTGTGCTAATCAGAAATTCATTTAATAAATATTTGAAAAGATTTAGAGCAATCCATCCTCTTCCCCACCCCATACTCTTTCAATGAGAATAAAGAATGAATGTGTGTATGTGTGTGTTTTAAATAACAAAAAAGCCAACCGCCTGCAAGATGGGATTACAGGTGCCTGCCACCACCCCACCTAATTTTTGTATTTTTAGTAGAGATGGAATTTCACCATGTTGGCCAGGCTGGTCTCGAACTCCTGACCTCAGGTAATCCACCCGCCTCGGCCTCCCAAAGTGCTAGGATTACAGGCGTGAGCCACCATACCTGGCCTCACCCAAGTCTTTTGCATTCTGAAATTCACAAGATAAGACACCAAGGACAGTGCTAATTACAAGAAAGACAAGAAGAAAGATTATAGAGTTCATACGATTGCTCAATCTTCTGAGAAACATCTCTCAGCCTGCAATGTTTAGTACCCCACATCAGGCCAGAGAGCTGGTTTTAAAAACTGGTTCCTCCTCAGACTCAGGAAGAGGCTGCTGTGTTTCTCTTTGGAGTTAGGGCTGTATTTCTCAGTCACTGCATTTCTCGGTAACAGGTAACTATTTCTGCTAATGAAGAGGAGAGCAAGTTACCATTAAAAAAAAAAAAAAAAAAAAAAAAAAAACAGCCCTGCATAAATTGCAGGAGCATTAATTACTATGGGCCTTAGGCTCCCGGGAATTTATGCAGTCTTTCCAAGGTGACTATCATGATTATGTGGTATTTAACTGTATATTTAATTCTCTATAGATATTGCAGACATTTTTCAGCTCTTCTAGAGGAGTTTTTAATCAAAATGAGTTAACACACTCTTCTTCATTCTAAATTAAACTCAATATAGTTATGTGCATCTCAAATGCATGATCACATCCTTGAACTTTTCAAGAGAATCTTTCATAGATAGCTTGTCCTCATTGTCAGTATCTGGAAAACCTTGTGTTATCATCTACTCTAGGTTGTGACTTTCAGTATTAGGCTAGTCTGGTGAGGAAATGCCAAAGTGCCCAGTCGAGATCCTTCCACATCACTGGGCTGGAATAATTAGAAGCTAGTGACAGATTCTCAGGGGCTCCCATTATCTTTGATAAAACATACAGAAATACTTTGTTGGTAAAACAGCAGCTATTCAAGATTGTTCCTGACAAGTTTGGGAGCCAAGGGAATCTCATGTTTAGGGCTTTGGTATCCCTACTATCTCTTCAAAATGGAAATATGGCTTGCCTAAGCCAAGTGGGAAGCAGAGTGTTATGGTTAATACTGAGCATCAACTTGATTGGATGGAAGGATGCAAAGTATTGACCCTGGGTATGTCTGTGAGGGTGTTACCAAAGGATATTCACATTTGAGTCAGTGGGCTGGGAAAGGCAGACCCACCTTTAATCTGGATGGGCACCATCTAATCAGCTGCCAATGCCACAAGAATGTAAAGCAGGCAGAAAAACACAAAAAGGCTAGACTGGCTTAGCCTCCCAGCCTACATCTTTCTCCCATGGTGGATGCTTCCTGCCCTCAAACATTGGACTCCAAGTTCTTCAGCTTTTGGACTTGGACTGGCTTCCTTTCTCCTCAGCTTGCAGATGGCCTATTGTGGGACTTTGTGATTGTGTGAGTTAATACTATGTAATAAATGCCTATATATATGTGTGTGTGTGTATATATATGTTAATATACATATATATGTTATTATGTGTTATTATATAGGAACAGAACTTATATATGTGTGTGTGTGTGTGTATATATATGTATATTAAGAGAACCTTGATGAATACACAGGGCTAAATATGCAAATTTCCGCTTTGATTGGAATATATTTATTTCTCTACCAACTGGGATTCTATAGTAGTAGAGACTGAGTGAATGGCATGGAAAAGTGAAGAACTCCTTTTTTTAATGCATGGCCAAACCCCCAAAAAGGCCTTATCTACTGATCACTAGATCAGGACCCATTGGCCCAACAGGTGGTTTAGTTTATCCTTTCAGATTTATTATGTTTTACCAAAAGAGTTCAACCACCCTTCTAAATGACACAGTTCATGTTCCGATTTCATCCATGTCAGGAAAATAAATAGCATCCTATATAAGGATCAAATAATACGTGGTTTAAGCCACAACGGAAAATACTTTTCTCCTAAATCTGGAAAACTCAATCTGGGAAAATCATATTGGTAATAAGAGGTTGACTATACATCAAAGGAGAGAATTTAACATAACTTTGGTCAAACCTAAAATTTAGAGATTTTTTGACCATAAAGAATCACATGGCAAATTGGACAACCTCTACAAGGTTACATATGTTTGTCCAATGCTAGGAAGACCTGACCTTAGCTAAAACAACTGGGTCTTACCCTACTCCTGCAAGTAGCTGGATGCCTGTATTTCAAGAAGACATAACCTACCTGGTTTTTAGAACAGAGTTTGTTTTCTTAGAACACTCCCTCTTCTCCTTCAACTTCCTCATCTAAAAAACAAGGTAGTCGGACTAGATCAGGTTTCTCAACCCTGGATGTATTTGAGTTACGTGGGGAGATTTTTTTTAAATGTGATGCCCAGGTCTTAACCTAGACTAATTAAATCAGACTCTCCAGGGATGGGGCTATTTGTTTAAAGTTCCTTGGGTGATGCTAATGTTTAGCCCCAGCTAAGACCCATGATACCAGGTAATTCCTGAATGCACACCTATATGAATATTCTGTAACTTTCAGTTTGATATCATCTGCTACATTCATCCTCTCTGAACCTTTCTTCTGTCTTGGGAAAGCAGAATTCTGACATGACCCTAAACAAGTTATGCCCTTGAAGAAAACCCCTTTGAATGAATATTGGCTAGCTTCTCGTCAAGAGACCATGCCAAAGGTGATGAAGTATCACTCCCATGATCGTGCCATGTTACATACAGCAGACTGAAGTGAGATTTTCTTCTGCTGGCTTGAAAGAAGCAAACCGCCATGCTGTGAGTAGATCTCTGTTATGAACTGAATGTTTGTGTGCCTCCAACATTTATATGTTGAAATATAATCACCAATGTGATAGCATTAGCAGGTGGAACCTTGGGAGACATTTAGGTCATAACAGTGGAACCCTCATGAATGAGATTAGTGCCTTTGTAAGAAGAGGCCAGAGTACTAGCGCACTCTCTCATGCTAGTGCAACGTGAGGACAAAACTAGAAGTTAAAAGTCTGCATCCAGAAGAGGTCCCTCACCAGAACCAGACCAGGTCTCAGGTCTCCCACTTGTAAAATGAGAGAGGTAGAAGAGTTTCCCTCCAATTATAAAATTCTATGATCGTTAACTCTTAGCATGGTGAAAACATCAGTATGCAGTATGCAGTTTGAAGTTAGTCTAACCTGAATTTAAATTCTGGCCCTACTACTTATCAGTGTAGATCTTTGGCCAAAAGGTTTATTGATCTTACTAAGCTTCCGTTTCCCCTTCTATAAAACTAGAATAATAAAACTCCCCAATCTTCTAGCATTTGGATGGGTTGATTATATGAGTAAATGGATGTAATAGTCTTAACAAACACAGGACTTAACACATAGTAATGACTCAAAAACGGTAATGGTGATGGCTTTGGCTTTTGTTACAAGCTCTTTACTTGATTCTTTTAGAGACAATTTGTTTACTTTTAGCATCCATTATGATTCTTCCAAGAATAGCATTCAGGACACCTGAAAGGTCTACTAGGCACATTTTGAAATGTGGAGTTGGAAGAGAAGGCAATCGTGGTATACAATGTCTTCAGAGGAAGGCAGTGTCCTGTTCCAGAGCTAGCAGGTAGAGGCAATCTCCTCTAAGCCCTCGTGACTATTTTCATGAAGCAAGCTTCAACAATAAGAGGGCCAACACCAAAAGGATAAACATGACATATTGACAACGTATTCTCATTAGTTTATATGGGTTAAAGAGCAAAAACATGAAGATTTTACCCATTCTTTAACTTGTCCCTTACATATTTTTCCCTTTTGACTATTAGAGCTGTTCTTTTTCAGGCACTGTTCTGAACTACTTTCAGAGCCCAGATGTAGCTCTTTAGAAGTCAAAAGATGGGAAGAAGTTTGACAGCCTGAAAAGTCTTCAAAAATTATTGTGTTTGAACTACATCCTCTGGTAAGACCAGCCAAAAACATACTCTTTGCTCAAGCAGAGCTGCAAAAAAAATAAGTTCCAAAGTTTGCTTTTGAGAGCCTCATACTAAATGTAGAGAAGATAAAACTGGGTCCCATGAGAGACTTTCTACTTGGCTGAGAAGAGCTTCCAAGAAAGATGCCTACCAATCCTCAGAACTTACATTCATTTGGCAAGGAGTGGACTGCTTTTCAGAAGAGAAATAAGAAATTGAAGTAAGAGATACTTCCTGTTCATGAAAAATAAAAGTTCTTTAAAAAGAAGAAACAAAGTTATTAGTGAATAATTTAAGAAAACATTAAATTAAATTGAAATATGAAAGTGGGAACGTAACTAATTCATTACCAGAAATTTGGTGTGAGCTAAAAACAAAGAGCTTTAAATAAGTCTGTGGACAGGAAAGCCATAAGAAATCATGAGCTTCAAACTAGAGCTATTGGAGGTATTCAGAGAGTTGTCACAAATGCCAAGCACACCTACCCACAAAAGGTCCCTTACTGATACCATCAGAAAACTAACTCAGTACACTTTGGTTTCCATGTTGTATTCTTATTTCTTGCAGACACAAAGGAATGACAGAGAAGACAAGATTTTTTTTTTTTTTTCCAAAATCCTTATCTAAAGCATACTAAACTACTGTTAGTACCATGATGTTTATTTGAGGGGCAATCTGAATGAAATTTGCCTTTGTGGAGTAGTTATATTCACTGCAAGCTTTATTATTAAAATAAGAAGCAAATGCCCCATGAGAACAATGTTCAAATGTACAATTAGTCCTTGCTCACACAAAATTGAACATGACTGCTCGCCTCCAGAGATCTTCTCTGGTTCACTCTGCAGATGCAAAGCTGAAAATAGAGCTGTCTAAAAGACTAAGAAGGAAGAGATTACATGGAAGAAGGAAAGGTGAAAGCAACTTAGAAATTGTGCTCAGTATGGCTTCTTAGCTCCTGCTGTAGGAAGAGCTAAGAAAAAAAAAGTTTTAGGATCTACTGCATATACTACAAATCCCAATGGAGAGGTCTTTCCACACTTGGAAACAAAGGCCTAGATCCAAAGAACTGAATCATGCAAGCTGGGTGCAGAAAGTTGTAAAAAACTGTCTCAGGTGTTCACAATACTCTTGTGGCAATTCTGGGACCAAATCAATACTTTTTTCCTGGTATTTTTCTAGGTCTAGTACTTCTCCAAGCAATTGGAAAATTATGTATTAAACCCTAGTCATGTCTTGAATCAAAATGGAATTTAAAGAACAACATTCTAGGGAGAGGAGGAAATGGAGAGTTACTAATAAATCAGAATCAAGTTTCAGTCAAGCAAAATAAGTAAACTCTGGAGATATTCTGTACAACATAGTATCTATAGTCAACAATAATGTATTATACACTTAAAATTTGGTTAAGAGGGTAGATTTCATGTTAAGTGTTCTTATCAAAATAAAATAATAGTTTTTAAATTAAAAAATGTCATTAAGTATTTTTCCTTCCTAGACTGCAGAGGACTTGAGTATAGGAACTGTGGCTTATTCACATTGGATTTCCACCATCAAGTCAAGTACGTGTTCAACAAATGTACTTGGACATTTATTTTCTGCTTCCAACCAGGTCAAATAAGAGTTGTCCATATTTCTCCCATAATTCACAAAACTGATAGCCAATTGGATGTAGTTTTCTAGATAAATGATACTACATGGAAATTAAAATATTTTAAAATATTTTATGAATAGTCACATCACAGATTAAGAAGCAAAATGACAAATATACCTATAAAAACTATTTAGCCTCATTTGTAATCAAATAAATAGAAATTAAAACATTGAGATAGCATCTTTCTTATAAAAATGGTAAAAATAAAAATATCAATGATGGTGAGGATGATAGAAAATGGTCATACTCATCCACTGCTAAGAGTACAAAGTGGTCCAGTCTTTCCTGGTGGTGGCTGGTGGTGGGGGTAGGGTTGGCAATATTTTTTAAGTGCTTTAAAAATTCACGTATCCTTTTGATTCAAAATTCTACTTCTATGAATGTATCCTAAGAAAATATTTAAGAATGTGCATAAGCATTCAGCTTTAAGAATATTCAGCACAGTACTTTTTATAGTGAAAAAAAAACAGAACTTAAATTCTAAAAATCATGTCAGTTAAATGAATCACTCTATATCTATATAATGGAATGCCATTTGCCATTGAAAATTACACTGAAGATTTTTTATAGACATAAAGATATAGTTGCAGAATATTGGTTGTGAAAAAGAAGGTTACAGAAATTATGAGTTTATTTTGGTAGATGTAAAGTGTAAAAGGTAAAAATGTGGAGAGGTTTTGATGGTATTTGGTATTTGGGGTCAGAAAACTCAGGAATGCCTGGCTTTTGCCCTGCTAAGTTTTCCTATTTGTTAGCATTCCCAAAGTAGAGCAATACAAGAAACAAATCCAAATAGTAAACAGAGTACCAGTTTATTAACTGCGTCACTGCCTGAAATGTCCATCAAGACAGTTAAAGGTGAACTGGGAGCCTAAGTGGGACCTCTGCCATATCACCACAGCCAGAACCAAAAGTTCTGTTTAGCCGTGCATACAGAGAGAGGAGAGTTGGGCCCTGGTTTATTGATCTCACTGCATGGAATGAGGAGAGCCAACGAAAGTAAACTATCTGGGAGCCACCTTTTAAATACGGCAACCTGGCCCAGTGGGAAACATGGGCCTATGAATGCCATAGAATGTTATCAATGAAATGAAAAGCTTTCCTTCCCTGGAATGACAGGGTAGTGCGGGGGGAGATATGCTGCCTACCTGCGCGGAGGGAGATATGCTGCCTACCTGCGCGGAGGGAGATATGCTGCCTACCTGCGCGGAGGGAGATATGCTGCCTACCTGAGCGGAGGGAGATATGCTGCCTACCTGCGGAATGAAAGACAGACCTGGCACCATAAGGTTCCTTTCCTGCTACATTGTTTCAATAATCTTCTACTGCATAACAACAAGTCCAAACCTCAGTGACTTAAAACAACAATGACATTATTTCTCACAATTCTGTGGGTTGACTGTGGTCTAAACTGAAGCTCTGCCCAATGTAGCACAGCTGAGATTCCTCATGCACCTGCATTCAGCTCGGAGCTCTGGTGTAGAGCCTCCTAGGGGGCTTCTCATTCTCTAGAGTCTCACTCATCATTCAGGACAGTTACTCCAAATTCCTTATGCATGGGGACTAGCTTTAAAGAGGGAGTGTTCTAAGAAAATAAACTCTGCTCTAAATATGTACCCAGGATTTGTTTTAATCAGATATGGTAAAGCAGACAAGGAAATGGCTGCCACAAAGGAGGAATATCATAAGCACAGACCCGTAGAAACAGGAGGCATAGCCTGATGTGCTGGTCCACGGAGGGAAGCACTAAAGTCAGTTAGGAAGCAGAAGTGGGAAAAGGACTGGAATGACTGAGACCTTTTGTTGGAGTTTTCACGAGAAGGAATGGAAGGGGCCGGGTAAGTATGCTGAGTAAGCTTAAGACTAGAAAGTTTTAATCATTTCAGAGGGCTCTGGGCTATAGGGGTGCTTGCTGGTTGTCTGATACCTGGCCCTGGGGTGATTTAGGATAGAAGGAATGTTGGATTGGTGTGTGAGAGATAAAGAAGATGATTGAGGGTGTGGGCTCTGGGCTGGTTGGTTTGTATATCAAAGGTACTCTCACAGGGGACTCATTTGCTATGTCTAGGAATTAGCTAGCCCTGGAATGGACATTCTCTCCAGGATCAAGTCCCCAAATGCCAGAGAATCAAATATACAGAAAATAAGAAAGTAAAGTCAATGCAAACCCTGAAATGCAAGCTCTCACCATGCCTCTTCTTGCATAATGTTTGCTGGGATCCCATTGATAAGAACAAATCACATGGCCAAAGCAAGAGACAAACTGGGAAAGGACTAAACAAGGGCATAAATATGGGAGATATAGTCTACTCAGGGCCATCAATGTAATGGTTACTACATAAATATTTCTGCATAAAAGGATATTTGCCAAGGTCAACAAAGGCCACTTCTAGAGTCTAGAGCTACTTATTTTGTTCCTATTTATTAGATTTTCTTATGTTCAACAATGAATATACACTGCATATAAAATAAAGCCAACATTAATTGACAAAACAAATACTACTATCTTAAATCAGGTTCTCTAGAAGAACCTAAGATGGGTATTCTTATGCAGGTGATTTAGTGCCCCCAGAAGAAAACAAGCCATAAGAGAGTAAGAGGAGCAGGACAGGGCAGGTGAAGAAGCTGAACGAGAAACTCAGTCTCAGCCTGAACACAAGAAACTCTGCAGAATGAGCAGCACCATGAGTTGTCTCATCTTGAGGAAATGGGATTGGGCTTTTGTGCCCTATTTCAGTCAGTTATCAGCTGTGGCTACTCCTCGGAAGGAGAGCATACCTTTCAGCATCTCCTAGAAATACAGGTCTCATGGTAGAGGACAAGTCTCTGTAGAAGGGTTCAGCTTTCAGCCCTCTCTTAGTCCATTCAGGCTGCTATAACAAAATACCATAGACTGGGTAAATTTTTTTAACAACAGAAATGCATTGCTCACAGTTCTGAAGACCGGAAGTCCAACATAAACGTGCCATCAGGTTCTATGTTTGTTGAGGGCCCATTCCTCATAGATGGCACCTTCTTGCTACATCTGCACATGGAGTAAATGGCAAACAAACTCCCTCAGGCTTCTTTTATGAGGATACTACTCCCATTCATGAGGATGGGGCTCTCATGACCTAATCACCTCCCAAAGACACCACCTCTTAATACTACTACACTTGGTAATTACATCTCAACCTATAAATTTTGAGGGGACACAAACTTCAGACCACAG
The DNA here is from genome assembly GCF_024542745.1 of Macaca thibetana thibetana. NCBI lineage: Eukaryota > Metazoa > Chordata > Mammalia > Primates > Cercopithecidae > Macaca > Macaca thibetana. The sequence goes on along the minus strand of NC_065579.1, from coordinate 21,164,488 downwards.
CAAGTTCTTATCAGGTAATACCTAGAGCAGCGAGAGGAGGAGTGCAACACTCTATGGGGCCAGCAGCATCTACTAAAACTACCCTCAATTGTTCCAAAGAGCCCATCTCTGTAATGTCTCACATGAGCACCTCCGACCCCCACCATATATACTCTAAATATGACCTCTAAACAGAAAATAGACAGGAAGTAATATCAGTTGGATGAATGAATGTTCAGTATGTACTACTCCGAACTTCTCCAGCTCTTGAATTTATATACTGTGAATCTTTAGAATCCTTAGTGATCCTCGGGGATACCATGACTTCCGGGTAGGGAGTGGGAATCTAGAGAGTGTCCCAGGACATTATGGATAAAATAGCACTCTTTTCTCTTTTAGTAGCTCTATAACCCTGATGATAAGGAAAGCTTTGCTAAATTTTCAAAAAATTTCTCCTCTGGACTAAAAGCATGCATGAGAAATTTCAAGGGGGAAGGCCTATTTTTTCTAAAGGTTACAGGTCTAAATTATAAACTCAAGTCAATAAGATAGATGTCTAAAACTTCTAAAAATAGAGGTGGATAATAAGAGTGCTTTCTCAACCAAAGCCACAACCTTCCCTCTGCTGCACTTAGAGAAAGCAGCAGAAACTAATCTTTCTCCCCAAGTGGAAAAATGGGTAATAGAATTCTACCAGATGCCTTGGATTTTGTGCACTGATGATGTATTTCCATCAATCTCATTTAATTTCTGTCTGAAGTCTTATTTTCAAGCCAACCATTACATTCAATTACTGAATCAGGCCATATCTACCAAGATGCTATCAGGGAGAAAAAAAGAAAATGTCTTTTATTAGCAGACACACTTATTTTCTGTTTTTTACCATCAATGATGACAAGTCTTGACTGAAGGAGGTATGATAGTGGTTCATGGAATCTTAAGTAAGCAATCTGATAGAGGTTCTTGGAAACATGGAGAATGCTGGAGGTTTTTCTTAGGTGAACTGCAGACAGGACAGGGAAGGGCTTCATCGAAAGAACTCTAGCTTTATTAAGTGGAAAGATAGACAATTTTTTTTTTAAAGGAGTCAAAGTTTCTGGCACTGACATGATCCAAGTGAGATGGGGTAAGAGGTCAAAGTTCTGCCCATCCAGCTTTTTCTCAGACCCTACTGCCTTCAACAATTAGCCTACATGACTAGGTCATGTAGCTGATTAAAATAACTGAGGCCAGAAAGGAAGAAAATGGGAGAGGGGCACAAAGCTATACAGCTAGCTAGGGAGAGAAAACTAGTTTAGAAGTGGGATGATCTTTCTACATATTGCTCAATCATTGATTAAATACTATTTTATTTTTTTCAATCCAGGTGACATATTTTAGACATTTTTAGGATTTTTTAAAATAACAATAAATCCACAGAACAAAAAAAAAGTAAATTTTTTAACATATTATATTTCTTGTTTGGGATTTGGACATTTTGCAACCCTCAATTTCCCCATGGAAGATTTGCATGGAGGCACACGTCTAGAAAAGTAGTTTTGTGTTTCTAAGCTTCAATTTCAATTATTTCTCAATACTGAGCACTCCCCCGCCATGCTTTCTCTTCTCCCCTTTCCCTCTTTCCATCTATCCTCCTCTCTCCTCCTTTTCTCACACTTCCATAAAGTATTTGACAGATCAGTCTATTTCCTTTCTCACAGGGGCTCACCATAGGCCATCTGGTTGTGTGATTGCCAGGGAAAAGCTTGTGACGACTCTAGGTGACTCCACAGAATAGCAACAGTCTTTTGAAGATGCCAGCTGCCTTTCCTCTTTCTTGGAAGTTAGAAAAAGATAGCTCCACATGCTGGCACTTCCTCCCACTGAGAAGCTGACTTTGGAACAGGCGCCAGCCCAGCAGGGGTCCTCTAATGTTGGCCTGAAAACTGACTCCATCAGGCAGGAGGCATGGATGTGATAATATTCATAGTCCCGGGGGGCTCCCACCCTGGGTGTTGCCCATCTTCCAACTGACAGGCTTCTGCAGCTGCCAATGGACAGGAAGAAGAAAATATTCTAGAGTCCATTTCACAACTAGAAGATCTGAGCCAGTTCTAGTTACTTCGTTTAGAAGACATTAGGTGAAATCACATGAAATTGCGATATTTGACTGGTTAGCGTACAAAAATGGTCAAACTTAGTCTCATATGGTTTAACCTAATCTATCCTGTATGATCTGTCTGAATGACAAAGAAATCATGGAAGAAAATAAAATATTTAGAGGGCCTTTATTCATCATAGTGACTGCATCAGTCCCATGTTCAAAAATATTCAGTTGATCACTATTAGCTTACATTCATCAGAGTGAAGAGCAAAGCCCTCTAGAGAGGCCTCAGCCTGCTCATCAGGAGTATTCATTCCTACTTCCCAGCACCCACCAACACTTTTCTCAGAATCTTTCCAATCTTTTCTCTTACTTCACCTCTTAAAGTTCAGTATATGTAAAAGGAGTTTGTCAAAAGGTCCCAAATTTCCTCTAATTCGTTTAAACATTCAATTTAATCCAGTCTTACTAAAAGCAAAGGATAACAGAAATAAGAATTATAACCAATGTATAGCAAAGAAGTCAGCATTCTTTTCCAGACAATATTTATCTAAAACTGACATCAACAAATTCAAAAGGTAATTTTGAGTTTCTGTTTAAACAGCAATACACAGCTTGATAATAAATCGCTTGATCTTTAACCAATAAAAGGAGAGGCGTGTGGAATAAGCCTTAGTTCAGGGGATTCTTCCAGGGGTTGAGGAAATTGTCAATTGTGTATTTGCCAGGGCAATACTTCCCAAAATCCCTGTGAGGAAAAAAAAAAAAAAAAAAAAAAAAAAGGCATTTCCAGTATCTGAGAGGGGGCACTCATGTTGGATCTTCCTCAAGGTGTTCCCTAGGTGATCAGTTTCACAGGAAACTGGACTTTCTGGCACCATGTCCTTCCATAATAGGGTTGGACTATCTGAATCATGGGCAAGTCAGGTCTCAACTGACCCTCTTGCTAACACTCAGACTGCAAGGTTACTGGGGCTGGTTAAGAACTGCAAACATGTCTACTACAGGGACCCAGTCCTCTTGGCTGGATCTTTCTTCCCAGTGATTCTACAGACTGTATTTCCTATGCTATACTCTGCCCCTGACAATGGACCAAGATTTATTTTCCAGGATATTACTAATTAGAACCATTTTACATGCAATAGTCCCTTCTAGCACATTTTTTACCCCTTCCTGTTTACACATAACTCTTCTCTTACATTTGCCTAGTGAACACTTTCTCCCTTGACTTCTTTTAACCCTTTAGAGGGGTTGAATTGGGGGTTGATGAAAGCCTGTTTTGTATGTCTCCCCAAAGACGTAATTCATGCCCCCTGTGATATGGATCCACAGGGCAACTAGTTCACCTGGGAGTCAATTGCAATGAACACCTGTAGGAGACTAGGGAAGTGAGACAAGGAAGGGAAGGAGCCAGCAGAGGGTTCAATATCAGTCAAGTTACTACTGTGGGCAACTGGAGCAGGAGTAAATGAGTAACTCAGGGAGCCAGTGTAGGACACTGTTATCGCAATGAAGGGGTAAAACAGAAGTAGAATTTATATGTCAACTCCCCTCAGTCATTGGGAGAGAGCTGCTGTGAAGTGGAGGAGTGGTGAATCCTTCAAAATTTTTGACCACCTGGCAGGTACGCAAAGCAATCTTTGGGGCCAGAGAAAGATGTTAGAAAAAAAATTGGAGGCATTTTGAAGGTAAACAGATGCAGGGTGGACGAAAGGGTGCATTGGGGATACTGATGGTGTCTGCTACAAAGCTAAAACTCAGTTTGAAAGAACAAAAGCAAAAAAAGGTTAAAGGAATCAGGAAAGACAGACAGAAAGATGCCAGTCAGAAAAAAGAAAAAAAAAAAGAAAACAAAAGCTGTGTGATAGAATTTTAGCTGAGCTAATCCATTCCTAATTTCCAGCACAGATCATCCACAAATTTTACTGAAATGTTGCTTGTTAAAAAGAAGGCACTACCCCCCACATTTCATGGTTGAAGAAGAATTGAACCCAACTTTTGCACAGTTTCCATAATTTTCCAACTCACACCTCTTTTCTTCAATTTAGACCCATCTCCCTGCCACCCAGCGTGCTCATGCCAGGCTCACTTTAACTGCTATGCGTTTTCTCATGCTGTTTAGCCTTCCGGGAATCCTCTCCACATCATGGAAAGCCTTCCCATCTGTAAGATCTACCTCAGACTCTCCTCTGACCAGTGAGGTCCTGTCAACACTCCACACCTCCTGATTGCCCTCTCCTCTTCTCATCTGGCCAATGGTTATGGTGGACAGAAAAATGGCCCCAAAGAGGCACCTGTCCTAATCCTTAAAACCTGTGAACATGTTGCCTACCTTGGCAAAGGGGATTCTACAGATGTGATTAAATTGACATGAGATATTCCTTTTCTCCAAGTGAGCCCAATGTAATCACAAGAGTCTTTAAGAGACAGAAGAGGGAGGGTGAAGATTCAGAGTCAAAGAGAGATCTGAAGAGGCTATAGTGCTAGCTTTGAAGATGGAGGAAGAGGCCACAGGCCAAGGGATACAGATAGCCTGTAGACCTCAGAAAAGTCATGGGAACAGATTCTTTCTAGAGCCTGCTGACACCAGTGGAACCTATTTTGGACCTCTGACCTCCAGAGCAGCAAGATAATAAATTTGTCTTGTTTTAAGTAACTATGTTTGTTGTAATTTGTTACAGCAACAAGAAGTAACTAATAAAGTGGTTTTTAAGGCATGCTCCTCAGCATTCTGGATATTTTTAGGGCCTTTCTGCAACAAATTCAACTAGAGAACTCTATATTTTTCAGATTTACCACATAGACTTCTCTATCATATTTCATCTGAAGGAAATATTTGCTCTTAAAAATAGGTGAAATCTTATAACATATCATAGTTTATGTATTTAATTGTTTTCCTTACATATGACACATTGACTAAGAACATGGATTCAGGAGTTTGGTTGCCTCGACTTAAACCCCAGCTCTGTCACTTACTAGTTGTGTAATCTTGAGCAGATTACTTAACCTCTCTGTGCATGGCTTATTCATCTATAAAATGAGGATAAAATAATATCTACCTCTATTGAATTGGATAGTGTCCTCTCAAAATTCAGATCCTTCCCAGAACCTAAGAATGTGACCCTATTTAGAAACATGGTCATTGCAGATATTATTAGAGTAGATGACATCATTCAACATGATTGGTGTGCTTGTAAGAAAAAGAGAAACACAGGGAGAACGCCATTTGTCAATGGAGGGAAAGGTTGGAGTCATCCATCTACAAGCCAAGGAATACCAAAGACACTCAGCAACACCAAGGTAAGAGAGAGACGTAGAACAGAGTCTCCTCTAGAGGCCTCAGAGAAAGCATGCCCCTGCCAACATCTTGATTTTAGACTTGTGGCCTCCAAAACTGTAAGAAATTTCTATTGTTTTAAGCCACTGTATTTGCGGTACATTGTTAAGGACAGCCCTAAGAAACTAATGCTCTATTTTACAGTTTTTGCAAAGACTACATTTGTTAATAATACGTATAAAGTCCACAGACCAGACCCTGCATATTATTAAAGGATAGTTGTTATTGTTTCATTTCATAAGTATTAACCTTATTATCATTGAATTTAAAACTACAAATTTCAGCCATTTATTGTGTGCCTCCCAGCACTATTTTTAAGCACCTCATGTATTCTGTTACCCAGGATGTTGCTCAGGGTGCCTGAGCTGAAATGACCCTCTGAACTAAGCCTCTGGAGTGGCTGGGACTACAGGTATGCACCATCATACCCAGCTAATTATTTTTTAATTTTTTATATTTATAGAGACAGTCTTGCTATATTGCTCAGGCTAGTCTTGAACTCCTGACCTTAAGCAATCCTCATGCCTCAGTCTCTTAAGTGCTGGGATTACAAATGTGAGCCTGAGACTGCTTTCTGTACTTCCTTAGAATTCCCTTCTGTGTGCAGCCTGCTGCACGAAGGGGCCCGGTGGGCACATGTTTGTTTTGAAGAGGTGAGTCCTCTGCATTCTACTCAGAATCTTTCACAGTCCTGGGTGTTAGACCGAGCAGCAGTTCTCAAAGTAGAGTCTAAAAATCCTTGAGGGTTACCAAAATGGTTTTAGGGATTCCACAACGTCCCTGTCTTTGCCAGTTGAAGTATCTGTGTGCCTGATTGTTTCATATATTTCAACCAAACCAATATATTCCAACAGATTGAATGCAAAAGCAGATGTTTGATTCCAGATGTCTTCCAGTAAGCTAGAGGTTAAAGAGGTTTACAAAATGTAAAACAATGCCACTCTTCTCAGTATATTTTCTTGGTTTTTGAAAATAAAAGTGTTTTTAATAAAAATATTTATATTAAGATATGAGTTTATTATTTTAAATATACTAATAAATCTTTTAAATTTTTTGCTTTTATTTCTAATATTATAGCTATAGAGAGCTATATCACACATCAATATGAGCCCTTGAGGGTTCTCAATAATTTTTAAAAGTGTAAAGGGGTTCTGAGACAAAAAAAGTTTAAGAAATGCTGGTATAGTGGCTTTACATTTTGATATTTTATTTATTTTTAATCGCTCAGGAAGCTGGTCTTCACTCACTATGTGGCTTCCATACAAAATTGATGGTATCATCCTTCTGGGGGGTTGATTTGAGCAGTAAGATTCCAGAAAATTGTTTTATGCTTTTTTTTAAACACTGGCTGGGGTGAGAGTATATATAATTAAATGTGTATTTGTTTCTGTGTATATTTGTGTACACCAATCCTACCACTTAATACACACATTCCAATCGAAACTTGAGGAACGAGCAAGGGTAAAAATAGATGGGTAAAAAAAATATAAGGGTAAAAAAAGATGTATTCAATAAGGATGGATATAAGTTGGGACGTTTAGTTGCAGAGTCACAAAGACAAGTGCCTAAGAGAAATGATGTTGACTACAGAGCTCATGCTCCTTTTATATGAGCAAATAACAAAGGAATTTATTTTGGGATTCTCTGACTTCTTTCCCTCATTTATTGTTATTTTGGGAGGCCATCCAAATTGTCTTTAACTTTTAACTTTATGTATAATCCCAGACACCAATCAAAACTCTCCAAGTGAGCATGGCAAAGCTTGAGCTATGGCAAGATTTTCTTTCTTGCTTAAGATGACAGGTAGGAATCCAGAAAAGCCAGATGTGGTATCTGAACCCAATTTTCCTCGGCAAGAAGGCAGCTTCCATAATTCTAAAAGGACTCCAGGATACCTCATGCTAAAGTGTTTATGTCTTGCATCCATCTCTGAGTCTTTAGAGGATGCCATTTCTGAGCAACCCAATAAGAGAGCCCACCTGGACCCAGCCAGGCTGCTGAGGAGGCAGCTTCTGAATGCTGGCCAAATTCTGATCATTGTGTTCCAACAGCCTCATTTCCCAATGGCTCAAGATTCCCTTCGAGAAACAAGGACAAGACCCAAGCATATGTTGTTTTGAGAGAAAGTTATTTCGTGCAGATTCCTAATCCCCTCTTCATGAAAAAAATGGAATTTATACTTGTTTACCCATCTGTGTTCTTGCCAGAGAAGAGAATTCACACCAGCTCTGTGGAAGGCATTAATCCCTTCACTAAATCCTTGCAGCTATGTTTTCAAACTAGCCTGAAATATGAACCGATTCTCCCTGTGTATTGCTGCAGTGACCTGAGAACTCTCCTAAGGGAGCTAAATACTAGAAGGCAGGCTGAGCCAGGAACGATCTTCATGCGCAACTGCAAAACTCGTATTTCCCAAACAAGAGTTTTTCTTCGGCTTCCCTAAACCTCTTATTACCTTCCTTTTGGTAAGAGGTGCCCCTCCCCTAAATTAATGGTCTGGGTAATGATGAAGATTATAACAATAATAACAATGACAACAATGATGATGTTGACAATGATATAATGGGTTTACTAAACCATGGAATATTGTATTTTGTATGCTTTTTTTTCCCAATCACTTTACTATCCTGTAACAATACTCCAGGAATATTACATAATTATATGGTTACTTTCAGTTACTATAAGCTTATATCTAGGACAGCTGAGTGTATTCAGCTTAATCAGACATCTAATCCACTTCCCCTTTTGCTAGCACCCCTATCTTTATGGACTACTCTCTTGATGCCCCCCCCCCCCCCCGCCGCCGCCACCTTTTCTCTACTGAGGAGAGAGGGAAGTATCCCTCCCCTATCTCACAGAGAAAAACCATGGCCCATCCTACTAAGCTAAAGATCTGCCTAAAGTCTAAAGGTTCTTTTGCCCATATCCTAGTCTTTTGATTATGTCTGTGTCTTATTTATTCACTGCTGGATCCTAGGAACCTAATACAGTACCTGTCACAGAATAGACAGACAATAGATATTTGTTGAATCAGTGATAGATTGAATGTCCTTGACCAGGGAAGGGATCCTGGGGAATGCAGGAGATTAGCAAAACCAGCCTGGCTGCCCACACTTAGAAAGCCCTAGAAGGAGGATGAGGCCTCCAATTCTTTTCAGCTTCTTTTGGATTATGAGGCTAGTGTCCCATCCCATTTTATTTCATACCTTTTAATCCTCAGTCTTTGGTTAAGTTTCCAATTCTGGGGCATCAGGAATGTTAGGCTGGACATTCTGTTGCAATAACATGCTAAAAACAACTCCTACTATTTGCCCAGCCCATGCTGTACCCCAGGAACTGTGCAAGTATTACCTTAGTTTCTTACCACCACCTTGAAAGGTAGGGATTCTAGTCTCCATTTTCAAATGAAGCAACTAAATCAGAGAGAGTTTAGGAAAGGTGTTCAAGAAACAATCAGGAAGCAGCAGAGTTGAAAAGTTTGAAACAGTCATGTCTCAACTTTTTGTGTATCACTAGTTTTCAAAGTGACTATATGTGGAAATTAAAAGGACCATATAAATTAATGAATACCTTGAAATACATATTTTTAACTACCCTTTTTATTTTGTTACTGCTCTCTATACATCTGTGCTACCTTTCATGTCTTAAGTAAAACAACACCAAGTAAATTAATAAATATATATAAACTTCAATACCTTTGAGACACAATTGCTGTATTCATATTCTGCCTCTCTGTCTCTGTCTCTCTTTCTCTCTCTTTCTCTCTGTCTCTCTCTCTCTGTCTGTCTCTCTCTCTCTCTCTCTCTCTTTTAGTTGAGAAGAATTAGTTTAAACTCAATCCAAGGCTTATATATTAAATTTAGGTATTATTTTTTACATAATCTATGAACTCACCACCTAATAATCCAAGAACTACAGTATCACCTGTAACTAATATCTACCTATGTGTGTTTCTTCCCTAACCCAACAACACCCTATCAAATTTCAATTCTTCACATGGCACCCCTATCCTCTTTCTTGTAGTAATCATTTCTTTGCCTTTCTTAATTTTGGCTGCATTCTCCAACAATGCAATCAGACAGAATAAGCCTTTCTACCTTTATCTGGTTAGTCTTTGAAACAATGAATTATTTTGCCTAGTAAATAACTGGGATAGTTAATATTGAGTGTCAACTTGATTGGATTGAAGGATGTTTCTGGGTGTGTCTATGAGGGTGTTGTCAAAGAGGATTAATATCTGTGTCAGTGGAGCAGGAGAAACAGATCTACCCTCCATCTGGGTGGGCACAATCTAATCGGCAGCCAGAATAAAAAGCAGGCAGAAGAACATGAAAAGATTAGACTGGCTTAGCCACCCAGCCTACATCTTTCTCCCTTGCTGGTTGCTTCCTGCTCTGGAACATCAGACTCCAAGTTCTTCAGCTTTGGAACTCGGACGGGCTTCCTTGCCCCTCGACTTGTAGACAGCCTATTGTGGGACCTCACCTTGTGATCATGTAAGTCAATACTCCTTAACTCCCTTTTATATATACATCTATCCTATTAGTTCTGTCCTCTAGAGAATTCGGAATAATACAATAACTATTTCCAGATTTTTTTCCCTGAAACTATACTGTTCTTTAGGATTTAAAAATCACCAAACTTTTTAAACTCCAGCTTGTCTTTCATAAAGAAAAATAATCATAATGACCTAAGCTTGAAATCTTAGTCATCTCTGATTTCACCCCTTTCCTCATATTTTGACTTTATTGGTATGTATTTAGAACATATGTTTATAATCCTGACTTGAAGCAACCTAATGTGGGTCTATTATCTAATTCTACCCGGCTTCAAACTATTTTACTAAGGGATGTTAGGTTACAATTTCCGAGATAAGCCCAAGGCTGCAAAGACACAGACTTTGGGGACCTGAAGCTGCTTGGTTTCCAGGAGCTATAACTTTTTTAACCATAGGCTCCCTATAAGTGGCCAAAAGAATAATTCAACCTCTGATACACCCAGGGCAGCTGGTGTAACCATAGCACCACACTTAGTAATCAGGCCACTCATGATTGTACAAAAAGGCAACTATTTAGGGAAGCAGTTTTGTTCTCCTCACAGTGTCACAGCAGTTAACAGTTTGATAGACTAAGAGTGATTGTTTCATAGACTATCCAAATAATAATAAGCATCCTACTAATATTAATTATTTTCAGAATCCTTGAGTAATGTTTTCAGCATTATAATTCCTACTATAGGAAAACAACCAGGATTAAGTAACCTTTAATGACTAAGCATTATATAAAATTTAATTAAATTCTTCCCAGGCTGTGGAGTGTTGGGCTAGACAGAGCACTCTCAAAGGCTCACGCATTTTTAAGAGTATGTGTCTATCTTAGGCCAGTTTCTCTAAGCAAAATCTGATAGATTTGTTCAGCTGCAAATGATTAGTTGAGGGAATATTCTTAAGAGAAAAATGTTAACAGAGTCAAAGAACCAAATTAGGAAAAGGGACAGACTTGAACAAGGGTCTCAGGTAGTGTCAAGCAGTGGCCTGACCACCCCATCCCCAAGCAGGGGTGGGCTCTAGACAAGACCATATATTGCATCTCTAAGGCAAGGGACCTGGGCTTTTATACCCCCAAAGAGTCCATCATTGACCAAGTTCCAGGGCTTGGAATAGTGGGTATTAACTTCTCAAGCATCTCTGAGTGAGGTGGTTCACTCAGCCAAGGGCAATTTCCCAGAGAAAGTCACAGGTAAATCTATCAGCTGCAGCACTTGCAACAGCCACAGAAGGGTGCACCAGTGGGAGAATGAAATCTGGGGGAGGGGCCAACAGTGTCTACCACCACATCTAATACTCATAAACCTTAAACTCTTACCTTTTCAGTCCCAGTACCCGAGAAGCTCACTGCATTTTTCCTATAAATCCACCATTCTCCCCCCCAAAAAATGAAGAGAAAAAAACCAGTGAATTCATGACATTGAACAGGGTCATAGTACATTGAGTCACACAGTAGGTGAGTATAAACTTAACTTTCTGAACTATAATAGATATCATGTACCTACCAATAGGATTTGGCCAGAAAGGAACTTTACCTCTGTGGTCTTCTTTCCAAAAACCCATAACCCCAGTCTAATCATGAGAAAAACATCAGACTAATCCTGACTGGGGTCATTCTACAAGACACCTGGCCAACGCTCCTCAAGACTGTAAAGGTAAAGAAAAACAAGGGAAGCCTCAGAAACTGTCACAGACCAGTGGAGACTGGGGAGACACATGACAGCTAAATGCAGTATGGTACTTTGAATTGGAGCCTGGAACAACAACAACAAAAAAAGGGAGTTAATAGAAAAACTAGTGAAATCTAAAGAAAGTTAGCAGTTCAGATAATAGTAATATGTAATGCTGATATCTTAGTTTTGGCAAATATATCACGGTAAATTAAGATGTTAGCCATAGTGAAACTGGGTGTGGGGTATATGGCCATTCTTCATCCTATCTTTGCAACATTTCTGTGAATCAAAAATTATTCCAAAATGAAAAGTGTTTTAAAAAATATCTAATTAAAACCAAAAATAACAAAAGGCAACAGAGAAATTACCTTACTCTTGTCCTCTCATTACATCAGCCTCAGTATTATTTTAATTAAGTAGCGTAAGATTTACACCATGTTCGAAGGGTACTTTGAATCACCTTTATTGCCCTTACTTTGACATCTGACTCAGCTGAGAGAAAAAAGGAAAGAAAAAGAAGGAAGGAAGAGAGGAAGGGAGAAAAGGGGAAAGAAGATGTAGACTCCAAGAGATTTATGCAAATTGGCTGAGGCAGCTGGATGTTAAGATGGCAACAAGAGCAAACTGGGGCCCCAGGGTTTTGGAATGCTTCCCTAATGGTGCCCTAATCCTGTGAACTCTATCTCAGCATTCACACCTCCCCATTCAGGCCTTTATCATGTCACATCTCAACTACTCCCATAGCCTCCCAACTAGTTTCTCTTTCCCCCTCCATCCTGGAGGCACTCACAACCTCTACCATTCCACCCCCTATATCTGACCTGACCTATCTTTCACTATCACTAGGGATTCTTTAACTCTAGTCAACTGGGTAACTCTGCACACAGCCCATGGTTTCTCAACCCACTGGGTACATTCTTCTCCTGGAATACTCTCCCCACACATTTGTTTAAAAGGCACTTAGAGTTTCATGAAATCTCCCCTCGTCTTCAGAGATGGAAGGGATTTCTTCCTCCTTTAATCTTTTTTAGTGCTTCTAATTATCTTGGTATTTGTCCTATCTCCCTTACTAGATTGTGTACTATTTGAAGACAAGACCACAACTCATCATCTTCCTGTTCCTTTTCTGTGGAATTAGGTCGTGCATTCAGTAAGGCATTAGAAAGATTTATTGACTTGATATATCCCCCAAAAATTCAATTTAGTTCGGCCAATATTTTTGAATGTCTAATCTATGTAGATACTTAGAATTGTTCTATGTCTAGATTAGCTCAATTTTTCCAATAATTTTTTCCTTAGACAATATAATAACTAACGCTTTTATGCACTTCCTCTTGTGCCAGGCCATGTGCTGTACACTTTACATGAATTATCTTATTTGACCTTCACACAACTCTTTAGTATAGATTCTTTAATTACATCCATTTATGAGGTGACTAAAAATAATGGAGATTAAAGCATTTAGCTAAAGTCACTCAAATTTGAGTCTAATTGCCACTATTATGATTTACTGTCAAGTTCTGAATGCGATGACTCTGCAATGTCCTTAGCAGATCAAAGCCTCAATGACTGTATCCTAGCTGAAATGTTAGTTTACTTGCAGAATATTAACAGCTAAATTAATAGATAAAGTTTTATAGGAGATAGATATTAAATTCTGCCTGCAGTGAATAATTATGGAAATTATTTCACTGGAATTATCTAAAAACAGAGCCAATTTCTCTGCTCTTGGGAATATAAGTTGACATAACCTTCCCAGAAAGCAATTTGTCAATACATAGAACAACACTATTTTTAAAGTGCATTACCTTTGATCCAGCATCTCTACTTCTCAGAGTTTGCCTTAAAGAACCAATTAACAATACATGCAAAGATTTCACCACAAGGTTTTTAGATTAACATTGTTTATGACAACAAAAACTAGTAAATATCTAAATGTCCAACCAGAAGAGACACAGAAACTAAGTTATGCTCACTCCATTCATTCAAAGAAACACCAGGTAGCCATTGAATGTTAATGACTGACAGGCATTGGCATAAAGAAATGATATTATAAGTTCATTTTTAAAAGCAGTTTACAAGTGTGTATAATATCATTTTGTTAAAAGTGGAGAGTGTCCAGGTTCTTGGCATCTTGAACAAAGAATTGGACAAAATGCACAAACAAAACAAGGAAGGGATGAAGGGATTACTGAAAATGAAAGTACACTCCACAGTGTGGGAGCGGCCCAACCATAGGAACTCAAAGGCCCTGTTACAGAATTTTGGGGAGTTTAAATACCCCTAGAGGATTCCATTGGTTACTTCGAGTATGCCCTATATAAATGGAGAGGATGGAGTAAAGTTACAAAGTCATTTATGGCATATGCCCTATGGAGAGGATATTTCCTGTTATAGCTGAAGTGTGAATTGGCCTTATGTTCCCCTGCCTCTAGACCCTATTTTCCTGCCTCATCTCCCCTGTGAGAGATGTGATCCCCATAAATCTTTATGAGAGGCAGAGGGACTGATGGTTTTCTCTTTTTTTTTTTTTTTTTTTTTTTGAGACGGAGTCTCGCTCTGTCGCCCAGGCTGGAGTGCAGTGGCGCGATCTCGGCTCACTGCAAGCTCCGCCTCCCGGGTTCCCGCCATTCTCCTGCCTCAGCCTCCCGAGTAGCTGGGACTACAGGCGCCCACAACCGCGCCCGGCTAATTTTTTGTATTTTTAGTAGAGACGGGGTTTCACCGTGGTCTCGATCTCCTGACCTTGTGATCCGCCCGCCTCGGCCTCCCAAAGTGCTGGGATTACAGGCGTGAGCCACCGCGCCCGGCCTATGGTTTTCTCTTGTAACTGTTTCATGCTTGCTTGGGGCATAGTCCCTACCTATTGGGATCACGGAATTCTTGCCCTGTTGTGTCTAGTGGAGGCAGAGTGGCTTCTTCACGGCCAGGGGTGATGTCTTCACCTGGAATTGGCTGGAACTTTTGTTGCATGATAGAACCTCTGAAGCTTGATAGTCTCTAGGCGAGAGGAAATGATTTTTTATCTTTTATTTTTTTGAGATAGAGTCTTGCTCTGTCGCCTAGGCTGGAGTGCACTGGCACAATCTTGGCTCACTGCAACCTCCACCTGCCAGGTTCAAGCAATTCTCTGCCTCAGCCTCCTGAGTAGCTGGGATTACAGGAACCCACCACCACGCCCAGCTATTTTGTATTGTTAGTCGAGACAGGGTTTCACCATCTTGCCTAGGCTGGTCTTGAACTCCTGACCTCGTGATCCACCCACCTCCCAAAGTGCTGGGATTAGAGGTGTGAGCCACCATGTCCGGCCAAGAAAATGAATTTGATTAACAAAATTGAATGGGAACTTCAGGGGGTCAATACCCATGCGTCAGAAATGTTTGTAATAGAGATTTGCAGGAGAAAAAAACAAAACCTGGTAGTTCTGGAATCTACGTGTTTCCTTAAAGTCTTAGCATGAGCAACTCCATTTTGGTTTAGTTTCTTGGGGCCTAGTTCATGAGCTCAGTTCAAAACAATGGCCTCCCATAATTTTGTTTTCAAAAGTTCTCCCGTTTTAGTCAGGCTCTCACTTGGGTGAGAGGGTAACCAAAACTTAGGGCCTTAGCACCACTCTCAGTTACCATCATTTTGGGTTTCTGGTCTCAGCACATCATTTATAGGCTGTGGTGTTCTCATGGTTGCACATTTCTTTCAGCTCCTGTTATTCCAGTTGAAGAGAAACCATTCTAGAGATGGCTGCATGCAAGCATTTAAAACCTTTGAGAGAATACAGCATACCAGGGAAACTATTATTATGACTATTATTAAGAGTTTGGAGTATGTTCCTTATCCAAGGTCCCCATAAACCAAACCTCCTAAAATCAAATAGATCAAAGAATGAGTTAGATAAAGAGTTTACTCACTTGACTAAACAATTTCTTCATCAATCCCCTTCATCAAACTGAATTTCTATAATCTACATCTGATGTCTTTCTCCATAGGCCACAAATGCCAGCAGCTACACAGATCCTTCTTTGTTTAGCCAATTCTATTATAACTTTCACAAGAGAATTTAGAGTCTATTGTGTAACTGTAGCCTTTACAGTAGAATTTGCTATAGAACCTGTCATGAGGGATACATTTCTAATCATTGTTTCTTTTACTTTAAACCATGAAAAAAGGACCTAACAAATGACGCCCTTTTAGAAGAATGAAGGCCTGCTGGTAATGCTCTCTTTAACCCATAATACTGATTAAGAGGAGTGAACCAATGTATTGTTTTTGACTGATTATGAGGCAATGCATGTACCATTAAAGTTTCTTACCTACACTAGGCCTTCGTCATTTATCTATCAAAGTATAAGTTTATCCATGTATAAGGCTGGCTCCACACTTCTTCACAAATAAAAATATACCCCATAAGTGCACATAACATACCCGTTTTCCACTTCTATTGTTCATAGAGGCGTAAGCAAGAAAAAATATTCAAAGATAAGAGGTTCATGATAGTAGAAGTCTTAATGTGTGAACTTGGGAAAAGCTGTTCACATCAAGGATGCCATCCTCTTCTTGGGAGAAATTTCCCTGGTTAGTTCTACCTTAAGAGTTCCAATGGGTGCACAGCTCCAAGAGCATGGAGGGACCCTTCTCAGTTGTGAGACCACGAACCCAAAGTTCAAGGTCCCAAAGTTTCGTTGTAGTGTAGATGACAAGGACAGCCTTTCTCTGATGTTTCCAGAAGATTCAAACCATAAAAAGCTTTCTTTACCTGGTGAAATACAATGTATCATAATAATCTACTGTAATAACATCAGCTCCCTTTTCCCCCATGGGAAAGCTTTTATACAACCAGAAAACATGCACTGGAAATAATTGAATGAAATCCCTTTATAAAATGTTTAAATATTTAAATGGCCAACCAGGTGACCAAATGTGAAGCTTTAATTGTTTTCCCAGGAATATGGGATCAAGCATTGGTTATAAACTATTTTAAACAATTTCAGTATTTGCTGGTTTAACATGAAAGTATTTTCTTGATATTTAATTAATCTTTTTGTTTTACTTGGGTTAGTAGCTTTATACAAGGAAATGTGGTTATTTCTGTGGTTTACAATAACTTAACAATAACTATAATTGTGATCGGTGGCATATACTTAGACATTAGAATTTTAAAAATCCCATACAGTTTTGGAATATATATTAGTATTATTCACAAAAATATAACCTAAAGAAGATTGAACATCATTTTGGCAATCCCATGTACCTAAACACATCAAATAATCCTGTTTACCTCTCTTCTGGATGTTTTCAGAGGCCCTATAATCCATCCAGAAAGCCAGGCATTAGGAAAGACAATTTTGTAACTTAAGTTTGATTTTGGAATTCCAGATTACCATAAATTTTTTATTTTGCCAAAATGATGATTCAGAAATTTTAAAGAAGAAAAACCTTTTATAACCTTAAAAAAACAAAAACATTCTACTCTTTTTACACACCTAACATGTAAAACTGTTTCCAGTAGTCTTAATTGCATGTTACAGTGGTGACTCAGCAATTTTAACTTTAATGTAAAACATGCTAAGTTATGTTCTGATAAGGTCTGACTGTTTACAGCATAGCGAGGGTGTGGACAACTCCACATGTCCAGGCCTTACCTAGCTGGTAAGCAGGTAAGTTAAACCATTTTCAAAAGCCAAAGCAGCAGTTTATGACCTTAAAGCATTTAGCAAACCTAATATTTGAACACAATTTAGACCACATGTTAACATTTTGAAGACAATTGTATTTTACCAATAATCTTTAAAACCATCTTTATTTCCAAAAGATTGCTAAAGTTACATGAAGTGAAAAGCATTACACTTTCTACTTTTCTGACAAAATATTTGATTTAAGCTCTTATTATTAATAAACCAATTAATTAAAACTTTACACAGCAGATAAACACTGGCTTTTACTTTATATTTAACCAGTTTGCACAGAAAGAAAGAGGCCAGAGACTGATCGGTAAGAAATTCTTACCCTTTTGCCAGCATGCCAGGCTTCTGGCGACGCTGCTTGACTATATGCAAACAAATACACTGCCATGAATTAAGAATACTCACAAATACATAACGAATTTTGGAGAAATTAGGCAAAGAGAGAGAAATATGACTCAAATTCTATTTGTGAGAGTATACTCAACACACTTAAAGTATCAGGAAGCCTAAAATCCAAAAAGTTAATTAAAGATAAAAAGCTGATGTGCTCTATTAATCCCTGCAGGCCCGACAAAGGTAGCTTAGGAATTCCACATAAATGGAACGGATAATGACTTGCTAGAAATGCACAGGAATACAGAACTGAATAAAAGCCTTCCACTAGGAACTATAAAAAAAAAATCATGGTTTTATACATATACATACACAAGCAAAGCCAGAGGAGAATACATAGCAGATGAATGAAAACTACGAGCAAAACAAATAAGCGGAAAACCAACCCTAAATTTTCCTATTCAATTTACCCTGGAGGCTACAGTGTTACCTAGGGCCGCAGAAAACCTATATAATGAATATTTTATTCCTAATAAACAATTCAATATCCATAAGTTCAGTAATATTATCATACCTCCTGTGCAATTAAGAAATTCACTTTAGGCACATGACCAATAAGTACTCTAGCACTATCCATACAAAACGGTAAACACAGTATGAAGCAATGCAAGCATGTATGTGAAATTTGACTCCACACTACATCCAGATTCATGCTTAACTATATTTTAAAAAGAATTGTCAAACTTCTGATGCATTTTTACAATACTTCTTACTTTAATCAAAACTAAGAACTTTACTATATAAATATTAGTCAAATGTTTCCAATTTATTGGGTTTTAAGGAATATTTTATTATTTAAATTTTTCCACATCTTTCTCCCCTACTTAATGGTTCCTTACCACATTGTTTCATAAACAACCTTTTCAAATATGTAATTTGAGCCAACTTTTAGATAACTTCTGAATTAGACAAAATTATTCTTTTTCCACAATGCTTTCTGGCACATTTTGTATGCAGAATTACGTGTTAACTAGAATTTTATCCTTAGTAACATAAAGCTTCAGTGAATCCCTAAAAAGCAAGAAATTCTGAACTATTAGATATGGGCATTTATGCATAAGAACAATTCTACAATTTTAGAAACATATTCCTTCATATTGCAATCCTTTCTTAACTGGAAATGACCCAGATACTAAATGAGCATCAAAAATAACTTTACAGTTTTAATTTACACAAAAAGTTTACCTAAAACAATTATCCTATCACTGTACTTAATTTTTTACTTTTAACAAGGGAGACATGACATCAACATACGTAAAATGAACATTGGTTTGGTCCAGAAAGGAGGGACAATTTGAGGCAAGGAGGCTTGGGGCCTTTCAGATCAGAGGTGAGAGACAACCGTTGTTTTCTTTTGAGTTTCTGATTAACCTTTCCAAAGGAAGCAATCAGATATGCATTTATCTCAGTGAGACTTTGAATAGAATGGGAGGCAGGCTCACCCCAAGCAGCTCCCAGCGTGAATTAACACTGACATTTTAAAATATCTAACAAAGACAAACATAAAATTCAGACAAAATGTGTGCTGGCAATTCTAAAGGCATTTCTATTTTTATTCCAGCAATAATTTTAAAGCTAGCTTGTTTAGTAAAGTGATACTTTAAGTCACATGAACTTGAAAATTGCTTAGACTCATTTACTTAATTTATGAGTGCTGTTTTACTTATAACATATTACAATAAGTGTACATACAAATAAACACATCTAGACATGTATACACACCCATAAACAAAGATCTGATAGCTTGGAACCTTAGCCATGAGATAGCAATACAAGCTTGCCAGTTTTACTTTGCCCCAATAGATAATCCAGTGAAGGCTGCGAACCAAAATTTTGGGTAAAGCAGTCTTCACGGCAGTTTCATTTTTAAAGGCCAAACCTCCCCAGACTCAAAAGAGCACTGGGACCAAACCATACCAAAGGAGGGCATCACACGTTAACCAGGCCCCCTGCTTAGAACCACAGCACAAAAGCCTGGATATATATAACACCATTCTACTTTCCCATTAGACAGTAAACTCCAGATTCCAAACAATGCTAGGGTCAAGCAGCATTGCAACTGTGAGAGAACATTCTAAGGAGGGCTTAATACTAGACCTCAGAACCTCTGCCAAGAGCGTCCTCTTTGGAGTGGTTGGGGGTTGCAGGACCCACGGAGTGTCCTCCTGTGGGGTCCAGTCTTAGAGTGCCAGATGTCTCTGACCTTAGGTGGGCACCACATGCAGGTTTTCCCCTCCAGAACATACTGTGAGCTTTATAAGCATAGCCATGAACTGTAATGAGAACTGGATGCTGGGTGGGCCGGTTTGTTCCTTAGCCAGTTGAGTATAAGAAGGGAAGAATGTTGCATGAGAAAAGAAGGTTTAAGTTCCCTGAAACATGTGCGAGTTTGCTTGGATCAGGGACCAGGCATGGAAAAGATAAAAAGAAGTCCTTCCCTCTTCGGGCAGGGCAATTATAAACAGCTACTGAAAGACTGAGAAAGAAAGAAAGGAAAAAACAACAACAACAACACGAAAACACCCAGGTTCCTTAAGTGAACTGGGCCATGGTGGTCGGGCTTCTCCATATGAAAACCCCTTAGTTTCACTGTCCACAGCCAGAAACCTGCAGTTGTTTCCATGTTTAGGCACTGCCCACCACGTGTCCCAGGTTGGAAAGGAAAAGAGAGAGAAAGAGATTCCCCTATATGAAGCAGAAAAGAAAAGGAGAAAGAAGAAGAAAGCCCAAACTTTGCGTTTACCTCTTCCTCCTGGCTGGTTCACCAAAATATGTTAAAGGTGGAGGGTGTCCAGGTTCTTGGCATCTTGAACAAAGAATTAGACAAAATGCACAAACAAAGCAAGGAAGGGATGAAGGGATTTACTGAAATTCATAACAGATTTGTAGCAGCTATAAAAGATGAAAGGCTTTCATTTTTGTTTTGTTTTTGAAAAATATATATGCTATTATGATATCATTGTGCTTTTTTCTTTGAACTATTAGTAGGAGAATGATGGCATTCAATTTTGAAACATCAAGTTATCCTGGCACTTGTGAACCCAAAGTGTCTGAGACAGGTCTCAATCAATTTAGAAAGTTTATTTTGCCAAGGTTAAGGACATGCTCGTGACATAGCCTCAGGAGGTTCTGATGACATGTGCCGAAGGTGATCAGGGTACAACTTGCTTTTATACATTTTAGGAATACATGAGAAGTCAGACAATGTGTGTAGGAAGCACAATGGTTTGGTCCGGAAAGGTGGGACAACTCAAAGCAGAACTGGGTGGAGGGCTTCCATGTCATGGGTAGATAAGAGACTAACATGTATTCCTTGGTGTCTTTGATTAGCCTTTCACTGAATACACAATTTACATGTGACAGGAGAATAGAGGAATAGTCACTTATGCTTTAGTCTGGCTCGGTGAATTTGCATTTTTACATAAACACTAGAGCAGAAGGAGCAATCAGATATGCATTTGTCTCAGATGAGCAGAGACGTGACTTCCCCACGTCTGTGAAGATAAGCTATCGGTTTACATCACCAGGTGAACTTCAGCAGAACTGTCTCAGGGTAACGATCTTGAGCCCCACAAGTAATTTCCTTGTGGACAAATTGTGAAAGAGGCATGTAGCTTTAAAAAGAAAAAAAATCTTTACAGCTATATTATTTAGGAATAAAATGGGAGGCAAGTTTGCCTGATGCAGTTTCCAGCTTGACTTTTCCCTTTGGCTTAGAGGTTTTGGGGTCCTGAGATTTCTTTTCCTTTTACTCACTCATGAAATAAAACCCAAATAATCATGATGTGGCACTAATCCCATTTGAATTGCTTTATTAGGATTTTTTGAGTCAACATTTATAAGTGAGACTGGTCTCTTGTTTTCTTTTCCTGCTAGCCTATTAAAGATATATTTTTTCTTTTTTTAGTATTAAATCAGTGATTTATTTATTTATTTATTTATTTTTTGAGACGGAGTCTCACTCTGTCGCCCAGGCTGGAGTGCAGTGGCGTGAACTCAGCTCACTGCAAGCTCTGCCTCCCGGGTTCATGCCATTCTCCTGCCTCAGCCTCCCCAGTAGCTGGGACTACAGGTGCCTGCCACCATGCCTGGCTAATTTTTTGTATTTTTAGTAGAGACGGGGTTTCACTGTGTTAGCCAGGATGGTCTCGATCTCCTGACCTCGTGATCCACCCGCCTCGGCCTCCCTAAATCAGTGATTCTTAATTTCAAGAAAGGATTGATTCTCATTTAAGTCATAGAAGCAAGGCCTGAAACAGGGATTCTGTGCAACTGATTTATTGAGGAATTTCTCCCCAGAGAAACCTATAAGACAGGAATGGAAGCAGGATGATGTAACCAAACAGCTTAGCAGCGTAGCCTCAAACCGTGTTTAAATTTTTTTTTCCTCACCCTTTTCTCCTTTCCCTATCCCCCAGTCTCAAGATAAAACCTTGAGAAAAACTGCATGTGTTTTACCTTTCATCTTGAAATACAGCCTCAGAATGAGCTGTGAACTTCCGCTCCCTTTCTTTACCCATTCTGTGCTCATTTATTTACCTAGATGCTTGCTAAGCACACACCATACTCGCTTTATCTGGTCACGTAATACAAAAATATTTCCTTAGAAGTTTCGGGGGCTAGCTCCTGATACAGACCAACACCTCCAACCTTGATGATACCAGATGAAACAATAGTTCAAGACGAGCCATCGGAGTGGGTCACACCACCTGATATAGCCTAGCCCCACTGCCTCTCCTGCATTCCAAACCCTCTCTTTAAAAACCCCTGCATTCCCTCCACAAATGGAAGAGTGAAAATTTTTGGAACGAATACACCTACTCCTCCCCTTGCTAGCACGGATAATAAAACTCACTCTCTTTTTATCACATCTCACTTTTGTTATGTTGGCTTCTTTTTTACAAGCGGCGAGCAACCAGACCCTTTTGCCAGTTACAATAGGACAAGGGGAAGAAGTATGTCAAGCTCCAGTTCACGTCGCACTCTAGACTACCCAGTCCCTCAGGTAACTCTAGCACATAAATGGTATCACAGAGCTGTCCCATTTCAAGGCAAGGAAGATGGTTTTATGTACCCTCACTACAGTTTGTCATTTGACGTGGGCTGCCCCAAGAGATACGGTACAAAATCTCAAGTATTTCTGGGTGAAGTAGCTCCCAGAGGCCATAAGCAGTTCTCGGAAACGGGGGCAAGTGTAAGCCATTAGCAGCTAACATTGGCAGCAGCCCAGAGACAGGTACTCTGGACCAGTACAGGAGATCTAGGTGGGGCATTTCCTTATTTTTCTGTGCTCTGCAACAATTTAAATATAGTCAGAATAATCTGTCATTTGCAGGACTCAAAGAATTTGCCCATGGAAATGTACGAAATAGATATTTATTGATTGGAAAGATCTTTAATCATTTCCAGCTGGGTCTTTGATAACTGGTCTACTTAGATTTTTTGTTCCTCCTAAGTCAGCTTTGATCGTTTGTATTTTCTTTAGACCACTATCTATGTCATCCAAGTTTCTAAAATTGTGTTATAAAGTTATGCATTGTCAATCATCAGAATTCTTTTGACTTGCTCCTTTAGCCAGACCTTGCCTTCAGTGGCAGCTGCCACTGTATGGTCCCTCTCTCTTTGGCATTTTCTGCCTCCTGAATTAGGGGGAGTGCCTATTCCCTTTGAGAGTGACTTTTTGATTCTTGAAAAGATGACCACTTGATTCCACTTCTGGAATTCATTTCCAAGTCATTTTCTTTTTTTTCTTCACCAAAGATACCTACTATTTTAGGTATAAAAATTTACATATTCGCTTTCAAGCACACTCACTGTGTTCAGCCTGGAATAAAGTGAGCAGAGAAGAAATGCCCGCTCCCTTAGTCTTGGCTAGCAGTGATGCTTGCATGTCAGTGTGTAACGAAATGGAACAAATCCACTGTCTCGGTGTTCACTCTTTCACAAGGCCTTAGTTAGGCTGGACCTGGGGTCAAATACTAGACCCCTAGCTATGCTTAGAGCCTCCTAAGGCTTCATTAATGGAGGCGATGGTCTCTCACTGTCAACTTATCTAAGCTGGAATGACATTTCTCATAATTCCCTTCTTATGTGGCTTAATGTTAGGATGGTCTACTGAGATTTGTAAGAGATTTGGAAGGTGGAAGTGTATCCACAGCAATTTTCTTAAGCTCTAAAGGTGAGTATGGGGCCAGGAGCTGATGCAGCTGATGCACATTGTCACTGATCTGTGGGGCCACCTTGCTGGCAAGGAGCAGCAGTGGGCTTACAGCTCTTTCAGCTCCTTCCACATCTTTCCTTCAGCTTCTCCTAATCCCAGAGCAGATATATTTTCAGCTCCATTGAGAAGGGCATCAGCATCTTCTGCAGGTTGCCCTTGTCTTTGAGATTATATAAAGGGGGAATCCAAACATGGATTCCAGCTCATCTTTGCAGGTTTTAGTTTGCCCTCGGTCTCTGATATTTCATTTCATCTTCCCTTACCAACTGCCATTTTGCAGACACAAAGGCACCATCCTTGCATAGACTGCTTATTAAGTTTCCAAGATTATGTGGGGCCTAATCCCTTGGAATTCACATTTTTATGATTGATCCCTGACTAACACAAATAATCAAGCTCATCAAGCGTGTCTCCTTCTCATCGTAAGATAAATTTTTGTCTGGAAATTTCCTTACAGCCCCTGAAAATACACTTCTCCTGGGCCAACTCATAAATTTGTCAGATGCTGAAACCCATGGTGGGTCCAGTCTAGGATGGAGTTGAGATTTCTTGGCCATATATATATTGTGTCAACTAAAACTCACAACCCTTTGATGCAGGTATTATTTTTCCAATACTATAGACATAAAAATCATAGCTCACAGGTTAAGTAGTTATCTTAAGGTGACATAGTTAATAAGATAAAAGAGATTTGCGTTCAGGCTCTCTGAATATAGGCAAGCACTATACTTTTTTTTTTTTTTTTTTTTTGAGATGGAGTTTTTGTTCTGTTGCCCAGGCTGGAGTGTAATGGCCCAATCCTAGCTCACTGCAACCTCCACCTCCTAGGTTCAAGCAATTCTCCTGCCTCAGCCTCCCAAGTAGCTGGGATTATAGGTATCTGACACCACATCTGGCTAATTTTTGTATTTTTAGTAGAGACAGGGTTTCACCACGTTAACCAGGCTGGTCTCGAACTCTTGACCTCAGGTGATTCACCTGCCTTGGCCTCCCAAAGTGCTAGGATTACGGGTGTGAGCCACCACGCCCAGCCGGCAGGTGCTATACCTTCTATATCATGTGCAGAAGCAGTGAAGACAGAACTCAAAATAAGATAATCTAAAGGAACAGTCCAAAAGTTCAAAGGTCAGAGAGATTTCCCCCACTTCACTCACTTCTTTGAAGTTCCGTACTCCTGCTCTATCTTTCCTCTCAGTCGCCAACATCTCCCTTTCAGCAGTGTGGGCCTCCAATATATCTTAAACTGCAGGCAACCAGAGTTTGGGAAATCTGGCCTAACCATTTCAGGTACTTTTTTGTCCATGATAATGCTAACTGGAGATGATCATGACCACCATTCAACTTCACACAGGCTCTGATTGGTTCCTTGATCCTTATCCATGTTTTTGTTTTTTAAGTTGCACCTTCCTAACCTGACCTTTTGAGCATCATACAGTTTTAGAACAGAATGTGACCTCAAAGATAATTTCAGATACAACCTCTTTTTACAGGTGAGAACACTGAACTCAGAGAAGGGAAGTGACCCTTTCAAGGTCATACCTTGTGATTGACAGTCAATTTAAAGGGGAAACCCACTGTGTGATTATTCTTAGAAGCTGAGGGAAGTGCCAAAGAGTATAGCTGTGGAAGTGATATGGATTTAGTACATTAAAAGATAGATTACCCTACTAAGTTCTGAGAAGAACATCAAATACCTTCAGGCCTGTTACACTGAGCAGAACATTTTGCCATTGTCATACTTTGTTTAATCCCTCTGCCTCTAATGCCCACAAGCAGTCAATTTTTTTTCCAGTGTCACAGCCAGCTATGCTCTAACATTTCAGCAAATTTAAAAGTAATTACTTCAATAATGGATTAGTTGCTCAGTTTAATCATTCTGAAAAAGTACTTGGTTTTTCCATTTGTGGAATAAGAAAATGTTGCATTTCTACATGGCCTATCATTTAGAAGTCCCTAAAAATGTCAGGTCTTTGCTGACAGAGACTAACATTAACAGCAGAAAACAAATAGATGGATGAAACCAGGGTATCTACTATAGGGAAAGAAGGCTGGTGACCAACAGGGAGCAGATTCTACAATTATCTAGTTAAGGAGTAACAGCAAATAAACAAAGCAAATCTGACATCCTGAGGTTCTTCAACAGAAAGAATTGAATGACTGATATCTAATCAGTAGTTTTATAAATCATAGACTCACCCTCTTTACACCAACAAGGTTTTATCTAAGTTCTCAATTTCTGCTAATCACAGTGAAATTTCTCACTAGTTCTGTTGAGTTCCACCTTAGGCAGAAATTAGGTTTTCCTTCTATCTCCATTCTGCACAGGATTCTCAAGCCCCCTACCCTATCTCTAGAAGGTGTACAAGTATCTAGCATAATTAAATTTCGAATTAAATGTAGGTGATATGCTGGCAGTATATCCATTAACTATGTTCATACTAATGCTGTGAAACAAACTACCCCCAAAATTATAGGCTTAGAACAACAATAATGTGTTCTATGAGTCTGTGAACTGACTGGGCTCTCTCAACTCATTCTGTGGCTCTCTGATCCAGGTGAGGCTCAGCACTCATCACTGCTCCCCATGTTTCTCATCCTTCTCCTAAGACTGGTAGCTAGACATGTTCTTATGGTGATGGCAGAGGCAGAAAAGCAAAAGCAAATATTCTTGAGACCTAGTCCTGGTCTGGACATCATCATTTCTATCTTATTCTCTTGACCAAAGTTAGTTACATGGCCACAACCAATGTCAAGAGTCAGAGAAGTACTCCTTGCCAACATTGGGTGGGCACTGTAAAGTCACATGGATAAAGATGGGGTAAATAACTGGGACCAATAACACAGTCTACCACAGCAGGGTTATATGGGTTCTATGCCAGAATACTTTCTGCTCTGTTCCTAGTGCTTTGAGATGGAAATTCCTCATTCTAATTCCCACTCTGATGACTTTTTCTATTTCCTCAGCAGTCATTTGAAGTTTCTTTTTATAGTCAGAGGCTATATGAGCATATTTGTTACTTGAATATGTTGCCTGATGCTAAGGTTTGAGCCTCAGTTGAACCTGTCACCCAAATAATGAGCATAGTATCCAATAGGCAGTTTTTCAA
Source organism: Macaca thibetana thibetana (assembly GCF_024542745.1). Lineage (NCBI taxonomy): Eukaryota > Metazoa > Chordata > Mammalia > Primates > Cercopithecidae > Macaca > Macaca thibetana. The sequence goes on along the minus strand of NC_065579.1, from coordinate 21,137,472 downwards.
CCCTTTCCTGCCATCACTTTTGGATTCCCCAGTGCCTATTGTTTTCATATTTATGTCCATGCATACCCAATGTTTAGTACCCCTGATAAGTGAGAACATGCAGTATTTGCTTTTGTCTCTGCATTAACTCACTTGGGATAATTAGGCTTCTAATTGCATCCATGACATGACTTTGTTCTTTTTTATGGCTGCAAAGAATTCCATAGTATATATGTACCATATTTTCTTTAGCCAGTCCACCTTTGATGAGCACCTAAGTTGATTTCTTATCTTTTCTGTTGTGAATAGTGTTGCAATAAACATGGAGTGCAGGTGTTTATTGCACTTTTTAGTAGAATGATATATTTTCCTTTGGGTATATACCCAGTAATGGAATTGCTGAGTGAATGGTAATTCAATCTTCATTTCTCTGAGAAATCTCCAAAGTCATTTACAATCTCACCAACGATGTTTAAGCATTCCCTTTTCTCTGCAACCTCGCCAACATCTGTCCTTTCTTGACTTTTTAATTATAGCCGTTCTGGCTGGTATGAGATGGCACCTTATTGTGGTTTGATTTGCATCTCTCTGATGATTAGAGATGTTGAGCATTTTTTCATTTTCTTGGGCAATTGTGTGTCTTCTTTTGAGAAGAGGCTATTCATTTGCCCACCTTCTAATGGGGCTGTTTGGTTTTTTCTTGTTAATTTGTTCCTCATAGATTCTGAATATTAGTCTATTGTTAGATACATAGTTTGCAAATATTTTCTCCCATTCTATAGGTTGTCTGTTTACTCTGTTGATAGTTTCTTTTGCTGTACAGAACCTTTCCATTTTAATTAGGTCTGAATTGTCAATTTTTTGTTTCATTGCATTTGCTTTAGAGGACGTGGTCATAAACTTTTTGCTTAGGCCAATGTACAGAAGGAATTTTCCTAGGATTTTTCTGGGATTTTTTTATAGTTTGAGGTGTCACATTTAACTATTTAATCCATCTTAAGTTGATTTTTGTGTATAGTGTGGGGTAGAGGTCGAGTTTCATTCTTCTACATATGATTAGCTAGTTTTCTCTGCACTGTTCATTGAATAGGGTGTCTTTTCCTCATTATTTGATTACTTTGTCAAAGATCAGTTGGTTGTAGCTTTACTTCTGGGTTCTCTATTCTGTTTTGTTGGTCTAGGTATCTATTTTTTACCAGTATCATGCTGTTTTGGTTATTGTAGCCTTGTAGTATAGTTTGAAATTGGCTAATGTGATGCCTCTGGCTTTGTCATTTTTGCTAAGGATTGCTTTGGCTATTCAGGCTCTTTTTTGGTTCCATATGAATTTTATTTAGAATAGGTTTTTCTATTTCTGTCAAGAATTATGTTGGTTATTTTATAGAAATTGCATTGAATTTGTAGATCATTTTGGGCAGCATGCACATTTTAACGATATTGATTATTCTAACCCATAAGCATGGAGTGCTTTTCCATTTGTTTGTGTCGGCTATGATTTCTTTCAGCAGTGTTTTGTAGTTGTTCCTGTAGATATCTTTCAACTTCTTGGTTATATGTATTCCTAGGTTTTGTGTGTGTGTGTGTGTGTGTGTGTCTATTGTAAATGGAATTTTGTTCCTGATTTGGTTCTCAGCTTGAACGTTATTGGTGTATAGAAATGCTACTGAGTTTTGTATGTTGACTTTGTATCCTGAAACTGTACTGAAGTCATCAAATCTTTTGATGGAATCTTTAGGGTTTCCTAGATATAGAATCATAGCAACTATGAAGAGAAATAATTTAACTTCCTCTTTTCCTGTTTGAATGCCTTTTATTTCTTTCTCTTGCCTGATTACTCTGGCTAGGACTTCCAGTACTATGTTGAATACAAGCGGTGAGAGTGGACATCCTTGTCTTATTCCAGTTGTGAGAGAGAACGCCTCCAATTGTTGCCCATTCAGCATGATATTGGTTGTGGATTTGTCATGGATGGCTCTTATTTTGAGGTATATTTCTTTAAATGCATAGTTTGTTGAAGACTTCTATCTGAAACAATGTTGGACTTTATCAAATGCTTTTTCTGTGTCTATTGAGATGATCATATGGTTTTTGTTTTTAATTCTGATTATGTGGTGAATCACATTTTTTTGATTTGCATATATTGAACTAGTCTTGTGTTCCAGAGATAAAGCTCACTTGATCATGGTTTCATCACAACATGATTTTTGATGTGCTGCTGGATTCAGTTTGCTAGTATTTTGTTTAAGATTTTTGTATCTATATTCATCCAGGATATTGGCCTGTAGTTTTATTTTTCTGCTGTGTCTTTGCCAGATTTGGGTATCAGAATGATCCTGGTTTTCTAGAATGAGTTAAGGAGGAGTCCCTCTTCCTTAATCTTTTGGAATAGTTTAAGTCAGATTGGTACCAGCTCTTCTTTGTGTGTCTGGTAGAATTTGGCTGTGAATCCATCTGGTCCAGGGATTTTTTTGGTTAGTAGACTTTTTGTTACTGATTCAATTTCTTAACTCATCATTGGTCTGTTCAGGGTTTCTGCTCCATTATGGTTCAATCTTTGGAGGCTGTGTGTTTCCAGGAACATATCTATTTCCTACAGATTTTCTAGTTTGTGTGCATGGAGGAATTCATAATAGTCTCTGAGGAACTTTCATGTTTCTGTGTGGTCAGTTGTAATGTTACCTTTGTCATTTTTTATTGTCCTTTTTTGTCATCTCTTTTTCTTTGTTAATCTAGCTAATGGTCTATCAATCTTATTTATCCTTTCAAAGAACAAACTTTTTGTTTTGTTGATTCTTTGAATGATATTTTTGGTCTTTATTTCATCTAGTTCTGCTCTGATTTTATTTATTTCTTTTCTTTTGCTAGCTTTGGGTTTATTTTGTTCTTGTTTTTCTAGTTCCTTTAGGTGTAATATTAAGTTGTTAATTTGAAATCTATCATCTTGACATAGGCATTTGGCACTATAAACTTTCCTCTTAATTCTGCTTTTGCTGCATTTCAGAGGTTTTGGTACCTCACTTCTCTATTTTCATTTATTTCAAAGAATGTTTTCACTTTTGCATTAATTTCATTGTTTACCCAAAAGTCATTCAGGAACAAATTGTTTACTTTCCATGAATTTGTGTGGTTTTGAGGGTTCTTCTTGTTATTGATTTTTATTTTTATTCCACTGTGCTCCAAGAAAATGCTTGTTGTGATTTCAGTTTTTTGGAGTTGAGACTTTTTTTTTTTTTTTTTTTTTTTTTTTTTTTTTTTTTTTTTGAGACGGAGTCTCGCTCTGCCGCCCGGGCTGGAGTGCAGTGGCCGAGATCCGGCTCACTGCAAGCTCCGCCTCCCGGGTTCACGCCATTCTCCTGCCTCAGCCTCCCGAGTAGCTGGGACTACAGGCGCCGCCACCTCGCCTGGCTAGTTTTTTGTATTTTTTGGTAGAGACGGGGTTTCACCGTGTTAGCCAGGATGGTCTCGATCTCCTGACCTCGTGATCCGCCCGTCTCGGCCTCCCAAAGAGACTTTTTTTAATGACTGAGCACGTGGTCAATCTTAGAGTATTATCTGTGTGCAGATGAGAAGAATGTATATTCTGTGGTTGTTGGGTGGAGAATTGTGTAGATATCTATTAGGTCCAATTGGTGAAATGTTGAATTTAAACCATAATTTCTTTGTTAGTTTTCTCCCTTGATGCTGTCTCCAATGCTGTCAGTGGAGTGTTGAAGTCTCCCATTATTATTGTGTGACTGCGTAAGTCTTTCTTAAGTCTAGTAGTAATTGTTTTATAAATCTGGGTGCTCCAGTGTTGGGTATACACATATTTAGGATAGTTAAATGTTGTTGAATAGAGCCCTTTATCATTATGTAATGCTCTCCTTTGTCCTTTTTTTTTTTTTACTGTTATTGATTTAAAGTCTGTTTCATCTGATACAAGAATATTCACCTAGGATCTTTTTTGTTTTCTATTTACATGACAGATCTTTCTCTTCCCTTTACTTCAAGTCTATGGGTTTCATTACATGTGAAATGGGTCTCTTGAAGACAGCAGAAAGTTGAGTCTTTGTTTTAATCCAATTTGCTACTCTATACCTTTAAAGCAGAGCATTTAGACAATTTATGTTCAAGGTTAATATTAATATGTAAGGTGCTGTTTTTGACACGGTATTGTTATCTAGTTGCTTGGTAGTCTTGATTGTGTAGCTGTTTTATAGGGTCTGTGAGACATGTACTTACATGTGCTTTTGTGGTAGCAAGTATCATTCTTTCATTTCCATGTTTAGAATTCCCTTGAGCATCTCATGTAGGGCTGTTCTGGTGATAATAAATTCCCATAGCAATTACTTGGCCGGGAAAGACTTTATTTCTCTTTCATTTATGGAGTGTATTATGGCAAGATATGAAATCCTTGGCTTGAATTTCTTTTCCCTAAGAATGCTGAAAATAAGTCTCCAGTCTCTTCTGGCTTGGGTTTCTGTTGAGAGTCTGTTGTTTTTCTGATGGGATTCCCTTGATATGTAACATAGCCCTCTTCTCTAGCTGTCTTTAAGATTTTTTTCTTTTGAATTGACCTTGGAAAGTCTGATTACTATGGACCTTGGGGATGATCATCTTGTATGTATCTCAGAGGAGTTCTCTGGATGTCTTGTATCTGCATGTCAACCTCTCTAGTAAGATTGGGGAAACTTTCCTGAATTATATCCTCAAATACATTTTCCAAAGTTGCTTACATTCTCCTCTCTCAGGAATGGCAATGAGTTTTAGATTTGGTTGCTTTACATAATCTCATATTTCTAAGAGGCTTTGTTTGTTGTTTTTAATTCTTTAATTCTTTATTTTTGTCTGACTGGGTTGATGTGAAGGACCAGTCTTTGAGTCCTGAAATTCTTTCTTCTGCTTGGTCTAGTCTGTTATTAAGGCTTCCAACTGTATTTTGAAATTCCTCCAGTAAATTTTTCAATTCCAGTTCTGTTTGGTCCTTTCTTAATATAGCTATGTCATGTTTCAAATCTTGGATTGTTTTTCTGGCTTCACTAGATTGGATTTCAACTTTCTCTTGGATCTCATTGAGTTTCCTTCCCATCCATATTTGGGATTCTATATCTATCATTTCAGACATTTCAGTGTGGATAGGATCCATTGGCAGGGAGCTAGTGCAGTCCTTTGGAGGTGATGAAACACTACAGCTTTTTGTATGGCTGGAGTTCCTGCTCTGGTTCCTTCTCATCTGAGGGAGCTAACACTTCTTTTTCTGTTTGAAGTTGCTGTCATTTGGATGGGGCTTTGTATTTTTTATTCTTTTTTCCCTTGAGGGTATGACTGTGGGGTATGTTTTATATACAATTGATTGGCTTTGTTTCTAGATTCTTTCAAAGGGCCAAAGCCCTATATGGGTTCCTTGGTTGCAGATAGGTTCATGCAGTAGGTTTCACAGGTATTGCTTGATTTAGCAAAGTATTTTTGTTTGATGGTATAATTCAGGATGCATTCTAGTAGATAGCACTTAAGAGTAAATTAAACCGATAGGCTGAATTAAACAGATAGGCTGTTACTCAGCTGCACTTGCCCTCAGTGGGACAGCAGTGCCAGACAAACATGAATAGGGTACTTTATCAGCTCACACTCACTTTTGATGAGGATGGAGCCACTAGAGAATTATGAGAAGCAGCCTGTTTCAGCACATGCTTACCATGCTCCAGTGGGAGGAGCCACTGCTACATCTGCAACAGTGCATTAAGGATGGGAAGTAGGGGGTGAGAGATGAATTTCTCTCCAAGTCTGGTCCCAGACCTCCAGCAGTTGCTGCCTGCCAGTATTTCCTTTGTTCCAAGGTGAGGGTTTTGGTGGACTGTGCTCCCTCCATCCCTTAGAAATAGTCCACACTGAGGCTTAGGCCTCCAGAGGATCTAAAACTCCCCTCAGGGACCCACTGATCCCCTGTGCTTGCCAAAGTCAGAACAAGTTGTGAGGTCTATATCACTCTTTATCTTTGTTTTTTCACTCTTTATCTTCATTTTTAGTTTTTAGTCTATCCTTTCTCTCCCCTTCTCCCAAAGCAGTCTTACTGAAATCTCTCAGATGGAAAAACCAACTTCATAAGCTTGCTCCTGAAAATTCAAGTTGACATATCTTAAGTCTTCATTTTTTATTCATTAGCTGGGGAGAACAGGGATGCATCTAGATTTAGGTCCAGATGGATTCAAGCTTTGTATCTCTCTTCATCTTACCAGCTCTGGTCCTCTCTGTGTGCCATTATTCTTTAGACAGCCTCCTTCCATTAGTAGGCAAGATGGCCACAAAGAGCTCCAAACTAACATCCGACAGGCCCAGCACTCCCTCTTCCAAGGTGTGTGCATCAATCCCGGTGACATCTATGATGATAGGCTGTTTATTAGGCATCAAATGTGAGCAAGAGGAAGCCAGAGTAAGCCCAAAGGGTACTTGTGAGGCATTCCTCTGAGACTGCATAAAATAACATTCAGTTTGAAGAAGTATTCAAATATTAAATTAAGTCATTTAACAGCATTAAAATCTTCAAATTAAAGAAATATTAAAAGTAAGATAAACAAAAGATTAATGGTGACACTTGTTATAAAGTATTACTCTTCAGCTCACCTTTGACACAAGTAAAAGGAGAAATAGAGAATGAAATTTAAGAATCATTAAGTGTATAATCCAGAAAATTCCAAATATCTTACTCTAAGATTAGAACCTTGAGAAAACAAAAAAGTACACACTTGAAAAAGAAGTGAGCTTTTCCCCTACATGTTTCCCTTCCCATTCAGTTAACATGACAATCACATTTTTATATTCTTTAATATTTCTCTATTTCAACTAGTAAAATCAAATTAAAGGTAACCATAATAAAGACAACGTAGTTTTTGTTTCTTCCCAAATTTCCACGTAAAAGTCAACAAAGCAACTAGACGCCAACACTAAAAGCCAAGAACAAAGCTTATAACAAAACTACACGTCAAGGTTTCCCTCAAATACAGCCAGGTTCGACCATTGGAAAGGCAAAGAAAGGAATCACAAGTCAAATAGCTAGGGACATCCCCGATGCTCAGGCTTCCTTTTCTACTCTTGACCAGGAAATTACAAGATGAACTGCAACTTTCTACCAGGTAGGAAGGTATCAAAACCCAATAGGCGGATGTGGAAATGGAGTCATGAGCCAACATAATGAGTCTCCTACTGGCCAAATTTGGGACAGTTTGAGCTTTAGTAAAGATAAGAATTGCAAACTCATCAAATGTTTTAAATTCATGAATTAATAATAATAATATCAAAAATTGGTCCTATTCAAAGGATGACAGAAAACAAATTCATTTTTTTGAAAACTGGCAATTAAAGGAAACAAATTAAGGATCCATTTTGCCTTTCCTAGGCAAACTGTACCACTGGGTAACAATTAGTAGATGAAGGAGAAGTATCTTTTTATAAAACAATTCCAACTAATAAATGCAAATAAAATGATAGAATATCACCATTTTACAACACCTAAGTAATTAATAGATCTAGGCATCAATTCCTGCTAAAAAGAGAGAGAATAAATGAGGCCTTATGCACCTAATGATAAAATATATATGTATATATATATAATCTGGAGTCTAGTCAAAGGGTGAAGTTAAGTCTGATAAAATTTCATTCCACTGTAAATTTATAGGAAATACAGAGGGACATAGTTGAACTAAACCATGGTTATGCAATCCATAACATTCAGACTGCAAAATTCTACAGGTCAAATGACAGGTTTTTCAGCAGTTAAGTTGCAAGGAAAAAAAAAAGATGAAAGGTGAATCTCCAGGTTTAAAAAGAGACTTAAAAAAATTTCTTAATGTAATGAGAAAACTCAAACTATTATGTTAAGGAATGAATATTTGGGATATAAAACCATTAAGAAATGCAAGAAAGTTTTATTCAAAAGTTGTCAGTGTTTACTTTTGGAAAGAGAGAGGGCCTATGAATGGAAAAAGGCACATAGAAGCTTCCTGGGGTGTTGGCAACATTCTTTGCTGACCTGGGCAGTGGTTTTATGGGTGCTCACCTTATAATAATTCACTGAGCTATAGATTTGTCTTCTGTGGTTGATTTTATCTACTTTTTTAAATAATAAAACGGTGAACCAATTAGTAAAACAACGAAGGTAAGTAGAAATGGAAAGTAAACTAGTAAAGTCAAATTAAATTCAAAGTCATCTTTTAACTGGAAGACAAAAGTCAATGATCTTACAGCAAAAAAAAAAAAAGAAAAAGAGGAGACAGCATGTCAGACATTGGCAAAAATAATACCCTAGAGACAGCAAAGCATTAGAGAGGAAGTTGCCAACAAGAATTCAACATTCTAATCTCCAAACAAACACAAAGAAAGTAGTAATATAGGTACTTTTTAAAATAAATTTTCAATGAATTTAATCAAAAAGTTGAAGATTTCCCCCTTACTGTACATACCTGTATTCATAAAATGGGAAATAAAGTCCACTAAATGGAAATGTCCTTTGTCACCAGTTTTTCTGGAACAGCTCTGTTGTGGGAGGGCTGCAATGCATTTATCAGCCCTCTTACAGATGCCTCTCAAACTCTGCAATAAGCCATTCCTGATAGTGAGAATAGTGACTGTTTAGTGAATCGATTTAAACTAAGTAACAAAAATCGGCAATTCAATTTGTCCATCCTGTGACCCATCAGGGTGGAAGGGGTTTACATCTCACCCTTCTTGAAATAATTTGCTCTTATCTCAGGTCAGCCAAAAAGGATGAAATTTGAGCTCTTGCCTCAGTGCAGGTTATAGTAGCCCTATTCAGTTTTCCTACCAAAACTCCTCTAAAAGTACAAGCTGAGAAGTTTAGAGACCATGCTAATTGTGATGTAATTAATGGAGACCTTTCTTTGCCCATCCTGGTATCCACACCCTTTTCCATCTAACTGGGCAGTTCTTCCCACCCAAGCAAAATGTATATTCCCTCCATCTTTACATTGATCTTGGCCATAAGAATGGCCAGGAACAAATTGTGGGGAAGAGTAACAATGTGCCAAATTCAAGCCTGCACCTTAAAAGAATCATATATGTCCTTTTCGCTTCCTGTACTTCTGCCATTAACATGAGAAGAGTTCCCCCAGGTGGCTGCTGCCACCTTAGCCTGGGCCTTTGTTACATAGCAATAACTAACTGATACACAAATAATGCCAGTGCAACATGTGACTAATTTCTCCTTCTTTAGAATTGCAGCCTTGGCATGACTTGTACCACAACTGAAAATCAAAAGTGTGTCATTTTCCACATCATGTACTGCCTATTTTACTATGTCAAATTTACCCTCACCTCTCTATTGCAGACTGAAGGAAAGGATAATGCAACCTGGTCTTGAGCAATAAAATTCATGTGTGTTCATTTTAACCCTCATTCCTGGCCTCACCCTTTATTCTTTTTCTCTTGTCCTAATTGTGCAATTTTTAAATTTTGTCTCCCGCATGGCCTGTTGAGTGTAGTACATGCTATTCCTCACATTGTCTTTTGCCTCTCTTCCTAGACAAAAGTTGGGAGCAGGGTGGAGAAAAGAGAGAAAAAGGAAGAGAAAGTCTTTTGCCATTCATATTCCATTTCAAACTGCATTCCACCTGCAGTCCACTTTGTCATTTTTCAACCATCCTCTTACCTGTGATTCATTTTTGCATGTTTTGTCATTCTCAATTTTGCAATTTCAAGACACTACAGAAAAACATATCAGGCAATAAAGAAGATTCACATACGGAAAAAAGCAATTCTGTGTTCCTCAACCAGATGTCCACATTGCAAGGCAGTGAAATCTCCAACAATCCTTCTGGAGACAAACACACTGACACAAAAAGACATCCAGCTGGAACTCCTTTGCTGTCAGATGCCTACATTTCTACCTTCATTGTGGAAGTGTGGGACTCTTCCCCAGGAAAAGGCTCTCGCCAAAGAGAGCTGGGCCATCCAGCATCACCACCCAAAAAGAGAGTGGCCGTAGTGACAGGTGCCACCTTCCCTTAGAAATTTCCCTTCTCACCTTTTTTTCTGGTTGAATTACAGCCTGGTAGCTACCTTGGCTGGACTTCACATACCTGGTGCTCCAGAGCAGTGAAATCTCATGCATGGAACATCCCATATCTTTGATTCAAGGAATTCTTTGGATGATCACTTACTCACAAAGACTAAACAAAAAAAATTGTGTGACTATATTATCAATTTAGGACACTCCAAAGTACCCTTATACGTCATTGTCTTTAAATCTACCATTCAATGACCACAGAAATGCTTACTGAGGAAAGGCAACTGAACATTAATTGGGTGCCCACTATTTCTTCAGTACTTTGTATATCTTGTTTAATTTCATTCTCATCACATCCCTGTAAAATATGTATTTTTATTCCCATTCTACTGATGAGGAGGATGAAGGTGCAAGGAGATTCCATTAATTTGCTTGAGGTCACATAGTTGGTAAAAGATGAAACTGCTCATGGGGTGAACAGGACATCTCACCAATTTCACAGAGTTATTATAAGAAGAAGATGCATGATTTTATACAATATCATCTGGTACTTAAGTATGCAAGAAATGCTCATGTCCTCTTCCTCATTCCCCACCCCTACTTAACATGTAGGACTCTATTCATTCACCCACTCATTCATTTTTTCAACAAACTCATACTGAGGATCTTCTCTGTCAGAAACTGTGTCAAGCAACAGGAGGCCCTGCCCTCAGTGATAGATACAGAGATAAAAAGGATTTACTCTCCAGGTTACACACAATATACTAAGTCACTTTTCAGGAGGGCTTCTTGATTAATATGAGCTTAACTCTAAATATTGACAGTGTCATCTGTCAGACCATTTTCCCACCCAGGTTTCCTGGTTACTCCAATGTGGGGGTCAACCCCAACTTTCTTTTCGTAGGCTGAAAGGAGTTGTGATTTCCCCTAGGGAGAAGGTGAATGCGTATTTGGTAGAAGAGTAGAAGGTCTCCAGTCAAGTTCTCCAGTCTTCTGCTCATTATGTCATATTGACATGGAACTGTTTAATTTTAATTTATATCTTGTCTACAATAGTGTTAATGGGATAAAATCAAGTCAGATATTAGTTCAAATCAGGGTCTAGTTAATTCCTAATTAGCTTATCATGGTTGCTGTGTGTATAAAAGGCAGACCCTAATGGCAATCACTAAACTTCACTTTGTCTCACTTTCAGTTATTTAGATCCTTCTATTTTCCACTCCATAGCAAATTCTGCTAAAGCTCAGCATGGGCACTGGACCAGCAGGCAGATTTTAGCTGCTCAGGTTATGTTGCTGATGTCCTGCAACCGCAGGATACCCAACCCACCTCCAGCACCAGGCTGTACTCATGCCCCTTTCTCTCCCATACTTTGACAACGCAGCCCTCTGATTCAACACTACTCTGCCACTATCTCAGGCTTACATTGATCTCCCATACATTCACTCATTCATTCAAGTAACAAGTCTTTATAGAGCATTCACCTGTTGCCAGCTCTGTGCTAGGGGCTATGAGCAAAAGAGGACACATCCTTGACCTCAGGGAACTTTCGGCACAGTTAGGGAGGCAGATAATTCAACAGGGGCTTGCTAGGCCATGTGACTGGAAATATGCTAAGGAAAATAAAAGTGCTATAAGGGCATGCAAGAGAGGCGCTTAACCCAGTTTAGGGAGAGCTGAGTTGACTTTCTAGAGGAAGTGACATTCTAATCATTCACCTAAAGGATAATTCAGGGTTAACTGAACCAAAGGAATATGCTTGGAGTAGAGGAGCATGAGGAAAATGGGGAATAGAGAAAATGTCCCATGAAAAGTCCCGAAAGTGAAAGACAGAATGGTGCTCTTGAGAAATTTTTTTAAATTATAAGTTCAATATTTTTGAATAGGAAGAGAGTGGGCAAGATAACTTCAGAAGGTAAGGAGACTTCTTCAAATTGCCTGGCTCCCCATGAGAGCATTTGGGCTTAATTATGAGCCAGGATCCCACCATAGGGCACAGTGGAGTGGCATTGCTTATCCATACCCTACTTTTGGAAGTCTGGTTCATTCCCTCTCTCCATATGTTCAAGGCCAGTTCGGGCAGTGGGGATTATTTTTAAAGACCTTAATTGAGGTTTTTATCACTTCTCTGGTAATGTAACTGTTATCTCTGCCTCTGTCTTCTCTAAATTCCATCACATTGACCTCACTATCCTCAAAAAACTACATAGTCTAGTGGGATGGATTAGATGTATATACTAGGTAACCCTTATGAAATCAGATACTCATGTTCATTCTCAGGGTAATTCCAAGATTTAAAAAAACAAAAAAAAAACAAAAAAAAACAGAGTGACACAACTTAGATGAATTTTTAAATAAGCCAAGGTGTTTCTTGACTTAAACACTAAAACTGGAGTGTCTTAAATGCTGAAAATAGGATCCAAAGACAAAGTATATAGAAAAACTTATTAAATCTCCCTTCTTTACAATCCACTTAACCTCACATGTCACTGCTAATCCAGCACTTCTTTTTTTAAACATTACTCTGACACCCCTGTCCCACCATTGATTTATAAAGATTTTTTCTCCAAGAAAAGAACTTCTTCCCCGGATCTGGCACTCATGTTCTCTTTACCTCTCTCTCTTCTTCTGTCTCTCTGGTTTAACTTGTATCTGTTTGGATGCTTTGAACTATAACAGAAAATATGACTAAAAGTGGCTTAAACAGTAAGGATATGTACTATTTGTAAGAGAGATCACTAGCTTTCTAACAAAAACTTTTCCCCATTTTTGGTTTCAGAGATACACTATGTCTCCCAGCCTCTCTTGAAGTTAGATAAAGTTGTCTGTACATTTTTATGTTCTCTTCAATAGAATATGAGCGGAAGTCATATGTCACTTCCTGGCCTAGCCCATAAAAACCTCCTACATGCATTTTCCCATGCTATTTCTCTTTCCCATGACTTGATGCAAAGGAGAAGGCAGAGCTACAGATGAAAAAACCCTGAATCCCTGAATGATCATGTGGAAAAGAAATATCACCACTGACTTGAATACCACTGACCATTACATGAACAAGAGGTAAGCAATTACCTTAAGCTACTGGATTTAGGGGATATAAATTTTTTCTAGAAACTTAGTCTACCCTAATATATTATTTCACTATACAAAAGAAAAGAGATAGGGTTGAGTTATTACCTCAATGGTGGATTTTCTACTTGTTCTGCTCTGCTATGTTCTCCTCGGTGTGTTGGCAAAATCTCCTACCGTGGGTGCAAGATATCTGTAGCTGTAAGCATAATACCCTCACCCAATATGTACAGAAGCAAAATTAGAAGGAAGATCTATATATCCGTATTTATGTCTATATATGTCTATCCATCTATATCTTTTATAAGAAAGCAAAACTTTCTCTAGGACCCCTCAGCAGATTTCCCCATCTTCTCACTGGCCAAAACTGAGTCTTATGTTCCTTAGTCATTAGTAAAGGAATTGAGAGCACCATGACTAAATAAAGCTAACTATGATTTTCCCCCTATATTAGTTCCATCTCACACTGCTATAAAGACATACCTGACACTAGGTAATTTATAGAAAAAAGGTTTAATTGGCTTATGGTTCTGTGGACTGTACAGGCTTCTGCTTCTAAGGAGGCTCCAGGAAACTTACAATTATGGTGGAAGGTGAAAGGGAAGCAAGCACATCTTTACACGGTGGCAGGAGAGAGACAGAGAGAAGGGGGACATGCTACATCTTCAGACAACCAGATATTGTGAGAACTCTATCACAAGAACAGCAAGGGGGATGTCCACTGCCATGATCCAACCACCTCACACCAGGCCCCACCTCCAACATTGGGAATAACAACTCAATGTGAGATTTGGGTGGAAATACAGAGCCAAGCCATATTATATCGTAAGACTGGAGAGATACCTCCTTAACTAAGGGCACTGCTACCTACCCAATACCCAAACTGGATCCTGTTAGCAAAGAAGAAAGAAGAAACTGGTGTTACATAGACAATCAGAAATATGGCCCAAACCTCCTTCTTCCAAGTCTCCAAATTCTATATTACGAAGGCCTAATGAAGTAGTCTGTCAACAAGAGGATCCTATTAGGAATTATAAAATGCAGATAGGCAAAGTGTTAAGTTTCTTTAACAGAATGGGGTAATGGACTGGGAAGTCTAATAAATTTGTAATATCTGTTGTGTTATAAATTATAATGCAGGGCTTATACCACTAAATGGTATAGACAGAAACATGGATAAAGGACTACAGAAAATTAAAGGTGTAAAAGAGCCTACAATTGGAAAGATTGAAGGGGTCATTTGGATCAGGCCTTAAGAGATCATCATTACTAAATAGAAATATGAGAATGAAGTTCAAGTGAAAAGAAGAACATAATCAAGTGCACATAAAAGGAAATTCTGAGAAGAGAATGAAGTAGCAGAGAGTTCAAATTTCATGTGTACCAGGAAGGCTGGAGAGCAAGGTTTCTCAAATGCAATATTTATCTTGACACTTCAACCAACTGTTTTCCTTTGTACACTCAGAGCTCTTCCTCCAGGAGATTGTGAATCTGAGGCACCTGACTTTGCCCAGATCTTCTCACTTACCTCAGCTCTTCAGACTTTACCAGACAGATAATCCTTGACAACAACCAAACTCACCTCCCATCCCTCTCCCAGACTTAGAGAAAGTTTACTCTACCCTCCATTCCAGCCTAATATCTGCTATAATTCCATGAAAAGAGCCCCGTGACCCCTCTTAATTTGATCCTATAACAAAAATGATGTTCACTGCTGATAGATTTATTTTGCATGCAGCCGCAACTCATTGCCAGCATTGTACCAAGACCTCTAGCTATATTATTTTACTTCATCTTCATTTCAATATGATGATATTGATATTAACGAATGCATTTTACAGATAAGGAAATGTAAGCTCCAAAAAGTTAAATAATTGGCTCATAATCACAGAGCTAGTACATGGTACAGTCAGGATTCAAAGCCAGTTGTATCTTACTCTAAAGTCAATGATCTTTCCATAACTCCACACTTTATTGATATGATGGCCAAGCTACATTTCATAAAAGGGATTTTCTTTTATTCTAAACTTCTTCAAAGTTTTCAGTGCAGTTCATATATCAGAAGTTCCAGCAGGCAGTACATCATAGAAGACATATAAAGCAGAGAATAAATAAGAAAAAAAAAAAAAAAAAAGAAGAGTTTGACAGAGTCTTAGACAAGGACTGTAATGATAGAAGGAACAGAAACCCATTTAAAGAAACTCATTTAAAAATTGAATTGGTTTTAGGATTTCATAAGAATCTCATGGAATCCAGTTGCAAAAAGCAGAGCTTTGGGAATTGGACTATTCCTGGGTAGTTAGTCTCTCCATTTCTCTCTTCCTGAGCTCCTGTGGCCTCTGGGTCCACATTGGCATTGGTCATATGCTTCATTCTTCTTTTTCTGGAGGAAAACTTCTATGCTTACTCAGATACCTACCTAGGTGGCAGCCTCACTCAGCTTTTGGGTCAATCTGACTTTCAAAATCAACTCCTTAAAAATAACTGACTCTCATCTTTTTTCCAGTGCCCATGCAAAGAAAATACTAACTCCCATCTTGATTAAATATTCTCCCCTAGTCTGTTGCACTGCTGTCCCATGAATCATAGTCCTTCCCTTCTAGAACTTCAGGCAACACAGATTGTCTAAGAAGAAGGTTTGGTGGTGGGTATATCAGGAAAGTAGGGAAGAGTTAGTTATGGCGGAAATTAATGTGATGTCTTAGACTCTCCAGAAGGCTACCACTACAGACAATGGCAGAGGGCTCAGACATTTACACAGAAAATAAGTAAACCACTCCAAGTCATAACTATACCAGGATGGTGTATATTAATATTTATTAGTCTTAGCCACTATTTTTAAGTGCAAGAATACATCTTATGGCTTATGAAATATGTTGACAGTGTGTTTTAAAGGATTGAGTCACATAGAACAGGGATCAGCTAACTAAAGCCTATGGCAGCCACCTGTTTTTATAAATAAAGGTTTATTGGAACATAGGTATACCCATTAAAGTATGATCTATTGCTGCTTTTACACTGTAATAGCAGAGTTAAATAATTGCAGTAGAGATCCTATGGCCCATAAGGCCTAAAATGTGTACTATCTGTCTCCTTATTAAAAAGTTTGCCAGCCGGGCGCGGTGGCTCAAGCCTGTAATCCCAGCACTTTGGGAGGCCGAGACGGGCGGATCACTAGGTCAGGAGATCGAGACCATCCTGGCTAACACGGTGAAACCCCGTCTCTACTAAAAAATACAAAAAACTAGCCGGGCGAGGTGGCGGGCGCCTGTAGTCCCAGCTACTCAGGAGGCTGAGACAGGAGAATGGCCCGAACCTGGGAGGCGGAGCTTGCAGTGAGCTGAGATCCGGCCACTGCACTCTAGCCTGGGTGACAGAGCGAGACTCCGTCTCAAAAAAAAAAAAAAAAAAAAAAAAAAAAAAAAAAAAAAAAAAGTTTGCCAATACACTGTTCTGTATAGGATCACTATTTTCAACAGTTAATTTGCAAAGTCATTTTTAATTTTCTGAAGTACCACATAAAAAAAGGCTTGGGTTTGCTTTTTTTAAAAAAACAAAGAGTCTATTAGAGTTACATAGGCCTTATATAGAAAATGGCCTTTTCAAGCTTAGCATTGTGAGATAAGATAGGTCTGGTCTCAGAAAACATAGAATTCACTAACATATGCCAGTGCTCTTCCATTCTTTGCAGTACTTGATGACATATTTTTGGGGTTGGAGGCAACAAAAGCTTTCAGTTGAAAAATAATATGGCTGGGGGCTGTGGCTCACTCCTGGAATTCCAGCACTTTGGGAGGTCGAGGCAAGCAGATCACCTGAGGCCAGGAGTTCAAGATCATCCTGGCAAACACAGTGAAACCCTACAACCATCTCTCCCAGTTCTAATAACTGTCTCAAAGTTAAAATGTCCAAAATCAAATTCACAGGCTGCTTTTGTACATTGTGTGTCAGGGGACCCCCAAGACTACACTCTGGCTTGATGACTGACTAGAAGCACTCACCGAAATCAGAAAAGCTCTTATATTCAGACTATGGTTTATCATAGTGAAAGGATATTGATGACAATCAGCAAAGGGAAAAGGTACATGACCTGCTGTGTTAACCCTTTCCTGTGCAACTTGATTCTTCCTGTTTTCCCTGTATATGCCAATAGCAACCTCATCTTTCCAGACAGTGAAGTCGACCTTGGAATGATTCTTGACTCCTGTTTTTGTCTCCCTTATCCCACATAAAATCTACCAGTAAATTCTGTTAGTTATACCCACATAATTTATGTATATTTTCAACCATTTCTCCCAACCTTGGTCCAGGCTACCATTCTGTATCACCTAGGTTATTACAGTGGCCTCTTACCTAATTCCCATACTTCCATCCTTACTTTACCACAGTCTACTCTCAACACAGCAACCAGAGTAAATCTTTTACAGTGGAAGTCAGGCTAGGTTCCCCCTCTAATAAAATTCTCCACTGCCATCCTATTTCAATGGCCCATGTCAATGTCCCAGAGGCATTCCGCCAATTACACTTCTGACCTCACCTCCTCCTATACTCTACCATGATCATTCCTTATCGAGCCATAGTGGCCACTTCACTATTCTTCAAACACATGTAGCACGCTCCTGCCTCAGGGCCTTTGGACTTGCTATTTTGTCAGCCTAAAATGCTCTTCCCCAAATAACTGTAATATCGATTCACTAGTCTGTTTCAGGTTTATGCTCAAATGTCAACATACTGGTGAATTCTACTCTGACCATTGGACGTAGAAGAATATGTCTACCATAACTTGACATAGCCCCTATCCTGTTTATTTTATGCTACATACTTATTTAACTAAATATTTGCTTGTTTGTGTATTGCTGTCTATTGTTTATCTAGTTTATAACTAGATATAAACTTCATGAGGGCAAGAATATATTTTTGTTCACTACTGCGGCTTCAGTGTTCAGATAAGTGCCAAGCACGTGGTTTATAAATATCCACGGAATTAATGAATGTGGTTCCCAGACAAGCAGCATCAGCACCACCAGGGAGCTGGTTAGAAATACAGACTCTTCAACTCCATCTCAGGCCTACTGAATCAGAAACTCTTGGAGTGAAGCCCAGCAATCTATATTTAACAAGTCCACCTGGTGATTTTGATGCAAATAAAGCTCGAGACCCACTGCTCTTATTCTTACACCCCTTACGTAGAGATGATAAGGTTGGAGGGGCTCAATTAATCTCTGGGGTGACACACCTGGATTGTAACCACACATATGTCTGTTTCCTGAGGCTGCCCACTCAACCACAATACTGTGATGGTTGCATTCGAGGTTATTTTTCTCTCAAAGAAATTTTCATATTCTCCTCCTTGGAAGAAGGCAACCTGCACAATTTCCTACTCCCAAGGCATAGTAACCTCTTCTAAGCAGTGCCAGAATGAGGCAAAGACTAAGATTTGTCAAAAGCTACCTCCCTGGAGGCGCAGTTGTTTTTTGGAATTCCTGTTTTCCCCCGCAAGACATCCTCTGCACTTTAAATCGAGACAGCAAACCATCTCCACCCACTGGTTCTGCTGGGACACTTATTCCGGCTGCCCTCATTGCCAACTGAGCACATCCACCACTGCAGCCTGGAAACGGATTGTTAAAAGAAACAAATAAAGGGAGCTCTGTGGACTTGAAAGGCCTTGGTGACAAAGCAGACCCACACGCTGGACTCAGTCTGCCCCACCTGTCAACCTGAAATGCTAACTGCAGGGCTGGGGGAAGAAGTCCCTCTGAGACTACCTGCAAAACTGCCATTGGAAAGCAGGCAAGCATCTTCCCTCTGCAGTCCGTGGCCTCCCCACTGCTGGTGGTTAGCAATGCCATATCTTTTAAGGTGCTTAGTCCTTCTTGACTTCCCACGCGCTTCCCTTCCTCCTAACTCTCTACGTTTACCTTCAGTAATAGACAGTGCTCCTGGTGAATCTTAGTAGGAAAAGAAGCCTAATTGGCATAGCCTTCCCTCAAGATTCAATAACCATAACGAGGAGGACAAATAAAGTGAATATTCTACCCTGTTGCTCTCACACAAGCCAACTGTTTCATTTCCTCCTTAAAATTCAGTCTCGCTTAGAATGTTTTCTGTCACACCAGGCAATCTCCTGAGGTTTAAAAATGGCAAGAGGAAATTGGCCGCAAAGACCCAGGAACCTAATCCCTTTATTTATCTAAATGCTAATGTCCACAGCCCAGCAGACCAGGAAAGGAGAAGGCAGGTGGGGGAGGGCTGCCATCTGACTACTTGCAAACCTCAGCTAGAGGTGGCATTGTGGCTACCAACTCAGCATCTGTTTCTGGGAGTGTATCCACAGGAAAAACTTGCAAGAGGAGGCAAGAAAGCCTCAGCACAGTTAAATATCCAGTTGGGGTCCTGGAGGCTCATAGGAAACATCCATTGATCCAGGAACATGCATCCTGCAACCATGAGTCTCAACCAATGAAGCAGGCATAACTGCCTTTTCACCATGGTGTAATTTCTAGAAAAGCAGCAACATAAGAAACGAAATGCAGAATAGAATAGAACACAATAGAATAGAATGTTAACATAAATAGTGTGGCAAACACTTTAAATATATTAGTTCTTATGTGATGCACTCCAATTTCCCAAAGGTTATTTATTCAAACATGAGAGGCTGAGAAAGTGTAGGTAAAAGAGCATTAAGCTTGGATGCTAGCAGATTTGCATTCAAATGTTGCCTCGAAAACTTACTCCTGGCTATTACCTTGAGTAAGTCAATTAAAGTTACTAGGCTTCAGAGTCCAATGTAGAGGACCGCACATTGAACTCCCCTGGGGAATTCATAAAACACTGAGGTCTTCTGTGATGTAACCTGGTCACTGGAATTTGTTGAAAACTCTCCCAGATGATTCTCATAAGCAGTAGAACGTAAGTGCTACTGACTGTAAAACATGAATGAGTTATAAATGTAAAACCCTGGCAGCTCTTGATAAGTGTCCCCATAACCTTTTTTAATGCTTATCGTTACTTCTATCAGAGAAAGAGCCCAGAAACAGAGAGTAGAAACACTCTAATCGTCCAATCGTGTGATGTGCAGCTTATTTACATCTAGGCAAAAACACTGATGGTGTAACTGCTGGCCAAGAGTATTTTGAGGATTATCTGTGGATTTACAATTATTTAGGTCACCCACCACATCCCATGACAGACAGCAGGCAGTGACTATATTTAGCAATAAGACATGTTAATAAACTTCAAGGTGATGTTGGTGATATAATCATAAAAGATGTAAGAAATTATTATCAGGCCCGTAAGGAATTGAGGATGTGTATTTTACCCTTGTGAGCACAGTGAAGATTCATGCGACTAAAATTAAACATTGAATTAGCTTAAAAAATAAGAAGTTTAAATCCAGTCATGATAACTACTTATTTAACCTATTTCCCAGTTGATATCACCCAATTACAATATTCTTGAGGCTGGGATAACTGCTCCCTAATTAGAGAATTCTAATAGAGCTTAAAGTATTATTCCTGCTCTGACAGCTGACACATGAAATTCTTCATTTTCTGTTTTGGCCTACACCAATTCTCAATTCCTCGCTTCTCAGTTCTCTATAAAATTTTGTATTAGTTTTGAAAAATGAAACAAACAAAAAAGATAACATGAACATCCCAGCATTATGTTAGCCTGAGGTCTTCCTAATCTCATGGCTCTCTAACAGACAGACAAATAAAAATGGCAGTGATAACCTGGAACGGTAAGTGGACTCAGCGTCTTCAAAACCCAGCTGTGAATAAGCTAAGTGTCAGAGAGCATTAGTCATACGTTAATTTGAAAATGCAAGGTGTCATTTACACTGCACTTTAGCAATGTTCAATGCATTTGTTATTTTTAGTCAGAGGAACTAATTTATGCTTGTTAATTGTAAGGAAGCATGTGTTTTAGTTCTCTATGACACAATATCTGTTCGGAATGTTTAGAATATTTTGAGGATGCTCCAGTTTGGTATACTTCACGGATCATACCCCGGGGCTGTGTGTTTCTATATGGTAATGTGCAGGGAAGGGAGGATACAAAGGAAACTCTAGTAGAAATGAGTCCTGAGGATTGATGGGTGAAAAGCTAAGGGCTTTGTGGGTGACTCCGTGAACCAGGATAACACAGAACATGTCCATCTGAGAGCAGACCATAAAATAAAGCAAAGAAGGAAACCAGGCAGTAAATGGCAATCCAGCCAGAGGCCGAGGAACCACAAACAAATTGAAACAAAGGAGCAAGTGGACAAATCCTAAAGGGAATAATAGCAGTAAGGGTGTGCACACACAAGAGCCTAAAACAAATTCTACCCAGTGCCTGGAGAATCAAGGAATTAATCACACGTTTCAGTTCCCCTCGTTCTATATGCAAGTCTCTGAGGACAACCGCTAATGATTCCTGTGGACATGTGCACACATTCTTCCCTTTTCTGGCAATCACAAGCTCAGAAAGGATTGAGAATGGAACACACTGGAATTTTAGCAGCAACAGATTTATGGAGAACACACATATCAGAACTAAGTGGGTCAGGGGTCCAAGAAGATAGGTTTAACCCTAACGGCAGGCCCACGGGGGTCAGGTAAACTGTAATAAAAATAATATTTACATTAATAAGTAATGTGTGACTCAGGAGGCTGAGGCAGGAGAATTGCTTGAACCTGGGAGACGAAGGTTGCGGTAAGCTGAGATCGCACCATTGCATTCCAGTCTGTTCAACAAGCTTAAAACTCCGACTCAAAAAAATAATAATAATAAAAATAAGTAATGTGTGATGAATATGCACTTAGTACTTTAAATGATTTATTCTTATTTGGCATTCTCAATAACTTTACTAGTAAGTTAAGATTATTTGAGCTACAAAAAACATAACCCTCTACCCAAACTTATTTAACCAGACATTTTTTGTTTTTATTTTTTGAGACAGAGTCTTGCTCTGTTGCCCAGGCCAGAGTACAATGGCGTGATCTCAGCTCACTGCAACCTCTGCCTCCCAGGTTCAAGTGATTCTCTCACCACACCCTACTAAGTAGCGGGGATTACAGGCTAATTTTTGTATTTTTGAACCACGATGCCTGGCTAATTTTTGTATTTTCAGTAGAGATGGGGTTTCACCATGTTGGCCGGGCTGGTCTTGAACTCCTGGCCTCAAGTGATCTGCCCGCCTCGCCCCTCCAAAGTGCTGGGATTACAGGCATGAGCCACTGTGCCCGGCAAAATTTATCCTCTTAAAAAAGGAAGTCCAGTAGGTCACACTTCAGGATTGGGTTGACTTGGTGCTTTAACCATGTAATCAAACACCTCAGTTTCAATCTGTCCCCATGATCTCTGATGCTCAGTGTTGGCCGTATCCTCCAAGTATAGCAAAATGACTACCGCAGCTTCGGGTTTTCACACCCAGGATCGAGATGGAAAAGGGACTCCTCTGCCCTCTCTTCAGGGTCAAGGAACTGCCCAGCAGAAGACTTCCCCGCCCTTCTCAGTGGATATAATTGGGACATGTGTCCATTCTTAAAGCAAAGGGTGTGAGGTTTACTTTGCCTGAGCTGCATGGCTCTACGGAGGAAGGATAGAGGCCTGCATAAAACTAGAATTCAGTTGGAAAAAACAACAAAGGAACAGGTACTGGGTAGGCAGCAAACCATGGCCACTGTGTGACAACTATTGTTATCCTCTGAAAAAGAAAAGGAAGGCCAGGGAACACTGAACACACTTCCCAAGGTCACACAGTTCTCAAGGGGCAAGACCAGGATGCCTTCCCAAAATGTCTGATTTGAAAGCCTACCCCTTATGCCTCTGGCCATACGCCTATGTTGATAAAAGAGGGGGGAAATGTTGAAATCAAAAGAAACTACCCAGGAATATCTGGCAGTTATCTTGAAAGCAGACATTCAAGATCCTAGAGTGCTTTGGCATTTGGTCCCTTGTCATCGGGACTCTAGCCAGTAGCTGTAACAAAGGGAGCAAAATTCAACCTTCTCAAATAATCAGGCCAAAAATGAGACAGAGAATTAGGATCCCAGACATGCACACAGGCTAAGGCACTGCAGCAGGGTGAGGGTAAGCTCAGCAGATCAGAAGACCCTGCTACCTAAGGCCACATGGCTAACTCCAGGCCCTGGGAAGACAGAAGGTGGCCTGAAGTTGTGGGGAGACATAACCCAGGCAGGAGATGAGGCTCAGCCAGCAAATCAGTGAGCCTGGGGAAGCCAGAAGCTGACTGGGGAAGTCAGGGGCTGATTCTGGTTGTGAAGCTCTAGTCAACTTTAAAACTAGCAAAATAGGGGAATCCACAGTCCTAGAAGAACTTTGCAATTCCCTTAGGAGTTGCTAAAATGCAGAATAAGCAACAGACACCCACCTTTCACCACCACAAGCCTCTAATCAGAAATGGACTATTAAATACTTCAAATGTCTACAACTGGAGCAATGGAAACAGAAGTGTAAAAATAATAATAATGATAATAACAAGGTCACAGTGGGATTTTTTTTTC
Organism: Macaca thibetana thibetana; assembly: GCF_024542745.1. Taxonomy (NCBI): domain Eukaryota; kingdom Metazoa; phylum Chordata; class Mammalia; order Primates; family Cercopithecidae; genus Macaca; species Macaca thibetana. Next base: position 21,113,913 of record NC_065579.1, on the reverse strand, counting down.
CCAGTAGGGAGGCTGACAATTACTCATACTCTATATCATGTCTAAATTAAAGACATAAAGAAGATTTCCTTCAAGGACATATTCAATACTAAATTTTTAGAACCACCCTTGAAAACACACTGTATTGCACTTCAGGCCCCTACTCGTGTCTGAATATGATCTTTTCTAACTGCTTCTCTTAGACATGAGGACCCTCCTCTAATTCTCTCTGTTCTTGAGAAGGGAATGCCTAAATTAGTCACCTTAATGCAACCTCTGAAAACACAAGGGTGCAGAACCAGTACCATTCTCCAATAATAGTATTCCTATAGAGAACATCTACACATTTCCCCTCTAGGGTGAAATAATTTATATTTAAATCAAAACAAAGCAACGTATGAAGCAGAAAGTTGAGTAAGAGTGTGGCTCATTTAGGCAACAGGGCCCCAGTTTCTCTTTAATTATCTGGACAGTTTGCAAACACCAAGAGTTGGTAGGAGGTGATGTAAACCCTCTGTGTATCATGATTTTTTTAAAAAAAGTTTTAAACGAATCTTTGTATTATTCTTCTGCAATTTTCATTGACTCCTATCCTGTCCCTGCCATTCACCCAGCAAGAAACACTTTCTGCTCTACATGCTGCCCTCAGGGTAAGGCTGTTACAGCAAAAACGTATTGAAAAAGAAAAGGTAGTTGCACAGCCTGGATTTCCAAGCACACTTCTGAGGTCCTTAGTTTAAAAAAAAAAAAAAAAAGTTGCTTTTAAAAGAAAGGAATTTCTTTGCAAGAACGTGCATATTCAGAGTAGCAAAAGAAAAACATTTTATGATCAATAACAGATATGGGAATGAAAAGCTGGCTATCCCCATCCCATTCTGAGAGGATTAGAAAGAATAGCTCAGGGAGAGATGTGTGTATCTTGGAATGGGCAAGGGGACACAGTGAGGAGGTGGGAAGTGGAGAGGCTGGAAGGGACCTTGTGACCAGCAGCAGAGTTAGTGTCACAAAGCTCCTCAGAGTTGGCCTGGTAGAGGAGGTCAGTGGACCACACTACCAGCTATCAGGAGCCCAGCCAGTGTCTAGAGATCCTCCACTTGCCAGGGGAGGACGTACCACATTATTACCTCTATCATGTACCAGTTATCCTTCTCAGGTCATCAGTAAACAGGATTCAGCAGCCAGTGATGAGCCTGTACATTGTCCAGCAAGAGTAACATCATTTGATCCCTCCCCCAATTTGCTCAGTGGTGTCTAAATTACTCCATGGGTCAATTGACACTTGTCAATGGCCCAGGGCAAATGGGAGCCACATAAGATGCTCCTATCCTCCTGAAGATAGCAGCCTGGATGCCTAGAAAGTTGCTTATGTTGAAGATGGGAAAGACTCTACTAGGATGAATGAACAAACTTGTTTGAGATCCCCTCTTAAGTCCCTCCAGTGATGAAAGATCTTATCTCTTCAACATTGTAGGCTTATAACTTTGGCCTATGTAAGCCAAGTCTGCGATACCAGTTATAAACCTAAAATGCTCAAATCGCCTTCAATAATATTGTTGTAGGACTTTCTCCTTAGTTCAGCAAAAACCAGGTTGTCACATGACTGTGAACGATTAGGCTCGCAGACACTCTGAAGGGTGAGAAGAGCAGGGTTTATTGGGTAAAAAAGGAAAAAAATGGGAACAGGTACTCCCAGCAAAGCGAGAGTGCTGTTAGTAGGGTTCCTGCCTCACAGATTGAATCCCAGGTTCCCACCTCGGATCAGGAAAAGCCAGGCTCCTCCCCCTGAAAACAACATGAGCTTTCATGGCTCCACTCCATTCTCCCAGTGCTCAGGCCACTCAGAGTTTCTCCAGGGAATTCTTTACACTTGGCTATCTTAATATAATAATAATTTCCTTCAGCTGCCACAAGTGCTCACAGATTTTTGACCTGAAAGACTGAAAGTCGTTCCATTTCAATATAAGTAGTAATATGGGTACCAAACTTTCCAACTGAATCACTCAGCACACCCCAGCCTCAGAAAATCCCATGACCTCCCAACACCTTTCCTGCCAGTGAGACAATGACTTAACCTCACAGGCCTCATTTCCTTGTCTGTAAAGTAAAGGAGTTGGGCTAGATGGTTTCCACAATAACTGCTGCTATGATTTCCAGATTTCTGGGCTAGACTCCAACAGAAATCTTTCACTTTGATTTATTCTTGTCTCTAGGATTAAAAGCTGTGAAGCTAATTGGCAATCACCAAAAAGATCAAGAACTGCAGAGGAGAAGGAAGCCATCTGCCACTATTAAGGACACAACCAACAGCTGGAGTTCCAGTGACACTGGACATCCCTATTTCCTTGGAAGACCTGGCCACCTCCTAACTGATTGATGAGCCCTATGAGAAACAAAAAAACAGGAATATGAGCGAGAGGGGAAAATTCCTTGCCAGGGTGTCACTGCAGAGTTAACGGAAGAGTTTTCTTCTTGGAGATAGGGTCTGCCTCAAATGTGCGATGAGCCCTCTCTTATAATTTATTGGTTTGGGGCTCATTTATGATTCCTTAGTGACTCATGCAAGTGATGTGAAATCCCTGAGGTTTCTAGAAATCAGGTCATACAAGGGTACCACAGGCCAGATTAAGCCTGTGGACATGCTTTATTTAGCCCACTCAGAGTCTTAATACTTTCAAAATAAATTGCAAATATTTGCCAGAGAGAAAGGCTTAGCAATTCTGTAGGATCTCAGTAGCAGAGGACATGAGCTCTCCACTCTTCTCTCAGGACGCGGGACCTTCGTTCACCTCAGTCTCCACCTGCTCACTTTACCTTCCATAGTCCTGGACTGCCCCTGTAGGCTTTTGCATGTGTAAACCCTGTTGTGAAATCACACATATAGAACAAAACCCATATCTTCCAGCCTGGAGGGTTGTGGGAACTCACAAAATAATTTATCGACTTTCCTGTAAAATTCGATGCTTTTTACATAGATAAGTAACACTATTTCATTTAAGTAGAACTTGAAGCTGTTTGCACGAGAACAGTTGGCAGTTTATGTTGAGATTCCTCACAGTATTTTTTGGGGGGCGGGGGAGGCATGCGGTTAGTAAAATAAGCTCCATGGGGACTAACACAAAATTTCCAAAGGGAGATGTCCCTGAGAAGACTTTACAGTGTCTCCTGATGTCCAGTGATTTTCTCACGCTCTCTCTTCCCATAGCTGGCTCCTCCCTCCAATATGTGGTACACATTCAAGATTATAGCCCTGATTGCACTGCACTATAATTATTTGATTAGAAATCAATCAACTTTTCTCACCTGGGAGCTTCTCTAGAGGACTAAAACACAACATCTGAAATACTTAGCTCGTGCCTGACCCCTAATAAGTGCTAAGTAGTTGAGTCCTCAAATAGTCTGGGAGCTGCTTAGGCAGTTGCCATACCCATCACCAAACAAAGAGGTGTTTCTAAGGACAGAGCCTTGATTCACCTTATGTACGTATGTGTGTGTGCACGCGTGTGTATGTGAGTGTGACTACACCACAGTCACAAACTGTCTGTGGCCCTTGTCTCTGAGGTGGCAAATCATTAGTAGGAATAAAAACAAGCACAGTCAGGTTATATGCTAGTGCCCCCAGAGTAGCTCATCTTCCAGGTAGCACGTTCCCAAATTCAGCTCTCCCCTTCTCTAACATAGCTCAGCCCTGTCAAGCTTGACTTTTGTGGCCAACACATCACCTAGAAGGTAAAGTTTCAGTCACTTGGCAGACATTCAAGAACTTTTACTGTCTCCTCTCAACCCACTTTTCCAATTACTTGCCGCATGTTCCCTGCTGTTTTTTTTCTACTCCCTGCCTTTGAGAATCTACAATGCTCTAGAACCCCAAAATGCTGTGGCAGGTTCCCCAGAAGAGCCATATTTTTAACACTGCCATATCTTCATCCCTGCTAAGTCCTCTGCCAGGAATGCCCTTGCTCCCTTTCATCATCTGGTACCAGCAGAACATGTGGTTAATGCCAGCTTCTCTGGCACAGTGGCTGAGCTGCAGAAACAATGCCTGAAGAGTTGGGCATGTGAGTGCAAAGAACTGTATGCTTGGAACACAAGTGTGGGCCTCCATTATTGCTCGTGCAGTAAAATGAAGGGGTAGATGGGCCATCATGCCAGCCACAAACGTGTGATGTCATATGGCATCGGCAGGAACAATGACAGCCAAAAGACAGACCTGCTCATTTCTGACCAGACCCCACTTTTCTGTGCCTGGTGTCTGAGAAAAACACTGAGCCACTTTGGGCATGAGTAACCCCTCAGAATTCTAGGAACACCTGTAAATTGAGTGGGAAGAGGCGATTAAAGCAGGATATATTGCTTCCTATTATTATGAGTACGTAGTAACTTCAGTGATAAAAATGCAAAATAAACTCTCTTTAGCTCCATGTAGACATCAACCTGACAGAGCAGGTGGCACCTTCTTATGTGAATGTTCTCACAGCAGAGATCATACTACCCTCTGTCCTCATCCTGGACGAAACAACTTGGGAAGTAATAAATTTTCAAGCCAGACTGTACATACTCTATCTGTGTTGCGAGATGGGAAAATTCTGTTAAATAGTGAAGCTCGTATTTTAGAGCTTTTATTGTATGTTAGGCAGTTTACTAAGAACATTGCAAACATTATCTCATCTCATTTAAGCTCACAAAACACCATAAATCATGCCTGTTATTAAAGAAGGTACAGAGATGCCTATGTGTTTATGACCTAAAGACCCTTGTTTGGCTTGGGCAATGCGGCATGCAGTGGTTAAGCCACATCCAATAGAGTTCTAGGAAAATGCCTTTTCTCTATTTTGGCCTGTCCAAGACTTTTCAAGAGGGAGAGAGAAAAGCTTGATAACCATAGTAATTTTGCTGCCTCTGATTAAAAACCTGAAACCAAAGGCTGCAGATGAGGCAAAGAAGTCTGAGCCTGGGGTATTTTAGTATTTTAGCAGAAGAGGAGAGTTAGTGGGAGGATATGGAGGTCACAGGCCCTTCCCAGAGGAAACAGGGCCCATTCAGAACATTCCAACTGTGATGTGGGTGTGATTTACCCTTAAACATATGTCCTTGAGTCCATGTCTGCTGGGTTTCCCTGGCAGCTTTGCAGTCTATACAATGAAGGGAAAGAAGCAGAAAGAAAGAACATTCATATGTATTGTGCATACTATGTGCCAGGTACTGTGGGAGTGATAACCACTAAGGTCATCTTGTCTGATCTTACAACTCTACCAGGTGGAGAATGTTATGCCTGTTTTTCAGATGAGACCTCCTATCTTCCCCTTGCTTTAGGACTTTCAAAAGCTTGGGTCAGGGAGTAGGGAACTTTGATCTGTTTCTTTCTCTCCTCCCAAGATAAGCTAGCCAAGGAGACAGGGATTAGGGAAAAGCAGTCTTTCATGGTCCTGTTGTGATCTGGCTGTAGAACCAGATAGTTCATTCTCATATGAATCATCATAAGTCATATGAATATGATATGGCAAAAGTTATCTATCACCTACTAAGTACTCTTTTGGGTACTTGAATACAACAGCAAATAACAGAGACATAAACCCCTGCCCCCGTAGAGCTTTCATTCTTTAGCTCAGGCCATTTCTGTGGGTTCTTAGGGACTCCCCATCATTTGAGGTAGGCAGTACCTCTCCTCCTCTACTTGCTTCCTGCCACATCAGCATCTGAAAGGGCACTTCCAGCTTGTTGGTCTGTGGATGCTTAAGAGGAAGAGCTGTTCAAATTCAGCCCCATACCACTTCCTTCTATAGCGCTCTTTCCACAAGTTCACTTGGCCTTGCTCTTGGAAGTTTTGTGTCTTTGTGCCTTCTCCAGGCGAGTGGCACCAGCCATTCTCTTCACCTCTGGTTTTTACCAGATGGAAATAACATACCACGCCTTCTGGTGTACAAATCACAGGTGGTGTATACCAAGCCCTTTGAGGAGACCCTTTGAAGCCCCGTCACTTGAGAGGATGCACCCTCCTCCTAATTCCTATGGAGAATGAAGAGAATAATTCTATTTTGTCAAAGAAAAAAAAAATCCTCTCCAGGCCTTGTCAACTTGTACCTTTTCATAGACTGTGTATCTGCAATAACCAATGCTAACCACATGTGGCTTTTGAGTATTGACAACATGACTGATCCAAATTGGGGTGTGCTGTAAGTGTAAATTTACAGACCAGATTTCAAAGACTTGGTGTGAAAAAAATATAAAACCTAAAAGTAAAATATATTCTTAATTTTTATATTGGTTACATGTTAAAATAATCATAATTTGGATATATTGGATCAAATAAAATATATTATCATAACCAATTATTTTAAAAACACTAACAACAACAAAAGTACCACAGATTACTTACATGGCTCACATATTTCTATCAGGTATCACTGTTGTGGATGAACAATCTAATATACTAAAAGAACCAGTTTCACAGCCTGTCTTGCATGTATGGCCTGAAACCTCTACTGACAGTGTGCAGTATTGGACATCTATTACATTGTTTTAGGCCTTTGGGGGCTCAGACTTCACAGAAATTTGAATTGTTACATCATTTTATATATGCATTTCTCTGAATAGATGCAATAGTTTTCATGAGACTCTTTGTAGGTCTGTCATCAGATTTTTTTATGAGCCTGTCATTCTTTCTCAAAAAAAAAATAATTTGTGTTTAGTATATTTCTAATATATTGTTGGGTCTAATGCATCAGAGACCATTAAAACCTAGGATACAAGAGAAACACAGCAGGTACTTGGTCTACAAACCCAGTAGTATTCCGAAGAGTTGTAAGAAATGTAACTAAGCAGTGGCCTGCCATCCATAAATGGCACTCTAGGACTGAGACTCAATTTTTTTTCTCCCTTACATGGTGCATTTTAGTATTTTACTATTTTCAGATACAAGATATCATTTCTTTTTCATTATACTTTGTTATTTTTTCCTCTAAAAATGTAATGTAACTCCATTACTTAATTAATCCCCAAAGAAACAGAAACACAAGAAGTAAAAAGAAATATGAAAAAAGAAAAGAAAGGTAGTATCAACCATAACCCTTGGGCTTAGTGAATCTGGATTCATTCGGGAAATCTTCCTTTTGGCATTTGACCTCTCTGAGCCTGTTTTCTCATCTGTAAAATGTGGATAACTATGCTATATAAAAACTGTTTTTGAGAATTAAGAGAAATAATTAATTGGAAGAATTTTAGGAATGTTATTTTGTTTTTCTAATCCCATCAACCAAACATAAACACTGGTGATATTTTTGTATATTGTCTTCCAAGTATTTTTCCAATGCATAAAAATGTTATTGCAGTGAACAAAATATAGACATAATTTTAGCATGTTTTTCCAAATGACTAATATGAAATAATTTTAGACTTACAAAAAAATGTAAAAATAGGAGTTTCTGTTTATCATGCATCTAGCTTCTCTATAACATCTTAAGTAACCATAGAACAATTATCAAAACTACAAATTAACATTTATGCAATACTTTAAATTACAGGCTTTATTTGGATTTCACCAGGCTTTTGACTAATGTCTTTTATTTTATAATTGATAAATGCCTTGTGGCGGATACTTTGGGACTATGTAAATATCCTATTTCTCCTCAAACTTCTTCCATTAATTTTTGCATCCATCGGTGCCTCTTTCCTTACCTGCACCGTTTTTAATAAGGCATTCTGCTTACAATTTTCTATTTCCTTCATTCTTTCTGCATGTTTTCATTGGAATTGTTCTGTAAGGAAGAGCTGCCCCTTCTCCTACTTTTGTTCATTCAGATATTATTGTATCACTATGGAGTCATGGATCTGGCATTTTATTATCTACCCATGTTAATTATTTTGCTTCTCAGATTGTTTCAGCTCTGGCCCATGGGTGTTTGTTTACTTTGGTTCCTGTGACCTTTTAATACATCCTCATCCTTTTTGAACAGTCTTACTATGTTCTTGTCTCTTCCCAGAAGCACATGTGTTTTGCTTTGCTTTTCTCTATTCCCTTCCCGCAGATACAGTGGGTTTTCACCAGTGCCCCATGGCAATGATTTCTGTTCTTCCCCTTCCAGGCTAAGGGTTTTGCTCCATAGCAAAGACAGGGAACAGTGTTTAAGGGTTTTGTGCCTGTCCTATAGTCACTGCTTTTTATCTCCCCTAACTAGCACTAGGGTGGAAGTTTTCTCAGGACTCTTCTCTGTGTTTCCTGTGAGTGTCTGTTGTGTTTAGAAAAGTCTGTAAGAGAATATAAAATCTCGCTATGCCTGCAGCCCCAGGAGTTTCACATTGTCCCAGCAGCCCATATTTGACCTCAATCAGTTTGTCAACAATTCCAACTCTTGCTGGAGTCTAGTGGTAAACTCCCTGCAGGTGCCTGCCTATCTCCAGATTTTAGGCTAATTTGTTGCCCTATAACTTTAGTCATGTGACAGGTTTAAGAAAAGTTGAGAATTTGTATTCACTGTGTCTTTACTATTGCTGTAAGTGTTGGAGTGATGCTCTTTCCAACTCCATATTCCCAGTAGAACCCAGGAGACCCAGAAGGGCTAGGAGCTTACATCCGCTCTTCTTGGCAAGTTTACTGCCTCCCTGGGTCATGGGCCCAAACCTCATTAGCCTAACCTTCTTGCTTAGTAATCATCCTAAAAACACGTACAACTCCCCAAGTGCTATTAAGCTGAGCTTTTTATAATTACAAATTTGGTTAACCTTTAGACCTCTCTGTTATTTTTCAATAGCTGCTTCTTGCTATTCTGGTTGAAATCCAGGGATCTTAGAATTGCATTACAAGTTCTTGGCCGGGCGCGGTGGCTCACGCCTGTAATCCCAGCACTTTGGGAGGCCGAGGCGGGCGGATCACAAGGTCAGGAGATCGAGACCACGGTGAAACCCCGTCTCTACTAAAAATACAAAAAATTAGCCGGGCGCGGTTGTGGGCGCCTGTAGTCCCAGCTACTCGGGAGGCTGAGGCAGGAGAATGGCGTGAACCCGGGAGGCGGAGCTTGCAGTGAGCCGAGATCGCGCCACTGCACTCCAGCCTGGGCGACAGAGCGAGACTCCGTCTCAAAAAAAAAAAAGAATTGCATTACAAGTTCTTGGTGAAGATGCTGGTAAAAACAGGGATTTAGAGAAAACTGCTGATGCATCCCAGTCATGCCAGAATAGAGCAAGGGGCTGATCAGAGAAGAAGTCAATCTAAAACACTTGTGTTTGATCAGTTTTGGGTGCCTGCTATGTGACAGGTGCATGCCAGGCAAGGAGGCTACATGAATTAGAATGATGTGAGTTTTGCCTCTACTACATCACAGTCCAACATATAGGCAATTGTAATAAACTGTTAAAAATACTATACCAGAGATATGTACAAATGTTATAAGAAAATATACAGGGAAGCCATTATTTTTCTTGGGGCATTCTCAGAGAGCAGAGAAAAGGGAAAGCAGACTCTGGGATAAGAATTTGATGGCAAATAATTTCTTTTGGAAATAATTCCCAAGAAATACCAGCAGGAAAGTGGGCAGAAGGACAGGAAAAGAAAGGATGCTAATAAAGGGCATGTTACCAAGGGACCAATCTTGCTGCAGAGCCTGAGGGCCAGTGTACAACAGACACCTCAGAGTTATTCTGTCCAAAAGCAACCCTGCTGCTTATGGATGAGAATTGCTGAGGCCAGGGAGATGGATATTCAGTGAATTATCCTGTGCTTGCAGTGAGCCTTGCACAGACAGAATGGACTCTGTGACAATAAAGGGCTCCAAGGCATAGTCACAGGTAATGGCAGTTGGAAGTCAGGTTGACATGCACAGAAAAAGGAGTCAAGGGGACATGGGTGAGCTGCTGACAGCAGTAGCTACATCATGTGTCACTTGAATTGAGCATTGAAGGATGAGTGGCATCAAAGAGAGAAGAAGAAGAAGATATCAGGCAGAGGGACCAGCAGGAGCAGAGGATGAGAGACACCATGTCACAATGTGGTCAAGAGAAGGTGCATAGAGAAGATAGAACATTCAGAAGGGGGGTAAACAAGCCAGATGTGGAGGGTTTGATAATTACTCTGTGGGCAACAGGAACCATCAGAAAGGAGCAAGTGGGGAGGGATGAACAACTGAAGAAGGGGAGTGTGGTCAAGAACATGTTGTGATAATGTGTCTTCTTTCTCTACCTCTTTCTCTCATATGCCCATGTCTACTTCCACATACATTTTCAGAACTCCCTGTGTCGTATCTTCACCCATACTAGGACTTCGATTTCAAAGAAAAATAAGGCAAGGTCTTGCCCTTGAAGAGCTGACATCACTGAGGTTTTCCCTCCTCTGACTTGAAACAGGATATTGTCTCATTTTTTTTTCCTTACTCCCAGACAGGAGACAGAATGCCTGGCTCAGAGTAGACCTTCACTATACATTTGTGAGGGAACGAATTAAAGCCACTTTTTACCCCCCAGCAATCAATGTTGTTATTATCAGTATTATCATTATCCCCCATAACTGCTCTCTAGGAAACTGTGCTGGATGATAGCAGCGAGAGCCAAGATGAAGGCAGAAAACCAGTTAGGAAGCTTTTGCAATAATTGAAGTGAAACGTGACAGTGGCTTGGGCAAGGGTGGTAGAGTTGGACAAGATGATCTGGCATTGGATTCTGGATATATTTTGAAGGTAAAGGCAGCAGGATTTGTGGAAGATATGAGGAATATGGGATATGAGGGAAAGAGAAGGACAAGATAATCAAAAAGCTCAAAGTTTGGGAAACTGAAAGACTGGAGTTGACATTTACTGAGGTGGGAAAGACTGAGAGGAGAAGGTTTGAGAGCCAGAAAAGCAGGATAACTATAGGACATGGAATATTAGAGACACAGAGTAAACCTTGACATGAAGCTAATCATTTGCATAGATGAGCTTTGAGCACAGAAGAGAGCCCAGGTTAATTATAAATGTGGGAGTCACCAGTACATGGGCTTATGGATGGTATTTAAAAGGGATATGAGTGTAGATAGAAAAGAGAAATCATTGGAGTTCCTGGGAACTCCATATTTAGAAGTCCTGAGAACAAGGAACAGTCGGAAAATGAGGTGGAAAAAGAGTGAACGAGCAGGTAGGAAGCAAATCAGAAGATCATGGAATCCCAGAAGCCAAATGAAGGAAACGTTTCAAGCATGAAAGAGTGATTCAGATTTAGCAGCATGGAGATCACTGGTGACTTTGACAAGAACAGTTCTGTTGATATAACAGAGATGAGAACCCAAGTGGAGTGGGTTTAAGAAATAATGGGAAGAGAGAGAGTAGATACTGTGACTACAGAAAACTTCCTGAAGAAGATTTGCCATAAGAGGAAAATGATTCGGAGGCTGGACCATGAGTGGAATTAAAATACATTTTTAATAATTTTTTTTAAGATGGAAGACATCATAGCATGTTTATGTGCATGGGAAGAGAAGGAAAACTAATGATGGACGAGAGAGAGAAGACAGTTCCCTGGAGCTGCATCTTTGAATTCATGAGAAGAGATGATCTAGTAGATAAGGAAGGGGTTGATTTTAAGAGGAAGGTTGGTTTGACCCTGGATAGGTAGAGTGATAGGCATTGATGCAAGAATTTAGGAAGATATGCTAGTGAGAACTGATGAACATTCTCTTCTGATTATTTCTGGTTGCTTAGTGAAAGAGTAAGCAAGATCATCAGCAAAGATTAGGTATGGGGGAGAAGGTATTACAAGTTTGAAAAAAATGAAATTAAGTGATGATAAAAATGAAATAAGGAATAACAAGAGGTTATGAGAGTAAAGGGCCTAGAGCAACATAGTGGTACTGCTAGGCTGCACCAAAAGCCCATCTGACATTCATAAGACCAGCTAGCAAGTTCTGGCCAGGCTCAGCTACATTGGTATAAGTGTGGTATAGGGTGAAAGTTTGATGTAATTAAGGTAGGGGTTTCCCAGAGTATACACTTTAGCATGAATGCAAGGAAATAATTATAATGATGAACTATAGTATCTTTGTTGGATAGAAATAAGGCTATGAGGGATGCAAGGGATGGTGGAAGTGTGACAGGATCAACTGACCACAGGACCAATGAGGTGAAGGAAATGTTGAAAATGGGGTGTGTTTAACACCATTCCAAAATGTAATGGCTTAAAATAACTACAAGTATTCTTTCTCAGTTATAGTTCAACCTAAATTGATTCATTTAGGTTGGGCTTGGCTGGGCTTGCCTCTAAGCTGCAAACTAAGCCAGGTTTGCTTCATGTGTCCCTCATTCCCCTTAGAACACCAGGATTGTCTGAGTATGTTTTTCTCATGAAAACAGCAAACTTATAAGGTGAAAATCCCACCACACAAGTACATACCAAACCACTGCTTGCAGCATGTCCTATAATATCCATCAGCCAAAATAATTCACATGGTAAACAACAATGAGGCTAAGGAGCTATAAGTACAAAGCTCCACCCAATTATATGTCATATCCCATCAAGTTGAGAGCCTCAGGAAGTTACACACGTTATTTTTGCTTAGGGTCAACCTGCCCTTAGAATGAGTGTTGAAAAGGAAAACATTCCACTTGGAAACTGGGCCGAGCTTGAGAATTCTCAGGTATTTTTTATATCACTTCTCTGTATATAACATAAAGACTTTCCTGCCCAGTAAGAAATCTGAGATTGACAGCTGTGGCTTTTCTAAGAATAAAGTATGAGATCAAAGGAAAGGAAAAGCAATTGGGCCCTGGAACCCAAATCCAGAACATGACATCATAGTCAGGAGGGAATGTGTGTGCAGAGCAGCAGCACATGCAGGGATGCACTGCATATCCATTGAGGTGTCACTCACAAAGATTACTGTGCAAATGGAGCCTCCGACAAGGATACACTCACAGTTTCCCTGAATATGGGTGGGGAATAAATAGGGGTGCTAGGAAAAGTGAGCATAAACTGCAGCCTATTCTTTCCCATGAGACCACCTCGTGTATAACTAGCATAGTGTTTCACAACAATAGTTATAATAATGCCTGCAAGTGACACCAGTAAGTCACTTGCAGCTTACATAAAGTTTTTTAGTCCATTACTATATTTGTTCCTTATAATAGCCATTTTAGTGGTGAAAAATAAAGTTAGGGGTAGGAAGATGGGAAAACAAGGCAAATAGTAGCAGAGCTGGGACTAAATCCAGGCCTGTGTATTTCCAAAACCCAAGCACTTACCAGTATGCCATGATTTCTCCAACAGCCTCTCTGCATTTTAATGAAGATTCACCAACAAACCCTGACAACTTAACCAAATAGGCCAAGTACCCCGGGCAAGCTCCTATCTCACAGCCTGAAAGCCGTGGAGCTCAGACAAGAAGCAGCCTGGACAGCTTTCCTACCTTCCTGCTTACCTACGCCCCCTCTCGTGGGAAATGCACTCAGACAAGCAACTACATCTGTAGGAGCAATCACACGGTTAACCCAGTGACAGCTGCTGTAATACATTCCCAACTCATCAAAGTTCCTAACAAACAGTTTGTCTGCAAGAATTCAAGAAGCATGTACGTTCTTTAGGCAAAGGACTTTTTTTAAAAGCAAGAAAGGAGATGATTCCTCAAGTAGATCGTAATGAACTAAGACTTGTCTCTCTGTGTATATGGTTTTTTTTTTAAAAAAAAAAAAAGAAAGAAAGAAAAAAGGTTCTCTCTAGTCTAAATAAATCTTGATGGCTTCCCAGAAGTTACGACAGCCTGTTGAATAAACAGACAGCATTTACATTAACATTTCTTTAGTTCTGTTTGCATGCAGTGGTTTTTCTTACTAAAAATAAAAAACAATTTTGGTGCCATGATGCAATCCTTGGCTTCAAGAGCCTATGCTTCCTTTATTCTGTCAACTGGATTTTAGAAAGAAATTGGTAGAAGTAAAAGGTGGACTTAGGCCCACCTAAAGTAGCACTTCTCAAAAAATATTAACATGCATAATAATTATCTGGGAGGGGGGTCTTAAAATGCAGATTTTGATTCTGATTCCATAGGTCTGGAGTACAGCCCAAAGTTCTGCAGTTCTAACAAGCTCACAGGTGATGCCATTGCTGCTGATCCATGGACCGTACTAGGAGTAGCAATCATCTAAAATTTAGACTCTAGTGGATTCCCCGTGACTGTTCTTCAGGGTAGGCTCTTGTTTCTGGAGTCTTCTCTTTCTTTCCACTTTCATGCACATTGTGAGAGTCTACTTTCACCAATGCACTAGCAATTCCGAAATCTTCATATCCAATCCAAAACTTGGACTCTTCACATGGGTGTCTCTCAACTTGACATGCCCAAAATCGTGCCCATCATCCTCCTCACCACTTCCTATATTTGCGCTCTTGTTTGTTATTGTCTAATGTCCAATGGAACTACCACCCATATAAATGTCCAAGACACACATTCATAAATCAACCCAAATTCCTTCCTTTACTTCTTTTTCATCACTTCAACTTTATTAAGGTATCATTTATGTATTACAAAATGCACCTATTTGAAGAGTTTATACTTCAGTAAATTTTGACAACTATATACTTTTATGTTACCACCACCACAATCAAAACATAGAAGATGGTCATCATTCCAAAAGATTATCTCAATCCCATCCCATCCAAGGCCCCTAATAACCACTGATCTATTTTCTTTCACCATAGTTTTGCCTCTTCTAGAATTTCATGTAAATGGACTCTTGTGTCTAGCTTCTTTCACTTAGCACAATGCTTTTGAGATTTGCCTGGGTATACATCAGTAGTTCAGTCATTTCTATTGCTGTATAGCCTTTCATTATATAAATTATCTTACTCAGTCTCTGACTGGCTGGGAAGTCACCCTTTCCACTAGCATGGAAGAGAAAAAAGCCAACAGAACTGGTCCTACTAGGATTAAGTGCAGTGCCAGGTTATCCCACACAGAGAAAAGAAAGCTGAGCTTATATACAAAATCAACTAGGTTTTTTCGAGCAGGATCTTTGATATTTTTAATATTAGGTGTATACACACATATATCATTAATATTAGGCATATACAAAGATTAACCTTACCCATGAAGGCCTAATTAATATTAGGTATATGTAACACATAATTAATATTAGGTGTATATAACACATATACACCTAATATTACAATGAATATTAATAATATTAAAGATTATATTTGCCTTCAGGTAAATATATGTAAACATATATGTTTTAGGGCCATAAGAAGTGGTTAACAAGTGAAGATATAAGATAAATGTCCCCCACTCTTTTCTGCTTTACATTTTAGCTTTTCTCCCTGCATTGTGAAAAGAAATGGAGGCTACTTTAGACAAAATGCCCAGCATATATCAAGTTATAAAGTGGGTCCTGAGGAACTTAGGGCTTGGACCTAGTGCTATATATCAGAAGCATAGCAGACTGCTTCAGGCCCCGGCTAAAGAGAAACCTGAAACAGAAATAACTTAACTTGCCACATTCCATCCATGGGGCAGCCTCCATCACCCAAGAAGAGGCAGCTACCAAACCCTGGGCTCTATAAGGCTGGATTTAATTATTTACTCTTGGTGTCATGACAGACTCATAAAAGATATAACACAAGCCCCCCCAGTCAAACCGCTCTGGTTATCTCCGAGCTGGCTCCACAGGCTGACATTTGAATGAAGGTGTTTTTATAAGGACGTGGTGTACACTGAGCTGGAGGACAAAACCACTGGAAGACAGATCATCTCTCAGTCCTTGTGTTCAGCAATTGCTAGGGCTGCAAATTTGGAGCTCGATAATGGAGCATGCCCCACTGCCAAGTTCCATTAGATGGTCTGTGTGGTCTCGAAGTCTCATGCTCTGTGAGTATAGCTTTGTAGATGATAGTCAAGAGAAACTATGGAAAGGGCAACCCCTCTGTATCAGCTATTACCACAATAATAAGAGCTCCTCTATGTAGAAGTGGAAAAAACATGGCAATGGCTACCAAAATCCCTTTAGAAAGATTGAAAAATCCTTGAATCTAGTAATTTTTAATCTTCAGACTATTTCTTAATGGGATGTAAAGATAGAAGCAATGATAAGGGTGTTAGAGCCCAGTGTTCCATGCAATGGGAAACAACCTAAATGTTATTTAAGGCAGGAAATAACTTAAATCTCTCTTAATAAGGAGTGATTAAACAAATAATTATATGATGATGCAATGAAATGTTGCTCAGCTGTTAAAACATAATAATGTAGATCAAGGGTTAGAAACATTTTCTGCAAAGGGCCAATGGTAAAAATTTTTGCCTTCATGGGTAAGGTTATCTCTGTTGCAGCTATTCATGTCTGCCATTCTAGCTCAAAAACAGCCAGATATCATACGTAAATGAATAGGCATTGCTGTGTTCCAATTGAACTTTATTTACAAAAACAGGCATTGGTCAGGATTTGGCCCTTGGACCATCATTTGCTGAAACCTGGTATAGATGATGTTCTCCTTGACATGTAAGGATGCTCACATTATATTTACTAGTGAAAAAAAACCATATTAGGAAGCATACAGTATCCTTAAAGAATAATAACGACGTATAAGCCTGGAAAAGTTCTAAATGGCAAGGTTGTGTTTTACATTTTTTCTTCTTCGTGCATGTACTTTTTCTTCCCAGGGGAAGGGGAATATAAAACAGAAAAGGGTGTTTTAACTTAAAAAAAAAGTGATCGTACCAGAGAAAGAAATTGTCCTAATGTAGAGTTAGCAATGGCACTCTTATTAAATAAAATCTTCCAGTATTTTGCCACTGTCAATCAACTCAGAAGCTGAAAATACCACATTGTCACCAGCCACCATAAAAAGCTAAATTGCATTCATGGAACAAGTCCAACTCAAGCCACTTTTTAATTCAAGTATGACTTTTTCAATTTATCCTTCCAAATTCAGCCTGAGGGCTCCCCCCCAATCTGTGATTCTTTCACTAGTCTAAAGTGGTGTGACATTTGACAAGTTTTTGAACCTGCAGAGTGAAGCCTTAGAATTCTTCTGTCTGAGCCCTTTCTGCAATAAAAGTTCACAATTTGGTGAATCTATGTGGAGGAACCTTTAACTGTTGACAGAGAGTAGTTTCTGCCCCAGGATGCCTATTAAAGTTACAATGGTTATCACAGTTAGGGCGTTGAAACTTTGTGGTCAGCTGCTGCCTATTCAGGAAGTTGTTGTGTTTCGTTGGTTGTTTCCTAAAGCCTGTTCCATTGTGGTCAGGGGACATGAGTATTTTCTATTCATAACCTCAGCTAAGCTCAAGTTGACAGCAGTTTAAACTGAAATGGGGTGCCAGGTGAACAAGAACTATAATTTTCTCACCTGCTATCTAAGTTGGAAAGAGAGCCCATTCCAGAGAGAACAAATGAAATTTAATATATGTTGGGGTTGGACTTAGGAGCAAAGCCAAAGTTGTTTAAGGTGATGTTCTCTTAACATAAAATTTCACTTTCATAGACCTCCAACTCGACATATCTGAGGAACCAGACCTCTCTACAATTCCTGTCTGGGACTATGGAGTCTATGGTCTAAGACAAGCATGCAGCAAAGAGAGGCATTT
The DNA here is from genome assembly GCF_024542745.1 of Macaca thibetana thibetana. NCBI lineage: Eukaryota > Metazoa > Chordata > Mammalia > Primates > Cercopithecidae > Macaca > Macaca thibetana. The sequence goes on along the minus strand of NC_065579.1, from coordinate 21,096,404 downwards.
GGCAGAGAGGCAGGGAGATAACAGATGCATGAGAGCATTCCATCATTTCCAGTGAGCTTTAGTTAAGGGAAAATTGTTCATTAAATGGAGAGCCAGAGTTCTGGGGTAGGAATGACAGCCCTAGCATTTTCAGCAGGCATTTTTAATCCCCCTCTCCTGATCCCAGCCTCTTCTTTGGGCCTCTTGGGGACCTCTAATGAGCTCTCTACAAGGCAAGAATCCTCTTATCAAAAGAGAATGGGCTCCCAGCTGACCTCTGTGAAATAATTTACCTTTTACCTGCTGTGTTCCTTCTTTAGAGAACAAATCGCACCACACATTAAGCTGTGAGCTAAAAGTGGAACTTTCTGAGAGTACAGCAGAGCGTTTGCTTTGTCCAGCTAAGAAATCTGTGTTGGCAAAGAAATCAAGCCAGAAACAGTAAGCAGAAAAAAATAAATAGGGGGAAGAGGGTTTGTCTCTAGTGTGGTATTTTAGCACTTCCTCTTTTCACCTGTTTTGAGTTTCTGTGGCATTGTTGAGAATCTACATAGACAAGAAATGCCGTAAAAGATCTTGATATCCAGTAGGGCTGGGGAATGTACATTCCTTGTTATATCAAAATTGCCAGTAATTGGGCATTGTGTGTGTGTGACTATAAAACCATGCTTCTGTTGAGAACATTGAAAAACTATGTGTGTGGTTCAAAAAGAACAGACTTTAAAAGTCAGGCAATTGGAATGTTAGTCTGAAGTTGGCTCTTATTCCCTTAATAAGAGGCAGGGGAAATGGGTCAAAGGTCATTAGGATGGATAATGAGGGGACAACACCAGGGAAGACTCACTGGCAAAGGCTAAAGCTTTGACCCATTAACTGCCATTTACCAGTAACTCCATCAACATTATACTTCTCTTTTCTATCTAAACTGAAACTATTATTCAAAACTTTTATCCAGATTTTCATTCATTTAACATTCAACAAATACTTACTGTCTATATTCCTTGCTACCCAAATTCTGGTTCATAAAACATCAGCATGCATATCATCTGGGAGTGTGTTATACTGCAGAATCTGAGGCCCTATCCTAGCCCTACTGAATCAGAATATGCATTTTAATAAGATCCACAGGAATTTGTATACACACTCAAGTTTCAGAAGCACTAAATTATGTGATGAATATTCACCGTATGAATAAATGAGTGAATGAACACCATTAGTTCACTAGAGGCTCCCCATCAGGATAGTCCAGTTTTGCTCTGTTTACATGGGAGAATTCCCACCCCAACCCCCCAACTTCCCCCAGTGCCATAGATCATGTAGGCTGGCTTGGTGCCATTGCACACTGGGACCTCAGAAACACACGAGTACAGAATTGAGGTGAGTGAACAGGAAAAGCAGGACCTCTGTGAACTGAAAGAGTGAGGGCTGCTGCTCAAATTTCATGTTGAAAACTGGGGCTTGATCTGGGTGAGCCATTTGCATGGAGTTACTGTGATGTTTGGTGTACAGCAGGCTAGGTTTTAGATTCTAGAAGGTAAGTTTGTTTTGGATTCAACCAAATGGATTGGAGTCAAAGGCCAGACCAGGATTTGGGTTACAATCAGGCAGGTAACCCCTGAAAGAAGGTTAGAGGACAGGCTAACACAGGGACCTATGTAGATGTTCAGGGATCTGTCTGACATACCTGACTTAGCCCAGCAGGAGTAATGCAGGATCTTAACAGTTGCAAGAGGTGGGAGAAGTTTTTTGTGGCTCTGAGTTGGCCAGCAGTATACTGCGGGCTGCCCTAATTAAGATGGGCCCGGCTGGTGCAGTGGCTCATGCCTGTAATCCCAGCACTTTGGGAGGCCAAGGTGAGCGGATCATGAGGTCAGGAGATCGAGACCATCCTGGCTAACATGGTGAAACCCCGTCTCTACTAAAAATACAAAAAAATTAGCCAGGCGTGGTGGTGGGCGCCTGTAGTCTCAGCTACTCGGGAGGCTGAGGCAGGAGAATGGCATGAACCCGGGAGGCAGAGCTTGCAGTGAGCCGGGATTGTGCCACTGCACTCCAGCCTGGACAACAGAGTGAGACTCTGTCTCAAAAAAAAAAAAAAAAAAAAAGATGGGCCCAAAGTTTGAAGGACTGAGCCTGTAGGTTAATAATGGTGCAGGCTGAAGAGAGGAGTTTGGAGAAAAGCTGGAGCATGCTTTCACCCAGAAGGAGGAGAGTGATGAAGAGAAATAATAATGGCAACCCTGCACAGAAACAACAACCCTTTTGACCTGAGTATTGTAAAACTGAAAAACAGGGAGTTAGCAGGTGTTACTGCAGCAAAGCTGGAAACTGACCACAGGGCATTTGCGTATTCTTGCAGCTTGTTTAGCATTACTATTCTGTCCACCCTTACCCAGTGGGCTCTGTGACAAATGAAACACAAGAGCTATGCAGATATTATTCGTTTTTTTCCCAGACTTCCTAGCTTGCCTTGATTATGCTTCTATGCTGATATGTTTTGCTTGAGAGATGATTTATCTCAGTACTTCTAAGCTAACTGAGGTGATGGAAGAGGAAGGCAGGAGCAATTGTTCAGGAGTCCCAGACAATGATCAGATACAAATGCTTTCTTGTAAGACTAAGCCAAGTTCATAAACATCTGCTTTTCATCTACCAAAAACCTAGTGCCTCATCATCCTTAGACTCATCATTTCCCCCATCAGCATCCTCGCAGTGTTGTTCCTTCCCACTCTCAAACCATGGTGTTCGAGGGCTCCTCCAATCTGGGCTCCAGGGATGGACACTGCATTCCCTTGGCCAGTGATTGACTCAGGTTTGGCCCATGACACAGGCAATTGGCATATCCCATTATACCATCTTCTCCCAGCTAAAGCACTGAGTCTGTTACTCATGTTGGCCTATTAAGACTTGATTCTGGAACTTCTGTCAAACTGACAAGGGAATATTCTGATAGCCTGGAAACTGGAAGGGTTTCATATTAGTGTTTCTGGGAACTATCATGGGAAGAAGGGAACCTACTTGAAAGTAAGGCTATGATGGAGGAGAGCAAAGGCCAGAAATGAAACAGAAAGAGGCAGGGGGCCAGGGTAGAGAGAGAGAGACCTGTTGATATCTTCTAAGCCCTTGAATTTAGCAATGCCTCAAGCTTGTCCTTTTGTGGACAATTATTTCAATTATACAAGCCAATAAATTCCCTTTTACTTATTGAACCAGTTGGTATTCTATCTCTTGCAACTAAGAGTTGAACAGCATGCTAGGGTATCAGCAGTCCTCTGACACTGTTGCACTGAAACAGACATCTTCAGAGCTGGACATGTACAACAGAGGAGGCAATGCTGGCTGGGTCATTTTCTAAATGAGGAAAATGAGACAAAAAAAGTCAGCAAGTGCATTCCCTCATCTTTGGGAAAATACAGCTTAATAAAACTAATTGTTTCCATTTATTTGTTTCCTTGATCCACACATGGTGAACTTATCATTTCTCCTGTTAGTCACCATCTTTAATCTTGTGATAATACAATAGAAAGCACTACTATCTTAGAAAACTGAGGTTCAGAGTGGTTAAGTCGTTTACCTTAGGTCAAATGGACAGTATATCTCTCACTTTGTTTCTGAAAGGAAATGCTTCAGTCAATTGACTTTTTTTCTTTCAGTCCATTAAGAGCCAAAATGCCTGACTGATTCTTGAACCACTTAATTAGTAATATTACTTGAGCTCTCATTATATATCAAGAGTTGACATGAGCAGAGTTACCAAAGAGCTTTATGGAAAGTTGGGTCCAAATGAAAACATTAAAAAAGGCTGGGTTGTGAGTAATCTGGGGAGGCTCAGGCTCCAGTAGTAAAATAATTATTTAAATGCTATGTAGGCACCAGGTGTGGTGGCTCAAGCCTGTAATCCCAGCACTTGGGAGACCGAGGTGGGTGGATGACCTGATGTCAGGAGTTTGAGACCAACCTGGTCAATATGGCAAAACCCCATCTCTACTAAAAACACAAAAATTAGCCAGGTGTGGTGCTGGGTGCCTGTAATTCCAGCTACTTGGGAGGCTGAGGCAGGAGAATCACTTGAACTGGGGAGCCAGAGATTGCAGTGAGCCGAGACTGTACCATTGCACTCCAGCCTGGGCAACAAGAGCGAAACTCTGTCTCAACGAAAAAAAAAAAAAAGAAAAAAATTCTAGGTAGGCTACATTTGTGCTTTTGAAAATAATTAATTGAGCATTTTTTCCCTACAACTATTTATAATCATACGCATCAATGACATGCACAAAATGGCCACTAAGAGCTAGAGGCAAGACAATACCGTTAAATAAGGCCCCATAATTTTAATAATCTTATCTCTATGATATAGAAAGGGTTTTGCTTAGTGTGAATGGCGATAAAAAGCATGGGTATTGGAGCAATGCAAAATCTAGGTTTTTTTCCTTGCATTCTGCATTTTTTTGTTTTTTACCACTAGCTATTGTCTTCTTAATGCCTCTGAACCTCAGTTTTAGAAACATCTACAATAGTATTAGTGATAGCCCTTCAGAGTGGCTGTTATAATGAATAAATAAGGTGCCTTGCACAGTGCCTACCACACAGTAACCATTCAACACACCTCTCCCTCTCCAGGGGAAGGTAAGAAGACTGATTTCCTGGTGAGAATTTTAGAAATTATCCTCATCAACACATGGTCCCCTGTAAATCTAGCATGCCTTTAAATTGATCCAATTAACCTTTAAGTGAAGAGAACTTCTGATTTAAATATTAAGTTATTTGTAGAACTCTTATTTGTGTGTTTGTTTTTAAAACTCTACATAGCTCCATAAAGCTTTTTTAAATACTAAAGATGAAAGCAGAATTTTATTTTAAAGTTAGCGATTCATCTGTATTGTTTCTGAGGGAAATAAAATTAAAATGATTGTCCTATAAATACTCCTGAGACTGGATTATGAAATCTACAGGAGAAAATTGAGAAACAAAGTTTCCATGACATTTCATATCTCTTAAAGTATGCAATACACATTAGAATATTAAAAATGTAGAAAAGAAGACAAGCTGTAATATTAAATAATATAAACAGTATTGAATCTTGAAGTCATCGTGTTATGTAGGCAGAGATATTTTTCCTATTAGAAACAGAGTTAGAGATAATATATGAAGAAATGCACCCCAAATTCTAGAATAAAGAAAAAGGGGGAAAAAAAGAAAGACTTGAGTAGTGATTTGGAAATGTGGCCAACATGAATCTTCATGCTACCTCAATTATCCAACGACAATGGTAACCAGTAGGAAATGGTCACCTCAATTATCCAATGACAGTGGTAACCAGTAGGAAATGGTTACCTCAATTATCCAATGACAATGGTAACCAGTAGGAAATGGTTACCAATGCAAGGAAGATTCTGTCCTCGAAGTGTGGGATGGGGTGTGTATGCGTTTGTGTTTGTGTATGTGTGTGTGTGTGTATCTGCGTGTGTGTGCGTATGTTGTGTAGGAGGCGGGAGAAGGAAGGACAAGCATAGGAAGTAGAGGAGGCCAAAGGAATTTTAGTGGCAATTGTCCTACTTATTCATATCCGGAGCAAGAACATGGCCAGGTGAGAAAGTTCTTCCTCCTCACACATGCATTTTAGGGGCAAGCAGATTTGGAATAATAACCATGACTTTGGAATAATCTTTCCGAACTGGAGCACCTATTGTCAAATGCTAATGGTCCTACTGATAAGAACCCACCAGGCAGGTGATGAGATCAACAAACATGGGATATGACAACTTTTGTTGTCATTAAAAGTATTTCCAATGAAAATAGTTCCTAATATGTGACTGATCAAAGATGATAAGCATTAGCATAGAATTAAGTCATTTGTTATGTACTTCATACTAAAAGTTACATCTTTGTCATGAGAATTATTTTCCTGGAAAGACAGGTGATAAGATCATCGAAAAAGTTCACAGTGGAATTAATAAGCATAATTCAAAAGCATTTTAGAAATAAATTAGCAGGTGCCAAGACACGCATTACTTTGGTTGTGGTTATTTGAAAGAAACACTCTCAGAGGAGAATTGGTGAAGGATGTAAGAGAAAAGCATTCCATCTGTCTTAGAGACCAAATGAGCAACAGCCAGCCTTTTCTTCTATCACAGACAACATGGACGTTCCCCCAAAGCTGAGATGACTCTGTGGTGACTGGAGGCCAGGCAAGACCATTTCCTACCTGTTTTAGGGGTCTCCCCAATTCCTGTGACATCTTTTTTTTGGAATTCTGACCCCCCCTCCCCCTGATCTATAGTATAACAATGAAATGACAGAGAGAGGCAGCCCCACTTTCTGAGGACAGGAAGGAAGAGCCCCCAAGCCAGGCTGGGGAGGTATTGTGGACGGTGACTCCATCCTTTAATTATGCCGTGGAGCTCTGCCTCCCACTGACAGCCACACTTAACTACTGACTGGTATAGGAAGACGAGGCAGGGGTGCGGTCACTGCTATTGATGACCATGCCTACTTTCATTCCTGCTTAATGGGGATGCCATCGCAGGACACACCACAGTAACACCAATCAGTGATCATTTCCTTTCACATGTGTATCATGAAGAGGTTGCCAATCCACACTCTTTGACACAAATATTTTGGGCTAATACTGATTAGGATTTTTATGTTCTGAAGATGCTTCAGGTGTTGTTCCTCAGAAGTGTGTCCTTGGATGAATTTGTTAGGAAGTATTGCCAGGAAAACCAACAGATAAGTGAAGTCAGATCAGGACAGGTTGGAAGCCAAGCCAGAGTTGCCTCATTAGGTTCAGTACAACAAAGGGTGCCTTTGGTTCGGTTCTGCAGGGAAACTGTGAGAGTGAAAAGCACAACTCAGAGCTGTCCTAATCAGGGGGTGAGGGTGCTGGAGGATTGGTTCCCATGCATCTCTCTGTCACGGAATAGGGGTGGCCTCTGCAGGCAGAAATTTCTAGCCGTTACTATAGACAGCAGGAAATGCTGGTTCCACCAACCTGAGGACAGTTCCCATCAAAGACTGGCCGGGCTCTGTGGCTCACACCTGTCATTCCAGCACTTTGGGAGGCCGAAGCGGGCAGATCACTTGAGGTCAGGGGTTTGAGACCAGTCTGGCCAACATGGTGAAACCCCATCTCTACTAAAAATATAAAAATTAGCCGGGTGTGGTGGCACACACCTGTAATCCCAACTACTTGGGAGGCTGAGGCAGGAGAGCTGCTTGAACCCAGGAGGCAGAGGCTGCAATGAGCCGAGGTTGTGCCACTGTGCCCCAGCCTGGGTGACAGAGCAAGACCCTGTCTCAAAAATAAAATAAAATAAAATAAAATAAAATAAAATAAAATAAAATAAAATAAAACAAAACAAAGACAAACAGATGCAGGCTGTTGAAAAAGGAGGTGTACCAGGAGGCCAGTACACAGAAGCTGTCAAGGGGTCCAGGGGGCCTGGGCCAAGCATTGGGTAAGTCTGCTCTAGGCTGACTTTGCACTTGAATTCCTTACCACTATTATAGTGTTTAATTCTTGTGTCAAGCCTATGCTTAACAACTTTTTAAAGTGGAATCTACTATTATCTTCATGATACAGATGTGAAAGCTAAGCATTAGAAGGGTTAAGTCCTTGGTCAGAGGTTATAGAAGTAGAATATCATGGAGCTGGCATTCTGATCCAAGTTTATGTGTGCTCAGGGCCTAAATTCTTAATGATGCTTACTTATTATATTATGTGCAAATAAATTTAGGAAATTCTAGGCTTTAAGTGATTTGTTTCTTGATCCTTGAACAATGTACAATATAACTACCTATATACTTATGAAAATTACAAGTATTTCCTGAGTTATATAAACAACTTTTTTGCACATCCCAAAGATGGTTAAAATGTCTGTGACAAATGGCATGGCTCAAGAGATTAAAAAAGCAAGTGTATGTACAAAATAAGTTTATGATATTTTAGTTTTTCTAGAGTGATGGCAAATTAAATCTACATTATAGGAGCAGTATCATATAAAAAGTAAAATGAATATAAAATTATATGCTTAGTCTTGAGAAGAGAGACAGAATCTTTAAATTTGGGAGACTTGGGAGACATTTTCCTTTATTCATGGCTTATAAGGTATTTCTTTAAGATTGTAGTTTGTAGTTATATCAAGCTATACTCTATAATTCATTTATTTAATTCCTATTCTCTACTATATGAACATAATTACTGAGAACAATCAATATATCCCCATTTGATAAATGACTAAAATAAGAATAGCAGATTGCAACACACCAAGTTTTAAGGAGGTGAAGGATATTTACTGTGATGATACTGAAAGCTCCTCTGGCTTCTAGAGAAAGAGTAATTTCCATTCCTGCTTCTCATTCCACTGACTGAGGTTTGCCTGTTTGTTTGGTGGATTAGAAATGATTTTCAAATAGGCTGCTGGATACATCTAACAGAATCCTGGGATGGGGACTGGAAATGTTCTGGAATTTATGTCCTGCACTCTGAGGTCATTTTCATGAGACTCCCACATAATTCTTTCTTCTCCAGACCATCGAGCAGTCATCCATCAGAGCTGTTTGGGAGGAAGGAAGCGGGGGTAGTTTCTGGGCAGAAGAGCCATGATCCCACATAAGGGGGACGAATGTGTGTGAGCTCCAAGGTTCTGCTGGGGGCCACACACCTAGGCAGCCAGGGTACAGTTAGCCGTATGCACGTGAGCTCAGGGGCAGAGGAAGGCAGCGGGGAGGCATCTGCTCGGGACCCTGTGAGACACCGTCCAGAGACCTCCTGTCAAATACAGGGCTCTAGGCGTTTCTCCAGCCTTTTTATCAGGTGGTAATTTGATATTGTGGCATTCGGTACTTCATGGCCCCAATTTTTCAGGTCTACTTTTTCTGTGTTCTTTGGTATTGCACTCTGTGGCAGACATAATCCAAGGTGACCCCAATGACCATGCTCTTGTATAATCCCCTTCCCTTGAGTGTAGAGTGCACCTGTAACTTGCTTTTACCCACTAGATTATGGCAACAGGATATCATTCCTGTGATTTGGTTATAAGATTCTATCTTAGCAGACTGGAGAGAGAGAGAGACTCTCCTGTTTACCTTGAAGTGGCCAGCTGCCTTGATATGAACTGTCTCTGGAGAGGGCCACATGGCAGGGGACTACAGGTGGCATCTATGGTATCTAGCTGCTGAGGACCTAAGGAAATAAACCCTGTCAATAATCACATGATCTTGGGAAATGATCCCCAGGCACAGCTGAGACCCCAGCCCTAGCCAGCACTGATTACAGTGGTGAGGCACTGAGCAGAGAACCAGCTAAGTCCTACTCAGACTTCCAACCCACAGAAATTGTGAGATAATGTCTGTTATTTTAAACTGTGAAACTTACAGCAATTGGTTACACAGCAGTAAAAGCGTGATACAGCTCCCCACACTAATGATAGATTTGACTGTGTGATCTGCTTTGACCATTGAGAATGAAGAAAACAGCACAAGCAGTGGCTTGTTAAAATAGGTGTGCATTTCTGCATTATCTTTTCAACTCTTGCTACTGCCACAAAAACACATCTGGGCTAAGTTGCTGAAAAAATGTGAGAGACCAGGGAAGAGAACTGATTTGTCCCCTCTAGGTCCATCCTAAACCAGCTAGACCTCAGTCAACCTGCCAACTAACCACAGACACAGCAGAGAGTCTAGCAGAGATCAGTGGAGCTCTGCTCAGATAGGCAGAACTTCTAACTGACCCAGGAACTCATAAGAAAAAAATAAATGGTTGCCACTTGAAACCACTAAGTTTTTAGGTGCTTTGTTATACAACATGTGTAGCAATAGACAATCGCTACAGGGACCCACCGATGAAAGTTGAGGTATGCATTTGAGCTTTGACACGTAAATGATTGCCTTCTGGAATATTTTTTAATCAAAAGACTTAAAAGCATAAAAGAAGAAATTGGGAAAGCTGGTGAGAGAAAGGAGATGATCAATTGCTGTAAATTCTCAGTAAGAGAGAAATTATTTTCCAATAAAATTGAAAATACATTTTAAAATTATTTTAGCATTTTACAGGGCATATTTAATCATAGCAAAAATAAAAGCTATTTGCATACCTTACATAAATCTTTTATAGAATCATTTCTTTTTTCTTCTCTTGAGGATCTCCGACTTTCAGGTCATTCTAGAGTAGGTGTGCTCATGAAGGAAGTGTTGCAGAGGTTTTAGAAAGATAGAAATCATGTGCAGAGAAGTACTTCCCTCTGCCTTCCACATGACACCCCATTAAATAACTACGGAACATTCATTCCCTCTAATAACACAGCTCTGTGCAGGAAACCCTGTCTGTTCCTTGGATAGGAATAGTGGGAGGGGAAGAGGTGTCAGGGAAGAGACCCACATGGGAGGGGTGCTAGAACAACAACAAAAAGATACTGTTAGAGGCTAATAGGAAAAAAAAGCACATTGAGGGTATTTTTGCTTCTGTGGGCACAGGCCTTTGTCTTGGATCCTGGGTTGTCCAGAAAACAGAAGCTCTGGGCAACATGAGATTAGGGGTTTCTCTTCCTTTCAGAGGACAGCTCTGTTCTTGTTTATCCTCACAAGCTCACCACTGGGAACAATGGAATACAGGAAGCACTATAGTTTTGTTTTGACCCACTAAATGTTAGTAAGCAAAATGCACCCAAAAGTTTTTCAAATAATTTTTGTTTTTCAGTTTGGAAGAGTAAAATAATAGAATCTTTCTACAGCCTGATTATCAACTGGTTTGCTTGCAAACAACTAAAATAATTTGCAATGTTTCTTTTCTAATTTAGCTAGTACAAGTATATTCAAATCTGCCTGCACTTATCCATTTCAGTTTCACATATACTTCTTGTAAAATTTGCATTGTCAGACAAAATGGGCCTCAGCCCATGGATGAAAGATGGGCAACATAGCCCCTGGGGCAGAATCACACTCACTTAATGGCAGATAAAAGTGCTTCTTTGAAGAGTCTAATGTCTTTGGAATGCCTCCTAGGGACCCCGTCCTGTGGATTCCAGCAGCCAGCAGGTTATGAAGAGACTTTGGAGCCTTTTGCTACTGTTCTGGGTGGTCAACTTGTTGGTGATGGTGCCTGGCTAAAAGTCCAGCAATAGCTGCATGCTGGTGAAGCATCTAGTCAGCTCCTTCTGGGAAACCCAGCAGCAGGAATCACTGAAGGCTCCGGAGCTACCCTTCGCCATTGCTCACCCCCTAGTGGGCAGCCTGCTGGATGACCAGGGCACTAGGCAATTCCTTGCCTTCTTCTTGCTCTCTGACTTCTCAAAACATATTTTCTATTTGAAGATTGTTCCACCTCCATGAAAGATCTATCCTTAATTTTTAGTAAGTCAAGATTTCCCTTCTGAGTACTTATATTTATTAACCTCCCTCAAAGTAAGGTTAGGTTCATGGAAATACTTCATGTGTTTTGTCATGACATGAAGTATCCCTAAACCATTTCCATTTCCTCCAAAATTCACGGCAGTATGAGGAAAACACACAGAACATGGAGGGCAAGAGTTTTAGCTAAAATTTAATAGCCATTTACAAGCTTTATATTCTATTTCAGAATCTTGACTCAAATGGCACTTGAAATGCAGAGCTAAATCATGGGTTAAGAATATCATTTTGTAAGTGACCTTCACAGTCTGATTTAAAGGTGCTAAGGCCTTAAAGCAGTTGTTCCTCTTGGTTTGTTATTTCTGGCACAAACTTCTCTCTGCATGTTTTATGGGACCAGTTTTTAACATGTTTGCAAAAACTTCAGCTAATTTTTAATTTGTGAACTCACCATATCAATTCCAACTATCCATCTGGATTTGTTGATTGTCAAAATGACAGCCATACTCCTCCATACATAAAGACAAAATTTGATCTTTGTTCAGGAGAAAGCAAGGTAAGCTATTTCCAAATGAGAGCATTTAAACAGTCACATACTTCTCTTATCTCTAAATACAGTAGCTGGGGCCAGGGCAAATCTTCACAGTACAAAAGGAGAGGAGAGAAAAAGGCAGCTTCTCATGTTCTGAGGAATAACATTCAGTTTTGAATTAAGACTACAGTTCATTTACTTTTAGGATAATGCAATGATCTGTATCTTAATTTTTTTATATTATTAGATAATTGTTATAAACATGCAATAAAGCATCTAGTATACCTCACATAGCAAGTATGCAGCTGTGATTTTAGGGTATGTGATCTTCATTTTTAAAAAACAACTATTGCCCATGAACTCAAAAAATATGTAAATTGGCAATATCCATCAGTTGCCCCATGAAACTCATAAAATCTTTCCTGTCCCTCTTGCAGATCTCAAAACAACATCACAGCAGGACTATAATCACCCACAACAGTCATATTTACAAGATGCAATTTACTGTAATGACACATATAAGAATTCCTTCATCACAAAGTTGTTTCCCTGAGACACTTGTGTCTTCCTATCAATATGAAAAACAGCATTCAAGGGTAAGCGTACTGTTAGCAGCACAGTTCAACTGAAAAAATAAGCTACTCAAACCTGTCAATTCTCACTAAAGGATAACTAATACAATCTCAAAGATATAATATAAGTATACATGAAATTCATTTATCACATTTAGTTGTTGAACATGAAGAATTTTATATTTGGACAGAATTTCACCCAAGGAGTCAATGTCAATATACGGAAGCATTAAGCTTCTCTTATGTTGTAGCCCTTCATAGTTGTGTCTCCAGGGTGCCAAGAAGCTGTTTCAGATAGATTTCTTTGCATTGCCTCTCCAAGTGATTTCAGTGCTCATGAAAACCATCATAGAAAAAGTAAAAGGCAAATGATAAAAGTTCCTTAAAAAGAAGATTTTCCTGCCTTCAGACAGAACCTAAAGTCATTTCTAAAGGAGCCCAGCATATTGACTGTGCATGATTCCTCACTACTTCCAAAAAAAGAGAGAAATAGCAATACATACATTTTATAATACATCAAATCAAAAAGAGGAATGTGGGTTCTATGCATATTAATACTGACAAAATTCAGTAGCCAATATTACAGTCTTCACACATCTTAAAAATGAGTGGTGATTAATGAATGATATTTCTGGAATTGTACATAACCAGTCCTATATTTGTTTTTGGACATCAAAATTCACAGTATTTAATGAGTCATAGATGATATCTATAGGAAGACCTTAACCTTTAATCAATTATACCATTTGAGTAAATTTCATAACAGTGTTTCTTAATTGTGCTCTGCTTTAGAATGCCGAACCATTCTGTGAACACTGCCTAATGCCACACAAATGTCCACAATAAACAAGCAGCATTTCTCTAGGTTTCTGAAATTCACCCACAAGTAGTGGGTCCAAATGTCCATGTTATTATTCCCTTGAAGTCTCCATTTAAAGACTACATGCCTGGAGGAAAACAAAGTTAACAACAAGCAAGCAAATATTCCTGCTGCAGTCGCTTCCCTGAGAATGAAACATTTTGCTTTTAAAAAGCAAATTAAGGTTTCAAGTACACATAATTCAGAAAGAGCTGGTGGATCGAAACATAATTAACGGAAGCATTTGTGTTTCAAAAGTAATCTGAAAAGACTGATTCACATTCTATTCCATACAAATATTCAGTTACGGAAATTAGGTGCATTCACAGGGATTTCACTGCACAACAAATCATTAAAAATTATACAAGAGAAAGGGAAAAAATAAATAAATGCAATCAAGAAAAGATTAGGAGGTCTATTAAGTTCATGTAACAACTCCTTTGCACTAACAGACAGTTTGGAGAATCAAAACAAAATGATCATTCTTGGTCATGAGGGGAGGTGCTCCATATTTGAGTTAGAAAGGCTTCTAAAAAGTTAACTTCACTGTTGGGATGTGACTCCATGTACAAAACGGTGCTTTTGCCACTGCCTGACTTTCTCTTAGAGACATGGGAAAATGTAGATTCAGTGATTGTGGTAGTTTAGGGAGAATTCAAATACAGCATATCCATACTTTTAGCAAAACAATACATCTATCCACATAGAGTTGATAGGCCTGAAGCTGTTGTTGAAAAGGAGAGCTTCTGCTTAACTTTCACTGACTTCTAGCATAATAAATACCCATTCTTATCACCTAAAAGAGTTACAAGCAATGGCTGGGCACAGTGGCTCACACCTCTAATCCCAGCACTTTGGGAGGCCAAGGCGGGCAGATCACCTGAGGTCAGGAGTTTGAGACCAGCCTGGCCAACATGGTAAAACCCCGTCTCTACTAAAAATATAAAAATTAGCTGGGTGTGGTAGCACACGCCTGTAATCCCAGCTACTCGGGAGGCTGAGACAGGAGAATTGCTTGAACCCAGGAGGCAGAGGTTGCAGTAAGCTAAGATCTCGCCATTGCACTCCAGTCTGGGTAACAGAGACTCTGTCTTAAAAAAAAAAAAAAAAAAAAAAAAAAAAAAAAGTTACATGGAAAATAAGCCAACTATATGCACTTTAAAGCACCTTCAAATAAACCATTTCTCTTCTCTTATGGTATGCCTTTTGAATACTATTCTTTTCTAAATTCTGTTTACTATATATTACCATTTGGGAAAGAACTTGATTTCAAACTCTCACCCCACAATTAGAATTTGTGCCTCTCTAGGCCTGTGCTTCCTGCATGAAGAAATGTGCCCCTTCCATACATTGAAAGATATAAAGAATTATAGTGCAGGTTCAAATTAACTTGGAACAGAAATAAAATTTTGCCTGGGTAAATCAATATCATAGCATTTTGATTTTGTTTATGAATTTTACATATGGATAATAGGTTTGAAAGCTGAAACTGAAACTTCCATTACTGTATTTGCATCTATTATCTTACCTTACAGTGTATCTGTAATTATTAATTTGGCTTAAAGAAAGATCCATTGACAATCTTCAAAGCATTAGTGCATGATTAAAGGGAATTTGGATATAATTTAAGTATTAAATATGCTTATTTAAAAAATAGTATAGATTTTCATACTAGACAGAAAGAAGGTTATGGTCTTTCAAGCCCTGTAAATATATTGAACTAAAATCGATTCAATCATACTAAAAAAAAAAATCAATGTAAACAAAGATGACAGAACTCCATGAAAAGTAAATAAAAAGTATATTTCAACTTTCAGATTACTAATTATGTAGAATAAATTGCTCTTTAGGTAGCTAGAAGTGTAGACAGATTTGGCAATGAGGGCATTTCTTGTCATTACACCAGAGTTTTAAGAAGCTGACTGAAGAGAAGGAGTTTAAGCCCAATGAGAATCTAGTAGATTTTCATCATAATTCTCCCTGCATAAAGGATTATACACAGTTTGGCATTCTGATTTCTCTTTCGTTGAGCTGTCTGAATGAGGAAAAAAGGGATTTAACTTATTTTCATTTCAAATTCCCAAACAATAAAAATTCATAAACAATTTAGGTAATTGTAATAAGGAGGGATTTAGGATGAGGAATATTGCATTTTTTTCATAGATTCTATGAACCCTTCAAAGTGCTCTAAAAATACTATAAGTTTGATGAGCAGCAAAGCATTAGTCTAATCAACACCTCTCTTCTTCCACCCTCATGTATGTACATATACACACACTGTACAGCAATATATTCTATTAGTCTAACTTAAATCTGACAGTTTGACAGTTGCCCCCAGAGGCTGTGCAAGGTTACAAATACTGTCTACACTGTATCACAGTTCAAGACCACCAGCACCCAAGTGGTTAAGCGAGAACCAACCCGTCCATTAAAAAAAAAAATCAATCACATATTTTGAATTTCTTTAAAGATACAAATGGAGGATACAGTGAATCACCCCATATATTATTCTGAGTCCTGTAACTGTCTTTATCTAAAATATGTTTTGCATATGGAAGGCTAGATGCCTTTAAATATACTTTTAGCAATTCTGAGTATTAAATGTGCCTTTGAAAAATATGACAAGTTTTTTTTTAATGTTGAGGAAAATTCTGTAAGAGCGTTTTTTTTGTTGTTGTTTTTGGGTTTTCCCCCCACCCCCGCAAAGATGAATTTTGCAACATTTCCTCCCAGCAGCACACTGACAGCTCTGCCATCCTGTATATAATGCGTTCTGGCAATGAAGCCCTCAGGCACTGCAGCTGTCATATACTCCAGCACAGGACCCCCAGAAAGAAGTCCTGCAGGCCCCACGGCATCTTGGGCTTTTCCACACCCTCCAGCAGCACCCAATCCTTGGGCATCTTGCAATAGTGGCTGAAGTCCAGAACTTGAACTTCACTGAGAAAACCAAGTCTACTCAAAATGCAGCATTTTCATCTTTTGGTTGGGTGATTCTTGGTCCCCCATGGATAGGAATGATACCTATAAGATTCAGAAGTGGAAAGAATTCTCTATAGTTACAAATATTTTAGTTCATACATTCAATTTCAAAAACTGGGGCTCAGGCATAAGAGTAAATAAATTACAGTAAATAAAAAGATGATTATTTTTGTTAGGATGGGAACATTTTTAGAAAGCTGCCTTTGCCTGAAGTCTGGTGCTAACAAGACCTTTCTCAAATTATGAACTCAATAGGAACTGATAACACTTTGTAGTAGAAAAACAAATACTCATTCAAAGTAGCTTGTATATTTGAATACCTGTGTAGGTTAAAATAACCATTTTACACGCTTATCATCAGTCAATAGGGGAAATAAAGCAATTCAAGTTGATTCAATGTAGATTTCTTGTTATCTTGTATATTGTTATTTCTCAACATATATTTTATTAAAAATAAAATATTAATGTAATACTCAAGTATATTCATAAACATGATATGCTCATCATCTGTTTATTCATAACTTGGATGATTTTATCCTCACAAACAACAATGATAAAATTAAGGCATATTAAGTTGTATCCTCCTGGTAAGCAAGCTAAATGTTTATGTATGTGAAATGTAATTTATCATACAATCATGCAAATGATCAAAAATAGAGCCTGCTTTGGGAAGAGCTGTGAGGCTGGCCAAGGCTTTTTGACCTTCTTTAATTTTCTTTACATAGCTTTCTTGCTTCCAACTCAGTCCTAGCTCCCTTCTTCCCAGAAGCCCAGAAATGAGAAATACCCCACCTCAGTCAGGTCCTTGCTGCTATTTCTGTTCCAGTTACATTTTCTTTTCCTAATGCAGCATTTTATGCCTGAGACATTCTTCCTAACTGTCCAAGAAGTCTCCTCACGATTTAAACAGTTCCAGAAATCTTCCTTAAAGATAGCTAACAGATAGATAATGGCTTTATCCTGAGACTTTCAGTCTGAAAATGGCACCTCTCTATTCTCTTCCTTAACTAAATATAAACCCATAATTTAAGCCAAAAATGTACCTTCTCTTGAATTAATCTTTGAGTGAGTGGCTGGCTAGATGATGTGTGTACTATTCAAACTGATAGTCTTAAATTGTAAACTTGAAGAACACAGGAATTATGTATGTAACTTTCTTGGCATGGTGCTTAATTCATTTAAGAACAAATTTTGCAATGATGATGATGACAACGATGACCACGTCAATGAGAACAATAGAGATCTGGGTAGACCGTGGTAAAGGAGTGAAAAGAGTGTTCCCCATTTCCAGCCACATAGCTAAAACAGCTTTCCTCAATTGTGTTCATGTAAAGAGTGAGGAAAACACTGAGGTCAACAAACAAGGTCAACAGATTTCTTTCCTACAGTACATCTCAGAGTCTTTAATATAGTAATAGGTGTCAACTTTCTCCAAAAACAAAAAATTGTACATTCTGAGTTTCCCAAATATATGTGGCCATGAAACTTTATTTTTCAGAGACTATGTATTGACATCTTTGATAATATTGCCCATTCTATGAAACCTATTGGGGAAAAAATGCAGTCTACTAATTCTTAATACTGATTCTAAATACCTCTACATATGCTGTGACATTTAGCATCCTCCATCCTTTGACTGTGGAAAAAAGCATGACAGTGCCAGATAATCTGATTTGTACTTGGAGTTATGTGTTATTTACAGTTTATGGATTATTAGGTGCTTCTAATTTAAGCCTGACTTATTTTTTGAGAATTATTTTGGAACACTAGTAAACAAACAGTGGCTTTAGGCACAAACAAGGGTTATTTTTACAAGCAAATTCTGGAAAGTTTTCTCCCAAGATGTGTTCTATCATTGCTATTAGAAGTCAAAAGGGGGTCGGGTGCGGTAGATCATGCCTCTAATCCCAGCACTTTGGGAGGCCGAGGCAGCTGGATCACCTAAGGTCAGGAGTTCAAGATCAGCCTGACCAATATGGAGAAACCCCGTTTCTACTAGAAATACAAAAATTAGCCAAGTGTGGTGGTGGGCGCCTGTTAATCTCAGCTACTTGAGAGGCTGAGTCAGGAAAATCGCTTGAACCCGGGAGGTGGAGTTTGTAGTGAGCCGAGATTACACCATTGCACTCCAGCCCAGCCTGAGCAACAGAGCAAGACTCCATCTCAGAAAGAAAGAAAGAAAGGAAAGAAAGAAAGAAAGAAAGAAAGAAAGAAAGAAAGAAAGAAAGAAAGAAAGAAAGAAAGAAAGAAAGAAAGAAAGAAGAGAAAGAAAGAAAGGAAAAGAAAGAAAAGAAAGAAGGAAAGAAAGAAAGAAATAAAGAAAGAAAGAAAGAAAGAAGGAAAGAAGGAAAGAAGGAAAGAAAGAAGCCAAAAAGGGAATACCATGGATATATGGGTTTTTAAATGTGATTCATTTTAATTTAGAGCACTTTAAGGAAATTTAATGTAATACCCTACTTATATTGCTTAAACTTGACTGTTCCAAGGTATGAATATAATACCTTCATATTATATTCACAATTACAAATATAACTGAATAATCTTTTGCCTTTGTTATAAGGCATCCTATTATCTGTTTATCATAATAAGAAAATTTGCGTGTCTTTTAATAAAGCAGTGTGTCTTTGGAACTAGATCTGTGTAAAACCTAATGAAAGTAGAATTGAAAAAGAATAATGATAAATTCCAAAATAAGACTTAAATATTTTTTAATAAAGGGAAAATAAAAGTTCTTGTAAGAGCTTCCTTAAGTTCCTTGCACACTTAGTTTTCCTTGATATTTAAATGATTTTCTGCAAAAAATATGAAGACATTCCTTGCCCATGATCCCAAGTCTCTGAGGAAATGCAGATAAAATAACAAGAGTGATCTTTGCCCCAGTACAAGCCAAGGGCACCTGAAATAATAAGGCTCAGAGTTAAAAACAGAAACATTCATACTATCCATGAAAGGCTGTATATACTCAGCCCTTGAATAGAAAATGAAAATTCAAAAATCTCTCCAGGGATGGTGGGAGGAGAGTAGTTGTGGAGATGGTAATTTCTATTAATGATATATCTTTAGAAAATGAGAATTACTCATCATTCCTCTGGAGTTACAAATCACAACAGAACTACATTTATAAAGTTTAGTATTTTGAAACTCTGTTATCAAGTCAAAAGAGCAAGTAGTTGAATAATTTTACTTGTGATTCATAAGAAAAACTCCTTGAAATGGGAGAAGAAGAAGAAAAAGGAGAAGAAACACTGGAGACTGAACTAACATTAAAAAAGAATCTAATTTCTATATAATGACCTTAACATGATGTTCTTGAGCCCTCTTTCTTTTCCCGTTGTTAGTAGTCATCTTTGGTAAAGACTTCTGGAATAATTTAAATAGTGGTCACAAAATAGCTTCAATAATTGAAAAGGAAGGCAGTTCCTCCAGGCATAAAAGACCACTTGAGAGAATATACTCCAAAGGACTATGCCTCCTAAAACAACTGTGGCCTATATAGAGTGTGTGTGTGGATACTTGCAATCAATTTGATGATTCAGCTATGAGTAGGCTCCTTAGGTAAGTCAAGAGACAACTCCTGTGTAGCAGACACTGTAAACGCCCATACCCCTATCTATTCCACTTCAAAGCATGCTGGAGGATTTCTACCTGCCAATACATAAAGGAATTCAATAAAGAAATGCCTGCATTTCGATAAAGAAATACCTGCATTTCTTTTCCTGAGGATTTATCTGACCCCTGGAGTCTTCTTTGTTCATATTTACAAAAGGCCAGAAAAACAAAAACAAAAACAAAAACAAAAAAAACAGTGAATTAACACTTCCTAGGGAAAGGCCTTAAACAATGACTGATGGAAATTGGAGGATAAATACCCCAGTTCTCTCACTCTTTTGTGTGGGATGGCCCTGGTACATGTTCTATACCAGCTCTTAGATTTCCCCAGTGGAATCAGGCTCCAATCACCCACAATACTAATTTGCTTGATTATAAAACTTTTCTTGAATAACTTCTTAGTAAACTAATCATACTCAAATTGTTGCGCCAACACTATTTCCAAAAGTAAAATTATAAAAATTGATGCAATTGATAAAATAGCCTATATTCTTAGAACACCAATAATAGGTATATTGGAAGATAACATACAGCTCCAGTAAATGGAGTTTTCTTATTTAGGGTAAACAAATGGCAACATATAATAGCAGAGTCTCTTCTCCACAAATATATCTTAAATTCGCAAGAAATGATTCTTTGTTCAGTTGCACTTTGTCACTAGCCTTCTGTGCAAATAGTGGGTAGATTTAAGTGACAGGAGTGAGTTTTCAGCTCTTCTAGAATGAGACAAACAAATATTTAATTTTTAAAATACCAATCTGGAAGTGCTTTTCCATTTACTTATGTTTATTTTTTTATGTGAATACATTTCTACTAAGCAATCACCCTTTTTTGTTTCAACTGAGAATAACGCAACTGTGTCCACACAAAAGATGGGCACATATATTCTACTTATAGATGTATCTAGTCTAAGCAAAGATATTTTATAAAAGTATTTAAAATGAAATTTGAAAAAAAAAAAACTCTGGAATAAAGGATAGAGAAATTAGATCTAACATCTGATGACCTCAATTCATCTTTCACAATTGAAAGTAAACTCTAGTTCTTACCTGTTAGATGTAAAATTGTAATAGCCACTTTCCTCAAGGACTTCTTCAATCAGAGTCTAAATTTTTTTTTTAAAAAACCAGGTTAGTATTGAATTAAAAGCAACAAAATAAAATTATTCAGAGACACTGCAAAAACCTCACCTGCATCTGTTCATATGTTATTCCTTCCTCCAATTCAAAGCTGGTTGGTAAGCCTGAAAAAGATAAATTATGGAAAGTCTGATATTTGGGTTCACATTTTCTTATTCTTTACTGGCAATTATGACTTCAACCACAGGGCAAACAGGTCAACTTCTTAATGATAAAGATGGAACAAGCGAATTCCAAAGCATCTGCCTTGGCTTTGAGTATTCAAATGTTTTACTTTTCTTTCTTTAATAACTGACTTCCTTGGGCATGGCCATCACAAAATGATATACGAAGATTAAGGGGCATTACTCAGAGTGTCCAATTAAGTTAGAGGGGTGTGTGTGTGTGTGTTAAGGGCAATTGAGGGGTGATTCCAAATGCAAATTACCTGATGGGTGTTTTCTGATTAAGAAACTCTCCCTAATCCACAGGCCAAGAAGAATAAATATACATTAGAAAGAAAATGGATTCTTACAGGGAGGCAGATATAGATGTGAAAGACAGCAAAGATCTGATCCTTTCATATAACTGCCTAGAGGGAAAAAATATATTTATTGCCAGAAGACTTTTAAAATGTTTATTATTACTATTATTATTATTATTATCATCATCATCTTGTAAAGATAGGGTCTCATTATGTTGCCCAGGTTGGTCTTGAATTCCTGAGCTCAAGTCATCCTCTTGCCTACAGCTTTCCAACATCTGTATATTATAAGCATGTGCCACCATGGCTGGCCAGACTTTTTATTTTTTCACATTTAATTTAATTTTAAGTTCCAGGATACATGTGCAGGATGTGCAGGTTTGTAACATAGGTAAATACGTGCCATGATGGTTTGCTGCACCTGTCAACTCATTAGCTAGGTATTAAGCCCAGCATGCATTAGCTATTTATCCTGATGCTTTCCCTCCCCTCACCCACTCCACCACCCCGACAGGCCCCAATGTGTGTTGTTCCCCTCCCTGTGTCCATCTGTTTTCATTGTTCAGCTCCCACTTATAAATGAGGACATTTGGTGTTTGGTTTTCTGTTCCTATGTTAGTTTGCTGAGGATAATGGCTTCCAGCTCCATCCATGTCCCTGCAAAGACATGATCTCATTCCTCTTTATAGCTGCATAATATTCCATGGTGTATATATACCACATTTTCTTTATCCAGTCTATCATTTATAGGCATTTGGGTTGATTCCATGTCTTTACTATTGTGAATAGTACTGCAGTGAACATGTGTGTGCATGTATTTTTATAAGGGAATTATTTATTTTTCTTTGGGTATATACCCAGTAATGGGATTGCTGGGTCAAATGGTATTTCTGGTTCTAGGTCTTTGAGGAATCGCTGTACTGTCTTCCACAATGGTTGAACTAATTTACATTCCCAGCAACAGTGTAAAAGCATTCCTATTTCTCCACAGCCTCGCCAGCATCTGTTGTTTCTTGACATTTAAATAATTGCCATTCTGACTGGCACAAGATGGTTTCTCATTGTGGTTTTGATTTGCATTTCTCTAATGATCAGTGATGTTGAGCTTTTTATCATATGTTTGTTGGCCACATAAGGAGCTCCAGAGGCCCAGGAGCTCTCTGCCACGTCTTCGTTTGAGTACTATCTGTTCATGTCCTTTGCCTACTTTTTAATGGGGTTGCTTTTTTCTTATAAATTTGTTTAAGTTCCTTGCAGATTCTGGATATTAGACCTTTGTCAGATGGTTAGACTGCAAAAATTTTCTCTCTTTCTGTAGGT
This sequence comes from Macaca thibetana thibetana, assembly GCF_024542745.1. Taxonomy (NCBI): domain Eukaryota; kingdom Metazoa; phylum Chordata; class Mammalia; order Primates; family Cercopithecidae; genus Macaca; species Macaca thibetana. The sequence continues at coordinate 21,073,606 of NC_065579.1, read as the reverse complement.
TGTCTGTAACCTCTAATGATAGTTTCTTTTGCTGTGCAGAAGTTCTTTAATTAGGTCCCATTTGTGAATTTTTGCTTTTGTTATAATTGCTTTTGACATTTTTGTCATGAAATCTTTGCCCATGCCTATGTCCTGAATGGTACTGCCTAGATTTTCTTCTAGGGTTTTTATAATTTTGGGTTTTACATTTAAATCTTTAATCCATCTTGAACTAATTTTTGTATAAGGTATAAGGAAGGGGCCCAGTTTCAATTTTCTGCATGTGGCTAGCCAGTTCTCCCAGCACCATTTATTAAATAAGGAATCCTTTCCCCATTGCTTGTTTTTGTCAGGGTTGTCAAAGATCAGAAGGTTCCAGATGGATGGTCCTATTTCTGAGTTCTCTATTCTGTTCCATTGGTCTATGTGTCTGTTTTTGTACCAGTTAATGCTGTTTTGGTTACTAAAGCCTATAGTTTGAAGTCAGGTAACACGATGCCTCCAGCTTTGTTCTTTTTGCTTAAGATTGTCTTGCTGTACAGACTTTATGATGGTTGATCAGAGTTTGGTACACTAGCACCTTAACCCACTCTGATGCCACCCAAAGCCGTGTTGACCAGCTTTCACTCAAACCAATCAACACTGACATGCAGAGGCCCAGGAGCTCTCTGCCACTTCAAGTAGAGAAGACAGAATGGGTTTAGGGTCAAGAAGAGACATGAAAATGTGAGTACTGGTGGCTCATTTTTAAAGGCATTCCCCACAGTACCGGCAGGCTCTGCTGTTTTTGCTTTTGCCCAGCCTGCTGTGACAAGGGCCACACCTAACCAGCTCTGGGGTGGGGCATCCAGCTGCCCTGGGAGGAGTTTGTCAACTCACCCTCAGGTTTTTGAGAGACTTTTATCAAAGTTCTTCATTTCATCAGAGTTTCTATGATGAGGAGAAGTTTGGCCTGCAGATAAACTTCCCTGTCTTGGAAATGCTTTTAAAGCAAATGACTTTAAACAACATTTTATCTTGGATTTCTCAGGGATTGTTTTAAATAAAATTCTGCATACATAGGAGTTAGCTTTATCCAAGAAAACCAAAAGAAAGTTTGTCAATTAATTCATGAAGTAATTCATTCAGTCAACAACAAAAGCACAACAAAATTGAGCACTTTTTCCAAGCTAAAGAGATGGCAAGTCTTCATTTAACTGTAAAATCTTCACTTCTATCCACTCCTCCAAGTGGCATAGCTACCGTTTATAAAGATTAAAAAATTATTTAGGAGTACTGAAACCTCAGAGTAGCTTGAAAGCTTCCTCTTAGAATTCAGATATGACAAGAAGAGTTCAATTATGCTGAGCCCCTACTAATAGACAGGCACTTTTTATTTTTACTCTAATCCTCACTATAACCTTATGATGCAAGTATTTATCCCCATTTTACAGGCAAGGAAACTGGGGTTCAGAGAGGTTAAATAATTGCCCATAGTCAGCTACTAAATGGTTTAGCCGAGATTTGAATCTAGGCACCCAGGTTTCCAGAATCTGTGCCTTTGAATCCCTATGCTATACTGCCTCCCTATGTGAATTTTATGCAAAAGAAAAAAAAAATTCAATGTGTCTAATGTGGATTCTTCAGGTGAGTTTCAAGGTTTCTCTATTTTGAATATTTAAACTCTTTATTTCTGCTCTTTATCTCCCTGCATGCTGTAGGGAATTTGATTTCCCATCATCAGATAAGCGAAAAGAAATAAAAGGAAATACAACTCACCCACACAGATTCTGCTGTTTGTTTATGATATTAATAAATGATCAAGGAAGCTGCCACAACTGGGTAAGATAAATCTCAGGGAATTTCTAGATTCCTACCATATGTGCCTTCCAACTATTGCCATAAATAATCAAAATAAGCTCCATTAAAAAAAAAAATGAAGATAATCTTTTAGAAATAGCTGTTGATCCAAACAATATATTTCTTCATGAAAGCCAGATTACCCATGTTGATCAATATTACCTGTCGGGTCATTTGGGGACAGGCTGTTTCCACTGGATGAATGATGTAATAAATGGTAATCTGCTGTGAAAAAGTTGGGCTCAATTGGTTCTGGAGATCCCTGAGATAACTGAAATAGAAAAAGCAAAATCACATCTTAGTTTACACTCAGAAGGAAATGACAGGAGACCTCTGTGTGGGGTTTTTCATTTCCCTATGTCTCTGCACAGAAAATTTGTGGTCTGTGGTTTTCATTCCCTTGTAGATAGATAAATAAATAATCTTCTTCTTTCCAAGAGAATTTATAAATTGGATGCAGCAAAAAAACAGGGAAAGCAAGTTAGACAATTCTCTGGTCATATGAAAAAATATACTTTATGGCCTTATGAGAGCAAAAGAAAAATGAATATAAAAATATGGCATGAACCTGGGACATCAAGATGTTATTTTTATCAGACATAGGAGGAATAAACTCCATTATTCAACAGAACAATATGTTTAGCCCAAATCACTATTTTTTTTTCATGTATCTACTTTGAATAATTCCTTTTTGTTTGACCAAGGCAAGTAAGTTTCTTTTTTTCTTTTTTTCTACAACAGTGTCTCACTCTGTCAGCCAGGCTTCAGTGAAGTGGCAGGATCTCGGCTCACTGCAACCTCCGCCTCCATGCTCAAGTGATTCTCCTGCCTCAGCCTCCCAAGTAGCTGGGATTATGGGCACTCGCCACCATGCCCAGCTAATTTTTGTATTTTTTTTTTAAGTAGGAATGGGGTTTCACCATGTTGGCCAGGCTGGTCTCAAACTCCTGACCTCAGGTGATCCACCTGCCTCGGCCTCCCAAAGTGCTGGGATTACAGGCATGAGCCATCGCATCTGGCCAAATAAGTTTCTTAATACATTTTTCTAAATTACTATTAATTAATTTTAATCTCCAAATATTAATTCCCAGCACTCTGAAGGAAAGAGTAATTTGCCAAATGACAATATTTATTAAAGTTTCATTTATTTAATGCCTTTCTATAAAGCTGAATTTTTCAAGTAGAATTTTAGACCATAAATGTTTTTCAACCTCCTTTCACCTTTAATTCCAATTATCACTTGGGCTGGCCAAGTTTTAGTGCCTAAGTTACTTTTAAAATATAAATTCATAATAATAAATCAGAAACAAATGGCATAATTTGTACTATGCAATAGTAGTTAGCTTGTATTCATATACTTTGTTTATGAGTTAAAAGACATCATTGTTCAATCACTTGAGAAAGCTATTTGGCAATATACACTACAATTTAATAATATATGCCTATCCTATGACCCAGCAATCCCACTCTTAAGGATTTTTATGAGAGAAATAAGTGCACATGTCCCATCAAAAGACATGTATAAGAATATTCATGGCACCTTTTCTTCATAATAACTAAAACCTGGGAAAACCCCCACTGTCCATGGAGAAAAGAATGGATAGATATACATCATGGTGTGTTCATACAATGGAATTCTGCAAAGCAATAAAAAAAAAGAACAAACTATGGATACTCATAGCAACATGGTTGAGTGTTGGACAAAAGAAGCCAGAAACAAAATACATAGTGTATGACTTCATTCTTATAAATTTTCATCATCAGTGATATATGGTTTGGCTGTGTCCTCACTCAGATCTCATCTTGAATTGTAACTCCCACAATTTCCATGTGTCATGGGAGGACCTGGTGAGAGGTAATTGAATCATGTGTGTGGGTCTTTCCTGTACTGTTCTTATGATAGTGAAAAAGTCTCACAAGATCTGATAACTTTAAAAACTGGAGTTTGCCTGCACAAGCTCTCTCTTTTTGCCTGCTGCCATCCGTGTAAGATGTGACTTGCTCCTCCTTGCCTTCTGCCATGATTGTGAGGCTTCCCCAGCCACGTGGAAATGTAAGTTCAATTAAACCTCTTTCTTTTGTAAATTTCCCAGTCTTGGCTATGTCTTTATCAGCAGCATGAAAATACAATCAGACAAAACTAACCAAGGGTAACAGATATCAGGTAATGATTACATTGTGGCAGGAGAAGTAATGTGGCCAGGAAAAGGCACAAAGGGGTCTTCTGCAGAGCTAGAAATATTCTATATATTGATGTGGGTGGTGGTCATATGGGTGAAAATGTGTTCATAAAACTTCATGAGGCTGTATATGTACCTCATTGTACTCATTATGCATTTATACCTTAAAATATTTTATATTGGTAATTAAAAATTAGTTTTTTCCATCAATGTACTTTGGATATTGTAAATACAAATAATTTATGGGTCGCCCAGTCTCCACGTTGACAAACACCTACTACCCTCTAAGGAAAAAAATATGTGATTATATCCATTCTTATCAGTGATAACTGATAACTGAGGTAATTGGATCATGGGGGTGGTTTCCCCAGTACTGTTCTCACGATAGTGTGTGAGATCTCACGAGATCTGATGGTTTTATAAGTGTCTGGCATTTCCCCTGCTTGCACTCATTGTCTCTCCCACCACCCAGTGAAGAAGTGCCCTCCACCATGATTGTAAGTTTCCTGAGGCCTACCCAGCCATGTGGAACTGTAAGTCAAGCCTTTTTGCTTTATAAATTACCCAGTCTCGGATATTTCTTCAAGCAGCCTGAGAACGGACTAATATATAACCCATTTGTAATATGACAAGATTGTAAGATTATAAATACGGTAATACAGGAGACCCTGATAATCACACACTTAATAATTTTCTCATCTGTGCTGTAAGGTATCATGGAGGTAGTCCTGAGCATTCTGTACATCTCATATCCCAGCTTGTAGGTGGTTACAACTAAGCTTTTTAATGTCTTGTGATGCTGAAAATGATTTCCTGGTATTACCTTTCAAATGACTTCAGATGGAACTTTTCGTATGGTTTAGCATAAGAGTAATTGGCTGCCTAAAATCTCATCCTAATTAGAAAAGGCTTACTTAACTTATTAAGTTTATACCTTGGAATTCTAAATATTTCACAGACAGAAAGATATTTAAAGCCTCAAAGAAAATTATGTGAATTATGACTTGGAGAGGTCAAGACTGCCATTTTAAGATGACAAGGACAAGTCCTTTTCATTGATCTCAAACCCCGAAGAGAGGAGGTTTTGAGATTTCCAGTGCTTATGTCACATTGGTAGTCTCACTGAGCTTAAGAACTGGACATTTTTAGAGATGCTGGCACACAGATGAAGGCAAGGACTAAAATTCATTTTGTGATGAATCCCAGATACACTGACTTTCATTCTAGGAACTTCCCAGAACTACTTTTTGCAGTTTCGTTTCTAGATATACACATTGTTTTGGCAAACAATTTTTTGCCCCCTAGTATATGTTGGACAGCATGGTTTATGATCTGAGCAGGATGCAGAAATGATCTGGTTTCTGTGAGACTTGTAATCTGACTAGGAAAACAGGATAATAATGTAAAAAAATGGGGTGATATCATAAATCATGAACTGTGAAATGAAATGATGATTTGTAAACTTACAAAAAGAAGGGTCCTTCATGAAGACTAGCATGGTTTTTTAAAGAGGTTCTGTAGAAGAAACACTGGAGCTGATCTTTGAAGGATAAATTTAGGTAAATCATAGCAATCAAAGTGTATGTTCCAGGTAGAGGGAACTTGGAGGTAAAGGTTGGGCATTGCATATTAATGGAAAAGTGATGAAAGGGAGATGACATGATTCCATGTTATAGAGATATGGGCATTTATGATGAAATGAGGAAAACAAGTTCCATTCATTAATTTAGTATTTTTAACCAATTATTTTGTGCCAAGCAGAGATCCAAACAATGAAAAAACCCATTGATGGCCAAAGATTATACTCTTGGAGTTCGCTAACTACTTAGGGAGAAATATGTCTGTGAAATATCCACCTAGATATATGTAAAATTACAACTGTTCTAAATGCATTGAAAGATAGGTTTGTGGTTTTCGGAGGTAGCAGATAGATTTGACTTAGTCAGCAAAGGCTTCCATGAAAAAGTGACGTTTATGCCAATAGCTGTAAGAATGAGTAGATGGGGTGAGAAGAACATTACAGGCAGAGCAAAAAGCATGTACAAGACTATGAAGGAAGCAGCATGCTAGATAAACACATGTTAGGAAGGGCCTGGTGGCTGATGTGGAGACAGCAAGGGGCAAGAGTAATACAAGATGAGGGTGAACAGAAGGGCAGGAGTTGGACCTGATTTTGGAATTTTATACTGAGTTCCTTGAAGGATTTTCTGTGTTGTGTGTGTGTGTGTACAAGTGTGACATAATCTGTTTTGAAAGGCTCATCCTGGATATAGTACACAAAACAGTTTAAATGGGGTTGGGAACATCAGGGTGAAGGCAGGCAGACTCTATAAAGAGGCTCCTACAAATAAGCGGGGGCTGGAAAGTGGGATCCCAGAGTTTAGATGATGAGACAGACAACAGGAATCTACTAAGGTTTTTGAGTGTGCTAATAAAAAAAAGTTTAATAAATTAGTCTGACAATAGTTAGACTAATAGTTATTGTTGGAGAACAAGAAAATCAGCAAAGAAGCTATGACACTAATGCAAGAGAGAAGGGCTCAAAGCTTAGACTAGATGGCAACCAAAGGAAGGAATGGATATGGAAGACTGAATATTCTTTTTTTTTTTTTTTTTTTTGAGATGGAGTCTCGCTCTGTCACCCAGGCTGGAGTGCAGTGGCCGGATCTCAGCTCACTGCAAGCTCTGCCTCCCGGGTTTACGCCATTCTCCTGCCTCAGCCTCCCGAGTAGCTGGGACTACAGGCGCCTGCCACCTCGCCCGGCTAATTTTTTGTATTTTTTAGTAGAGACGGGGTTTCACCGTGTTAGCCAGGATGGTCTCGATCTCCTGACCTCGTGATCCGCCCGTCTCGGCCTCCCAAAGTGCTGGGATTACAGGCTTGAGCCACCGCGCCCGGCTCTGAATATTCTTATTTAACAACAATAGTAGCACTAATTGACATGTATTGAATACTTACAACATTCTAGACACATTAGATATTCCATTTGATTCTTACAACTACCCTCTAAGGCAAGTATTACCCCCTTTTACAAACAAGGAAATGGAGAAGGAAAGTAATTTACATAAGAAACATAGCTATTAAGTGGCAGAACCAGGGCCAGAAGCTAGGGCTGTCTTAAATCAAAGGTCAGAACCTTAGAGACTACAGACTACTCAGGCATCAATGACTTAGGGGGTAAAAGAAATGAAGCAGAGCAGGTGAAAAAGCATGAGGTTTAAAGAATGAGCTGAAGGAAAACTGATGCTTTCAAGGAAACTGACCGTGGACACAGGAAGGGAGGAGAAGGTGATGAGTCTAATTCCAGACATGCCAGATGGCAAAGTAAATGTTCATCCAGCAGGTAGAAATATGGAGGATACAGCAGAACATCTTTAAGCAGAGTCCCCAGTGGCTGGATGAGGCCACAAGATGGTTCAGTAGTCCAGTGCCAGTGTTGTGTGAGCCCTTTTTTGCCTCATGAGCATTCAGCTTATAGCTGTACCTCCTTTTTAGCATTCAAACTGTTTGAAAGAATGTGTAAGAGCCTCCTGAGCTGACATAACAGGGCCCTCCTGCTCTGAAAAGACACCTACAGTTCTAAAGAGCAAATGACTGAATATACTTTTGAACTAAACTAAGTAAATATATTAAGGAGAACAGACCGTATCATTGTTACTACCTCTCCCCGCCAAAAAACATTGATTTTTGAGCAAGTATTGAGCAATTTTATCATTTATTTGGTCAGTTGAGAATATAGTACTTTTTAGGCAAAACCTAAATAGAAAAATAAAAAGAAAGAAACTATATATGTAATCTTTATTAAATTTCCCAAACTACATCTTTTTCGTATGATAAAATAGGGTTATCCCTGCTGTGGAACAACTACACACAATATTGGGGAATCTAATGAACTGAGGTCGAACTCTAAAGGAAACTGAGCCAAACATAAATAAAATTAGGTGCCAGAAGTGAGAAAATTTTCAACACATTTCATCACTCTGCGCTCGCCAGTCTTCTGGTCTTACTTCCCTCAGATTTTCCTTATCTTCTTTGACTGAACTGCACTATTATAAGATACAACATATTGCCTAATTTTTTTTATCTTTTCTAACCTACAGCTTCTCTATATGAGTTTTTATTAGCTTTCTATGGGACATTTTGTTAACAGAAATGTATAGTATTCCTACTTACTATTTTCTTACACATACACACACAAATGTACATTTGCATGTGGACCCACACGCACATGGCCCATCACTGGCTCCACCACACTTTCTAAGCCCCAGGGATGTACACCTCACCCTCATTCCCCTTTCTGCCAAAAGTATTCCTGTTGCTGTGGTGTTTACATTTCCAGCAAGGACTGTGTTCCTAACAGAAAATGCCAAAACTAAAAGAAGACTGGAAAACCACTGTTCTACACTACTTACTCCCAGGACCTTGACTCAACACTGAAGGTGATGTCAAGGAAGAGTGAATGGTGGCTTGACCTGGCTGGGCAGGAGAGCCCTGCTATAGGAGCTTCTTGGTTTGTTCAAAACAGGTTGCTGCTGGGCACTGCTGATTTACAATGCCTCCATGGAGCCCTAGTAAGAGTTGTGCAAATCTAAGTCATGATTATTATATGCATAAAGAGCCATTAATTAAAGTCTGAGGACCTAAGCGATCTGCCTACTTGGAAAAGAGCTGAAAACCTGGAGTGAGGAATTAAAGAAAGTGCCAGCTGCTAAACAAAGCAAACTTGACCTTGCTGATCTGCACTGAAGCAGAGATTAGGAACTAAATAGAAATGTCGGAAAGGCTCGTGCCTACAGGAAGCAATCTGGGTAATAACACAGGGAAAATGACACTGGGTTTTGTCTGGGCTTTCTTATCAAAAGCGTGATCTATAGAATTACAGCATTAGTAACATCTGGGAGCTAGATAGAAATGCAGAATCTTGGGTCCAGGATACAATTGCATCTGGATAAATATTTGGCCTATTAGACAACCTGTCTTTCTAATAAAAAGTCTCAAGCCTGTTGGATATACCATAAGTTCACAGCGGGCAGGTACTACATTTTATAGCTTTGCCACTCAAAGTGTGTCCTTGGATCAGCAGCAGCAGCAGCCATCACCTGGAAGTTGATTGGAAGAGCATAATCTCCACCCTTCCCCAGACCTACTGAATCAGAATCCACATATTAACAAGATCCCCAGATGATTGATATACACAATAAAATGTGAGCAACACTGATCCTACCAGGCCACTGATTCTCACCCTTGGCTGCAAATTAGAATCACCTGGGAGAAAAAAATAAAACCTTAATCCAACTCCTAGAGAACCAACTAGCCCCTATTGTGTCTTAGTGCAAATGAGAAAAATTTCTTTCAGAGGATGCAAACCCAGTCAGCCTCTTCATCCAGGTGCTGTTGAACAGAACATAACCTGTCCAATTCTAACTGGCAGCTTTGATGGGAGAGCTGTTTTCAAAATGCTAATGCCCAATTATTGATCTAAGAGAAGCCTGGAATACACTAAAACAAACAAACAAAAACCCATAAATATTTTATTATAAAAAATTTCAAACATTTACAAAAGTAAAGATAACAATTCAATGAATTCCAGGTAACCATTACTCAGTTAAAATATGTTCAATCTTGCTTCATTTAAATCTCCCCCACTTCCCTTCCTACCTTGTCTCACTCTCAAGAATTGGAAAGCAAATCCTGTACAACATATCATACCATCCATAATATTTCAGCATGACTCTTTAAAAAAGATGGATTTCTTTTTTAAAAAACAAAACCACAATATAATTATCTCACCTAAGAGGTTATGATTCTTGAATACTGACTGTCATGCACGGCTTAACAACAGAAATCTGTTCTGAGAAACACATCATTAGGCAATTTCGTCACTGTGCAAACATCATAGAGTGTATTTACACAAAACTAGATAGTACGGCCTACTACACACCTAGGCTATATGCTAGCCATAGGAGCAACAGGAGCCTATTGTTCCTATGCTACAAAACTGCAGCATTTTACTGTATTAAATACTGTAGGCAACTGTAACACAATGGTAAGTATTTATGTATCTAAACATATTTGAACATAGAAAAGGTACAGTAAAATTGTTATTATAATCTTGTGGAACCATTGTCATATATCCAATCTGTCACTGACCAAAACATCATTATGTGGTGCATGACTCTCTAACAAATATATAATCAATGTTTTAATTTTCCCAACTTTCTTGTAAATATATATTTCAAATATTTTTAGGGTTTCTATGTTTAAGTCAGGAAGAAATCATTCCATATATTGCAACTCGTTATTTTCCCTAAAATGCTTTGATCTTTATAGGCAATCCCTCTCCTCTTCTCCACACTTTTTCTCTCCCTTTTCTTTCCTTCTTCTGTCCCCCTCCCCTCTTCCTGAAATTTATTTTTTGAAGAAAACAGGTCACTTTTCCTATGGATTTCCTAGCTGGATTTTGCTGATTATCCCCATGATGTCATTAAACATGTTCTCTTGTCCCCTGTATTTGCTGCAAGTAGGTAGCGAGATCCAGAGCAGGGACTGACAAACTCTCCCTGTAAAAGATCAGACAGTAAGTATTTTTGGCGCTCCAAGCCATATGGTCTCTGTAACTGCTATTCAACTTTGTCTGTAAACAAAAGCAGCCATAGACAGTATTAAGTGAACCTCCATGGTTGTGTTCTAACAACACCTTATTTACAAACACAGGCATCAGAAATGATTGGCCTGAGGGCTGTAATTTGCTGACTTCTAATTTATGGGCTTATTCATGTTGATTGCTTTTGATTCAAGCATGCCTGATTATTATGTTGACCCCCATTGGTGATCATATCTAGGTGCTATCATTTCAATAGGGACTGCAAAACGGGAATATTCTTTATCCCTTTGGCACTTATTAGGTTGAGTACTTCTATAATAAGAAACTTTCCCTCTCAATGATTTTGTTAACATGGGATATAATTCATAAAGGAAAGGAAGAATAAAAGCTTTCTTCTTTCATATGTAAACAATTTTCAATATATTAAGTTGGTTACTTAGCATCTTCCAAAGGTAACCAATAAGGGATTCTTTTTTTCTTTTTTGGTATTATGAACTCTTGGGTTTAAACCTTATTAAATGCTTTCAATCCACTGTGGTTATTATTCTTACTGATGTTCTAATTATCCCATAGATAGCCAGTGGGAGCCTCTTCAATTTGACTCCTGAGAACTTTTGATATACCCTCAGTAGTCCTTGATACCATCCTTCCTATGCTATCTGTACGTCCAAATATTCCAGTCTAATCTTGTACAGTTCCTGCTCTAGACCAAAATCAGCTATATCCCCAAGGAGTCATGGGTGGAGGAGCTCATTGCTGCTTGATTAGTTTCTAGACTATTTCAATGAAAATATTAGGAAATGTGTATATTTTTAATAGATGAGATTTCTCATGAACCCATATTCATTCATACTGATACTTCCAATTCCAATTTAAATGAATCTCTTCTAAATTGTTTCTGTTACACCTTTCCTCCATGCTGAAAATCCTAGTTCCCAAAGATACCTATACAATTAGTTGGTTGCTTTATTCCCCTCGCAATTCTAGCCAAGACTGAGCAGACTGGATTGAAGACCAGCTTAGGTGAGGTATAAATAAAGAGCTTAATGTCTTAGAAAAGGACTTTTGCACTTTTTGAATCTTCTGTATCCTTCTGGGTCTTAGGCTATTAATAAGTAGGCACAATCATCCCATAATGGCTCCTTCAAACTAGGGCCTGTGGATTTCAGAAGTTTCAGTGAGAAAGGTGGAAATCAAGTGCATTTATGGGCTGTCACCACCTACTGCTCCTATGGCCCTGGTATGGGGTGACTGTGTCAGTCAAAGGCTAATTGGCCACTCCTCTATGGTTATACAGGAATTGAAAAATGCATTTATGAACAAAAGTTGTTGCTATCAAAAGATTACACCAGAAAGGGGGTAAAAATGGAGGTCACAAACTCTTCTCATTTAAGTTTAGATGAGGGCAGGAAAGCTACATATATGAATATATTTTATCAGTATACCAATAAAGAATAGAACAACTATGTAATATATTATACAGAATATATATTAATGTATTATATATCCTATCTCCAATTATTAAACATTAAGTACCTACCACATGCCAGGCACTGTGCAAGACCCTGGGGAATCAAAGATAAATAAGACACACTCACTAACTTTGGGGGAAACAGAAATGTAAGGTAGATAAAAAGCTATTTAAAACACAATAATACCGGTGAAAAAGTGGATTTCACTCATAAAGGTAAGATTAATTCTGGACAGGGAAAATTAAGAAAGGTTTTTTTGTCAGAGCTATTTTTTTTCAGTTCGGTGGCAAAGAATAGGAAGTGTTTTAATATCCCAAGCTAGAGATTTCTTTAGCACACAGGAGGCCTGCCTCTCTGACTAGGAGGATACACCCCCATAAAGTTATTATCCAACTTCATGGGGAGATGGCGCAAGCCTGAAGCTGCCTGTAGAGGAATGGAACCACACCTCTGTTGATCATGAGCTGAGCCTGGGAGCAGAATGTTCTCCTTCCCCAATTTTAAAGCCCTAAAACAATACATAGGGCCTTTCCCTACCTAAAGGTCCATACTAGATGTCCCATAGACCACCATGAGCTTGTAATATCAGAGAAGAGAACCATGGCAGTCTTTATAGGAGAGTATAATCTGCCTCTTAAACAAGTTAATAATAAGGATGAGTCTATTCCTGAGGGTTCTCTCACCCATGCATCCCAAACATCCACTACCACCCCATCAATTCCTGTTTTAATATTCCCAGACGAGGTGTATCAGAAGGTAAATGCCCTAATGAGAGATGCTGCCACAATATACAGGAAGGAAGACAAGGAGTGGGTGGGGGAATTTAACAAACAAACAAAATCTTCTCTATAAGGAGAGGAAAGAAAGTGAGGAAGAGATGCAAAACCAAAAACATAAGTAATAATAGAGAAAATAAAAGAGAAGCACTGATGGAAAATCACTCAGTGGGAGTTGAAGCCACCTTTATGTCTCAGACAGTTTGCAGCAGATGCTTTCATCTCATAAAACTAGGATTTCTGTTAAAATAAGTCTATGCACAAACCAGATTATTCTGACCTTAAGAAGAATAAAAAATAAGAATAAGGGTTATATGACCTTAATAAGAATAAAAAACCAAGCAACATGTTATCTTTTCATGGGAGATTTAAGCTTTTGTCTTCTAAAAATGTATTTATTATGATACAATATAGAAATATCATAAGATAAATATCTGAAGCCTCTTCTACGGCTTTGATCTCCGTTAGCTTTGTTTCTTGGCCCTATTTGCCAACACAACCCAGGAAAGAAAACCTGCTTTCTAATCTCTGATGGAGTAGGGTTTATGTTTTGTTTACCTGCAGCTGTGTCTTTTTCCCCCATCTGTTTTTGGTGTATGTGCAGATACCAGTGATGTGAGACAACAAAGCTAAAGCATGTTGTTTGCATTTCTTATCAAAGAGCCTATCATATTTTCTAAATAATGAGTAAGTTTATGCTTAAGCTTTGATGCATTAAGGGAAAGTGAAACCTTAAAGGAAAAGTTCACTGGCAGCATGACTATGCTAACCATTTAAAAATATGATGAAACTCTTTAAAAAACATGAAATTGGAGTGATACTGATTGTCTTCACGTAGGTGGGTCTGACTTGCTTGTACCTTGGGCCTTTCAGGGGAGCTTATGGCCACTTCCAGGGGCTGCACTGAAAGGGCTACCAACCAGGACAAAGGGATTTTCCAGTATCAAGTTTTGTTAACCAGAGGTAAACTATTTTCTTTCTGCCCAGTTGATTTAGTCTTTTTGTAGTTTAGTTTCTATATGTATGGATAGAAATGTCTGCTAGTATCTAAGGTCTAGAAGATTGTAGAATATCTAAGATGGAAAGAACCTTAGAAATAGTTTAGTCAGCTTTCATAGATAATAAAAATCAATGGACACAGATGGTTAAATGACTTTTTCAGAGTGACATATCTCAGTGTTGGAACTTATTGAAGATTATTCTAATTAAATATCAGAATGTAATCCTCTAGAAGAGGCTAAAATATACACATTTCAAATTAAATATTACTCTTTCTTAGGAACACATACAAAAATACTGAAAAAGTATTTTATTTATTATCTAAAAATAAGGGCCACAGAAATAGAGAAAATCAGAAGCAAAGACATATCCTCAATTTAGTATCCAAAGCAGCAATAAGAAACTTTAATAGAGTATAGAGCTTAAAGTACGAAGTGAAGGAGATATAAAATGTACCTCTTATGATGTGTTTTTTCCAGCAAAAGAATTCCTATATATTGAATACCATACCTTTTTAATTTCAGATTTCAAATGACAAGGGTTACTCTGCTGGCTGAAGAGGGATTTCTTGAATCTCTCTATAACCCTTCTTTTCAAGTTGTGGTGCAAAGCTGGAGGGAGCTGCATAAAATAAGAAAACAATCATTACAAACAAATTGTTAACACTACACAGCTGACTGAAAAGGCATTCACTGAGGACCCATGTAACAATATTCACTCAATAGGACTACGTAAGAATTTGAATTTTACAGCAAATAGCATGACTAGATGCTATAATTTCTTACCCTGCAATTCAGAAGGAATATATTATTTTGCTCTTTTTCAAATGGCTGCTTCCATTTATCTTATTGTTTCTTCACTGATTGATATTATTGTTCATCTAACACATTATTTGTTAATTGCACACGTATATTGAATTTTGTGAAGAACAGCCTTGACACAGAATGATGCACTTTTATCAGATGTTTAGGTGCTTATAATATGGCCAGAACCATGCCACACACTGTAGCCGTGGTACTACAGGATCTGACACTTTGGACCAGGAAACACACATCTGCATCAGTAGTATATACAGTCAGATGCCTGTCTGGGAGTGCTCCTGAAAATTCAGCTGCAGAGAGGTCAGATTTAGGTACCAATCATTCCAGAAGAAAGAGAGGATAGATTAGTATATATTAAGACCAGACCAAGATGAGTTACATTTAGTAAGTGAGTAGTAGAAAGTCATGGTAGGATCCTAGAAAACATGGTAACAAAAAAAAAATGGGAATTAAAAAAATGATTTGTCATGCTTTGTAGGTTGGATCTCTATAAGAAAATCAGAAGTCCTGGAAAGCACAGAAAGATGAAGTGACATTCAGAAGAAGGATAATAGAAAAGAAATTGGGTCAGGATTAAAAGGGTCTCAGAGTGGAAATAATATTTGTTTTTATTTAAATTATGGAGAGAACTTCAAGGGAGAGAAAGAGGAACAGTCAGAATAAAGATGGCTAAGTGGAAAGGAAAATGTGATAGGAAAAGATCTCAATATTAAACAAGAATAGAATTCAAAGCTCAGATCAAAAGAAAGAAGAATGTATCAGAAATAATTATTAGCTTTTCTAGGCTCCCTTACAGGTTTAGTTGGTACCATGTGACTACTTTTGGCCAATAAAAATGATGTGTGTCACTCTGAGGATAAGGCAATTCAAAGTCAGTGTGTTTTCTCCACCTCTGTCCTCCCTACGGCAAGGGGCTTGGCATTACCATCCTATTCTGACCACGCAGCCACAAGAAGGAACAGGGCCACCTGAGCAGCCCAACTGGAACTGAGTAAGAAATAAACCTCTATTGTGTCAAGTCAAGGAATTTCAGGGTGTAAATGTTCTTGAAGCATAACTTACCTTATCCTATTTACTCAAGTTTTGTGAGACAGGAGGGCATATAAAAGATAATGGCAGAGCAAAGACTAGGGCCTACAGGGAGGGGCTCACAACACTGATTGCACGACCAAATAAAAACTTTTCAACATCCCAAACACAGTAGAATGTAGGGCCCATGATGAAGTACTGTAATTATATAAAAGATGAAAATAATTCAGTTGAAAATGTTTTAAAAATATATCTTTGGCCGAGTGCAGTGGCTCACGCCTGTAATCCCAGCACTTTGGGAGGCCGAGGCAGGCGGATCACCTGACATAAGGAGTTCAAGACTAGCCTGACCAATATGGAGAAACCCCATCTCTACTAAAAATACAAAATTAGCCAGGCATGGTGGTGCATGCCTGTAATCCCAGCTACTCGGGAGGCTGAGGCAGGAGAGTTGCTTGAACCCGGGAGCTGGGGGTTGTGATGAGCCAAGATCGTGTCATTGCACTCCAGCCTGGGCAATGAGAGAGAAACTTCGTCTCAAAAAATAAAAAATGTATCTTTGATCCTAGTGTTTGAGTCTAAATAAGTTTAATTAGTGAGGAAATAAGACTCTTCTGGAGATACTGAAGCGCTTCAGTGTACTTTGAAACGTTTTGTAGGTTGGCAGCACTGACCTCTTTTCATGTCAATATTATAGCTTCCTTTTGCCTTAATCCAGATGGGACCCCTCCCTCTACTCCCAGCAAATAGTCATAATTGTTATTGTCCTTTCACATGAAATGAAAGGAGGAAATTTTAAAAATGTGGAAGAGAAAGAAAGAAGAGAGAGGAAGGAGGGTGCAGGGAGAGAGAGATTTCTCAGCATTAAGGAGCAAATAGAAGAAAGATGAGAAGGAAAATGAGTATAAATGATATATGTGTGAGAGAGAGAATAGCAAAAGAGAAATGAATTTAACTTAGAATAGAAACAGACATGAAGGTGAGGAGCATGTGCATGTATGTTCCTAGCAGGAAGATGGGATGGAGTGATGAGGGGACCAGAAAGTACCTGGACAGAGCACAGGTTTAATATCCTTTTGTAATGCACCAAAAGTTGCCACTTCCCCAAACCAAACACCAGAGAGCAGTGTTGGCCCAGAACCCTCTGGTTGCTGCCCAGCTGACTGCAAGGGGCTGTCAAACAGAAAGGCAGCCAGCCTTCTCTGCTATGACTAACTTCTGAAAGTCTGAAACACCAGTGGGATGATAGCTTCCTTCAAAGGGGACTTAACCCACTACTGGAAGCTATGAGTATCAGATGATTAATTCAGGTACTCTGAGAATTTTTGCGATTTATTTAACTTGAGAAGCCTCTAGTTAACTTACGATTGTTTTTATTGTTTTACTGCTCCTGATGGCCTGAAGTAAGCCTCAAAAACTCATTTGAGCAAGTTAACATTCAGTCAGCTTAAGCTGCATATATATTAGAAAACTATTGATCTTACTGGAATAATTATCACAATGGACAGCACCCCATCTTTAAAGCTTTCATGCAAGAATTTAAAATTTTACACAAAATAATGACTCATGCATAGCTTAATTGCAGGTGATATAAATATAATAATATATAAGGACTATAATACTAAGAATAGAATATTAATATCTATGATTCATTTGAGCCACACACTATGACTACTCATTTATGTGCAGTCTCACTTTTTTCTTCACAAAAAACTTAAAAAGCAAGTACTATTTTATAGGTGAGGAAGTCAGAGCTTAAAGACATTATGTAACATGCGAGAATAGTTTCTGAGCAGTGCCTTCTAGCACAGCCATTATACTAGAACAGATGCCACCACAACTAGCATTACTGTAGGACAGCACTTTATAGTTTAGAAACATTTTCAGCCAGGCACAGTGGTTCATGCCTGTATTCCCAGCACTTTGGGAGGCAAAGGTGGGAGGAACGCTTGAGCCCAGGAGAGTTCAAGACCAGCCTTAAGCAACGTGGCAAGATCCATCTCCAATAAAGAAACAAATAAACAAATACTTTTACATACTTTATTTCATTTGAGGCAAATAGTCTCATAATCTCCCCCATCTTACAAATGAAGAAACTGATTCTTAAAAAGATAATTACTTCCTCAAAGTCACACACCTAAAAGCTTGGTTTTTGTTTGCTTGTTTTTACTGTACTACACAAAGTAACAAAATTAATGAAAACCGATCTGCATGTTTTATACTAGGTTTTCTCAAACTTGTATAATACTAATATTGGAATAGAATATATAGATCTGTATATGTGGAAGAATATATGGATTCTTTTAAAGAAATTTCTATATTCTCCAGTATCTCCAAGAATACATCAGAAGACTATCCATTGCTCACAGGACTCCATTTGATACTTAAGTTACTATCTAATTCTATTTTTTAAAAAGTTATTTTGACATTTCTGCTTAAGAAGATATTTCCCTAAATGCTAAAACAGAATGTTCAAAGACTGTCATCAAACTAAATACACAAAACATAACACTTCTCTTAGAATTTACAAAACCTGAAAATGGGAGTCAATTTAAGAAATACAACTTTGCCCTAAATATCTCATTCTGTTAAATCTTGGTCACCCTTGCCATTAGTACAGGAGATCCAGATGAGCAGGTGTGGGTGGTTCTAGTCTTATCCATCACTACTGCTGAAAAAACATAGAACGTTTCACCAATGACAGTCAGTAGCATAATTTTCATTGGAGGACAACACATTGCTATTCCGAACCACATTTTTTTCCATTGGCAATAACTGTGGTTGTGAAGATGGGCAATCCAAAGGCGCTTCAGATAAATGGCTTGCCTGTTCTCTAGGAGACCAATGTTTGATTTTTTTTTTTTTTTTTTTTTTGAGACGGAGTCTCACTTTGTCACCCAGGCTGGAGTGCAGTGGCACCATCTCGGCTCACTACAAGCTCCGCTTTCCAGGTTCACGCCATTCTCCTGCCTCAGCCTCCCGAGTAGCTGGGACTACAGGCGCCCACCGCCACACTCGGCTAATTTTTTGTATTTTTAGTAGAGACGGGGTTTCACCATGTTAGCCAGGATGGTCTCAATCTCCTGACCTCGTGATCCACCCGCCTCGGCCTCCCAAAGTGCTGGGATCACAGGCGTGAGCCACTGCGCCCAGTCCCAATGTTTATTTTTTAAAAGATGCTATATATCCTGATTTTCAAAGCATCTATTTAACAAAACAATCTAAATATTAAGAATAAAGTTAAATCCAGTGCTTCTTTGGGCTGTGCAGGTATCTCCTAAGCAATAACACATAAAGACTCACACTAAAAGGTAACATATGTATTTTAGTCACCTTATATGCCCAAAGGTAGATTTGGGGTTCCAGCAATAGAAATAAACCACTGATTTCATTCTTAGCTTGCTGGTCTTAAGATTACCATTTCAGTTTTGATAAAAACAGAGGTCAAGTCAGTAAGAAAGCAAGGTAAGGATTTTAACATCCTGCCTTATAAAATAGTTGCTTTTAGATGACTTTCACTGATCTGACTCCATGGAAACGAGACAGAAAAGGCCACCACCAACCAAAAGTAAGAAGTTTTCCTTGTAAGTTCATCTGCTGGTTGTCAGGAGATATGCGGCCCCTCAGTTCAGGGCAGCCACCAAGTGTAAGTCTGGGAGAGTGTGACTAGTAAATAAATACATTAAAAAATTGTCTTTTTGTTTGTTTTTCCAATTCATTCTTACTTTCAGTCTTTCTTTGCAATTAGCAGAGTTAGAAAACTCATCTTGGTCTTTAACCTATAGCAAATACACTAGTATAATATTTACGGGTATTTTTCTTTTTTATTTGAAAGTCATTGACTTTGCCTAGCACTGTAAGTTAAAGTTCCTCAAAGAGGAATCATTCCCGACTATGTGCAACGTCACAAACTTCAGAGTATTCTGGAAATACATTTTAAAAATCACAATAGTTATATTTAAACTTGTAGCAAGGAATGCCATTCTGCCAAAAAATATGAAATCATTTGTTACACTGGCGGCTCAAGAGCATAATAATAAGATATTTATAATAGTTTTATTCTTGCTTTAAACTACTTTGAAATCCAACAAGAAAATGGCAAATATAAAAAAGTTTTTTATAACATAAAAATTAGCAAGACAGGCATATGCAAATTATATTTAAATTTCAAAGGATATTTCTCTCAATTTAATAGTGAATAGTTAAGAGAACTAAAAAGCTATTTAAAGCTATTTCCATAACACTAAAGTTAAGAATGCTTTTTCCATATTTCTATATCAGTATTTAAATGGACGTGCATTAATATAATCACTTTACTCAATATAGATATGGCAGATTATATTTTGATGTATTAATCAAGCTTCCCCCAATATTTCCCTGTACACCCTCACCCTCTTTTATGTAATTAGTTAGACAATTCTGTCATTGCCTAAGAGAAAGCTTGACAGCAGAAAATAGAAAAGTAATCAGTTTTAGACTCCTGCATCTCAAAAAGGCAGCCATCGGGAAACAGAAAAGAGCACCAGAGTTTGGACAAAACTTGACAGATAAGACCCAGGCTACTCAGCCCCAGGCTTAAAGACTACCCAGGCTAAAGGGAAAGCAATGAGAACTCAGAGGTACGGAGACACCAAAGAAGGCAGTTCCTTGCCTAGTCCCCTAGGTTAAGTGTGCCAGTAAGCAGCCTGTCAGCTTATCCAGGCTGTGATACTGGAACATTTCTCCCTTGCCATCTGGCAGGATGCTAAGCTGTATCAGAAGAGAGCCCTGGAGGGACGCTGGAGGACGATGGATCTTGTTTCCTGGCTCCAGTGATGCTCCTGCATTGCCTTGCTGCGGCAGCTCATAGTAAACAGCACAGGTAGGACCCCGAGAGGTTGGTGCTAACCCCCAGTCAGATCCAGTGGTATCAAGTCTGCAGGTAGCTCCCCAGAGAATTCCACGGAGCAACATCTAACTCGGGGTGGCCTCCCCTGGTCCCATGGAGGGTGCTACCCAGCACAACACCCTCAAGTGCTGATTCCCAGCAAGTTCCTGGGCATAGTACCTCACTGTGGAGGGCTTGCCCAGGTCCCCCAGAGGGACACTTCGCTTCAAGTTTCTCCAGCATAGCACCTTACTAATTTTTCTGATCTTTGCAGGAAGGTCAGGACTTCGACCCAGCATGGGAGTGTCCACTTCTATATTCGTTCCTTTCTTGGGTGCTCTGCCTCAGCCCTAGAAGTTGTGACTTCTTGATGTGCTCTTCCTACATTCTTTAGATTTCTCTTCCCCTCCCTAGTAGATAATACTCATCATAGTTAATAATTCTTTATATTAAACCTTCCCTGTTGAAATTACGGTATGGTTTCTGACTAGACCCTCAATGATACAGATACAGGTTTTAGGAGTGTCCCAGAAGAGCCCATACAGATAGGATTTGGGAATTGGTTTGATTGTGCTCTTGGAACTGAGTCCAGTGCTGAGTTTTGTTTGTTCCTTTGCTTGTTGCCAATAGGACATGGGATGCTAGTAATCCATGGCATGCAGTTGCATCACAATTAATCAGGTTATCATCCTGATGAAGTGCCAACTGAAGCAGGTGCCTTGGAAGCCCAAATAGCTGCTGTTCTTGACTGGCACACAGTAATGAAGAACACAAGGACTATGGCACAGAATGGATTCTTCTGAATGCACTGGAGCACTTACAGAAAGAAAATGACAACTTGGGTCCTTTACAGCTCAGTTCAAGTCATGATCTGAGACATGGAAAGATCCCATGATAGCCCTAAAAGAATCCATTGCTTTGTTCTGCTACGGTGCTGATATGGCTGATAATTGAAACTTAATTGAGCAGCTTACCAAATTACAAGGTCGGATGAAGTCACATGTTATCAAATTTCTCATGTGAAAGTTAGAAAAAAAAGAATTCTAAAACTTGGAATAGGAGCGTCTTGTTGAGACCACCCAAGTAAAACTAACAATCCTGAAACCAAGGTCACTCTGAGCAGCCTTCATAGCAATTAAAAATAGCTTTCCATTCTGGGTCTGAGAAGATGAGCCTTTCTTTGCTTGAAAACCCTATGATAACCTAATGTAGGACAAATGTCTTTAAAAGGGATGTTCATTTCCTCATGAGACCCAACACAATGAGGATCAAATCCAAAACTAGGGTCCTATTTCAATATGATCCAGGGGAATTAGTATAAACTGTGACCCAGTAGGAAATAGGAAAAGAATTACAAGATTTTGCTATTACATTTCAGCAGCAACCCAGAGAACATGTGCAGGAGTGGATTCTAAGAAGGATAGGCCAGGAAGGGTAAAACTTATAGCACTACATCAGGCTGAATTCATTGATACGGGTGCACGTACTAGAGATTCCAGATTTCACATGTTAGCTCATGCAGCTGGAGGTAGTTTACTGGTTGTTTGACTAAAACTTGTACTTAACCATGGTCTGTGTTTGATGAGGGTAAAATGTCAGAGCATCTCTGGCATGTGGACGGGGGAATTCAAAGGCTCAGAGAGATGGGCTCATTGGGGTACATTTACCATGTGTGACTTGCACACCCACTCCCCAACCATATTCAGCAAGAACATCCAGAAGCCACTCCTTTCACTGAGGCATTGAGAAATACATTGGAGAGGAGAGCACTAGCATCCTTGATAAGCCCTGTGGTTGCTCTCCTTTGGAGGCCAGGTATGACACCAAATGATACATGATTTCAATGTATCCAGTTGGCAGGGGCCAACTGACAGCACTTGACCACCAACAGCAAACTGAGAACATCTTTCATAAAGGGAAGCGGGGAGGTACTATTATTTAGAATGCTTAGCCAACAGAGATCTTTAGTGGTGGTTAGTTGACTGGGGTGTTCCTGGAAAAGAAACAGATGGTCTGCCTATTAAAGTATTCCTTGATCAGTTTAACAGAAAAGAATATCTAGGTGTGGTAGACAGAAACCTGCCCTAAGTTGCCATTGCTACAGTGGAGAGTTACAGCCTCTCACACAGTTTCCAGACGCAAGTCAATTCAAAGACTCAGAGCCCCTTGATTAAGTGGAAAGCTGGGACCCCTTGACGAAGGGCCCTGAAACATTACTACAAGTGCACACTATAAATCTTCCTCCAAAGGAAAATTGCAGCCATTTACTAGAGTGACTGTTTACTGGGGAAAAGGAAATACACAGGCTTTCAGCGAATACTAGACACTGGTTGCAAATTGACATCAAGATTCCTAGAGTCTTACAATATTACTGTGGTACACCATTTTTAATGATTTTTTTGCTTTGGGATGTTTTGGGTAGGGATGGGGGTTAGTTAAATGGATTATGAGCCCAATGGGCCCAGTTGGTCCGTTTAACTTGTGATATTTCTCTTCAGTATCTGGATATTTAGTTGGAATTGCCACAACTGGCAGCTGACAGCATGCCCCATTGGTTCTTTGAATCTAGAGCAAGACAATGTTTATGTTTTGCTCGTGGATGTATCTCAAGTCCCTAGAATAGCATCTGGCACATAGTAGGCACCTAATAATTATATGTCAAGTGAGTGAATGAATGAATAAACCACAAAAGATATACAATTTTAGACTTCAAAATAATGTTGGCTTTCATGTCCAAAAGTCTTCTGCACTTCTTTGTCTAAAAAATATTTTTTTATTAACCATATATAACAGATCCTTCAAGTTGCTTATTTCTAGACATATTTCTGTCAATAATTAATAGCCATTTTTAGCATTATTTTCTCAGTGCTAGAAGTCACTGAGATTTACAAATAGAAAGTTTTAACAACTCTGGATTTTGTGTGGTTTTGACTTTCACTCTCTGAAAGGTCCTACTTTCAACCTAGCATCCTCAGAATTAATGGATGGGCACAATTTTCCTTTTTCTTTCCTATAGTAAAGCTGCTTACAAGCAAAGAATCCTAACTCTGTCTCCACTTTCACCCCTGCAGAAGGGCCATTTGTGTTGAAGTTTGGTTTTGGTTGGGCACTAACAGTAAGAGAGGATGTTAGGAATCATAGGAAAAATCCTATATATTTGCTCTTTTACCCTACTACCTTCCCAGCTCTGCTGCTAAACTAGTGTCCCCACATGTACGTAGTTGGGGAGGATAAGAACAAGTACTCAACTTAAAGTCCTATAAAATAGTTCTTTAGCAATATTAGCACCAAACTTGCATTTAAGATGAAAAAGAAATAAAAAGCTAGAACACTGACCTGTGTGATATAGATTATTTTGTGCAGCTGAATTAATATCTGCTGAATAGGATCGCTGATCTGACGTACTTTCCTCTGGGACACAGCAATTCCTGCTGATGCTGTGGGTGATAAATTTTGTAGTTAGTCAAATTCTCTTTCAAATGTTATATTAATGAAAAAATTAAGTAAAATTCTAACAATAATTTTAAAGTAAAGACTTCCCCTTATCAGTGAGACAATATGCAGAGACCCTGTAGTACTTCAATATTTTATGACATGGAATAAACAATATCTTCCTTTTACTTCTCAGACTTCTAAGTAACACAATGATATTACCTGTAATAACATCTGAAAGACTGCTTAGCGCTTGGACATTTTGCTGGCATTACAGCAGGCTGCCATCAGAAGTCAGCAGTGCCTTAGATACAGTGGCCACTGAAAAGCCAGGCTTCAGACATGTATAGTTAAGAGGCTATCATGCTTTTAAATTTTAAATTCATTATGCCCTCCATGACATATTTTAAGACTAATTTTATCAAAACTATGAAATGTATACACTGAATAGACATTCTTACAGAGCAAAAAAAGAAAATTTCTTTTAGCTAGAATTAAATAACTTTCAAATCTGTGATTATTACAAATTATAATTTTCACCTAGATTTCTCTCCAAGTCTAAGTGGGGCACATTTATAATCTATCCTGAATTCTCATCATACAGCCACACCACCTTCACAGTTTTCAGACTAATTTGGCGTCAAATTGTATGTGAGCTGCTTTTCCAGCGTCTTCTGTCATAGCCACAAACAGTCTGTTTTTAACCTGAGGACTATACAACTATTTAAAGGAATGGCTTTTGTCTCTAGATTACCTACAAGGCCACCTCTGCCTCTTTTCACTCACAGAACCACACTGGATAAAACAAAAAGAGACTTCAGATACGTGATGTGCATTGTCTTCCTTCCCTTCTCTTCCTTCTCTTTCTCTTTCCCTTCCTCCCCTTAACCGAGAATGTGCTTTCTGCAATAAAACTTTTCTTGCCAATTTCCTTTAAAAAAAAAAAAGTTGAAAGTTCCAAAGACCCTCTTTTCTTCCCTTCACACATTGAGCCACTATGAAGTTAAACATGAAGATAGTCATTGCTTTAACAACAGCTAAGCATTTTTAAAAATGCTTCTTTTATAAGCACTTTCTAAGAAAGCTTGCATATTTTACCATAAATATTTTGTTTTCAAGACATTTAAAGAGAACGTTCAATGTAGTCATTTAAAAGAGTCAACTTGTTTTATTATAAGCATATGAAAATGTATAAAGACATAAAATGCAAAAAAGAATAAAATATAAACATTCAAAGAAATACTGCTTTCTTTACAGATATCTTTACTGAGTTAGTTTATAATTTAGCACAAGAAATAATCTAGTTCTAGCTCATCTCCAATTAATACCTTGTTTAAATGTTTGAAATTTAAAGAGTCTATATCCCATGGACACAATGTTTACTCCTTTTAATATCAATTATTTGATTATTAATATGAGGTTTAATAAATACCCTTGGGATAAAAATATAAAGAGGCAAATAGAAAGAGTTAATGTAGCTCTAAAATAGAAAACAGAGAGCTGGATTGTCTGCTCCATCTTGTGGAGATGGTCAAGTGTACACATGCCATATTTTCTACAGTGGTGATTCTTGGAGAAATAATTCTTAAAATATAACTGTTTGTCTAGACCCAAACCAAATACTAGACACTGTGTAACATGACCAAGTTGATGTTGCTACAGAAAAATTAACTTTGCATTTTCTGAAAATGGAGAGCTTGGTTTTTTAAAATCATTTTTATAGAAACTACTTTATGTTTTTGATTTCTAGATGTAACATTCATAGGTAATGAGCTAAAATCTCACAGCATGGCAGAGAGTTCTTAGGTCTGTGACGACATTTTGAATGGGATATCACATAGGTTTGACTCTACCTTGCCACAAGAATGTGCCCATCTGTGGCCCTAAATACAAAAACAAAGAGTTAGCTAGAATGTCTGCCTTCTGAATTAATCAACTATCCAATTTTTTTAACTTAAAAATTATTTTTCTTGAGACCTTTTGACCACTACCCTCACAATCCCAAAACATCCTTGACTTTTGGAAATACTTTTGTTTACTTAGTTATTAAAAAATAAAGTTAAAAATATTTAATTACACATGCTCCTATAAAAACAAGCAAGCAAGCAAACAAAAATGTTAGTATTACAAATGAGAAATGAGATTCAAGGCTCCTAGGAGCCACCATCCATCACAGCCACCTCCCCAGAAATAACTTGTGATATCAGAGTGGTGTGTTGACTTCCACTCACTTTTCTATCCATTTACATACATAAATGTATACTTCAAAACGGTACTTTTCAAACCATACTTGAGTCCTGAAGCCAATGTTAATGAGTCATGATCAGCATTTTGAAAAATGATATCAAATGAATTGGAACTAGATTTTAAAATTTCAGAGTACATTGGAAGGGTCCACTCAGTCAAGATGTAAAACGTGTTTTCTATTGATAGTCATTTCCAAGCATTTGAAAGCTACTATTATGGAAAATCTACAGTAGTCTGTCCGTTCTCCCTTCCTCCTTTCCTCTCTTTCTCCCTTGCACTCTTCCTCCCTTCTTTCCTCCCTCCTTCCTTCCCTTCCTTTGTAAACAAATGGTGACACATCACATCACATAAACTGTTGTACAATTTGTTTTTTTCACTTTTTTCACAGTCTATCATGGAGATTGTTTATTATCAACATGTGCTGTTCTAGCCCATTCTCTGTACCACTGAAGACCACGATGTGTCCTGGATGCACTATAGTTTACATAGCCACTTCTGTCTTAGTGGACACTTAGTTTGCTTTCACTTCCTCATGATAATAAGTGCTGCTGCAGTGAATATACACCGGCTGCCTCACTGTGCATAAGTACAAGAGTTCTTTTAGGGTAGACACAGTGAAGTGAAATAGCTGGACCTGAGGATACATTGTAGCAAATACATTTTTAGGTGGCTGAGTCAATTTACACTCTGATCAGAAAAGAATCCATTTTTCTACACCTCAGTCAACATTATATATTATCAAACTTTTCCGCTGTGCCAATCTGATTGTTTTTTGTATTTATCTAAATGCTAGTGTGGTTGCTGTACTTCTTTGGTAAATTTCTTGCTTGTATCCATAGTTCTTTGTTCTTACTGATTTGTAAATGCTCTTTAGATATTCTGAATACTCATCCTTTTATTGAATTTTTTAAAAATTGAGACAGGGTCTCACTCTGTCACTCAGGCTGGAGTGCAGTGGCATGATCACAGTTCACTGCAGCCTCTGCCTCCTGGGCTCAAGCAGTCCTTCTGCCTCAGCCTCCCAAGTAGCTAAGACCACAGGCATGCACCACCATACTCGGCTTTTATATTCTTAGTAGAGACAGGGTTTTACCACATTGGACAAGCTCGTCTCGAACTAGGGTTTTACCACATTGGATAGGTTCATCTCAAACTCCTGGCCTCAAGTGATCCACCCACCTCGGCCTCCCAAAGTGTATTTTTATTCTTCATTTAAAGGTTATTAACTACCAAGCATTTGGCAAGTATTAGCCATATCATTTTATCTAGCTTTAAAAACATTCTCTCTCAGTAAATCTTTTAGATTAGCCCACTGAAAATACTACACGTCCTAACTGTTCACCAAAAAAAAAAAAAAAAAAAAAAAAAAAGCAGCATATATTTATATTACCAATTTTGTACTGAGAATATTTGTATTAAAACAATTTTTTATTAAAAAGACATCTATGAGGCTGATCACAGTTCATGTGCAATGTCAGTCATACATAATATGCCCATGATCCATGATTAATATCTATGTGGTATTTCCTACTGCAAAAATATATACACAATATTTGGTCTCCTTAAAATTTAAGTAAAATCAAAGTTTAAAATATTGGGATACTTTGCATTCTTTTACAGTTTTTATTAAAATAGTAAATTTGACTAGTGTTTTAGAACTTAGAAGGAAACTACAAAATTTCTTATAAGAGGCAATTTACTTAAAAGCGTCAAAAAGTCATTACATAATTATATTTGCTGGCTTACTCTGTGGCAAGCATGACACTAAAGAGCTATTTGTTTCTCTTTTGCAGAGTTAGGTCAGAGGACTTGCAAGAAGAGCAGTCCTTCTTTTTTAGCAGGGACTTGGGTGAGACACTGGGAGGTGTTTTACATATTTCGTCTCCTTTAAATCCACGGAGGAGACTAAATGAGTAAAACACCTCCCAGTGCCTGTAAACTGTCTGCTCCTTTGTTGGTGTAGATTCTATCCCCATTTTACAGATGAGGAGACTGACTGCGATGGTCTAAATGCTTCTGAACCACCAAAATTCACAGGTTGAAATCCTAATCCCCAAGGCAATGGCATTTGGAGGAAGTGAGCTTGGGAGGTGATTAGGTCATAAGGGCGGAGGCCTCATGAATGGAATCAGCACCATTGTAAAAGAGGCCAGAGGGAGGTGGTCACCCCGTTCTACCATGCAAGGACACAGCCAGAAGGCGCCTCTGGTTACTGCAAATACAAAACAATATCTCCTTCCCATCCTGAAATATTATTTCTCTTATTAAAAGGATTGCTACTTTTAACATGATGTTCTACCTATCTCTCTTAACATTTAATTAACTATTTTTGGAAAGCACGTAGATATAATAAGCTGGAAGCATTAGGTCTTTACAGCTATTGCTGTGCACTATATTCTGCTTTAGTATCTCATTGCATAATAAAATAGCCAAGTTAGTTGCCCATCTCTGGTGCTTTGACACTTGATTTATACTATATGTCCATTCTGTTGAAACTATAATTCACAATATACACTTTGAAGCTGTTAATAACTACAAATGAAACCCAGAAAAGCGGGTTATACTGTATTCTCCCAGTTGACCAAAACATGGTATCAATATATTATTTTTCTGAATTCCCTCAGCTAAGAATCAGGAACTTTTGGACAACAGGAGGAAAAAAAGGTTAAGAAAGGAAATCCGTGAAGAAGCAAAAAAATATAGTTTTCATGAATGGGGGGCCAAAACATACATGAGCTTCTCTACATTGGACCAACAGTCTTGTCAAACTACAATACAAATTTACTCTCACCTCTTAACTATCATAACAATGAAATAAAGTAACATAATTGTAGTTCAAATCTATAAATGTTCAGCAATCAATCCCTGTGTCCCTGGTTAGATGAAGAATCTTGAACTCATAAGGATTTCATGGAAGGTTCACCCAGACAGCCATGGATGTGGGATAAAGAGCAGATTCAAATGTTATATTTGAGAAGACCAGGAAGAATTAGAAGGCCTTCAATAGCACAGGAAATGTATTGGGTGTGAGGGAAGTTGTGTGTGAGTGTGGGTTCTTAGGAGAAGGAATAATTCCAGCCAAGGGCGAAGTCAGCTAAGTGACAGCTGCAACTGAAGAACAGCAAACTGTTCCGTTTAGCTGGTGTGCAGCACAATAAAAAAAAGTACAGTGTGTAAACAGCTGAAGAGGTAGCCAGGGACCATACACGATGGTGAGGAGAAATAAGGCTGATTTTATTTCAGGAGAGGTGATCTCACTGGAAGAGGCTCAAACGGTTGAAGTCAGAGGCCTGGCTTGCATTGTCTCTCTGCTAGGTACTAGCAATATGGTTTTCGGAAAGTCACAACATCTTTGAGCCTTAGTTTCTTCATCTGAAATGGGAGCATGGTAAAAATGGGACTAGCACCAAGGGTGCTGAGGTCATACATGTTGTGGGGTAAATCAATCTACAGTGCCCTGTAGCTGTTTCCACGTGGGGAGCACGAGCCAAGGACTGCTGAAACTTGGGACTGAGACACTGGAAATATGATGTTCCATCAGAAGAGAGAGGGAAGTGACAGAGGAGATGGTGCATGGATGATGGATACTTCTCAACACAGACCAGCAGACCATTCTATAATCAGACAAAAATTGTTTGGAAGGAGCTTGGCAGTCTAGGCCTAGATGCCCCTGCTACCCCAGCCTCCAGTGGAGTTCTCACGGAATGGCAGGAAGCTGAGTCAAAGCATCAGCTCCTTTCACCTCTGGGTGATCAGGCAACAAACTTCCTTTCATTTGAAACTTCAGGAACAAGCTGTTTAAAGGCCAGACGCAAGGCTGCTTTGAAGTCCTTAACTCTTGAATTCCGGCTGAGCCTCTTTCATGTAATGTATCTTATATTTCTATAATGGGTAATGTCACAGTATATTTAACTAACAATCTACACCAATAAAGGAGCAGACAGTTTACAGGCCTGTAGTGTTAGAGGTTAACCTGCTGAAATTAATATACTGGTATGATTTTACACCCAGTCAAGAACTTGATCACAAAAATGATATCATTTTATTACCCTATAGAAGTTCTACCAGCCTTATGCTTAATTTAGCAATCTTATTTCAGCTTTTTTTACTTGCCTAACTACATAAATCTCTGTTCTTCAAATGCTCTTGAATCAGGTTTTTTGTCTTCCACCTGGTTCTATCATTAATGGGTTGAAAAAACTCAGACACTTGCTAAAGAATAACTTTAAGAATTGTGCTTTTGCACCCCAATATAAAAAATAATAAGTAGTTATATAAACAGAAAAATTTTTAATTGACACACTATATGAAACATCCCAGATAAATGACTGAATCCATACTGAGCAGAGTCAATTAAGAATGAACAAGGTTCCAGCTATAGTGGAGGGCAGGCAGGTAGCCCAGAGAGAAGAAAGAGGCCTTTTGCTTTCAGGAGAGGGTAGTGCTGTAGCAACCATTATAGAATGGTTTGGACACAGCCTTAGTTATATCATCATTTTTCTTGAAGAAAGGGAATTAACAGAAGCTTAATGACTGGTTCAATGATTAATATTCCCTTATGGTTTAAATGTACTCTGAGATCCTTAAAAAAAAAATACTCCCCAGACAGGAGCCAACACATGGATAGAATCTTAGCTACTGGTGCTTACATTTCCACACAGAAATAATTTGGTTAGATGTCCATATGTATGTCCAAAATGGTATGGCTCATGTGTAAAAGACTCCACATTAACCTAAGGTCTTTGATATCCAGGTTTCATCTTCTTATGATTGGCTCTTCTGTCACCATCCTCAATCCTCAAATTGGTCAATGCAACAAACTAATTCAAAGCATATTTGTAAATACTTTTAACATATTTTTAAAATCCACTATAAATTACTAATAACGGCAATTTGGAATTTGAGGGTGATGTTTTTCTCTATAATTATTTTGTACACCATGCTACAATCATCACCCAAGTCATGCTGACCTACCTCCCTTTACACCTACCAGAGAGTGGGATACCGTTCAACCCTTACTTCCTTTAGCCTTTCCCCCAGGCAGAAACTCAAACGGCACAAGTGTGAACTGCTGTTTAACAGCTGATATGCAATTTGGATTTAGGCTTGAATTGGAACCACCAGTAACTTTTGTAAGATGAGTATCCCTTTGAAAACACATTACGCTACAATGACCATGAAAAAAATCTACATCTCCAAGATACATCCTCCTGGGACCTTATACAGAGTCGTTTGGCACCTCCCTTGGTATGAAGAATGAGAAAGCAAATAATCATTGGTAGAGGAAATTTCTTATCTCAATCTGAAATCTAAAAAACATATATGTATATATTTTAATATAATAAAATAAGTTTAAATAAAAATAAAATATTTTAAAAGTCTAATATATAAAACAATCAGTGATTCCCTCACTGCTTCAGATTACTTATGCAGTTGCTCTCAATACAATAGCAAAGACAAACAAGAGTTTATACAGTGATGGCCTAAATCAGTTACTCAATAAATAGTTTCTAAGGGCCTGATCTCAGAGGAAATACTCAAGATATTTATAGGCATACCTCATTTCATTGCACCTTATTTTATTGCATTTCAAAGATGTTGCTTTTTTTTTTTAAAGAAATTGAAGTGTTGTGTCAATTCTGCATTGAGCAGGGCTACTGGCCCCATTTTTCCAGTAGCATGCATTTACTTCATGCCTCTGTGTCACATTTTGGTAATTCTTGCAATATTTCAAACATTTTCATTATTAGATCTGTTGTGATGATCTGTGATGACTGATCATGGATGTTACCATTGTAATTGTTTTGGGGCACCACAGACCGCACTCATATAAGATAGTAAACTGAATGGATGGACATTGTGTGTACTCCGACTGTCCCAGCAACCAGCCATTCCCCCATCTCTCCCTTCTTTGTAGGCCTTCCTATTCCCTGAGACACAATAATACTGAGATTACGCTAGTTAATAATCCTACAATGGCCTCTAATTGTTCAAGTGGAAAAAAGAGTCACATGTCTCTTACTTTCAATCAAAAGGCAGAAATGATAAAATTTAGTGAGGAAGGCATGTCAAAAGCCAAGAAACCAGAAAGCTAGGCCTCTTGCATCAAATAGTTAGCCAAGCTGTGAATGCAGAGAAAAAGTTTTTGTAGAAAATTAGAAGTGCTACTATAGTGAACACATGAATAATAACAATGACAGCTTTATTGCTTATATGGAGAAAGATTTAGAAGCTAAAAGATCAAACCTGCCACAACATTCCCTTAAGCCAAAACCAAATCCAGAGGAAGGCCCCAACTCTCTTCAACTCTGTGAAGTCTGAGAGAGGTGAGAGAGCTACAGAAGGAAAGTTGGAAGTAGCAGATGTTGGTTCATGCAGTTTAAGGAGAGAAGTCATTTCCATAACATAAAAGTATAAGGTGAAGCAGCAAATACTGATATAGAAGCTGTAACAGGATAAGATCTTATTATGATCCAGCTAAGATAACTGATGAAGATGGCTACACTAAACAATAGATTTTCAAGGTAGACAAAACAGCCTTTTATTGCAAGAAGATACCACCTAGGATTTTCATAGCTAGGGAGGAGAAGTCAAAGCCTGGCTTCAAAGTACAGGCTTACTCTCTTGTTAGGAGCTAATGCAACAGGTAATCTTAGGTTCAAGCCAATGCTCATTGACCATTCCAAAAATACTAGGCTAGGGCCCTTAAGAATTTGACTAAATCTATTCTGCCTATGCTCTATAAATAAAACAACAAAGCCTGGATGACAGCAGTCTGTTTATTGAATATTTTAAGCCAACTCTTGAGATCTACTGCTCTGAAATAAAGATTCCCATCAAATATTGATATTCATTGACAAAATACTTGGTCATCTAACAGCTGTGATGAGGAGGTACAGGATATTAATGTTGTTTTCTTTTTCTTTTTCTTTTTTAAGACGGAGTCTCACTCTGTCACCCAGGCTGGAGTGCAGTGGCACGATCTGGGCTCACTGCAAGCTCCACTTCCCAGGTTCACACCATTCTCCTGCCTCAGCCTCCCGAGTAGCTGGGACTACAGGCACCCATCACCTCGCCCAGCTAATTTTTTGTATTTTTAGTAAGGATGGGGTTTCACCATGTTAGCAAGTATGGTATCAATCTCCTGACCTTATGATCCGCCAACCTTGGCCTCCCAAAGTGCTGAGATTACAGGCGTGACCCACCACACCTGGCTATTAATGTTGTTTTCATGTATGCTAACACAACATCCATTCTTCAGCCCAATGATCAAAGAGTCATTTTGACTTTCAAGTCCTATTATTTCAGAAATTCATTTCATAAGGCTATAGCTGCCATAGATAGTGATTCCTCTGATGAATCTATGCAAAGTCTATTGAAAGCCTCCCAGAAAGGATTCACTATTCTAGATGCCATTAAAAACATTTATGCATTTTAGCTCCAGATCAACTCCAAGAACAAACTAGGAATCCTGAGAGGACTCACAGACCCTCTGAAGGAAGCAGACTGCTCCTGCAGGACGTGGGAGACATCCCAAATGCTCAGCAGCAGCAAGATCTGCCCAAGGAGAGTCTGAGCTCAGGTATAGCTCTGCCCCCAATGGATGGCCCTTTCCTACCCACTCTGGTAGTGGAAGACAAAGGACGTATAATCTTGGGAGTTCTAGGGCCCTGCCCACTGCCAGTCCCTCTCCATACTACCATAGCTGATGCTCTTTGGAAAACACCACCTCCTGGGAGGAGGCCAACCAGCACAAAAATAGAACATTAAACCACCAAAGCTAAGAACCCTCATGGAGTCCATTGCAACCCCCGCCCCGCCACCTCCACCAGAACAGGCACTGGCATCCACGGCTGAGAGACCCATAGACGGTTCACATCACAGAACTCTGTGCAGCAAACCCTCAGTACCATCCTGGAGCTGGGCAGACTTGCTGGGTGGCTAGATCCAGAAGAGACACAACAATCACTGAGGTTCAGTTCACAGGAAACCATATCCATAGGAAAAGGGTAAGAGTACTACATCAAGGGAACACCCATTGGGACAAAAGAATCTGAACAACAGCCTTCAGCCTTAGACATTCCCTCTGATAGAGCCTACCCAAATAAGAAGGAACCAGAAAACCAACCCTGGTAATATGACAAAACAAGGCTCTGCAACACCCCCAAAAAATCACACTTGTTCACCAGCAATGGAGCCAAACCAAGAAGAAATAGCTGATTTACCTGAAAAAGAATTCAGGAGGTTAGTTACTAAGCTAGTCAGGTAGAAACCACAGAAAGGCAAAGTCCACTGCAAGAAAATCCAAAACACAATACAAGAAGTGAAGGGAGAAATATTCAGGGAAATAGATAGTTTAAAGTAAAAACAATCAAAAATTCAGGTAACATTGGACACACTTAAAGAAATGCAAAATGTTCTGGAAAGTTTCAGCAATAGAATTGAACAAGTAGAGCTCAAAGACAATGTCTTCAAATTAACCCAATCCAACAAAGACAAGGAAAAAGGAATAAGAAAATATGAGCAAAGCCTCCAAGAAGTCTGGGATTATGTTAAACAACCAAACCTAAGAATAATTGGTGTTCCTGAGGAAGAAGAGAATTATAAAAGCTTGGAAAACATATTTGGGGGAATAATTGAGGAACACTTCCCCGGCCTTGCTAGAGACCTAGACATGAGAAAACAAGAAGCACAAAGAACACCTGGGAAATTCATTGCAAAAAGATCGTCACCTAGGCACATTATCATCTATTATCCAAAGCTAAGACAAAGGAAAGAATCTTAAGAGCTGTGAGACAGAAGCGCCAGGTAGCCTATAAAGGAAAACCTATTCGATTAATAGCAGATTTCTCAGCAGAAACCCTACAAGCTAGAAGGGATTGGAGCCCTATCTTCAGCCTCCTCAAACAAAACAATTATCAGTCAAGAATTTTGTATCCAACAAAAGGAAGCATCATATATGAAGGAAAGAGACAATCTTTTTCAGACAAACAAATGCTAAGATAATTCACCACTACCAAGCCACCACTACAAGAACTGCTAAAAGGAACTGTAAATCTTGAAACAAATCCTGGAAACACATCAAAACAGCATCTACTTAAAGCATAAATCACACAGGACCTATAAAGCAAAAATATAAGTTAAAAAGCAAAAACATAAAACAAGAGAACAAAAGTGCACAGGCAACAAATAGCACAATGAATGCAATGGTACCTCACATTTCAATACTAACATTGAATGTAAATGGCCTAAATGCTCTGCTTAAAACATACAGAACCACAGAATGGATAAGAACTTACAAACCAATTATCTGCTGTCTTCAGGAGATTCACCTAACACATAAGGACTTACAAAAACTTAAAGGGGTGGAAAAAGGCATTTCATGCAAGTGGACACCAAAAGCGAGCAAGGTAGCTATTCTTATATCAGACAAAACGAACTTTAAAACAACAGCAGTTAAAAGAAACAAAGATGGACATTATATGATGGTAAAAGACCTTGTCCAACAGGAAAATATCACAATCCTAAACATATATGCACCTAAAAACTGGAGCTCCCAAATTTATAACACTAATAGACCTAGGAAATGAGAGAGACAATAACACAATAATAGCAGGGGACTTCAATACTCCACTGACACAATTAGGTTATCAAGACAGAAAGTCAACAAAGAAACAATGGATTTAAACTATACCTTGGAACAAATAGACTTAACAGATATAGACAGAACGTTTCATCCAACAACCACAAAACATACATTCTATTCAACAGTGCATGGAACTTTCTCCATGATAGGCCATATGATTTCTCCATATGATAGGCCATAAAATGAGCCTCAATAAATTTTTAAAAATTGAAATTATATCAAGCACTCTCTTAGACCACAGTGGACTAAAACTGGAAATCAACTGCAAAAGGAACCTTCAAAACCATGCAAATACATGGAAATTCAAGAACCTGCTCCTGAATGAGCATTGGGTCAAAAACAAAATCAAGATGGAAATTTAAAATTTCTTTGAACTGAGTGAGTGACAATAATGACACAACCTATCAAAACCTCTGGAATACAGCAAAAGCAGTGCTAAGAGGAAAGTTCATAGCCCTAAATGCCTAATCGAAAAGACTGAAAGAGCACAAACCGACATTGTAAGGTCACACCTCAAGGAACCACAGAAACAAGAACAAACCAAACCCAAATCCAGCAGAAGAAAGCAAATAACCAAGATCAAAGCAGAACTAAATGAAATTGAAACAAAAAATATACAAAAGATACATGAAACAAAAAGGTAATTCTTTGAAAATATAAATAAAATCGATAGACCATTAGCAAGATTAATCAAGAAAAGAAGAGAAAAAATCCAAATGACCTCACTAAGAAACAAAACAGGAGATATTACAACCGACACTACTGAAATACAAAAGATCATTCAAGGTTACTATGAACACCTTTATGCACATAAACTAGAAAATCTAGAAGAGATGGATAAATTCCTAGAAAAACACAACCCTCCTAGCTTAAATCAGGAAGAATTAAATACCCTGAACAGACCAATAACAAGCAGCGAGATTGAAATGGTAATTTAAAAATTATCAACAAAAAAAAGGTCCAGGACCAGAGGGATTCACAGCAGAATTCTACCAGACATTCAAAGAATTGGTACCAATCCTTTTGACACTATTCCATAAGACAGAGAAAGAGGGAACCCTCTCTAATTCATTCTATGAAGCCAGCAACACCCTAATACAAAAACCAGGACAGATCATAACCAAAAAAAAAAAACTATAGACCGAAATCCTTGATGAACATAGATGCTAAAATCCTTAACAAAATACTAGCTAACCAAATCCAACAACATATCAAGAAGACGATCCACCATAATCAAGTGGGTTTCATACCAGGGATACAGGGATGGTTTAAAATACACAAGTCAATAAATGTGATATACCACATAAACAGAATTAAAAACAAAAATCAAATGATCATCACAATACATGCAGAAAAAAGCATTCAACAAAATCTAGCATCCCTTTATGATTAAAACTCTCAGCAAAATTGGCATATAAGGGACATACCTCAATGTAATAAAAGCCATCTATGACAAACACACAGCCAACATAATAGTGAATGGGGAAAAGTTGAAAGCATTCTCTCGGAGAACTGGAACAAGACAAGGATGCCCATTCTCACCACTCCTCTTCAACGTAGTACTGGAAGTCCTAGTCAGAGCAGTCAGGCAAGAGAAGGAAATAAAGGGCATCCAAATCAGTAAACAGGAAGTCAAACTGTCACTGTTTGCTGACAATACGATCATTTACCTTGAAAATCCTAAAGACTCCTCCAGAAAGCTCCTAGAACTGATAAAAGAATTCAGCAAATTTTCCAGATACAAGATTAATGTACACAAATCAGTAGCTCTTCTATACACCAACAGCAACCAAGTAGAAAATCAAATCAAGAACTCAATTCCTTTCACAATAGCTGCAAAAAATATAAATACTGGCTGGGCGTGGTGGCTCACACCTGTAATCCCAGCAGTTTGGGAGACCAAGACGGGCAGATCACGAGGTCAAGAGATCGAGACCTTCCAGGCCAACATGGTGAAACCCTGTGTCTACTAAAAATACAAAAATCAGCTGGGCATGGTAGCACACACCTGTAGTCTCAGCTATTCGGGAGACAGAGGCAAGAGAATCACTTGAACTCGGGAGGCGGAGGTTGCAGTGAGCCAAAATTGGACCACTGCACTCCAGTCTGGCAACAGAGTGAAATTCTGTCTCAAAACAATAAATAAAATAAAAATACTTAGGAATATAACTAACCAAGAAGTCGAAAGACCTCTGCAAGGAAAACCACAAAACACTGCTAAAAGAAATCATAGCTCACACAAACAAATGGAAACACATCCGATGCTCAGGGATGAATAGAATCAATACTGTGAAAATGACCATACTGCCAAAAACAGTCTACAAATTCAATGCAATCCCCATCAAAATACCACCATCATTCTTCACAGAATTAGAAAAAACAATTCTAAAATTCATATGGAACCAAAAAGGAGTCTGCATAGCCAAACCAAGACTAAGCAAAAAGAACAAATCCGGAGGCATCACGCTACCTGATTTCAAACTATACTATAAGGCCATAGTCACCAAAACAGCATGGTACTGGTATAAAAATAGGTACATAGACCAATGGAGCAGAAAAGAGAACCCAGAAATAAACCCAAATACTTACCAACCGATCTTCAACAAAGCAAACAAAAACATAAAGTGGGGAAAGGACACCCTTTTCAACAAATGGTGCTGGGATAATTGGCTAGCCACAAGTAGGAAAAGAAACTGGATCCTCATCTCTCACCCTATACAAAAATCAACTCAAGATGGATTAGGGACTTAAACCTAAGACCTGAAACTATAAAAATTCAAGAAGATAACCTTGGAAAAATCCTTCTAGAGGTTGGCTTAGGCAAGGATTTAATGACCAAGAAACTAAAAGCAAATGCAATAAAAACAAAGGTAAATAACTGGGACCTAATTAAACTATAGAGCTTTTGCATGGCAAAAGGAACAGTCAGTAGAGTAAATAGACAATCCACAGACTGGGAGAAAATCTTCACAATCTATAAATGTGACAAAGGACTAATATCTAGAATCTACAACAAACTCAAAAAAATCAGTAAGAAAAAAACAATCCTATCAAAAAGTGGGCCAAAGACATGAATAGACAATTCTCAAAAGAAGATACTCAAATGGCCAATGAACATATGAAAAAACATTCAACATCACTAATGAGCAGGGAAATGCAAATCAAAACCACAATGCGATACCACCTTCCTCCTGCAAGAGGGTCATAATAAAAAAATCAGAAAACAGTAGATATTGGCATGGATGCAGTGATCAGGAAACACTTCTTCACTGCTGGTGGGAATGTAAACTAGTACGTCACCATGGAAAACAGTCTGGAGATTCCTTAAAGAACTAAAAGTTCTTTAAGCCAGCAATCCCACTACTGGGTATCTACCCAGAGGAAAAGAAATCATAATACAAAAAAGATACTTGCACATGCATGTTTGTAGCCACAATTCACAGTTGCAAAACGTGGAACCAACCCAAATGCCCATCAACCAATGAGTGGATAAAGAAACTGATATATATATATATATCAGTTATATATATCATATATGTATGATATATATCATATATATTAGATATATATCATATATGTATGATATGTATAATATATATTAGATATATATCATATATGTATGATATGTATAATATATATTAGATATATATCATATATAGATAGATATCTCATATATATATATATATATATATGATGGAATACTATTCAGCCATAAAAAAGGAATGAATTAACAGCATTTGTGGTGACCTGGATAAGATTGGAGACTATTATTCTAAGTGAAGTAACTCAAGAATGGAAAACCAAACATCATATCTTCTCACTGATATGCGGGAGCTAAGCTCTAAGGATGCAAAGGCATGACAATGATACAATGGACTTTAGGGACTTAGGGGGAAGAGTGAGAAGCGGGTGAGGAATAGAAGACTACAAAAATGGTGCAGTGTATACTGCTCAGGTAATGGGTGCACCAAAATCTCACAAATCACCACTAAAAGAATTGTATCCCAATAACTTATGGAAAAAAATTAAAAAAAATAAAAAATATATATGATTAATGGTCAAAATATCAGCAGTAACAGGAGTTTGGAAGAAGTTGGTTCCAACTCTCATGGATGACTTTGAGGGGTTTAAAACCTCAGTAGAAGTAGTAATTGCAAATGTAGTAGAAACAGCAAGAAAACTAGAATTAGAAGTAGAGACTGAAGACGTGACTGAATTGCTGTAGTCTCATGATAAAACTTGAATGGATGAGCAGTTGCTTCTTAGGGATGAGCAACGAAAGTGGTTTCTTGTGATGGAATCTACTCCTGGTAAAGATGCCATGAACATTGTTGAAATGGCAACAAATAATTTAGAATAGTCTATAAATTTAGTTCATAAAGCAGCAGTAGGTTTCAGGGGACTGACTCCAGTTTTTGTAAGAAGTTCTACTGTGAGTAAGATGCTACCAAACAGCATCGCACGCTACAGAGAAACTTTTGTGAAAGACTGAATTGACTGAGCAAACTTCATTGTTATCTTATTTTACAAAATTGCTACAACCACCCCAATCTTTAGCAACCACCAACCTGATCAATCTGCAGCCATCTACATGGAGACAAGACCCTCCACCAGCAAAATGATTATGACTTGTTAAAGTCTCAGATGATCTTTAGCACTTTTTAGCAACAAGGCATTTTTAATTACAGTTATATATATTTTAGACATAATGTTATTGTGCACTTAATAGACTTAGTATAGTGTAAACATAACCTTTATGTACATTGGAGAACCAAAAAAAGTCATGTAACATGTTTAATTGTGATATTTGCTTTATTGCTGTTGGCTGGAACGGAAACTGCAGTTATCTATGAGATACGCCTATATCTATAAAAGCTGCAATGAAGATGCTTACAGTATGGTTGGAAAACATAACTAATACTTCACAAATCCCAACATTGTATATAATTATATGCCAAGTTATATAGTATAGACTAGTATCATAGAAGTTTTGGCTAAAATCTGTGAGCAAATTTTTGTATGATTAAAAATGCTATGCAACACAATAAAAGAAGGTATGTACTTAAATCACTTTGGCAATTGTGAAGATGAGTTTTAAGTACTTGATGTTAATGATTAACTTGAAAGTAAACTACTAAAAGTTGTTCCTATAAGGACAACTAGAATGTTAGCTCTGCTTTCTAGAATATTTGAGCAAAAAAAAAAAAATTTGACAATTTGACTTAGATCTGCCTTTACTAACAAAATGGAGGCATAAAAATAGATTCATAGTCATCCAATAAGAAAACATAATTAAGGGCCCAGAAATATAAAGTGACAATTTCTATTAAAAACGCAGCACATAAGAATATCCATACACCGGTTCAGTGCCTGGGTGTCATGTGCTGTCTAAATAAAAACCTGAGCAAGGCAGGGGAAAATGTCAGCGTTAATTGGTCAAATTAAGCCATATTTTTAGTTGACATTACATTTGCACTTGACAATTTAGGTTTGACCTACACACCCAAAAATTTACATTTGACCCACACTAAGAGAATCCATACCATTATAGTAGGTACTTGACAAAGAACATGTTTCTTGTGTTATATTTTTGTATAATTTAATTTTCACAAATATATACCATTTCCCTTGCCTTGAAAGGAAATGATTATTTCTTTTTTTTATATAAGACAGACCTGAGACCTTTTTCCCCAGTTCCAAATACTTGGTAATATTCAGTTATTTGATTAACTGATTTGACTTTATAGGCCACAGAATTAATCTATTTTTAAAGAACTGAGTTTCCCAAGGCATGGGACACCTACACCGCCTAATTTCATTAGTAGGTATATAAGGTATTAAGTAGTCCAGTAGGAAAGGTATTCCTTTTATAGTTTTCTTTCTGTTGTTTATATCAAGGATTAAGTTTCAGTATCATGCAAGCATGTTTTCACCATTTCTCAAATAGGAGGCAATGTTCCTTTACAGCAAAGACAACAGACCTCAGGATAAGCAGACAACAATATCTACTTGGAATGTAATGTTGTCTTTCTTAGATTTGTATTTACTTTTACCATGGTCATCTACTTATGGCAAGTGATATTATACTGGTTCTCATTTACAGAAATAATAACAACTTTCCTCTAAAAATGAATTTAAATCAAGTTAGTCGATGTAAAGAAAAATATTAGGGAAATAATAGTATATATAGTTCTCAGATATAGGCAAATTTGTACCATGGTAATTCACTAGTGACTAAAATTGGGAAAACAGAGCTAAAATAATTAACACGTTAAAAATGTTTTTTCATTCAGTTATTCATATTAATTACTGTTAATATTTTCATTGGTATAATATATGAATTCCTAAGTTGTCTATTGGCAGGGAATTGCAATCTATTATTTAATCCAAATAATTTGTAGAAAATAAATTATTGATACAATTTAGTTAGTATTAAAAGACAGAACAAGGGGATTTTTAATACAAGTAAGGTAAAATAGTTTCACTGTTATTTGTTCTAGAAGAGTTTGGAGGTACTGCTGTTATTACCACAACACGAACCTAGAAGTTCAGCTTTTAAGAGTACCACACAGGCAAGATCATATTACAATACAGCCACTTGGCATCCTAAAATAATGGTTCTAACCCTGTATTCTACCACAATACATGGAAAATAATGGTCACATATTAGATATATTCCTGGGGGAATGCCCTGATTTTGGCAAAATTCTCCCCTTTCTGCAATTTTTTCCAGAACATTTAGGCAATACAGGGCTGTAAATGTTGGTTATGCATAAGTTCCAACATGTTTCCTTCTATCCAAGAAAGCAAAACCGAATGTTAAGTAAATGAAAAAACACTAATATAATCAGCTTATTTAACAACAAAAAATAAATCATTCACAAATTTAAGTGCTTTACCTATTTTTCACAACAAATACTTAAGGTATAACTCACTACTGACAGGACTAACAATGGCTCATGACACCTTGGTCCAAACATACTACTTTATTGTTGGAATACCAGATTAATGTCACCTCTTTATATTTTAGTTAAGACAGAGATACCAAGATAATGACTGGATTAGAGCATGATTTGCAGATGCAGTGACCTAAGTGAATGGTACTGGCACCAGCTATTTATAATTTGATAAAGCAACCAATCATCCAAATTTACTTGCAACACTTAAAAGGTATGAGTTTTATAATTAATGGAAAAAACCTTCATATTAAGGTTGAGAATGACACGAAAGTAGAATAACTCTCAGGTGGTAACCCAAATGTTCCCTTGTGAATTAATGTGTTCTACAATATTAGTAAAACCTAACCACTCCTTTTATGTATAAAATGTAGCACTCACTGATAACACTTAAAATGGCCAGGAGTGGTGGCTCACACCTGTAATTCCAGCACTTTGGGAGGCTGAGGTGGGTGGATTACTTGAGGTCAGGAGTTAGAGACCAGTCTTGCCAACATGATGAAACCCTGTCTCTACTAAAAATACAAAAATTAGCCAGGCATGGTAGTGAGCACCTGTAATCCTAGCTACTCGGGAGGCTGAGACAGGAGAATTGCTTGAACCTAGGAGGCGGAGGCTTCAGTGAGCTGAGATCACACCACTGCACTCAAGCCTGGGCAACACAGTAAGACTCTGTCTCAAAAAAAAAAAATGCTTTTGTGTATTCTGATACAAGTTTTAACAATATAGGAATTAGCAGAGTTTAAAGAATTAGATGATATAGCAAACTGTAGGGATAAGAAAGAAATGTATGTAAACTGGGCCATAATGAAAACAGTTTGTTTAAAGGTCCACAGATCTGATCAGTGTCATTGACATAAAATCAAGTCTTGCACTGAACTAAGTCAACATACTGTTTAGGAAAAAGAATTTCTAATATGGATTACAACAGAACTGCCAATTGCTTACATACATATGTGTGTTCCATTTTTGTTGTTATAACATCAATTAATAACAATCATCTTAATTTCATAATTATATTTTGAACTTACCTTTGCCAAAATAACAGAAGCAGAGCATGGTCAACATGATAGTTTCAGGCATCTTAATAAAACCATCATTTTTGGCATCTATGCTGACATTGTAATGGCCTCAAACTGTCAATAACTCATCCAAAGCAAATTTAATAAATGTGGAGACATGGGCTAATATTACAGTCAGTTTGCCTATATTCACTATGCACATTAGCTCTACAAAAGAATGCAAATCAAGGAGGCTGAGGTGAAAATATCATTAAACAATAATCCCAAATTAACCAATAGTAAAGTAGAACTCTATGTTCAAGAGTTGTACACTCACACACATGATAAAAGCATAATCATTAAACTTTTTTCTGAATTGTCTAGGTTTAGCTAATAATTTTAACGTTACTGATGGACTTTGGTCCTCTTTAACAAAAATTA
Source organism: Macaca thibetana thibetana (assembly GCF_024542745.1). Lineage (NCBI taxonomy): Eukaryota > Metazoa > Chordata > Mammalia > Primates > Cercopithecidae > Macaca > Macaca thibetana. Next base: position 21,029,316 of record NC_065579.1, on the reverse strand, counting down.
GAAACATTAATTAACACTTTCTTCCCAAACCTTTATTATAAACTTTTATGTTTAAGTATCTATAATTTTTCAATTATTAGGGAAACAATGTGATATGTCATTTTAATCGTGGGTGGATCACCTGAGGTCAAGAGTTCAAGGCCAGCCTGGCCAACATGGTGAAACCCCATCTATACTAAAAACACAAAAATAGCCGGGCGTGGTGGCAGGCACCTGTAATCCCAGCTACTCAGGAGGCTGAGTTAGGAGAATCGCTTGAACCTGGGAGGTGGAGGTTGCAGTGAGCCAAGATCGTGCCACTGCACTCCAGCCTGGGTGACAGAGTGAGATTCTGTCTCAAAAAAGAAAAAAAGAAACATAAATAAGTAAAAAATAATTATTTGTGTAAGGGTAGAGGAGATAGAAAAAATATATGACTTACTCTCTTCATTCTACATGTATCATGTAGGTGTAGAGTTTACAGAAATACCTTTGTAAAACATGGTTACTATTTTTTGTTTGTAGGTATGTACTTGAAGCATCAGTAGGTCAACTGGCTAACATTCCCACCACGGCAGAAATGCAAATTTTGGAAAAAACAGCCCATAATACTTCAATCGACAGTGAACACAGAAGGCATTTTGTTATCATCAAATCGCCAAACTAATAATGGTGAACAAACAAGGCAGAATTCTCCTGCTGTTTATATTAAAATTACCACCCAAGCATCGTTCAGACATCTCAGGTCCAACTATAATTCTGCATTTGCCCATTGTGTGCTTAACATCAATGTGATCTAGTAAGTACTACCATGATCTTTGAGATTTCGAAGAATCACAGCAGGAAGGCTATGGGACTGCCACCCTGTCACTAACTCGGCCTCTAGTTCCTTAATGTGGGCCCTGAGCATGAGGGGTGGCACTTTCAGAAGCAGGTCAAGAGGCAGCAAAGCTGAAGAAATAAAAGGGGGAAAGATATGAAACTGTAACATAAATTACATTGAATTTTAGAGAGTTGTGTTTGATTTTATCGCTATCAACACTAAGTTACCTGGTCTTGGTCTTGATCCTGTTCCTCCAGTGAAGTCCCTGAAAATAGAATTACAGGCCATTAGAATGACTTGTTCAACTTGGATTTGACAAACTAAGAGCCTACATCTTGCTATGGTCTACATTATAAAGATTAATAAAGATTATTTTCCCTCAAGATGCTCTCAAGAGTTTAATTCAGAAGGAAATAAATATATTGCAACACACAGTACAATTGACATTCTACTGACAAATGGCAGAATCGTCCCACCACAGTTGTTTTTTAGGCTCTAAGTATGACTAAGAGCCTAACTCTTATGATCCTGAATAATTTTCTTGTTATACTTAAACTCGAAATATGATTTTGCACTAAAAGGATATAAGATTTAAAATGTTATATACAGTATTTTCTATGATTTGTTCCTGCTCTATTAAAAAACAAAACAAAACAAAAAACAAATAAAAAAAAACTTTATTCCTCTTCCTATAAAATGTTTTTTGCATTGAAAATAATTATCTTTCCTAAAGTTGCCAGTGTTATTAACATCCCTTGTTTGCCTTGGAGGTGGCCTTAGACTGTACCAGGGATATGTGTAAATCACCTTCAGCCTTTTTTTTCCACTGTAACCATTTTTTTTTTTTTTTTGAGACGACTCTCGCTCTGTAACCCAGGCTGGAGTGCAGTGGCGCGATCTCAGCTTGTTGAAACCTCCACCTCCTGGGTTCATGCCATTCTCCTGCCTCAGCCTCCCGAGTAGCTGGGACTACAGGCACCCACAACCATGCCCGGCTAACTTTTTTGTACTTTTAGTAAAGACGGGGTTTCACCATGTTAGCCAGGATGGTCTTGATCTCCTAACCTCGTGATCCACCCACCTCAGCCTCCCAAAGTGCTGGGATTACAGGTGTGAACCACCACGCCCAGCCTAGAACCAATTTTTTAATAGTTTTCTGGAACGAAATAAGAAACATCTGTGCCCTGACAAGTTGTAAGAATCATTCTTAAACTTAATGCAATCCAACAAAAATATATCATACATCTACTATGTATAAGGCACATGATAGGTATTTGTTAAGTAGGAATAAATACAGGAATTTAATACAAGTAAACATGGCTGATAAGTCTCTTGTCCCAACCCTTTTGTTTTAATCATAGATTTTTTGATACATGCATGCAACACCTACCTGTGTTATTAAGTGTAACAAAATTGGCACTCATTTACCTACCACCCAATTTAAGCACTAGAATAATACCAAAATCTTTGTATCCACTTATGAGTTTCTTCCCTGTTCCTTTCCATTCCCTCTTGATTTTCACCAGGGTAGCACTCTCTTGATCCCATAATATATTCTGTTCCATTCTGAGCTCAAAGTTCCAGAGCCTTGAAAAGTAAATGGAACCCGCCAGCCTTTAACAGTTTATATACTTTCCCTAACCCTGAGATAAGGAGCACGTTCAAAAAAAGAAATGAAGCTGATCCTGCCCTCAGAAAGTTTGAAAAGAGACATGATCACAGCAGTGCCCATGTGTAGGCAGGACAACCTCAGGGCTGAGCTGAGAAGCAGAACATCTGTTCCAGCTCCTCGTATGCCTGCACAAATGCCATATCCCAGCAAATGCTTTCCGAATAACTTTGCCCCTTAGCCTTCTAGATGAGGCTAGCACTGTCTAATAGAAACTGATGGTAAGCATCAAACATAATTTTAAGTTTTCTGGTAGCCAAATGTTTTAAAAAGTAAAAAGAATACAGTGAAATAAATCTATTTTATTTAATCAAAAATATCCAAAATATTATTTCAACATATAAAAATTGAGATATCTTATTATTTTACATCTTAATTAATATTAAATGAAATTTAAAATTCAGTCCCTCAGTTGCACTGGCCACATTTCAGCTGCTCAAGAGTCACATGTGCCTAGTGGCCTCCCTACTTAACAATGTGGTCTGCCCTTCCTTAAGTGTTGGTCATTGTCTTCATAAGCTTACTACATTCATGCCATGTAGCTGCTAAACCTGAAATACCTCCTGAATCCCACTCTCTTAAAAAGTGAATACAAATGCAACTGGAGGCAAACTTGTATCCATCAGGTTATTCATGTTCTTGAAAAGCTGATAATCACTCACATGATGAGTTTGCAAGATGACTGTTCCAGATGTCCTGAAGAATCTAACATTTCAAACATTTTTACGTATTAGCAAATGCTATGCATAATGTGTGCTAGTGGGATATGTGACATAGAACACCCTGACAATGCTGAGTTGCTGCCGCCTCTGCTATTCCTTTATATAATTTTAAATTACTCTTTAATAAACTTTAGGGAATCTTTAAAAAGAACCATTACACATTCATTCATTCATTCGAGAAATATTTATTAAGTGCCCACAATGTATAGCCACCATGTTGGACACTGGAGATGGGATGGTGAAAATAAATAGTTTCCACAGTCTAGGGACTTAAAAGATTGCATAGAGATAGCAGAAAATAAATGTCAATTTCTCTGGAAATTATATCACTATCCGCAAGAAAATATAGTCATCTGAAATTTCAAAATAGAACAGGCTCATTGTGACCAGAAGTGACAGCTTTTAACTATGCAATTGTTGAGTTCACAGATGGACAAACGATAGAAATTATGCAGAGCCTGGGGGAAGACTGCCTCTAGATTGAACCACATTGAATGTTTATGCCCAACAGAGCGTTATGGCTACAGAGGGTGGTGTCCCCATCGTATCACAAGCTGAAAAATATAACAAAGTGGTTTCACACAGAGAACATTCCAGAAATAGTTTCTGGTGAAGAGGCTTAATATATTATAGTTTGTGTTCTCTGAAAATTTTGAAATGGGCATTGACCAATAGCACTTCAGGCTGATGGAAGAATTTCAGAAAAATAGAAGGCTGAAAGAATTCTAAAAGGCCATCCCTTCCAGCTCTCTTCAGACCTAGTATGACCTCATCTGGAATTAATAAGGCAAAAGAGAAACTGAAGTGCTGAAAATGAGTGTTAGCCTACAACTTCCACCCCAAAACACTAACAGATAAAGTGAATAATCCAGGAAGTAGCTTTCTAATTTTTTAAATAGACTTTTCACTGAATTAAGTCAAGAGCAAGGTGAATTATTTGGGTAATTATTTTGCCAGCAGAGTCCTGGCCAAGAAGAGAATGAAGCCCTAAAATTTCATCTCTCATAGGAATTCCTTGAAATATATATTTGAACAAAGAAAACATTTTCACATGCATTATGAGTGTATTCCATCATTTAATTCAATTGTGAAAAGTATCAATACTATTTGATATTGATAAAAATAATTAAACCTTATGAAATGAGAGGTTTGGCTTACAATAGTAAGGTAATACCTTCTGAAACTACTGCAACCACACCATGTGAGCTAATGAGCATTTTATAGCTGAAGCTCTCTTTCAGGCAGTGACATTCATACATACATCCTGTGTGAATAAGCAACATTATGTAGCTTTGAGTTCTCCTATGTATCTATAATGTTAATAGAGTTGGTATCATGACAACAAAGTAGTATAATGCTCCTGTGCCTATCCCCTTGTACCCGAATAACATATCTCATAACAAACGAGCACTAAACGAGGAAAGTATAGAACTATCACAGAAAAGAAACAAAGTGGTCTTACTATGCGTTTTTTTGTTTGTTTTTGTTAAGACTGCTGGAGTGTGACATTGGCAGATGGGCCAGGTTGATTCTAGCAAGGAGTAATCATGCAGTATTTATTCCTCCAAAGTAAAACCAGATACAGATTATGAAAAAGATGGAGGGAGAAAAGCTACAAAATAAGCAAAACTTCTGCTTTTAGGAGGCAAGATCCACAGGTCCTGAAAATACACAAGGTCTTTCCAGTCACAAGTATGATGCTGAATGATCACAAACCTCCACAATCATCTTTACATATAAAGACTTAGAGGCCTGGCATGGTGGCTCATGCCTGTAATTCTACCATTTTGGGAGGCCCAGGCGGTGGATCACCTCAAGTCAGGAGTTCGAGACCAGCCTGGTCAACATGGCGAAACCCCATCTCTACTAAAAATTCAAAAATTAGCTGGGTGTGGTGGCAGGTGCCTATAATCCCAGCTACTAGGGAGGTTGGGGCGGGAGAACCGCTTGAACCCAGCGGGCAGAGGTTGCAGTGAGCTGAGATGGCGCACTGCACTCCAGCCAGGGCAAAAGAGCAAAACTCCGTCTCAAAAAAAAAAAAAAAAAGACTTAGACTTAGGAGCACACTGTCAAATACAATTATGCATACACTGACAAATCAAAAAAGTTGTGAACCACAGGCATCTTTGATACCACAAACATCCAGTGTCTCAAACCAGCCTGCCAACTATACTCTGTTGCCTGGGCGACAGGAGGCAAGCAGACGTGGAGAAATCTTGTTGCCTGAGCAACAGGATCCCTTTAAAAAAAAATGTGCCTTAAGCTGTGGCTATGGCAAAGGCTGTCAGTAGGCAAGATTTCAGTCCTTGGTAATGAGATAAAGAATTTACACTATGATAACAATCATTCATCTATTCATTAATCAGTATCTGTAGGTTGGTACCTATGTGCAATACACTGTGCCCTGGAGAAGGCAAAGATGAATTAGGCATAGTTTGGCACATACTCGGCACACAGTAATAAATATCCATCAATTAAATAAATGAATGAAGGTTCTTAAGATGGTCGTAAAACAACGACTAAACTTTACTAGGACCTGAGCATATGTGATAAAGAGGCTGAAGCCCCCGTGAGCATTATCAAGTTCCACTACAGAGAATATTGTAAGTTGAAATAATATGCTATGACTTGCTGGATTATAATCCTCAATGTGTGTATACTAGGTCAGCCTACGAAACCCGCATAAAAACTGGTAAAAGTCAAGCCGATTCTTAATGCCTTCCTAGCAAATAGTAATAGATATAAAAGATTTCATTTCAAATTTGAAAATGATTAAAGTTGGAAATTTCAAAGAAATTGGGGCTTATTCCTCTCTTGATCTTGCCATTAACTATATTCCTCAAAAAAAGTTGTATCAACTAATGATGGCTTGGATTCCCAGGTGCCTTCCAGTTCTAATATTATTCTCCAGCCTTGAGATTTCAAAATGTCTCTAAGGAGGCAGGGGCTATCCCTCCTAGTTCCATTTGCTCATGTTTTATCCATTTGTCTGGATCATTTGCCCAAAAGCATATCCTAAGTTATTAGGGAGTTATGTTAGTTATTCAGCAGGCAATTGGTTTAAATCTGGCTCCTGATATCTGATATCTGACCAAAGTTAAGAATTTATGCTTAAGCTTTCTCTTAGTACCATTAATATTTAACCAGGGCCACATCTGACTTCTATATTTTGGAGGCTGTGGTCAGAACACATATGTCCTTCCCTGTGACTTCTCTCATTGGGCCTTTTTAAAGAGCCAGTAAGGGTCCCCAAGTGGGAGAGCTGCCCAGAGTCTCCTTGTAATTGTTATACCATTTTATACATGGCACAGAATAGGAAAAAAACAAACCAAAAAAACCAGAAAACCCTCTACAGGCTGGATTTTCAATTTATTTTTATTCTATTATGTAGTTTTGCTATCTCCTTTTATATTCAAACTTCTTATTTAGCTTCTAAATATTTTGCAGGATGGGTTCACATTTCACATTCATAAACAAAGAAACCCAGAAAAATCCTAAACAAATTAGATTGCAAACAACTTTAGCTTTATTTAATGTTCTTTAAAGAATTATAAATACATTTTGGTATTGTCTCCTTTTAATTCAGAGAAGCCCTGGGGATTACCTGGGAGGGAGTCAAAAGTTATTAATTTTCTCTCCTCTTATTTGGCATAAATCAAAGGCTGTCTTTTACCATTTATTTTCTTCTGAAGTCTGCCCTTGTCTTTCCACTTCCCTGTGAGCTCCCTGAAGGAAGAGAGCTTGTCTTAAACAAACCTGTGTTCCCTGGTAGCATGTCACACTGTATTACCACATTTCATGGCACAATTTTGCAAATGTTGCTTTAGGTCAGGTCCCGTTCACCTTGGAACATACTTTCCAAAACATCAACTTCAATGTATGGGCCACTTTCCATATCCATCTGTTGACTTGGTCATAACCCCAAGTTAAAGCTTGTTCCATATCCCTGTTTCAATGATCTTCAGATTAAACTTTGCCTTTCTGCTGATTCTAGCTTACCCAATTTGTTTTAAAGTATTTAGTTAATGGCTAACTTTTTAAAAACCATCTCAAGCTCTAAAAGATATAGACCATATTGGGTTTTTGTTTGTTTTTGAAGGGGTGGACATCAACCAATTTGTGTAAATAAGACAATTTTCCATGGAGCCTTTCAAAAAAGAGTAGAATTATTTTTGACAGGGCCAAGATACCTACATTCATCTGATTGGAAATTTTCATTTTAATATAAAATTCACTTAACTGGGAGTACACCATGTGTCATAATTTACTTTTGAACTAAAATACTTGCTTTGTTAGTGATAGAAAGTCAGTCAGTGGGGAATATTGGGTACTAGCAAGCCCTAAAGATCCTTTGGAAGATCTTCTAACTCAAATCTCCAGTCCCCACAAACACCCATTGTGGTTCTCTTTGGCATTTTGGACTACTTTTCTTTCCCCTGCCCTCCCCATTACTTCTGACCATGACTCCTTTGCACTTTGGCCCAGTAAAGAATGCCATGAGGTCTTACAGGGTTTTCTCGAATATCTTTCTGACAGATCACACCCCTTATCGATAAGTTTTTCTCGGGTTTTTATTCCCAGAAACACTGGGAAAAAGTTAGGAAATTAAAAGGCTCCATCCTAACTCCTCCTGGTCTTCATCTGAAGAAGATAAATGTATCACTGATACACCTTTGACTAAACAAGAAAAGGATTTGTCTATAGGAACCTTCCTTTGTCACCTAACTGAATCCTCCAGGAATTTGCTGAGCAGGTTCTTCTGAACTTCATTTACATTATGCGATTCCCAGCACCCTCAAACCCAGAGATAGATCCAGATGGTTCCATTGAGGCTGCCCAGCACTAACACCTGCTCCCTTCAGCAAGCACCCCTGATGGACTAGTCAAGGACCTCAGCTCTCCTCAAGGCAGTAAACAGGCGCCTGATCCCAGCCAGCTCAATCTGGCTCTCTCTCTCTCAAGATTTTGAATCCTAAGAAAGGTGACATGAGAATGGAATAAACAAGCTGGGAGTTTATTTATCCCAGAGTTCTCCTGCCCTTACAAGCCTCCCAAAAATGTCTCCTTTATAGACTTCAGGGACTGAACTGGCTCGTATGCCTTCCCAAGCTTGATCCTCCAGAGTCTAAATTACACAAGCCCCATAATGCCTTCTAAAAAAACCCCGGTCACATAAGTTAGCTAGAGTCAGGCTCCTTTGCTTGTATCCAAAAAGCCATGCCTGCTATAGCACATCGCAGCCTTAGCATTTTATCACACAGATGCTGCCACCTCCTGAGTGGGAATCATCCCACAGCTCTGAAGACCCCTGCCTGGCATCACCACTTATACGTGGCCCAACCTCAACAGGTGCCCCAGCCTCAGAGCAGTCTGGCAGTCCTTCCTCCATTCTCTGCTCAGTTCTTATCTCAACATTGGCTGCTCCTAGCTGAATATACTCCTCAAATCTAGACAGTCCTCTTATCTGTGGCCTAGAATATCATCTAACACATAGAAACCAGCTGGGCACCGCGGCGAATGCCTGTAATCCCAGCACTTTGGGAGTTTAAGGTGGGTGGATCACCTGAGGTCAGGAGTTCGAGACCAGCCTGGCCAACATGGTGAAACCCCATCTCTCCTAAAAATACAAAAATTAGCCAGGCATGGTGACAGGCACCTGTAATCTCAGCTACTCAGGAGGCGGAGGCAGGAGAATCACTTGAACCCAGAGGGCAGAGGTTGAAGTGAGCTGAGATCATGCCACTGCACTCCAGCCTGGGCGACAGAACAAGATTTTATCTTAATAATAATAATAATAATAATAATATACAGAAACCATAAAGTATATTCTTCCTTAATCTCCCTTTCTCTATTTCTCTAGCTTAATTTTATCTTCACCTCCCTTTCTTCAGACACAAAGAAGGAGTTGCCACTCATCTTCTCCAGGCCCACTCCTCTGGCTGTGGTCTATGCTGCAACTGTACACTGTCAGTTATCTCTTTTCCTCTCTAATCTCTCCTCCTTCCTCTGTCCCAAATGCTCTGAGTTCATCCTGATTCTAAGAGGTCCTTTTCCATCAAACATTCCCCACCAGCTCACTCTCCCAGCTCATTTTCTCAGCTTCTTAAATGCCTCCTATGTCTGCCTCTGGAACATTGCAATCAAGTTTCTGCTCCCTCTGATCTCACCCAGTGCCAGTGAAGGGGCTCCCATGAAGGTCAGGAGAACTTGCAGAAGGCTCAATCTAATAGTTTTGTTTCAGTCCCTGCTCTAAGAAACAACTGCCACTGACACAGCAAGCTGTCCTAAAATAACAATTTTACTTTGCTTTTAAAAGATAATTTCCCAAACATATTCCACCTTCCCTTGCAACTAGCTGTGGTCATATGAGGAAGTTCTGGCCAATGGTATGTGAACAGAAGTGATGAGCATAACATCTGGGTCATATCCTTAAAAGAAAGAGGGGTGCCTCTACTTCCCCTTTCTTCTTCTTGCTGGCTTGGATGTAGGATGTGGTCTCGTAAGTCATATTGGTCAAAAAGATGAAATCTATACCCTGGGGATATGGAAGAACAAGATATAAGACCAGGGCTCCACATGACCTCATAGAGCACAGCTGCCCTACCCTGCTGGCCCACCCTTGAGCTCAGAGAGGCTAACTGATTTGCTCAAGGTCACGAAGCTAGAAAAAGGCAGAGCTAGACTAAGACCCAAGTCCAAGATCAGCACTGTTTCAGTATGCTACTTGGTGAACTATAAATGGTTCTGGGCAAGTAAGCTCTAACTCCTTCTATTTCCACAGGCACATGGAAACTTCTGGCTATCAGGTTTCAATTCAGCCATCAATAACTCAGCTCTGCAAAATCAAAAAATATTTCTAGAAGCTCAATTTGTACCTACCTTGTTTGGGATTGTCTTTCTCCTCCTGAAGCACTAAAACTTCTCTTTAAAATGTCTGAGACGAGAAAATAGAAATAAGTTTACATTATTTCTTCTGCAAATCTTTTGTTTTCTAAGTTTTAATAAAACAATGCTGAACAACAAATGCTGGTGAAGATGCAGAGAAAAGGGAACTCACACACTGTTGGTGGGACTGTAAATTAGTGTAGCCATTATGGAAAACAGTATAAAGGTTCTCGGCCGGGTGTGGTGGCTCACACCTGTAATCCTAGCACTCTGGGAAGCCGAGGTGGGTGAATCACAAGGTCAAGAGAGCGAAACCATCCTGGCCAACATGGTGAAACCCTGTCTCTACTCAAAAGTACAAAAATTAGCTGGGTGTGGTGGAGCATGCCTGTAGCTACTCAGGAGGCTAAGGCAGGAGAATCGCTTGAACCGAGGAGGCGGAGGTTGCAGTGAGCCGAGTTGCACCACTGCACTCCAGCCTGGTGACAGAGCGAGACTCCGTATCAAATAAATAAATAAATAAATAAATAAAGATTCTCTTGAAAAAACTAAAAACAGAACTTCTATATGATCCAGCAATCTTACTACTGGCATATATCCAAAAGAAGGGAAGCTAGTATATCAAAAAGATATCTCCACTCTCGTGTTTATTGCAGCACTACTCACAACAGCCAGGATACGAAATCAAACTAAGTACCCATCAGCAGATGAATGGATAAAGAAAATGTTTAACAATAATTTATTGCATATTTAATAGCTAGAAGGGGACATTTGAAATGTTTCCAACACAAATAAATAATAAATGTTTGAGGTGATCAATATCTGAATTACCCACACAATGTGTAATTTGATGACTACACGTTGTATGCAAATATCAAAATATCACAAGTATCCATAAATAGGAACAAATATTATATACCAAAAAAATTTAAATAAGTTTTTTATAAAATTCAAAATAATAAAGAACATATATATTCCATGAATGGCTTTGTCTATAAACACTCTCATATTGTTCTAAGGTCAAACTTTTCTCTGTAAATGGCAGGTAGGAAATATTCTAGGCTTTGCAAGCCATACTATGTCTGTCACAACTGAATTCTGCTGCCACTGTAGCATGAAAGCAGTCAAACAACATTCAAGAAACAAACATGGCTTTATTCATGGCAAACCACAATATCAACAAAAAACAATGCTGAATCTGTTACCTGAGCAATTGTACATACTGTAAAAATTGTCTTTGATTATGAAAACATGAGCTAAAATATGTTACAAATTGTCATTTATTTGTCAGGTTTGTTTAAGGGCTTTTTTTCTAAAGCAAATGTCTAAACAAACAAAAACAACCCTGTTATTAATATCTAACAAAACACAATAAAATGTCATGCAATAAAATGTCATAACCATCCTTGCCAAGTTACCACATGCAAATTTAAGGGTCAAGCATCTCTTTCCTACCTCCCCACTAACCCTCCCACCATTGCTGCCAGGTATATAGAACACTGAACTTATCTCAAAACAGTCAGTAATAAATTTCTTCTGGAATTTGTTATATGTGTTTATATGCATAAATATTTTTCCCATATGAGCTTCATGTTTTCCCAATCGCAAATTAATACACCTAGAAGGCAGGGATTTACAGAGAAAATAGGACAGAATATTGAAAACTGGGGTTGTCCCAGAAAATCTGGAACATCTAGTCATCATTTTAATGGACCAATTAAGTTTGGAAAGGACAAAGAATGTAGCTAAATCCTTAGGGTTCTACTTTGGTCCTTAGAGAGGCTATTTTAAATGTTGTTTTATGAGATTTTCATAGTATAGTCACTGAGGAGAATTATTTTCACTTAATTTATTTCAGAATATTTCTCCCTACAGTTTTTAATATTTTATCAAGTTACTCTTTTTTTTTTAAATTTTTTTATTTTTATTTTTTTTTAAGATGGAGTCTGTCTCTGTCGCCCAGGCTGGAGTGCAGTGGTGCCATCTCATCTCAGCTCACTGAAAGCTCCGCCTCCCGGGTTCACGCCATTCTCCTGCCTCAGCCTCCCGAGTAGCTGGGACTACAGGTGCCCACCATCATGCCCAGCTAATTTTTCTATTTTTAAAAGGGACAGGGTTTCACCGTGTTAGCCAAGATGGTCTCGATTTCCTGACCTTGTGATCCACCCACCTCGGCCTCCAAAAGTGCTGGGATTATAGGCGTTAGCCACCGCGCCCAGTCTCAACTTACTCTTTTCAAAAAAAATTGTTTATCTTCATTTTCCATTTTAACTTTTCTTTTAGTTTCAGGTTTGTTGAGTATGTTTGATTCTATCTCTCTTTATAATCTTTAAATTTTATCTAAATATACCTTTTCCTTTTCTTTCCCATATCCCAGTATGACTATTTTCTTTACTGTTTTAAATTGAGTCAAGATTAACATTATGAACTGATTTTATATGTCATATTTTTTATAACTCTAAAAACATTTCTTTTGTTTTATTGTTTTAAATGTAACACAGGCCTTTAGATTTATATAAATAAAATTGTACAAAAATTAGTCTATAACAAGACCAATTTCTTCTACAGACTTTGAATTCCTCTAACCAACAGGCTCGTAAAAGGTCATGTCCATTACTCCCGTGGTTATTTGGCTGTCTCCAAGATATTCTGATTCTCTAGTTAGAACCTGCATTTGCTGGTAGAAATAATAAAACTATTCATTTGACAGCTGAGAAAATATAAAACCACTGTGCTGGCTAACCTTTGGGCTCTGTCAGAGAGACAGACACATCTGTCCTAATTAGCATTGCACCTGAAAAACAAACCACTGGGTTACGTATATGGTGATATTTGCTTGACTCAAGTATGATTTCCAAATCACTGTCTTCTGGAATCCCGCAAATGGCAAATTGATAAAAGAAAGCTTACTGAATGTAGATTCTTTCAGAGGGCTTGAACTGGAGCTGCTGGAGTTATCCGAAATGTCCAATTCGTCATCTAGCTCTGAATATATATCTGCACATGAATTAAAAACAATAGAAACGCAAATGGGTCTTGAAATGGGAAGGAGTCCAGAATGCATGCATGCTTACACACTGCCACTAGCAGTACCTTTCTCAGTATTTTCCAGGTTGAAGTTATCATCTGACAGGATTTCGTCACAGGCCCTGTCTTCGTCTTTACCATAGGAGGCCTGGAAGCCTTCGGTGGGCAGGTCTGCACTTTCTGAAAGTTCACTTTTCAGGCTGGCTGCCCCACTGCTGCTGCTACTCAAGCTTGCCTTCTCAAAGGTCTCCTGGAAAGAGAAATTCAGTTTTTCATAGCCTCTTTCTCCATCCTTCCTTCTATAGGACCTAAATCTTGTTAGAACGTATATTAACTGCTTCAAATATCAATATAAATGTTTGATGCAGAAGAAGCATCAGTAGTTCCACCTACACACCTGGTTCACAATCTGTTCGGTCCATAAATACAGAAAGATGCAAGTCTATAAGCTACATTGGATCAAAAAGGAGGGAGGTGGCAAGAGTGCTCAGTAGAAAAGGCCCATACAACCCAGTACAGGTGGCGGGGGGTGGGGGCAAATTTACTTCTAAGAAATAGACTACATCAATTTAGGAGAAATTTTCTTCTTTAAGTTTTTTTCAAAAATATTTGCTATCAAATCCTCTCAGTACCATAGCAAATAAGCAAAGCTTATTCTCTTCAAAACTCCAGGAAAATTAGTAGCAGACAAAGCCAGGCCATGGAGAGTGAGAGGCAAGGTCTTCCAAAAAAAGAAGGGCTACAGAGAACAGAACTTACAAACCACTTGGGACTCTACACTACTGCCTGGCTTGAACACTCCCTGTAGAACCAGCCACAGTATCCTCCTGAATCCTCCAAAACAGATGGATGCATTTCCATTATGATAGCACTACAAAGTCATCAATCTGGTTGTGCAGTTCCACATTTCCCTCAATAATAGTATTAGAAAATGCAAAAATTATGTCTCAAGGGTCAATAAAAATAAATTAATTAATGCCACTAATGCCGGAAGTTTTCGTTTTTCTAACAAAAAGACCGTGTGGAAGGAATGACTATGAATCAGTAAAAAACACCACTTGTTTCTTTACCCAAGCAACTCTAAAACCTAAGACGTTCATTGTGTGGGACTATTTGCAGCAAGTGTGAAGTGCCGTCTTAGGCTGTGGGGCTAAACAGCGCTGACAAAGCAAAGCTACAGAACAGGTAGACAAAAAGACAAAGAAAGGCCATGATGGAGGAAAGGATAACAGGCAGAGAGTGTGAGAAGAAAGAAAAAGGTGCATTTATTGAAGGGGAAAGAATTCCCTCTATGAATTGCATACAAGATGATTTACTCGCAAATTACCTAGCACTTCTTGACTAAAAGGCCCCAATGATGCCCATTTGAGAGACAGACTTATTTTATTTCAGATGTATGTGCTTTTTATTTTTTTCCTACAGTTAAAATGACACAGCTTCAAGGCACAGGTTTCTAAAAACTCCGTAATAATAGAATTTGCAGATGAAGTAAACCTAAGTTCTTAGGGATAACTAGAGTCAGAAGTAAACCTCTAAAAGCTTTCATATGTTTATGTTCTGTACGTAAGATGAAAAGATTTAAAAAATATTAAAAACATTTGTGCATTGCAAACTGTCTGATCAATTGCTGTTTAAACTTTCGTTTCCCTGAGATTCTTTTCAGTGATTCTTCAAAGTTTCACCAAGCTCCTTGTTTTCTTGAAGTTAATTTGCAGGTGAAGGAGTATTTTAAATTTGATTTTCCATAATTAGTACATCAAATGTTCAAATGTGGTTTTATAACTTTGAGATGCTAATTTCTGCTTCTGAGGTCCACCCTGGTTGGCTAACTTACAACCTGAGATGGGAAATGCTTTGGCCACTCTCCGGCAAAAGATATGTGCTACTCAGAAATTTTTCCAATGCCTAAGGCTAGTATGGGGCCTTTAAGGCCAGCCTCAGCTCTGCTACACTCAACCCCTGATAACAAATCCAGGAGCTCTTTCTAAGGCTCAAAACTTTATTGCAAAACCAACTCAACTTCTTCCATGCCTTCCTCTTTTCTTGGTCCCAAACCACAAAACCCTTCTTCCTCTAACTATCCTCCACTGAAGTCATTAGAAATTTGCATAGAAATAAAAACCCAATTCAAGGCCTTTTCCTTTTTATGACCTTTTTTATTTGAAGTAAATCATCTCTACCCTATCTTGAAGACCACAATGGGCATCTGCAACCTTTTAAGGGCTTTACACCCAAGATATGTCAATGTTACCAAGGCTAAAAAAGATGAAGGAGAATTTTTGAATTGAGAAAAGTTTTTATTCTGTCGATGCAATTAAGACACTGGAATTCAAATATCTCTAAAACTAGCAAAACTTTAACAAAGGCTTCATTTCTCTTAAGAACAGTCATGGATAAAACATCAGAGGAAAACATTTTTCTTTGAACATATGAAGAGTCAGGAGAAGCTGGAGTCCCCGCTGAAAAAGGCAATTCGAGACTTAAGGAGGCTGGACTTGCAACCAAAACCCAAGAACCAGTTGGGTCATAAATCAATAGTCACTTGTAACTGCCAAAATTTCATCCATGGGTAATAGACTGTTTGCATAAATTCTGATAAAGGGAAATTTACAATCTGAGAGAGATGCTTTTTCAGACTCTGTATGCATAAAAATATGATAATATAGAATGGATAGTTTTGATTTAAAATTTGTATTTCTAGACAGCGCGTGGTCGCTCACGCTTGTAATCCCAGGACTTTGGGAGGCCCAGGCAGGCAGATCACGAGGTCAGGAGATCAAGACTATCCTGGCTAACATGGTGAAACCCTGTCTCCACTAAAAAATACAAAAAAAATTAGCCGGGCATGGTGGTGGGCACCTGTAGTCCCAGCTACTCGGGAGGCTGAAGCAGGAGAATGGAGTGAACCCAGGAGGCGGAGCTTGCAGTGAGCTGAGATTGTGCCACTGCACTCCCACCTGGGTGACAGATAAAGACTCCATCTAAAAAAAAATAAAAATAAAAATAAATTATTTTTCTATAACAATCCCTTGCAGCAGTTTTTTCTTCAAAAAAATTGATATAATTTTTGACCTTGCCATAAACCATATGCCACACATTTTCCCTACTATGATTTCTGGAGTTTTTCATTGTGAGTATTTGAGTATCCATCTCTTTATAAAATTGTTCCTTGAAGAACTAGGGGCACTTTAGTCCCTTTTACATCCTTTAGTGCTTTGCACAATGCCTTACACATTGCAAAGGCTCGATAAATAGTTGAGCCATTAAGTTGTCCTCAGAAGACACATCCAGCAAGTACATTAAGCTGTTAAAGGGATTTAGGCAAGAAAAAAGATAAAGCTTTTGGGGACAGAATTTGGCTGCTATCATCTTTTTCACTTTCTAATTACTAAGATTTTTCAAGGAGTAGGAGAGGGAGTTAACTAGATATTTTCGGCATCTGCATGCATCTGTCCTAGGAATGGACAGGCACATTCTGGATATCAATACGGCAGCAAGGAGAATACAATGCAAATCAGACAATAAAATTATCACTGATATGGAAATCAGCACCATGACAGAAGATGCTTCCTGTCACCACGCTAGTATAGGCACAATTATGTTTAGCTCGATTTTGCGCATTATAATGTAATATTTTTATGTGTGCAGCAGATCATAATACATTTTCAGTGGAATAGCAATTCGAACAGTAACAGACTGACATTACCCAAATTAACTGCTACAGCAGGAAAATTAAGGGCATCTATTTTATTAAAATCAGTGCAATTTTTAAAATTGCCAGAATGTTAGTTTTAGAAGGAGAGAGAGAGAGAAAATCAAGAAATAAATGTAAAGGATAACACCAGTTACATCCTATAGATGCTTTACTTTAGAACTAAAAAATGCACTATTTCTTTGTGTTCTGAAATGTTCATATTCTATTAGGTATATTTTTACCCAGTTTTGTTAATAAACTGTACCCTTAAATATCTCCATTTAGTGCTACCAGGTGCTTGAAATTCATCCAGCAGACGTGATCTTTTATCAGTGGCACACCGCCTTCTATACTTTTCATGGATGATTGCACAAAGAAAATTCAAACTAGGAGACAGGCCATTGACTGCATACTACTGTAAATAAACTTAGTCCCTACATTTTAAGGTATATTTTTAAAAATCAGCCAGCATGGTCAGATGATTAAGGAACCTTGTGGACTAGACCACAGCTGAGTGAAATGTTCACTTTAGTGGTGAGATAGGAACCTTTTCTCCAGGCCTCCCTATGGAAGACTTGGCTTTGCCACATCAGAGAGGTGGGCTGATAAAATAAGCCTGGTCTCCACTCCCAACTCAGTGGTAGAGGGAAATCTTTCAATCTTTGATCCTGAAAGTTAGTTTTGTTTACTTTTTAGAAGTAAAGTCTCATTATGTTGCCCAGGCTGGTCTTGAACTTCTGGGTTTAAGGGATCATCCTGCCTAGGTCTTCAGAGTAGCTGGAAATACAGAGGCACAGCACTGTGTCCAGCTTTCCCAAAATGGTTTGGATGATAACATCGTCTATTTTCATCAAGGAATCTTGAAGAATTTCCCTTCCCCCATTCTCCATATACAGTTAAGAGAGCAATAGTTAAACCAGAAAAACTGGTGTTTTGGGACCCTAAAAATAACTGATTTATATGGATTATATAATAAAGAAAATACGCTTTTTAGGTTGGATCTTATTTATTTTGAACTTCTTAAATATTTATACAAACTAAAAATGTTACTGTCATGACATAATTATCTCATTATTATGATACTATCTTAATTAGAACTTCTTAAAAGCACTATTACATATTAATGAATTAGGGAATTAAATAAATTAATTAAATAAATTAGGGAATAAATTGGTCATTACAATTCATTGTAAAAATCCAGTATCAAATTTATTATGGCTAAAAATGTTTCACTGTTTTCCCATAACTAACCTAGTACCATATCAGAAATGAAAGGATTTTCTATCACTTTTAACTCAAATACAGGTTTTCTACTACAATACTATACTTTGTTAGTTATAATACTAACAAAGAGGAGAAGAAAAGCAATGTCATAACCTGAAATTATCGTATGTTAAGAATACAGAAGATCTGGTCCATCACAATACTGACCACCATGTTTTCTAAGACGGCAGACTGACATGCCAATAGAACTAAATGTATATACGAATATATTCAAAAGCATTACAAACGAGGCCAGAATCAGGTAATTCTACTTAACATTTAAAAGAAACAATGGGGGCTGGGAGTGGTGGTTCACACTTGTAACCCTAGCACTTCAGGAGGCTGAGGCAGACAGATCATTTGAGATCAGGAGTTTGAGACCAGTCTGGCCAACAAGGTGAAACCTGGTCTCTACTAAAAATGCAAAAATGTGCCAGACATGGTGGCAGGCACCTGTAATCTCAGGTACTCGGGAGGCTGAGGCATGAGAATTGCTTAAACCTGGAAGGCAGAGGTTGCAGTGAGCTGAGATCGCAGTGAGCTGAGATCATACTACTGCATTCCAGCCTGGGCAATAGAGCAAGACTGTGTCTCAAGAAGAAAAAAAAAAAAGGCCGGGCGCAGTGGCTCATCACGCCTACAATCCCGAACTTTGGGAGGCCGAGGTGGGTGGATCACGAGGTCAGGAGATTGAGACTATCCTGGCTAACACGGTGAAACCCCATCTCTACTAAAAACACAAAAAAATTAGCTGGGCGTGGTGGCGGGCGCCTGTAGTCCCAGCTACTCGGGAGGCTGAGGCAGGAGAATGTCGTGAACCCGGGAGGTGGAGCTTGCGGTGAGCTGAGATCGCGCCACTGCACTCCAGCCTGGGTGACAGAGTGAGACTCCTTCTCAAAAAAAGAAAAAAGAAAAAAAGGAAGAAACAATGGGCCAGGCATGGTGGCTCATGCCTGTAATCCCAGCACTTTGGGAGGCCAAAAGTGGACCGATTATTTGAGGTCAGGAGTTTGAGACCAGCCTGGCCAAATGGTGAAACCCAGTCTCTACTAAAAATATAAAAATTAGACAGGCATGGTGGTGGGTGCCTGTAATCTCAGCTATTCAGGAGGATGAAGCAGGAGAACTGCTTGAACCTGGGAGGTGGAGGTTGCAGTGAGCCAAGATCACTCCATCCTGGGTGACACAGTGAGACTGTGTCTCAAAAAAAAAAAAAAAAAAAAAAAGAAAAGAAAAGAAAGAAGAAGGGAAGGGAAGGGGAAGGGGAAGAGGAGAAACAATGTACAGAGAGCAATCAAGTGGGCGGGTTTTAAGAAATGTTTTGTTTCTCAAAAAAAAAAAAAAGCCATTGAAATTTACCAATGCTTAAGGAATTAAAGAGTATGGAATTAGACATTGGTGGTTATCAACAGGAATGAAACGCACAAATTAGAACCTCATTGACTGTTTCATTTTTAACAGCTACATAAGGAAAGGTCTAGTTCTTGTTAAACTGCACATTTTGCACATGTTGTCAAAATTCCAAACTGATTAATTGCCAGTAGAGAAAAGAATTAAAAGTCAAGAAAAAGAGTCAACATTGTCTTCACTGTCTTTTGCTTGGCCCACTGCAATCTCTTTTATTTATTTATTTATTTATTTTCGAAACGGAGTCTCACTCTATTGCCCAGGCTGGAGTGCAGTGGCGCCATCTCCGCTTACTGCAAGCTCTGCCTCCCAGGTTCAGGCCATTCTCCTGCCTCAGCCTCCCGAGTAGCTGGGACTACAGGCGCCCGCCACCACGCCCGGCTAGTTTTTTGTATTTTTAGTAGAGACGGGGTTTCACCGTGTTAGCCAGGATGGTCTCAATCTCCCGACCTCATGATCCGCCCGCCTCCCAAAGTGCTTCATTCTTGGCTCTCAGTGGTTTGTTCCCACTCAGCAGCCAGCTATATCATTTTAAAGCCTAGTGGTGCCCCCTTGGCTTGCTCGGAACTCACATCACTCAGGTGCATGCCAGGGAATATAGCACTTGCATCTCCAACTGTCTCTCCCTGCTTCACTGTACTCTGGATACACAGGCCTCCTTGCTGTTCCCTGAGCTTGGCAGGCTCACTCCCACCTCAGGATCTTTGGGCATGCTGCTCTTTCTGCTACCAATGCTGACCCTTTAATGTACAGCTGACCCTTGAACAACATAGGGGTGAGGGACACCAATCCCCCATGCAGTCAAAAATCGATGTTTAACTTTTAACTTTCCAAAAACTGCTGACTAGAAGCATTACCGATAACAAACAGTTAATACAATTGGTATGTCATATGGTAAATATAGTTTCTCTTTGTTGTGATTTTCTTATTAACTTTTTTTTTTTTTTTGAGACAGAGCCTTGCTCTGTTGCCCAGGCTGGAGTGCAGTGGCACAAACTCGACTCACTGCAAGCTCCGCCTCCCGGATTCATGCCATTCTCTGGCCTCAGCCTCCCGAGCAGCTGGGACTACAGGTGCCTGCCATCACGCCCGGCTAAATTTTTTTTTTTAATTTTTTTTTATTTTTTAGTAGAGACAGGGTTTCATCGTGTTAGCCAGGATGGTCTCGATCTCCTAACCTCATGATCCATCCGCCTCAGCCTCCCAAAGTGCTGGGATTATAGGCGTAAGCCACCACATCCAGCCTCTCAATAACATTTTCTTTTCCCCAGTTTATTATTAAGAAAATCACAAAGAAGAGAAACTATATTTACTATTCATTAAGTGGAAGTGGATCATCATAAAGGTCTTCATCTTTGTCATCTTCACATTGAGTAGGCTGAAGACAAGGAAAAGGAAAAGGAGGGGTTGGTTTTGCTGTCTCAGGAGTGGCAAAGGCAGAAGAAAATTCATGTATAAGTGGATTCATGCAGTTCAAACCCACGCTGTTTAAAGGTCAACTGTATTCAGGTCCCTGCCCAAATGTCATGTAATTATAAAGCCCTTCACTGACATCACTATTAAAGAGCTTCTGCACAGCAAAAGAAACTACCATTAGAGTGAACAGGCAACCTACAGAATGGGAGAAAATTTTTGCAATCTACTCATCTGACAAAGGGCTAACATCCAGAACCTACAAAGAACTCAAACAAATTTACAAGAAAAAAACACCCCCATCAAAAAGTGGGCAAAGGACATGAACAGACACTTCTCAAAAGAAGACATTTATGCAGCCAACAGACACATGAAAAAATGCTCATCATCACTCGCCATCAGAGAAATGCAAATCAAAACCACAATGAGAGACCATCTCACACCAGTTAGCATGGCGATCATTAAAAAGTCAGGAAACAACAGGTGCTGGAGAGGATGTGGAGAAATAGGAACACTTTTACACTGCTGGTGGGACTGTAAACTAGTTCAACCATTGTGGAAGACAGTGTGGCGATTCCTCAAGGATCTAGAACTAGAAACATCATTTGACCCAGCCGTCCCACTACTGGGTATATACCCAAAGGATTATAAATCATGCTGCTATAAAGACACATGCACACGTATGTTTATTGCGGCACTATTCACAATAGCAAAGACTTGGAACCAACCCAAATGCCCATCAATCATAGACTGGATTAAGAAAATGTGGCTCATATACACCATGGAATACTATGCAGCCATAAAAAAGGATGAGTTCATGTCCTTTGTAGGACATGGATGAAGCTGGAAACCATCATTCTCAGCAAACTATTGCAAGGACAGAAAACCAAACACCGTATGTTCTCACTCATATGTGGGAATTGAACAATGAGAACACTTGTACACAGGAAGGGGAACATCACACACCAGGGCCTGTCTTGGTGTGGGGGGACCAGGGAGGTATAGAATTAGGAGATGTACCTAATGTAAATGATGAGTTATTGGGTGCAGCACACCAACACGGCACATGTATACACATGTAACAAACCTGCACATTGTACACATGTACCCTAGAACTTAAAGTATAATAATAATTTTTAAAAAGCCTGTCTCCCTGTGTCTACAATCACTTTTTATTACTTTGCCTTCTTTTATTTTTGTTCATGGCACTTAAATATAGTTTTATTTATCTATTATTTGTCTTCCCTCAGTATGAAGGAGGGAGTCTGTGGCTAGGAGAATACTAGAATAGGTCCCAGGAAAGAATAAATGCTTAATAAATTTTGTTGAATAAGTAAAATAAAAGACTGATTTTTTTAAAATGTTGCCAAGATTCTCCATGTTAAAACAAAGGGTAAAAATAAAAATTGCAGGTACGATTTTTTGAAGAAATTGACAAACTTATTCTAAAATTAATAAGGAAATACAACAGACCTAGAATACCCAAATCAAATTTGACAAAGAACAACAAAGTTGGAGGACTTACAGGGCTTGTTTTGAGACTTATTAAAAAGCTACAGTATCAAAAGATACAGAGTCTCAGTTAGACAGGAGGATAAGTTCAAGAGATCTATTGTACAGCAAGATGACTATACTTAATAACAACATATTGTATTCTTGAAAAATACTGAGACTGGATTTTAAGTGTTCTCACCACAAAAATGATACTATGTGTGGTAATGCATATGTTAGTTAACTCAGTTGAGCCAGTCCACAATGTATATATATTCAAAACATCATGTTGTATACAATAGATATAATTTTTTGCCAATTAAAATTAAAATAAAACATTTTTTAAAAGCTACAATAATCAAAATGGTGTGGTATTGGTCTAAGAAGAGACATATAATCCATGGAAGAGAATAGAGTTCAGAAATAGATCTGCAAGAAAGAGGAACGCTTGCACACTGTTTATTGGAATGTAAATTAGTACAGCCACTATAATGAATAGTATGGAGATTCCTTTAAAAACTAAAAATAGAAATACCATATGATCCAGCAATATCACTGCTAGGTATTTATCCACAAAAAAATAAATCCACAAGAAAATAAATCAGTATGTTGAAGAGATATCTGCATGCTCATTTTTATTATAGCACTATTTACAATGGCCAAGATTTGGAATCAACCTAAGTACCCATCAACAAATGAATTGATAAAGAAATGGGAAATTTTTCAGTCATAAAAAAGAATGAACTCATTTTCAACAACATGGATGGAACTGAAGGACATTATGTTAAATGAAATAAGCCAGGCACAGAAAAAGAAATACAAAATGTTCCTACTTATACGTGGGAGCTAAAAAATATCGAGTTTATGGAGATAGAGAGTGGAATAATGATTATCACAGGTTGGGAAGAGGAGAGGAGAGGGGGGATGAAAAAGGAACGGTTGCGTACAAAAATACAGTAAGATAAAAGGAATAAGATTTAGTGTTTGGTAGCAAAATAGGGTGGCTATAGCTAACGATAATTTATTGTATATTTTAAAATAACTAAATGAATGCAATTGGAATGTTTCTAACACAAAGAAATGATAAATGTTGGAGGTAGTTGATACCCTAATTACCCTGATTTGATCGTTAAACATTTTATACTTGTATCAAAATTTCACATGTACATCATAAATATGTACAACTATTATGTATCCATAATAACTAAAACTTTAAAATTTAAAAAATCTATAAACAAAAAAAGAAAAAGGTAAATAGATCTACATATATATTGTCAGGCAATTTTCAATAAAGATGCTTAGCAAAATCAATGGTAAAAGACCACACATTTAAATAAGTGATGCTGGAAAAACTGGATACCCAAATGTACACCAAAAGAGTCAATCTCCTCACTATTCTATACATAAAATTAAATCAAATGGGATCATGGGTCTAAAACATTTACAAAAATATAAACAATCCTATTTTTGCAACTTTGGGGTAGGCAACAATTTCATCAAAAACAGACAAAAAGCACTGGCCACCACAGACAATTACATGAATAAGTCTTTATCAAAATAAAAATTTTCTGTTCATCCAAAAAATTCCATTAATAAAAAAAAAACAGGCAAGCCATAGACTATACAAAATGTTTGCAATACATACGTTTGACAATAGGCTCATTATCTGGCATATATAAAGAACTCCTACAAATCAACAAAAACAGACAAGTAATCCAATAAAATCACAGGCAAAATACTTGAACAGATATTTAACACATACACACACACAAAGATATATAAATAGCTAAAAATCAAACATAAATGTGCTCAACATCATTGATCATCAGGAAAATGCAAACTAAAACCAGAAAGAAGTATCATTACACTGCAAAGGCTAAAATTGAAAAGACTGACAGTACCAAATATTGGCAAGGATGTAGAACGCCTGGAACTCTCATATACTGCTTCCGAAAGTGTTAAAGAGTACAATTTTGAAGAACTATTTGGTACTTTCTTTAACAGTTAAACATACAGCTACCTATAACCCTGAAATTCTATTTCTAGGTCTTTCAGAGAAAAAAGTTATAAACATTTTTGTATAGGTCTTTTTGTAAATATGTTTTCAACAGTCTTATGAAACTCCAAATCTGGAGAAAACATAAGTGTTCATCACAGGAGGATAGATAAACAAATTATGGTGTAGTCATATAATTTAACACTGCCTAGCAATATGAACAAATTACTAATACATACCACATGGGTGAATCTCATAGATATTTTGTCATGGAAAAAAAGCCAGCCACTAAAGAGCACATGTGTTTGATTTAAATGAAGTCCAACAACAGGCAAAAGTAATTTATAGTGACAGTAATCACCAGTCTTCCTGCTGGGGCAGAGAACTGTACAGAAAGAGGCTTAAGGGAATATTCTGAGGTGAGATAAATGTTCTGACTCTTTTTTGGGGTGGAGGTTATACATGTGCCAAAAGCCATTGAACTAGGCACTTAAAGATGTGTACATTTTACTACATGTAAATTATATGTCAATAAAAAAGAGAATTGTAGTGTGGATGTGAGAATTGTGTCTGTATTTGTGAGGAAGCCTATAAGGCATTGCTTTATTTTCATATAACATAATAAGCATAGAACATTTCCAAATCAAGTCATGATTTTTCCTGATATTTCTCTTCCTACATCATTACTTGCAGCATTTTCACAGCCTTGGGGGAAATTCAGTCAACAATTAACCAGACAATAAAAGCAAAGATGTTCACAAAAATATTGTCCTTTAAAAACACATCATTTTCTACATGGCTTAATTTAATCTCCTAGCAGAGGATTGCAGACACATGCCTTTAGTGGTGTGCTCAGCAATTGTAAATGACATATGGTATAATAAAAATAAAGCAACCCAGATAAATAAATAGCACATTTTTTATTTGTATTAAAAAATGAGAATCTAAATGCTTACATATCTGCTCAATTCTTATATGCTCAACTTTAAAGACATCTGAGAATTTATGAAAAATATCAGTATCTGTCAATGTCTGCTAAAAATCATAGATTATATCAGAAAACTACAATAAGAATTTTGTAACAAAGAAGTGCAGTTATGAATGGTTTGTGAATTTAAAAAATAATCTGTGCTAATAATTGCTCTACCAGCCTGGTCCTCCAAAGTAGATAGAATTGAAGATGACACTTATGTCTGCCGTATTTTGACTCTCTGGCAATATCAAATTATCATAGGAATCTTTTTTTAGATCCACCAAAAGCTTAGAGAAAATTTCTAGGACTCCTTACATGAGCATTTACTTGTTGTCATAAGCATGAAACGATTTACCAAGATCGGACGTGTTTTTTTGGAAAATAGTTTGGGTAGGAATGTGGAGGATGGCTAAGGGAGGGAGATGATCCCCGATAATCTGGATGGAACTGATTTAATCAGGTGGCAGGTCTCCAAAGTGGAGCTGAGGCATCTCTGAGATGAGGAAGGGATTCAGCCTGTGGACAACAGCTTCAGCCCATGACCACGATTTCCAGCCTGCTCCTCCTGCCAACCATCCCTGTGGATTTTGCACTTGCCTCATCAGTCCCCACAACCATGTAAGCCAGTTCCTTGCGATAAATATCTGAATATGTATCTACTGGCTGGTTCTGTTTCACACATTTGTGCAGGACTGTCATGTGTATGACATACCAGCATCCCTGGCTGCTAACAGTGATAAACAACAATTGTACCACCCCACCCCCAGTACACACATTCCTTAAGGGCCCCTAGTAGACAGCGCAGAGGTGATACACTGACTGAATCACTTGTTAGAGGTAAGGAAAAAACTAGAGACAAGAAAGTTGGATCTTGCAATGATCCAATGCAAAATAATGAGAATGAGAACTGAAAAGATAAGATGGATTTGTCAGACATTTCAAAGACAGAATTAGTAGAGCTTGCTAACAAAATGAATAAAGGATTTCAGAGAGAGTGAATTGAAGATGTCAAGATTACAATTAAGGTGATATGAGGAGAAAGAACATGACCGATCAAGGAAGGAGAATCCATTCACTGTGGACTTGCTGAGCGTAAGTACCTGTTAGACATGCAGGTAAATGTTGGGTTCAAAATACAGGTCTGGCACATGGAGAGACTGAGATCAGATAGGCAGCTTTGGTGCTCTCTAGCAAATGGGTGTGGAAATTATGTTGTGAAACACATCCCAACATATCTTGCCTCTGCAGAAAATTTTGTGCACTTCTCCAGAGCTCTTTTCTTCTACGATTAAGACCAGTTTATGAGGCTGAGATTTATAGACCCAGGAGAAGATAGGGGAAAAGAATACCTGGAGAAAAAGAAGGATGTAATAGATGCAAGGGTAGCTTCTGGCAGAAAGGTGGGAACTGGAAATTTCTTATGGAGCTCAAAATAAGAGCCTGCCAGAAGGAAGAGAAAATGAAAGAGCAAGTGCAAGCCTCCTTGTTTTTCCTTCTCACATCCACTCCAGCAAATGTGAACCTTGGGCTTAGAGTTGGGATGTTGATGGAGATACACAGATGGTTTGAGGGGGAAGCTGGGGTGCAGACAGAAAAGACGGAGAGCTTCGAAGAAGCTTCATGATCATCATAACACTAAATACATAAGGTCCATGAGAGTAAAGTCCTTGTCTGTTTTGCTCACTGTGGTATACTTTGTACACATAGTGCCTGACACCTATTAGGCACTCAGTAAATACTTGTTGAATGAATAATTGAGTTGTAGGCATCTGGGAAAGAAGAACAGAAAAGGATGAAGAAGGCACTGGAGCTGATGGGGCTGAGATAGGGTCGCCTAGTGCCAGTGAGTTCCCCATGGGCTGTGTGTGGTGTGGATGGGAATCCAAAGCCCCCATGTGTCTTGTGCCAATGTAGGAGACAGCTCTGGGGCTGGCAGGTGAGTTCACTTGGCCATCACGGCACTGAGGGCCACAGAGCAGGCTGTTTAAAATAAGAATGCCAAGAAAGTCACAATCAAGCCTCAGAGGATGAAAAACAGTAACCCCAAGGTGGGAGTTGAGGCATCATGGGTAATTCCTTGGGTTTAAACCATGATGATTAAAGAGGCCATGAGTTACAGATGCCATAAACATTTAATAAGGACAGAGGTCAGCATCCCAAAATCACAGGGTTCATGTTATCTAAGTTCAGCAGGGGCCAATAGAAGAAGACCAGAGCCCCTGCCCCTCTCCCATCAACATGGGGATGCTTAAGCTCTCTCCTCTACTCTGCTGCCATCTTTGGAAGAGGATATGGAGAAGAGAACCCTCGGGATAGTAAAGAAACCTTTATACCAAAAGAGACTGATATAATTGATCCTGACTATTACCACCATTTTCTGCTACCAGCATAAACAGGGGTTCAAAACAAAATGACACATAATTATAGAAAATAATGTTCCCATCTTGTACACCAATTTTTATCTCAATTCATATGAAATGAAATACCATGGGACTAGACAGAAACCAAGGGAAGCGCAAGAGAGGCAGAACATTTAAAGTTAAAAGGCCAGGGTTGGAAGAGAAAATGAGGAAGAGTATTCAAAGAGAGAAGACAGAAACCAGGACAGAGGAGAGTAATGGAAAACACTCAGGGGTAAAAAACATTAAAAAGCAGGTAAGTACAATAAGAAATAATTAGCCCCTAGTGAGGTAGAGCTGGCAGTGAGCCAAGATTGTGCCACTGCACTCCAGCCTGGGCGACAGAGCAAGACTCTGTCTCAAAAAACAAAAAAAGAAAAAAGAAAAAGAAAAAAGAAATAATTAGCCCGCAGTTTGGCAACTTGGTTGTTAGGTATTTTGGAGAAATTCAAAGTTTTAGTCCACATTACCCACAGGATTTAATTCAAACAGCTTAATGAGGTATTCACAAACACCCATCATCTAGCTCCAGCCTACTTCCCCAGGCTTTTCAGACTACACATATAAAAATACGCATTATAAATCAGCAGAACCAACTTTCGGTCCTGGGGCTGTCCCTAACTATCTGGATGACTTTAGACAACTCTTTTAACTTCTCCTGGTTTCCCTTTCTTTGTGCAATCAAAACATAAAACAATTCCATTTCTAAGTTTGATTCTTAGTATGAAGTGAGCTGAGCTAGAGTTTCTGCACCACTTACTTTTTTTTTTTTTTTTTTTTTGAGTCGGAGTCTCACTCTGTCACCCAGGCTGGAGTGCAGTGGCACCATCTCAGCTCACTGCAAGCTCCGCCTCCCGGGTTCACGCCATTCTCCTGCCTCAGCCTCCCGAGTAGCTGGGACTACAGGCGCCCGCCACCACGCCCGGCTAATTTTTTGTATTTTCAGTAGAGACGGGATTTCACCATGTTAGCCAGGATGGTCTCAATCTCCTGACCTCGTGATCCACTCGCCTTGGCCTCCCAAAGTGCTGGGATTACAGGCATGAGCCACTGCGCCTGGCCTGCACTTACGTTATTCTTTTCCATCCAGGAGTGACTTCCTTATCTAGTTGTCAAGACCCTATCTTCGTTTGGCTCTGAGAGCCTCCCTAGGCTTCATTTATTCATTTCCCTCTCTTATCTCATTTATTTACCCAAACTGTTTGGAATCATTAGAAAATTCCTCCTGCATATGCACATCTATCTTGTCTTTCCAAGTAGATTATCAGCTACTTCATGACTGGGGTCATTGTTTATAATTTTTTATAAACTTCACTGTACCAAGCGTAATGCTTACATTCAGAAGACATCCAACAAATCATTGTTCCTTCAGTATTAGTCATATACCACAGGCAGTTTCAATCTTTCTCTCCTTGTGTTATAGATGTGAAAGCAGTTCTCCAAACTGAACAAACTTACTAAACTAGTAAAAAGAAATCATCATTCAGTCTTTAAATAGGGGTGGTGAAGATAAACTTCCTGTCAAATATCACTGGAAAAGAAGCTGTGATACCTGCAAGCCTCGCACTGACAGCATGCTTCTCTCGTGATTTCTCTTCGGTCTCCCTGGAATACTCAATTCTGCTCCATTTCTGCATGTACAAATATGCTTTTTTCACCCATTTAAGTATTAGTCTAGAGGTGTATCTACAAACTCCCAATAATTCTAATGGAACTGAGGTTTCCCATTGATTCTCCAGGTTTTGTCAGGCTGAATTTCTTTAATACACATTATTGTATTTGTTGGAAAAGATATAAGCAGTAGACTCTTCAGAAATGTCTTTAATTGATTTTTCTGCCTGGGATATAAGATCTATAGGGTAATGATTCTCAGTGTTCACTACACTGTGAACAGTGACAAAACATGAATCACGATTTTCACTATTACAATGCCACAGTACTCTCTACATGACAATACCCTTCTAATTATTGCACATTTAAGTTAAAATTTTACTTCCTTTTGCTCTGCGTAATTCTTATCATTCTCAACTCTATGCTCTCCTTATGATCTCTTATTTTAAGTTATAAGAATCAGAAAACATTCTTCAAAAGGAAAGGTTTGCTTCACTTTCGTAGTGGGCAAACCACAGTACACAGAGTGAACATTTTAGTGAAGACTTCTCTGTCCTTCTAAAATATATATTAGTACTTACCTGCACTAGACCATTATAAAAATTGCCATAATTAAGAATAGACTAAAACATGAAAGTAAATAGAATACTTCTGCATGAAATAGAAGCCTTTAATGTTTCTTATCGTTTGCTTACTCACTAATTTGCAAATTTCAGTAATTCACAATGGATCTCCTTATTGATGCTGGGAATTCATAAAGTTCTACTGAACCCACTAATTTCTCTTTCCCTTGACTATAATTTATCATTGGATTGTGTAACTGCATTATTGATATTAACTGCTCTGGGAGAACATTCCACTATATCTGAAATGAGATAATCATAATACTCCTTAAGAAAAAAGAGTCATAAAATTTTACACTTATAGTTTTTCTGCAGCAGTGGTACAGATGTAAGATTTTAAAAATAATAATTGGTCCCCAGTGAGAAAAATGCCAATTAACTGCATACTGTCTTTTGATGAAATGCAATCTTACTTCCTTCTTGCTTCTTGAATAAAGCTGCATTTTTCCTTTTAGTTAACATTTGCTTAACCTTGAAATGAAAATATATTAGTAGACTTAAAATAGTGCAAAAGGAGAAAGTATTGTATGACTGTTTAAAGCAGGAATGTAAACTTTGCTTTGAAGTAAAGCATTTCTCTATGGTCCATAAAAACCTGAATGCTCAATGAGGACACTGAGGCTGGCTAGCAGCAGGTGCTAATAAATATGCATTAACTGTATGCCTGACATATGGATTTAATGTAGAGACTCCTTGGACAAGATGGCACTAGATTAACAAGTTCCATCAACAAACTATTCTAACAAAAGCAATGCTCGTTTTATATAATTGATGCTATCTTACAATTTAAGCCACTTTTAAAGTCATACAGTATATTCAAACACATTAACTCATTTATCCTAGTACCCTCTGAGGTAGATAATATCTTCCACCCCTTAATTTACAGATGAGTATACGACCTCTGGAACATTAAAATCCCTCCCTTGGCTTCAGAGCTCTCCCTTTATTTTACCTGGCGATGGCCTGAGAGCTAGATTTCTACAGCTAAAATGACTTTGCAAATACACATGGAAATATTGATAGAGGAAATTATATGGTATCTGGGATTTACCTCAGAATAATCTGGGGAAGACAGGAAGCAGGTGGGAATACAGCTGATACAGGATTAGCCCTGAATAGCTAACTGTTGAAGCTGGGATGGGTACAGGAAGCAATCTTTGCATTTATAAACGTTTGAAATTTTCCATAATAAGGAATTTTTTAAGCTGAGAAGTACCAATAAATAGATAAGTAATGGTCCTTCTCAAGGTGTTTTGCTAAAGATAACAGACTTTCTGCTGTTACATTGTAAACTAATGCCACTCAGCCCCACATCAGCCACATGAATCTAATATGAAATGACTCTTTCACATACAACTGGAAATTAGCTAAGTAGCTCGGTAGTGCAGAACTTAATAACAGAAGGCCCCAAATATCTAAGATATATAGAAATAGCTAAATCTCTTGCATTTTAGTCTACTAGGAATAATCTAGTTAGAATGCAACATGACATACATAGAATGATGTGTTTCTCATTGTTGCCTAGTTATTAGGAAGTCAGGTAGTAAAATAAAAAGCAGAGTGAGCTCTAACTCCCTGTCTGAGATTTTACTGTGTTCAGTAAGGGCTATAACTCCAAGTTATATGCTCCTTTACATAAACGTATAACTTAAATAATCATCATGGAATGTTCTGCAAAATTACAGCTAGGCTCAGCATTTAAGGCAATGAAGATGAAAGAGTTTCCTTCCCAAATGAAAACTACATTAAATCTTCAACTTCTGGATTCCAAATACCTTAAAACAAACCCACTAAACAGTAGTACTTTCCTTATTTTCAGAAAGGAGTTCACTGGAAACACTGTTATTCAAGAAATCAGAACTGCCTCTTTGAGACCAAGTTCTTACATAATTTTCCCAGCTTAGATGGAGTAGGTCCTTAGGATCCTGGGAAGGAATTTAATGACCAAGTACCCTAAGAAACAGTTTTATGATCCAATTGCCTTGGGCCCACCCCTGAGACAGAAAAAAAAAAAATGGATGAAAAGCCCTTTACCAGGTCACCACTGGGTGGAGGCCCAAAGCACGAGCAAACAACAGAACATTGATCGTGATTGCAAAAAAGACACAGAAGAAAGAAAATAAGAGACAGCAACAAGAGCATCACTGGCACTGTCACTTGCACATGTGGACATTTGTAGCTTTGGCATCTCTTTTCCAAGCAATGTTCAGAAATATACTTAAATATCAAAACAATCTAAAGGTTCTTGGCAAGAAAAATAAAAAGCATATTCTGATTTGAAGCATGGCAACATTATTAATACCACAAATGGCAATGAAAGAAATTGCAAAGACCAATATGAAAAATTTTAAAGGCAAATGTTATTTCCTTCTCTGAATTAACTCACAACATTTTCATCTATATTCCCAAAAGTTGCAGTCAGACTGCTGAAGAAATTAAATATAAGCATTCACTGCTAATTTTACAAAGTTTGTAACTTAAACTTCACTAAGAGAACTTTGTGATATCTCTGATTTTTGCAAAATACAATAAATTATGGGTTCATTCTTAGGAAGGTCAGTTATATTTAATTATTTTAATTTATGTATAAGATACAGAAATGGATATAAATATGTAACTATAATACTTAAATATTGCATGTAACTATTTTTCTAACTTTCGATGAATGTTCCTTAAAACAAGCATGAACAACTTCAGACAGAGCATTAGAGTGCATCATGAACAGATTAAAATATTTGCACTTACGTGAGATAGAAGAGCCAGCTCATGGTGACATGTGACGGCGTTCCGGTTGGCTTCCATAAAATACCTTTGTGTGCGTCTTCGTTCCCGTTCTAGCTTCTTCTCCAAGGACAACTGGGATGTAGATAAGTTGTCTAAATATTTCATCATGACATCTGATATCATCGAACTGACTTGTACAATATCTGGACGAGCTTCTGCATCAGGAGTGAGGCACCTAAGATAACATTGGATAATTATAACTTTCTGGTCAATGTTGGGAGCAGGCCACAGAGTGTAAAGGATCAAGGTTAAACTCCACTGTGTCCCCTCTATGGTATTTTCACCTAAGATAACCTGGGGTAAGATGGATATCAAGCACAGCTTTGAGTCCAAGACTTCTCAAAAGGCATTTGGAAAGCTAAGGAAGGAAAAGGAGGCAGCACTATTCTCTTTGCACTTGGGCTGGAAGGTAAGGGTTCCAGGCTGAGCATGAAGATGCTCTTTGGGTCTCAGGATGGGCAGATGGGATCATCTTCTCCTGCACGGGTTGGCTGCTTTCTGAAATCACTGCTAACTCACTGGCAGATGAAAAAAAAAAAAAAAAAAAAAAAAAAAAAGCCCAGTATCTAAGCCTTTCATTAGTGCAGATATTCAAATTCTTAGACTGCAGATGTTTAAACTGCTTCAAGGTAATATTAGCAGCTGAATTATCAGCTGAGCTTTTTTAAAAATCAAAAAAAAAAAAAGCAACATAAGCTAGTTTTATAAATTATATAGCTACATATTATGGCACATGGGAATGGAAATGACCTTTGTTCTCCTAGCATATAGTCATCTCCTTGCCTAAGGTTACTCTCCTGGTCCTGTATTTGCCATTATTGGAAAAGGCACCAAAAAGAAGATGCAGTTTAGCATCATAACTCAGCATGCAGGCTCTGGATCATTTTGCTGGGGTTTAAAACCTCATTTACCATTTATTAGGTCAGATCCTGGGCAAGTTACATAGCTTCTAAGTCTCAGGTAGCCCACCTGTAAAATGAGATGATTATAGTATCTACCTCATTAAACTGGTATGGTGTTTGAATGAGGTCATTTCTGTGAAGGGCACACACATTGTAAAATTTCAATAAATTGAGAAGAAAATCCACACTTGTATGTATCCTCCATCCCTTCCTACATTTAACAAACACCAAGTCCTGTGACTTCTACCTTCTAAATATTTCTTGAATCCACATCCTTCCCCTGTTATCCCACAGCTATTTGGCTATTACATCACTTACTTGGACTACTGAAGGAGTCTCCTAAATAACATACTCATTTCTCATCTACCTCTGGTCTGTACTGTAAACTGCTAACCAGAATAATATTCCTAAATCTGACTACATTATTTCTCTACTCAAAATTCTTCAATAGTTCTCATGGTCCAATAGGATAAAATTAAAATTCCCAGAATGCTACACAAGGTCTCTCTTGAACTGGCTATTACCTTCCTCCACTCTTTCCCCTCCTCCAGCAACACATCCAATGTGACTACCTGCACTTCCCCAAATAGCACCTGTCCTATACCCCCATTTGTTTGCTTATTTTATTCCATATGCTTGATTTTTTTTTCTTTTGCCAATGGTATCTTATCTTTCCCAGCCATCATCTGTTATATACTTGCCAAAATCCCACTCTTTTTCCAGGCTCCATTAGGAATACTTTTGGACTGCCCTCAGACAGATATCCTGAGCCCCTTTTGTACATTCTTTTTGCACCATTTGCACTTAAGTACTTAAAACTATTGTAATTATTTTATTATAATGGTCTGTTTCACCACTACACTGGAAACTTCTTCAGAAGAGGGACATGTGTCCTCTTCACTATGATCTCCCAGCACATACAATGGAATCTGAGTCCTGATAGCTATTCAGTAAATGAATGAATCAATCAATGAATAAATCCACAAACAAACTCAGCCTAACATCTAAAAGTTTACCTACCTATAACCCAAAATATTTGGCCATAGACTTTTGGATTCCCAGGAACACTTCCTACCAGAAGTTCCAGGATAGCCTCGTTGCTCTGAAATGACTCCCTGCTTAGGTATTTCAGAGAAATTCTTAAAAGCAACTGAATCAGAGTAATAATACATGCTAAAGATGGTCTACCAATTATTCTGTAAACAAATAAGCATAAGATCTGGTCCTAGAAAAAACTGGGGATGTTCTCACCTCATCTACTTTGTCCCCACTCCACTCTGAGAGGCCAGATGGAAAGAATTAGAAGGATACCTTATTCAATTACATTCATGTCATGTTTTAAGATATAAAGAATTTAAAGGGGTGAAAAATATAAAGATCCATTTGTCCTTGGAGCTAGCTGAAAGTATTAACTTTGTTAGTCCTCATGACTGCTTCTGAAGCAAAGCATCAGGCAGCTTATGCAACCAGGCACAGAGAAAGAAAAATAAAGCAATTGTTTTAATAGAATATTTTATGCATAAAAGGATAAGTTCTTCCTTTTTAAAAAGTAAACAGACAATATTCTCTTAATAGTATACTGGTAGGTAAAAATAGTAATCCTGGTACTGAGCAGAACAACAACAAAAAATAGTTATTTTCTGCCCCAAACTCCTCAGGGTTGCTAAGTTATTCTCCCAATTTGAAGGCCTGCTAGGAAAGGCAAGTTTCAATAACAAATGTACTTGTACACCACATGAGCAAACAGGAAAAAAGAAAGATACTGCACATTAGAAATGCAAACTGTGTGAGCTCTACTTGACAAGGATGTGAAAAATAATGAGAAGATAGTAAAATAGAGGAAAGAAGATATATATGATTAGAAACAATATATTGTTTAGGAATGATTATAATAAACATTTCTGTCAAGAGCTATCTCCTATTTCAAAGGCTGTATCAAATTACTAAAGATTGGCTGTGAGCCTGATCTTTTGCTGAGTCATAATTGATCATTAAGAACACTTGCCTTTATGTGTCCCTTGCATCATTGCTTTAAGAAAATAGGAAATTTGAGTTTGTTCCCTAATTCTTTCAGAACTCAATTTTTTAATACTAAAAATCCAAAGCAAATTAAATATGCAATTGCATATAATTCATGATTGATTTCAGTTTTAAGTCAAATTTTCTAAAGATAAAACTTTATTTGGAATGTAAACCCAGACAATGAGGAGTCTTAA
The DNA here is from genome assembly GCF_024542745.1 of Macaca thibetana thibetana. Taxonomy (NCBI): domain Eukaryota; kingdom Metazoa; phylum Chordata; class Mammalia; order Primates; family Cercopithecidae; genus Macaca; species Macaca thibetana. The sequence goes on along the minus strand of NC_065579.1, from coordinate 20,993,439 downwards.
ATAACTTTAAATAAAAATCAGTTTACTACAGAATGCACCCTGCAATCTTAATTTATTATCAGATATAAAATTGAATTGTCAGTTCTAACTTATTATGGCATCTTAGTATTTTGAATTAAAAGAAACCTCAAGTTAAGAAGCTCTTGCCCTCAGCAAAGCCTTCACAGACGCTGGTCTGGGAAATGCTGCTTACTATTTGAGAGTTAATGATTGTCCAGGTCTCAGATTACATGGCCTTTCTTCAAAGAAACTTTTCCCAAATTCCCAGAGTAAGACAGGTCCTCTCATTGGCAATGAGGTAATCTCTCATTGCCCCCTTTACCACTTTTCATCACATTTATCACAATTTGCTTTATAGAATTCATTCTGTAAATCATACAACATCATTAATAATAATAATAATAATACCTAATTTCGTTGAGTGCCTCCCACTTGCTGGGTACTGTGTTAAGTGTGTCAGAAGCATTATCTTATTTAAGCTTTAAAACAAGCCCATGGGAGGGCGGAGCAAGATGGCCGAATAGGAACAGCTCCAGTCTCCAACTCCCAGCGCGAGCCACACAGAAGACCGGTGATTTCTGCATTTTCAACTGAGGTACTGGGTTCATCTCACTGGGGAGTGCCGGACGATCGGTGCTGGTCAGCTGCTGCAGCCCGACCAGCGAGAGCTGAAGCAGGGCGAGGCATCACCTCACCTGGGAAGCGCAAGGGGGAAGGGAATCCCTTTTCCTAGCCAGGGGAACTGAGACACACAACACCTGGAAAAGCAGGTAACTCCCACCCCAATACTGCGCTTTAAGCAAACAGGCACACCAGGAGATCATATCCCACACCTGGCCGGGAGGGTCCCACGCCCACGGAGCCTCCCTCATTGCTAGCACAGCAGTCTGTGATCTACCCGCAAGGCAGCAGCGAGGCTGGGGGAGGGGCGCCCGCCATTGCTGAGGCTTAAGTAGGTAAACAAAGCCGCTGGGAAGCTCGAACTGGGTGGAGCTCACAGCAGCTCAGGGAAACCTGCCTGTCTCTGTAGACTCCACCTCTGGGGACAGGGCACAGTAAACAATAACAAACACAGCAGAAGCCTCTGCAGACGCAAATGACTCTGTCTGACAGCTTTGAAGAGAGCAGTGGATCTCCCAACACGGAGGTTGAGATCTCAGAAGGGACAGACTCCCTGCTCAAGTGGGTCCCTGACCCCTGAGTAGCCTAACTGGGAGACATCCCCCACTAGGGGCAGTCTGACACCCCACACCTCACAGGGTGGAGTACACCCCTGAGAGGAAGCTTCCAAAGCAAGAATCAGACAGGTACACTCGCTGTTCAGAAATATTCTATCTTCTGCAGCATCTGCTGCTGATACCCAGGCAAACAGGGTCTGGAGTGGACCTCAAGCAATCTCCAGCAGACCTACAGCTGAGGGTCCTGACTGTTAGAAGGAAAACTATCAAACAGGAAGGACACCTATACCAAAACCCCATCAGTACATCACCATCATCAAAGACCAGAGGCAGATAAAACCACAAAGATGGGGGAAAAAGCAGGGCAGAAAAGCTGGAAATTCAAAAAATAAGAGTGCATCTCCCCCGGCAAAGGAGCGCAGCTCATCGCCAGCAACGGATCAAAGCTGGACGGAGAATGACTTTGACGAGATGAGAGAAGAAGGCTTCAGTCCATCAAATTTCTCAGAGCTAAAGGAGGAATTATGTACCCAGCGTAAAGAAACTAAAAATCTTGAAAAAAAAGTGGAAGAATTGATGGCTAGAGTAATTAATGCAGAGAAGGTCCTAAACGAAATGAAAGAGATGAAAACCATGACACGAGAAATACGTGACAAATGCACAAGCTTCAGTAACCGACTCGATCAACTGGAAGAAAGAGTATCAGCGATTGAGGATCAAATTAATGAAATGAAGCGAGAAGAGAAACCAAAAGAAAAAAGAAGAAAAAGAAATGAACAAAGCCTGCAAGAAGTATGGGATTATGTAAAAAGACCAAATCTACGTCTGATTGGGGTGCCTGAAAGTGAGGGGGAAAATGGAACCAAGTTGGAAAACACTCTTCAGGATATCATCCAGGAGAACTTCCCCAACCTAGTAGGGCAGGCCAACATTCAAATCCAGGAAATACAGAGAACGCCACAAAGATACTCCTCGAGAAGAGCAACTCCAAGACACATAATTGCCAGATTCACCAAAGTTGAAATGAAGGAAAAAATCTTAAGGGCAGCCAGAGAGAAAGGTCGGGTTACCCACAAAGGGAAGCCCATCAGACTAACAGCAGATCTCTCGGCAGAAACTCTACAAGCCAGAAGAGAGTGGGGGCCAATATTCAACATTCTAAAAGAAAAGAATTTTAAACCCAGAATTTCATATCCAGCCAAACTAAGTTTCATAAGTGAAGGAGAAATACAATCCTTTACAGTTAAGCAAATGCTTAGAGATTTTGTCACCACTAGGCCTGCCTTACAAGAGACCCTGAAGGAAGCACTAAACATGGAAAGGAACAACTGGTACCAGCCATTGCAAAAACATGCCAAAATGTAAAGACCATCGAGGCTAGGAAGAAACTGCATCAACTAACGAGCAAAATAACCAGTTAATATAATGGCAGGATCAAGTTCACACATAAAAATCTTAACGTTAAATGTAAATGGACTAAATGCTCCAATTAAAAGACACAGACTGGCAAACTGGATAAAGAGTCAAGACCCATCAGTCTGCTGTATTCAGGAGACCCATCTCACACGAGGAGACATACATAGGCTCAAAATAAAGGGATGGAGGAAGATTTACCAAGAAAATGGAGAACAAAAAAAAGCGGGGGTTGCAATACTAGTCTCTGATAAAACAGACTTTAAACCAACAAAGATCAAAAGAGACAAAGAAGGCCATTACATAATGGTAAAGGGATCAATTCAACAGGAAGAGCTAACTATCCTAAATATATATGCACCCAATACAGGAGCACCCAGATTCATCAAGCAAGTCCTTAGAGACTTACAAAGAGACTTAGACTCCCATACAATAATAATGGGAGACTTCAACACTCCACTGTCAACATTAGACAGATCAACGAGACAGAAAGTTAACAAGGATATCCAGGAATTGAACTCATCTCTGCAGCAAGCAGACCTAATAGACATCTATAGAACTCTCCACCCCAAATCAACAGAATATACATTCTTCTCAGCACCACATCGTACTTACTCCAAAATTGACCACGTAATTGGAAGTAAAGCACTCCTCAGCAAATGTACAAGAACAGAAATTATAACAAACTGTCTCTCAGACCACAGTGCAATCAAACTAGAACTCAGGACTAAGAAACTCAACCAAAACCGCTCAACTACATGGAAACTGAACAACCTGCTCCTGAATGACTACTGGGTACATAAAGAAATGAAGGCAGAAATAAAGATGTTCTTTGAAACCAATGAGAACAAAGATACAACATACCAGAATCTCTGGAACACATTTAAAGCAGTGTGTAGAGGGAAATTTATAGCACTAAACGCCCACAAGAGAAAGCAGGAAAGATCTAAAATTGACACTCTAACATCACAATTAAAAGAACTAGAGAAGCAAGAGCAAACACATTCGAAAGCTAGCAGAAGGCAAGAAATAACCAAGATCAGAGCAGAACTGAAGGAGATAGAGACACAAAAAACCCTCCAAAAAATCAATGAATCCAGGAGTTGGTTTTTTGAAAAGATCAACAAAATTGACAGACCACTAGCAAGACTAATAAAGAAGAAAAGAGAGAAGAATCAAATCAACGCAATTAAAAATGATAAAGGGGATATCACCACCGACCCCATAGAAATACAAACTACCATCAGAGAATACTATAAACACCTCTACCCAAATAAACTGGAAAATCTAGAAGAAATGGTTAATTTCCTGGACACTTACACTCTTCCAAGACTAAACCAGGAAGAAGTTGAATCCCTGAATAGACCAATAGCAGGCTCTGAAATTGAGGCAATAATTAATAGCCTACCAACCAAAAAAAGTCCAGGACCAGATGGATTCACAGCTGAATTCTACCAGAGGTACAAGGAGGAGTTGGTACCATTCCTTCTGAAACTATTCCAATCAATAGAAAAAGAGGGAATCCTCCCTAACTCATTTTATGAGGCCAACATCATCCTGATACCAAAGCCTGGCAGAGACACAACAAAAAAAGAGAATTTTAGACCAATATCCCTGATGAACATTGATGCAAAAATCCTCAATAAAATACTGGCAAACCGGATTCAGCAACACATCAAAAAGCTTATCCACCATGATCAAGTGGGCTTCATCCCTGGGATGCAAGGCTGGTTCAACATTCGCAAATCAATAAACATAATCCAGCATATAAACAGAACCAAAGACAAGAACCACATGATTATCTCAATAGATGCAGAAAAGGCTTTTGACAAAATTCAACAGCCCTTCATGCTAAAAACGCTCAATAAATTCGGTATTGATGGAACGTACCTCAAAATAATAAGAGCTATTTATGACAAACCCACAGCCAATATCATACTGAATGGGCAAAAACTGGAAACATTCCCTTTGAAAACTGGCACAAGACAGGGATGCCCTCTCTCACCACTCCTATTCAACATAATGTTGGAAGTTCTGGCTAGGGCAATCAGGCAAGAGAAAGAAATCAAGGGTATTCAGTTAGGAAAAGAAGAAGTCAAACTGTCCCTCTTTGCAGATGACATGATTGTATATTTAGAAAACCCCATTGTCTCAGCCCAAAATCTCCTTAAGCTGATAAGCAACTTCAGCAAAGTCTCAGGATACAAAATTAATGTGCAAAAATCACAAGCATTCTTATACACCAGTAACAGACAAACAGAGAGCCAAATCAGGAATGAACTTCCATTCACAATTGCTTCAAAGAGAATCAAATACCTAGGAATCCAACTTACAAGGGATGTAAAGGACCTCTTCAAGGAGAACTACAAACCACTGCTCAGTGAAATAAAAGAGGACACAAACAAATGGAAGAACATACCATGCTCATGGATAGGAAGAATCAATATCGTGAAAATGGCCATACTGCCCAAGGTAATTTATAGATTCAATGCCATCCCCATCAAGCTACCAATGAGTTTCTTCACAGAATTGGAAAAAACTGCTTTAAAGTTCATATGGAACCAAAAAAGAGCCCGCATCTCCAAGACAATCCTAAGTCAAAAGAACAAAGCTGGAGGCATCACGCTACCTGACTTCAAACTATACTACAAGGCTACAGTAACCAAAACAGCATGGTACTGGTACCAAAACAGAGATATAGACCAATGGAACAGAACAGAGTCCTCAGAAATAATACCACACATCTACAGCCATCTGATCTTTGACAAACCTGAGAGAAACAAGAAATGGGGAAAGGATTCCCTATTTAACAAATGGTGCTGGGAAAATTGGCTAGCCATAAGTAGAAAGCTGAAACTGGATCCTTTCCTTACTCCTTATACGAAAATTAATTCAAGATGGATTAGAGACTTAAATGTTAGACCTAATACCATAAAAATCCTAGAGGAAAACCTAGGTAGTACCATTCAGGACATAGGCATGGGCAAAGACTTCATGTCTAAAACACCAAAAGCAACAGCAGCAAAAGCCAAAATTGACAAATGGGATCTAATTAAACTAAAGAGCTTCTGCACAGCAAAAGAAACTACCATCAGAGTGAACAGGCAACCTACAGAATGGGAGAAAATTTTTGCAATCTACACATCTGACAAAGGGCTAATATCCAGAACCTACAAAGAACTCAAACAAATTTACAAGAAAAAAACAAACAACCCCATCAAAAAGTGGGCAAAGGATATGAACAGACATTTCTCAAAAGAAGACATTCATACAGCCAACAGACACATGAAAAAATGCTCATCATCACTGGCCATCAGAGAAATGCAAATCAAAACCACAATGAGATACCATCTCACACCAGTTAGAATGGCGATCATTAAAAAGTCAGGAAACAACAGGTGCTGGAGAGGATGTAGAGAAATAGGAACGCTTTTACACTGTTGGTGGGATTGTAAACTAGTTCAACCATTATGGAAAACAGTATGGCAATTCCTCAAGGATCTAGAACTAGATGTACCATATGACCCAGCCATCCCATTACTGGGTATATACCCAAAGGATTATAAATTATGCTGCTATAAAGACACATGCACACGTATGTTTATTGCAGCACTATTCACAATAGCAAAGACTTGGAATCAACCCAAAAGTCCATCAGTGACAGATTGGATTAAGAAAATGTGGCACATATACACCATGGAATACTATGCAGCCATAAAAAAGGATGAGTTTGTGTCCTTTGTAGGGACATGGATGCAGCTGGAAACCATCATTCTCAGCAAACTGTCGCAAGAACAGAAAACCAAACGCCGCATGTTCTCACTCATAGGTGGGAATTGAACAATGAGATCACTTGGACTCAGGAAGGGGAACATCACACACCGGGGCCTATCATGGGGAGGGGGAAGGGGGGAGGGATTGCATTGGGAGTTATACCTGATGTAAATGACGAGTTGATGGGTGCAGCACACCAACATGGCACAAGTATACATATGTAACAAACCTGCACGTTATGCACATGTACCCTACAACTTAAAGTATAATAATAATAAATAAATTAAAAAAAAAAAAAAACAAAAAACAAGCCCATGAAGTTAAAGGAGGAGAGTATCCTCATATTGCCTTATGCCCAATTTCTGCCTCCAAAGAAAGAAGAAGTAAAAACTAAAAGGCAGAAATGGAATCCACAGGCAGACAGGCCAGCACTGCGCCCTGGGTCTGGTACTTAAAAATCAGACCCTGAGCTAACTGCTTGTGTTATCTATAGATTTTGGACATTGTATGGAAATGCATCGTGAAAATCCCTGTCCTGTTCTGTTCCGTTCTGATTACCAGTGAATGCAGCCCCCAGTCACGTACCCTCTGCTTGCTCAATCGATCATGACCCTTTCACACAGACCCCCTTAGAGTTGTAAGCCCTTAAAAGGGACAGGAATTGCTCACTTGGGGAGCTCGGTTTTGGGAGATGTGAGTCTGCTGATGCTCCCAGCTGCATAAAGCCCTTTTCTTCTATAACTCAGTGTCGGAGGGGTTCTTGTCTGCAGCTTGTCCTGCTACAAAGTAATTACTATTGCTACCCACACATCATAGATGAGAAAATTGGGCCTCAGGGAACTTAAATTGAGTAGAAGAGCGGAGATTAGAATCCAGTTGACTCCAGAACCTGGTGATGCTCTAAACCTTTACACTCTAATGTTGCTATCTGACTCCCCTACTAGTATGTTAACCCCAAGAGTCCTGGGTAGCCATAGCCAGGGTCTATTAGTTTCAGAAGAGATTTACAGTCCTATTTGCCCAGACTCACAAAATCAGACCAATGTCTCTGTACCTTGTTCTTTGCACTATCCCTCCCTCGCCCTTTGTGGCACTCAAATACCTATTAAAAGGAGAAATTAAATGCGCAAATATGGTACTTTTGTCTTGACACCTCTGATGACTCCATCTATTTTTAAGGTACTTTCCAAAAAACAACAGAAAACAGTAACAAATAATAGAGATGACCAGTTTAAATATATTTGGATTCCTTAGCAGCAAAGCATGATCCAGTGTTTGTGGAATCAAATGATTTAAAGACAGGTTCGTCTCATTTCCCATAATATTAACCATGATGATTGCCAAAATTGCTCAAATATTTACCATTCAGCAAGCCCTACCCTAAGTGATTTACATATGTTACTTTGTGTAATCATCACATCAGCCTAATGAGACTGGTACTATTATGATTCTCATTCTACTAGATCAGAAAACAGGGATGCAGAAATAATGGTCAAATCACTCTTTTATTTTTGTTTTTATTTTTATTTAAAAAAAATGTTTTTGAGATGGAGTTTCGCTCTTGTTGCCCAGGCTAGAGCGCAATGGCTCAATCTCGGCTCATTGCAACCTCCACCTCCCAGATTCAGGTGATTCTCCTGCCTCAGCCTCCCAAGTAGCTGTGATTACAGGTGCACACCACCAGGCCTAGGCTAATTTTTGTATTTTTAGTGGAGACGGGGTTTCACCATGTTGGCCAGGCTGGTCTCAAACTCCTGACCTCAGGTGATCTGCCTGCCTCAGCCTCCCAAAGTGCTGGGATCACAGGTGTGAGCCACCGCACCTGGCCTCAAATCACTCTTTAGAGTCTGCAGTTTACATGACTTAGTCCCAGGTAGGCCTATCTTCAGAGCTGGAGGCCCTTAATTAAGACTATAGATTTTGGCTTCACTGTTGTTTTACAGAAATGCTAGTGACTTTCACACATTGGTTTTGTATCCTGCAACTTTGCTGTTAAGTTGTTTATAAGCTTAAGGAGCTTTTGAGCCAATACTATTGGGTTTTCTAGATGTAAGATAATGTCATCTGCAAACAGGGATAGTTTGACTTCTTCTCTTCCTATTTGGATACCCTTTCTTTCCCTTGCCTGACTGCTCTGACCAGTACTTTCAATACTATGTTGAAGTATTGTCTTGTGCTGATTGGCAAGGGAAATGCTTCCAGCTCTTGCCCATTCAGTATAACGTTGGCTGTGGGTCAAGCCAAGAGCCAGATCAGGAATGCAATCCCATTCACAATTGCAAAAAGAATAAAATACCTAGAAATACAGATAACCAGGGAAGTAAAAGAGCTTTACAGAGAGAACTACAAAACACTGCTCAAAGAAATCAGAGATGACACAAACAAATGGAAAAATATCCCATGCTCACAGATAGGAAGAATCAATATCATTATAATGACAATACTGTCCAAAGCAATTTATAGATTCAATGCTATTCTTATCAAACTACCAATGACATTCTTCACACAACTAAAAAAAAATTTTTTTTAATTTACATGGAACCAAAAGAGCACCTGAATAGCCAAGGCAATCCTAAGAAAACAAAACAAAACAAAACAAAAACAAAAAACAAAGCTTGAGTCATCATGCTACCTGACTTCAAACTATACTACAGGGCTACAGTAACTGAAACAGCATGGTATTGACACAAAAACAGACACATAGACCAATGGACCAGAAAAGAGAACCCAGAAATAAGGCTGCACACCTACAACCATCTGATCTTCAAGAAACCTGACAAAAACAAGCAATGGGGAAAAGATTCCTTATATAATAAATGGTGCTGGGATAACTGGCTAGTCATATGAAGAAAACTGAAATTGAACCCCTTTACAAAAATCTGAACTGAACCCCATATACAAAAATCAACTCAAGACAGATTAAAGACTTAAATGTGAAACCCAAAACTATAAAAACCCTGGAAGACAACCTAGGCAATACCATTCAGGACACAGGCACGGGCAAAAATTTCATGACAAAGATGCCAAAAGCAAAAATTGACAAGTTGGGGGTCTGGCGCAGTTACTCATGACTGTAATCCCAGCATTTTGGGAGGCCGAGGCAGGTGGATCACGAGGTTAGGAGATCGAGACCAACCTGGCTAACACCGTGAAACCCCGTCTCTACTAAAAATACAAAAAAGTAGCCGGGTGTGGTGGCACGGGCCTATAGTTCCAGCTACTCAGGAGGCTGAGGCAGGAGAATCGCTTGAACCCGGGGAGGTGGAGGTTGCAGTGAGCCAAGATCACGCCACTGCACTCCAGCCTGGGTGACAGAGCAAGACTCCATCTCAAAAGGAAACAAAGAAGGAAAGAAAGAAAGAGAGAAAGAGAGAGAGAGAGAGAAAGAGAGGAAGGAAGGAAGGAAGGAAGGAAGGAAGGAAGGAAGGAAGGAAGGAAGGGAAAAAATTGACAAGTGGGATTTAATTAAACTAACGAGCTTCTGCACAGCAAGAAAAGAAAGAAAGAAAAAGAAAAAGAAAGAACGAAAGAAGAAAGAGAAAGAAAGAAAGAAAGAAAGAAAGAAAGAAAGAAAATTGACAAGTGGGATTTAATTAAACTAAAGAGCTTCTGCACAGCAAAGGAGACTATCAACAGAGTAAACAGACAACCTACAGAACAGAAGAAAATTTTTGCGAACTATACACCTGACAAAGTTCTAATATGCAGCTTCTATAAAGAACTTAAGCAAATTTACAAGAGAAAAACAACCCCATTAAAAAGTGGGCAAAGAACATGAACAGACACTACACAAAATAAGACATACATGTAGTCAACAAGCATGAAATAAAGCTCAACATTACTGATCATTAGAGAAATGCAAATCAAAATCACAATGAGATACCATTTTTTACCAGTCAGAACGGCTATTATTAAAAAGCTAAAAAAAATAACAGATGCTGGAAAGGTTCAGCATAAAAGGAACACTTATGCACTGTTGGTGGGAGTGTAAATTAGTTCCACCATTGTGGAAAACAATGTGTAGTGATTCCCCAAAGACATAAAAACAGAACTACTATTCAACCCAGCAATCCCATTACTGGTTCTATACCTAAAGGAATACAAATCATTCTATCATAAAAACACTTGCACACATATGTTCATTGCAGCACTATTCACAATAGCAAAGACATGGAATCAACATAAATGCCCATAAATTCTAGATTGAAAAAAGAAGATATGGTATATACACACCATGGAATACTATGCAGCCATAAAAAGCAACAACATCATGTCTTTTGTAGGAACATGGCTGGAGCTGGAGGCCATTATCCTTAACAAACTAATGCAGGAACAGAAAATCAAATATTGCATGTTTTCACTTATAAGTGGGAGTTAAATGATGAGAACACCTGGCCCCATAAAAGGGAACAGCAGACACTGGGATTTATTGGAGGGTGGAGGGTAGGAGGAAGGATAGCATCAGGAAAAATAGCTATTGGGCCTAGGCTTAATACCTGGGTGATGAAACAATCTATACAACAAACCCCCATGACACAAGTTTACCTGCATAACAAACCTGCACATGTACCTCTGAATTTAAAAATTTTTTAAAAAATCAATTAAAAAAAGAAGACTGTAGATTACTATTGTGCCAAAGAAAGAAAGGTTTAGATATCATCCTACAAAAACTGGTGAGGAGTAATATTAGTATAAACAATGGCTAGGAGGAGAAATCAAAGGGAAAGGGGTATAGTCACAATAATATATCTATTATATTTCATCAGAGATGGAGCTAAGTGCTAGCACAGATACCAACCCAAGTTTTACAAGATTCAGAAGGCAGATGAAAAAAGATTCTATCTGGGGTGACTCCAGAATTTCTACAATCCAAAATACTGAGGATTTGGCTCAGTTTGATGGGATGGAGAAATCCCATCAACTTAAGTACCCAACTTAAGTACCCAAGATGCAACTTAAGTACCCACCTTAAGTACCCAACTTAAGTATCCAAGAAGGTCCAGAAATAGCAATCAGCCAGATACATGAGTCATTTACTCATATAAGCAATATTTATTAAGGGTCTACTCTGTGTCAGTCACTGCTTTGGGCAATAAAAGCTACAAACTAAACTGACTAAGTCCCTGCTCTTGAGTTTCCATTTTGGTGGGGAAGAGACAGACAATAAACAAAAAGCATGTATGCACATGTGTAATATGTCAAGGATGATGAGTGCCGTGAGCTTTATAAAGCAGGCAAGGAGGTTAGAGAGTACTGCGAGGTAGGGGGGCCATCGGGGTGGGGAACATTTTAGCAGAGACCCAGATGAAGTGAGGGCCTGTGTCATGCATATACCTGAGGAAAGAGTTGTAGGAAACCATGAAAGCAAGGGCAAAAGTCTAGAAGGAGGGTGCATGCCAGGACTAGTGGGAAGCCCCATGTGGCTGGAGCAGAGAAAACAGGAGGGGAAGTGGGAGGGAGCATGGGTGACAGGCCAGCAGGGATTGGCCAAAACTTTGGAAGTGCAACTAGATAATGAGTTTCATTAAACTCCTGCTATAGTGATAGCTGGAGCTCCTGATTCTCTTTGAAAAATTATGATAAATCACATTATCAATTTAAAAATGGAAACGAAAAAGTACCTGCAACTTTATCATCTAACATGGCTTTTTGTTTCATGTGTTCTTGTCTGGCCTTTTTCCAATTTTTTGCATATTTTTATGGGGTTTGTCACGGTTACAAAAAGTTTTACATCATATTTGTCTTACCCACATGTCATCATGTGTTTTACAGGTTGTTACAAACCCTTCCAAATAATCGTTCTAGTGGTTGCATAATAAGTGAATGCTCTACTTCCTCTTGGACACTTAAGTAGCTTCCAGATAGTCACTGTTACTGATGATGCACAAACCTCTTTCTAGATTTGGATTATGTGGGGACCCTTTCTCTTCATGAGCTTTTATCCATAAATAGTGATTTATTATAGACATGAGGTATTTCTTGATTGTCCCTACATGTCTGAAGCTGCGAGACTAATTACCTGCTGATGGTGTCTGTTACTTTTTCAGAGTAGATACCTTCTGGCACTGGTTCATATACCGCCTCCACTATCTGCAAAACAAACAGACTAGAGTGATGGAAGTCAAGGGGCCACAGATGTCTTTGAATAGTTAATACTTGACCATAACCTGAGAGCTACTAATTAAGCAGTATAACTTCAAACACAAATTTTAGTCAGAAATCCCAACCAAATAAAGCATTTGCATCAATTAAACAGTTCTTGAACATGGAATTATATTCTCCAAGCTGAGTTAAAATTAACCTTCGATTCATAATAAAATAGTGTATGGGATAATATAAGGTGCTGGGTTGTGAGTAGTCCAGACTGCAATTAAAAATAAAAGACCAGCCAGGTGCAGTGACTCACGCCTGTAATCCTAGCACTTTGGGAGGCCAAGGCAGGTGGATCACCTGAGATCAGGAGTTCAAGACCAGCATGGCCAACATGGTGAAACCTCATCTCTACTAAAAAAATTAAAATAAAAAATTAACCAGGTGTGGTGGCACATGCCTGTAATCCCAGCTACCCAGGAGGCTGAGGCAGGAGAATTGCTTGAGTCCAGGAGGCGGAGGTTGTAGTGAACCAAGATCATGCCACTGCACTCCAGCCTAGCTGACAGAGTGAGACTGTCTCAAAATAAAAATAAATAAATAAATAAATAAATAAATAAATAAAATGAATAAAAAATAGAAGACCAAAAAGTCTTTAAATAATTTTGTATTATAAATAAAGACAATTATAGAGGGAAATAAGCCATTACATGAGATATATATTTAGAAGAAAGTGGAAAAAATAAACTGGATCATGCAGTTAATAAAACAATTCTTGCTTTTAATGGGCAGTTATATAAAAATCACAAAGATCTGTTTAATAAGAAAAGGAATTGCATTTTTAGCTACACGAGACCCTTTTGTCTCACAGTGTTGCTTACTTTTGTAGCCAAGGACAGCATGTTAGTGCTGTAGAAGGGGGGATTCAAAGTCGCCATCTGATAAAGGATGCAGCCTGCTGCCCAGACATCAGCCTTCTCCCCATACGGCTCACTCTTCAGTACCTCGGGGCTGACATAAAATAAGGACATTAATACATACTAAGGAAGGGAGAATCCGCTCAGAAAGATCCAATTTTCAAGCTTTATTGGAGTTATTTTTTAAGTATCTGAAATGCTTAACATAATCACTATTTCAGGAAAGGATATCAAAAAGTCTGTTTGAAATTTCCCAGCCTCAGATGAACCCGGAAGCATATCAAGCAATTCCAGCTTAACTAAATACCAATAACTCATATAAATATCACCTAGTATGCATCCAAGGATGTGTGTATTTCCAGAAAGAACAAGCCCACTGTGGTAGATGGAGTTGCTGGCCCCAGTTCTTCGCTGCTCTGGGAGCTTCTGTACATCCCACCCTTGCTGTAGCCTCTTCTGGGCAGTGTCCATCATCTTCTCCTGCCTTTGGTTTGACTGTGTTTTCTTCCTTTGACCAATGGAATGTGGAAGTGACAATGAGCCTGATGAGAGCCTCAGTCTGAACAGGTACTGAGGACTTCCATTTATCCTTCTAGGAGCTTCAGTCCACTACTAGAGGAAGAATGTGTCCCAGGGAGCTTCCACCCTCGCAGCCTGGGCCCAGCATAAGACACACAGAACCAGTCTGCCCCCAGACAACCCATATACCAATAGTCTGGAGGAGAACGAGCCTAGCAGGCTCACAAACCTGTGATTCTGAAGTTGAATGCCACTGAAACTTTGTGGTGATTAATGATAAGGTGTTAACATGGAAAAAGCTGACTGATAGAGCCTTCCCCTTTGCTATTCAGCTCTAGCATATAAAGTAGGGGGAAGACTATATTTAAATATGTTGCAGGAAATGACAATATCTCCCATGTTCACTGCTTCTGAAATTGCCACACAATTTACACAACATTTAAATAATCTGCAAGGGTTCATGAATTTATTTTTAAATTTAATTGGATTTAATTTATGTGGAGGCGAGTGTAGTTCCCTTGGACATTTTGTACTAATAGAAGTTTCCTCTAATATAAATGTACATTAAAAAACAAAGTACTAAAAGTACTCAACACACACACACCCTAAATTAAGTAGCTTACTAATTCAGTTCCATAATAAGTACTTGGGTCTCACCTCAGTACTCTAATGGAGTAAAGATTAATACAGTTAGCTTTGACAGTGGGTTAAAATATAAAGAAATTTATAAATTGGCATCAAAACAATCAGGGCAGGTATAAATCAGTATTGACTTTAAAATGATCAACAAATTACTGTTCTTGAGAGGAAGAATTCCTAGTTTAAGATTTACAGTATGTATTTGCAAAGAAAAGTATGATTTCTAGGTCTATCAGTTAAGCATTTTCATATTTAGTGTTTTTCAGTTCAATAATATAGAAATCGGGGAACTGGGGCTGAGATTTCCACAGGGCTCTGCTGGTTCTAACAGTACAAAAAGGATTGCCTGCCATCCCTTTATCAACTGCTCACGTTATTAAAAAAAAAAAAAAATGATTTAACAAGAAGAAAACATGCTCAACACAGAAAATGTCTTTGGCTCCCCACAGACAAATTTCTCATATTCTCATCTATTGAGATATCAGAAGATTTGCTTCATATTTCCAAAAGATCACGAAGCACAAGCTGTGAGTGTTCCATCCATATCCCCTCAAATCCCTTTTGCATTTCCTATTTTTGGTGTGCTTTCACTCCCCGCAGCCAGCACCTGTACTTGTTCGGAGGACAGCTTTCCATTTCTTCCTCAAAAGATAAATTTTCAATGTCTCTTTCATAAGGGCACTAATCCCATTGGTGAGGACAGAGTCCTCATGACCTAATCACCTACCACAGGCCACACTTCCTAATACTATTACGCTGCAGGTTAGGATTTCAATATAAGAATTTTGGAGAGACACAAGCATTCAATCTGTAGCAGACTTTCCTCTTGAAACACTGCTGTTTTTCACTCATCCAGTAAATATGACTAAGCATCTCCAAAATACAGTCACTCTTCTACCTGCTTGGAATATACCAACAAAGACATCTGTCCTTCATGGGGCTTACCTTCTAGTAAGGGACAGGAGGCAGAGAAGATATAAAATGTAAGAAAATAACTTAAAAGTAAATGATATAGTATTTTAATAAGTGAAAAATGCTGTAGGAAAATAAACTTGACTAGAGTAAAGGAGGTCTGGAGAGGAGGTAAGGTAGCAAGTTGCAATATTAGAAAAAATGGTTCCTTCCTCCCTCTCAGATACCACAGAATGACCCTTCAGTGGCTTCCTGCTTCATTCACGCATTCATCTTCTCTTCACACTTTACTCTCTCCTTGGATAATTTCATTCACATCCAAGGCTTCCAGTGAAACCATATGCTGGTAACTCGCAGACCTAATTTTCATTCCTCAAGCCCCTCAAGTGCACACAGAGAAGAAGGCTCTGTTACAAATCACTGATGAAAATAGGGTTAAAGCAGTGGACTCTAAACAATTTGCCTATTTTATAAATTAGAGCAGAGAACTCATCCCAAGTCAACAATGCTTACTTTCTTGAATTTCAAGCACTGTTTCTGAGGTGTATAAAACAACCCTGCAAGAAAAAGGCCTGAGTATCTGCAACAGGAAGATAGCTCCCTGGGAGATATCTTAAAGCCCTGGGCCTGTGACTGTCTTTGCCCCCACATTACTTCCTGAGGCAAACATTTCTATTTATTTTTCTACTTCCACCTCTGCTTCCATTTGCACTTCAAACCTAGTCACTTCAAGCAATTCTTTTAAATATGTGTGTGTGCTATGGGAGCTTTTTCTTAATCTACAAGACTCCAGGGTGACTACTCTGCGTCCCAGGGAACGTTTCTGATGTCAAGAGTTAATGTTTCCAGGATATCTGCTGGCTTCAGATTTGCCCCTAATTCCTGGTGTGTCCAGCATTACCACATTAGCAGTTAAATTTATCCTCTGAACGCTAGTTCTTTCCTCAAAAGACAAGATTATAATATCTGACAACTAAGAGTTTATAAGAACTAGTTTATTTTCACCAGGTATGAGAAATTGAAGATGAAATTAAAACCTTAAGATAAATTGAAAAACTATCATTGCAGAAGTAACTCATTGACAATATAATGCTATAGCATCTTGGAAACAGTGACATTTAGAGATGTCATAAAAGAAAATGTTCCCTTAACAAGTGTTAGAAAATACTAATAAAAGAATCTCAAGGAGTTTGGGACGCAGTGAGGGCTAAATTGTTTGAAGACTATTACAATAGTCTTACAAAAGAGACTTACAGTAGTAAGTCTATTTTATTGAAGTTATTTATCCAATAATATTTGCTTCATTAGGTAAAGAGAGAAAAGGGATTTTTGCATCCCACTGCAATGTGTTAATTCTGAGTCTATTAAAAAGCACATTTAGTTCTCAGGTATTGGCTATCACACCTTCATCTCCCGGGAGTACCTTAAATATAAAGGAGAAAGAGAACTAACTTATCACTGTTCCTGAAAAAGGAACATAAACCTTCTGTCTGAAGGTTTAAGATCCACTATTTGTGCATTCAAGGAGGCAAAACTCATGAGAATAAAATGCTGACCTGAGGTGACATAATTAAGTCTGTGTGCCATAAATACCATTTATTTAGACTGAAAATCAAACGATGCTCTAATTATAATTCATTGTACAGCATGTAGCAATATAAGATGAATCAAATGTGTGTGTGTGTACTCTTGTGTGTATGCATGTGTTTGTGGATGTCTGTGTGTTTGTATGTGTATGTGAATGTTTGTGTGCATGTCCATGGATATTTATGGTTGCGGAACGGTAGGTACACCGTTGCTGAGAAATGGCTCAAAAAACCATCACTATGGTAGGATAGGAGTTAATGAGAACTAATGAGGATGCAGAAACTTGGAAAAACCCTGAGGAAATAAATCTCAGTGTATTTTCTGGAAAGAGTGAGCAACATAATATTCAGATATATGGTGAGATAAGCATAGTTTAGCAGAAAAGACACTAAGCAGAATCATGAATGTAGAGAGATCCATCCATGCCTTGATCTTTTTCTATGAGGTCCTACTTAGTATAAGCACTTAATAGCATTGATAAAATATAATCTGGTCCCACTGGAGCCACAAAAATTAAAGAGCACCCTGATCAGCCTTATGGCATTCTCCACTATGGAGGAGTAAAGGGATTGAGCCCGAAAAGAGACTGGAAGGCTGGGCAAGCCCACTAATGCAGTGATCAGGGAAATGAGAAGATGAAAGCCATAGGACTTCAGAATTGATTGGATGTGGGGAGGAGAAAAAGAGAAAGGAAAGATGATCCCCTCCTCCTCTAGGCTCCAAGTATTTGGTTCTGGTGACTAAATGGGTATAAGAGTCATTAACACAGATACAGGAGGAGCAGATGTGCAGGAAGAAACTACATCAATTTGGAATATATTAATTCATGTATGTCTGCAAGATCCACAATTGGGGATATTCAATGGGCAACATCATTCCAGATGTGAAGAGTCTCTCAAAACCTTATCTTTAGAGCATGTGCTGTCTATAAGCCTGGTATCACGGAAATGTTCTCAGCTCATAGGTGACTACTGCCATTAAGTAGTTAGTTAAAAAGATTTGATACCTAAACAGCTCTGACTTTTCTGAACACAAACCTCTTACAGAGAGACAAGAGAATGAGATGACACATTCAAGAGCTGTGGAATAATATCCTATGCCATTAAAAGAAATTGGCACACCTTTAACGCAAATTTGAGAGCCTGCCTGCTTCTGTACTGCATCCAGCATTGACAGCTTTATCCACTAAAAATACAAGACAGTCAGTTAAATTTGAATTACTTTTAAAAATGCAATAGTTGGAACATATGCTAAAAAATACAGTAAACGGGACATAAACTAAAATGTTCATTGGTGTTTATTCAAAATTCAAATTTCATTGGATCCCCTGCATTTCATTTGGCAATCCTAAATTGCAGTATTATTCATGTACTCTCCTTTCTTAGTGTTTAAGTCATCTTTATTCTAGAAAGGCACAAAAAGAGCTATTTAAACACTATCTATGGTTTTCTGTACTTACGTTACAAAAATAGCAAAGCAGAGTATTTATATGGGGCATCTGGGACACTTCTCTAAATGCTTTCTATTTCTCTCATGTTGCATGAAGCTGGGTATTAACATGCCTTAACAACCAATGAAATCAATGATTTAAAAGTTCTTTAAAATATAAGCAGCATCTTAAAGTACAAAACACATTTGAA
This sequence comes from Macaca thibetana thibetana, assembly GCF_024542745.1. Lineage (NCBI taxonomy): Eukaryota > Metazoa > Chordata > Mammalia > Primates > Cercopithecidae > Macaca > Macaca thibetana. Next base: position 20,974,770 of record NC_065579.1, on the reverse strand, counting down.
TATACGAAATGTTAAATTCAGGCCTAGTTTTTACAAACATTTTTACCAAATGTCTCTGTAAATGTTAAGTTAAATAATAAACAAACTGGAGTAGAAGCCATCAGAATAGCCTCCTTAGTCCCATAGCAAAGGTGGGTCATGACTGGTTTCTAGATGCCGGACCCTTTTATTAGGTCACCTAGCTCCTATGGATTATGTTTAGGGACATGCATGTGAACAAAACCAGAATATTTCACCCCCCAAAAAGCACTTCTTTGGCATATTTCCATATAGGTATTCAAAGGAACTGCAAACCACAGAAATCTTGAAAATCTGTCCTTTGTGGAGGATATTTGCATCTGTAGAGAAAATCTACACTCATGAAACAAACAGTTAGGCTTTCTCTGAGCCCACTTCCACCCCACTCCCATCCGAATCTAGGAAAGATTAACTCACAGGAATGAGAGGGAGAGTATGACACCTTTGAAAGTCTGACAGAGACATGTTACCACAGGCCACCATCTATTCTTTCTGAGAACTGCTATCTGTGAAATTTCATGTGTCTTAGTGTGTTTTCTGTTGCTTATAACAGAATACCTGAAACTAGACAATTTATAAAGAAAAGGAACTTATTTCTTACAGTTCTGGAGGCCGAAAATCCAAGGATGAGGGGCTGCATCTGGTGAGGGCCTTCTTGCTGGTGCGGACTTTCTGCAGAGTCCTGAGGCAGCACGAGGCATCACGCAGCAAAGGGGCTGAGAGTGTTCACTTGGGTCTCCCTCTTTTTATAAACCTCTAGTCCCATTCTCATAATAACTCATTAATTCTTTAATCCATGAATGGATCCTCATGATCCACTGGATCATAAGGGCTCTCCTCTCATGATCCAATGATCTCTTAAAGGTCCCATATCCTAATACTGCCGCATGGGGAATTAAGTTTCAACATAAGTTTTGGAGGGAACAAACCTTCAAACCATAGTACTCTGTATAACAAGACCACCTTCACTAGCCAGGCCTTTTCTTGTCCCTCCCTCCCATAACCTGTCTTGCCACTGTAGCAGGACAATTTTCAGACAAAACTCCTCAGACACCGAGTTAAAGAAGGAAGGGGTTTATTCGGCCAGAGGCATCAGCATGACTTCTGTCTCACGAGCTGAGCTCCCCGAGTGGGCAATTATTGTCCCTTTTAAGGGCTCACAACTCCAAGGGGGTGCATGTGAGAGGGTCATGATTGATTGAGCAAGCATGGGGTACGTGACTGGGGGCTGCAGGCACCAGTAATTAGATCGGAACAAAACAAGATAGGGATTTTCACAGTGCTTTTCTATACAATGTCTGTAATCTATAGATAATAGAACCGATTAGGTCAGGGGTCGATCTTTAACTACCAGGCCCAGGGTGCGGCGCCAGGCTGTCTGCCTGTGGATTTCATTTCTGCCTTTTAGTTTTTACTTCTTCTTTCTTTGGAGGCAGAAATTGGGCATAAGACGATATGAGGGGTGGTCTCCTCCCTTACCACAATCCAAGCCCCTATTCCTTCTGTAACTTCTGGATGGTATAAAACCTGCAGGCATCTGGCCTTTTCTAAGTTTTCATATTTCATATTGTTCTCACGTACACATGTGCAAGTAATAATTTATATACCTTTCTCCTATCAAATTATTATGCATTTGTTTTATGGACTCAAACTATCAAACCTTCAGAAAGGTAAGGAAGGAGGAAGTTATCTTCACTCCTACACATGATTCAGACCCCTAAATAACATTTTATGAACCAGAGTGACAAGACACTCCACTTGGAAGAGTTATCAGTGTACTTTTTATGAATGAGTGGTAGATAACTGCTATAACTAAAATAGATCCATTATTTGATAGATTAATGCACTACTTCTTCAAGTTAGGGAAACATTTGTTATCTAATATACATAAAATTCATAACAGTAAAAAACAGAAGAGATTGACAGTGCATTATGCAAACCAGGACCCATGAATACCAGTGTAGCTGTTGATCTGCCTTTAATTAGTTTCTTGTTTTTACTGCAAAATGATGAGTCAAATTAGACTCAATTTTCATCTCCCCACTAGGATCAGCAGACATTGACCAAATGACACAATTGATTGCAGATCATTTTATGCGACACTCCAATTTATGTAGAATCTGTTCATGAGATAATAAATGTGCAAGTGCCATGAAAAATACTAAATACTACACAACTGCAAAGTGGTATTATTACATAGAGAGATCTGTCACATTTCATAGGGACTGTGACAATAAGTGAGCTAGAAAAAAACAGGCAGCAGAATAAATATGGTGGTGGAGTGGGGACTGTCATATTCCTGAATTCTGAGGAGTTCTGAGTGGACAACCAAATAGTTGACCTTCAGTCTATTAAAGTCAAAGTCAGGCCAAGAACTTTTACTATTATAGGTAAAAATGTTGCTAGTGGTGACAGGGGTGTCAGTTATCCTTTCCATTAGGTCCAGTTTGGTAAAAGTATGTATGATCCCAAAACACGAGTGGCAGCCTACTCTCACCCTGTCTCACCCATGTTAGCCTCCCTCCTGATCTTTGCCCCTAGTTCATGGAAACCCCTATCTGGCATGTTTACCCATTCATCTCCAAGCAATACTATGTGCCAGGAGCACATACTAGAATACAGGAGCAAACAAACACACACAAAATCCCTGGCCTCATGGAGTTTACATTCTAGTAAAGGAGACAACTAATATACTAATTAATTGATAGATTAAAATTTATTAGATGCCATGAAGAAAATAGACTATTTTTTAAAATAACATTTATCTCATGAATTGACTTTTAAACTGTTCTGTGGCCTTAATAGCCTGTTTGACTTTGGAGGTGAGGTTGGGTAGATATTAATTTCCTCACATCTGCAAGACAGAGAGATAATTTGTAGTATCTAGTCCTTTTCCAAATGCTATGTCCATCAATTAAAGACTGAAAATACCTTCATGACAGATATGCACATCGTTTTAAGATAAAGATTACATTTGTTTTTCAGTGTGGTTTAATCACTGAGGACAGAGTCAACAATATTTTCCAAATTAAATTTGTTCTATCAAAACAAATTCATGAACATGTAAATAATTTTTGATTATTGCTTTGGTACAGTATTAAAATCTGTGTTTTAAGATTTTTAAGCAAAATAAGGCATTTTTATTTTAACAGATAGCTAACACATATTTCAAAGTCACTTTTAAGCATTATAGATGTCTTAACCTGAATCATCACCATATTTGCTCAAAAAATGCTGGACAAATAGATCCTAAATCTGTAAACTTATGTGACTGAAGAACAAAAGAAATGCATTTCTCTTTCACCTCTGAAGCAGAAGTTCCCTCACTGAATATGCAAAATCCTATGGCCACGGCCTTTGACAACTTCCTCACAACCAATTTCACTCTGTCTCCCTATTCCCATTTGCTGAGCAGATACAAAGAAACCTGTCAACAGAAAACACAGATTTGAGGACATTTGAGAACCAAGGAGTGTCCTTTACCCAAAATATCTTCCCTGAGGCCAATGCATGAGTTCTCACAGTTAGTGACTTATTCTTCTATGTTATATACTAGTTATTTCTGGAAAGTACATAAGGAGAAAATGAGGAAGAAGGGTGAAAACATGGGGAACCTAGGACTTGAGCATGTTCGACAGTGTCTGTTGGTTGGTGGTAGACTAAAAGATAATAGCTTGATAAGATACAGAGGCCAAGGCCACACAGGGAACAACTTTATGGTAATTTCCCTCAAACTAGAGTGTGAGATGGAGGCAGGAGAATAGTCTAGAGGCAGGGAACATAAGGCCAATTCATGCTGACTTCCTAGAACTAAATTAAATGGAAACACTTTAGCTATGACAGGAAACATCCTCTCCATTTACATTGGGCGTACCCCAAGTAAATGACTTTGTAACTTTAGTTTATTCTCTTCATTTACATACAGCATACACCAAGTAACCAATGGAAACCTCTACAGGGTATTTAAACCGCAGAAAATCCTGTAACAGGGCTCTTGAGCCCCTATGCTCCACCCACTCCCACCTGTGGAGCATACTTTCATTTTCAATAAATCTCTGTTTTTGTTGCTTCATTCTTTCCTTGCTTTGTGCGTTTTGTCCAATTATTTGTTCAAGATGCCAAGAACCTGGACTCCCTCCACTGGTAACAAGATGAAGACAGAATAGGGGGAATAAAGAAAGAAGGGGTTTTGAAGAGGAAGGGAGGACGAATTTTAAGTCACATTTTATTAAAACTGAACGTTGCTGTCTGTACCTCTGACGACAACAAGCCGTTTTCCTTGGTATTTTGCTTTGTTGACATTCTGGTTTGCCATAATTGGTCATCATTTCTACTAACCTGACCAAAAATTAAGGTTTGAAAAAATGAGCAATTGTCCAATATATGACTCCTAGGTTTTGTAAACCAAAACTAAAATTCTAAGCCCCTCGACCGACTCCATGGACCCCTCCTCTAGGCCAAGGGAATTCCAAAGAAACCTGAAAAACTAGTTCAGGCCATGATAGGAAAGGATACTCAAACAGGCCTCATTATACTCTCCTCTGGTTGGAATTCAGCCACAGCTGACCAGCATTAACATTACAACAGCGATCTCAGGACTGATCTCTGTAGGAATAAGATACCAAATTCCAACCTGACTCTAGTGTAGCATCACATGACAGATAGGCCTATGAAAAAAATCAAAGTATTTTATCCCAAAATATGTTCCTTTGACATATTTTTAAAGGCCCTGCAAAGCTGTCTCTTGTGGGGGAAATTCATTTTGTAGAGAATCCCCTTCCCTTTCCAGGTCTTTTTCTGATTCTGAAGAGATTAGCTGAGAGTCTAGAACCTTTTAAAGGTCGGAATCGAAAGCATTTGCCATCTATTGCCTCAAAGGGCAGCCACCTATGCAACTTCATCTACATGATAAGAACCTTGGTCTCCACAATCCCATATCTTAACCCAGACACTTGTTTCCACTGATTCCAGGTCTTTAGGTAATATCAGTTTTAACTAATCATCAATCAGAAAATCTATGACGCCCACCCCCACCACCTGCTTCAAGTTGTCCTACCTTTCTGGACCAAGTCAATGTATACCTTACATATGTTGATTGATTTCTTAGCTCTCTGTAAAAGCTATAAAACCAAGCTGTAACCCAACCACCCCTAGGCACACGTTATCGGGACCTCCTGAGGCAGTGTTACTGGTCACGGTCCTCACATATGGCTCAGAACAGATCTCTTCAAATATTTTACGGAGCTTGGCTTTTTTCATCAATAATTCCTAGGTAAAAGTTAAAAAGTGAGAGTCCATATTTACTACCATTTTACCTACACTAAATTGCTAATTTCCCTCCTCCTGTAAGCAAGAAGCTGAATGGCCTACCTCAACTTGCCTTTACTTATTCAAGTCATTCAAATGCAATGCAGGCAGCTTTTACTTTCTTTTTTTTTTTTTTCCTATTTTTGTTTAATTTATTTAAAACCACCTCCTCACAATTTCCAGAGAGAAAATACAAAACGAGAAGCAGACTTGGTTTCAAATACATAACCAGGTGCTGGAGTTTAAAGCATTACTGATAACATTGTTACAGAAGAATGGCAGCTTACTCCAGGGCACTTCAATATTCCTGAAGAATAAACATGATTTCTCTTGTCCTCCCACTGGGATGTTCTCAGGTGAAATCACTGTTCCTGTTCTTTGACATATTTTCCGTATAGAAGATATGGAGCCTGGAAATCATGCTGACAGTTGGAGTAAGCCATTCCTAATCCCATTCTAGAACTGAAGGCTAATCGCCACATTCTTCTTTTAAAGGTGAGAAAACAATTCCAAATCCAAAACCAGTACCTATCTTCACGACCGCATCTGCCAGACACGGCCCCACTTCCAGCCGAGCTCCAACTCCGACATGTACCCCACTTGAGCCTCCAATTTTCCTCTCGGCCGGCCCCCCGGCCCACTCCAACCCCTGCAAGTCTCGCGAGCTACTTCCTTTAAAAGCATTACCATTGAAAACTTCCATAGTTTTTGACTCTTAACACCATCAAAATTAGTCTTAATCTCTGAACACATAAAGATAATCATTTCTTCTCTCGCTCAGCACAATAACTATAGATTTTCAAAACAGAGGGCAATAAAGCACTTTATTTAGGTTCCAGATTTATTGTGTTCCATTTAGGAATGAACTACTATCTGGGTAACCCATGGGATGCCAACTCTATACAGCAAGAATAAATCAATTTAGCAATGGACCTGGTGTGGCTGAATGGAATGACACTTCAAAATTGTAGGATTCTGGAAAATAAGATATTTGCTTTGTGCCTTAGCTTCCTTTCTTATACAATAGGAAAATGACCTGTTCAGTGTGTTATAAGAATTGCCAAATGCAATACATTTTTAAAATATAAGGCATAGAATATCTTCATATTTACTCAAATAAGTTTTAACTCTTCTCCTTTCCTTGAATGTTGGCAGTTTAAATGAGAGAAAGGCAAAAGGTAAACAGAAAGCTGAAATAAGGATTGTAATTTGTTTTGTTTATCACACTTAAAGAGTGTATGAATCCATTCTTGCACTACTATAAAGAAATAGCTGAGCCTAGGTAATTTAGAAAGAAAAGAGGTTTAATTGGCTCACGGTTCTGCAGGCTGTACAGGAAGCATGATGACATCTGCTTCTTGGGAGGCCTCAGGAAGCTTCCAATCATAGCAGAAGGCAAAGGAGGAGCCAGCACGTTTTATGTGGCCAGAGCAGGAGCAGGAGAGCGAGGGGAGAGGTGCTGCACACTTTAAACAACCAGATCACATGAAAACTCACCATCATGAGAACAGCACCAAGGGAGAAATTCTCCCCCATAATATAATCACCTCCCACCAGGCCCCACCTCTAACATACGGGATTAAAATTCCACATGAAATTTAACTGGGGACACAGATCCAAACCATATCAGAGAGTAGACCTTCATTGTACCAACACTAAAGTTTCACTGATTTTTAAATTGACATGCAAATTACTGTAAAATTTTTCTCTACTTTCTCAAATTTATAAAAAGTATAAACTAACCAGCTTTATGAATGGGGTCATTGAGAAATAAAAGAAACAGAAAGAAAAGAACTCCTGCCCAAGAGAAGGGTCCTCAATAGTCAAAGACAAATAATTCTAGACAGTATCATCACAAATTCAATACAGTAAATATAGTTGGATAAATATATATTGAGTACTGCAGTCTAAAAACAAAACACATTCTCTTCAAGGAATTCATAAAACTTACATAAACTTTTCTATATATCAGGTGTGGCAAACTATTACTTTGGTGATCTATTGAGAAAACACTTTTACTAGTACATATGCCCTTGTGTAGCCCCTCCATACGTTATTTCTGGGTTTGGCCACGTGACTGGCTTTAGTCAATGGGACATTAGCAATTGTGATTCATGCCCGTACATGCAGGCTATATTTTCAGAACTCTAACTTTTGGACCATTCCCTCTCAGATTCCAACCACGATACTGAAAAACCCAAAGCCCGGTCTAGCCATTTAAACATTTAAAGAGAACACATGGAAGTAAACCAAGAACCCAGCCAACATCCTGGGATAAGCTCCCAGCCAACAGTCAGTACCAACATCCTCCTTAAAAGAGATTCCTCCCATTCCAGTTGAGTTGCCCTAGTTAATGCCACATGGAGCAGAGATAAGCTGTTATTAACAAGCCCTGTTCAAACTGCAGAATTTGAGCAAATAAATTATTATTATTGTATTAAACCAATAAGTTGGGGATAAATGCTATGCAATGATTATCTGAATCATCAGAGTATGAACCATTTCTCAATTTATTCTAAACTATAATTGTACAAGCTGTATTCTGACATAGTAAAGCCAAATAAAATATAAGCTTTGAACAAAGAGAAAAAAAAAACTTTGAAATAAAAAACATTTTATAAATTACTTATTAGTGATAAAGATAAAAAATTTTATTGACAGGCTACTTAGAAAATAAGGACGATGAAAATGATGACTAACCCCTGATTTTTTTTATTTTGCCCAAATTTCTATCTAAGGCGTCTGGTGAGTCATGCCCTCAGATAGGTTTTATTTAACTCTACGTATCATGATTTACTTTCCAACACAACTCTGGCATAACATTACAAAATAAAGAAGAAAATCCTGTATTAGTGTGTTCTCACATTGCCATAAAGACATCCCTGAGACTGGGTAATTTATAAAGAAAAGAGCTTTAACTGGCTCACAGGCTATAGAAGAGGCGTGGCTGTGGAGGCCTTGGGGAACTTTGACTCATGGCAGAAGGTAAAGTGGGAGCAGGCATCTTCGCATGGCCAGAGCAGGAGGAAGAGACAGAGTGGGGAGGTGTCACACACTTTTAAACAACGAGATCTTGTGAGAACTCTATGACAAAAACAGCATCACCAAAGTGGGACATCCGCCCCCATGACCCCATCACTTCCTAGCAGGCCCCACCTCCAACACTAGGGATTACAATTCAACATGAGATTTGGGCGGGGACACAAATCCAAATCATGTCACTTCCCAACTCATTCTGTGACGTCAGTATTAACCTGCTACAAAACCCAGGCAAATAAAATCACAAGAAAGAAAACAGACCAATATCTCTTACAAATATAGACACAAAAATCTTCAATAAAATACTAGTAAAGTGAACCCAGCAACATATGAAAAGAATTACACTAGTACCCCCTTAACCAGGGAAAATATGTTCTAAGACCCCCAGTAGATGCCTGAAACTGAAGATAGTACCAAACCCTATATGAACTGTTTTTCCTAGATACACGTATCTATGATAAAGTTTAATTAATAAATTAGATACAGTAAGAGATTAACAATAACTAATAAAAAAATAGAAGAATGATAACAATATGCCAGCATAACTACTTTGATGTTTTGGAGCCATTATTAAGTAAAATAAGGGTTACTTAACAGAAGAACTGAGATACCATGACAGTTGACCTGATCACTGAGATAGCTAAGTGACTACTGTGTAGATAGAGCATGCAGTGTGGATACACTGGAAAAAGAGCAGATTCACATCCCAGATGAGAAGAAGCAGGACAGTGCAAGATTTTACCACACTGTACAGAATGGTGTGCAATTTAAAACTTACAAAGTGTATTTCTGAAATCTTCCATTTACTATTTTCAAACTGCAGTTGACTGAAACTGTGGAAAGAGAAATCATGGATAAGAAGGGAGTACTGTGGGCCAGGCGCAGTGGCTCACATCTGTAATCCCAGCACTTTGGGAGGCTGAGGCAGGTGGATCACGAGGTCAGGAGTTTGAGACCAGCCTGACCAACACAGATAGTGAAACCCTGCCACTACTAAAAATACAAAAATTAGCTGGGCTTGGTGGTGCATGCCTGCAATCCCAGCTGCTCAGGAGGCTGAGGCAGGAGAATCCCTTGAACCTGGGAAGTGGAGGTTGCAGTGAGCCAAGATCACGCCACTGCACTCCAGCCTGGGTGACATTTCGAGTCTCCATCTCAAAAAAAAAAAAGAGGGGACTACTTTGTTATCCATGACCAAGTGGGATTTGTCTCAGAAAAGCAAGGTCAGCTCAAAATACAAAAATCAATCAAGGTAAAACACCACATTAACAGAATGAAGTCTTAAAAAAAAAATGATCATCTTATTAAATGCAGACAAGAGCATTTGACAAAATCCAACTGTCTTTCATGATAAAAGCACTCAGACATGGGCATCCTTGCCCATGCCTATGTCTTGAATGGTATTGCCAAGGTTTTCTTCTAGGGCTTTTATGGATTTAGGTCTAACATTTAAGTCTTTAATCCATTTTGAATTAATTTTTGTATAAGGTGTAAGGAAGGGATCCAGTTTCAGCTTTCTACATATGGCTAGCCAGTTTTCCCAGCACCATTTATTAAATAGGGAATCCTTTCCCCATTTCTTGTTTTTGTCAGGTATGTCAAAGATCAGATAGTTGTAGATGTGTGGTATTATTTCGGAGGGCTCTGTTCTGTTCCATTGGTCTACATCTCTGTTTTGGTACCAGTACCATGCTGTTTTGGTTACTGTAGCCTTGTAGTATAGTTTGAAGTCAGGTAGCATGCCGCCTCCAGCTTTGTTCTTTTTGCTTAGGATTGTCTTGGCAATGCAGGCTCTTTTTTGGTTCCATATGAAATTTAAAGTAGTTTTCTCCAATTCTGTGAAGAAAGTCATTGGTAGCTTGATGGGGATGGCATTGAATCTATAAATCACCTTGGGCAGTATGGCCATTTTCACAATACTGATTCTTCCTATCCATGAGCATGGAATGTTCTTCCATTTGTTTGTGTCCTCTTATTTCATTGAGCAGTGGTTTGTAGTTCCCCTTGAAGTGGTCCTTCACATCCCTTGTAAGTTGGATTCCTAGGTATTTTATTCTCTTTGAAGCAATTGTGAATGGGAGTTCACTCATGATTTGGCGCTCTGTTTGTCTGTTCTTGGTGTATAGGAATGCTTGTGATTTTTGCAGATTGAATTTTTATCCTGAGACTTTGCTGAAGTTGCTTATCAGCTTAAGGAGATTTTGGGCTGAGATGATGGGGTTTTCTAAATATACAAGCATGTCATCTGCAAACAGGGACAATTTGACTTCTTCTTTTCCTAACTGAATACCCTTTATTTCTTTCTCCTGCCTAATTGCCCTGGCCAGAAGTTCCAACACTATGTTGAATATGAGTGGTGAGAGAGGGCATCCCTGTCTTGTGCCAGTTTTCAAAGGGAATGCTTCCAGTTTTTGCCCATTCAGTATAATATTGCAATGGCAACAAAAGCCAATATTGACAAGTGGGATCTAATAAAACTAAAGAGCTTCTGCACAGCAAAAGAAACTACTATCAGAGTGAACAGGCAACCTACAGAATGGTAGAACATTTTTGCAAGCTACTCATCTGACAAAGCGCTAATATCCAGCATCTACAAAGAACTCAAACAAATTTACAAGAAAAAAATCAAATAACCCTATCAAAAAGTAGGTGAAGGATATGAACAGACACTTCTCAAAAGAACACATTTATACAGCCAACAGACACATGAAAAAATGCTCATCATCACTCGCCATCAGAGAAATGCAAATCAAAACCACAATGAGAGACCATTTCACACCAGTGAGAATGGTAATCATTAAAAAGTCAGGAAACAACAGGTGCTGGAGAGGATGTGGAGAAATAGGAACACTTTTACACTGCTGGTGGGACTGTAAACTAGTTCAACCATTGTGGAAGACAGTGTAGCGATTCCTCAAGGATCTAGAACTAGAAACATCATTTGAACCAGCCATCCCATTACTGGGTATATGCCCAAAGGATTATAAATCATGCTGCTATAAAAACACATGCAAATGTATGTTTATTGCGGCACTATTCACAATAGCAAAGATTTGGAACCAACCCAAATGCCCATCAATCATAGACTGGATTAAGAAAATGTGGCACATATACACCATGGAATACTATGCAGCCATAAAAAAGGATGAGTTCATGTCCTTTGTAGGGACATGGATGAAGCTGGAAACCATCATTCTCAGCAAACTGTCACAAGGACAGAAAACCACACACCACATGTTCTCACTCATAGGTGGGAATTGAACAATGAGAACACTTGGACACAGGGTGGGGAACATTACACACCAGGGCCTGTGGTGGGATGGGGGGAGGGGGGAGGGATAGCATTAGGAGAAATACCTAATGTAAATGATGAGTTAATGGGTGCAGCATGCCAACATGGCACATGTATACATATGTAACAAACCTGCATGTTGTGCACATGTACCCCAGAACTTGAAGTATAATAATAAAAAAAAATATGGAAAAGAGGAAAGAAGGGAAGATAACCATTAAAAAAAAAAAAAAAAAAAAAAAAAGAAGAAAGAAAGAAAGAAAAAGCACTCAGCTAGGAACAGAAGGAAACATCCTCAGCCCTATGAAAGACATCTGCATAATTCTCATGTAACATTATGCTTCACAATAAAGACCAACAGCTTCCACTCATACAGGTAAATAACATGAATCCTGAAAAATATACACATACACACAATCACCTACGTTCTCCCTCAACACAAGATGGGTAAGAGATTGTCCACACTCCCCACCTTTTCTTAGTGCATATACCTTAGAAAACTTATAATTGTTCATTCTTTCTCTGACTTTTTAAAATGTACTATGTAAATCTTTCCAAAACTTAAATAAGCCTCTTGTCAGTGTTATAACCCAGTAATCTTTTCCTTAAAGGCGTAGGCACCATCTCTTTGAAATGAAGCCAGTGAGAAAGACAATGGGAGGGTGGGAGCCTAACTCAACAGGCACCTGGGTCCAAACTACAAACCTACCTCCTGTCGTAAAGATATGATAAATTTGTTTTTCTTTTGGATTAAGGCGATTAGTAAACACAGATGGCCACCCCAATTATCAAGTGAATTTAGGATGAACTATGTGTGACAAATGGTGCGTCAAGTCCTGTTACTTGAAGACTAGTTATCATTTATCTTGAGAACATATATGAAAAGGGTTGCATCTGCTTAGCTGTATGAGATTTCTTTCTGTCTTTTCAATCTCTTTAGTGGATTGCCTATGTTGAAAACGAGATCTGGTTTACTGTTTATTCAAAAATCAAAACTGTTTTCTTTTCTACTTTTGGGTTGCGCTTGTCTGGGTTGGCAAGATATTTTGTTTTTTAATTTATATTCCCCTAACACTTCTTCAGATCAGGAATAAGACAAGGAAGTCTGCTCTTACCACTTCATTCAACATTGTACTGGAATTTCTAGTCAAGTCACTTAGTCAGGAAAGGGAAATAAAAGGCATCCAGATGGGAAAGAAAGAAGTAAGACAATTTCTATTTGCAGATGACATGATCTTCTGTGTAGAAAATTGCAATAAATTCACACAAAAAAAATACAGCTAATAGATGAGTTCAGTAAGTTTACAGTACACAAAATCAATATGTAGAAATAAATTATATTTCTATACTCTAGCAATGAACAATCCAAGATGAAATTAAGAGAACAATTCATTTACAATAGCATCCAAAAAAACCTCCAAAACTTAGGAATACATTTAACAAAAAAGTACATGACTTGTACACTAAAAACTGCATAACATCATTGAAAAAAAATTTTTTAAAAGACCTAAATAAATGGAAAGACGCTTTGTGTTCAAAAATTAGAAGACTTTCCATTGTTTAAAAGGCTGCATTAGTTTCCTCTTGTTGCTGTGCAAATCACCACAAATTCAGTGGTTTAAAACACATATCATATAGTCCTGGATTGTTCTAAATTGGTTCTTGCTGGACTAAAATCAAGGTTTTGGTAGGGCTGCATTTCTTTCTGAAGGTTCTAGGAGAGAATCTATTTCCTTGCCTTTTCCAGATTCTAGAGACTGCCGGCATTCCTTGGCTTATGGCTCACCTTCATCTTCAAAGTCAGCAATGGCCAGTCAGGTCTTTCTCACGGCACATCACTCTGGCACTTACTCTTCTGCCTCCCTTTTTCATATTTAAAGACACTTGTCATTACACTGGATCCAGTAGCCTCAAATCCATCTGCTACCTTAATTCCCCTTCACCATGTAACATAACATATCCATAGGGTCTAGGGATTATACTAGAATGTAGACATCTTGGGTGGGGGGGGGTCATTTTTGTGCCTATCACAATAGGCAAATTGATCTACAGATTCAACACAATTGGCTCTTTTTTTTTTTTTCGCAGAAATTGACAAGATGATCCTAAAATTTATCTAGAAACACATGGGACACAGAACAGTCAAAGCAATTTTGAAAACTAAGAACAAAGTTGAAGGACTCATACTTCTTCATTTCAAAACTGACTACAAAGCTACAGTAATTAACACTGTGTGAGACTGGCATAAGGATATGCATACAGATTGATCAAATAAAAGATTCTCAAGAGAATCCCTTGAGAAATAACCCTTATATATATGGTCAACTGATTTTTGACAATAATGACAAGAAAATTCAATAGGAAAAGAAGTTATTTCAACAAATGGTACTGAGACAACTGGAAACATACATGTAAAAGAATGAAGTTGGAACCTTACCTCATACCATATGCAAAAATTAATGCTAAATGAGTCATGGACATAAATATAAGAATTAGAACTATAAAACTTATGGAAGAAAATACAGGTGTAAGTCTTTGTGATTTTGGATTACACAATGGTTTCTTAGAATGGCTCTTAAGCACAAGCAGCAAAATCAATAAGTTGGATTTCATCAAAATTAAAAACTTTTGTGCCTCAAAAGACATTATCAAGACAATGAGAAGAGAATGCATAGAATAGAAGAACACATTTACAAATCATATATCTGATACATATCTGCTTTCCAAAATAAGTAAAAACTTTCATAACTCAATAATAAAACACAAGTAACCCAGTTTAAAAACAGGCAAAAAAAGTTGTTAAACTTCATGAGTCATAGAGAAACGCAATTCAAAACCATAGTGAGATACCATGTCATACCCATTAGTGTGGCCATAATCCAAAAGACAGATTAAATAATAACTATTGGCAAACACGTAGAAGATTGGAATGTTCATATACTCCTGGTAGAAATGGAAAATGGTACAGTCACTTTGAAAAACAATTTGGCAGTTTCTCAAAAATTTAAACATAGAATTACCATATTGAGGAGTATGGCTCCAGGCCAACATTCTATGTATTATCTTTCAGGCAGGACCCTAGACAGTTACTAGGCTTTGCCCAGCAGACCTCATTGGGGGAAATTGCCATCTCCACACCAGACTTGGTACACAGCTAGCATGTTACAGCTTCTGGAGGGATTTGCAGTCAAGAACTCACTCCCTGCTCCTTCCACCCCAACCAGCCCTGCTCATAGGCTTCTCTGCTTCCCCAGCCCAGGCACTTCCATTCAGAGGCTTCCGCTCAGGCACTTTTCAGGAGTCCTAGCTGAGACCTCCTTAGGGAGGGCTTGGCTGAGGCAGTGCTTTCAGCTACCAGTGATACTTCTTCATATTGAATGAATAGTTACACACATCATAAAAGTATAAAAACATAGAAAGGATGTATACCAACTTCCAGATAGTGGTTACCTCTGAGTAGGAAGGGCAAGTAGGATGAAGGGGAGCCTTCAATTGACTCCATAACATTATTTCTCTAAAAAACTTTTCTTGGCCGGGCGGGGTTGCTCATGCCTGTAATCCCAGCAATTTGGGAGGCTGAGGAGGGTGGATCACCTGAGGTCAAGAATTCGAGACTAGCCTGACCAATATGGTGAAACCCTGTCTCTACTAAAAATATAAAAATTATCCAGGCATGGTGGCCGGCACCTGTAGTCCCAGCAAGTCCAGAGGCTGAGACAGGAGAATTACTTGAAACTGGGAGGCAGAGGTGGCAGTGAGCCGAGATAGTGCCACTGCACTCCAGCCTGGGCGAGAGTGAGACTCCATCTCAAAACAACAAAACAAAATAAAAATCTTTTTTTAAGAAAATATAAAAAAAAAAGAAAAAAAAAGAAAATATAATAAAGCCATCATGTAGTGAAACCTAGTATGCATAAATGGACATTTGTTATATTTCATAATACAAAAGAATGAAAAATATTGAAATAATTCTTAGCCCTAGGTGGTGAAATTATATGTCACTGTGATTTTAGTTTTTTCTTGATATGTATATACATTTTTCAAACCCTTCCAACCAACATGAATTTCTTTTATAATGATAATAAATAATACATGTGTTTCACAAAGAGGTATTATTACCCATAACTTTACTTAAGCAAACAGCTATAAACATGTATTTTGGCTTAAAAATCTATTATATGGCTTAAAAATTGAACCAGTATTAAAATTTCATTTTTGTGTAAAAAAATCTCTACAAATATTTTAATAGTTCAGTGCTGAGAAATGCTTTTATTTTTCAAATGCAAACCAAAATTTAAAAGCTGAAATTTACACATGTCCAAATTTGTAAGAGCTAGTCAGGAACTGAAATGCAAATAATTACAGCTTTAATAATTATTCCTATTAAGTTTTTCTTTTGGCAACATGACCTTAAATAGCACAGGATTATCTGAATGTGGTCAATCAAGCTATTACTATAAATTACTCAATGTAGAGGTATAATTAATAATTAATAGAACTTTTTAGAGCGAGGACATCTAATTCAACAATTTCCAATGATTTTCTAGAACCCTTTCTTCATATTAAATAATGTGCAGAAGCTCAACATGTAGAAGAAGCCATAACAAAGGTGCTGTGTTTGAAGCTGGGAGCTGCATTCTGAGCTCTTGCTTGCTCCCTTTCTCACATCTTTATCCTCTTCCTCCATCAATGGCTCTTTCCTGTCTGGAAACAAGCATCACCAAGTCTCCTGATTTCTAACCACACCTCCTGTTCTTATATTTCATCATAGCACAATTTTCCTCTATTGGCTGTTGCCACAGTTCTACCTACCATTGCTTGTCATGATCCCCATGCACCCCAGCCTTTACCACTCTCCTGAAACCTCTCTGGATAACCACTGT
Organism: Macaca thibetana thibetana; assembly: GCF_024542745.1. Classification (NCBI taxonomy): domain Eukaryota; kingdom Metazoa; phylum Chordata; class Mammalia; order Primates; family Cercopithecidae; genus Macaca; species Macaca thibetana. Next base: position 20,958,231 of record NC_065579.1, on the reverse strand, counting down.
CCATCTGCAAATCCAAGGGATATTCTTCCATCCTTTACATGGACTCATATGAAATCACCATATAAAAACAATTCTCAATACCTGGCTGCTCTGTAGTACTGTTGAGCTTAGAAAAGCATTGTGTTCCTCCTTGGGAACTTTCTCACATCATGTCTGACACTACTTTCTCCTAGTGTTTCTCTTTTGAATTTCCTGTCTGCCCACTCCTCGTAAGTCACCCCAACCTTCCTGTCTCTGTGTTTGACTCTTAAGCATTGTGGTTCCTCAAGGTTTTATTCATCACTTGTCTATTTCACAGCGAGTGTCACACAGATGCTGATGACCCTATGTCTCCTTACCAGTCAGAAACACTCCCGTGAAGCTCCAGAAACATATTTGGGTTGCTTATTGGACATAACAGTCTTACTGTCTCAAAAGCAATTCTAACTCAACCTACTCAAAACTAAATTAATCACTGCCCTTTCTCTGCAATTTCTACCCATGTCTTCTCTAATCATCAAGATGTTGTGTGGGTTGGATTGTATCCCCTGAAAAGATATGTCGAAGTCCTAACTCCCAGTACCTGTGAATGTGACCTTGTTTGGAAAGAAGATCTTTGCAGAAGTAATCAAGTTAAGATGAGGTCATACTGAATAAGGGTGGGCCCTAATCCAATATGACTACTGTACTTCTGAGAAAACAAATGCACAGGTATAGACACACAGAGAATGCCAGGTGATGACAGAGGCAGAGACAAGACTGATGTCTCTTGTCAAGTATCTCCATCCCAGATCTGTCCTGTCCCAACTGCCTCCCCAGGTTTCGGTAGCCTGTTCAATGGACAGTCCCATTTCTTAACACTGTCAGCTGTCTGGCTTCTCGGGGTGAGGGCTGGCTTCCAGCAGGAATTCCCTCATGGCAGTGTGGTGAGAACGGTAGCAGCTTCTGTACCCAGGCCCTTGCCAACTGCTGTAAAAGTGGTGCTGGCTGCATACCCCCGCCCCCACAACACTTCCAGTGGGGCTGAGTAACACAATCCAAAAGAATCCAGAGGTTAAATAAGGCCTATGGGCAAACTTTCATCAATGAGAGACAGGAAATGAATTATTCTTCCTTCCCTCCCACAATCGACTCTTCTAATGCACACAAGTCCCATAAGATCTGTCCAGAGACATCTCCCATGACCAAGTAATTGCTGCTTCTTAATAAAGCTGTGACAAGCTCAGTAACAGTACATTGTATTTGCTGTCCTTCCTTCCCTTCTTTGTTTCTTGTTTTTTTCCTTACTCTCACTACCCTGGGATTACCACCTCTCCTCTCCAATAAAGAGCTCACACGTAAGCTCCATTTTCTATGGAACCCAGGCTAAGATAGCAAGTTGCTTAAACATCATTTTTTCTCTTCTAAAAATAGAGATAATGATGGCTCTTCTCATAGGACCGCCAAAAGTATCATATGAGACAATATCTGAAAAGCATAGTAACTTGAAATAGTTAGTGCTCACAAAATGTCACTTGTTACTATTAATTATAACTACCTGAAGACCCAGAGCTATTTTTGCATTCTTCTCCCACTGTGTTAGTCAGGGGTCTCTAGAAGAACAGAACTAATGGAATCGATATGTATATAAAGGGGAGTTTATTAAGTATTAACTTACATGATTGCAAGGTCCCACAGTAGGCCGTCTGCAGGCTGAGGAGGAAGGAGATTCAGTCGGAGTTCCAAAACTAAAGAATTTGGACTCCAGTGTTTGAGGGCACAAAGCATCCAGAATGGGAGAAAGATGAAGACTGGGAGGCTAGGCCAGTCTCTCTTTCCACATTTTTCTGCCTGCTTATGTTCTAGCCATGCTGGCAGCTGATTAGATTGTGCCTACCCCCATTAATGGTGGGTCTGCCTTTCCCAGCCCACTGACTCAAATGTTAATCTCCTTTGGCAACACCCTCACAGACACACCCAGGATCAGTACTTTGTATCCTTCAATCCAATCAAGTTGACACTCAGCATTAACCATCAAAGTGCACCAAAAGTGGGTGCACTTTGCTACAGGAAGAAGAAACTGGAGAATATGCACATAATGTCCCCTCTTTTCTTTAATCCTTATTGTGCTACATTAAAAACCATTACCACTGTACCTTGTGCTAAGGAAGCATTGAAGTTCATTTACACAGGAAAACACTTATTAAAGGCTGTTAGGAGGCTTACAAAGTCCCTGGGAGGTAGTATCCTGCAGTTAGGCTTGAAGGCCAGATGGGGAGGGACAAAGCTTTAGACAACATTGTATTGGGTCAGGCACAACTTGTACCACTGACAGTGGAAAGTAGACCCAGGACCCCAATCCTGCCATCTTCCACCACCACCCTTTCCCCAACCCCAAACTGGACTCGATTCAATACACACTTTCTCCCATTTCTCACTTGCAAATCCAAGTCTTGCTGACGTAATCTGATTGATGGAGTCTAAGTCACATAGTTGTGCTTCAGCTGCAAGGGAGGTGAAGATTACACATTTTTCTGTTGACTTGTGTAAGGAAAAGATATTCAGAAGGTGGGAAGTCCCCCCCAAATATAGGAAATGAGTTCATAAGATTAACCGAGCAGCCAGAAAATATGACAAATGTACACTCTATATCTACTTGAAGAAATGTGCCAAACCAAATAAAATATGGTTACAATTATTTATTTATTTATTTATTTTTGAGATGGAGTCTTGCTCTGTTGCCCAGGCTGGAATGCAGTGGCATGATCTCGGCTCACTGCAAGCTCTGCCTCCCGGGTTCATGCCATTCTCCTGCCTCAGCCTCCTGAGTAGCTGGGACTACTGGCGCCCGCCACTACGCCCGGCTAATTTTTTTTTTTTTTTTTGTATTTTCAGTAGAGACGGGGTTTCACCATGTTAGCCAGGATGGTCTCAATCTCCTGACCTCGTGATCAGCCCGCCTCGGCCTCCCAAAGTGCTAGGATTACAGGCATGAGCCACTGTGCCTGGCCACAATTTAAAAAAAACAAAAAAAAAGAAAGAAAGAAAGAGAGAGAAAAGAAAGACTGAAAGAGGAAGGTGGGAATAATCTTATTGAGGGAATTCTTGCAAAGTATATTCCATGTCTAGGTAGTGCATAGTGCACTAGCTACTTCTTGAGTAGACCTAACAGCTACTGCAGAGGTCACAGTAACACTTTCAGATGCTCTGGGCAAAGTGGGCTAAATGCTATTTCACTCTGGGTCACCTCTTTCTAGCCCTCAGCTGACTCCAAAGAGTAATTACAACTCATAGTGAACACAGGTAAATTCCTCTCAGGCTCAACATTAATAACCTACCATTAGTTATAAATCTTAAAAGAAAGCATTTCCTGGCCAATGAATATATGTAATATTAAGATGATAAGATTTTTATTCTTAGAAAAATATATGAAAAAACAGAAAAAAAATACTTGAAGGAGGAAAATAAACCACTTCTATCAAGTATATCCTTATCAGTTATACCACAAAATAATCTTATTATCAAACACACAATGCTAAAATTACAGGTTATTTCCCCTCCTGTATTACATATGTATATAACAACTAACCAAGGATTTTTAATTCTTTCTTCAAAGTTTATATCCTACCTCCCATTTCTTTTTATTCTCATTGCCAACAAGTCCAAATCAGCCCACCCCTAAGTTATTACAAAAGCCTTACTCTCTTAATTGCTTTCATTCATTTATTCATTCATTCATTTATTCATGGAACAAGTATTTTTCTGAGCACTTGCTATGTGCCAAGTCCCCTTTTTCATGGATTATTTTTCTAATGGGAAAAATGACAGAATGCTAGTAAATTGGTAGAAATGAGCTAATGGAGTGTAGAAATTGATGCATGAGAGAATTGCTGGAGTGATGCCCTTGAAGAAATGGACAGACAGGAGGAGGTTTGGCCTTTGCCAGGACCACAGAAGAAGAGTCACATGTCAAATCCTCCTAATCCAAATATTAATTATCGTCAAACACCTCCTCCTCAGACATCGGGTACATATTGATTTCCCATTTCACGGACCTCCTGCAGCCCCTTCAACTCCTGTGACCTTCCTAGGCTTGCTCTGCTGTTCCCTACTGACATGGTGGCTAAAGGGGTACAGGATAAACAGTTGATTCCATCAGAACACACATATGTCAGTAATTCAACAGCATAAAACTTGAAAGTAAATATCACTAAGTAGGTGATACCCATAACCAAGGAAACATTATTTTATTCATATGAACAGGTATAAACAGAGAATAATAAAAATGCTTTTCTAATTGTACATAAACAGTAGAAGGGCACTGTTAATCTGAGAAGTGCCATAGGCATGGCTACTTTGCCTATGGCCCTTGGCCACTCTTGAGTGGTATAATAGCATGGCAGGCAATTTGAGTAAAAACCGCTTGGTCAAAAAGCATTCAAGTTAAAGCAGATCTTGTTTAAACTCAGACACTGACACATATAAAGGTACAATAACTTCTAGCTAGTTATTGTTACTTTAATAGTCAGGAAGAAACTTGTAATAGTCAAGAAGGGAACATTTTATTTGATAAAATGAGAAAATGATCACCAATGAATATTCCTAGTCACTGGACATTCTACATCTTGATCATTATCTTGCTACTAAAAAAACCTTTCTGTCAAGGGGAACATCACACACTGGGGCCTATTGTGGGGGGCGGGGAGGGGGAAGGGATAACATTAGGAGGTATACCTAATGTAAATGAGGAGTTAATGGGTGCAGCACACCAACATGGCACATGTATACATACGTAACAAACCTACATGTTGTGTACATGTACCCTAGAACTTAAAGTATAATAATAATAAAAAAAACCTTCCTGTCCTTTCCTTTTTTTTAATGCTGTATCAGGCAAGACCAAGTTTAAATTTTCACTGCCCAATTTACTAGCTATGTGATTTGATTATTAAAGCAAAGATATTAAACCAACCTCCACTTCTTACACATCTTACTCTCTTCATTTCCTCATGACGACTTAAAATAATATATTTGGAATTACCACTTTCCCTCCCATTGCTCAGATTTTATGCTCTCTTCAGGCCCTCCTGCTATCTCCTGTTATAGAGAAACTCTCTGGCCCTATTTTCTCAGTGGTCTAAAACAATTTCAGTAAATAATGTTAGCTAGATGCTGGTGTTTTCTCCCTGGCAATTAGCACATTCTGCTTATTTCTACCGTGGCCCATCACATCTTGGCAACATGTGAAAGCTGCATAAAGAGGTTTCATGTAGGACAACATGATCTAAAGGTGGGAGCTGAGTGGGAGCAGGTTGTTTCAGATGAGAAAATGGAGGGCATCAACCTATAGACAGCCTTCCTGGAATAACTTAGAATGATTGTAGCCCCACAGGAGGAGCACTCCCCAGATTCAGGCTTGCACGAGAGGCAGAGGGACAATTCCTCCTTACTTGGAACATCAACATTCCTACAGATGAAGAGATGCCTGTCTGATCTGAAGAGCTGGAACTCTGGGACAGGAGTAAGGCTGGAAGGTGGATTCCTTTCCTCCTGGCCTGGCAGAGGAGCTGAGGTAGCTCCCAGCCTTCACCCTGATAAAAACCTCAGCACATCTAATTGAGAGCTCCCCCAGCCACCTTCATGGAGACTGGAACCTCTGCTCACCACTGGGTATTACATCTACCCACCTGCCTTAGCTACAACTAATTCCTACTCAGGGATACCCTCCCTACTGGCCTGAAGCCTGAATCATCAACTCAGTAAATAAAATACTGGGGGAAAATTAAATAACTAAATAAAGTTTGCACCTCGAGAGAATGAGATAAGCTTCAAGATATCGCTGCCATTCCAACCCAATAGAAGACAGTGAACTTGCCCACACACCAAACACATAATTACCACAACCAGCATCTGGGAAAGCCAGTGCACAAAGTCTACAACTTAGGAACTCACACAGAGTCTTTACCCCTAACAGTACAAAGAATCAAAATAGGCTATAATAAACTATAAACATTAAAGTCTGATCCTTAAAAGGAAAACTAGGAACTCAGGAAAAACAGTCAAATCAAAAATAAATTCAAGAACAATCTGAAGAAACAGTCTACTCAAATGAGAAGGAACCAGAAAAGTAATTCTGGCAATACAACAAAACAAGGTTCTCTAACATCCCCAAAAGATCACACTAGTTCCACATTAATGAATCTAAACCAAAGGGAAATCTTTGAAATGCTAGATAAAGAAGTCAGAAGTTTGATTATTAAGTTACTCAAGGAGATAACAGAGGAAGGTTAAAACCAACATAAAGAAATTGTTTTTTAATCTAAGAAATGAATAAAAAATTTTCTGGAGAGATAGATATCATAAAGAAAGACCAATCAGAACTTCTGGAAATGAAAGACACACTTAGCGAAATACAAAATGCAATGGAAAGTTTCAACAATAGACTAGAACACGTAGAAGAAAGAATTTCAGAGCTCAAAGAAAAGGCTTTCAAATTAACCCAATCAGTCAAAGATAAAGAAAAAAGAATCAAAAGACATGAACAAAGTGTCCAGGAAATACGAGATTATGTAAAACAGTCGAACCCAAGAATAATTGGTATTCCTGAGGGAAAAGAACAAACAAGTTTGGAAAACTTATTTTAGGGAATAATTGAGGAAAACTTTCCTGGCCTTACTAGAGATCTAGATATCCAAATACAAGAAGCTCAAAGAATTCCTGGGAAATTCATTCCAAAAAGATCAACACCAAGGCAGATAGTAGATATCCAAATACGTGAAGAGATCTAGATATCCAAATATAAGAAGCTCAAATAACTCCTGGAAAATTCATTACAAAAAGATCATCACCAAAGTACATAGTTATCAGGCAAACCAAAGTCAACATGGAGAAAAGAATTTTAAGAGCAGTGAGACAAAAGCATCAGGTGACCTATAAAGAGAAACCTATCAGACTAACAGAAGATTTCTCAGGAGAAACCTTACAAGCCAGAAGGGATTGGGATCCTATCTTTAGCCTCCTTAAACAAATTAATTTTCAGCCAAGATTTGTATAGCCAGCAAAACTAAGATTCATAAATGAAGGAGAGAGAAACTCTTTTTCAGACAAACAAATGCTGAGGGAATTTGCCACTACCAAACTAGCACTACAAGAAATGCTAAAAGGACTTCTAAATCTTAAAACGAAAGTTCAATGTGCACCAAAATAGTACCGCCTTAAAGCATACATCTCAGAGGGCCTATAAAACAATAATACAATGTAAAAAAAGTATCTACGTAACAACTAACATGATGAATAGAATAGCACCTCACATCTCAGTATTAACAATGAATATAAATGGCCTAGATGCTCCACTTAAATAATACGGAATAGCAGAATGTATAGAAAACCACCAACCAAATATCTACTGTCCTCTAGAGACTCACCTAACACATACGGATTCAAATAAACTTAAAGTGCAGGGGTGAAAAAAGATAATCCATGCAAATGGAAATCAAAAGCGAGCAGGAGTAGCAATTCTTAATGAGACAAAACAGACTTTAAAGCAACAATAGTAAGAAAAGGCAAAGAAGGACATTACATATTGAAGAAAGGATTAGTCCGATGAGAAGACATTACAATCCTAAATACATATGCACCTAACACTGGAGCTCCCAGATTTATAAAACAATTACTACTAGACCAAAAAATGAGATAGACAGCAATGCAATAAGAGTGGGGGGCTTCAATACTCCCAGTAGACAGATCATCAAGACAGAAAGTCAACAAAGAAACAGTGGACTTAAACTATATCCTAGAACAAATGGACTTAACAGGTATTTACAGAACACTCTTCCCAACAACTGCAGAATATACGTTCTTCTCTTCAGCACATGAAATATTCTCCAAGATGGACCATAATGATAGACCATGAAACACTTCTCAATTAATTTAAGAAAATCAAAATCATATGAAGTTTCTTCTCAAACCACAGTGGAATAAAACTGGAAATCAACTCTAAAAGGAACCCTCCAAATCAAACAAATACATGAAAATTAAATAATCTGCTCTTGAGTGATTTTTGGGTTAAAAATAAAATCAACATGAAAATTTAAAAATTATATGAAATGAATGATAACAGTGACGCAACTTATCAAAACCTCTGGAATACAGCAAAAGTGGTGCTAAAAGTAAAGTTCCTAGCATTAAATGCCTATATCAAAAAGTCTGAAAGAGCACAAATTGATAATCTAATTTCACACACCTCAAAAAACTACAGAAACAGGAACAAACTAAACCCAAACCCAGCAGAAGAAAAGAAATAACAAACATCAGAGCATAACGAAGTGAAATTGAAACAAAAATGTACAAAAGATAAAGGAAACAAAAATGTGATTCTTTCAAAAGATAAACAAAATTGATAGGCCATTAGTGAGATTAACCATGAAAAGAAGAGAGAAGATTCAAATAAGCTCAACTAGCAATGAAACTGGAGACATTACAACCAATACCACTGAAATAAAAAAGATCATTCAGGGCTACTATGAACACCTTTACATGCACAAATCAGGAAATGTAGAGGAAATGGACATATTCTTGGAAATATACAACCCTCATAGATCAAATAAGAAAGAAATGGAAACCCTGAACAGACCAATAATAAGCAGCGAGACTGAATCAGTAACAAAAACATTACCAACAAAAAGCCAGGACCAGACAGATTCTCAGCTGAATTCTACTAGATGTTCTAAGAAGAATTGGTATTGATTCTACTGAAACTATTTCAAAAGACAGAGAGAGAGGGAATCATCCCTAATTCATTCTAGGAAACCACTGTCACCCTAATACGAAAACCAGGAAAGGACATAACAGAAAAAGAAAACTACAGACTAATAACCCTGATGAATATAGATGGAAAAGTTCTCAATAAAATACTAGCTAACCAAATCCAACAGCATATCAAAAAGATAATACATCACGATATGATCATATACCCAGAAAACCTAAAGACTCATCCAAAAAGCTCCTAGATCCAATAAATGAATTCAATAAGTATCAGAATACAAAATCAATGTACACAAACCAGTAGCACTGCTACACACCAAGAATGACCAAGCTGAGGATCAAATCAAGCATGCAACCGCTTTTACAAAGACTGCAAACAGGCCAGGCGTGGTGGCTCATGCCTGTAATCCCAGCACTTTGGGAGGCCGAGGCAGGCGGATCATGAGGTCAGGAGATCGAGACCATCCTGGCTAACATGGTGAAACCCCGTCTCTACTGAAAATACAAAAAAATTAGCTGGGCATGGTGGCGGGTGCCTGTAGTCCCAGTTACTTGGGAGGCTGAGGCAAGAGAATGGTGTGAACCCAGGTGGAGCTTGCAGTGAGCCGAGATCATGCCACTGCACTCCAGGAATATACTTAACCAAGGAAGTGAATGATCTCTGCAAGAAAAACTACCAAACACTGCTGAAAGAAATCAGAGATGACATGCACAAATGGGAACACATCACATTCTCATGGATGGGAAGAATCAATATTGAGAAAATGACCATACTATCCAAAGCAATATCAGACTCAATGCAATTTCCATCAAAACATCATCATCATTCTTCACAGAATTAGAAAAAAACAATCCTAAAGTTCATATGGAACAAAAAAAGAGCCCACATAGCCAAAGCAATGATAAGCAAAAAGTGTAAATCTGGAGGCATCACATTACCAGACTTCAAATTATACTACAAGGCTATAGTTACCAAACAGCATGGTACTGGTATAAAAATAGGCATGAAGACGATGGAACAGAATAGAGAACCAAGAAATAAAGCCAAATACTTACAGCCAACTGATCTTCAACAAAGCAAACAAAAACATAAATTGGGGAAAGGACATACTATTCAATAAATGGTTCTGGGATAATTGGCATGCCATATGTAGAAGAATAAAGCTGGATCCCCATCTCTCACCTTATACAAAAGTCAAATCAAGATGGATCAAAGACTTAAATCGAACACCTGAATCAGAAAAACTCTACTGGACATTGGCTTAGGCAAAAAATTCATGACTAAGACCCCAAAACCAAATGCAACAAAAACAAAAATAAATAAATGGGACCTAATTAAACTAAAAATCTTCTGCACAGCAATAGAAATAATCAGCAGAATAAACAACAGACAACCCACAGAGTGGGAGAAAATATTCACAAACTATACATCCAACAAAGGACTACTATCCAGAATCTACAAAGAACTCAAAACAAATCAACAAGAAAAAAACTAATAATCCCATCAAAAAGTGGGCAAAGCACATGAATAGACAGTTCTTAAAAGAAGACATACAAACAACCAGCAAACATATGACAAATGCTCAACATCACTAATCATCAGGGAAATACAAATTAAAACCACAATGAGATACCACCTTACTCCTGCAAGAATGGCCATAATTAAAACGTTTTTTTAAAAAAATCCAAAACAATAGATGTTGGTGTGGATATGGTGAAAAGGGAACATTTTTACACTGCCGTTGGGAATGTAAATAAGTACAATCACTATGGAAAACAGTAAGAAGATTACGTAAAGAACTAAAAGTAGAACTACCATTCGATCTAGCAGTCCCACTACTGGGTACCTACCAAAAGCAAAAGAAGTTGTTTTATGAAAATGCATGTTTGTAGCAGCACAATTCACAATTGTAAAGATATGGAACCAACCTAAGTGCCCATCAACCAACAAGTGGATAATGAAAATGTGGTATAAGATGTACAAAGAAGAGCTGGTACCATTCCTACTGCAATGATTCCAAAAAATTTTAAAGGAGGAACTCTTTCCTAACCCATTCTATGAGGCCAGCATCATCCTGATACTAAAACCTGACAGAGATACAACAAAAAAGGAAAACTTCAGGCCAATATCCTTGATGAATATCAATTCAAAAATCCTCAACAAAATACTGGCAAACTGAATCCAGCACCACATCACAAAGTTTAACCACCACAATCAAGTAGGCTTCATTCCCCGGATGCAAGGTTGGTTCAACATACGCAAATCAATAAATGTGATTAATCACATAAACAGAACTAAAGACAAAAACAACATGATTATTCTCAATAGATGCAGAAAAGGCTTTTGATAAAATTCAACATCGCTTCATGCTAAAAACTCTCAGTAAACCGGTATTGAAGAAACATACCTCAAAATAATAAGAGCCATATATGACAAACCCACAGCCAATAGTATACTAAATGGGCAAAACCTGGAACATTTTCCTTGAAAACCAGCACAAGAATGCTCTCTTACAACTCCTATTCAACATAATATTGAAAATTCTGGCCAGGACAATCAAGCAAGATAAAGTAGTAAAGGATGTTCAGATAGGAGGAAAGGAAATCAAACTATCCCTGTTTTCAGATGACATGATCCTATATCTAGAAAACCCCATGGTCTCATCCCAAAAGTTTCTTAAGCTGGTAACCAACAAAGTCTCAGGATACAAAATCAATGTGCAAAAATCACTAGCATTCCTATACACCAACAACAATCAGGCCAAGATCCAAATCACAAATGAACTCCCATTCACAATTGCCACAAAAAGAATAAAATACCTAGGAATACAGCTAACAAGGAAAGTGAAGGATCTCTATAAGAAGAACTACAAACCACTGCTCAAAGAAATCAGAAAGGACACAAACAAATGGAAAACATTCCATGCTCATGGACAGGAAGAATCAATACTGTGAAAATGGTCATACTGCCCAAAGCAATTTAGAGATTCAATGCTATTCCCATGAAACTACCATTTGACATTCTTCACAGAACTAGAAAAAGCTATTTTAAAATTCATATGGAACAAAAAAAAAAAAACTATTTTAAAATTCATATGCCCAATTAGCCAAGGAAATCCTAAGCAAAAAGAACAAAGCGAGAGGTATCACACTACCTGACTTCAAACTATACCACAGGGCTACAGTAACCAAAACAGCATGGTATTGGTACAAGAACAGACACATAGACCAATGGAAAACAATAAATAACCCAGAAATAAGACTGCACACCTACAACCATCTGATCTTTAACAAACCTGGCAAAAACAAGCAATGGGGAAAGGATTCCCTATTTAATAAATGGTGCTGGGTTTACTGGGTAGCCACATGCAGAAAATTGAAACTGAACCCCTTTCTTATACTATACACAAAAATCAACTCAAGATGGATTAAAGACTTAAATCTAAAACCCAGAACTATAAAAACCCTAGAAGAAAACCTAGGCAATACCATTAAGGACATAGACACTGGCAAAGATTTCATGATGAAGATGCCAAAAGCAACTGTAACAAAAGCAAAAGTTGACAAATCAAATCTAACTAAACTAAAAAGCTTCCATACAACAAAAGAAGCTATTAACACAGCAAAAAGACAGCCTACAGAATGGGAGATAATTTTTACAAACTATGCATCTGACAAAGGTCTAACATCCAGCATCTATAAGAAGCTTAAACAAATTTACAAAACAAAACCATTAAAAAGTGGGCAAAGGACATGAACAAACACTTCGAAAGAAGGCATACATGCAGCCAACAAGCATATGAAGAAAAGCTCAGCATCACTGATTATTAGAGAAATGCAAATCAAAACCCCAATGAGATGTCGTCTCATGCCCATCACAATGGCTACCATTAAAAAGTCAAAAAATAACAGATGCTGATGAAGTTGTGGAGAAAAAGAAATGCTTTTACATTGTTGGTGGGAGTGTAAATTAGTTCAATCATTGTGCAAGACAGTGTGGCGATTCCTGAAAGACCTAAAGACAGAAATACCATTTGACCCAGCAATCCCATTACTGGGTATAAACCCAAAGGAATACAAATCATTCTATTATAAAGAAACATGCATGCATGTGTTCATTGCTGTACTATTCACAATAGCAAAGACATGGAATCAACCTAAATGCTCAAAAATGATAGACTGGGTAAAAAAAAAAAACAAAAAACTGATACATATAAAGAAAATGTGATACATATACACCATGGAATACTATGGAACCATAAAAAAGAATAAGATCATGTCCTTTGCAGGAACATGGATGGAGCTGGAGGCCATGATCATTAGCAAATTAATGCAGAAACAGAAAAACAAATACTGCACATTCTTACTTATAAGTGGGAGCTAAATGATGAGAACACATGGACTCATAGAACAAGGCACACTGGGGTCTATTGGAGGGTGGAAGGAGAGAGAGGATCCGGAAAAACAACTAATGGATGCTACGCTTAATACCTGGGTGATGAAATAATCTGTACAACTAACCCCCATGACACACATTTACCTGTGTAACAAACCTGCACATTCTGCACATATACACCTGAACTTAAAAGTTAAAAAATAAGTAAATAAATAAATGAAATATTTTAAAGAATAAAATGTATATATACACTATGCAATACTACTTAGCTATAAAAAGGAATGAAATAATGTCTTTTGCAGCAACTTGAGTGGAACTGGAGGCCATTATTCTAAGTGAAGTAACTCAGGAATGGAAAACCAAATATCATATGTTCTCACTTATTAGTGGGAGCTAAGCTATGGGTATGCAAAGGCATAAGAATGATATAATGGATTTTGGGAACTCAGGGGGAAGGGTGGGAGTGGGGTGAGGAATAAATGGCTATACATTGGGTACAGTGTACACTGCTTAGGTGATGGGTACACTATAAAGTCTCAGAAATCACCACTTAAGAACCTATCCATGTATCCCAAAAACTATTGAAGTTTTTTAAAAGTAAAGAAAATGGTGGACATCAAATCATCAAGTCATCCTTTCATAACCAGCTTTGAAATGTGAAATTGTATAAAAAGGGCTTGGGTAATCAATAATACACCATCCTTTCCCCAAACTCAAGAGTAGAGAAGATCAGTGAGCTGCATACAGCAGAAAGGTTTTAAATACCATAGCCAATAACAAAATCTTCACAGACAAGTGTAGTCAGGGTTTTTTACTTGGGGATTAAGAAGGGGATGGTGTGCTAGTGGCTAACTTGCCACAAAGAACTTTTGCTTTCTTATTTCTAACTTAGTTTTAGCCAAGTATACACGCCCTATGTAATATGAATTGGGGAAATGCTGGAAATAATTTGCATATCTATAAAAAGGAGATTGGCTGAATGAATCGTGATTTTAACCAAGTAATGGGATACGATCCAGATATTAAAACTGAAGCTACAGAAAAGCACTCATTAATATCAGTATTTGTGTATGTGTGTTTGCGTGTTCACATAGAAAGGAATTTGGAATCTGGACAATAAGCTGCTTTCTGTGGGTTTTTTTCCATTTCTGGGTTAGTAGGATTACAAATATTCTTAATGGGATTTTTTAATTCATTTTCTGCACTGAGAATATACTGATTTTCTAATAAGAAACCAATACAAGAAACTTTAATCAACAAATTATAAATTTTTTTCAGATTTGAAGTTTTGTTGTTTTTATTTTATATGTATTCATATTCCTTTAATTTCTAATTCACTTTTGTCTGTGATGTCTGCTTGATGTGACATTTTCAGATATTTATATTTGCGATAGGATCATAAAATATATGCTATTGGTAACGAATCTTTTTATTTAGTATTGCAAATATGCTTCTGGGTCAACAAATACATTACTGTATTACCAGCTTAGTGTTATTTATCTAACCAACCTCCCCTTTCGTGTGTGTGTGTGTGTGTGTGTGTGTGTGTGTGTGTGTGTGAAGCAACGAAAGCACAGACTTATGGAAACGAAGTAGCAGGAGCGGGCTCGAGTAAGCAGCTCAAGAGTGCTGGTTACTGAATTTTCTGGGGTTTAAATACCCTCTAGAGGTTTCCCATTGGTTACTTGGTTACGCCCTCTATAAATGAAGATTTGGCCCACAACTAGTCTGATTGGTTGCAAGAGTCAACCAATCAGAGGCTGAAGTGAAGTTAACAAAGTTACACAGGAAGACTTGGTCCGCGACCAGCGATTGGTTGTGCAAGAGGACCAATCAGAGGTACTTTCCATTTTTCATCTGTGATGCAGTGGAAAGGGGCCAACCTCCCATTTTAATGCATAATACTCACAATTGGCTAAAAATGAATTCAGAAACAAAATGTCAAGTTCACACACAAAAAAATTAAAATAACTAAAAATGTTAAGTGCACAGAAAGAATGTAAAACTTCCTGAATATTATCAATAGATTTTTTAAAACAGTGATGAGAAATATTCAATTGTAACAATTTTGTTATTTTGATTATATTGTCACTGAAACCAATTTACTTTCAAAATTTTCCCAAATTGGCTGGAGCCCAATGGAAGGGAAGTTCCAGCATTTGTAGTGAGGGTAATTGTGAGTAGGAGAAAGGGAGAAGAAGGCAGCCTGGAAAATCTCTGTGGAAAGGGGAGGACAATTTATAATTTTTATTTGCTTCATCAGTCCTGAAGTAAATAAACCTTTATTTGGAGAAGAAAGAAAATCTGTAAGTTAAAAATGCAGCACTAAAATCACATTTCTTAAGAGACTTGTATCCCTCCTCATCAGATGGGTTCACATGACTTTCCTAAGATACTGAAAAGTTTTCTATGAGATTTTTGTATGTAATATCTAGAAGTCTGAATCAAAAGGTTACAAAAACTATGAATGAACAACGAAATTTAGGGGGAAAAAAAGCTTAAAATAACTTTTCAGTATACAAAGAATCATTAAATGTTGGGTAGTGACCAGTTGCTTTGCCTAGCCACTAAAACCCAAAAAGAATTTCAAGTCATAAGAGAAAAACTTCAATTCTATGTAAGAACACTAGATGTTTTTTATTTTCTGACTATAGAAATGTTCATAGGCCAAAACAGTAAAAATAATTTATAAAGCACCTTCCTGAGAGTCTTTTCCTCCCTCAGTCTGTTATGAAGATGGTAAAAAATGAAATAGATGAGCACATGTTACAACTTGGCTTCAAGAAAGGAATCAAACTAAATGTTCCTTTTCAGGTTTCTCTAATCCTACTGCTTTATGGTCTCTATTAAGAAGACCTTAATGGGAACCAATTAACTGTAAATACAGTGAGGAGTCTGGGCAATTTAACAAATGGATTACATTCACCCAGTGATTACACTCCAGCCATCAAATGATTTTCCAGCATTGCCTACTCTGAGTCACAAATACAAATTAAATTCAGATCCAACAGCCTTGAAATTTCTCATTATACATCAACTGCCATTCGTTTGTCTCTAACGATTTTTTGTAGAAAAACAAAAAAAACTGGCATTATAGGTTGACATCACACATTTTATATTTGTATTCAAGCCAAATCGCACTAGCTTTTAAAACTCAAGTACATAACTAAATAATTATGGTGGTTTCACAAAAAAGATAATACAATCTCCCAATTACAATACATAATTATACAAATGCCTTTCTCTAAATATAAAGTCACATGAAAATGTGTATTCTTGCTCCTTAACAGACTGATATATTAAGAAATAAAAAGAGACAGTTGAGCACCTGCCATGTAAACATTTGATAGTCTTTATTCAAGGTAGTAGAGACCTTCACAGGAGAATAAATATTCTTATCTCATTCTGATTTACATTTATTACTATCACATCTTTTTTTTTTTTTTTTTTTTTTTTTTTTTTTGAGACAGAGACTCTGTCAGCCAGGCTGGAGTGCAGTGGCATGATCTTGGCTCACTGCAACCTCCATCTCTCAGGCTCAAGCAATTCTCCTGCCTCAGCCTCCCAAGTAGCTGAGATTACAGGTGTGCGCCACCACACCTAGCTAATTTTTTATTTTTTTTTTTAGCAGAGATGGGGTTTCACCATGTTGGTCAGGCTGGTCTCAAACTCCTGACCTCAGGTGAGCTGCCTGCCTCAGCCTCCTAAAGTGCTGGGATTACAGGCATGAGCCACCATGCCTGGCCTATCACATCTATTTTTAAATGATCATTACCTCATCAGCCTCGTATTGCTATTTTGTTTGCAAAGTTGGTACAGGGAGTAGCAGCCCAGAGCTACAGGGAGGCAGTGTCTCTGGGTGTGACTGGGGGAAAAATTAACTCAATCTAACTGTGAGGAAAATCTAAACACAGACTTCACGGACTTCTTCAATGACTATTCAGCATAGAAGAATATGTTCAGAGAGCATGGAGGGTAAAATTAGATTTTTTCAGACAAGCTGGCACGTACAGACTTTGAGGCCACTCTACAACCATCTGTATTGTGACAGTCAAAGTTGTTTTCATTGTTAACTTGAAGTAGATGTTGTAGGTGTCCTGTTAACATCCCCTGATCCTTACTTCTTGTGAGCACACTGGACTGAATTCCAACCATTTGCAGGTTTGTCTGAGGATTTTCTTTAACCCCTTGACTTTCTGTGCCTGCAACATGATCAGCCTGAAGTGCTGATGAATTACTGTACCCCAGAAACAGACCTTACTCAGTGACTGGCAAGAGCAGGTGTATAAACACCTCTCTCTCTCCTTTTGGGTACTCAAATAAATGGTTCCCAAGTTCCTCAACAGATTTGAGCTCTAGTTGCCCACAGTAGTAAGAAATCCTTTATCCAGGAAATCCTTCATCTGCTTACTTCTCTACCCTGTCTCACTTCCCCTACTCTTTTATTCATGTTTCCTAGGATCACCTCCAGAATAAACCACTTGCACTTCGATTCTTCAATTCTTGTCTCAGGGTCTGCCTTCAGGGCAACCCAAACTAAGAGACAAGTGAAAGAAACCCAGCAAGGTTAGGGAAATAGAGGACTTTATTGATAGGTTCCTGTAAGTGCAGGAAAAGCAAAGCTGCAGCTGGGACTTGAGAAAATGGAATCTTGAGCCTGGACATTGCCACCTCTTATTGTAAGTATTGACCTCATGCTGTCAGACTGACTTCCTCCCTGGCTACAACTATGGCCACAAAACACTGCTGGGTCTCCCAGCTTCAACTTTTAACTGAGCCTCAGCTCAACACATTCTCAAGAAAGAATTCTGAATGGTTAAACTTGAATCAATAAAACACTTTTACTTTTAACATTTTGGGCTATAGGGACATGAATGCTAGAATTGTTCCACCACATGAGGCCAAGGACACAGAATCTCCAAAGCAATGGGACTTTGGCATTGATGCTTTTTTGAGTATTCCCAATGTATAAGCCATTTAAACCATGTGCTTGAAGTAAAGGCAGGGAAGAAATATTTTCCTAAAGAATGAGGCTGTTGCTTCCAGCCTGACAACGGGTAATATTTATTAAATCCTTGCTATGCTACAGATAGTACTATCAATCGATTGATCAATCTATTGCCATCCATCCATCCTTCCATCCATCCATTCATCCAACTATCTTCTCAATCCTCATAACAACCCTATGTTGTAGAAATTATCATTGCCGCCCCTCGCCCCCATTTCAGGTGAGGAAATTGAGGCCCAGAAAAATTAAGTAGCTTGCTCAAAGTCAAACAGGAAGGTGTAGATCCAGGATTGGGCCCAGGCAGACCAGGTCTAGCGTCTGCACTGTGTCCTGTTGGCTCCAAGGGGAAGGGACAGCCACACAGTACAGCTGCCCACTGTGCACAGATGCACCCATGTCCACTGGTATCTTACTTCTCCCACTGATGAAGTTCTGGGCACTATTTACTAAATTTATGAACAAACTACACTTTGTTATGAAAATTACAAATGAATTCAGAAGAATTAAGGTGAGGAGGGGCTGAACAGACAGAGAGGCAAATGCTTTATTGAGGAATAGATGTGGCCTTCCTGGAACCCTAGAGTACTAAAATGAAATTGGCCAATACATGTAAAATCTTCAAAATTTAACTGCCAAATGTAAGGATCCTAGAAGTACGCCTTGCAGTGAAAATGAAGGTTTTTTAATGGTTGAGTATTGCCAATGTATCAAGGTTACATAAAGTTAACATTTTAAAAATCTTTATTTTGACATTTTATGATAGGCCATAAAATTGTCACAGTCTAACAGTTTATTGTCTTGTTTTTAAATGTACGTTTTAAAATCCTTTTCCAAAGAGATGCTTGAATTTCAAAATATTGGCCTTCTAACTATTATTCTACTATTTTAGAGAAAACAATTTCTGGCACTTCAAAGGAAGGTTTTCTTGTATTAGCATTGTGTCATTGCTTCTAGGGTTGTTATGAACAGTCTGAAATGCCATGATCAAAAAATTAATAATTAAAATTAAATATAAAAATTAATAAAGTACTAATAGCTAAATGAGTTAAGAAATAAATTGAGGTAAAGGGATATATGACTGGTAAGGTCACTTGAAGTAACTCATTCACAAGAATAAGACAAATTAAATGTAGCCCTGAAAAATAACGAAAAACGTTTCTTTAATTCTTTTGCCCCTCATATGGTAATTTCGCTTTCATATTTCCCCATTGTTTGAGTCCTCTGACTTCTCCGCTCTTTCCGTTCTCTGTTTACACTCATCACATTGCTATCTTTTCTCTTCTTTCCTTCTGATTTCTTGTGACCATTTTATCTGTCAACCAGACTTCCTTCTACGCATATACTGTCATAATGTCTGAATTCGAGGAAAATATGTCTGTTTGTATAATTCTCAGTGCATAGAATACGGTACATTTATTATACAGAAAAGCAGAGCATCCACCTCAGCCCCAATGGCCTTTCCCTCGAGTTCTGCACTTCGGTGCTGGCAGGTCCCTGCTCTACCCCTACTTTCTATATTATCCTGGGGACTTGCTATGAGCCTGACGGAGACTCATTACAAGCATCATAGGGTTTTCTAACCCTTTACTCTTCTACACTTGACTGACACCATGGGGGTGTGTGTGTGTGTGTGTGTGTGTGTGTGTGTGTGTGTGTGCCCCCAAATTAAATTGAATTATTCTAGTGGTAAAGAACTAAGTCATCTGCTCCTGGGAAGTAAATGCTGGAATATCCACCTGAGGGACAGATGAAATGATGAACACACACATCTCTCCTTCCCTTTTCCTGGTTTCATTCCGCAGATATTTCCCCAAAAAAGCAGCACTTCCACTAAGTAACTGTCAGGCTGAGAGATATCCTGTGGCTTTACAATGCCAGGAGGAAAATTCTACGTCTTCCAGTGTCACAGCATAAAACTCAACCCAGCCAAACTACAGGTCCTGCCTTTCACGAAATATGCTGAGCCTATTCAGAATTGAACTGAAATATTTAATTTTCACAATTCAAAAAGACGCTCTGGAGATACACCAAGTTGGGAGGCACAGAGAAATAAAACACCTATTTTACAGAAGAATTAAAGGCATTGAACATGCCCTAGCAGGGGTATGGCCCTATTCTACTAGTTGCCCAGTCCACCATTATGCTGGGCCAAGCCCTGAAGTTTCTTATTGTGTCTGTTATTGATTTATTGCTTGTTATCTCTTAATGTACTCTTTAATAAACAATGGAATCTCTTTAAATATTTCTCCTTTAAAGTGAGCACTATATTAAGCTTTCTTTGTACATGGATTGGAGGGACACTGAAGGAGGAAGAGGTTTCCTGCAATTTCTGGCATGGGCCACGAGTAGGCAGTATAGGTATAGGACTAACCATTAGAGCCTATCCCAACCATAGCCCATTCTCCCTCTGCAACCCTGCAGCCTCAGCCTGGTGATCATTTTCCTGCAACCCTCTCAAAACAGAAACCAGAGCCCCTGTGTAGCCTGCACCCTCTGAAGGCCTCCTGCTTGTGCAGTTGTTGGACTCGCCCCCTCTTCTCCCCTCCCTGTGGCCCTCAAACTCTAAGAGCACCTGCAGCAGCTGGACTCCCACTATGTGCCCACACCACAAATGCTGATGCCTTGCTCCCTCACCTGCATTTCAGAGAGTTGCTCCTAGCTTGCTCAGCAGCTCCAGGACAGCTGCAGCCTGGACCACCACGCCAACTTCTCTGCTGTCTGTTGGGCTACCACACCTTTTCCAACGAAATCTGAACCCCTTCCAAGTTTGTCCTTCCTTGGTACTGTCACTCAACCCTAAAGTACCATGTAGTTTTCTTACATCTTAATCATTCTTCATATTAAACTTCCCCTGTTTAGCTCACTGCATCATTTCCATCTCCTAGTTGGATCCAGAATGCTATACTTCATTCTAAGGAGATGTGGGGCTAATGTGCCAACCGTTAGTGTTTAAAATAGACTATTTCTTTGTTTCATATGTCTTGATTCCTGAAGCCACTTGGGGGATTATTCTTCTTTTTTAAAGAAGTATGGTGCTACATTAGTGAATATGGCCACAAATAATGTGCACCTCCTTCCATGTAGAGATAAATATATTTCACACATTTAGGCTGGCCCTTATGTGCTTCAACCAATAGAATATGGCAGAAGGGATGTTGAGTGACATCCAAGGGCAGCCCCGATTGGGCCTTGCAGCTCAGCTTTTACTTTCTTGGAATGTTACTCCACTACAGTCATGTAAATGAAAGGCCACCTGAAAAAGATCTCTAGCCAAGCATCAACAACAACTGCCTTATTAGTGAAGCCATCTTGGACCGTCCAGCCAAGCCAATAATTCAGCCAAATGCATCCACATGAGCTCAGGGGAACCAACAGAGGAATGACCAAGCAAACTTATATAAACCATTGTGGTTTTAAGCAACTAAATTTTGGGATGGATTGTTATGCATCCAATAGATAACTGAAATATACATCTTACCATCATCAAACTATTCTAATTTCTTATTCAATAAATTAATTTGTGTTAAATATATGAGGAAGCTTATTTTGACCACCCCCCTCCCACCCTCAGAAAAACATGTTAAAGTAAGACTAGGTATTTCCTCCTGCATCTCTTTCCAATAGGAAATGGGAAATACTATACATAACGACTAGGTATTAAATGTTCAAAATGACAAACTACATAACTTAAATAAACATGGAGAAGGAAATCCAGTGTTTATGATTCACGTTTACTCATAAAAGTAAAGACTATAAAAGGTCAAGAGAAAAACAATATAGAGACTGAAGACAAGTGATTCTGAATTTCCAATTGATAAAAGAAGCAAGGACTTCCACTGACAGAATCAATCATCAGAGAGCTCTCTTTCCCGCGTTTTGTGATTCTGAGGAGTTCAGAACAAATCAGACTGAAAAGTGCATAATGTACAATGGTGCTATGTACCCATATTCGCCCTTTTTTATTATAACTTTTAGGTTCAGGGTACATATGCAGGTTTGTTATAGAGGTAAACTGCATGTCATGGGGGTTTGTTGCAGATTATTTTGTCACCCAGGTAGTAAGCATAATACTCAATAGGTATTTTTTTCTGATCCTCTCTCTCCTCCAACCTTTCATCCTCAAGTATATTTAGATTTTTTTAACTTTTTATTTTTAACTTTTGTAAATACATAGTAGGTGTATATGTTTATGGGGTTTATGAGATATTTTGACACAGGCATGCAATGAGTAATAATCACATCACAGTAAATGGGGTATCCATCACTTCAAGCATTGTGTTAAAACAATCTAATTATACTTTTAGTTATTGTAAAATGTACAATTAAATTTATTTTAACTATAGTCACCCTGTTGTGCTATCAAATACTAGTTCTTATTCACTAATTCTATTTTTCGTACCCATTAACCATCCCAATCCCCCCAACCCCCGCCCACTGTCCTTCCTACCCCTGGTAACCATCCCTCTACATTCTCTCTCCATGAGTTCAATTACTTAATTTTTAGTCCCACGAATTTTTATTCCCACACAATTTTAGTCCCATTTTTCACTTCTTTGGTTAAGTTAATTCCTAGGTATTTTACTTTATTTGTAGCTCTCGTAAATGATATTACTTTCTTGATTTCTTTTTCACATTGTGCACAGTTGGTGCATAGAAATGCTACTGCTTTTTGTATGTTGATTTTGTATCCTGCAGTTTTACTAAATTTGTTGATCAGTTCTAATAGTTTTTTGGTGGAGTCTTTAGGTTTTTCCAAATATAAGATCAGGTTTTTCCAAATATAAGATCATATCATCTGCAAACAAGGATAACTTGACTTCTTCCTTTCCAATTTGGATGCCCTTTATTTATTTTTCTTATCTGACTGCTCTAGCTAGGACTTCCAGTACTATTTTGAATAACAATGATGAAGGTTGGCATCCCTGTCATGTTCCAGATCTTCAAGAAGAGGTTTTCAATTTTTCCCCATTCAGTATGATACTAGCTGTGGGTCTGTTGTAAATGGCTTTTATTATGTTGAGGTATCTTATTTTTGTACCCAGGTTTTTTAGGGTTTTTCATCATGAAGGGATGTTGAATTGTATCAAATGCTTTGTCAGCATCAATTGAAATGATCATATAGTTGTTGCCCTCCATTCTGTTGATATAAAGTATTACATTGATTGATTTACATATCCTTGCATATCTGGGATAAATCCCACTCGATCATGAGGAATAATCATTTTAATATGTTGTTGGATTTGGTTTGCTAGTATTTTGTTGATTTTATTTATTTATTTAGAGACAGAGTCTCACTCTGTCATGCAAACTGGAGTGCAGTGGCGCAATCTCAGCTCACTGCAACCTCCACCTCCTGGACTAAATTAATCCTCCTGCCTCAGCCTTCCAAGTAGCTGGGACTACATGTGCACACCACCATGCCTGGCTAATATTTTGCATTGTTAGTAGAGACAAGGTTTCACCATGTTGCTCAGGCTGGTCTTAAACTCCTGCACTCAAGCAATATTGGCCTGCAGTTTTCTTTTAATTTTTTTCTTTCTTTCTTTCTTTCTTCTTTCTTTCTTTCTTTCTTTCTTTCTTTCTCTTTCTTTCTTTCTTTCTTTCTTTCTTTCTTTCTTTCTTTCTTTCTTTCTTTCTTTCTTTTTTTCTTTCTTTCTTTCTTTCTCTTTCTTTCTTTCTTTCTTTCTTTCTCTCTCTCTCTCTCTCTCTCTCTCTCTTTCTTTCTTTCTTTCTTTCTGGAGGTGTCTTTGTCTGGTTTTTGTATCAGGGTAATACTGGCCTCACAGTGTAAGTTTGGAAGTATACCCTTTTCCTCCATTTTTTGCAATAGTGTGTATAGGATTGGTATTAGTTTTTCTTTAAATGTCTGGTAGCATTCAGCAGTGAAGGCATTTGGGTCCCAGGCTTTTCTTTACTAGGAGACTTTTCATTACAGCTTCTATCTTGTTACTTGTTATTGGTCTGTTCAGGTGTTGAGTTTCTTCATGGTTCCATCTTGGTAGGTTGTATGTGTCTACTAATTTACTCACTTCTTTTTTTTTTTTTTTTTTTTTTTTTGAGACGGAGTCTGGCTCTGTCACCCAGGCTGGAGTGCAGTGGCGCGATCTCGGCTCACTGCAAGCTCCGCCTCCCGGGTTTACGCCATTCTCCTGCCTCAGCCTCCCGAGTAGCTGGGACTACAGGCGCCCGCCACCTCGCCCGGCTAGTTTTTTTTTTGTATTTTTTAGTAGAGACGGGGTTTCACCGTGTTAGCCAGGATGGTCTCGATCTCCTGACCTCGTGATCCGCCCGTCTCGGCCTCCCAAAGTGCTGGGATTACAGGCTTGAGCCACCGCGCCCGGCCGTGTTTACTCACTTCTTCTAGATTTTCCAATTTATTGGCACATAGTTGTTCAAAGTAGCCACTAATGATTCTTTGAATGTCTGCAGTATCCATTGTAATGTCTCCTTTTTCATCCCTAATTTTATGTGGGTCTTCTCCCTTTTTTTCTTCATCTCTCTAAAGGTTTGTCAATTGTTTAACTTTTCCAAAAAACAACTTTTCATTTTGTTGATCTTTTGTATTGTTTTCTTCATTTTCATTGCTTTTATATCTGCTGTTTATTATTTCTTTTCTTCTACTAATTTTGGGTTTGGTTTGCTTTTGCTTTTCTAGTTCTCTCAGATGCATTATTAGGCTATTTATTTGAAGTTTTTCTTCTTTTTGGTTTAGGCACTTATAGCTACAAACTTCCCTCTTGGTACTACTTTCACTGTATCCCATAGGTTTTGGTATGTTGTGTTTCCATTATTATTTGTTTCAAAATTTTTTTCAATTTACTTCTTATTTCTTCATTGACTCACTGGTCAATCTGGAGCATACTGTATAATTTCTACGCATTTGTATAGTATCCAATATTCCTCTTGTTACTGATTTCTAGTTTTATTCTATTATGGTCAGAGAAGATGCTTGATATTATTTCAAATTTTTTTGAATGCTTTAAGACTTGTTTTGTGACCTAACATGTGGTTTATCCTTGAGAATAATTCATGTGCTGAGAAGAATGTGTATTCTGCAGCCATTGGATGAGATATTCTATAAATATACATTAGGTCCATTTGGTCTACAGTGCAGATTAAGTCCAATGATCCTTCATTGATTTTTTGTCTGGGAGATCTGTCCAATGCTATGGGTATTGAAGTCTCCAGTTATTATTGTTAATATGGTTTGGCTGTGCCCCACCCAAAATCTGAATTGTAATCCCTATAATCCCCACATGTCAAGGGAGAGACTAGGTGGAGGTCATTGAATCATGGGGGTGGTTTCCCCCAAGCTGTTCTTATGATAGTGAGTTCTCCTGAGATCGGTTTTGTGTTTGGTAGTTCCTCCTGCATTCATTCTCCTTCCCGCTGCCTTGTAAAGAAGGAGACTTGCTTCCCCTTTGTCTTCCACCATGTTTGTAAGTTTCCTGAGGGCTCCCCAGACATGCTGAACTGTAAATCAATTAAACCTCTTTCCTTTACAAGTTACCCAATCTCGGGTAGTTCTTCATAGCATGTGAAAACAGACTAATATAATTATATTGTTGTCCATCTCTCTTTCTTTCACTCTAATAATATTTCTTTTATATATCTGGGTGCTCCAGTATTGGGGGCATATATATTTACAATTGTTATATCCTCTTGCTGAATTGATTCCTTTATCATTATATAACGACTTTCTTTGTCTCTTCTTATAGTTTTTGTCTTGAAATATATTTTTTTCTGGTATAAGTATAGCTACATCTGCTCTTTTTTGGTTTCCATTGGCATGGAATATCTTTTTCCTTCTCTTTATTTTCAGTCTATGTGTCTTTAGAGGTGAGATGCATTTTTAATAGGCAACAGATCATTGTGTCTTATTTTTTTGTCCACTCTGCCACTCTGTCTTTTGATTGGAGAGTTTAGCCCATTTACATTCAATGTTATTATTGATAAGTAAGAACTTATTCCTGCCATTTTGTCATTTATGTTTTCTGGTTGTTTTGTGTTATTCTCTTCCATTCTTCTTTCCTATCTTCCTTTTAGTGAAGGTTATTTTCTCTTATGGTATGATTTAATTTATTACTTTTTACTTTTTGTGTATCTGTTGTATGTTTTTTGATTTGAGGTTACCACGAAACTTGCAAATACTATGTTGTAACCCATTATTTTAAACTGATGATACTGATTGCATAAACAAACAGGAAAAGAGAAAACATGAAAACTCTACACTTTGATTTTGTCCCCCCACTTTTAACTTATTATTTTTCTTTATATCTTATTGTGCTATAAGATATAACAACTTGAAAAGTTGTTGTAGTTATTATTTTTTATTGATTCATCTTTTAGTCTTACTTAAGGTAAGAGTTTATACACCACAATTATAGTATTATAATATTCTTTGTTCTTCTGTGTATTTACTATTACCAGTGAGTTATGTATGTTCAGATGATTTCTTATTCCTCATTAATGCCCTTTCATTTCTGATTGAAGAACCCCCTTTAGCATTTCTTGTAGGACAGGTCTGATGTTGATGAAATCCCTTAGCTTTTGTTTGTCTGGAAAAGTCTTTATTTCTCCTTCATGTTTGAAAGATATTTTCACCAGATATACTATTCTGGGGTAAATTTTTTTCCTTTAGCACTTTCAATATGTCATGCCACTGTCTTCTGGCCTGTAAGGCTTCCACTGAAAAGTCTGCTGCCAGATGTACTGAGCTCCACTGCATGTTATTTGTTTCTTCTCTCTTGCTGCTAGTGAGATCCTTTCTTTATCCCTGACCTTTGGGAGTTTGATTATTGTATACCTTGAGGTAGTCTTCTTTAGGTTAAATCTGCCTAGTGTTCTATAACCTCCTATATATGCACAATATAATCTATACATTTAAACAAGTACTATCCTTTCAAACTTTAGACTAATAGGACATAACAATCACTATTATCTAGTGAGTGCTTACCATATGCCAGCCAGGCACTGTTCCTAGCACCAGACATGTATCACCTCATTTAATCTCACAACAATCCTAGGACATGGGCACTATTATTATCCCCAGGTTGCAGATGAGGAAACTAAGGCACAGAAAAATTCAATCATTTAAAACTCTCAATAGCAGATCTAGAATTTAAACCCAGGTCATCTGATTCCGGAGCTTGTAGTCTTAATAATGACCTTATTCTGCCAATACTATGGTCTGTTTCAAATTATGCTTTTTTTTTTTTTTTTTTTTTTGAAAATCCTTTAATATGGTCTTATTCCAATTATGCTTATTTTTGAAAATCCCTGCCCAAATCTCACATTGTTATCCCCAGTGTTGAAGGTGGGGCCTAGTAGAAAGTGGTTGGATCATGGGGGTGGATTTCTCCTGAATGGTTTAATACCATCCCCTTAGTGCTGTTGTTCTGACAGTGAGTGGGTTCTCATGAGATCTGGTTGTTTAAAAGTGTGTGGCACTTCTTCACTTCCTCTCTCCTGCTCCTGCTCTGGCCATGTGATGTGCCTGCTCCCCCTTCACCTTCCACTGTGAATGTAAGTTTCCTGGGGCCTCCCCAGAAGACAAGAAGATACCAGCATCATGCTTCCGGTGCAGCCTGCAGAACCATGAGCCAGTTAAACCTCTTTTCTTTATAAATTACCCAGTCTCAGGTATTTCTTTATAGCAATCCAAGAATGACCTAATACATCTCTTTTTTGAAACTTCCCTCAGGGCCACTTTATTGGTCACTGAAGAATACATATTTCTATAATATATAATCTTTCCACATTTTATTTTGTTAAAACGTTAACATCCTACTTGATCTCATTTACTCACTATTCTAGTAATCGTGTAATATATAAAGATAAAATAGCAAAGAGAAAAAAATAAAATAAAATAGACCCTGCCATCAAGGTACTTACTATCTCAAATGAAAAGCCTTCAGGCTTTATTAGGGTAAAAATCAGAACAGCTCAAAGATATATTAGAACCCAATAAAAATATACACTAATTTTTATCATATTATTATGAAAAAAGACTTGTTTTCACTTCAATGATTCAAAGTATTTCTTAAGATTCTGCTAGTCGACTCCTCTAGGTCCTGGGGAAACAGTGGTGAACAAAGGTGACACAAGTCCTGTGCTCACAGAGCTTGTGTGTAGTGGAGAGACACACTATAAGCCAATTCAAGTACAATATAAGGTCACATAGAGGCAAGGGCTATGAAAACGTAAAGCAGGATACAGGGATAGAATCTGAAGGGAGGTTGCTGTTTGGGGCAAGTGACCATGGAAGTCCTCTCTACATAAGTGGCATTTAAGCAAAGAGCAGAATGAAGTAAAGAAGTAAGTTCTGCAGCTGTCTCTGAAGGAAGAGCATTCCAAGGAGGAGCATTTTGGAGATCTGAAGGAACAGAAAGAAGGGAAAGGATTGGGAATTTAAAGTGTGTTACAACAAAAAGAAACAATTTGCTTTGTAATATGTTATTTCCAGTAATGTTTATAATCATGCAAGTACTGGATCATTCATGTAGCAAATATTACTTGTGAGTTTTAAAGTACCAGACTTAGGACTGCTGGGGATTGTAATGAACAAAATCATCATTGCTAATCACAAAATCAACAAGAAGTTCAATTGTGTGAAGGAAAAGTACATGGAGTGTGTAGATCAGAGGAAATACACCTTGTCTAAGGGGGTTCAGCTGAAGGCAGGTAAGAATTAACCAGATGACAAGTGGAAAAGAGTATTCCAGGCAAAGGGAGCTGCATGTGCAAAGGTCCTGTGGTCAGAGGGAGCCCAGATGAAACAGCTAGGAATTGTTAAAGTTTGGTTTGTGGTAAAGCTGAAGAACTTAGCAGAGGCCAGAGAATGCAAGGTTGTCTACTTGTGGCCATAGTGAGGGCTTGGTCTTTGCACGAGCAGCTGGAAGTCACTTAAGTGTTTTAAGTCACTTAAAATTCTCAAAATTTTGAGTGTATTATAGCTTTCTTAAGAATTCTATCAACTTTATATATCAAAAAATAAAAATATATATTTTTTAAATTTAAGAAGTGTAGTTAGTAGACATACTTCACTTTGTCTCTACTTAACCAGGTTTACCTACAGGTTTATTTTGATGCATCCAATTTAAACTTCATGAACTTCTCTACTAATTATCCAGTGTCATAATATGAATGAGATTATACTAAGCAATAGGGTAATAATTCCCATTCCAGGAATAGTTGAAGTTTCCATTTTTATTGGAAAACTTTTATTGTATTTTATACATCATACTAGCTTCATAAATCCCATATATGTTCTGTGAAGAACTAGCTGAAAATGCTTCCCAGAGCCCCAAACTCTATACTGTTCTCAGAAAATGAAGTTGAATATAGTGTGTAATTTTCTTTTCTGGAATTGGAGGAAGACATAGAGATAAAAAATGGAAACAAGTAGCATATTTGGAGATTTTTTTTTCCCTTGAGAGGGATAACAAAGACCTGCCTAATAATGAATCATATCAGATCAATGAAAAGAACCTTTACTGACCTTCTGTTCCAGTACAATTGGTCCAGCAATGTGCCTACAAACCCTTTATCTACCAGCTGAATACAGAATAAAGAATGCTCTGAGGTACTTCCTACAAGAGTTGACAAAGAGACCTTTCTTCCTTTCAATAAGTTAATATCTGAGGAAGCAAAAGCAAATGGAAAGGGCAAAATGACATGGGGACATCAAACTCTGGGGACCCCGCAGGGAAGGGAAAGGGGTGCCTAGGCATCTCTATGGCATCCAAATGTCCACATCCCAGGTCCACATTTACAGGCTCAGACAAGCTCAGAAAACTTACATGAAAGTAAGAATTACAGAATTACAAAAAAATTCTAGAATGTCTGGACCCTAGCCAGACTCCCACTCACATTTCCAGTACAAGTCTATGGCATCATACCTCAAGCAATGCCCCTCCAGCTCTCTGCCTGGAGTGCCTCTAGCCCATGCCCTGGCATGCCATAAGCACCTGGGCACAAGCTTCCCAGAGCAGCCCTCAGTCAGATGCTGAGGGCTCCCCCTTGTGATTGGAAAAAAAATACTCCAACCTTTCATCTGGCACACAGGGCAACTCTAAAACACCCTGTACACCAAGTTAGTCCAACCCCCGGCCCATGGACTGCATGTGGCCCAACACAAACGCATAAATCTTTCTTAAAACACTTCAGTTTTTTTCCATTTTTAAAAGCTCATAAAAGCTATCTTTAGTGTCAGTGTATTTTGCATGTGGTCCAAGACAATTTTTCCTCTTCCAATGTGGCCCAGAGAAGCCAAAAGATTGGACACCCCTGCTCTATACTATATCCCAGATAATACTCTATGAACCTAATTATTAATGTTCACTGTACTGGCTGCTTTCCCTCCAAATCTCACTTCACCGCTCTCCTAATAGTGTTTCCTGGGACCTCCTCCCAAATAAACTATTTCACTCAAATTCTTGTCTCAGATTCTGCTTTTAGAGAATCCCAAACTAAGAAAGAAACACAATATGATGTAGGACTGAGTTCTTTTAACTCCATACTCAGCTAAGGACATCAAAAACTAGCAAGAAAGATGGTTTGTGAACCCAAATTCATAGTAAAACCCATCAGACAGGGGGCATTTCTAATAACTTGGAGAGATGAGAGAAGAGAGTAGAAAGAAATTTTTAAAGCAATTTAAAAGAATAGGAGGTTGACAGAAAGATAAATGGTGGTAAGATATACTGTACATGTTATTAAAACAATTATAGTACACATACATGAAATAATAGTTTATCTATATGAGTAGGTTCAGCTTACAAACTCTTCAGTTAATTTAAAAATTAAATGAAAATGTGAAGCCATGTTTGGGCTAATACGGCAAAAAAGTTGTCATGTTTTGGATTTCTTACTACATATTCTATGGATTCTCTATCTTTCTCTTACACACACACACGCACACACAAACACACACACATACACACACACAGTTGATACTATCATATAAGCAATTCTAAACTTAATTCAAAGTCTCAGGAATAAAAATATGCTTTCACCAAGTATGACCAGCAGAAATTTAAGTTTGTGTGTTAATTGTTCTGCAATTTGACTGACAATCAAATCTGTTCAGAAATATATGATTACTTGACACTTCTATGATCAAATTTTTATTGTTTATTTTATAAAAACAGTACACAGTGAAACAAAAGAAAATTATTCTTCTGTCAGCAAGTAACGAGTAGGTCAGACTTACTGTTAAGAGGTTAAGTAGACATCATATAAGCTTACAGCTTACAAGGTACTTATTAGCTTGCCACAGTTTCTTTGCATCTTCTCATGAAACCAGTTTCAAGAATAAAGATGTAAAACATTTCCAGTAAGATAAAATGAAAAGTCACCCTCTTAAAACATTATTCTGAACACTTCTGCATGAAAGGACTTTGTAAAATTAGGCTGTGATTTTTAGACAATTTCTACTCTTCCTCAAGAAGAGTCGTGTTTAATTCCCCAGGACACAATTGTACAACTATAGGCTAGATTTTAAAAGAATGATTGTGTCTTGATTGCTTGACCTGTTGAATCAGATTCCAGAATATTTCCCTGAAATCTGCTTTTCTACACACTACCATAACTATTTGCTAATTTCAACAGATTCAGACAAATGACATGTGATCAGCAAAAGAAGATTCTTACTTCATAATAATTAGTGGCTTGCAAAGGAACCTCAAACTACGTCAAAGAATTTAAAAGTGTCTCCATTTATCAAAAAATAAACACTCATTTATCCAAGAAGCAACTTACTTTGTAAACATATGTCTAAGTATACATGTCATTATTTATTCATTCATGCAGTAAAGTTAATCGGTGCCTATTATTTGCCAGATACTAGGATAGGTATTAGGGTACAAAAATCCTTGCCCTGCACTTGAATGTTTATAGGTAGAAAAGAGAAAAAGAGTCATACATACAAGTGAGTACAATAAAATGTTCCAAATATGTTGGGTAGCATATCTATTACTTCATTCTCAGTTTCATTCAACAACTATTGCACACCTACTATATGCCAAGGATCATTTCAATTTACAATTTATAAAAGGAATCCCCATGAGGGGCAGTGATACCTTAGAAGAAAGATTATTTTTGTGGTGGTTGTTATAAGCATACATCATGATCCACAATTCTAGTAATGTGTATTATCTAGATAATTGAAAAAAACTTATAAAATAAGCTTTCTTTCCTGAAATCCTCTTTCCTTTGCAAGTCAATAATAGAAATGAAAGCCCAAATCAGTTAAGTATGATGTTCGAGAGCCATAAAATAATTGTCCTTACCAAGAATACAGGATTGTTCCAACAACAGACGTGAGTTTACTGTTTTCTTGTTTTTGCTTTGCCAGGCCAAAGTCAGCTACAATTCACAAAACAATATAATATGTTATTATATTTTCCCAGAGTGAGCATTGTTCCTTAGCATTTGACAATCTACACAATAACTACTACACTTCATAACCAAAGGCTTTTCTTTTCTTACCCTCTGTCAAAATGCCCAGTGTGCCAATCTTCCATGTAATTCCCAGTCTTAATTAATGGCATACATACACTATGTCATTTTGCTATATATTTTGATATAATGAGGTTTATCATTTAAAAAACCATAAAATAAGTTTTGCTGACTGAAACATAGGACAAAGTACTTATTGAAACTGTGATTCCATTTTTTAGGTTATCCTTTATAATTTTTAAATAAACAGAATGAATCTAACATTTGGCATACAGCAGTCATGACCTCGTCAGGCTAAAAGAAAAGATACACCCGAATAAATACCATAAAGGCCTGAAAACCTAAAATTAACTGGCATCAACGTGTACCAATCACAGTACAAGTATGTTCAAAATAATCCCAAAATATTTATATATTAACAAAATATTCTGATTGTTATCACAGAACACCAAATATCTATATTTAATATTAGCACAACCTTGTACTTTTCATAGTATCTTCAGGTACTTGTCTTTTTTTTGTTGTTTTTCCTTTTTTTTTTTTTTGAGACAGAGTCTCGCTCTGTCGCCCAGGCTGAAATACAGTGGTATGATCTTGGCTCACTGCAACATCTGCCTCCCAGGTTCAAGCGATTCTCGTGCCTCAGCCTCCCAAGTAGCTGGGATTACAGGCACGTGCCACCATGCCCAGTTAATTTTTGTAGCTTTAGTAGAGATGGGGTTTCACCACATTGGCCAGGCTGGTCTTGAACTCTTGACCTTATAATCCACCTGCCTCGGCATCCAAAGTTCTGGGATTACAGGCGTGAGCCACCATGTCCAGCCTGTCTTTTATAAACCAGTCAACAACTTAGGTCAAAGTGATCAAAACAGATATTTTACCTATCCTTTTGCTACAGATTCACTAATATTACAAGAGACTTAATTACCAGGATTGCACCAAAAGACAATGCAGAACCAGGACAAGAATTCAAGTTGCTTTTCCTAATAAGCTTTGATATTCTCAATATCATGTTGTAAAGTGTGGCAAATGCTCATGGAATTTCACTGGAACAAACTTCAATGCAGTATTTGATTATATGTACTAAAATATCTTTCAGGTAGAAACTATTCCAAAGTAGTTTCATTTCAAAATAATAAAAATTCACATTATTAATAATAATACACGTTTACTAAACAACAAGTCTATACTAGCACAAATTCAGCCACTTTCATGAATTGCCTCGTTTAACACGCATAGCACTCTGAAAGATAAGTATTATCATTAGTATAGCTTAGTGCTTAAAAGCCAGGACTCAGGAACTGGACAGCCTCAATCTGAATACTGACTCTATTATGCATAACCTGAGTAACCCTGGGCAAGTTATTTAATCTTGCTTTCCAATAGCTTTCTTTTTTCTTTTTTTTTTTGAGACGGAGTCTTGCTCTGTCGCCCAGGCTAGAGTGCAGTGGCGCAATCTTGGCTCACTGCAAGCTCCGCCTCCTGGGTTCACACCATTCTCCTGCCTCAGCCTCCGGAGTAGCTGGGACTACAGGTGCCTGCCACCATACCTGGCTAACTGTTTTTTGTTGTTGTTGTTTTGTTTTTTTTTTTGTTTTTTTGTTTTTTTTTGTATTTTTAGTAGAGACGGGGTTTCACGGTGTTAGCCAGGATGGTCTCTATCTCCCGACCTCATGTTCCACCCACCTCGGCCTCCCAAAGTGCTGGGATTACAGGCGTGAGCCACCATGCCTGGCCTCCAATAGCTTTCTTATCTGTAAAATAAGGATTATAATAATATAGTACTGATATATACTGTAAACAGAATAGTATGATAGTAAAATTTAAATAATTTAATATATGTAAATTTCATACATGTATTACATATAAATACATGTAGTAGAGTACTGAACAACTGATGTATATTATTATTCAATTATCACAATTACCCATTTTATAGATGAGGAAACAGGCTCAGAGAGAATGTGTGACTTGCCCAATGTCTCACAGGGAGAAATTAAAAAAGTCAGATACTAATCTGGGGTTGCTTGATTCTAAAGCCCCAAATCTCACCAAGACACAATACTACCAATATAGAAAAAGAAGGACCAGATCAATTCAATGATAAACTCAACCAAACATTTAAGAAATATATACCAATTCTACACAGACTCTACCAGAAAATAGAAGACGGAATACTTCCCAAATCACTTCATAAAGCCAGAATTACATCATTCTAAAACCAGACAAAGACATGACAAGAAAAGAAAACTACAGAATAAGAGCCTCATGAACACAGACACAAAAATTATCAACAAAATATAAGTAAATCAAATCCAGTGACATATAAAAAGTATTATACATAATGACCAAGTGGGGTTTATGCCAGAAATACAAGGCTAAATTGAAATTTAAAA
Organism: Macaca thibetana thibetana; assembly: GCF_024542745.1. Lineage (NCBI taxonomy): Eukaryota > Metazoa > Chordata > Mammalia > Primates > Cercopithecidae > Macaca > Macaca thibetana. The sequence goes on along the minus strand of NC_065579.1, from coordinate 20,923,250 downwards.
ATCCATCAATGTGATTTCAATAGAAGCCCGAATGCCAGCAGTATGCAATATATCCATGTAACAAACATGCACATGTAGCCCCTGAATCTAAAATAATTTCCAAATAAAAATTCATCAACTGGGCGTGGTGGCTCACACCTGTAATCCCAGCACTTTGGGAGGCCAAGGTGGGTGGAGCAACTGAGGTCAGGAGTTTGAGACCAGCCTGGCCAACATGGTGAAACCCCATCTCTACTAAAAATACAAAAAAATTATCTGGATATGGTGGTGGGTGCCTGTAATCCCAGTTACTCAGGAGGCTGAGATAGGAGAATCATTTGAATCTGGGAGGCACAGCTTGCAGTGAGCTGACATCGTGCCATTGCACTCCAGCCTGGGAAACATGAGCAAAAATCAGTCTCAATAAATAAATAAATAAATAATAATTTTAAAAAATCATCAATGTAGTTCACCAGAGCAGTACATTAAAGAAGAAAAACCAGTCTGGGTTCCAAGATGGCCAAATAGGAACAGCTCCAGTCTACAGCTCCCAGTGTGAGCGATGCAGAAGACAGGTGATTTCTGCATTTCCAGTTGAGTTTTGAAGAGAGCAGTGGTTCTCCCAGCACGGAGTTTGAGATCTGAGAATGGACAGACTGCCTCCTCAAGTGGGTCCCTGACCCGTGAGTAGCCTCCCTACCGGGAGGCACCCCCCAGTAGGGGCAGACTGACACCTCACACGGCTGGGTATCCCTCTGAGATGAAGCTTCCAGAGGAATGATCAGGCAGCAACATTTGCTGTTCAGCAATATTCGCTGTTCTGCAGCCTCCACTGCTGATACCCAGGCAAACAGTGTCCGGAGTGGACCTCCAGCAAATTCCAACAGACCTGCAGCTGAGAGGTCCTGACTGTTAGAAGGAAAACTAACAAACAGAAAGGACCTCCACACCAAAACCCCATCTGTACATCACCATCATCTAAGACTAAAGGTAGATAAAACAACAAAGATGGGGAAAAACAGAGCAAAAAAGCTGAAAATTCTAAAAATCAGAGTGCCTCTCCCCCTCCAAAGGAATACAGCTCCTCACCAGCAATGGAACAAAGCTGGATGGAGAATGACTTTGACAAGTTGAGAGAAGGCTTCAGACGATCAAACTTCTCCGAGCTAAAGGAGGAAGTTCGAACCCATCGCAAAGAAGCTAAAAACCTTGAAAAAAGATTAGACGAATGGCTAACTAGAATAAGCAGTGTAGAGAAGTCCTTAAATGACCTGATGGAGCTGAAAACCATGGCACGAGAACTACATGATGAATGCACAAGCTTCAGTAACCAATTCGATCAACTGGAAGAAAGCATATCAGTGATTGAAGATCAAATGAATGAAATGAAGCAAGAACAGAAGTTTAGAGAAAAAAGACTAAGAAGAAATGAGCAAAGCCTCCAAGAAATATGGGACTATGTAAAAAGACCAAATCTATGTCTGACTGGTGTACCTGAAAGTGATGGGGAGAATGGAACCAAGTTGGAAAACACTCTGCAGGATATTATCCAGGAGAACTTCCCTAACTTAGCAAGGCAGGCCAACATTCAAATTCAGGAAATAAAGAGAACACCACAAAGATACTCCTCGAGAAGAGCAACTCCAAGACACATAATTGTCAGATTCACCAAAGTTAAAATGAAGGAAAAAATGTTAAGGGCAGCCAGAGAGAAAGGTCAGGTTACCCACAAAGGGAAGCCCATCAGACTAACAGCGGATCTCTCGGCAGAAACTCTACAAGCCAGAAGAGAATGGGGGCCAATATTCAACATTCTTAAAGAAAATAATTTTCAACACAGAATTTCATATCCAGCCAAACTAAGTTTCATAAGTGAAGGAGAAATAAAATCCTTTACAGACAAGCAAATGCTGAGAGATTTTTTCACCAACAGGCCTGCCCTACAAGAGCTCCTGAAGGAAGCACTAAACATGGAAAAGAACAACCGGTACCAGCCACTGCAAAAACATGCCAAAATGTAAAGACCATCAATGCTAAGAAGAAACTGGATTGACTAATGAGCAAAATAACCAGATAACATCATAATGACAGGATCAAATTCACACATAACAATATTAACCTTAAATGTAAATGAGGGTAAATGCTCCAATTAAAAGACACAGACTGGCAAAAAGAGTCAAGACCCATCAGTGTGCTGTATTCAGGAGACCCATTTCACATGCAGAGACACATATAGGCTCAAAATAAAGGGATGGAGGAAGATCTACCAAGTAAATGGAAAACAAAAAAAAGGCAGGAGTTGCAATCCTAGTCTCTGATAAAACAGACTTTAAACCAACAAAGATCAAAAGAGACAAAGAAGGCCATTACATAATGGTAAAGGGATCAATTCAACCAGAAGAGCTAACTATCCTAAATATATATACACCCAATACAGGATTACCCAGATTCATAAAGCAAGTCCTTAGAGACTTACAAAGAGACTTAGAATCCCATCCAATAATAATGGAAGACTTCAACACCCCACTGTCAACATTAGACAGATCAACAAGACAGAAAGTTAACAAGGATATCCAGGAATTGAACTCAACTCTGCACCAAGCGGACCTAATAGACATCTACAGAACTCGAAATCAACTGAATATACATTCTTCTCAGCACCACATCGCACTTATTCCAAAATTGACCACATAGTTGGAAGTAAAGCATTCCTCAGCATTGTAAAAGAACAGAAATTATAACAAACTGTCTCTCAGACCACAGTGCAATCAAACTAGAACTAAGAAATAAGAAACTCACTCAAAACCACTCAACTACATGGAAACTGAACAACCCGCTCCTGAATGACTACTGGATACATAACGAAATAAAGGAAGAAATAAAGATATTCTTTGAAACCAATGAGAACAAAGACACAACATACCAGAATCTCTGGGACACATTTAAAGCAGTGTGTAGAGGGAAATTTATAGCACTAAATGCCCACCAGAGAAAGCAGGAAAGATCTAAAATTGACACCCTAACATCACAATTAAAAGAACCAGAGAAGCAAGAGCAAACACATTCAAAAGCTAGCAGAAGGCAAGAAATAACTAAGATCTAGAAGAAATTGATAAATTCCTGGACACATACACCTTCCCAAGACTAAAACAGGAAGAAGTTGAATCCCTGAATAGACCAATAAGACTCTGAAATTGAGGCAATAATTAATAGCCTACCAATCAAAAAAAGTCCAGGATCAGATGGATTCACAGCAGAATTCTACCAGAGGTAAAAGGAGGAGCTGATAGCATTCCTTCTGAAACTATTCCAATCAACAGAAAAAGAGGGAATCCTCCCTAACTCATTTTATGAGGCCAACATCATCCTGACACCAAAGCCTGGCAGAGACACAACAAAAAAAGAGAATTTTAGACCAATATCCCTGATGAACATCGATGCAAAAATCCTCAATAAAATACTGGCAAACTGAATCCAGCAGCGCATCAAAAAGCTTATCCACCATGATCAAGTGGGCTTCATACCTGGGATGCAAGGCTGGTTGAACATACGCAAATCAATAAACGTAATCCAGCATATAAACAGAACCAAAGACAAAAACCACATGATTACCTCAATAGATGCAGAAAAGGCCTTTGACAAAATTCCACAGTCCTTCATGCTAAAAACTCTCAATAAATTCGGTATTGATGGAACGTATCTCAAAATAATGAGAGCTATTTATGACAAACCCACAGTCAATATTACACTGAATGAGCAAAAACTGGAAGCATACCCTTTGAAAACTGACACAAGACAGGGATGCCCTCTCTCACCACTCCTATTCAACATAGTGTTGGAAGTTCTACCAGGGCAATCAGGCAGGAGAAAGAAATAAAGGGTATTCAATTAAGAAAAGAGGAAATCAATTTGTCCCTGTTTGCAGATGACATGATTGTATATTTAGAAAACCCCATCATCTCAGCCCAAAATCTCCTTAAGCTGATAAGCAACTTCAGCAAAGTCTCAGGATACAAAATCAATATGCCAAAAACACAAGCATTCCTATACACCAAGAACAGACAAACAGAGAGTCAAATCAAGAGTGAACTCCCATTCACAATTGCTGCAAAGAGAATAAAATACCTAGGAATCCAACTTAGAAGGGATGTGAAGGACTTCTTCGAGGAGAACTACAAACTACTGCTCAACGAAATAAAAGAGGACGCAAACAAATGGAAGAATATTCCATGCTCATGGATAGGAAGAATCAACATCGTGAAAAATGGCCATACTGCCCAAGGTAATTTATAGATTCAATGCCATCCCCATCAAGCTACCAATGACTTTCTTCACAGAATTGGAAAAAACTGCTTTAAAGTTCATATGAAACCAAAAAAGACCCCACATTGCCAAGACAATCCTAAGCAAAAAGAACAAAGCTGGAGGCATTACGCTACCTGACTTCAAACTATACTACAAGGCTACAGTAACCAAAACAGCATGGTACTGGTACCAAAACAGAGATATAGACCAATGGAACAGAACAGAGCCCTCAGAAATAATACCACACATCTACAGCCATCTGATCTTTGACAAATCTGACAAAAACAAGAATTGGGGAAAGGATTCCCTATTTAATAAATGGTGCTGGGAAAATTGGCTAGCCACATGTAGAAAGCGGAAACTGGATCCCTTCCTTACACCTTATACAAAAATTAATTCAAGATGGATTAAAGACTTAAATGTTAGACCTAAAACCATAAAAATCCTAGAAGAAAACCTAGGCAATACCATTCAGGACATAGGCATGGGCAAAGACTTCATATGTAAAACACCAAAAGCAATGGCAACAAAAGCCAAAATTGAAAAATGGGATCTAATTAAACTAAAGAGCTTCTGTACAGCAAAAGAAACAACCATCAGAGTAAACAGGCAACCTACAGAATGGGAGAAAATTTTTGCAATCTACTCATCTGACAAAGGGCTAATATCCAGAACCTACAAAGAACTCAAACAAACTTACAAGAAAAAACAAACAATCCCACCAAAAAGTGGGCAAAGGATATGAACAGACACTTCTCAAAAGAAGACATTTATGCAGCCAACAGACACATGAAAAAATGCGCATCATCACTCGCCATCAGAGAAATGCAAATCAAAACCACAATGAGACACCATCTCACACCAGTTAGAATGGTGATCATTAAAAAGTCAGGAAACAACAGGTGCTGGAGAGGATATGGAGAAATAGGACACTTTTACACTGTCGGTGGGACTGTAAACTAGTTCAACCATTGTGGAAGACGGTGTGGCAATTCCTCAAGGATCTAGAACTAGAAATACCATATGACCCAGCCATCCCATTACTGGGTATATACCCAAAGGATTATAAATCATGCTGCTATAAAGAACACATGCACACGTATGTTTATTGTGGCACTATGCACAACAGCAAAGACCTGGAACCAACCCAAATGCCCACCAATGATAGACTGGGTTAAGAAAATGTGGCTTATATACACCATGGAATACTATGCAGCCTTAAAAAAGGATGAGTTCATGTCCTTTGTAGGGACATGGATGAAGCTGGAAACCATCATTCTCAGCAAACTATCACAAGGACAGAAAACCAAACACTGCATCTTCTCACTTATATGTGGGAATTGAACAATGAGAACACTTGGACACAGGAAGGGGAACATCACACACCGGGGCCTGTCTTGGTGTGAGGGGAAGGGGGAGGGATAGCATTAGGAGATATACCTAATGTAAATGACAAGTAATGGGTGCAGCACACCAACAAGACACATGTTTACATATGTAACAAACCTGCACATTGTGCACATGTACCCTAGAACTTAAATTATAATTTAAAAAAAAGTAGAAAAACCATGTGATCATCTCAACAGATGTGCAAGAAGCATCAGCAAAATTCAACATCTATTCCTTTCAGCAAAATAAGAATAGATGGGTACTTGGGTACTTTCTCAACCTGATAAAGGGCATCTACCAAAAAAAAGCTGTAGCTAATAATCTACTTAATGCTAAAAAATTGAGTGTTTCCCCATTAAGTTCAAAAACAAAACATGTCCACCATTCTCAGCATTCCTAGTCAACATTCTACTGAAGATTCAGGTAAGTACAATATGTGCCTATGAATTTTTGTGGGAACATAATTTTACATTTCCCTTTGATAAATGCCTTGGAGTGGGATTATTGCATCATATTATAAGCATATGTTTAATTTGATTTTATAAAAACTGCCGAGTAAAAATGTTTTCCAGTTTTTTCTCTTACCAGAAATATGAGCATTCCAGTTGCTTCTGCATCCCCATTAGCATTTAATGTTGTCAGTTTTTGTTTAATCAGCCATTCTAAAAGGTATGTAGTGATATCTCAGTATAGTTTTCACTTGCATTTCCCTAGAGCTTATTGGTGTTGAACACTTTTCATGTACTTATTTGCCATCTGGGCATCTTCATTTAAAGATATGAACCACTTGATGTGTTCACGTGTCATCCTTGTGCAGGGGCCATGCTAATCTCTGTATCATTCCAATTTTAGTATATGTGCTGCCACAGTGAGCACCTGGGTATCTTCCTTAGTGAAGTGGCTGCTCAAATTTTTACATTTTTCATTAGGTTGTTTATTTTCTTATTTTTGAGTTTTGGATATGAATTATTTGTCAGATATACAATTTGCAAATATTTTTTCTTTTCTTTTCTTTTCTTTTTTTTCTTTTTTTTTTGTGACAGAGTCTTGCCCTGTCACCCAGGCTGCAGTGCAGTGGCACAATCTCGGCTCACTGCAAGCTCCACCCTCGGGTTCACACCATGCCCCTGCCTCAGCCTCCCGAGTAGCTGGGACTACAGGCGCCTGCCAACACACCTGGCTAATTTTTTTGTATTTTTAGTAGAGATGGGGTTTCGCTGTGTTAGCCAGGATGGTCTTGATCTCCTGACCTCATGATCCACCTGCCTTGATCTCCCAAAGTGCTGGTATTACAGGCATGAGCCACTGTGCCCAGCCTACAATTTGCAAATATTTTCTCCTAGTCTGCAGCTTATCTTTTCATTCTCTTAATGTTTTTCAAAGAACAGAAGTTTTAAACTTTGATGAAGTCAAATTTATTAGTTTATTTTACATGTTATGGCTTTGATGTTATGTCTAAGAAATATTTGCCTAGCCCAATACTGCACACACCATATCCATTTTTTCTTCCAGATGTTTCACAATTTAAGTTTCATATAGTGCTATGATCTGATCCAAGCTTAGCTAATTTTTATATAAGATACAATATGTAGGTTGAGGTTCTGATTTTTTATGGGGATTTGCAACTGTTCCTGCACCATTTGTTGGAAATAGCCCCTTCCTCTCTCTCTGAGCACCAGCTTTACATATTTATCTGGATAATCAAAACTTTCACTTAAGAGTCTCCTAGGCATCTCAAAATTAACACACTCAAAGCGAATTCTCAATCTTAACCCAAACAACTCCTCCTTGGTTCCCCATCTCAGTAAGTGGTACCATCATTGACCTAGGTACTTTCCTTAGTTCTTGTGCTAGCTGTCAACTTATTCCCTTTCAGCATCAAATCCACCCTTCATCATTGCCCTGCTTTGTTAATGGAGCTGGACCTTGGTAATGTCTCTCCTTTACCAGCTGGCTTGATGTAAAGCTTTGTCAGTAGAAGGTGCTGAAGAGAAACTGCAGGAGAGACTTCTCTTCTTTTCCAGGTTCTGACATGCTTCCTCTCTTTCCTTGTTCCTGTAGCACTTGTGCAGTGTGCAGGATGCTTAGTGGTGCTCATTTCCCCTGGAGGCAGCTTCGTAGACAGTTCCACTGGCACTATATCCAGCTTACTGGCAAATTTTGCAAGCACCCCAGCAGATAACATACCATGAAATTCTGCTGGCATCTCAGCTGTTTTCACAACACCTCCACAGGTAGATTCCCAGTAAGTTCTACCAGCATTCTGGCCAGGCTCAGTCTAGCTAGCCTCATGAGCACCCAAGCCAATAGCTTCCCACTGAGTTCTACTCATCCCCCAGAAAACAGCTTCCCGAAAAGCATGGTCATCATTCCAGGGGCAGTTTTCTGTTTGACAGCTTTGTCCTGCAGCATTTCAATGCAATTTCTGCCATCAGTGGGCTATAGTCATACCCTCTCCAACAAAGTCTGGATCTCAGCTCTTGAGGAGAGGGGCTCTCTTAAAATTTGCTCCTTCTTTGTATAGTTTGCCTCAGCCCTAGAGGTAGTAGCTGCTTCTTATATACGTATACCTCATTTTATTGCGCTTCACTTTATTGCACTTTGCAAATGTTGCATTCTTTTTTACCAATTGAAGATTTGTGGCAACCCTGTATCCAGCAAGCCTATCAGTGTCATTTTTCAACAGCATCTGCTCACTTTATATCTCTCTCACATTTTGGTAATTCTCATATTTCACACTTTATTATTATTATATCTGTTATGGTTATCTGTGATGAGTGATCTTTGATGTTACCATTGTCATTGTTTTGGGACACTACAAACCATGCTCATATAAGATGGAAAACTTAATTGCTAAATGTGTGTGTTCTGACGGCTCCATTGACTGGCTGTTCCCCCAACTCTCACTCTCTATGAACCTCATGATTCCCCTAGACAAAACAATATTGAAATTAGGCCAGTTAATAACCCTACATTGACCTCCAATCATTCAAGTGAAAGGAGTCATATATCTCTGACTTTTGATCAAAAGATAGAAATGATGAATCTTAGTGAGAAAGGTACATCAAAAGCTGAGACTGGCTGAAAGTTAGGCCTCTGGCACCAAACAGCTAAGTTGTAATGGAAAAATTCTGGAAGAAAATCAAAAGTGCTACTCAGCGGAGTGGCACTTCTGAACACACAAATGATAAGAAAATAAAACAGCCTTATTGCTGATAAGGAGAAAGTTTAAGTTATCTCGACAGATCAAACCAACACATTCCTGTAAGACAAAGCCTAATCTGGAGCAAGGCCATAACTCTCTTCAATTCTGTGAAGACTGAGAGAGGTGAGAAAGCTGCAGAAGAAAGTCTGGAAGCTAGCAGAGGTTGGTTCATGAGGTTTAAGGAAAGAAGACATCTTCATAACATAAAAGTGCAAGGTGAAGTAGCAAGGGCTGATACAGAAGCTATGGCAAGATATCCAGATCTGGCTAAGACAGTTGATGAAGGTGGCTACACTAAGGAATAGATATTCAATGTAGACAAAATAGCCTTCTACTGAAAGAAGATGCCATCTAGGACTTTCACAGTTAGGGAGAAGTCAATGCCTGGCTTCAGAGCTTCAAAGAACAGGCTGGCTCTCTTATTAAGGACTAATGCAGCTGGTAATAAAGTTGAAGCCAATGCTTATTGACCATTCTGAAAATCCTAGAGCCCTTAAGAATTATGCTACATATACTCTGCTTGTCGTCTATAAGTGGAACAACAAAGCCTGAACGACAGTACTTCTATTTGCAGCATGGTTTACTGAATATTTTAAGCCCATTGTTGAGAACTACTGCTTAGAAAAAAAAGTCATTTCAAAATATTAGTGTTTGTTGACATTATACCTCATCACTCAAGAGCTCTAGTGGATATGTAAAAAAAGATTAATGTTATTTTCACATCTGCTAACACAACATCCATTCTGTAGTGCATAGATCAAGAGTCATCTGTAGTTTTACTAATTCAGAGATACATTTCATAAGGCTATAGCTGCCATAGATAGTGACTCCTCTAATGGATCTGGGCAATGTTCACTTCCTGGAAAAGATTCACCATTCTAGATACCATTAAGTACATTCATGATTCATGGGAAGAGGTCAAAATATCAACATTAACAGGAGTTTGGAAGAAGTTGATTATAACCCTCATGGATGACTTTGAAGGGTTCAAGATTTCAGTGAAGAAACTCACTGCAGATGTAGTGGAAATAACAAGAGAATTAGAATTGGAGCCTGAAGATGTGACTGAATCATTGTAATCTCACAATAAAACTTGAATGGATGAGGAGTGGCTTCTTCTGGATAAGCAAAGAAACAGGTTTCTTGAAATGGAATCTACTCCTGGGAAAGATGCTGTGAACATTGTTAAAATGACAAGAAAAGATTTGGAATATTCCATAAATTTAATTGACATAGAGGCAGCAGGGTTTGAGAGGATTGACTCCGATTTTGAAAGAAGTTTTACTGTGGGTAAAAGGCTATGAAACAGCACTTCATGCTACAGAGATATATTTTGTGAAAAGAACAGACAATCTCTGCAGCACTGTTGTCTTGTTTTATTAAATTGCCACAGCCACGCCAAACGTAAGCAACCACCACTCTGATCAGTCAGCAGCATCAAGTCATGAACCTCCACCAGCAAAAAAATCATGACTTGCTGAAGTCTCAGATGATTGTTAGCATTTTTTTACCAATGAATTATGTTTTAATTGAAGTATGTGCCTTAATTGCCTTTTAGTCATAATGCTATTATTGCACACAAAACACATTATAGCATAATGTGAACACAGCATGTGTACAAACTGGTAAACCAAAAAGTTTATGTGGCTTGCTTTATTGCAATATTTGCTTTATTGTGGTGTTCTGGAACAAAGTCCACAGTATCTCCAAGGTATACCTGTATATGCTCTTCCTGTATTCTTTATTGGGTTGTCTTCAACACTTTGTAGTTAATCTTAATACTAGTTAGAAATCATTTTAATACATGAAACTTGTGCTGTTAAAATTTCTCAGTGGTTTCTGTCTCATGAATGAATCCTGACTGATATAGTTCCTCACTTTCCTTTACCACAGCAAAATCCTACTGTTTCTACAAAAAAAAGTTTTTTATATATATATATATATAAAATATATATATGTATGACTGAATCATTGCAATCTCACAATAAAACTTGAATAGATGAGGAGTTGCTTCTTCTGGATGAGCAAAGAAATAGGTATATATATATATATATAGTATTTATATATAGTGAATTAGGCCACCTCTCATCACCTCCACTGAAGTTATAGTTTTGAAAAATGTTTACCAGTTCTTTAACATTCCTCCCTTCAGGAAGTGAATCTTAATTATCCTTCTCTTATGTGTGGATGAGACTTGGCAACTCATGGCTAATGAACTGAATTATAGCGGAACTGATGAGTTGTTACTTCCAAGGTTAGGTTATAAAGAGACTGCGCCTTCCAATTGTTTTGCTCTCTCTTGCTCACTGACTCTCTCTCAGAACCCAGCCACCATGTAGAATAGTAAAGGTTATTCTGCTGAAGAGGTTACATAGAGAAGAGCAGCCCTCAAGGATAAAAGGCCAAATGTAAGAGAAATGAGGTGCTCACTCCAGCCAAAAGCCAAAACTCACTGCCAGCTATGGTAGTGAGCCTTCTTGGAAGCTGACCCTCCAGCCCCAGTTCAGGCTTCAGATGATGCATCCCTGGCTGACAGTTTGACTACAGCCTCATGAGAAACCCTGAGTCAGAATCACCCAGATAAACTTTTCCTGGACTCCTGACCCTTAAAAACTATAAGAAAATAAATGTTTGTTATTTCAACCCTCCAGATTTCTGGGGAATTTTTACCCAGCAATGGATAATGAATACAACTGCTATCATCCTAGTCCATGCTGTTGTGACCTTTCACTGAGGCTACTGAGCTATTCCTCCTGAACAGACTCCCTCCTTCCATCTCTCCTCATGAAATATAATTCCCCACTTCAGATCCCAAATGATCTTTTAAATATCTAAAGTGGCCTTCACGATTGTCCATTTACTCATTTGTCACAACTTACAAGGTTAAAGTTCTACAAAGACTTTTGATAAATACTAAGAATAAAAGCCAAACTACTACCAGGTCTATATGACCGTACATGATCTGGGCATTCAGAATGACTTTTCTAGTACATACTATTTTAAAAAATGCCCTCTCCTTCAATATTCTTCTATTACATTTATTTAATTCTTAACATATTATCTGAAATTACTTTATGTATTATTTAGTATTTTTTCAATCATTTAGGGTCTGTCATTTCTAACTAGTATGAAAGATTCATGAGAGGACTTTGTATTGCTTATCCCTGTAGACTGTTGGATACATATCTTTTAATACATGTATATGTACATATATATGCATAACTATATGTATATCCATCCACCTCTCTATCTATCTATCCATCCATCCATGTATCTATCTGTCTATCTATCTGTCTGTCTAACCTCTCCAACTAGTAGTACTACTCACATATAGGACATATTAGAAGACTAAATCATATAAGGTGGTGTTAACAACTATTCACAAACTAGATGACTTGCTATCTTTCCTTTCCCCTTTTACATACCGGAGAAAATTAGTTAAAATTAAGCAATCACTATACAGAAAAAAAAATAGTATTCAATATTTAAAACCTCAATATTTTTAGGAAGCCCACTATAATTTTAGCACACAATTCTCGACCAACTTATAACCAAAACTAATGCTTTGACTTTTCATTCTAATGCTACGTAAGAGTCACCTTATTCTTATTAAACTGTCATTTATTTTGAAAGGCAAAAACTGAGAAGCATTACAATGATTTTATTCACTCCAGTTAATTTAGATAATAGCAGACACTTGGACAGATATCCCTAAAAACAGATAGTTGAGAAGTATTCTTAAAATGAGCAAAAACTAATATTGTTTGGACATTTGGAAGACTTTGGTGGTAACAATGTTTGGTGGTAACAAATGTTTCTATTACTCTTTCCTCATTTGTGATCATATTTGGAGAAGAAGAAAATGTTTTATTTCAGAAACTTTACTCATAAAAGCATTCATGTGCCATTATAGGTATTCAAAATGATAACAGAAAACATTTTGCGTACAGCACAGTATGAAAAAAATATAGGATCCAAAGAAATTATCCCCTCTGACAGAACAAATGATACAGAAAATGTTAAATTCTATAGCACATTTACACTACAGCCTACAATTACCAGCCTTCAGATGGAAAACTTGTGTGGGCTTTCACTGAATCCCTAGATTCCTGCTCTCTGGTTTTCAAAAATGGCCTATAAAACTTACCTTACAGTTTGCAAAGGGTTACTTCAACAACAGCATGACAATAGGTGAAAAGCAGTTTAAAATACTGTACAGATGCAAGGTATTCCTGTAGCTTTCCACAGGGAACAACCCAGCTGTTCACAATCTTTCACCCATCACATACGTGTCAGTGACTTCCAAATTCAACCATAAAGTCCCAGCCTTTGTCTGGGATTTCACCTCCAGCCCTATAAAGCACCTGCCACTTCCCACCTAAGACTGGGCTCATCATTCAGTCATCAGAGATATCCCAGTAAACCAGATGGCATCTCATCTTCCCCATTTCCTGGACTTGAAATCTGCCTTTTCTCACTTGCTGCTATATTCAACCCCTCACAAAAGATGCTCTTGTATCTGCATCTTTCTTTTGATTCGTCTGAGTATAGTTTAAATGTGCCAGGAGCTTAGGTTGTCACTCCTCCTGCAAAAAAGGGGATGCACTTCTTTAGAAAGCTTTTCCTTTTAATCCATCCTACGGGGTATTTGGCAATGAAACAATCCACCAACACCTGCCTTCATCACATCAGGCTCCTACTGATATACCAGAAGGTCTTCCAATTGCTATTTTTTACAAAGTTTCCAGCTGCCTTATCTGGACCTCACAATTGTCCATTTACTCATTTGTCCAACACTAAAAGCATATGTTCTAGGTACTGAACCAGGTCTCAAGATAAGATGATAACCAGGTCAAAAACCATCCATGATGACACAGACTTTAGGGACCAGTGGTATAGACACACATTAAATAAAGAATCATACATATAAATGTAAACTTACAGTTGTGGTAAGATCATTAAAGAAGAGTGACCTTCAACAAACCCCTGTCCCATTGACACTTCCTTCTCTGAAGGTCACTTAGATTCTAATCTCTGCCCCCCAACTGCTTCCTGACCATCAGTAACATCCTCTCAGTGCAGGAGTCAGTGAGGGACAGGAAGGAGTTTCCCAGGATAATCCAAAGAGCTTTCCCTCAATGAACCCGTATCATTGGCACTTCTTCCTCTGAAGGTCATTCGGATTCTAATCTCTGCCCCCCAAACTGCTTCGCAACCTTCCACTAAATGAAGTCCAACTACTATTAATACTAAAATTACTTCTAATTCAACAAATGGCATGCTATTTAAGTCTAAAGTGGATATCCCTAAACAAAGAGTAGGGGGCAGGTGTTTGGTGTTGGTGTGCCAGGGACCCCTGTACCCTGCCACTTTCCACTTCTCCAAAGCTTTCTTCTCCAGTGTGGACTCCCTCAGGGATGAGGGAGAGGGAAGGAACTTCTCTTTCTCAACAGCATCATTATTTGCTTGATTTGATTGATGGAGTTACGATGACACAGAGCTTCATGATGAAAAATTCAACACCTGATAAAAGAATTCTGAATTCTTTCTGAATTCTAGGTAACTCCATATCTGTGGTACATAAACATCACCTAGTTCTAAGATGTCTATCAACAGACTGGATTTTTGGAAAAACTAATGTCCTTAGCTCAGACTCAAATAGACATTATATCTGGGGTTAATGGGAAGTAAACCACAGGGGGCTCTTCTAAAATCATTCTTCAGAATGGGGTTTGTTTCTGGTTACTATCAGTTGGAATAATGGAGCTCTGTACATATAGCTCTAATATTACATAAAAGTGCCAAGGGCCAGACTCCTGTGAGGATGAGAAGTCAGGGGTGCACTCTGTTTTTCTCACATGTGTGCACACATGCAGTCATACACACACACGTGCACACACACACATACACACTGTGTGTGGCATGATACTAGTTCTTAAAAGGCCTAGGATGGATATCAGGGCAGTATCTCTGAAGCTCCAATGGCTTTAGTAGACTTAGCTGGCTGGAAATGCTGATGACATAATCAGAAGCATAGTACTCTGTACCACTGAATTAGTCTCTATAAAAATAGCTACTACCACCTACTCACTATGTTGCTTCAGAAAACACACTTTAGGGAAATTTACAGAGTGAAAACAACTCATCCAGAACACATCACACATCAGATTCTACCCCCTTCATGTAAAAGCTCCCAGAGAACCAAATCATATCCCAAATACACACTAAAATGAACTCTATTTTATTAACCTTAGTCTTTGGTGTTTTTATTTGGCCTTATAAACCTCAATTGTGAGGTTACTATTTGCAACTTTCATCTAAGGTCATAAAAATTAGGTGTCTCCTTCTGTGCTCACCCAGTTCGCTGTCTCATCAGAGGAGCGTAACAATTGTCAGGGTTAGGAACTAACCCCACCTGGCTCTAACTCTGTCAAATTGCCATTGTTATCTTTTTCTTGTAGCCAACTCAAAATTACAGAATCTGAGAAATGCAGAATGACCCACCAAAGGTGCAAGAATCTTTAAAGGACTTCAGAAATTGGAATTGACTGAATTTCTTTTGACATTTCCTTTTTATGTTATGAGACCCAATGGCAATACAAGGCAACTGTGATAACTTGACAAAAATATTCTTACTTTCTTACTAACATGAGGCCAATACGTTGACTAAGAAAAATCTCATGGTGATCCTTCTCACAACAGTTGCTATGAGGGTATTTAACACAAGTGGCTCAATATTCTGCAGTCTTTTAAGAGTACTCAAGTTGTGTCAGCTCAAACTCAAATAGACACTACATCCTGTTAACAGGAAGTAAACCACAGAACAAGTTCAAAGCAAGGCATGTTGACAGACCTACAAAAACCATGATAGAGTCCATCATATATGTATTTGACCAGGTTTTGTAAGTATATGAGTAACGTGCATATAAGGACTTTGAGTTCCCTATCAGAATTGCAATACTAATTCTTTTTATATATATAATGACACAGATTTCTCAGCAGCAGTTTAGCCAACCAATAACAATTAAAAATCCTCTAATCCTCTAAAAAATTTAAAATATCGAAGATTCTGGCAATACAGGGTAGGTCCAATTCAATGTCTTAAACTTTGGTGGCATTCAAGAAAGTAAATTTTTTTCTTTGGGTTACTGTTTGCTCAGATGACAGTGGGAACTGCTTGGACCTTTGCCCATGTGTGCATGCAATTTCTACATTAATATTCAACTCCTCTTGTTTTAAGCACTCTTTCTAGACAATCTTAGCTATCAGAGGAGATCTCAAACCCAGGTACTGCCTCAATCTCTGCTCCCTATTTGTAAATGGCTTCTGAATATTTCCACCTGGATGTGTTTTTGTTCATTTGCTCATTAATTCATTCATTTGTTCATTCATTCTTCTATTCGTTTAGTCAATAAAAATATTAAATGCTATCAGAGATATAAGGTCAAGAAAGTTCGTTTCTCTCACCTCAAGGAGAAGATGGCAATAAGCTAGTGTTTTCAATACTTTGTGCTATGTGCTGTAAGACAGGCAGACCAGTGTACTAAGGGATCCCAGAAACTGGACATATCAGATGTGGATGTCAAAGATGCGACCCGGAGGAAGGGCATTTGACTTGAGTGGCAGAAGGGAGGAAGAGCATTCCAGGCAGTGGGATGGCATGTTAGAAGTCCCAGAGGTATAGAGCCACATCCTGTTCAGGAAAGTGCAACCTATCCCAGGAGGTCAGAGCAAGGAGCAAGGAGGAGATTATGAAGAAAGGGCCTTGGGTGCCATAAGGAAACTAAACTTTATCTTAAATATCATAGGCAACTATTTGAAGGATTTTAACCAGGAGAAGAGCATTATGAGATTTTAACTAAGCATGTCCAAAACCTTACACCTAAATCTCTGCCAATGGGAGAGCAATCTTCGCAAACTTAGCCTCTTTCTCAACTGTTCTCATACCTCACATCTCATTAACTGGCCACCAAATCTTTTTAATTCTGGGTCCCAAATAACTGCTGAATCAAGCCCCTTTTTCACATCCTCTTCTCCTGCTGTCATTGGAAAAACCCACATCATGTCTTTCCTGAACAAAGGCAAGAACCTTCAGTGGCAAACATTGTGGGCTAGCTCTCCAAAAGCCATCAACCAAATCCTCTCCCTTTCTCATCTCCAACTATAGAGGCTGGAAGCTCACCTCAATACTCTCTCTTACAATGAGGAGTAGTCACATGACTTCGTTTCAGTCAACACAATATAAGGCTACTGGAGACCTTCTTTGAAAGATTTTCTTTAACAATAAAACCAGAGGAAACAGCATTCGAAGAAGACACTTTTTTTTCCTAGATTTTACCCATGCAGCCAGCTTGCCTCCTGTCTTTGAATTTGGTAATAATGTCTGGAGCTCTGGCAACCGTCTTGTGACTATGAGATGACAAATATGTGGAGAAGTCAAACTGCTGGGGATACTGGAAAGAAAGGACAGAAAGGCCTAGATCGTGGCTGAGCTCCCTAAGCTGCTGAACCCACCCTGAAACGACTCACCCTCAGACCCCTTGCTGTGAGATAACTAAATATCCTCATGGTTTAAGCCATCGTTAGTTTGGCTTCTGGCACCTGAACATATTCTAACTGATACATGTCCTAAACTGAGTATCTGTGTCCAGTCTTTCCCCAGCAGGCTCCCTCACCTGCCATTTTAATAATCCTTCTACCTCCTAGATCTGATCATATAATTTCCAGTCTGAAAAATCTGAGGATAAGTCTTTGACAAGCTCCCCACCCACCAAGTCTCCCTCATCTCTTGCCACATCAAACACCTTGATAGTCCCTAGACACACTATACTCCTTCATGTCCCTATCCTCAGCATGTGCTATGCCCCTGCATTAACTGCTCTTACCCTTCCTGCTTAACTCTGCACCAAAAGATCCCTAAGGCAGAGTTAGTCACATTTTCCCCAGTGCTTATATAGCTGTGATAGACTATATAGCTATTCACTCATATTCTCTCGGGGGAGGAATGCATCGCATCCTGTTAAACCTGACTTTCTTTGACCAGTGAAATCTGAGTAGAAGTAACATGTGTTACTTTGGGACAGAAGTTTTAAGAGACACGACATGGTTTCCCATGTTCTGTCTTTCCTGCCTCTGGGATGTAAAAAAAGTACAGAAGAAACTCCCTTACTGACACATAATGGACACGTAGCATTAGCAGGAGACGAATCTTGTTAAGTCAGGGGCAGACAAACTTTTTCTGTAAAGGCCAGATAGTAAACATTTTAGGCTTTGCGGGACACATATGGTCTTTGTCATGTACTCTTCTTTTTTCAACAAGCATTTAAAAATACAAAAACCATTCTTAACTCACAGGACATATAATAATAGGCCACAGCTCCATTTGTCCCACAGGCTGTAGTTTGCCACTGTTTTAGGCTGTTGAGACTTTCAGGTTACTTGTTACTTGTTACTTGTTACAGTATTTTGCATATACATTCTAGCCTTCATCACTCTGTAATAGAATTACAAGCTTCATGAAGACATAGGTTATGTCCCTCATGCTTGCTGTGCTCACTTGTAGGATGTGTCAGCTGGGAAGGTAATTGCTGAGCGAATAACAGAAGTTTTCCCCCATAAGACTGGAGCTCAGGGAGAAGAAACCATGGCTTTCATCTTTTATCTATCCCGGCAATGCCTGACCTGTGATAACATTTGATGAGCCTTGGAGCCTTTGATAAACTTTACACTGAATCAGGTTTGTCCTTGTTGTTACCATCAGAGCAGTTGCCATATATCACTTGAGAAACACGAATTCACACAGTCTGTTTGTTTGCAAGATGAACATGTGACCTTCTGCGTCATGTACTAAAGCCCATGTCTGAAATCTGTTAACTATAATTAAATGAGTTTTGTTTTTTCTTTTTTATTTGAAAGCAGAGGAGGCAAGGGGACATGGAAATCTTACATTAAAATGTGGGTATTTGAAAAGGTCAAGAAATATGGAACGGTGGGTTCAAGGGTAAGTTCATTTTTATAAATTCCCTTAAGAGTCGTTTTGTAATGTGATGGCACAATATGGACCTTACTTGGCAGATGACAGTATTTAGGGCAAATGTTGACTGTGTTTCACCCCATGTACCACTGAGTTGGGGTCTGTTCCCTTGTATGGTTTCAAAGGCTGCAAATAAATGGAGGAGCAAGACCTGAACATGTGTCATGGCACATGTCATCAAAAGATAGTTTTTCAAATGGAAATATATTTAGACTTAAAAATACATAGCATTTGTAAAACCAAGCATAACAGAATGTGAGTACTTTCTACTCTGCTTCCTCAGCAAAGCAAACTCCTGTCAGCATGCTTACTATAAATAATTGCAAACCAACCTCAATCTTAAAACATTTAATTCACCTATATTGAGAAAAATGAGAAGATGAAAATTTTAGTTTCCTGAAAGCTTTTTTTTTTCTGATCACATTTTCAGTACACTTTGTCTCATGCATCTTAAACATCATTTGGCAATTCTGTGTTTCTTTTCTGGAAGTAAATAGATCTTCCAGTGCAAGCAAAGAGAAAAATAAAACATAACAAGGCTGCCCCTCTGAGGTGACATGCTTTAACACCCACAGCAGCCAGCTCACTCTCACAGGCTCTACTAATCGCAGCTGCATTCCACTTCCCAAAATATGGAAATTTTATACACTTAGTTTTAAATTAATACTGCAGGGTTTTAATTTAACCATAATCCCTCTTAAAGATAAGAGACTAATGGACATTTTTACATTATATCAATACAGATAGACACTGAAAAATATTTTGGCACTATTATATTTAAAATATTTTTTAAAGAATGACATCAAATCTCTATGGATTATCTTTTCAGTCATAAAATCATTTTATATTCACTGAAAATAATGGGAGTACATCAATGCCCTAACCACACAATTGCTTTAGTGAAGAGAAACTAGAGTAGGCTAGGATCCCATTCTGAGCTCACTGCTTCTTCATCTGAAGGCTGCTAGCCTCACCAGTATGCCACCAACCTGTGCTGCTTCTTTATTTGAAACTAGGAAAATACTGCTTCACTTAAAGCTAAATGGTCTTAAAATCTGGAAGTAGGCAGGGTATGGTGGCTCGTGCCTATTATCCCAGCACTTTGGGAGGCCGAGGAGGGCGGATCACAAGGTCAAGAGATCTAGACCATCCTGGCCAACATGGTGAAACCCCGTCTCTACTAAAATACAAAAATTGACTGGGCATGGTGGCATGCGCCTGTAGTCCCAGCTTCTCGGGAGGTTGAGGCAGGAGAATCGCTTGAACCCAGGAGGCAGAGGTTGCAGTGAGCCGAGATCGTACCACTGCACTCTAGCCTGGCGACAGAGTAAGACTCCATCTCAAAAAAAAAAAAAAAAAAAAAAAAAATGGAAGTAATTCTTTAATTGTATAACTCCTAAGTAGAACTCTGATAAATATTAATAAGATTGAGTAAAATAACACTGAGGGGCAGGACAGGGAAGGACAAAACAAAGGTTTGCTTATTTTTGTAAAACAAAGTAACTTCTTCTAGGGAGTCCTATATGACTTGAATGCAAGTAGAAATAAATATATTTATTAGTGAGTCAACATGAAAATGGGATGTTTTAAGTCAAATGTGTAAACTTAGAATATAACTACCCTGCCCATTTTGGGTTACAAGGTAAATTGACCATATGCTTTTATCTCCTCTAAATCTCAAACCCTACTAAAATGGAAAAAAAAGAAAAAGCTTGGAGAGGGGATATTCTTTGGAATGTTACTAACCCACAGGAACAATGAGAATGGGCTTGGCAACAACAGAGGATGAGATATTCCAATAAATGTGTGGCAGATGGAAAGTAGATAGAAGATGGTGTCAGACTCAGCAGAGCAAAAGTGCCACCCATGTGTCTGAGGAGGAAGGCTGAGGGGAGCCCATTTACCCTGAAGAGCCCAGGGTGCCATCCAAGGGAGAAGAGAAGCAGAAAGCTCAATACATAGAATTGAGAAAAAGTTTCCAGGTGCCCTCCCACATACACACAGCCAGTAAATCAAGCACCCTCTGCCACTAACAGAAAATATTCATTTTTCAAAGAAATAAACCAGCAAGGAACCAAGCAGAGTAGAATTCAACGAAAATCTATAAACTAAATGTGGTTCCCTGAGTCCTGTTTGTTGATGCTGCTCCCAGAATGCCAGCAAACAGGTGCACGTACCCCCAGGCAAGATACTCAAATAGTTTTCTCTAGAAAAATAAAAGTTTAGATACTGATTTTGGAGTCTTCAAAGGAAAATTTCCATTTTACTATAAGGAAGGGCACCAGATGACAGCCTCAACTGGAACTCACAGTGCTTCCAACAGCTTTTTTCATGACTTCCTCAGAATTATTAAAGACCAGCACAGGGTCACAAGACAGTTGAGAAAAGCCCCCAGCCAGAAAGAGAGATAAGACTAAGCAGGAATAAAATGTGTATATATACTCCTGCTTAGTGTTATATATGTATGTATATGTATGTATGCTGTGTGTGTGTGTGTGTGTATATATGCGTATACACACACGCACACACATATATATATACACACACACACACCTTCAGAAGATACAGAAACAATTCAGGATGCTGAAGAAAAAAAAGTCTATATTACCCTGAGAAAGAATAAAAACAGGGTTCCATAAAAATAAAACACAAAATAAGATAACATTTTTTGAAATTAAAATATGATAATATAAATTTAATATGCAATGGAATGGGAAAGAAAGTTGAAGAAATAACTCAATTACAACAAAGAGACAAACAGTTAAGAACTAAGATAATTATTTTTAAAATTAGGAGACCATTTTGTACATATGGTATCTAAGACTAAAAAGAACTCTAAAAATCAAAGCAGAGAGAGCAGAGGGGAGAAGAGTAGTGAAGAAATAATGCAAGGAAACTTCCCAGGACTTAAATTTTAAGTCTCCAGATTGAAGAGCACACCTAACTACAGACACATTGGATTTTAAAGACTCATCCAAAGCAGTGGATAAAGCGAACATTCTGAAATTTTCCAGAGTGATAAAATACTTCATGTATCAAGAAATAGGCATCAGAAGAACACTGGATTTCCTGACAGCAAAACTAGATACTAGAAGACTGGAGAAATGCCATTAAAACTTGAGAGAACAAGGACTTTCCTCTGAGAATATATACACCAAGCCAAACTACCAGTCCAATAAGAGGGTCCCATAAAAATATTTGTAGCAAGTGAACATCCAAAAAACATAACGCCCAAAGCACTCTTTCTTAGAAAAGTACCAGAAGACATGCTTCAGCAGAGCAGGGGAGTTTACAAAGAAAAAGACACAGAACATAAGAAACAGAGTCTACAACTGGAAGATCAATAAACAATAGTTCCATGACAATGGCTGTGCAGCAGGCCTAAAGTGAAACCCAGAGTACACTGCAACAAGCAGCTGCAGGAACAAGGAGTCCAGGAAAACAAAGTGGGAGTACTTGTCAGGTTTGACCATGTGGAAATAGTACTGAGAGGGCTTTACAATTCTTCTGGAAGATTTGGAGAAAAATAAAAAAATAGGTACAAAGAAAACTAGGAACACAAACAAAAAAGAAGGCAATCATTAACTCTAAGAAAAACAAAACGATCTATGAGAAAGGATAAGTAATCAACATCTAACAATAATTACACAGTGATAATAATGTGAACATTGAATATTGACTTAACATAAAATTCTGTTATAACTGTACTGGCAGGATGGTAGATGGGGAAGAAGAAGAAAGAAAACTAAATTCTCACCCATTACAATAGAAAATCAAATACCATATAAGAAAAAGAATAAAAAGTGGAGAAGTAGCTGTTTTGTGCAAAGAGAACTAAGGGTTTCAAAGGGGTGGGGCATGAAACTGTTTTTCTCTATAAGCTTTTTATTTTGTAAACTGTTTTGATGTGTGATAATGATTAAAGAAAGCAAATATAAGTTTAGAAAAAAATAAACCAGGCTACTGCAATAAAAGATTAAGCTTAGTACATTTAAATGTAATGAAAGGAAATGATTACAGCTAATCTTCGTAAGAAAATAAAATGCAGAGTTGGCTATTACTCAGAAAATATGGCCTGAACAGCCATTTAAGGAGGATTAAACATGTTTGCTCTGTTGTATATATACATAACTGTGTTATATACGTATATATATACTATTTGTTATAAAATTAAAACATAATTTATTATAATCCTTATTAACCTGTAAATTGACATACCAGCATATAAATAAATTGTAAAAAATTTTCAGGAAATATAAGTTCAATTTATAAAAAGAGAAAACATAAAAAGCTTAAGGTAAACAAAGTTATAATTAATTTCAAATGATTAAGCAAATGTGTGTCCAAGATAAAGATTCAAGTTATTTTGTCCCTTTTTTAATTTCACAATGCATTGGCTTGGAAATATTCCCAGGTAGCTCTGTATTGAAGGTTATCTAGAGTTTCTGTTGTAGGTTGTTTTTTATTTTTCAACAAATATATTAATATACAAATATATTAATATTAATATATTAAGATGATGTTCTACTTATAAAAATCTGGATGGTAAACTTTATCATTCCTGAACACATGTTGTTATAGCAAATGTGTACATTTGGAATTGCCTTCATGAGTACTTAAATTCTAAAACTAAGGGACTCAGCTTTAGATGCTGTCATATGTTGTCATATGACATCGATGATGTCTCCATATCAATAACATTGATGGCAGTAGTCTCCAGCACTGAGTTTCTAAGGCAACGCAATGGGGTGGAGGGCAGCAACAGTATTAAGACCTCTATTGTTATTTTTAAATGTATCCCTTTATGTTTTATTTCTATAGACTTTGTTATTTACTACAGAATCTTTGCTCAGTAATATACACATATAGAATTTATAAATAAGCCTATGTATATTGGCAGTGTATTCTTAAAAAATTTTTACTGCTGGGATGTTATGATGAAAAATATTTGGAGACTGCTGGTTTAGGAAGGTGTCTCCCTAATTGTAGTTAGTGAACCATTAAAGTCCATGAGGGTAACACAAGCTTTCATGAGGCAGGCAGGAGAAAGCCAATATGTCATCCTAAGTTAAAAACTTAATTTTAAGTTATGATTAATACTTTAACAATTGGGAGGAGAAAATAAACCTTCTCATTTGCAAAATTTTATCCAACATCAGGCCTACCTCCTACAGATGAAAAAAATTGTAACAAAAACTCTATGTTGAAATATATAAATGGCTAGAGGTTTTACAGCCCTCCATATGTACCTCTGTCACTCATAAGGCACAGACTATGGTAAAATGGTTCAAAACAATGCACTCATATGGTGGTCATAAAAGCTTTTGTTGATGAGGCAGTGTTCTGCAGTAAGAAAAAACCTGAAAACCATTGATTTTGGAATTAAATACTTAAGTATTCTAAGAGTAGTTCATTCTCTCATATGAGCAAAATACAGCTCATTTAGAACTACACTAGTCACTGTCCAACATGGTAGCCATTCATCACATAGGGATGTCTAAATGAAAATTTCATAAAATGTGGTCGGGCATGGGGGCTCACGCCTGCAATCCCAGCACTTTGGGAGGACGAGGCGGGTGGATCACACAAGGCCAGGAGTTCGAGACCAGCCTGGCCAACATGGTGAAACCCTGTCTCTACTAAAAATACAAAAATTAGGTGGGCTTGGTGGCGGGTGCCCATAATCCCAGCTACTCGGGATGCTGAGGCACAAGAATCACTGGAAACCCAGGAAGTGGAAGGTGCAGTGAGCTGAAATAGTACCACTGCACTCCAGCCTGGGTGACAGAGCAAGACTCTGTCTCAAACAAAACAAAACAAAACAAAACAAAAAACAATTAATTAAAATTTAAGATGTATTTCCTCAGTCACATTCATCACATTTCAAGTGCTCAATAGCCACATGTGGCTAGTGGCTACGGTACTGGACAGCACAGACAAAGAACATTCCCATGAGTGCCAAAAGTTCTATTGGACACTACTGCTCTAGAATAGTATTCAGGGATTCTTTAGTTAAAAGGTTTAAAATCTTTATACTTACTAACTGTTACTTTGTCCTTATCCCCCAACATAATGTTGTTTGGTGTCAGATCTCTATGGACAATCCTCTTCTCCTTGTGTAAGTATCGAAGAGCTAAGCACAGCTTGAAACAATGAATAGAAAACAAATTTTATTTCCCCCAGCATACATATAGCCAATGATGACTACTGCACATGTCTTTAAGAAGCCAGCTCAGAATTTTACTGTTTCAAGAAAAATTTAATGAAGATAAAAACATACCTGTATAAATATTTTCCATAGTCTGTCTTCAGTAAAATGGTGATGTTTTTCCTTCAAAGAACTGAAATGCTCTCCAAGCGGGGCTCCTTCTATAAGCTCCATAACTATGTACAACCTATCATCTATATAAATATCACAAAAGGTCATAGAAATTTAAACTCAATACAGATATTTTGAAAAACTTTACAAATGAGAGTTCAAGCTTCCCAATGTCTGTGCGGGACACTAACACTAAAGAATTAGGGATGACGTGTTAAATATGGATCCACTCAGCCCTGGAAGAGGTGGGGAGGGTCTTAGGGAAACGGGGGCCCAGCAACAGTATCTTCTGGCTACAGGCAACCCCTTAGCATAAGTTTACACTGGCAAATATTATCATTTTCTACGTATGCCAGGATGTGGAATGATTGAAAGGTGCCACAGAGAACAAGCAAATGACCTCCAGTCATGGAGGATTCCCTGAAGAACCTGTAAGCCCATCCTTCCTCCCAACAGTCTAAAATTTACCCTCAGATCAAGGCAAGACATTCAGAAAATTGCATTTTCAACAGTATTGGTTCATAGTCTGAAAGATTTACCTTACAGAATTTTACACCGGAATAATGCCATGGTCTTGCAATGACACAGTTGAAAATAATACACATGATAGGAATTTCTGTTATGCCTTTCAAAAGCAAAAGAAAAAAAAATGGACCTCTCCAGGTTTTATCTTATGGATACGGAGAACTTCATGACTGACTGTATTTGTCTTTTTGCTTTGGATGCCAAGAAACAAAGGAGTAAATTCTACTTCCTCCTCTAAAACCAATAGGGTTTACTAACAATGGGATGTGATATGTGTCTTTTGAAACTTTGGCATGTATACAAAATATGTGTGTAGAAAATGTTCACAAAAATGGAATCATACATGTTCTGCAATTTATGTTTTTTTCATTAAGCGGCCTTATATTTCAGTGCACACAGATCCATACCATTCTTTCTGCTGGTTGTATGGTATTGCACAATACGGGGATACCATAATCTATTTAATCATTCTCCTACAGATAGACATTTATATTGCTTCCAATTTTTCATAATTTCAAGAAATATTCATTTATGTACCAATACTACTTCTAGCTTTATTTTTAACTTTCTCATCCTTCATTCCTCTTTATTGCAATTTCCTAATCTATTATATCATATTTTATTTATTTTTAAGCCATTTCCAATTCTTCTTCTTTTTTATTTTTATTTTTATTTTTTTCTTTTTGAGGCGGAGTCTTGCTCTGTTGCAAAGCTGAAGTGCAGTGGCGAGATCTGGCCCAATGCAACCTCTGCCTCCCGGGTTCAAGCAATTCTCCTGCCTCAGCCTTCCAAGTAGCTGGGATTACAGGCGCTTACCACCACACCCAGCTTTTTTTTTTTTTGTATTTTTAATAGAGACGGGGTTTCACCGTATTGGCCAGGCTGGTTTCAAACCCCTGACCTCAAGTGATTCACCCGCTTCAGCCTCCCAAAGTGCTAGGATTATAGGCGTGAGCCACTGCGCCCGGCAGCCATTTCCAGTTCTTTTTGGAAGCTGTCAGGTAGTAAAAAACGTTTTTGTTTTTTATATTAAGACAAGTTACGTCACTTCAGTACAAGTCAGAAGCCAACCTTTTTTAAAGGGATATGCACTAAATTATAGAAAATTATTTTAACATCAAGAACAAATGGCTAAGGGGACAGGATTTACTGCACGAGTTTTAGCACTGAGTTTTTCTGAGTCATCTAGGGGAAGGGAGATGGGTAAAATCTCCCATCTCCCGGCTGTCCCAAATGCCAATGTACACACACAAAAGGTTTTCTTAAATAGCAATAGCACTGATAAAGAGGTAGTTCGGAAGCCCCAGTCATTGCCTTGTATCTCTTTAAATCATTCTTCAAGTGGAGATTTATTTTGACATTTCATACGTGACACATATCATTAAAGCTTATCAATACTTGTATCATTTCTGTTATGGTTCCTATTTAAAACAAACAAACAAACAAAGTGGCTGAGTTTAGCTTTATCTGTGTTTTGGTTCTAGTTCAGCATTCCATCATACCTGCAGAAAGCAAGCCTGCCTACCTGCAGAATCAGTCTGGGCTCCATCGCCACCTTGTGGCATTTACCTGAACTTCAGGTAAAAGAAATCTCAAAGACCTAGCTCTCTCCAACTTATTTTGGGGATGGAAAATGACACTGGCGTCAACAAAAGCAACTTCCTTTTCTTTTCTTTTCTTAAGGAAACCACCATCCATTAGTTTTCTTTTTTCTTGATCCTATTAAGTGATTTTTTTGTATATGAGAACAGCAATAACTATTTTCATTTGTTCATGTGTTT
Source organism: Macaca thibetana thibetana (assembly GCF_024542745.1). Taxonomy (NCBI): domain Eukaryota; kingdom Metazoa; phylum Chordata; class Mammalia; order Primates; family Cercopithecidae; genus Macaca; species Macaca thibetana. Next base: position 20,895,714 of record NC_065579.1, on the reverse strand, counting down.
TTCACACAGGGAGCTAAGTATTTTATAACTATCTTCAGGTCACTGACTAGGTCATTGTTTCGCTAGTCAAGAAAGTGATGCTTAAGATCATCTACTGTCATATTAACAAAAAAAGGTCAATAAAATAGTTGATAAGGTTTCTTTTGCGACATTCTAATATAAAAATATATGTGACAAAAATGTTTCCTTATTTAGAAATATCATGAAAACTCATACTTACTTTCCAGAAATGTTTTGTAATAACGTACAACGTTAGGATGATAAAGCTATAAGAAAATAAATAACAAACATGTATTGCACTGCTTCAAAATACAAGTTTTTTCACTGACTACTTAGTTGGACTTCATATTTGAAAACTACAAAGAAATTATATTTATTTACAAAGCTAAGCACTTCAAGATATCATTGAACTGAGATTGTGATTTTTAAAAACTTGTTGCTTATAAACTGATCTGAAAATAGTAATCCTATATAGCTTTATTAAATAAAATTTAAAACGTTCTATCACCTAACTTTACTATCTAACTTAACCAAGAGAACTATAGAGGTAGAAGGAATCTTAAGAATTCCTTTAGCATGCCTTGTCACAACCCCACACACAGACTGTATAAAGGAGAAAAGTGAAATGAGGTAGCTTCTGTTGACTACAAATATTCATTGTTCTTTACCTCTCTCTACGATATAAATATTTATGTAAAGTTTGTGTCTATTTACACTATTTCTGTCTTTCTATGCTCTCCAAAATGATTAGTAGCAAAATGACATAATCTAAGAGTTAACTCATTTTAAATCATAATAACAGTTGACAAGGACTTCCTACTTAACCAAGCTTTAGTCAGACTCCTCTGAGTCCTCTTCATGACTAGGCCTCATCCTTGGTCTGTCAGTTTTAGCAACTTATATCCTGCTAAGTCAGTTTATGGAAAAATCTCCCACCCTTGACCTCCAATTAAGTTTCCCATCCACTCACCCTTGATATCTAACCAAGTTCCTCTTAGTAAACTTCCGTCCACTGACCCCCTTCACCCTGACCATTGGCTCTGAGTCCTCCGCTGTCCGGTCCTCGAATTCAGAGTTGGGTTCAATCTCTCTCCTCTATTACAACAGTTTGACTTCTATTGCCATAGTATTGAATAACGTCTTCCTCACCATTTTTAAAAAGTGTCTGGTGAAATTTCTCTTTGATATAAGTTAAGAATGTTAGTGGAATTTCTAATGTTTTAATTTTTAAAAGGTCATTTTCTAGAAGAATGCTAATATTTTTGTAGTTTTTGCTTATAATTTGAGTTTCTAGATAAAATTTATCTTAGAACAGTCACCATCACATCAACAAATGGCTTGCTTGCATCTCTTTTTGGTCTTTCTGCAAGTCTTTTTGCAGGAAGATTGCTAGCTGTCCACCAAAAACCTGCTGTCTCATTGCAGTGCAGTTGTAGCTGGACATGGCTTCCCAGTTAGAGAAGACTTCTCAGCCTACCTTGAAGCTGGGGGTGAGGTTACCACTCAGCTCTGACCTGTGGAATATGAGAGGAAGCATGTGTGCTTCCTGTGTGAACTCTAAACCTTGGGAATAGCCCTCCATGCTCCTCCTCATCCCACCTTGGATGTGAGCATGGCTATGGCAGTTTCAACCACACAGATGAAGACAATGCACTAGGAGGTAACAGCACAAGAAGAGAGAAAAAAGCCTGCATCCCCAAATGATCGCATGGAGCAGAGAACACCTCCAACACGGTTTACTCACTTCGGGATTGTTCCGTGAAAGGGAAATAACCCACTGTACTGTGAGTCCTCTTTTTAAGCACCTGCATTTGGGATCCTCTTTGTTAATGCAGGTTAATCTTAATTTACTCTCCCATTCTAGCCCCATTTGTTTTGCTTCTGCCTGCCACTACCTCCTCCTTTAAGGACTCAATGTTACCATCCTTTCCATCAGTTTGATCCTCTAGTGAGAGAGTAAGTTTGAGTCACCTCAAAGCCCAAGCATAGGCCTCCTATCTAATCCTAGTCTAACAGTTTCTTTTCTTAGGAAACATGCTAAAACAAATAATCTACTTCATCAACTAGCAAGCGGCCAGCAGATCTTAAACAATATGTGACCAGGTAACCAACCAGAACCATATTCTGGACCTGGCTCACCCGTAAGGACTAAAACCATATTTGGGTCCAGATGAAAACACTGGACTGGCTTAGTCCAAAAGCCCTGTTCTAGCCTTTTGCTACAATGAAGGAGCACACTGTGGAAGGCTAGATGACCACACAAACACATGAACAAACTTTTTAAAGTCTGGTCTATTAGTAATGAAATCAACTATAAAATAAACAATTAATGATAATATTTACTATAATGTATACACTGGAGTAGAACTATCAATTTCTATGAATAAAGGTCTCCATGTTCATGGAATTTGTTACATCCCAACACAAATGCTATGCAAATGTGACTAGTGGAGGACGAAAGCAGCGAAGCTGACAGTGCACCACAGGAATTATAAATGAACAGTATTCATAATGAATGTGCAAACAAGGAAGGCTGAAAAAGAAACCAATGTGTTCTTGGATCACACAAAGAAATCCCATTTCTCTTTGAAATGTTTATTCTTCCTCCTCAAACAAACTTTCATAATGAGAGTTAATTGAGCTGTTACATTATGTCAGAGTGTTCTGCTCATGCCAATAAATAATAACCCATCTTGAAAATCTACACTCTAGATTTTATAAGCCATATTTGAGGAATGTTAACAGCTTGGTTCCATTTGGCAAAAGTCAAGAAACAGTCATATTTCTATGTATGTAACTAAGTAACCAAATATCCTAAAATATAATGAGAAAATAATAGATATGCTCACAATGAAAAGAAAAGGATTTCTCATATATGATGCATTCTGTACTGTAAATCCAATTGTTTTGCATCCATGACCCTGATATAAACTCCAGACAGTGTTTTATGCTTCAGTGTCAAGCCTTAGGGGAAAAGCTGGCAAAAATATCACTGCTTCAATGTCAATTATTTCATGTGGAACTAGTTCATAAGCATCATAGACAAGAACACCACAACTCTACTTTCTTGCAATGATATGTATTTAAGAAAAACATCTTCAGAAACAAGAAAAACATTTACCTGCTCTTTAATTATTGTTAATTCAGAAACAATATTCCTTACGCTGCTGTCTCGATCTTTCTTATCCTTTCCAAATGCTGGGTTATGTAAATTGACCTCTTTCATTGCTAAAAGATTTTGACCACTACGCTTTCTAACCTAAAATAAAGAACAACAACAACAACAAAAAGGAACAGGGTAAAGAAGTAGAAGGTAGAAAGGGGAAGAAAGAGATAGGCTAACAAAGTCACGTGAGTAACTAAGTCATATAAATAAGTCACAGAGCATTTAAAGTTCCAGCTGTATTTACATTAAGCTCAGCTCAAAACACTGGTATCCCCTGGGTCAATCTGTAATATTTAGTAGCATTTTACAATTTAGAGATTGCATCATGCATTGGGAGAAGCTTTTTTGAATATTTTTGTGACAGATTAATGATGCCTTTTGTCTTAAAAAGTCAGTGGCCGATTTCTAGAGCTTACAGCTAAAACAATATTAGTGTGGCTATCTCTGTTTGACAAAAACAATCATTCTAATTTTCATATCTATTTGTTTGCTATTTTTCAATGACAAGAGTTCCAATTCAATTGAATATCGGTGTGCAAGTGTGACATCCTGTTTGGTTGGGAGTATCAGAAATGTTCCCCAAGGGGAAAGTCACCTTGTAAACACAGCCAAAAGCTCCACTTCCAAGATGATCCAAAATCGCATAGTTGCCTATATATTTCGAAGGAGCTTTGTTCTGATTAATGCTTTCAATATTTTCAGCAATTTGCTTCAGTTCATCCTCCTAATCAAAATATAAAAAGGAAATGGGTTTCTGTGATAAATTCCATCCTAACTACATAGCAGCCTGCCAAAATATTGAAAACTCAGGACTTACCACTAATAAATTCAACTTGGATACCAATTCTTCATAAGCACTGATATCACGTACATAATGTCCTATGTCAATGAAGATCTCAAACAAGTCTGTGGGGAAAACTCTACAGAGAAAATTACACACACTTATCGTAGGACTTGGACACTGTTGATCATTACTTCCCTTTTTTTTTTTTTTTTTTTGAGATGGGAGTCTTGCTCTGTCGCCCAGGCTGGAGTGCAGTGGCGTGATCTCAGCTCACTGCAAACTCCACCTCCCGGGTTCACGCCACTCTCCCGCCTCAGCCTCCCGAGTAGCTGGGACTACAGGCGCCTGCCACCTCGCCTGGCTAATTTTTTGTATTTTTAGTAGAGACGAGTTTTCACCATGTTAAGCCAGGATGGTCTCGATCTGCTGACCTCGTGATCCGCCCGTCTTGGCCTCCCAATCCCTTGCTGGGATTACAGGCGTGAGCCACCGTGCCCGGCCCATTACTTCCCTTTTGAATGCAGCTCGCTCACTGATTAATTACACGAAACAAATTTAACTTCTTTTGGTTATCAACAAAGTTGGAGAAACAATATTCTCCAACTTACCTTAAAAAAATACACTATTTACAGTTTCTGTGGGGTAAGAAAAAAACAAATGGAGAAGAAAGTTCTAGAGATCTGCTGTACAACCTTGTGCTTACAGTTAACAACACTGTACACTTAAAATTTTAAGAAGGTAGATGGCATGTTAATATTTTTACCATAATTTAAAATTAGATATGATACAGATTATACAAAAATCTTATTTGTAAGATATTTGGGGGTATAGGTATTGAATATATTAGAAGGAAACATTTATTGGGTGTTTTTTTGGGGGGTGTGGAGCACTTCCACAAATGTCATTTGACTCAGATTTTAGTAAGAAGTAAATACTAATCTAACTTTTAAATTAAAGTTCCATGAAAATAAAAATACTGGTATGAAAAATAAAACAAATAAGGAAATTCATTCACCATTCCCAAGACACTGGTTTCCAGGGCTCAATTTTAAATATTTGAGTTCACTAAAAGGGATGGTTTAGAGCTTTGAAATGAAAGAGCATAAAGAATAAGTAGCTGGGTGCAATGGCTCACGCCTGTAATCCCAACGCTTTGGGAGGCCGAGGTGGGTGGATCACCTGAGGTCAGGAGTTCAAGACCAGCCTGGCCAACATGGTGAAAACCCGCCTCTACTGAAAATACAAAAATTAGCCAGGTGTGGTGGTGCATGCCTGTAGTCCCAGGTACTCAGGAGGCTGAGGCAGGAGAAGCAACAGAATGAGACTCTGTCAAAAAAAAAAAAAAAGAACTAATTTTACTTTATTTTCCTCTGAATCCAAGCATCGTATAAAAATAAAGTAACAACATAAAATGCTCCATGCTTTCTGTACTTGATGTCAGCCAAAAGGCCAAAAAGTGATGCTCCATGCTTTCTGAACAAAAAAACACTATATTAACTCAATATTTTATGCCTATTCTGCCTTCTTAACAAGATGTTAGTGAAAACTTGGGCCTATGATTTTGGCTAACCCACCCAACTAAATGGTGTGCAGAACACCACTGAGGGCACCAGTGTTTGCTTCCCAAAATGGTGGCCTTTCGGTCAGGCTCACCAATGCGGTATCTTGACGCCAGAACGTCCAGCCTCCCCTTCAAATGAGCTCCTACACTATCAAAGACACACAGAAAAAGTTTGTTTTCCCTTTGATTAAATTCCCTTTGACTAAAGGGAAATTCCCAGATCGATTTTCAAATTTCTAGCTGGAAAAAACAAGCTCATATTTTAATACCATCTTTTAAAAATGTCAACATCTTTAATTATCAAAAAGAAAACTAAAATTATAGCGGTCGCATGTAATTAAGGGGAGTTGTATTGATACGGCGATTTATGCTCTTTCATCATCATTCTGTTAATATTCAGTGTGGCTGGATACTGAATCACTACAATAGCTCACTTATATCTGTGAAATAAGAAATCTGAAGACACATGGTTTGCATACTGATGTGTTATTTTCCTACTGTTGCATCTAAGCCAAGTATGTGAAAACAGTTCAATCTAATGAGCTCCTAAATCGAATGATCACTTATATTTCTCTAACCTCATACCTTTTAAAGAGTGGTCTGTTTCTTTCCATACTGAAGAGAAATCTCAAGGCTCTGAAAGCATAACACTAGAAAACAAAAGGATATGTGATTCTTAAATGGTAGCTCAGCAAATGAAAACATTTTCAGGAAAGAATTAACAGGAAGTAAACATTAACGTGACTTTATTGTAAGTGGCTGGTCCAGGTTGGAGCCAAAGCTTATAAGGGAAAACAAAAAAACACCAGCACCTGGGGTCATTCCCGTATTTACAAAGTGTTTATGTTGTAGAACGCTGGGAATATTGGCCTTGCTTCACTCGGTACTCGTCATTCATTTCTTTCTAGAAAGTACAAAATGAGTACAGAGACAAGAAATAAAATTCCAATGCTGAGAAAACCAAACGTCTGAAGATTTCCAGGAGCTCAAGGTTTATTTTGTTTCTAGCCTGCTATGTATACCTCAATATTTATATGGTTTCTGTGAGAAAATAAACACTAGAAATGATGACATATAAAAATAGTCACAGGCACACTGGACTCAAACTTGACAAATTGGTCTCCTGAGTAAAGAGTCTTAAGCATTCCCCAAATAGAACAATCTACAGTAACTCCCTAGAATGCTCAGAAAGAGGCCTGTGAGGCTTTAGCTAGGAAAAATAAACATCTGACATTTTGCAGAACTGAGAAAAAAGAGTGTGCCCAGCCTGCAGCTGTGCCTGCACAATAGGCCACCATTGGATTGATCAGGGTCTGCTGAATCAAATCTGGGATCAATTCCTAAAATCAGTGATCTGAATACAGAAGTGTCCCAAACAAATTGCCCAGAGAGGTGGGGCCGGCAACAAAATGACATGAAGGAGCCAGGTGAGAGCAGGGGAGACTGTGAGAAAGGGAGAGCATGCGTACTCCTCAAAAGTCCTTCATCTGGAATTCTAAGAAACCCTCTACTGGCTTCACAAAATGTATCTGCAGGATGGGTTTGTCTTCATCTGTTTACCAGCACAGTGTCATACATCTGTGATGCACTGAAGAAATCGTCCCATGCCTGCACCTTCCCTGGCAGCTCTCCAAAAACCCCTGCTCGCCAGCACAGAGATCCCCAAAGAGTCTGCTGGGTTTGGCCATCATTTTGGATGATAACTCTTAAATCAGATTGGAGACAAAGGTTGTTTCTTTCTCTCTTTTCAAAATGACTTGGGGGGAAAAGAAAAGATGAGCTACAAGTATTGCAAAGACTAACTTTAAATCAGATTTTGACATTAGGGACACCGCCCTCTGCCCCCACTCTGCCAATACCCACTCCTCAAAAATGAACTTAGAACCTGCATAACTGTTCCCCTTTCTTACATGTGAGGCCTCATCTCCTGGAGCACTGCCTTCCCAAACCACACGCCCCAGTTCCACTGAGCAGCTCCCCCTCCCCTCAGCTCCCCCAATACCCACTCCTCAAAAATGAACTTAGAACCTGCATAACTGCTTCCCTTTCTTACATGTGAGGCCTCATCTCCTGGAGCACTGCCTCCCGCAACCACACACCCCAGCCCCACTGAGCAGCTCACCCTTCCCTCAGCACACTCTAAGCTCACAGCTTTCACACTTGGTGCGCGCTGTTCCCTTGCATAGAATGTCCTTCCACCCTGCAGCAGATGCCACTGGTGCCCCACCCAATATCCCCTTATCCACTTGGCAAGTCCCTTCTCATCCGTCAAGATCCGTGATGGCAAATAATTTTCCCCTGTTATTATATTCTGATACATAAGGAATGAATATTTTTTAAAAAAAATAGAACTTATTGATAAGCAAAGAAACACCTAAATAAATCACCTAATTCTCCCACACAGAGAAACCACTGTTCAGCCTTCTGCATTGTTTTAATATTATTTGATGCCATGCCATGCCAATCTTCCTCGCCAGGTATTTTTCCCCCATAGTCAGTACGGGGACCAGTACTAACCTAAACATTCTAAAAATCATAGATCATTTTACCAAAGTTACCCCAGGTTTCAATAACTTGATATTGCAGGACAACAGACATGTTTATTACCTGTAATAGATTAGTTTTTGCTGCATTCTTTTGCTTATTTGGTAAAATTAATTTTGCTATTGTATATACACCATTTTCCTGAAAGAATAAAGGGGTCATACTATGAGTGACAACACTGTAGTGATACACAAGCATAAAGAGGCAAATCAACAATCTCAAAAATTAGTATCAAAGAAGAAATGTTAGTATAACTTTGGACCTTGAAGTAAACATTACAGGACAATATTTAAAATGTCAACATAACACTTTTAAACACCAAAGAGTGCAACTACAATCTTAAAATTCCAACTGTCTGTGGAGAGTCAAGATTATTATAAAGTACATAAACATAAAGTGATTCAAATACCTTAAAAACAAAGAATGAGAGATTAAAAAGGGACAGAGTAAAGGTGTCCCAATATCTTAGAATTATATCTTTAATATTTATTTATATCCTTAATTACCACAACTGTAAAGGGAGACATTATATTTCAGTTATTAATTTATGTCTTTATTATAATCTTGACATCTTTCTAGATTTTTTAATTGAAATATATACATGAAGGAATGAACAAATAATAATACCTTACAGCCACTTTTCTATTATCTAGTAAATACATAATGTACTAATCTTTACTGTATGCAGGCATTCATATTATAACTGCAAAGAGCCTTATTTGCTTTATCGCATCTAATCTCTGTAACAACTCTGTGAAATTAGTCTATAATTTCCTTGTTTTATACGTGAGAAAAGCAATACTTACAGCAGATACATTCTTTTTTTAGAAGCCAAGCCAAGAAATAATAATTCCAGGAATTAAACCGCAGCCTGGCCAACTCCAAATGCCCTGCTTTATCAACTACCCGCCGATCTGCTGAGTTTCTCTCATGTCCTAATTTAATCATTGATGAGCTGATCCCTTACTAACATGCATGTATTTTGAAGTTGGATATCATATTGACACAGTCAAAAGGTTTTCTCTGTAAAATTCACTAAGTAGGAGGTAACTTTTGCAATAGAAGCCCATACAAGGGTTGTACATATACGTGTGTATATTTATTTATATAGATATTAATTTATATTTATGTGTATATATACATACACAAACATGTATATATAGCTGTACATACAGTAGATTAATTAGTGGATGATACTTTGCAAAGTCAGTTTCTTGGCAATAAATATTTTGTTTGCTGTGTCTCAATCATCATCTCTAACTTAATAATCTGATGCATAGTTTTAATCAAAATGACCGCTGTCCTTACCTTATGGTATTCTACATGCCCAGAATTAAAGCAATTCAGAGTATCCCTTTTAGAAAGATAAAATAAAAAGTACTGCACATAACATAATGAAGAAACATCAATTAACCACATGTCGGTCCTTTTTAAGTCAAGTGAGTTAAAGGAGGAAGGACAAAATATAAAGTGGAACTCTATTAGTGAAATGAGAAACGTTAAAATAGTTTTTAAATCACATGATGGGATCCCAAAACCTATGCTCTGGGATACAGACTGCACCACAAGGTGAGTTGATTATGAATGGTTACGGAGACCTGACCTTGAGAAGGAGTGCTCTCACCTGAACCACCTGGTGGGCATTGGTGTCATTGAGCACCAGCTCAGTGAGGGCAGCACAGCAGGCTGGAATGAAAACAATCAAATGCATAGTGTGCATCATTGCAATAAATACACTTTCACATGAATACTCTTGCTCCACAGGGTATTTTTATTATTTTGCTATGCTTGTTAGCAAAGTAACTCCTCAAGAAACACTAATTTTCCTTCTGGCACAGCTCTGGAAGAAGAGAAGTTGACTTGTAATGGCTTCTATTTCTCCTCTCCATGTATTTCCTGTGCACATCTATTCCACAGCAGCCATTTATTGAGAACTTACTGTGTACCAGGAGGCAAGTACTGTATCTGTCCATTTCATTGCAATCCCCAGTGCCCAACACATGCCCTGGCACTCAGCAGGTGCTCAACAAATATATCTATAATGGTTGATAAATAAAAGAATGCTTTAAATATATTATCCAATTCAATCCTTATAATAAGAGTATGCACTATGATTACCAGTGTTAGTGGTGAGAAAACAGTTTCAAAGAGTTACTAGACTAGGCCACACAACCAGTAAGTGGAAACGATCAGGAGTGCAGCCCCAGTCTGCCAGACGTTAAATCCCCAGCCCTAAACAGCACCACTCTTGCCTCCTGACAGCCACTGTGGCAGCCTTTGGTGGCATTTTGCACTGAAATACTTGTGCTCTCAGAAGTATGCCAGACTCTATAGCACAGAGCTCCTATAAAGGATAATTCCATTTTAGTGTGCTAAAGATTTTACATATATTCCCATAGAATTCTCACAATGATCTTCTATCACTGATATCATGATTATCATCACCATTTTACATAAGCAAAACTGAAGCTTGGAGAAGTTAAGGAACTTGCCCAAGGCCATATAGCCATCAATGAGGGTGGAGTCAAAACTCAAACCCTACTCTTAACCCTTTATGTTTTTAATTTTTATTTTCCATTTTTATTTAGGTATTGATATGGTTTGGCTGTGTCCCCACCCAAATCTCATCATGAATTGTAGTTCTCACAATTCCCACGTGTCATGGGAGGAACCTGGTGTGAAGTGATTGAATTATGGGGGTGGGTCTTTCCTGCACTGTTCTCATGATAGTGAATGAGTCTCACAAGATTTGATGGTTTTAAAAATGGGAGTTTCCCTGCACAAGCCCTCTCTTTGCCTGCTGCCATCCACTTAAGACGAGATTTGCTCCTCCTTGTCTTCTGCCATGATTGTGAGGCCTCTCCAGCCATGTGGAACTGTAAGTCCATTAAACCTTTTTCTTTTGGAAATTGCCCAGCATGAAAATGGACTAATACAGTAAATTGGTACCAGTAGAGTGGGGCTTTGCTGAAAAGATAACAGAAAATTTGAAAGCGACTTTGGAACTGGGTAACAGGCAGATGTTGGAACAATTTGGAGGGCTCACAAAATGACAGGAAAATGTGGGAAAGTTTGGAACTCCCTAGAGACTTGTTGAATGGCTTTGACCAAATGCTGATAATGATACGGACAACAAAATCCAGGCTGAGGTGGTCTCAGATGGAGATGAGCAAATTGTTGGGAACTGGAGCAATGGTGACTCTTGTTATGTTTTAGCAAAGAGACTGGCGGCATTTTGCCCCTGCCCTAGATATCTAATGGAACTTTGAACTTGAGAGAAATAGTTTAGGGTATCTGGCAGAAGAAATTTCTAAGCAGCAAAGCATTCAAGAGGTGACTTGAATGTGTTAAAGGCATTGAATTTTAGAAGAGGAATACAGCATAAAAGTTTGGAAAATGTGCAGTCTGACAATGCAATAGAAAAGAAAATCCCATTTTCTGAAGAGAAATTCAAGCCAGCTGCAGAAATTTGCATAAGTAATGAGCCAAATGTTATCCCCCAAAATAATGGGGAAAATTTATTCAGGGCATGTGAGAGACCTTTACGGCAGTCCCTTCCATCACAGGCCTGAAGGTTTAGGAGGAAAAATCGGTTTCATGGACTGGACCCAGGGTCCCTCTGCTGTGTGCAGTCTAGGGACTTGGTGCCCTGCATCCCAGCCATTTCAGTCATGACTAAAAGGGGCCAGGGTACAGCTCAGGCTGTTGCTTCAGAGGGTGGAAGTCCCAAGGCTTGGCAGCTTCCATGTGGTGTTGAGCCTGCATGTACACAAAAGTCAAGAATTGAGGTTTGGGAACCTCTGCCTAGATTTCAGAGGATGTATGGAAATGCCTGGATGCCCAGGCAGAAGTTTGCTGAAGGGGCGGAGTTCTCATGGAGAACATCTGCTACAGCAATTCAGAAGGGAAATGTGGGGTCAGAGTCCCCACACAGAGTCCCTGCTGGGGCACTGCCTAGTGGAGCTGTAAGAAGCAGGCCACTGTCCTCCAGACCCTGGAATGGTAGATTCACTGACAGTGTGCACTGTGTGCCTGGAAAAGCCAAAGACACTCAACATCAACCCATGAAAGCAGCCAAGAGGGAAGCTGTACCTCGCATAGCCACAGGGTAGAGCTGCCCAAGATCATGGGAATCCATTTATAGCATCAGTGTGACCCAGATGCAAGACATGGAGTCAAAGGAGATCATTTTGGAGCTTTAAGATTTGACTGCCCTGCTGGATTTTGGACTTGCATGGGGACTGTAGCCCCTTTGTTTTGGCCAGTTTCTCCCATTTGGAACAGCTGTATTTATCCAATGCCTGTACCCCATTGTATCTAGGAAGTAACTGACTTGCTTTTGATTTTACAGGCTCACAGGCAAGGGACTTGCCTTGTCTCAGGTGTTGGACTGTGGACTTCTGAGTTAATGCTGAAATGAGTTAAGACTTTGGGGGACTGTTGTGAAGGTATGACTGGTTTTGAAATGTAAGGACATACAATTTGGGAGGGGCCAAGAGCAAAATGATATAGTTTGACTGTGTCCCCACCCAAATCTCAATCTTGAATTGTAACTCCCACAACTCTCACATGTCACAGGAGGAACTCAGTGGGGGGTGACTGAATTATGGAGGCGGGTCTTTCCTGTGCTGTTCTCCTGATAGTGAATGAGTCTTGCTTGAGATCTGATGGTTTTTAAAATTTTTTTTTTGTAAACCCATGAAAGTGCACTTAGTTTCCCTGCACAAGCTCTCTCTTGCCTGCCATCATCCATGTAAGATGTGACTTGCTTCTCCTTGCCTTCCACCATGATTGTGAGGCCTCCCCAACCATGCGGAACTGTAAGTCCATTAAACGTCTTTTTTTGTAAATTGCCCTATCTTGGGTATGTCTTTAGCAGCGTGAAAATGGACTAATACAGGTATAGAATAAGCTGTATAACATAAACACATCTTAAGTGTATGGCTCAATGAGATATTACATATCTGTGTGCCCTGTAACCATCCTCCACCCAGAGGAATGTGTAGGCTATATTTCCAGTTCTCAAAGGCTCCTTGTGCCCCTTCTCAGGCATTCATTCCCCTATAATTCCACATCTAAGTAGCTGCTCTTCTGAATTCTATCACTATCAATCTCACCCACTCTTTGAATGATTGCTAGAAACACTCAGAGCTCTGAGATTCTGCTGGATTAGATTTCTGGGGAGCCTTCAAACAGTAAACCCCCAGCACAAGACTTTGTATCGAGACAGGGTCCTTTTAGAGTAAGCAGAAATGGCACTTTGAGGAGGAGATCCTATGTCCTTGTTTTCACACATCTGTGAAAAAATATCTTCTGTATTCTTCAGGAGAAAATAGTAGACAGCAAGGAAAGCCTGCCTTCTCCCACTCCCCCACTCCCTTGTTTCCTCTCCCGCAATGTCTGCTCTTTCCCCTCAGAGTGCCCCTGTCTCCTGCTGGCCCACACCACACCTCTCTGCTCCCTTTCTGTGCGCTGCTGTGGGGCACCCAACTTGGCCAATAGCACTCAGCACTCAGCACTACAGTGCACCAACTGCACTGTATCTCCACTTGTCCCAAAGGCCAGGTGCCCCCAGGCAGGACACAAACTGCATGACTGCTCAAGGTGGCCCTGCCAAAAAGCATTGATGCATTGCTGCTCCTGCTTGCATGTGAAAATCCTAGACAGGGCAGCATCTTTCTGTCTTCTCTTTGGAGCTCAAGAAGCATGGGGAAGGTATTCTCTTGCACCTGGTGAGACAAGTGTGTGCACGGAAGATTCCCCCTTATGTAAGGTGCCCTGGGATCTAGAAAATTCTAGAAAGCATGACTCCGGCCACAGATCAAGCTGCATCCCCTAATCCAGTTTCCCTCATAATAAAGCTAATGTTTTGTCTCCCTATCTCTGACTTCTGAGTCTATCTCTTTCTGGGTTCAGAACATAGAAGGCAAAGAAAACATTTGTTAAATCATTCATCTACAAGTCCAACACTGGGACCAAGAAGTTTCCAGCATCCACGTGGATTTCACCTCACATTTTTGTAAACTTCTAAATTGTGCCTACTTAACACTATTATACTAATCTATAATAGTGAATAATAATACAACATAGTAAATTATAGCATATCAAATAATAAAACATAAACACCTGCTTGAAGAGAGAAAGTATTTTCTTGTATTTCCCTAGGGCTCAAGTCTTCTGATAAATGAAGCTGCTGAATTCGGCCTGCAGCATTTGCACTGGACAGGCTTCCGATGGAGGAGCGATCAGAAACAAAATTTCTGTCTCTGAAAAAGAAAAGTTAATGCACAGACCATTTATCAATTTCCCTTCACCGTCAGTCCTTTCTATGTCACATTTAAGAAATCTTTGCCTCCCTCATGTCATGAAGGCATCATTATTGTTTCACTTTCCAATCCACCTGGAGTTGATTTTTGTGTATGGTGTGTGGTAAGAATCTTTTTTTTTTTTTATGGTTACTAAACTGATTCCTCACTATTTATTGAAAAGTGTCCTCTCCCCACTGCTCTACATGGCCACCTTTGTTTTTGAATTTTCTATTTTCCTGGAGTTGATTCACCTGAATACATCTTAGTCTTGATTATTCTCTGTTTTCTTTTTCCATGAACTTTCAATCTTCCTTTATTTTAAGAAAGTTCTCTTCTATCATACCTTGGAAAAGTTTGGCCCTTTTCAGTTTACTCTGTACTTCCAGGATCTCAATTATCCACATGTTGAAAACCTGTCTTCTTCTATTGGGCATATCATTCATTTTCTAATTTCTTTTATTCGTTGGTCTTTTTCTTCTGCATTATATGTAATTTTTTCCAAGCTTACCCTACATTTTACTATTTCTATTTTTTTTCTGGTGATCTAGCTAATTAGTCGGTTCTGTAGGTGTTATTCAGTCCTTGCTTTCTTTCCTGGCTCTGCAATCTTCTCCCCTTTTTGTGTCCAAAATTTGTTTCATCTTTAATCTCATTTCATAAATTCATGCTCTGCTTAATGTCCTTGATGAAATAAAGCATTCGCTTTTCTGTTTACTCTGTGCACTTTCTTCCATAATAGATTCTTCATCTGTCTTTTGCCTGCTTTGTTGTCTTTTGTTTTACATAGTTACCATTTTTTTTCCATGTATTTTTTTTTTTTTTTTATAGCAGCAACTCCACCTGGATTTCTCCGTGCCTAAATGTAACATGGATGGAGTTTCCTTGACTTCCCTCTCATGTCATCTGGGTCCACTAGTGTCCTCCCTGTAATGAGCATGGGGAAGGTAATGGAGCTGAGCCTAGGGACATCACAGGTGGCGATCTTATCTGTCAACATTATTATCTTAAAACTCAAATTGTAGGGATCTCTTCACCTGAACAAGAGAGCCCTTTGGGAGCTGCCTTTGAGTGTGGGATGGCAGGTGAACAGGCATGAGAAAGTTTCCCGGAAACTGCCCTGACAACAGTGGTGTTCATACTCAAGCCACAAGACAGCCTGGCAACCTTTACCCCTAGTGCCAGCTGCAGTCAGCCCAGGGGCAGGAACGAGCTCTGAAAGGAAACTGTTTATCCAGCTGGGGTCATAAATTCTCCCAGAGCACCAGCACATATTTAACATAGAATAAGAGGTAAAATATGTCATTATCCCAGGGAAAAGTTTGCTAACATTGCACCATCAAAATGGACTGGAAAATGATTCTTTAGATGTGAAAGACCTCTTTTTCACCAAGGATAGTTATGACTTGAGCAAAAGAGAAAAGCTAGATTCAATTCTATATGAGAAAAAGGCAGGTTTTGTCTTTGAAATTCTGCTTAACTATTATAGAATTTCATTTTATTCTTAAGAAAATAGCTGTTCTCCAAGAGGGCAACCCACACCTATTGCAATAGGTATGGTTGTCCAATAATAAAGATATAACCACCGCCATGATCATCATTACCATCATCATCCTACAAACCTAAATAAAAAACCTTTGTCAATTGTGATTACTTTGACCAAGGGGCTGGCTTATTATGTCACAGCACTAATGAATGACTTATAATTTATACTATAAAGTATTGATATCTTTATGTCACATTCATAAAGCAAGTAGATTGCCAACAGTCTGTAAATTTTTTTCTTTGTTTAGGTAATGACAGATACTGTTAACAAAGCGACTGTTCATGTCTCTACAGTCTGTTCTTATGCTTCTGAATGTTCCCTCAGAGAAAATGAAGCTGGTAACACACAGTTCTGCAATCTCCCTAGAAGCATAACCAGTACAAAGTCATAACAATATTGATTTGACAATATCTAGTTATATGAAAATTGATAAGTCCCTCTGCTTGTATTAAAATGAGCTTTATGTATGTACTGCAGATCATAAACATGATCCAGTTCAAATATGCATACTCATTTTTTTTAACTTTGATTCAGCACCCATAGAACTGAATTATACTTTAAAACAACATTAGGTAATAGAATCTTCCCATGGATGGTACCACAAGATATTATTATTCAATACTTCAATATATTTAATTCAGAAAATACAGAAGTTAGATTGCAACATGCTTCTAGAGAATTTCAATTGGAAACTAAACTATCCATTCTCTATGCTCCTGACTTACAATGTCACTGGAATTCTACTTTTAAAAGAGAGATGATGCCCACCTTAGAGGACCATTGAGAGAAAAGTAGAGAACTGGACTAGAGTTAGTAACATGGCAACCACTTGATTAATGATATCATCTTTGAAAAATAAGGATTATACACCTGCTCCTTTCATATAGGCTTTATTTTCTCTTTATAGACAATAATATATGTGCACACACAAACATTTTAGGAAAATATTACTAATCATTATACTTGGAATGACAAAATGCGTATACTAATTCAAGGAAAAGGTGACAAGACAAAGGTTTTCTTTAGGTTACTGGATTTCCATTCAGCCTTCACTATATTTGCAGATTGATGGCCTTCGACATTCCCAGCACTGTACTGGAGGTTGGTGATGCAAAGATAAATATATCCGGGTCCCCAAGGAATTGAAAAGATGAATGCCCCTGACATGGATGTAGAACATGCTTGTGACAAGTATAGATGACGGCGGAAGGCATGAATTACCAAAGAAACCCCAAAGCAGAAGGGAACAAGGTGAGCACACACCAATCTGCCATCTCGTCACAGAGTCCCCAGACTTCAACAAATAGGGCAAAGTAGGCCAAAGCCCACTCTGACTCACCCTCGTAAAATATGAAGAAGCTGTTTGATGCCTCCCCAAATGCGAATTTCCACACTGGTCTCAGGGTCCTCACAAACCTGTACCAGAATCCAGACAACGCTCCAGAGCAGCTTCAGGTGGTCGGAGTGGAGCAGACTAAGGAGGACAGGTATCCCCTCGTAGAGCTTCACCTGCTCTTTCACCTGGGGCTCTGCACAAAGTAGGCGCAGCAGCTCCGCTGTTAGTCTGAAAGGGGTGGGGAGGGTGGGGGTGAGAATCACAACATCATGAGTTGATGACTTTACATTAAGACTAAAGCTATCATCAGTGCATTAAATATAACCCTAACATTTTGTAAGTCATGGGTCCACGTGCATTTTCTGTTAGGAGCCCGATCAAAATCAAACACTTTTAGCTTTACTAACCGTACAATCTCTGTCACAAGAATTCATCTATGCTGATAGCATGAAAGCAGCCATAGACAACATATAAAAATAAATTAGCATCCCTATGTTACAATAAATCTTTATTTACAAAAATAAGCAGTGGAATAAACTTAGCCTGTAGGTCATAGTTTGCAGATCACTGTTCTAAATTATAGGCTCGTTGCATCATCATTGGTCTGGTTAAAAACCTACTGACCAGCATTGGCAGGGCGTGGTGGTGTGTGCCTGTAATCACAGCCACTTGGGAGGCTGAGGCAGGAGAATTGCTCGAACCCAGGAGGCAGAGGTTGCAGTGCGCCAAGGTCACTTGCGACTGCACTCCAGCCTGGGTGACAGAGCGAGACTCTATTTCAAAAACAAAAACTACTGACCAGCAAATAAGTATCAAGGACAAACAATGATATCTGCATTGTGCTAAAGACAAAAAAAAAAAAACAAAATTAAAAGCCTTATTCTAGTCTTCAGAAACTTACTGTGTAATTGCAAAATAAGACATTGATAGAAAATGTCAAAAACACTACAATGCAGGGGAGTTAAGGGCAAAGCACTCAGTTACTATATACTCAGTGTAAAGTGCATTAAATTGATGGTAAAGACACAAGGTTCAGCTGTGCCATGAAAAATTATGATAATAAATGTTTTATAGAATCATCCTCAGTCCTCTAGTCTCATACTTAAACACTCTCATCCTGGATAGTGTCATCCATTCCCATGATTTCAAACACTCTTTCTACCTTGCCATCATGATCTCAGCCCAGGCATTGCTCCTAACCTCCAGAAGTTTTAGCCACATGGATGATCCACAAGTACTCACCACACTACCCCTAAACTCAAAGTCATTAGCCTCCTCCCCAGGTCTATTCTTCACCTTATATCCCCGACCTTGACTCATGGCACCACAATATTTTCAGTTTTCCAAGCCACAAGACTGGGAGGCATCAAGACACATATTCCTCTTCTCACACTCCTCCACAGTCAGTCAAGAGCTCTTAGTGTTTTCTATTTCCTGGGTAACTTCTGGGATGCTCTTGAACATCAGGCAGCTAGCTAACCCCCCTGCTCCTCCCCTCCTTGTAATCCTTGGTCATGCTCAAGATATAAACCCTTCTTTCATCTACCTTTCCAATATTCTCATTCCCATACTGGTTTCTCATTCCTTTCCCCTGAACTGATTATCTATGGCTCCTCTCCCTCCCGAATTTTGTGCTCTGACATTAATAATAACTGTTCCTTGATAAATAGTATTCTTTACCTTCACAAACTTTCTACACCAAACATCCTCTCCTTGTTGTAAGTGGATCTCAATATGTGGATATAAACAAACACCCCCCACCTCACTCCCACATACACTGCTATCAAAGTGATCTTTAAAAAAACAAATTTGATCATGCTTAAAATTTTTCCACGAGTCCCCATAATGTTCATGATAAAATTCACATTGTTATTTATCAGAGACCAGCATGACCTGGATAAAGGCGTCTTGTTGCCTTATCTATAAAATATGGGAAAAATAGGGTTAGTGTGCAGATCACATGAGTTAATATGCCAGGTGCTTAGAGCAGGTCTTGGCATAAATAGAACACTGATCAAAGTTAGCTACATTTTAAGTTTATCATTAACTATCTGCTCTAGTTCTCTGGCACTTTCGTTCTTGTGCTCCTGCTGTGCCCAACCATCACATTCCTCTAACACACCCAATTTCATGCCTCCATGTCCAAGCACATTCTGTTTTTACTTTGTCTCTCTCTCTCTCTGGCCAGATATCTCCTCTTTCCTCCAGGAAACTTTGCACGACTCCACATTCTAATTGGGGTCTCTGCTCCGTGCTCCCAGAGTCCCCTGTGCATCTGTCTACTGTACCAGTTATAGCGCTGTCTGACCTCTCCTACGTTACATATTTATAACTTATTCATCTTTGGTTTTCAACACCTGGTACCAAGCTTGGAACCTGGTTTGTTCAGATAACCAAGTCTGTAAGTATTATCTAGATTTAATGCTCCTTTACGAGAGTTTTGAAGAAGAATACAAAAGGATTTACTATGAGTTAAGTGTCAGGGCTTCATTGCTTGAGATTTCTTTTTATCTCTTT
Source organism: Macaca thibetana thibetana (assembly GCF_024542745.1). Taxonomy (NCBI): domain Eukaryota; kingdom Metazoa; phylum Chordata; class Mammalia; order Primates; family Cercopithecidae; genus Macaca; species Macaca thibetana. The sequence goes on along the minus strand of NC_065579.1, from coordinate 20,875,955 downwards.
TGCCTCTTTAGAAAATCACTAAACTAAATATCAAATGATGTAGATTGCAACTCTGTTTAAGCACAATCTAATAACTATCTGGATAGTTATTAGAACAATATTCAGTTCAAGTAAAAATGAATCCATTTTACTCTAGATTTTATTTTGAGTTATTAGAGCAGGTGATCACAAAACAAGTCAGTTGCTATCATATTTTACTTGCCTTAATGCAAATGGATCTTAGCAATCTAATCATTTATTGTAATACACAATTTGAAATTACTAAAAATAGACCCACCTCAGAGTTTCTTTCCCTAAAAAGGCAGGATATAAATAAATGCAATAAACAAAACATTAAAGATGGTATCACAAAAATTTATTTCATCAGCTTCTATGCCCAGATCTAGAAGTAATGCAAGACTAAAGATAAATGGATATACTTCTTTGCTGTATTCTCTTTATATAAACTTAAACAGAAAATAAATGCTAAGCTGACTCATTATATTCAGTTACAATGTAAATAACACGACGTAATAAAAATAACAACAAGTGTTTCTGTCACATAAAGGCACTGCATTGTCTCTTTCTCCTGTTAGCAATCCTACCTTTTAGAAAGCAAGTCGTATTCATGTAAAATCATCAACAGATTCTCTACAATGTTGAGTTCACTTATCTTCTCCCTACATTCTGGACTGTAAATTGAAAAATATTAGCAATTACTAAAAGCATATTTTGCTACCTCCATGTATTAGTCCTTTTTCATACTAGTATAAAGAACTGCCCGAGACTGGGTGATTTATAAAGGAAAGAGGTTTAATTGACTCACAGTTCAGCATGGCTGGGGAGTCCTCAGGGAACATAAACAGTCATGGTGGAAGATAAAGAGTAAGCAAGGCACCTTCCTCACAAGGCAGCAGGAAGGATAAGTGCCGAGCGAAGGGGGAAGAGCCCTTCATAAAACCATCAGATCTTGTGAGAACTCACTCACTATCACAAGAACAGCATGGAGGAAATGGCCCCATGATTCAATTACCTCCACCTGGTCTCTCCCTTGACATGAGGGAATTATGGGGATTATAGGGATTACAATACAAGATGAGATTTGGGTGGGGACACAAAGGCTAACCATATAAATTCACTATATTCCTATTATATTTATATTCGCTCCAATATTATCTTGGGAGAAGAGATCGGAAAACAAAAGGAATCATATGTTATTCACAGAAAAGCAATGGTCCACTTATTGTCTTAAAAACATTTAAAATAATCATGACATTTATAAGGAGAAAGATCTTCTTGAAAATTTTTCAAAGCCCACACGTTTGAAAATGTTCTGTATGTTAAAATTCTCAGGTAAGAATGAATTAAGAAGGTCAAAAAGATTCAGCTGCCAAAGAAAGATTATGGTGATTTTGAAATTAGAAGTAACTGAGGGTTAGATAAAAGACTAAGTAAACATTTCCAGTCAGGAAATAAAAAGAAAATTTTAAACTATGATTTGCCTTTCCAGTTTAAATTTTTAAATAATGCTTTCTATCCAGGATTCTCTTCAACACGTTATTTCACACTTATGTATCAAGAAATGTTATTAAGTAGTTGACAAAGTAACTGATTATTTTGCATCCTTCCCACCTAAATTGCTATAGTAGCAGAACTGGAAAGTATAGCAGAATACATTACTTACCTTTCTGCTAAACTAGCCAGAGCCAGAAGGGAACCCAATAGAACATTAGTATCTCGGGCACCAAGTAAATTTACTAATGTCTGAAAAATGAAGTAAAATAAAGTTTAATTATATAAGTACTACAAGCTTCTTTTTCCAACATTAACATTAATTTATTTTCCATTACCAGCCACTTGAATGGCAAAATGTTTCCCTCTCAAGATCATACAGGCTTAACCTTTTTGTTTTGTTTTCTTTTCTTTTGTTTGCTTAGTAGTTTATAATGTATGTGCATATACAATTAAGCACAAACTGTATATATAATGTTAAAGCTGCTCTCTCTTATGTTTTTTTCTTAATGTCATCTACCGAAATTTTTTCATGGCATTAAATATATCTTTATAAACACTTTTTGTCAATATAATCAAGTTGTTTGTTTTATTATGGCTTTAACCATAGAATAGTGAAAAAATATTATGGCCTCTCAAGCCTTATGCAGTTTCTTTTTTATTTTTTGCAGTCAATATAAAAGTTTATTCTTAAAAAGAGTTTTATTAAACATTCAAAATATCCAGTTCTTTACAGATGGCAGGAGTCCATCTCTCCTTACTTTGGAACTCTTGAGAGTAACCTCTTGTAGCCATTCCTTGCCCAGGACAGGAAGCCTAAAAGGCATCAAGCCACATGACCAGCCTGGTTCTCATACTTCCCTGTATTTCCATGTGCCCAAGTATTCTCTGCCCCTTCTGATCCCACCCTGGGGAGAACCGGGACAATTAATGACATAAATTACAACAGTGGTAGTAATCAGCCATTGAGAACTCACTTTGAGCTAGGCACTGTGCTAGTCACTTTCCAAATTATGAAACTATTTTTCAACAAAATATTGAAAATTTCATTCTTTTGCCAAACTAAAGAAGATATGAATACTATCGAGCATTCCATTTGCCTCTCAGATTTCTAATTGATGTTGAAGGTGCACCATCGATGCTTCCAAGCATCATCCTAAATAATATGACTTAGCTGGAAGTCTGTATTTTGTCAGTGGCTTTCCCTGAATTCTTGTTAAGGCAAGTTTTCTTACTTGGAAAATTCTCTACATTTTCAGAATGCAGAGTGCCCCTGAAAAGTGCCTCCCAAAATGTCCCAGGTCAGAGCTGCAACCTGTGCAATGACTGCAAAGATAATTTTTATGTTTCCAGTATATGGATTTTTTGCCTTTATGATTTCATTTTATCTTAATAAAGTTACCATTATCTTTGTTCATCTGATCCCTTCCTCTTTTTCTTCTCTCTTTTATCTCTGTCTTCTAATGTTTTCCAAATTTCAATCCATTACATATTACTTTCACAATTTTTGCCATATTCAATTAACACCTTTAATGTTAGCTCAAAACAATTTTCCAATTGTAAGCAATAATATCTGTGAAATAGATGGCTATGGAAACAAAAAACGTTGACCTGTGTATCACCTAGAATCATCCTCTAGACCATGAGCAGCACGTGTTAACACATTTTAGGCAATCTTACTCCCATATACACTAGAAAGTGGCTTCCTGGGATATGAAACTCAACAGGTTACTGAAACTTGGCTCCACATGGTTACAATCTAAACAGTTTTGCTATAAATATAGTCTGTTTTGACCTACAGTGGCAATCACATGTGGTTCAAACTACTATAGCCCCACATGCCATATGGAATTTATATGTATACCTATGCACAATTTTATTTTTGTTGACTTATTTATAAACGCACACCTAGGGTGAGTTTATACATAGCCAGGGATTTTCAAGTAATATTTAAGCAATAAACCTAGTTGGTATTACGTGGCATAGAAAAAAAGGAAAGGAGTTCCAGAAAACGTGTATTTATTATATCTCTATTAACTCGAAACGCTGGCAAAGAATATAAAAGAGTTGACAAAGATTCACAATTTTAGGCCAGGCTGCCAGGTTTCTGGATTCTAATTACACATGACTTAACTGCAAAGGCCCTGAACTTCCCAAATGTGAACGACTGCCATAGGGAGCTGAACCATTAACTCTTTCGGGGGCCACTCACCTTGTGGGCTCCACTTGTGGTGACCCATTCTCTTTGATCTTTGACTGCAGCAAGTTTTTGAAAGATATCTATAAAGGAAAGAAAGAGCGCAAAGAGGCATCTGGAGATTAAATGGGGAGTACTCCCGGGAGCACAGATCTGCAGTATAATGGGTAGGCAGAGAAAGGGCAAAGGGAATACAGACAGCACGAAAGGAACAACAGATGCAGGAGCAGCATGGCTACTTTTTTACCCCAAGAATTACTCCTCAAGCTCCACTGTTATTTATTTTGTAATGTTATTATAATAATGAAATCTAAAAATACCAAAAAAGGGAAACCTCTCTTTCCACTTAAATTTGAACACGTTTCTTAACATTACCAGTTCCAAGTGAGGCCTGTTCTTCAAAGGTCCTCTCTGCAAAGATTTCAACTTATAAAGAAGAGAGGGAAGGCCAGCAAATGAGAGGAACCTGCTAGTTTCCTCAGCTGAGGAAAACAGTCATCCTCAAAGAGAATTCCTGGTGCCCAGGGCTTGCCATAAACTCTTCTCTGCCCGGATCTGAGAACCACTGTGCTGCCCCACAGGAGGATACGGAGAGCCAGTCGATTCACACAAAGACAACGGACTGGCCTCCCACACGGCAGGACATCTGTGGCTCATCAAAGCTGGAGTGCAGGACAGCAGGGCGGGGAAAAGCCTCCAACGGGAGAAGATTGAGTGACTAAGGAATACCTCACACTCACAGCCCAACGTTTTCACATTCACAGCATCAGATAAGGTTTGTTGTTGTTATTTTTCTTTCTCACGCTCTGGATGCTTCAGATTCTATGAGGTAGGTATCATGATTAACCCAATTTTATAGAAAAAAAAAAAACTGGATAGTCTCTGACATTTTAACAGAAATAAAAAGAGGCAAAAATATGTTTTACCAAAATTTGCTTTTATGGAAGCCTCTCCTGCATTACATAAATTGTGCTTTTCAAGGTGAGGGTTGTAATCTAAACATCTTCCTTTTGGCTGTATATTGCCATCAAATAAACAATTGGCCAGGACGCTCAGCACCTGAGCTGTGTGTGGAAACATTAATAAATATTTAAAGTATCCTTGTTTCCTACTGCAAACACCATACTGCTTTTCTAGCAAGTCCACAAAACTGGCTGTGTCCCCACAACAACACTTACATGTCATGTTGACCAGCTTGTCCACAGTGTGCTGCTCTTCTCCATAGCTGAGGTACTCGCTGGCTACAATCTCCATGTACTGCATGAAGGACCAAACCAACAAGCCAGTCAGGAGGGCACCAAAAGCACGCAAGGAAGCAAGGAACAAAATGCTGCAGTTCTCAAAATAAACTGTAGGTGGCACAACAGATTCATCAAATAATACTCATGCTCCTTCTGGGACTGTTAACACTCAAGGGCAAAAGGTGGCTGAGTTTCTAGATTCTTTGACTTCTCTTGCATGCTATGAAGTTGAGGGAAAGACCATCTCAAGACTCTATAAACTCTCGAAAGTCTCAAAATGACTCTTCACTAGGTAAGTTTGTGGTGTAATTTAGTATCCAAATACGAGATACATATAAGATACATAATATATAGTATATAGAATGTTTATTCTTCAATGTATCTTTTTAGGAGAATTTTTTATTTGATTGACATTACATTTTATAGTCTCTGAATATATGTCTAACCAGCATTCATGCAGTTAGCAATAATCAGAATAAAATGAGCACTGAGTAGTCTGATAATTCTCACTGTGGATAATTGATTATAATAAGAAACAGGCTCAGGGAAACAGGTAATTTCTAATATTATAAAAGAAGTTAAAATGGATAAGAAGATGCTTTGTAATATAATCTTATGAAATATTATGTTATTAAATGAGGTAAACCTCTAGTCAATTTAAAAAGGTTCTTGAAAAAAAAAAAAGAATCAATTTTCTAAGAATATAATAAAATAAAGTAGATTTAATGTTAAATTGCCACAAACATAATCTTCCATTAATTATTCAGAATGAGTTTGCAGGGCCACATGTTTATTATGAAAATCATTCTCTCTGTAAACATTATACAGGTTTTAGGAGACTAGCCTGTTCCAACTCAAAAACACGATCAGAAATTTTGTGTTATTCCAACCTGGCCAACATGGTGTAACCCTGTCTCTACTAATAATACAAAAAAAAAAAAAATGATTCGGGCATGGTGGCGCATGCCTGTAATCTCAGCTACTTGGGAGGCTGAGGCACGAGAATCACTTGAACCCAGGAGGCAGAGGTTGCAGTGAGCCGACATCGCACCACTGCACTCCAGCCTGGGTGACAGAGTGAGACCCGGTCTCAAAAAAAAAAAGAAAGAAAGAAATTTTGTTTTATTGTATTAATAAATGCAAGCCTCTGAGTTGCTCAGTATATATATTCACTTGCTTACCCTCCCTCAGTAGGTAGCAAAGCAGAAAAATAAATAAGGTCAAGATCCTTCCTTTCTTTGTCATCTATTTATTAGTATTTTATTGAGCACAGTAATCGTTTTCTTGTGTGAAAAAGTTTTGAACATCTTCATAATCAGGTTATTATCTTGCCAGGCCCAGCGGCACACACCTGTAATCCCAGCTACTCAGGAGGCTGAAGCAGGAGGATTGCTTGGGCCCAGCATTTTGAGATCAGCCTAGGCAACACAGTAAGACACCGTCTCAAATATATATACATATATATACACATACTTCTTTTCCTCCTACCATATGGTATATACAATGCTAAGGGCTTGAGCCTTCCAGCCATCGCCCCTTTTGTTGTTGTTGTTAGACGGAGTTTCATTCTTTTGCCCAGGCTGGAGTGCAATGGTGCAACCTCAGCTCACTGCAACCTCCGCCCCCCCAGGTTCAAGCATTTCTCCTGCCTCAGCCTCCTGAGTAGCTGGGATTATAGGCACCCGCCACCGTGCCTGGCTAACTTTTATATTTTTAGTAGAGACGGGGTTTCACCATGTTGGCCAGGCTGGTCTCAAACTCCTGATATCAGGTGATCCACCCATCTCAGCCTCCCAAAATGCTAGGATTACAGGCGTGAGCCACTGCACCCGGCTGCCTATTTCTTATTATTACTAGCTAAAGACATGTGACCCTTTATAGTACCTTCTCATTTCAACAGGCTGAGCAAAGTGAGCCCAATCAGCCAGAACAAAATGTCGTGGGTTCCTCCCTGCTCTGTGAGTATCATGCCTCACACTCACACTTAACCCCACCTGTCCCTCTCTGGGGCGGACAGCATAACACAGGAAAGTCACACACCCTTTTAACTCTTGCTCAGAGCAGGCACAAACTGAGAAGGCGAGACCAGCCACCACAACAGGAATCTTACCTGAGCCAGGTTTTCAATCCCACCCAAGCCATGGAGGATTTCCTAATAACATAAAAGCAACAAAACACATGTAAATGATGAGGGTAGAGGAGGAAGTATATTTTACTTGCAATTTATTTACTAAGTTGTCATATTTAAAATTATTTTGTGAAGGTCTACATTCTAATATAAATATGGAAAACGTATGGTATGTCATTCATACTACCTTTAAAATAAGCTATTAATAAATATGAAAGTTGGGTTGAGATTAAGAGAATGAATCTGTGCTCAGAACCGCAGCCTGCCCCCTCATTCTTCTTACCTCCTCCTGTGTCATCCTAAAATGTTTGAGTTGAGAAGAGCCATTAGACACCATTTCATTCAATATTCTCATGTTACAGATGAGGTAAACCAAGACACAGAAAGAAAACCATTTTGCATAACTGACGAACCTGGATGAGAACAGCATCACCAAACTCCAAGAACCCTCCGCTAGGTCTCTGCCTAGTGTGGTCCATGAACCGGCAGCACCCGCAGCACCTGGGAGCTGAACAGAAATGCAGAATCCTGCACCCACCCCAGACCTGCTCGCACTCAGTTTCAACAAGATCTCCGGTGCATACGCACGCACAGTACAGTTTGAGAAGCACTGCTCTAGGAGAGAAAGAGCTTCCCAAAATTATTAGATGAATGATCTTATTAGACCCATGCTCTAAAGAAATGTAGAGATAATGTTTGACAACGTCTCCTGATACAGGACTTTAAATTGTGAAATGGACCAGCCTGGAGATCTACTAAGAGTAAGTGCTCTCAGGTTAGCCACACTGTCATTTATCTCTAGACAAATATTCTCAGGTGGCTTTAACCTGCTTCATTACATCTGTATTGACATCTCTCTTCTTACACAACATGCACACAAGGAAGTTATTTGAAACATAAACAAGAGCCACAATTTCAGTTCTGGGAAGTGCACAGGGACGAGTACACGAGCGTGGGGGAGAACAGTCTACTTCTGCCACGAAGCCAGCGTTTGGGCAGAGCAAAAAGCCACAGGGGCCTTTTTCTCTCAAGGCCTCCTGGGTCAAGGTTTTCATAGTCTGTGTAAAGTGAACTTGGAAATACTAAACATACTTACAGCTAAATTAAATTTTAAAAGAACATTTAGAACTTAAATAAAAATAGTGCTGTGGGCCAGGCGCAGTGGCTCACGCCTGTAATCCCAGCACTTTGGGAGGCCGAGGCGGGCGGATCATGAGATCAGGAGATCGAGACCATCCTGGCTAACCCGGTGAAACCCCGTCTCTACCAAAAACACAAAAAATTAGCCGGGCGTGGTGGCGGGCGCCTGTAGTCGCAGCTACTCGGCAGGAGAATGGAGTGAACCCGGGAGGTGGAGGTTGCAGTGAGTCGAGATCGCACCACTGCACTCCAGCCTGGATGACAGATATAGGCTCCATCTCAAAAAAAAAAAAAAAAATTCTGTGACTACCTATTAATTTGAAGCCTCATCAATGCTATTCACTCTAGAAGAGCTATAATTAAAGAGCACGAGAATATTGTTCATATGATCTCTATTTGTGGTAGGAGGTTTCATACACATAAAAATTAAAATAACATTTAAAACCAGTTATATTTATTCAACAAACATTTTTTTTTCATTCCACCTATGTAAAATCCCTGAGTTAGGCTCTGAAGGAGACACAAATATGTAGATGGCAGGGGTGCCCTTTGCTGAGCTGTAAGCAAGCATAAGGTGGGTATACAAACAACTGGAACTTAAGACAGAATGAGGTAAGTGTTAAAAGTAAATTATACATGCAGTGTTATAAGGGGTCAGAATAGAGACACCTCCTTCCTGCTGAGAGGACTGAGACACCTCATGTGGGTGGTTGGTGGTCTCCAAATGGGGACTGGAAGGATGGATGGATTTGCTGAGTAAAGATCGGGAACAGGTGAAAATAAAGGAGATTCCAGCAAAGAGAACAGGAGGCTCAAAGGTGAATAGAAATTGTGCAGACAAAACATCAAGACATGCTGTAACTCTGAGAGAAGCAGCTCCATATCTCCATGGAGGGCATTATTAGGAAAAAATGTTAGAAAATTAGGGTGGATTCCCAATGTGGGAGGACGTAGATGTGTGCCTGAATCTGAACGTTTTCAGGCAGACTATGATACCCAGTGAAAATGTGTGAGCAAGGGACTGGCCAGAATTAGCTGTGGGGACTTCCTTCCTTCTAGTCATAAAATGAACTAGAGATGGGGAGGCTATAAACTGGGAGCTCAGTTGGGGTCAGTGACAACAGGAATAAGAATGGAGAGAAAGGTGTAGTATTTGAAGCGATGTGATCAATCGAACATGAAGAAAGATTGGAAGAAAAGAAGCAAAGTTGAAGACATCAGTCTACTTGAGTGGGAGTGGCTGGGAACAACGTCATAAGTAACTAACACAGGGAAAGAGAAAGGAATAGACTGGGATAGAGGAGAGCACTCTATTTTGGACGTGCTGCAGGACTGATAGGAGGCCCAGGTGAAAAAAAATACAACAGGCCACAGAAAGTGAAGTGGGGGCAAAAGATCAAAATCTGGGAGTTGTTCACATGAAGGAGATTCATTTGAAGCTTGGGAGTGGAAGACACCAAGGAAGAATATGATGTTTAAATGGTCATGGTAATGTTATTTTTAAATGTTTGCCATGATAAGAAATTTATTCAATAATTTTGATGATATGGGACTAAGTCAATGTTTCCCAAACCATGTGCTGGAAACAGTCATTTTATTTTGTGCAGTGGATGGAATTAGGCATTCTACCAAAAAAAAAAAAAAAAAAGAAGAAGAAGAAAAAGAGAAAAAAGCAAGAAAAAGAGAGTTTTATGGTTCAATCAGTTTGGGAAATAATTAGGCAAAACATTTAACAAATTCTCTATCTCAGGACTCTTTGGAGCTGCTGTGCACTATAAGTCTCTAAAAGAAGAACTAGTGTGCAGCTTTTTCTAAACATCCCTAACCAGAGCACGCTTCATTTCCCAGGACACGTATTACTCCTGCGGAATAAAGTTTGAGAAGTGCTGCTGTAAAGTAGGGGAATGAGAAAGACGCTTACTCCCTCTTAGAGAATTTTGTCGTTATGTTATGTACTCAAGAATTTAACCTTCATTTATGAAGTGAACACTTTCCCTCCATGCTCCTATGGAAAGTGGAGCAAGGCCAGGAGATTGCTCACAGACCCTGGTCTTCCTTGCATTTCCTTTCCTTATACCAACAGGACTGTACTAACCCAAGAGTGTAAACTAAAGAAAACCATGACTACAAGGTATGTATACACATGGGCTTAACAGTTCTAGTTACTGACTTGAAAAGCAAATATGACTGCAAGCTTAGATTACAGCAACGCGCCCTGTGTGCCTGTTTAGCCCTCAGCATCTCTCCCCTGTCACAGGCCAGAGGGTCATAAAACTGGTTTGTGTATTTCTCAGTCTACTGATCTGGAGAAAGTCCCCTGGTTAATCTGAACTTCAGTTCAATCTGTAAACTGCGAACGATGTCCTTGCTAAGCTTACCTCCTGAATTGTTCCTTTTTAAAAAACAAAAATAGAGCCAATAATATAATACTGGTAGAAAGGATGTTTTTAAAAATGGAGCACATTATGCCAATATATTTTTATTACAGCCAAAACTGTCATTTCCATTTAGGTGCTCTCATCCTCAGCCTATGTGGCAACTAAATCAATGAATGCTGAACACACTGCATAACCTTAAATACTGAATTACTGACATGACCATTTACTCCTCTGTTCAAAACTCATTAGTGGCTCCATAAAGTTTATTCTTTGGTTATGATTTTAATGCCCCTCTGTGGACTGGCCTTTACTTATCTTTCTAGGTTTGGAACCGTAAACACTCTTCTAAAAGGCTTGGTATACTCGATTTGTAGGAGGATGAGAAAAAAGGAAATATAAGAGATACTTCTAAAGTTTTCTATGCTGAGTCTGACAAAATATGGTGCCATTAAAAGAATGAGGAATTGATTCCAAAAGTTCAAGGATGGGGGGAAGAATTGAAGAGCTCCATTATAAAGTTATTGAGTATAATATGCTACAATTGTTGTTCTCAAAGTTTTTGTCTCAAACCCCTTTACGCTCTTAAAAATTACTGAGAACCTCAAAGAGCTTTGGTTTATATGGGTTAGAATGTATCTGTTTATATTCATTGCATTAGAAATTAAAAGTGAGAAATTTTTAAAACACAAGAATATACAAGTACACATGTTCCATCAGCTCCCAGGGCCATGATGTCACGAGATGTTGTATAGCTTAGGGAAAATTCCACTGCACACACGTAAGACAGAGAGTGAAAAGACAAATAACATCATTTGGAATAATTTAGCATCATGTTGAAGATAGATTCCATCTTGTGGAACCCCTGAAAGGGTTTCAGAGACCTGTAAACAGTACACGGGCCACATTTTGAGAACCACTGTGCTACTGTGTCATCGAGGTGGTTGTCTAACATGTCTCTGGAAACTTGGGACTTAACGGGGAAAGTTTGAGGCTGAAGATATGAACTTGTGAACAAACAACAACAACAAAAAGATAGTTGAAGCCAAGAGCTTGGAAGATATGGGAGAAGACAATAAAGAAAAAAAACTTTGGGGAAGGTTATTTAGGAAGACAAGGTGAAGAAGAGGAACGTGTAAATAATACTCCAAAAATGCTGAATAAAAGCTAGAGGTTCTCAGGATCAGTACAGGCAAAGAGAAAATGTGGTAAAGTGTACCTGCTGCTATACACAGGTTGGGGAATGTAAGCACTGAGAGAAGACTACTCAATCCAACTATTTTTTATTATTGTTTCTAACATAATTGCAGTTCGGGATCTTTTAAGGTTTTCTCTTTATCTTTGATAAGCGATGTACTATAGCTTCACTATAATGAATCCAGGTGAACGCTTATCTTTATCCTGCCTGGGACTCCAGCTGCAACTGAAATCTCAATACGTGTCTTCCTTTAATTCTGAAAAACTCTAAACAATTATATCTTCAAAATAGCTTCTCTGTCATTCCTTCCAGTCTTTCCTGGTTGGAACATTCACTAAACATATAGTGGAAACTCTGTACTGGCAGGAAAGATCCAATCTACAAGCTACCAGTTTGCAACCTCTAAGTCAAGGAATGAGGACTGCAGCATGGCCCAGTGTGGTCTATTCAAATGGCTTCCAGAGAGAACCTCGTACATAGAATTCAATGTGCAAGTTATGCAATACATCAGTCCTGGTGGAAAGGAACTGGATTCAAGAGACATAGCCTGACCTTTCAAGAAATAGAGTATGAAAGTAGGAGAAGGACTTGAAGGAATAGCTGGGTCAAGAGAAGGACATTTTTATGGTAAGGAAAAACAGAGCGAGAGCAGGTAGAAGAGTAAGCCTTGGCCAGGAGGAGGAATATTACTTCTGAAATATGAGGGAAGTAGAGTTGCAGGATAACCCAAATATTTCAAACAACAAAGAGAAAATGAGATAGTTCCCACTGGGATGGCCTTGGGCTTCCCTGTAAAACAGAGGATGACATAATTTGATGAGAATCATGGGGTAGGAGAGGGTTTGGGTGAGAAAAGTGAAGATGGTTTGGAAGAGCCGCTATGGACCCTGCAGTACTGACCAAACAAGAGAGGAAAGGAACAGATACCCAAGAAAAAGTCATGCCGACAGTCACTGGCGTAAGTCACAAGTCATAGTAAACCCTAGCATAGCTTTGTGACTTCAGCCAACAATTCTTGGCACCTCAAGATGTTGAACAACTGCCTGAGCACGTGGTCTTCTGTACGGAAAGAGTGCCAGGGAGGACAGACTCGGAGATAATTCCCTTCTATGGAAAGGCTGGCCAGCAGGACAATATTCGTTTAATATGTGTCTTGGTCACAAAATCTCATAAACAAAGTCGTCTCTGAATTTTTTCCTTCAGAGGGCAGTACAATCAACTCTGTTCAATCTACCCAGAACGAGACTAAGAAAGGCAGAACTTTAGATGGGAGATTAGCAGAATAAGACACTCTTATCAACAGTTTTTCTGAACAAACAGAACATCTCTAGGACAAATATTTGCTAGTTCAAGTCAGATTAACCGGACCTTCCTCCTGGAAAACTTTATTAATATTATACATAGAATGTTTTCATCTAAACTGAGACACATTGGGGAATAAAAGAGGGTGCTATGAATAATTAAGTGGGAACAGTGAGCACATAAGACTGATCCAGGCGAAAGGAAACGTATGACCCATGCTCATTTATACATGACCCAAACAGAATTGCAAAAAGCAGCTCAGAAATGCGTGGAACACACAGTTCTGTATGGTTGGTCACAGGAAAATAAGGATGGTTACCTACCCAGAAAACTGTGAGCAACAAGGACAGAAAGCCATTTCAAGGATGCCCTGGCTCACATATCCAAAGGGCTGTGGTTAACTAAATTACAATAGCACAAGGCCAGTTTAGAACACAGTATGAGGAAGAGGACTATTCTTCTAATGGAAAGATGTGTAGTGCCCATGAATCCCAGAAGAGTCCAATCAGAGTAGGCTCTGTGGCTGGTTGGTACCAAATACTTTCTCCGAGTATGGAAAATATGGTTACTTCTGAAATATGAGGAAGGTAGAGTTACAGGATAACCCAAATATTTCAAACAACAAAGAGAAAATAAGATAGCTCCCACCGGGATGGCATTGGGCTTCCCTGTAAAACAGAGGATGGTTACTTTTCCAAACTTGGCACTTAAAGGAAACATATGCTGACTCAAATAATAATTCATCAATAACATCGAGTTCAAAATTAAAGGCGTGAGCTTCCTAGTAGCTTATGAGGACAGGGCATAAAAGGAGATACTTTTTTGGTTAAAAAAAAAAAAGTGTTAAGTAAGCTTTTCTTTAGAGCCTCACAGCTAAAGCACTATGTCTTTGCTACTCAAAGTATGGGCCATGAACTAGTAGCAATAGCATCCCTGGGAAACTTGTTAGAAATGAAGAATCTTGTTTATACCTACTGAATCAGATTCTGCATGTACAAGATGTCCAGGTGATTCCCATGCACATTAAAGTTTGAGAGGCACTAAAATCAGAGGCCAGGCATGGTGGTTCATGTGTGAACCACCACGCCCAACCAGGAAAAGATTCTTGACCTCAGTGCCCTCCTCTGGGGAAAGTGGGAGGCTCCTTGCTCACCTCTAACTCAAATTTGACTCTAGAGGTTGGGAAGGGATTGACCCTGGAGCAGCTAATAAAGCTCCACTGGCTGCTTCTCAGCCACATGAGCAGGCCACCACTCATCACTGCTGACTTAGACCTAGGGAGCTGCTTGGCCTTGAACATGTTTGAAGCTGTGGCCAAGCGTATACCTCCTTGAACGGTAAATGTTTTAAAATGCCAGGCAGCAAAGAAAACATAGATCAAAAAGTTCAATCCACTTAACCCCATAAGTAATACAACAGAAATATACAAATTTTTTGTCCCCATTAAAGCGCTCCTCTCAAATCCTTTTAAATAGTAGATGAGACATTCCCCATATATGGAAGCTATTGAGTTGTGAGAGAGAAAACAAAAAGTAAACATGGACTACTTCAAAAAAAAGCCCACCAGTCTTTTATTATGACTTTATAACAACTAAAATACATATACATATATTTTTCCAACCAACCTGATAACATGGATCCCTCATTAGTAGCCTCAGACAGATTAACACTCTCAGAAAATGAATAGATGGGGCTCGATTAACCCACTCTCTGAAATAAGAAAACAAGAGAACATGTTCACGTTTAAAACCCCAGTGTGACAATTCATAAAAATACAAGGCTATGAGGAGTATAAAGAACACACAAAGCACTTAGTTTATTTGCACTGGGGACTGTCATTTGGTACTTGAACACTTCATCCATTTTAATTCAAAACACATTTAAACCATCTTTATCAGTGTGGAGGAGAGGCCCCCCAAACTTATTTGGTTTATGCCACCACTCTTACTCACTCAGTAACATTTCATAGTACCCTAAGATCAAAAGAAAGAGCAAAATGTTCCAAAATTTAGGTAGGCCCAACTTGGTAAGAATTTATGCCATAACAAATTGGTATCCATTTGAAAAAAATAATATATTATATCAAAAGATTATTTTCATAGCCACACTTATTTATTAATGTAAGTGTGTGCACTAGTGGACACAAAACAACTTCTCAAGCCTGGGAATCAGTTTGGACTTCACCATCCTTGTTTTCTCTTCCCCTGACTTTAATAGAGTACTTGTTTTTTTATCATAGCAACCACTGAAAACTCAGCTTCTGAAAGATATGCCATCAGCTAAAGGAAGGCAGGATGACCTATGACCTAACATTGAAATCACAAACTGCCTTCAGTTGTTCCTGCTGTATCTGCTGGATGTTGAGGAGCACTAAGGGTGTTTAGGGTTTTGTTTTTTAGAAAATTGAAAATAGCTCACAGTGCCCCCTGGGAGTTCTCTGTAGCCCTGGGGCACTTCGGTGCTCACTTTGGGAAACACAGGGATAAAGTTTTTTTAAAAATTAGTTTCCCCAGAAGCAGACCCTGAGATGAAGATTAGTGTGTGCAAATTCATGATTGAAAACATGCCCTCAGGAGAGACCAGTAAGAGAGTGGCAGAAACAGGAAAGGGAAGAGGAGAAATCCAAGCAAGGGTATGACATCAGGCAAAATCTCCTCTTAACCCAATCAGTGGGGCTCTGGAATGTAAGTTACCACTCAGAGTTGTCCTATACTGAGGCAACAGCACTGGGCTTTTCTATACTACTGAAGCTGTTGCCATTAGCTAAGAGCTGCAGGAGGGACTGATGGAACATTCCCAGACACTCCCACTGGCTCTCTGTGCCTGCAGGCAAGGCAGACTCAAGGAACCTGAGGGTGGCTGGTGCAAGTGTTGTTGGACAGGAAGGTGCCAAAACCAAAAGGGTGAGAACAGGAGGATTCTGGGCAAAGCACCAATATTACCCTACAGTTCTATAGTGAGATTCAGCGGAACCCTTTGAAATCGAAGTCACAGTCACTGGATAAGTGATATTATGGCAGAAACTGAAGGTGTATTTGCCACAGGTCTGTTCAGAGGGGGGAAAAAAAAACACCGGGATTTTTGCTTCAAATATTGAATGCAGCCAGTATCCAAAATACCATCATCAGATTTCTAAAGAACTATTTAACTTAAAAGTATCACTTCAACGTCATCAAATGCTACAAGTATTCACTCAACTGCATTTTGAGAGGCTTTCAAAAAGTATGTTTCTTTAGCAAAGAATGATTTAGTTGCAACCTTCAAAGGTCTTTAAAATAAGGACAATTGCAATTTTGCAATGTTTTTGAAAGAAGTCAGACACTAATCAAATTCAGAGGTGGTCACAAGGCCTTGCACCCAGCAGCTACTCAAATACACATGGATGACCAGTTCTCTGATTTAAATCAGTGTGGTAAAGGTAAGCACATATTGGTCTCATTTTAGGCACCTCTCACTTAGATT
The DNA here is from genome assembly GCF_024542745.1 of Macaca thibetana thibetana. Classification (NCBI taxonomy): domain Eukaryota; kingdom Metazoa; phylum Chordata; class Mammalia; order Primates; family Cercopithecidae; genus Macaca; species Macaca thibetana. Next base: position 20,859,421 of record NC_065579.1, on the reverse strand, counting down.
TAAACCTAAGGGAACACATCAGTCAAGACAGAATCCCTCCACTGACATGACTCTACGAGCTCAGAAGCTGAGGTTAGCTTGGAAGGAGGAAGTTGGGGTAGGGATAGTCTATGCTCTTTGGTGACGCCCACATCCCGTCCTGACCCTGCTCGACCACTGTGAACAATTTCTGTTCTGTTGCTCAGCTGTCCCACATCCAGTTATAGCTAGTAGTAAATGCAGACAAATGTTAAAGCTTTTCAGTCAGCTCCCAATGTTGCTTCATAGGTCATAGAATGTGCACAATGCAAGATGCATTTCACATCAGTTGTTGAGGATACTTGTACCCAAAAAGTTGGAGCAACAGAGCCCAGACTGAAACTAGAACCCATGGCTTCCTGAATCTCAGTTTGATAGTTAGCATGTCTGAAACTGACTTTATGAACTCCCCCTCAAGCCTGATCCTTCCAGTCATCTAGGTGACCAGACAGAAACCCTTGGTGTTTTTCTTGCCTCCTCTATTTCCCTCACATTCTTTGCCAATTCCTCCACAAATCCTGTCTGCTCTACCTTTAAAATATCTGTCTCCACAACCTATCTGCTTCTCATTATCTCTTCCACCACCACCCGGGCTCAGGCCACCATCATCTTTTGCTTGAGCCATTGCAAAAGCCTCCTATCTGGCATCTTTGCTTCCAGCTTTGCCCCTTCCTTTACTCTCTCACATCTGCTAAGATGATTCTTTACAAACACAAGTCCATTCATGTCAAACCTCAGCCCAAATCCTCCAACAGACCCCATCTCATTCAGAATAAAAACCACAGTCCATACCATGACTCACAGGCCCTCCAGGGCCTGGCCTCCCCATTACACCTCTGGCCTCATGTCTTTCCATTGCCCCTTGTTCACTCCCTCCCAGTCACGCTGACCTTCTCATTACATGGCTGGGCCAAGGTCCAGTGCCTAAGGTGCTTCCCATGAAAGCCTTCTGTGGCTTTTCAACCCTGGAACCTCATAAAGAATTTGAAAGATGTTCTCCATGATATGAGGCCAGTCACCTGTAGTTTTTCTAACCACAGTGTATGTTGTGTGGAAGTGGCCAACATAGCACAGACTGAACTCCTGAGGTGAGAGAGAGGCTGAGTGCTGCCAGGCACTGGAACTTGGAAGCAGAAGGTGGTCCTGGCCAGGTGACACTTGCTCACACTGCCCTCTAAGCTAGTTCCATAGTGGTGCTTAGTACACATGTTAACGAAAGCCTAAAACACAAAGCATCTTCTATTTCATACTCAGCCAAGAAAAAGTGAGGGAGATAATGGAAGCTATTCTAGACTAGGATCCATATAATTTCTCCCACATCTCCTACCTCCACAACTGAGCTGATTGTGTATCCAGCAAGAATAAAGATCTGCCCCCTTGTCAAACAGAGCAATTACTTGAGCTGTGGACCGAAGCCACCCGTGGCCTGGCCTATCCCATATTGATCCTCTGCCTCTGGGTACAGTTCATCTTTGTCTCCTTTATGACCCTGAGAAATTCAGCTCTGCCCCCAAACCTGCACATCTCAAACCTGAGTGAATGACAACCATCTTCCTCAAAGTTAGGATGAACATCTGTGGTTTCTGCCACTAGAGGTGCTACTCCCTACCCCACCCCACTCACACTCCACCCCAAGTCACTCACCATTCCTTCCATCTACAAAGGCTGACTTCATGGGAAGGAGGTTGATAGTAGGCGCTTCCCAAAGCCTTATATTCCTGAGTGCTCATTATAGATTAGAGTCCCCCGATGTTGAGTAAGATGTCCAAAGAATATCACTGGCTAAGAATTACTCTTCCTCCCATCACCAAGACTCCTGGCAGCTGTGCTGCCCACCACAGTTGCCATCAACACCTTGGCCCCTCCTCTGGCCCAAGCACCTTGCCAGTGACCCCTTTTTGCCAAGGGGACAAAGCCCAGTTTCCTCTGAAAATAGAGTCAGGATTCAACCAGTCCCGAAACTGCCAGCCAGGCAGAATTATCCAAGGCCACATTAGTAACTGTACTATGGGTTCATCCTGACTTCAGATCGGACATACCCTACATTGAGAAAAATAAGCCAAATTTGAAATACATTGTGAATTCAAAATCTATAGGGGCACTTATTAAAAATATGGTTATTCTAAAGCTCCTAATACAGAGAGGATATCTTTAATTTTTATAATTAGGAAGAGGGCTCATGAGAAGTTTTTCATTCAGGTGTTGAGTTAGCTAAAGACAGCATGTAGTCTGAATTGTAGAGCAAAGATACTACATCCCAAAGATCTAACAGAAATAATGATCAGGTTGCAACAGCTGCTAGCAACCTAGTGATGCTGAATGCTAATTACTTTTCATTATTTAAAGGAAAAGCCATGGGGCATTTTAAGAGATGATTCATGCTACAAATATGTGTACACTTGGTATTTTTACTGTTAGCCATATACAGTCATCATGAGGAAATTTCATGACTTTTCCAGTGATTTTTCATATTAATATAAATATAAAAAGGTTGTTTTCTTTCCACCTCCCAGGAAAAAGAAAAGAACAAAAATTCCAGAATATTTTTTTAACTAATAAAGAAGTATATATAAATAAAGAGTTTCAGAAAAATCTGAGTTGAAATTTCTGTTCCAACCAAATGGCATTTTTGTTTTGTTTTGTTTTGTAATTTGGGAACTGAAGCCCAAAGCTATTAATATTTCTACGTGGCCTCTGCTGCTGTAAATGTAAATAGAATTCCTGGTGTCTGAGTCCTCTGGCTTCTCCTCTCTTTGCGCTGACCTCTGAAAGAGCAGTTGTTCCTTCCCTGGCTCTCAGCCCTTAACCCACTGCAAGGACGGGGCACATGGGATGAAGTGCTGGTGTTCAAGGGGAATTGCATGCTCTGTAAGACTATATATACACACACACATATATATACACATATATAAACATATATATACACACATATATAAACATATAAACATATATATGTTTGCCAAGAGTTGAGGGACTAGGAAACACACAGCTTAGTGCAACCAGAGAATTACCGTGAATAATAGTGACAGATTGTAAAGACAGGCACCTTTATTTTACTGACTCAGCAATTGTGGCCTGGAGGAGCTAAGCGTCTGGCCCACAGCTACACAATAAGTAATAGAGCCAGGTGCCAGACTCCCACTCCTGTGCTCCTGCCATCCCTCCCCTCCACGTAAGTCTGTACAGGGGATGGCTGAGGAGAAAGTGACTCTGCAGATATGTTTAATATGGGAACAGTAGCGTTCAGCAGAGTGGCATGGGGGCAGCCCTGAAAAATCTGTCTGTCTGCAAAGATAGTATTTCTCTTGAGGCCATGTCTCAATATAGCAGCCACACAGAAGCAAATTCATGAGCGGGCAAATATTTGTCCCCTCTTATGACTGAACTTATGCCACTGTTTTCACAGGACTATTAATACATGGCAGCGTGATCAGCTCCCGCCACCCCCATCCATGATCACCTGCCATTCTGCTGTCAGCATCGGGTGCCACCTTCTGCCATCAATATAAAAAGAAGGAAAAGCACTGGAGACACATTATTTGAAAAGAGAAAGAGGAGCCGGGGTTTCAACTTCTTACACAGTAACAGAAACAAATATGTGATGTGAGGGTTCCAAGTAAAAACTCAGTCCATGAAGCTGTGCTATTATAATGAAGCAGGGTTAACTGAACCCAGGAACTGATGCAAATAGCAGGAGTGACAACGTTGACCGTCATTTGTAGCACACTCTGTCTCTTTCATGTCACAGCCCTTTCCATGTTGTAGCACTGTTTTCATTAACACACAAGATAAACCAAAACAATCTGCCATCTTTGACTCAATGTTTAAAAATGGAGGAATTCAAGTCTGTTTCAAAATAAGTATTACCTCAAATTCATGAGACAGAGTCCTATTTTTTTAGATAGTTGAAAAAGTAAAATTCACATCTATGCAAACCTTAAAACAAAACACAAGAATATATGTGAAGAAATTCATCCTAAATGATTATTTAGGGGATTCTCACTGACTTGTTTTGCTATTCTTAATAGGTCTTTGTTCTTTCTCTGTGTCCCCTACTAAACCTAGCATGGAATGTACACCCAATCAGAAACCCATCAAATACAAATGGGATCATGTTGGCCCCTAAAATCAGGACATAAATGTGCATTCTTAGAGGTATTTCTTCTACATAATTAATGAAAATTTCAGAATGTTTTCAAATATTTAACAAATACTCATCAACTATGACCAGCCAAGTACTGTTATAAACCCAGGAGTACGGCAGAGGACAAACCCATGCACTTGTACTCATGGAGCTTACATTCTGATCACAAAAACAAATAAAACTGCATATCAGGTGGTGACCAGTGGAGAATAGTCAAGGTTAAGGATTTATTGAGTACTGGGCATGCTATTTTAGGACAGTCACAGAACAGTTCTTTGGTAAGATTAGCATCTGAGTTCTTTGAGGGATTGATCCATTTGGATGTCTAGGTCAGAACAGCAGAGTAGTTTAATACATAGTCCCTGAAGGAGGAATACTGTAATCTGCAAAGAATAGCAAGGAAGCCAGTAGGGCTGGAGCAGAGTGAGCAAAGATAGAGCAATAGGGATTGGGGTGAGAGAGAGAGCAGAAGTCAAAGTTTTAAGGGCCTTGCAAAATAAGAACAGGGCCTTTGGATTTTTTATTCAGGGAAGTCATTGGAAGGCTCTGGGCAGAGGATTGACATAATCTGACTGAGATTTTGAAAAAATCCTTCTAAATTCAATGTTGAGAACAGAGTATAAAGAGCCAAGCATCCAAAGCAGGGAGGCCTGTTAGCCTACTGCAATAGTCCAAGCAAGAGATGATGAGGGTTTGGACTAGCGGATGGGGAAAACTAAAACTGAGGCATTCTCACACATTGAGTGAGAAAAATCAAAAGTACTGTTTTAAACATGTTAACTTTGAGATGCTTAAAGAAGGAAGAGCCCACAAATCAATATGTATAACAAAAGATGAATTTATAGCACAGGAAAGTGATATGGTTTGGCTGTGTCCCCACCCAAATCTCATCTTGAATTCCCACATGTTGTGGGAGGGACCTGGTGGGAGGTATTTAATCATGGGGGCATGTCTTCCCTGTGCTGTTCTTGTGATAGTGAATGAGTCTTATGAGATCTGATGATTTTTAAAAATGGGAGTTTCCCCATGCAAGCTCTTTTTGCCTGCTGCCATCCATGTAAGATGTGAATTGCTCCTCCTTGCCTTCACCATGATTGTGAGGCCTCCTCAGTCACATGGAACTGTAAGTCCATTAAACTTTTTTCCTGTATAACTTACCCAGTCTCAAGTATGTCTTTACTAGCAACATGAAAACAGATTAATACAGAGAGTGTACTTAGAAGGCCCCATTTCTTGGAGCAAAGTGGATAGGAAAATTTAGGAAAGGCCAGGTTTCACAAGGCTGTTTGGGGATTGGTTGATTTTTAGCTGTGGAAATGCGGCTCCCAGAATGTGACTATCAGTTACTGCCTGGCTCTCAGAAACTCCTGTACTCATGAGAAACTGTCATTTATTGATTTGGCCAGGTTTAAAACTGGTTCTGGTGGTTATCTGTAGCCAAGGAACAACCAGTTCTTTCCTGGGAAGGTAGGAACATTTTCATTTCATGCCTATTGACAGCCAAGTGAATGAGCTACACAAGAAGCAGTAAGTCTGGTTACCAAAGTGATACTTTTCCCTGGTGCACACCTAAAACAAATTTTAAATGTGCATTGATTAGTAAAGAACAAGGGAATCAGTGAGGCATAAGAGAAAAGAGTACCAGCCACGGCTTTGTCTCAGGACCTTGGACCTTACTTACTCATCTCCCACATCTATCAAATGAGGCTTAAGAAGGTTTTCTTCAGAGTCCATTCTACCTCTATAATTTCATGACTTTTTTGGTATATATAGTCATCCGTTGTTATCCTCAGGAATTCCAGGACCCCCATGGTTACCAAAATCCACAGAACCTACACATATTCTCACATGTACTATAAATCATCTTACTCATAATACCTAATATGATGTAAATGCTACGTAAATATTTTTATTGTTGTGTTTTTTATTGTTTTTCCTGAATAATTTTTTAATCTGCGGTTGGTTGAATCTGAGATGCAGAACCCTTGGATATCAAGGGCTGACTATGCCTCTGTGTGTGTGTGTGTGTGTGTGTGTGTGTGTGTGTATGTGTATGTGTACACATTTACCTAAAAACCCTAGATAATATTGCATGAGAAATAATAATATAAGAGCTAGATGTTTGCTCCAAGTTAGGTGATGGGAAGAAGGGAAATCATCATTTGCTTGAGGACTACATGAGATGTTGGGTTGTTAAAGCTTATTTGCTTCATGTCTATGTTTAAGATTGTGAAGCTTCAAGTAAAAGAGAGACAAAAAGACAAATTTCATTCTCAAACAATGATCTAGCTGTTTAAAAAGTTATACTCTGGGTAAAAGCAGAATGTAGTTTTGTATGTGCATAATAATCTATCAGATAAGTGAAGGAAAAAAGCACAAAATTGTTAAAAGATTAGAAGGAAATACAGCAAAAGTTAATATAGCTGTTTCTAAGGGTGGTATAAATAGTAAATTTTCATGTTTTCATAATTTTCTGTGTTTTCCAAAATTTTTAAAGCAATCAAAATAATTTAATGCAAAGAAATTTCAAATGAACAATCTTAACCTCAATCTTCCCCCAGCAAAACCAGTGTCAATGGCTTGAGCAGGAGATAAAAGACCTACAAAGAGGTAGGGATAGAGTGCTTCAGGCAGAGGACTAGCACGGTCAGAGGATCAGAAGTAACAAAAAGAATAACTTTCAAAGGAACAGAAATTTCACTCTGACCTCAGTGAGTCTAGGAGAGACACTGACAGGATAAAGAGATGAGGCCAAGAAGGAACAAGACCTCAAAGAACTATGTGAACCACCTAACGAATGGGCTGTTATAACATTTTTTGGTACATGAAGACACAAACCTGGATGGATGCAGTGGCTCACGCCTGTAATCCCAGCACTTTGGGAAGCCAAAGTAGGTGGATCACCTGAGGTCAGGAGTTCAAGACCAGCCTGGCCAACATGGCGAAACCCCGTCTCTACTAAAAAATACAAAAAGTAGCCAGTCATGGTGGCAGGCACCTGTAATCCCAGCCACTCAGGAGGCTGAGGCAGGGAGAATCGCTTAAACTTGGGAGGTGGAGGTTGCAGTAAGCCGGGCCACTGCACTCCAGCCTGGGTGACAGAGCAAGACCCTGTCTCCAAAAATAAATAAATAAATAAATAAATAAATAAATAAATAAATACACAAACCTAAGACTCTTGAGGACTTTATGAAACTTTATCTGTGCCCAATTTATGGTGCTAACTTGAAACTCTGTCTCTAGGGAAGTTCTGAACTATCTGACAGGCTTTACCTAGGTGAACAGGCTTCTCCCTTCTTAGACAATAAGGAATCTTCAGAGGTCTCTGTTGGCCTCTGTACTGGTTGAAGAGATAAATCCACAGAAAAAGCATCTCTTCATTAGCTTCATCTATTTCAAGAACTTATTCAAAACACTGAAGAGATTCTCCCTGCATCCTAACTTCTGGTCCTCTCATCTAACCTCCCTCTGTGATGGAGTCTGGATAGTCAATGCTGAGGACCAGGTAAAGCTCGAAAGGATAAGAGTCACTTTTTTCATGATCTAGGACCTGGAGTGGACATGGATAACAAATTGTCTGATAGCTAAACAAACAACTATATTAATCCTCTTGGTTATAAGTATCTATGATGTTCTCAGAACACTTTTTATGGTAATTTCTAATAATATTGTGATGTTTTCTCCTAATTCAAGAAGTTTTCTCTTATACATAGTGCAAACATATTTCTCACCTAGACTTCCTACAGACTTATTTCCAAAATTCTTCAAATTTGCAGCAAATATCTCAGGAAACTGGAGTATAAAATAATAAGGATACTAACTCATTCTTTTCAGAAAAGCAAATTAATTTTTTTTACAAATGAGGTAATACTAAATGATTTCCTCCAACTCATTCCAACTAGAATGAGTACCTTGGGCAAGCTTACCTATACAAAAGTTACAGGCAAGGGAAGAGGTATATCCTGGTTATTCCAGAATGATAGTACCAGAACGAGGCCAGTTAAGTAAACCCACTTCAAAATAACACCAAATTTCATATTAAAGGGCAGGAGGAAAGACTGAAACAACATCTTTAAAAATAAATTATAAAACCAAGATGTATTTTACTTTACATTTAACAAAATTTAAGTTATACTGCAACATTGCCCTGGTATCTAGAACAAAGCAAGAATGAATTCTGCTGACATTTTTGGAACATTTTTTCTGAAAAAACATTCAAATAACATGATCCAACATTCACTTTTGATTTTGCAAGAAAAAGAGTTCAATTTTGTGAATATATTGGAAGGATTCATTATTTTTTTTCCCCAAAGACCTCTGCTATTCTTTGTTTTTCCAAACATAGCCTCATCATCTTCCTTGTTAACACTCTCTTCCTGGCTGGGCGCGGTGGCTCAAGCCTGTAATCCCAGCACTTTGGGAGGCCGAGACGGGTGGATCACGAGGTCAGGAGATCGAGACCATCCTGGCTAACACGGTGAAACCCCGTCTCTACTTAAAAAAATACAAAAAACTAGCCAGGTGAGGTGGTGGGCGCCTGTAGTCCCAGCTACTCGGGAGGCTGAGGCAGGAGAATGGTGTAAACCTGGGAGGCGGAGCTTGCAGTGAGCTGAGATCCAGCCACTGCACTCCAACCTGGGCGACAGAGCGAGACTCCGTCTCAAAAAAAAAAACAAAAAAAAACTCTCTTGCTTCATTGTCAGGTGACCTATTTCTGCCTGAGCCTTATTTGTCATATTCCACCAGCTCAGCTCCATCACTTTCAATAACTTCATAAAATTCTACATCTTTAGCCAGATTTGCAAGTTTGTTTCACAAATAAATATTTGCCTTGTAATATAGAATCTTCACATCAGCAAGGAATGGACTAACAAAGAGGAATTCCAGAGAAGCAGATATACACAAGAGATACCTGAATAGAGGTCAATTTTATAAGAGGTCAATTAATTAGAGAATATGATAACGTTTTGACAACTTTTACTTCCCTACACAGCTCATAACAACCTGGTCTTGGATACCAACACCTTTTGTACTTTCCTGTTCAGGCAGATGACATGGAAATGGAATCAAACTCTACTGCAGACAAATGACGTCATGACAGAAAAAAAAAGATTGGAAGACCACAGTTTGTTTCTGTATCTTGCCACACCTTGAGATTAGTTACCAGGAGTAACAATTCAAGAGAGCTGAGTAAGGGCATTTTGTACTTGCTTCCTCCACTAAGAAGAACCAATATAGTGAGTAGATAATTACGCTTCAAATAGGTCACCCAAGAGAGAATACTGGAATTCAGTAGAAAAGTGGCAGGCAATACCTAAAGGAAGAAGGAGAAGGAAGTGAGGCAGCCTGCTCAGCCAAGATCAGCTGGGAGCCAAGGGAGACTACAATACAGGGAAAGGGTGAGTGAGAGACCCTCAGTGGTCCACATTATCACCATGGACTCCTGCAATTCTAGCCATGGGAGAGCCCCTTGACCCACGGCCGGGTGCGGTGGCTCACACCTGTAATCCCAGCACTTTGGGAGGCCAAGGCAGGCAGATCACCTGAGGTCAGGAGATCAAGACCAGCCTGGCCAACATGGTAAAACCCTGTATCTACTAAAAATACAAAAATTAGCTGAGTATGGTGGCAGGCACCTGTAATCCTAGCTACTCAGGAGCCTGAGGCAGGAGAATCACTCAAACCCAGGAGGCAGAAGTTGCAGTGAGCCGAGATTGCACCATTGCACTACAGCCTGGGCAACAAGAGCAAAACTCTGTCTCAAAAAAAAAAAAAAAAAAAAAAAAAAAAAGAGGTTTGTCTTCAATAGACTGCATGCTATCCTGCAACCCAGTAGCACCAGGGCTGAAGTGCGAGAGAAGTATGGGATGCTGCCCACAAGGCTTAGGTACAAGCAACCGTGGGCTACCACAGCCAGGTAGGAGGCATGATCAAGATGCAGGCTACCACCAGGGCTGAGCGAGGCACCATTCTAGAACACTACCCCCAACAGAGTATGCACTATCCTAGAAGCCAGCAGTGCTGGGACAGAGGTTCAAAAGAAGAGCTGGCTGTTGACCCCAGGGCTTAGGAACAAGCAACCATGGGCTACCATACCTGGGGCTGAGCCATAAGTGGCACACATGCTTAACATCTGCTGGCGTAGGCTGCCATCACTAAAAACATTGCCTCCCCACCAACACCACCCAGTGGCATTCTGCCACTGGCCTAGAGGTTGCCCCATTCCTGCCTACCACGGCCAACACCTGTACACACAACTGCAAGGCCCTGAGGACCAGCTAGCCTAGCCCAGCTTCACCCTCTCCTCCATGCCAGAGCATACAGTCCAGGGACCACGGGATTGCCCAGCCTAGTCTACCACCATTGGCACCTAAACACTCCTCCCAAGGGCCTGAAGTTGAGCCTACCCACCAAGCCACTACAACCACAGCTGGCATCTACCAGCATGTGCTGCCTGCAGGCCTGGAGACTAGCCTGCCTAGCCCATTGCAGCCACCAACACCAGCATGCATTACTTGGGACCTAGAGGGTAGTCCTACAACTGCCACTACCATCACTCATAACACACCAGCTGCTCAGGGGCATGAGAACCCTTCTACCTGTCCAGCCCATGGTTGCCACTACTGGCATCCAAGTAAGCCACTTGGAGGGCCAAAAAATAGACCCACCTGGACCTGCTAAGACTAGTGCCAGTGTATGCCATCCAGGGTCCCCGGGATAGGCAGGCTGTCCCACCGATGCCTCCCCTGACTGAAGACTAGCCTGCCTGATGTCCCAGTCTCCGGCTAAACCACACCACAGCCTTCAGTAGTAACTATACCCTAAGCCGCTGAGGAAATCTCAGATACTACTGACACCGTTTATAGAGAAAGAAATCATACAGAGACTGCACAGCTGTACTCACCCAGAATCAACGCCAAAGTACACTACCCAACCAACATTGTAGATTCATCGTCAGGAAAAAGTCTTCCCATGTGAAAGCCAATTTTAAACATTAGAAGTGACTATTACACCAGCTGTGCAGACATCAATGTAAGAACACAGGAAACATGAAAAATAAAGGAAATATGACACCTCCAAATGAGAAGAATGATTATCCAACAATAGATTCCAATCAAAAATAAATTCACAAAATCTTGGAAAAAGAATTCAAATTATTGTTTCAAAAGAAGTTCTGTGAGATATAAGAAAAGTCCAAAAATATAAATAAATCAGAAAAACAATTCAGGATACAAATTAGAAATTTACTAAAAAGACAGATATCTTAAAAAAGAACCACAGCAGCTGGGCACGGTGGCTCACGCCTGTAATCCCAGCACTTTGGGAGGCCGAGACGAGTGGACCACCTGAGATCAGGAGTTCTAGACCAGCCTGGCCAACATGGTGAAACTCCATCTCTACTACAAACTACAAAAATTAGCCAGGCTTGGTGGCAGGCACCTGTATTCCCAGCTGCTTGAGAGGCTGAGGAAGGAGATTTGCTTGAACCTGGGAGTTGGAGGTTGCAGTGAGCTGAAAATGCACCATTGCACATTGCACTCCAGCCTGAGTGACAGAGTGAAACTCTGTCTCAAAAAAAATAAAATAAAATAAAATAAAACAAAAGCAAATTATACTAGATCTAAAGAGAGAGATAGACTCTAATATAATAATAGTGAGGGACTTTAACACCCCCACTCTCAGCAGTAAGCAGAGGTTCCAAATAGAAAATCAACAAAGAAACATTGGATTTAAACTGGACATTAGATCAAATGAACATAACAGATATTAACAGAACATTTTATCCAACAATTCAACAACTGCAGAATACAGTTCTCCTCAGTACACAGAACATTCTGCATGATAGACCATGTTCGGCTAAAAAACAAGTCTCAACACATTTTTAAAAAGTGAAATCATATCAAGTATCTTCTCAGAGCAGAATGGAATAAAACTAAAAATGAATAACAAGAGGAACTTTGGAAACTGCACAAATACATGGAAATTAAACATTTGCTCCTGAATGACCATTGGGTCAATAAAGAAACTAAAATGTAAGTAGAAAAATTTCTTGAAACAAATGAAAGTGGAAACACAACATACCAAAACCTGTAGGACACAGCAAATGCTGTGCTAAAAAGGAAGTTTATAGCAATAAAATACTCACATCAAAAAAGTAGAAGGATTTTAAACAATCTAACAATATACCTCAAGACACTAGAAAAGCAAGAACAAACCAAACACCAAATTAGCAGACAGAAAGAAATAAAAAAGATCAGAGCAGAATTAAACAAAATAGAGGCTAAAAAACAACACAAAGCATCAATAAAACAAAAAGTTGGTTCTTCAAAAACATAAATTGATGAACCACTAGCTAGACTAACAAAGAAAGACCCAGACCAAAATCAGAAATGGAAAAGGAGATACACAACTGACAACACAAAAATACAAAAGATCATCAGAGACTATCATGAACAATTATATGCTAACAAACTGAAAAACCTACAGGAAATGGATCAATTCCTGGAAACTACAACTTTCCAAGTAGTTGAAGCAGGAAGAAATGAAAAACAACAGACCAATAATGAGTAGCAAGATTTAAAAAGTAATAAAATGTCTCTTAAAAATGAAAAGCCACATGAGATACCATCTCACACCAGTTAGAATGGCAATCATTAAAAAATCAGGAAACAGCAGGTGTTGGAGAGGATGTGGAGAAATAGGAACACTTTTACACTATTGGTGGGACTGTAAACTAGTTCAACTATTGTGGAAGACAATGTGGCGATTCCTCAAGGATCTAGAACTAGAAATACCATTTGACCCAGCCAACCCATTACTGGGCATATGCCCAAAGGATTATAAATCATGCTGCTATAAAAACACATGCACACGTATATTTATTGCAGCACTATTCACAATAGCAAAGACTTGGAATCAACCCAAATGTCCATCAGTGACAGACTGGATTAAGAAAACGTGGCACATATACACCATGGAATACTATGCAGCCATAAAAAAGGATGAATTTGTGTCCCTTTTAGGGACATGGATGCAGCTGAAAACCATCATTCTCAGCAAACTATCGCAAGAACAGAAAACCAAACACCGCATGTTCTCACTCATAGGTAGGAATTGAACAATGAGATCACTTGGACACAGGAAGGGGAACATCACACAACGGGGCCTATTGTGGGGAGGGGACAAGGGGGAGGGATAGCATTAGGAGATATACTTAATGTAAATGACGAGTTAATGGGTACAGCACACCAACATGGCACATGTATACATATGGAACAAACCTGCACGTTGTGCACATGTACCCTAGAACTTAAAAGTATAATTAAAAAAAAAAAAAGAAAGAAAAGGCTAGGACTGGGGGATTCACTGCTGAATTCTACCAAACATACAAGCAAGAACTAATATCAATCCATCAATCCTCCTGAAACTATTCCAGGAAATTGAAGAGGAGGGAATTCTAACTCATTATATGGGGCCAGCGTTACCCTAATAACAAAACAAGACAAGAACAACAAAAAAATGAAAACTACAGAACAGTATCCCTAATGAACATAGATGTAAAAATCCTCAACAAAGTACTAGCAAACCAAATTAAATAGCTTATCTGAAAGATAATACACTATGACCAAGTGGGATTTACACCAGGGAAACAAGAATGGTTTGGCATGCAAAAGTAAATAAATGTTATACATCACATCAACAGAATGAAGGATAAACAACATATGATCATCTCAATAGATACAGAAAAAGAATCTGATAAAATTCAATATCCTTCATGATTAAAAACTCAACAAACTATGCATAGAAGGAACATACCTCAACATAACAGAGGCTATATATAACAATATCGACTTCAGCTAACATCATATTGAAGGATTTCCCTCTAAGAAATGGAACATGACAAGGATGTCTACTTGCACCACTCAAATTCAACATAGTACTGGAAGTCCTAGCCAGAATAATAAGTCAAGACAAAGAAATAAAACGCATCCAAAATGGGGGGGTGGGGGAAGGAAGATGTACCTCGTTGCAGATAACAGGATCTTATATTTAGAAAAACCAGAGACTCAAGTATGATAAATAAATTCAGTAAAGTCGCAGGATACAAAATCAACATACAAAAGTCAGCAGCATTTTTATATACCAACAATGAAATAGCTGAAAAAGAAATCAAGAGGACAATCGCACTTCCGATAGCTACCAAAAAAATAAAATACCTAGAAAAAATAATGTGACCAGCGAGGTAAAAGATCTTTACAAGGAAAACTACAAAACACTGATGAAAGAAACTAAGGAGGACACAAACAAAAGAAAGACATTCCATGCTCGTGAATCAGAATCAATATCATTAAAATGACCATACTACCCAAAGCAATATATAGATTCAATGCAATCCCTATCAAAAGATCATTTTTCACAGAAATAGAAAAAAAATCATAAAATTCATATGAAACAAAAAAAGAACCAGAAGAGCCAAAGCAATCCTGAGCAAAAGAACAAAGCAGGACCCATCACACTCCCTGACTTCAAAATATATTACAAGGCCATAGTAACCAAAACAGCATGGTAATGGTATAAAACCAAACATATAGACAGATGGAACAGAATAGAGAACCCCAAAACAAATCCACATGTTTACAGCCACGTGGCTGCATCTATTGAGATGATCATATGTTGTTTATCCTTCATTCTGTTGATGTGATGTACAACATTTATTTACTTCTGCATGCCAAACCATTCTTGTTTCCCTGGTGTAAATCCCACTTGGTCATGATTTTTAACAAAGGCACCAAGAACATTCACTGCAGAAAGGACACCCTCTTCAATAAATGGTGTAGAAGAAATTGGGTATCAGTGTGCAGAAGAATGAAACTGGACCCCCCTCTCTCTCTCACTATATACAAAAATCAACACAAGATGGATTAAAGACTTAAACACTAAGATTCAAAACTATGAAACTCCTAAATAAAAACAGAGAAAACACTTTCCTATGAAACATAGGAAGGTCTAGGCAAAGATATTTTTTAGGGTTTTGATTACTAGTTTTTAATTTTTTTCTTTTTTTATTTTTATACTTTAAGTTCTAGGGTACATGTGCACAATGTGCAGGTTTGTTATATAGGTATATATGTGCCATGTTGGTTTGCTGCACCCATCAACTCATCATTTACATTAGGTATTTCTCCTAATGCTATCCCTTCCCCAGCCCCCCACTGCCCAACAGGCCCTGGCGTGTGATCTTCCCCTCCCTGTGTCCACGTGTTCTCATAGTTCAACTCCCACTTATGAGTAAGAACATGCAGTGTTTGGTTTTCTGTTCTTGTGATATTTTACTGAGAATGATGGTTTCCAGCTTCATCCACGTCCCTGCAAAGGACACAAACTCATCATTTTCATGGCTGCATAGTATTCCATGGTGTATATGTGCCACATTTTCTTTATCCAGTTTATTATTGACGGACATTTGGGTTGGTTCCAAGTCTTTACTATTGTGAATAGTGCTGGAATAAACATACCTGTGCATGTGTCTTTATAGCAGCATGATTTATAATCCCTTGGGTATATACCCAGTAATGGGATTGCTGGGTCAAATGGTATTTCTAGTTCTAGATCCTTGAGAAATTGCCACACTGTCTTCCACAATGGTTGAACTAATTTACACTCCCACCAACAGTGTAAAAGTGTTCCTATTTCTCCACATCCTAAGTTGTTTCCTGACTTTTTAATGATCGCCATTCTAATTGGCGTGAGACAGTATCTCATTGCGGTTTTGATTTGCATTTCTCTGATGACCAACGATGATGAGCATTTTTGCATATGTCTGTTGGCTGCATTAATGTCTTCTTTTGAGAAGTGTCTGTTCATATTCTTTGCCCTCTTTTTGATGGGGTGGTTTTTTTTCTTGTAAATTCGTTTACGTTCTTTGTAGATTCTGGATATTAGCCCTTTGTCAGATGAATAGATTGCAAAAATTTTCTCCCATTCTGTAGGTTGTGATCTAGGCAAAGATTTTATGGCTAAGACCTCAAAAGCACAGACATTAAAACAAAAATAGACAAATGGAACTATATTAAACTAAAAACTTCTGCACAGCAAAGGAAGCAATCAAGAGAGTGAAGAGACAACCTATTAAATGGTAGAAAATATTTGCAAACTATTCATCAACAAGCGACTAATATCCAAAATATACAAGGAACTCAAACAACTCAATAGCAAAAAATAAGCAAATAATACCATTAAAAAGTGGGCAAAGATGCCTGTTCACTCTGATGATAGTCTCCTTTGTTGTGCAGAAGCTCTTTAGTTTAATTAGATCCCATTTGTCAATTTTGACTTTTGTTGCTATTACTTTCGGTGTTTTAGTCAGGAAGTCCTTGCCCATGCCTATAAATGGGAGAAAATTTTTGCAATCTACCCATCTGACAAAGGTCTAATATCCACAATCTACTAGAAATTTAAACAAATTTACAAGAAAAAAACAACCCTATCAAAAAGTGGGCAAAGGGTATGAGCAGACACTTCTCAAAAGAAGACATTTATACAGCCAACAAACATATGAAAAGGAGCTCATCATCACTGGTCATTAGAGAAATGCAAATCAAAACCACAATGAGGGTTGGGCATGGTGGCTCATGCCTGTAATCCCAGCACTTTGGGAGGCTGAGGTGGGAGGATCACGAGGTCAGGAGTTCAAGACTAGCCTGGCCAATATGATGAAATCCTGACTCCACTAAAAATACAAAAACTAGCTGGGTGTGATGGTGCACACCTGTTGTCCCAGCTACTTGGGAGGCTAAGGCAGGATAATCTCTTGAACCCAGAAGGCGGAGGTTGCAGTGAGCCGAGATCAGGCCACTGCACTCCAGCCTGGGCCACAGAGCAAGACTCCATCTCAAAAAAACAAACAAAAACAAAAACAAAAACAAAAACCCACAATGAGATACCATCTCATGCCAGTTAGAATGGTAATTATTAAAAAGTCAGGAAACAACAAATGCTGACGAGGTTGTGGAGAAACAGGAACACTATTACACTGTTGGTGGGAGTGTAAATTAGTTCAACCATTGTGGAAGACAGCATGGTAATTCATCAAGGATCTAGAACCAGATATACCATTTGAACCAGCAATCCCATTACCGGGTATATACCCAAAGGATTATATATCATGCTACTATAAAGACACATGCACACATATGTTTATTGCAGCACTATATTCAATAGCAAAGCCTTGGAACCAACCCAAATGCTTATCAATGATAGACTGCATAAAGAAGATGTGGCACATATACACCATGGAATACTATGCAGCCATAAAGAAGAATGAGTTCATGTCCTTTGCAGAGACATAGATGAAGCCGGAAGCCATCATTCTCAGCAAACTGACACAGGAACAGAAAAACAAACACCGCATGTTCTCACTCATACGTGGAAGTTGAACAATGAGAACACACGGACACAGGGAAGGGAATATCACCCACTGGGGCCTATTGGGGGGTGGGTGGCAAAAGGAGGGAGAGCATTAGGACAAACACCTAATGCATGTGGGGCTTAAAACCTAGACGACAGGTGGACAGGTGCAGCAAACCACTATGGCACATGTATACCTATGTAACAAACCTGCACTTTCTGAACATGTATACCAGAACTTAAAGTAAAATAAAATAAAATAAGTGGGCAAAGGACATGAATTTACAACTCTCAAAAGAAGACATACAAATAGCCAACAAGTACATGAAAAAAAGTTCAACATCACTAATCATCAGAGAAATGCAAATCAAAATTACAATGAGATATCATCTTACCCCAGTTAGAACAGCTACGATTAAAAGACAAAAAACTAACAGATGAGGATGTGGAGAAGAGGGAACTCATACACTGTTTGTGGGAATGCAAATTAGTGCAACTGCTGTGGAGAACTTTATGACGATTTCTCAAAAAAATAAAAATAGAACCATATGATCCAGCAGTTCTGCTACTGGGTATCTATCCAAAGAAAAAAAAAATCAGTATAACAAAGGGATACTTGCACTCATGTGTTTATTGCAGCACTGTTCACAAAAGCAAAGACATGGAATCAACCTTAGTGTCTACCAACAAACAAATGAATTCTTTAAATGTAGTATACACACAAAATGAAACATTATTTGGCCATAAAAAAGAGAAAAAATCACATCATTTATAGCAACATAGATGGAACTGGAAGGCATTATGTTAAGTGAAATAACCCAGGTATAGAAAGACAAATATTGTGTGGTCTCACTCATATATGGGAGCTTAAAAAAAAGTCAGTCTCATAAAGATAGAGAGTAGAATAATAGATACCAGAGTCCAGGAAGGGTGGGTGAGTGCAAGGGGGGATAAAGAGGTAGGTTAACGGGTACAAATGTATTGTTAAACGAAAGGTATGAGTTCCATCATTTGACAGCAGAGTAGCGTGACTATAATTAACAACAACGTATTGTCTATTTCAAAGTAGCTAGAAGAGAGTTCTCAACACATAGAAATGACAAATCCTCAACGTGATGGGCACCTCAAATACCCTGACTTGATCATTACACATTCTATGTATGTAACAAAATACCACATGTACCCCATAAATATGTAAAATATTATATAGCAGTATATTATAAATACTATTATACAAGGATTTTTTAAAAAAGATTAGTTACCATTGTGTAACTAGGAGTAAGCCCACGCTCAGGGATGACACTTTCCCTTGTCCTTTGAGATTTACTGTGAGGTATTTGCAGTGTTACCTTATCTGACTCTGGATTAACAAGTCTTTTCCAGTTTCAGATGCCATCTGGCAGTTTCATTCTGAGAATGGGGGAGTAATCACAAATCACAGAAAAGAATACAGAAAGGAGGTGTCCACAAGTATGATTTAGGGAAAGGCTAGAGTTGGGGTGAGTAAAATACAAGAGCAACATTACCACCAATTGGGTAGGCATTGAGAAGTGAGTTGAAAGGGGTCACACTTCACAAATGAGACTAAATTCCCAGTCAGTCATATTTTTCAGGGCAAAATTGAGTAGCATAACATGCTGAATGTCTTATCTATAGTCTTATCTACAACCATAATTGGGCCAAGGACCCAAATTCCCACCCACCCCCAATCTCATGCAGCCTTTAGTTAGTTGTGTTAATACAAATTGTATATATTTAGTACATTTTCCTTTATTGGGTAATTGTCTTGCTGATCACAGTAGAATTTGAGTTCCCAGGGAGAAAAGGACCATATGTCCTGTTAATTTTTTAAATTTCACCCTTCTTTACCACTTACTTAATCCCTTCCTTACATATAGTAGATGCTTACCAGTTTGTTTATCAAATTGAATCTAAACCTTCAACCCAACACTAAATCTGACGTTTGCAAACAAAGGGATAACAAGCCATATCAGAAAGGGTCCTGAGGTGTAATTCTTCTATAAGTCTAAAGTTAGAGGGGAAGAAAAAAAAGGACGGATGATCCCGGCTATTTTAGCAAGGTTATATGGGGTGAGGCACAATGGAAAACCTTTATATTTAAGCCATCTTTTACCCAATGCTTTTAGAATAGAACTGAACATAGCAAGCTGTCAGCAGCCACAGGATGACATTAAAGGACGCCCTTGATGTTCGACATTCCTAAATTCCATCTCGTACTATGAAAGCAAAGAGATCTACAATTATCTCTTCCTAGTTTGAAGACTTCCAGGGACTGCTCTTGTTACCAGCCAGTAACTTCATCCAGCCTAAGATGCCCCTTCAATTACTAAGAATTTTAAAACACTCTGAAAAGAGATCTCTCAACTTTAGAATTGTTGAGATCTTTTTCAATTAGTTGATGCCAACCAGTGCCCAGTTATTTTCTCTAACAATTTCTGCATCTAGTGCCTTCCCCCAAAGTACTGACCCAATAAATAGTCTACTGGGCATCCCTTGAAGAGTCCATGTGAGCTGGCTTTAAAAAAAAAAAAAAAGAAACTTTATTTCCTAATACTGTTTTATGCATAATGATTCTGCTACTACCATTGTTTCACTCTGTTCAATCTAAGCAAAAAACAGTTGAAATATATATATATATATACACATAACTTCAGGTTATTTGCAGTGTTCATTAATCTTTGAACAATCTTTGAGTGTGTAATCGAGAACTGAACACTGACCCAATTACATAACCTTGGTAAAGATTTTAGGCTTCTTGTATCATCCGAGCCAGTCTAATAATCCTCTGCTTAAATTAAGTACAAAGACGTGACAGATGCAGTCTCAATTCTGTATTGTTTTAAAGAAAACTAATGTATAGGACAGTCATTTAAGTCCAATACTTAAATACATAATGCTAAATGACCCCATCCAAAAGATGGAGACATGAGGCCATCAATTAAGCATGTATCGAGTAGCTGACTCGTCATGGAGGACCCATCAGAATGCTGTTCTACTTAAAATAAGCTATTGCACTGGGCCAAGTCAGTTTTATTTTGATCAAGGTATTAAATTATTAATACTCCTATTTTTATTTTTCACAATAGAAATAATGTTTTTCCATTTTCACTGGGATGGAATTCACATATCTCAATCAAGTCACAAAGTGACAAGGAAGACTTAAGATTCTTTATAGGCATTTTTCAGCTGATGCATGTGGGAAGAGTATGGGCCTCCTGAAAAGAGCAAAAGACAGGACCCTATCGTGACAGACTGTTAGGAGCCTCCTTCGCATCTGGCAGCAGCATACCCAGTTTTTCTATGAAGCAGCTCAGAATGGACAGAAAATTCAGACCTGACTGCAATCCAGCAACAATCAATGGCTCCCTGAAAACCGCTGATATTTGTGAGAGAGAATCAAGAGGACTTGTTAACTAATTCTTTCTCTACAGTCCCAACACTGCACCCGTGTTAACAAGGCAAAGAAAGAAAGAAGAAACATCTTTATGAGGCTGTGGCTGGTTTTTACAGACTCATCCTTTCTTTCCTCAAGGTCAAGGCTTGCGCAGTCCATTTAATCAGTCATTAAATCACTGCAAAAGTGCACTATGAGAATGTTGTCCGTGGTGTCGTCCAGTGTCTCTTTCATAAGATCCCACACAATAAACTCCTCCTTCAGTATCCAAACTCAAAGAAAATAAAGAAAACATAACTTGAGTGTTTTCCCATTTTTCCTTATCTGTCATCAAATTCAGCTAAATTCAGTACCTCATCAGTGATTTTAATAAGATCATCTGTAATGCCTACTCATTCACCTCCTTCTCTCCTTTAATGACATGTTCAATCCTGGAAATGTTTCAAATCATGTTCTAGAGACAAGATAGATGACATATGCCACTCTTGAGTAAAAGCCTGTTTTCCAGGAACAATCTTACCTGCATATGAGTCTATTTTTCACCAAGGCTGTAAAGATCTCCTGAAATAGTTTATGCTGAGGATGTTTGCTGAAATTTCTCTCATTCTTGTAGTTTATACTGAGACGAAACAAACAGAAAAGGATTTTGTTATAGAGATTAGGCTGTCTCAAAGTCGCCAATGCAGACAAAGATCATCTATATTCAGGTAATGTTTTTTTCATTACTAACCAGTATACTAATGAGGATTCAGGCAAATATTGAAGGAGACTTGCATTTAACATGTTGCTAAAAGCAAATATCAACTGTTAAAATAGGAACTAGAAATTCAATTATAAGGTTAAAAATAAAATATAGTAAAGCGTATGTATTTCCTTTTACCATATCCATTAAATTATTCCCTATAAACACTAACAGCTAAAATTGGTTGGAGGAAGAAAAGGGTAAATGGAGAGAAAGAATGATTGGGACACATTATTTAGACAACTGTGTAACAGGAAGAGAAGAATTCCCTCTCCACTTTTCCACATACCCTCGATCCCACTGGCTGATCTCACTGTCAACACCAGTGGTCATCATTTATAATTCCTTCTAGATAAGAAGAGTTTATTAAACACAGCTTATACACCTTCAGCCATGTTGACTGTCACTGTTGATTGTTTATATGGTTTTTGTGTGTGTGTTTAACAAAATTCTAAGATATTCCAGCTTCAGCTTCTTTTTGCTGATCTTACAGCTCACCAAAGAGGTTAAAAATACCTCTAAAACATTCTATTTTAAAACTGGAAAAGGATAAGGGATAATAAACAAAATGGTCACATTGCTACCAAATACACGATATGATATTTTTGCACGTAATTAAATAAAACTAATTTTAAGATCTAGGACAAATAAGCTGGAATTCCATGAACATACAACCTCAAAGGAAACGAGTATAACCTTATGTTGCCATGTGTAATGTTCTGCCTTCTGTCTTTCAAATGCCATTGGACAGCATGTCCCCATCCTAGTCACCTGAGGGCTGTAATGGTTTCTTAGTACACGGGCACTGGTACTCACCATATGACAATTTTTTAAGTAGTTAAGTGCTCCTCACTAAAAGTATGTTTTTAAAATATGAACCCATGAAATGTCATGTAACTTTCCCATACTATTAAATTCATCGTCATAAGATGACAGGGAAACAAAAACAAAATCTAGGCCAAATAAACAAACGATCCTTCTAGAATATTCATATTGATATTTCATGCCGCTCACTATTTACATGGTACTTAGTGCCAAATAACCCAAGCACACTGTAAAACTGAGAGAACCAGCTCCCGAGACGGGAGTGGCCCACAAGAACGTGGAGCTTTGCAGGGGTCTGCGTGGCAACAGAGATGAACATTACCTGACACTTTCAGTGTTAGAGGTGTGCCGCAACCCCTTCAACCGAAAACCTCAGTTGTTTTGACAACCACATACTTTAACCACCACATCTGTTCCCAGCAACGGCTCCTTTTATGCCGTCTCATTACTGGCAAGATCTAGACAGACAAAGATTGGGATAAGCCTAACCAGGTCAATAATCTGGAACCACTTCCTCGTTGAGCAATGCCAAACGCATGTCAGCAGAGTGTCCTAAATCTCCCAGGTCAGTTCCACCTGTACCCATTAAACCTGTTATTTGCATATTATTTCTGGAATGGTTTAAGCACTAACTAAAAATATTAAATTAAGAATCTCTATGGTAACTACTGAAGCGGGTTTTTAATTTTAGGCCCTGGGATAAACTTAAATAAAACTGTGAGCTAAGTAGAATAAGTTGTTGAAGACGAAGGAGATGCTGGATTTCTTACCTAAAATTTTCAAGTTCAACAGCTTCTGTGGACTCATGCCACTGACCCCGAGCTCTGTGTCCACCCGCCCTGATGGCGGGCTCAGACTTCGTCATGCTATTTTGGGCACTATTGAAGTTAATGGCTGGAAGCTACAGAAATAGAAGCATAGAGTACATGAGGATCACAATTCAACACGGGATAAAGAAAGTAACAAAATATGGGGAGGATGAGGAGAATGAGGTTTTTTCCAGGCCAATGATTAAGATAACAACCCTTTCAAATGTAAGGGTTTTCCAAGATTCAAATCAAGTATCTTTGATTTGAACATCTACCTTACACTGTTTTATTTTTCTTCAAAGCTTGTAACACCACTTATCATATCTGACAGTTATTTATGTACTTTTAGTCTCCCTTGATTGTAATGTCACCTCAACACAAGCAGGAACTTGCCTGTTTTTGTTCAGTGCTATTACCCCAGCACCTAAAACAGATATGGGTCTGGGGTGACACCTGGCATCAGGAGGGTTTGAAGTTTCTCATGTGATTCAAACGTGCAAGCTGACTAGACAGCTCCTGGATCCAGGTAGAACACTCTGATATAGAGCAGGGTGCCCAAATTGAGAATGAGTCATCATACATTCATTCATTCTTCAATATTTACCAGGTGTACACACTATTTTCCTGGTGTTAGGGATATAACAATAAAGAAGATTCTATCACTTTTAATCAGTCTGAACATCCTGATTACTCAATCATATTTATAAAATACATTAAAATATATTAGCAAATTTACCATAAGTAAAAATGTAACTACAACACCTTGACTATGCTTCCACTTGCAATAATAAATTGTCAGGTTATCAGTATTCAAATAGTTTCACTTACCAATATGTGTCTATAATTGGGATAACCCTGAGATTTTTTTCTGATACCACAATAAAGTTGAGCATGGTATAGACAAATATCCTGTTTTTTCCAAAGTACAAATGAAGGACGTTCTATAATTAGCTAAATTATTACAGATGAGGTAAGCAGAGTATAACAAAACAAAAAAATCCTTTTTCAGTAAATTATTCCATATATATTCCATATATTACCAAACAAAGTTATAATATGTTGCACTTGTTGTCTTATTTCATTAAAGTATTTAATGTAAATCAGCATGAAGACATCATTTCCGGCCAGACGTAGTGGCTCACACCTGTAATCCCAGCACTTTGGGAGGCCGAGGCAGGTGGATCACCAAGGTCAAGAGTTCAAGACCAGCCTGACCAACATGGAGAAACCCTGCCTCTACTAAAAATACTAAATTAGCGAGGTATGGTGGCACATGCCTGTAATCCCAGCTACTCGAGAGACTGAGGCAGGAGAATCACTTGAACCCAGGAGGCAGAGGTTGCAATGAGCCAAGATCGCCCCATTGCACTCCAGCCTGGGCAACAAAAGTGAAACTCTGTCTCAAAAAATAAAAACAAAAAAAAAATCATTTCTTTATTCAAAGTGAATATGCCTGACTTTTTATAAGGTCAGCTTACAGAAAAATGGATTATAATAAAGACATTGTTTAATAGTTAACAAAACTAAAATCCTTTTTTATCATATGCCAGCCACAGTCAAATTTTCAAAGTGTTAATAATAAATCTTCCATCCTATAAAACTACTTTTCTATCTCAATTCAGGCAGCCAATCTACAACCACCAAAAGACAACAGGCTGAGCCAGCAATGCTTAGTGGTTAAGAGAAGAAATTCCCTGGCCAGATTCTATGAGTTTAAATCTCCCATTAACTAGCTGCATAATCTTAGAAAATTTACTCAATCTCTCTGTGCATCAGTTTCTGTATCATTAAAATGGAAATAATAATAGTATATAACTCAAGAGTTACGAAAATTGCATGAGTAATTATAAATAGTAATTTATAAAACACTTGCTATGTGTCAAGCATAGTTCTAATTGCTTTGTACATACTCTTTTAATCCTCATAATTATTCCTATTATACAGATGAATTTTGCTAAATGAATAAAATTTGTCATTACAAATTAGGTAATTTCTGAATATGAACTATTAATCCAAATGATATCTAACATGAAGTAACAGCCCAAGCAAATTTTCCCATGTTACACCCAAAATATCATGATACATGACAAAAAAGGAGCAGGTTTTCTAGGCCCAAGAGATTCTAAACCCCCTTACCATTAGCACAACTCCTAGAAAAGTTTGCAAGAGACAAATTAGCCAGCACAGAGAAAGCAAGCCCAGGTGACTCCAAGGGAGGAGTGGAAAGCTGCCGCAGCTTGCCGCCATTCCCTTTGCAGCAGAGCGGGCGGCCTGTATCAGAAATCAACTCTTGGAGAACGGGTGGAGAGATGGATTTGGCATCAATAGTTGCAAAGACCAGGAACTTAATAGTAGGCACCTTGAAGCAAGCAGCACTTCATATGAAAGAAATGTACATTCAGAATCCAGTTCAAAACCCAGAGCCTTTTCTCTTGGGTCCCCAATTTGTCTATCTTCTGTGTGTCTGGTCTTTCCACACCTGGGCATCTGCAGCCTGTTGCTCCCGAGCTTGGGTCAGGGCGTGACTTACCCTCCTGGCAAGCACTTGCCCAAGTCTTCCTGGATAGAGCTGTTCACTCCTTGCCTGGTGGCAACACCATGCTTACCTCTCTTTCAAAACATCTCGGGCTCGTAGAATGTATAGCTTACACAACATCCTTTCCCCTTGAATTTGGCCACCCTGAGGGCAGCATCACATCTATTAATCTTTGTGTTCTTAGCACTTCTCACAGAGCTGGGCATATTGTAGGTATTCAAATGTGAAGCTATGGAACGAATGCTCACTTTGTTCCCCGTCTCTTCGCCAAACTAATTCCTCTGCTAAACCACCTCCAGATAAGTTCATCCATTAATTCAGTGTATGTGTTGCAGACACATCATATACCAGACGTTGTGTGAGACACCGTATATATACAGTAAGCAGAACAGTCATGGCCTCTGTCTTCAAGGAGCTTACAGTCCCATGGGTCATGGGAGGGGGTTGCAGTCCATGAACCAGAATGTCAAGAATGTCGTGTCACTTCTGCTTGCAAACTTCAGCGTTCTCTGTTGCTTATGGAATCAAGTCCAAAATTCATAGATGGGCTTTCAGACACTGCACAGTGTCTTCCAGCTTTATTTATCCAATAGAAATGTCTAGTCACCCTTTTACTTAAATGCTTGTCATTTTCCTTCCTTCAGATATTTGATTATTTTACTCACTTAACCTAGAATGCCCTTTCCATCAATTCCACCGATGGAAAAACCAGCCTATTTTTTAAGAACCACCTCCTTCCCTGTCATTCAAGCTAAAATTGGCTTCCTATTCCTCAAAAGCTATATCCTCGCTGCATGCACCATTCAACCAGGATGGTGTCTTGCCTCATGCCATAATTATCTGTCCCTACTCCCGCTCTCTCAAAACATAACCACCACCACCATGCCGTATACGTTTTCTTTCTACAGCATCTATCGAAACCTCCTTCATTTCAAGATAATTAATAAGCCCATAACACATTAATTTTTTTCTTTATTTCATCTTTTTTTAAAAAAATTGCAAATAAATTCCGTAGCTTCCTATGGCTCTAAATGTGGAGGAAGAAAAGAATCTGAATTCCAGATCTTAGCAGGTTGCTTCAAGATTGGTGAAAACCTCTGGTGACATGTCCAATCAGCGTTGTAGTTTCACTTTGCCTCAGCAATCCTGGGGCAGTTCTTTTTCTTGAGTTATTGGGTTTTCCTGGATTATGATTATTCTAACCTTGCTTATCTTGAAGGAGGGCTTTCTGCCTCTGTGTGTCTCTGTCTCCAGTTCTGTCACATTATGAGACTGTCCTAGAGATATGCAGAGATACACGGAGTGTAGGTCAGGACAAAGAACAAAGGTAGAACACTGGAACACAATGGACCAATGGTGGAAGCAGCCTGGCTCGTTAGAGATTCAGAGGACGGGCATTCAGTTCTCTGCACTCTCTACCCACAAGGTAGATTTCCTCTGTAACTTGAATTTGGCCAGCCTGGTTCATTTGCAAAAAACAGGCCACAACTTGTTAGGGCAGAAATGCAGCTGAGTGGGCCTTAATCAGAGGTTTCACTTTTCAAATTGAGTACTGAAAATCTCAGAGCCAAATATATTGCCCACGTGTATATTTTGTTGAGCATTTCTGCTTGACCCCAGCTCTGCTTTGCTCCCAACCCTTGTTTTTCTCTTATTTTGCGCCCTGGGTTTAATGTATGACAACCTATCATACTTTCTGTCTCTTTATAAGCTCCTAATGGCTCTTTCTGGAATAAGCAAAGTATAAATAACTGTAACTTGAGTTATTTTCTCCAGTGTCTTCCCTCTCCTATAAATGTCTCCACGTATTTTACGAAAAGGAGAACAGGGGTAACATTTCTTATTTCAAAATTACAAATCAATGAAACTTTTATAAACACAATTAGGCATTAATTTTGTTAACCTAAGGACCTTCATTTAATTGACAGTATTTTTATTTTTTTAGCACCATCTACTTTCTGAATAACTCAAGTATTACAAATATACATTTTTGTACACGTAAAAGATTTTACAAAAATATACGCCATGTAAAGTTGTCCCACAACAGATTGCAAATTTGAAAATTGGTTAAAGGGGGAAAAAATCACTAAATTAACTTTAAGCCTGCCAGGTGTTATCAAGCAAGCAGTGTTGAAGGGCATATAAGAGATCTAGTCAGCATAAACTTCAAAGTTGGAAAATTAGAGCCAGAAAAAACACATTGGTTTTTGTTTATGTTTTTGTTTGCCCTGGTCAGGAGGTTATACATACTCATGTGGTGACCCAATTCTCAAGTCACAATTCGATTTAGCAAAATCTGGCCAAGAACTCATCATATAGAGTGAATGAGAGGCAAAAGTCAAAGTTGCTGGCATTAGGACGTACATGATCTGTCAGGAAATAAGACATGTAAACAAGAGTTTCCAAAGCACAGGAGAAAATAATGCTACAGCATTAAAAGAAGGAGCCTTGGGAAGACAGAGATCACTTCTAGAATGGAAGCTATAAGGAGGTAGTATCATTAGAGTTGGGTCTTGGAAATGGGTGAGATTTTATAAGAAAGAAATTTAGGAGAAGGAAATAGGAAAAGCAAAAAGTAGAAGTCTTTGATATTATGTTTACATCACAGGACGTACAGTGAGAAAGAATGGGCACTACACTCAAAATGTATTCCTAGCCATCTTGCTTGCCTCTTTTAAGAAAGGAGGGACTTAATTTTGCAAGTCATTTAACAGGTATCTCAGTAGTTAGAAGCATACACAGCAAAGATGGGGTATCTGGGTTCAGAACTAGACTTCACCAATTAGGAGGCTGTATGATCTTGGGAAAGTCACTTGATTTCTTCGTGCCTGTTTCCTCATCTGTAAAAATGGGAGTTGTAATTATTAAGCAGGGTAATGCAGGTAAAGCAGTGGGCACATAGAAAGTGTTCCCTAAATATAAACTATCATTATTTGGCTTTTATATGCCATCAAATCATTTTCCAGTATAAACAGATAAAAATGCTGTAGTTCTCGTGTAAATGTGGTCGATATAACAAAAATCATCAGGGTTGGATTACCAAACACATGAGCTCTTAAACAAATTTACTTAAGCAAGAACAATGTAGACTTTGGAGCCAAACTACCAGGGTTCAGGTCCCATCCCTGTCATTTATGAGTTAAGGTGCTAAATACGTGTCTGCTATTTTCATTATTATTAGCGTTGCTATGTTGTTCCCCAAGCCTCCCTGGATGGCCTCTAATCTCATGATTTTCCAAAGTCTCACAGGTGCAAAACAAAAATGAAAAGTTTGGAGACAAATTCAAGCAGAAGTACCACTTTTTCTCTAATAAAAACATTACAATGCTACTATAAAAATAGCCAAAATTCACTCCTTGCCCCTCTTTTTGGTGAGGTACATTGTGCAGCAAGCCTCAAGAATGGTACTGTAGCAAGGGGGCAAGATTGGGAAGAGTGAGGGAGGAGGAGGAGAAAAATGTGGTAGAAAGTGCTTTGAAAAAAACAGTTTCCCTAAAGCTTGGAAAGCCAAATGTTGGCCATTCAGTAAAAGAGTACGCAGTCTGTTTACAGACCGAAGAGGAAAGGGTTTGCTAAGCAGGACACAGGGTGACAAGCATAGGCTAAAGCAGGGCCTGGCCTGAGAGAAGAATGTGGATGCTAAGTCTTGGCAGAGCCTGAATCAGGTGTCAGAGAAACAGCCAGATGAAGAAAGAGCAAAAATGTGAATGAGCAAAGAAAAGCAGACATATCGTTCATAGAGATGTTAAATGGAGTCCTTTGGAAACATATGAGTTTTCTTTTATTACCACGTGAACCTTCTTTGTAAACACTACCTGTTGTTTGCTTGATTGGACGTTCAAAAGGCACCGAAGTCTTTTGAGATCTGAATAGTCCCTAGGAGAAAGAATAACACAATGTGAACCCACAGAAGGCTCCAGGTGAACAAGATCATGTTACCCACTGATGGCATTGCCACTTGGAGGCCTGCTTTTATCAACTGGAACGTATACACACACTAAACATTTTCTTTAGAATGCTAGAAATGACCAAACGTTTCAGTAAACACTATAACTGAATAGTAGTTGTCAAGAGTCTTCTGTTTCTCAAAAAGCCATTAAATCTGTTCAGTAACCACTGCTTGAGTTAATAATTAGCAAACGCTCAGTAGGGAGTTACCTGGTAGTGATTTCTTGCTGTTTTTTATCAGTTGATTTTTCTGTGGTCTTCACCTTTTTGTCTTGATCAGGCATTGTAAAACATCAACGCCCCAGAATTAACATCGCATTCCTTTCAAATTAAACCAGAGGGAAAATTTTAGTTGGGTTGTGTGCACCAAAATTTTCTCAGTTAATACAGACAAAACCCACTTGTAACATCTATTTAAACATGGAAAACCTAGATTCAGTTCTAATACATTAATAAACATGTTAATATGAATACCATTTACTATTTATCATTCAAAGGACATTGGGAACATTTAGGGCATGCTTTACCCTCACTCAAAACATAAGTATGGGTATGTCAATAGACAAAGAACAATTGGTTTGCTTTTATTTTTCTTAATCAATTTCTAATGCAATTATTTTAGTTTTCAGAATAGAAATAGAAAGTTGAAGATGCCCATATTTTCAATTACATAACAAATACAAAATTAAGTGTGTACTATGGGTTTAATTTGACTGGATGTAAAATTTTCCAACTAGGCTTCAATGCCACAGTTTGACTTCAATGTGTTGTTCAGGCATGAAAAAGTATGCATTATTGTCTTATAATAGCACGCGTCAATGTATTGTGAAATCTATGGTCAAAATCCAAGTGTTTCAGAAGTATTAAGAGGCAAAAGGAATGTACCAATGGGCATTTCACTTCCACTGAATCTAGTGAAATTTAATTTTGTGAAATGCTCAAAGACAGTTTAAGGATTTAAAAATGATTTTCCCATTATATTTGTCATATTTTTGACAAATAATTGGGCTACAATTAAGAGCCAGAGACCAAGTCTCTCAGCACAGGAGCACAACAATAAAAGGTCCAATATTAACACTTTAGGATTGCACCTAGGACATAACACCACCTCTTTCATTCAACAAATATTTATTGACACTTTTCTATGCCCACTCTCAGACTGAAAACTGCTAAAAGGTTAAGGAAGCTATTACAGGTATGCGTTTCCACCACAAGCAAAAAAACCAAACAAAAACCCACTCACAAACTTTGAAACATGTTTATGAGGTGTTCAGGTAGAGATTTAGCATCTATTTTTACTCTAAAAGAAAGGAAGAGAAGGGAGAAGGGAGAGAAGGGGAGGTAAAAAGAATGGAGGATCTTAGTGTTTAAAAGCAAAAGACCCAAGTGTTTTTAATATGCAAATATAAAAATGTCCCGTAAGTTCTAAAATAAATGGAAATCCATTCAAAATAAATAGAATCTAACTTTACTCTTCCCTCAAAGACAGAAGAAAAACTCTACATAGCCACATTGTCCTGCTGTTGGCTTCAAATTCCTGCTCAAACTATAGCTACAGACTGTTTTAGAAGCAAAAATCGAAGCCACAATGACAAGCACGGGAGAGCCTATAGAAAAGCTCACAGGCTGCTTCTGCTAGAATGGGATCGCATTTACCACTATCAAACTCGCTCAACACCCTGTCTTATTCTCTTGCTTAATTTCCGTAATTGTATTGACCAAGTGTGTGAACAGGAAATAATGATCTAATCGTTATATCTGTTTGAGATCAGCATGTACTCCACGAGCTGGAAGGCTGAATATAGATGACTCTTTGGAAATCTTTCACTTAATTAAACAGTAAACAAATTCACCAGTATCAGCAAAAACAGACAATTGCCTTTAGGATAAAAAACAAAATCCTTTCCATTTAACGGCTGCTCAAACGGAGATATTCTGAAAAAAAAAGCTTTGAGAAGTTGGGAATGCTTTAAAATGCTTAACCTAATCCCATTTTAAATTAACAAAAATGATTATATTATACTAATGTCTATACTATAAAACAAAATGGGAGATGGTGGAAGGAAGGGCAGTTCATATGTTAAGTCAAGTTGCCCAAAGGCAGACAATGTATTAAGAAAGCATTCCCAATAGAGGTCAGGCAAGGGTGCTAACGCAAAAGCTCTCTGGAGGGTAGCTTCAGTCTAAGTCCATGGAGGAATGCGGCAGTGTAGATTAGTACTCAGAGTTGTCTAAACTGAGAGAAGTGAAAGCCTGGCTCTCATATTCCTGTAGCCTTCAGTCATAACTCCCCAGGCACTCCTCTCTTGCGGTAGTGACTCCAAGTCACTTAGAGGCAGTCCTCTAAAAAAGACATAGAGAATCTAGCTGTTAAAGCAGAACACTGATGCCAATACCAGGATACACAGTCCCAAGGAATGGGGGAGGCTCCGGGCAGAGTGCCCACATATATCCACTACAATCAACGACTGCATGTGGAAGAGCTGTGGATAATGAAGGTAAAGTATCTTTGCTATGGATACAAACTAAGCAGCGCCTACTACATTAGTTTCCAACTACTGAGTTGAATTTCCCTCTTTCTTTGCTTGACCTCGCCAGATGTTGGCATGATCTCATGTCCTAGCAGCTCAGTCCTTGGTCCTCTTCCCTTCTCTATCTGCCCCCTCTCCCAAGAATCTCTTGCAGTCTCATGGTTTTACACACCATCAGCAATTATAAATTTATATGTTCAGCCCTAACCCCATTCTGACCTCCTAAATTCACAAAGTCACCATATGGATGCCTAATGAGCATCCCAAATTTCACATACCCTAAACAGAACTCTAGACCCCCACCCCCAGTACCAAATGCCCCTAGTGCTCCCCATCTTGGTACCTGGTACCACACTGGCGCTCTAGACAAAAGTTCAGGGGACATTCTTGGCTCCTCTCTTTCCTCTACCTCCCATATTCAAGCCACCAGCAAAACTAGTTAGCTTTCCCTTCTTTCCACTCCTACTGCTATCACCCTACTCCAAGCCACCATCTTCTCTGCCTGGGTGACTGCCACAACCCCCTCAACAGTCTCTCTGCTTCCACCCTTGCTCCTCTACATCCCCAGGGAATGCTTTAAAATGTAAATCAGACCATACCACTCTGTGGCTTACAACCTTCCTGTGGCCTGCTATTGGACTTGGCTTCCAACCATGACTTTCACTGCGCTGAGCTTGCCTCCTCCCCTCTCGCCCTTGCTTCCTCCACTTCAGCCATGTTGGCTTTCTAGAGAGAAACATGAACCCAAAAACAAGCCAACTGCTATGGTTTGAATGTCTATCCTCTCCAAAATTCATGTTGAAATTTAATTGCCACTAAAACAGTATTAAGAGGTAGGACCTTTGAGAGATAATTAAGTCATGACTCTGTCCTCATGAGTGGGTTTAGTGCATTTTACAAAGGGCTTTCAGGAATGAGTTCTCTCTCTTTGCTCTTCTGCCATGTAAGAAAAAGTGTGACTCCCTTCCAGAGAAAGCAGTGTTCAAGGTGCCATCTTGGAAGCAGGGACTGGACACTTACCAGACACCAAGCCTACTAGCACCTTGATCTTGGACTTCCCAGCCTCCAGAACTGTTCTTTATAAATTACCTAGTCTGCCAGGCATGATGGCGTACACCTGTATTCCTAACACCTTGGGAGGCTGAAGCGGGAGGATTGCTTGAAGGTCAAGAGTTTGAAACCACCCTGGACAACATACCAAGACTCCATCTCTACAAAAAACTTAAAAATAAGCCAAGTGTGGTGGTGTGTACCTGTAGTGCAAGCTTCAAGAAGCTGAGGCAGGAGGATTGCTTGAGCCCAGGATGTTGAGACTGCAGTGAGCCCTCATGGTGTTACTGCATTCCAGCCTGAGCAACAGCACAAGATCCTGTCTCTTAAAAAGAAACGAATAAATAAATACCCCAGTCTGTAGTATTCTATCATAGCAGCACAAAACAGACTAAGACCACTTGTACCCATGAACATGCCAACTATATTCTTGCGTTAAAGCCTTGGCACTTTCTGCCTGCTTGCTGTTCTTTTCCCATAATCTCACGCTGGCTTCTCCATATCCTTTGGGTTTCAGGTCAGATGTGCTCTCCTAAGTGGGGGCTCCTCTGATGAATCTCTGCGACATATTCACCCCCACATACTCATACTTACCACAGCACTCTGTTTTCTTTCCTTCTGGAGTTCATCAACATTGGAAATCCTCTTGTCCATTTATTGATTCCCTTGAACTAGCTTATAAGCCTCCTATGGCAGGGACTGTGTCTGTTTCATCCACAAATATGTCCCTGACACATAGAAGAGCACATAGTGCATGACACAGTGTAAGCATGGTATAAGCCCTCAAAAAATAGGTATCACAATCTGTAAGGAGTGATTTATTTTGTGGGTTATTTGCTTTTAACAGTTACTTATTTTAAGGTTTAGAACCTCCTCTGACATCCCAAGCCTGGTGCTCCTTCTCGATGCCCCCAGAGCAGCCTATACTCCCCACATATGATTATTATTATGAGATAATCAGGAAATTCCAATATCAAATGTATAGGTTTGCTCTGGGCGATTTTGATGTTACAATTGCCTGATTACCACAGAAGGCCAGGAATTGGGCTTCCATTATTCACCACAGAATGGCGAATGGTCGGCAAAAAATATTTATTGAATGCAATGCCTAATAAATGGATGAATGGATAAAAGGATTATTTTTAAAGAAACCTGTGTCATTACTTTTTTAGGTCAACAAATTGCTCATAAAGCTCTTTGATAAATACAATCAACTGATGAGCATTTGTGATGTTGTAATAATCCTGAGCACATTCAGGAATTATTCAGTCATTGGGGGAAACTTAAGAGTTCTATATAAGAAAATATTCATCGCTGTGCTTCTGAAACTATCTGTAATAAAGAACTCTTTTTAATTTCCAATCTTTTATGGACTGATACTTTTGGTTCAAATCCTGTTCAGTGAGACCATTCCACTGGTGATGTGCCCACGCTGCCATGGCAATGCTGAAGTGCTGTAAATATTTCTAAATTCTTACTCTCAATTTCTGTCTTTATCTGCTCATGGACCAGTAACACACCAGTCTGAATATCACCTTAATAGCACTGGTCTGAATTATTAAAGTCTATCTTTTTAAGTAACAAAACTGTTTTCACAGCAACCCTAGATGAATCTCTAACTGAGAACCACAGCCCTAAGTACCGAATTCTAAGGGGACTAACCCAGGAATTGACAATTCCTTGACAACCAGGAGAGGGCGAGAGTGAGGCTGGGAAAGGAGAACTGTGGCCAAGCAGTTAAAGCTCAAGGTGGACTCTCCACTTAAAACCAAAGCAATCTTATTTCTCTGGGGTTCTGCGTACAGCTTCATTACAGAAAAGGATTCTATTGCTAAAAATAAAAATAGAAAACCACTGATTCTCTAACACTTATTTTACCAGTGAGATTAGGCCAAAAATGTTTGCTTTTTACAAAAACTTTTGGCCTTATCTGTAAAATAAGTGTTAAGAGAATTTGCTACACAAACACTTGTACCTATATGGGTTTTTCTTCCATTCTAATGAGATGGTGGAAATTTAGTTTGTTATTTTTTTATATAGGGAGTAGTCACAGTAGTGAAAGATTATATATAAAAACCAAAGGCCTGCTACTTTAAAAACAGAAACTTTCAGTGTCTTTGCTTTTTTTGTACACCTCAGTCATGGGACCTGAACACCATCTCAGATGGGAGAGAAGAGATCTTTCCAAACCTCAGGGGACAGCCCATGGGTTTGGTGCTTACAGCCCTAGACAAGTACAGATATAATCACAGTTATGATTCATTGTTGAATTTTTAAATCCATTTTTTAAAAGAAACGCTTACAAGTAACTTCTGTCCTCTATTGTTTGACATTTGGGTTAATGCTAAAGAAGTCCCCAGAGATGCACCTCATTTGCTCATGATGTCTTGGTAACTGCTGAGTAAACACATATGACAGAGAAAGAAACACATGCCATGGCAAAATTACCTAACTGACTGTAATTAATTTAAATTGTGCAATATTAACCTACTAACTAAATAACATAGGGAGTATTTGTGATATGGCTTTCAGATCTCTACCCAGAAACCCGTTTCTATTCCATGGTTGCCTTAGCTACTCAAAAGATCCTCAGGTGGCCTCATCTTTACTAAATATAAAACAGAGTCATTTGAATCATTATGGTAAATCGCCCACAAATCCACAAATACCTTTTTTTTTCCTACTAATCGCTTATGTTGCATCTTTGTAAATACTCCATTTTATTTACCACAATTACTAATGGTTAAAAACAAAACTTACGAAGTAATAACAGGCCAGGGAATGGTGGCTCGTGCCTGTAATCCCAGCACTTTGGGAGGCCAAGGCAGGTAGATCACCCAAGGTCAGAAGTTCGAGACCAGCCTGACCAACATGGTGAAACCCCGTCTCTACTAAAAACACAAAAATTAGCCAGGTGTGGTGGTGCACGCCTGTAGTCCCAGTTATTCAGGAGGCTGAGGGAGGAGAATCACTTGAACCCGGAAGGCAGAGGTTGCAGTGAGCTGAGATCATGCCACTGCACTCCAGCCTGGGCAACGGAGTGAGACTCTGTCTCAAAAAAACAAAAAAAAAAACAATCAATCAATCAATTAAAAAGTAATAACAGTGAAAATACATCAGACTAAAGTTAATTACCACTTTGGCTTGTCAGGTTTATTATTTTGAAAAAAGCACTAAAATAAACCGCAATGAACCCTACCACAAAAGGAAGTTAGAACTTCCTGTACTGACAAGAAGTCTCTATTTCTTCTGACGAATAATGATTAACCTTTCATTTTAGATGACAAGTTACCATTCTGTCTGTTTTCAAAGCGACATATTACCATACTTTAGAGAACTTTCAGCCCCGTAACTAACTAGAAGTACAAAATGGAAAACCATTTCTCTAATTCCTTTACTGTAGATATTTTTCTAAAAGTTCCTCTAATAGTGATTCTCTGAGAAAAGTAGTTAAAATAAGATAAAAATTCACATAGAGCAGTCAGAGATAAGACAAACATGTTAAAATGCACTGGTTAAATGTTTAGTTCTCAGTTTTGATGACTGTAACATGGCGATGGCAAATGTCAACATTAAGGGAAGCTGAGTGAAGGGTATACGGGAATTCTGTGCTGTTTTTGCAGTTTTTATGTTAAGTCTAAAATTATTTCAAAATACACACTTAAAATGTATTTACAACTTCAGCAGTTTACGTAGTTAAAGTGCTTTGAGAATAAACAAACGATTTTCTTTTTGCAAAGAATATTTGCACTAAATCTCACAAATATATAGTGCTTGGACTTTTCAAATTATGTATGCTTTAGAACATTATAAATCCTCCACAGAAAATGTCAAGTTAAATTGGTCAAATTGCTGGAAAATAAACAAATACACACACATTTTCAAAATAAAGTTGAGGAAATCCTGTAAGAAACATAACTTGCAAATACCCATTACAGTTTAGAAAGGACATCTGGTTCTCTAGTCTAAACTGTTGTCTTGATTTTATCCCTTATATTACATTGTTATTGTTCTTCAATGGAAACTATATGTGGAGTTAGCAGAAAAGAGACAGCTATGACAAGAATAAACGTCAGAGAACATGCAGTACCAGGGTGTCTAACGCCATCCTGGCCCAAGAACAGAATGTAAATGAATGAAAACAGGTGTAGAGAGTGGTAGAGCTTTGGTCACACCTGAGAAGGCACCTTCTCCCAAGAGGGATTCAAAAGCACATTAAAAATGAAGCAAAACACGACAAGACACTTGCACAAGATAATAAAACAAATCTACAGGTCACCAGTTGCAGACCATAATTCAGCTCCCTTCTACTAGAGGAGGAAATTAAGATCCAGAGAGGAAACATGTGTCAAAGGCCACACAGCATCTTTAGGAGTAGAAGGAGAACAAAGCCCACTTCACCTTCAGGATCTAAATCTTCATGGAAAACTCTAAGGCAGATGGGAAAAAGAGAACTTGTTGACATTGGCCC
The DNA here is from genome assembly GCF_024542745.1 of Macaca thibetana thibetana. Lineage (NCBI taxonomy): Eukaryota > Metazoa > Chordata > Mammalia > Primates > Cercopithecidae > Macaca > Macaca thibetana. The sequence goes on along the minus strand of NC_065579.1, from coordinate 20,821,525 downwards.
TTAGCCAAGGGCAGAGGGTGATATAATAACAACTGATGTTTGCATAACTTCACCTCCTGGACCCTGGGGTGCTTGCAAACATCCATTCATTCATCCTGGTTCACTCATGTGAAATATGTAGGTGGTGTATTTTAATCATCATAGAGTGGTAAACAAAGACACAGTTGGTACAGAATCTCCAAGGGCAGGAGTGTGTCGCCAGCTAAGGACAAGCATCATTATCACGGCCTTGCTCCTGAGTCAGTACACTTGCCACCTTCCTTGTGCAAAAAGTCAATACTTTAAGCACTTTTTGTAAACAAGCACCTGGGGATAAAAAGAACCAAGAATTCCAATAGTATTCTAACCCTTTCCCACTTAATCCTCCAAATAGTTACTGACCACCTGCTATGATGATGGACACTCCTTTAAGTGCTGACTTTCATTTTCCTCTGGCTAATACTGACCCAAGTTGGTCTGAGTGCTGCTCCAAAATTAACTAGAATATGTGACAACAGATACCACTACAACCTCCCTATTTTCTGATTTATTCTCATTCCAACTCATATCTTTTATTGTAAAGGGAAATCTGCAGATATTAATGTAGATTCTATGGATCCCCTGCATTGTCATTGCATAATGGTATTTGTGGTATGCTGTGTCTGTGCCTTGTATAGCTGCTACAGCATCCAATTCTACTCATCATATAGTTTACAATGTGCCTGTGTTCGAGCAAATGAACCTGAGACTCACATATTAAGTAGTGATATTGAAAAGAGGGAAAAAGGTCCAGATGATGTGAAGGAAGAATTTATATTAACCCATCAACAAAAATAACTAAAGTAGCACACTAAATTCCTCTTTTCTCATTGACCCCAAATATAATAAGAGTATATTCTATTTCCTGATTTTGTGAGAAACAGAAAAGTGAGAATTATATTTATTCATTACTCCAAGAAATATTTATTGAGTCCATAGTATATGCCAGGCACTGAGGATACAACACTGAATAAGACATGATCCATAATGTCTTCTAATAAAATAGTTAACCAACATTGTAATAAGTGATAAAGTAAGTACAGATTCAACCCAAACCCCTAGAACTTTCACAAGTGAAGAGAAGACTGAATCAACAAATTGAGGTTCATATGTTCAGTGGCGCTGCAAAAACTAGAAGTACTTTCTGAGCTATAAAATAAAATTGAATTTCATCTAATAACATTTTATTTCAAGTGCATTTTATTATTTACTGTGCTCTGACTGTGCACAAGACGCCACTGGACACTGCAAAAAAAAAATCTCTTTACAATCCAATGTGTGTGGGAAATCATAAATATGTAGGGTAAAGCATATGAAACTGCTGATAATGTCTCTTTGTAAAAGAAGACTTTTTTTTAATGGTTCAGGCAAATACAATGGATTAAATAAGAACACTAGAAATGTCAAAAAGCAGAAAAAAAAACTGTTGGAATGAGATTATAAACTGAATGAAATCGGAGGAAAGATCATAGAAAGACTTTGTGAACTGCAAACTTGAAGAAGGTCCAGAAAGATGGGCAGGGGGTTGAACAACAGGCCTGGCCAGTGAGTACAGGGATGCAGGCAAGATCCTGAAAGTGGCTTGAGGAGACAGTGAGTAGATGAGTTGAGCTGGAGCTGAAGGATCTGGAAGAAGGCGAGTGTTGGGAAAAGGAGTGAGTGGCAGCCTTCAGCCTGTAAGCCAACTTATGGAACTCCTAATGGCTAAGGAGTTTGGAAGCAATGCTATTCTCTTTGGAAGTGTAAAACATCTATATGCGGATCATTCAGTTTATCATCACATTCCACTAATCTTTGGCCAACTCTTTTGGATAAAGAGGAATTGACCTGAGGTAATGTTAGAGTGTTCATGGAATTCAAAGAACTACATTAAGTAGCAGGAACATCAGAGGTAATTATATGAGGCAAGGAGAGTGCAAACATATTAGGTGGGCACAAAAGTAATTGCAGTTTTTAGAAATGGGGAAAGGATTCCCTATTTAATAAATGATGCTGGGAAAACTGGCTAGCCATATATCGAAAGCTGAAACTGGATCCCTTCCTTACACCTTATACAAAAATTAATTCAAGGTGGATTAAAGACTTAAATGTTAGACCTAAAATCATAAAAACCCTAGAAGAAAACCTAGGCAATACCATTCAGGACATAGGCATGAGCAAGGACTTCATGTCTGAAACACCAAAAGCAATGGCAACAAAAGCCAAAATTGAAAAATGGGATCTAATTAAATGAAAGAGCTTCTGTACAGCAAAAGAAACTACCATCAGAGTGAACAGGCAACCTACAGAATGGGAGAACATTTTTGCAATCTATTCATCTGACAAAGGGCTAATATCCAGAATCTACAAAGAACTCAAACAAATTTACAAGAAAAAAACAACCCCATCAAAAAGTGGGCAAAGGATATGAACAGACACTTCTCAAAAGAAGACATTTATGCAGGCAACAGACACATGAAAAAATGCTCATCATCACTGGCCATCAGAGAAATGCAAATCAAAACCACAATGAAATATCATCTCACACCAGTTAGAATGGCAATCATTAAAAAGCCAGGAAACAACAGGTGCTGGAGAGGATGTGGAGAAATAGGAACACTTTTACACTGTTGGTGGGACTGTAAACTAGTTCAACCACTGTGGAAAACAGTGTGGCGATTCCTCAAGGATCTAGAATTACAAATACCATTTGACCCAGCCATCCCATTACTGGGTATATACCCAAAGGATTATAAATCATGCTGCTGTAAAGACACATGCACACGTATGTTTATTGTGGCACTATTCACAATAGCATAGACTTGGAACCAACCCAAATGTCCATCAATCCACTGGATTAAATGTCCACTTAATCCAGTCTGTCTATCCACAGACTGGATTAAGAAAATGTGGCACATATACACCATGGAATACTATGCAGCCATAAAAAAGGATGAGTTCATGTCCTTTGTAGGGACATGGATGCAGCTGGAAACCATCATTCTCAGCAAACTATGGCAAGGACAAAAAACCAAACACCGCATGTTCTCACTCATAGGTGGGAATTGAACAATGAGATCACTTGGACACAGGAAGGAGAACATCACACACCAGGTCCTATTATGGGGAGGGGGTAGGGGGGAGGGATAGCATTAGGAGACATACCTAATGTAAATGACGAGTTAATGGGTGCAGCACACCAACATGGCACATGTATACATATGTAACAAACCTGTACGTTGTGCACATGTACCCTAGAACTTAAAGTATAATAAAAAAAAAAAAAAATGCGGTTTTTGCCAATACTTTCAATGGCAAAAACCGCAATTACTTTTGTGCCCACCTAACACATTCATTCATCCTGTCTCAAATAAAACAGTCTCAAATAAAAGAGAGTCCTTTGGCATGGACCTCAGAAAAATGACACCTTCCGCTTCCTCACCCCCATATCTGACATTTGGCTACTAAGTCCAATTTTTCTGTTAAATATGACACCTATGTGTCCGCCCCCACTGCCCACGCCCTAGTCCAAGCTCACACTGGTGCCCACCGGAACCACACTATCACTTCCTAAATGATCTCCCAGCCTGCAATGTCTCCATGTCTCCCTCTCCCGGACTGCAACAAAAAACTGTCTCCACACAGCGACAAAAGCACTCTTTTTATCGTACATATTTCACCAATTATGCCTTTACACGCTTCCCATTTCTCCTGGGATAAAAAGAAAACTTAGCAAGTTCTGTGAGGTGCTGCATGCCATTGACGCCCCTGGCCCCCGAGCCAGCTGCCACTCACACTTAGTCCTGAACTGCCACCCCAGAGTTACTTCTCCTGAATATCCCCAGGCCTTTACTCCTGGACTCAAGGGCTACGGTGGTATGGAGAGGCCTGGAAGTCTTATCCTTCATGTCTCAACTGAAGTATTCATTCTTTTTTTTTTTTTTTTTTTGAGACGGAGTCTCGCTCTGCCGCCCAGGCTGGAGTGCAGTGGGGCCATCTCAGCTCACTGCAAGCTCCGCCGCCCGGGTTCACGCCATTCTCCTGCCTCAGCCTCCCGAGTAGCTGGGACTACAGGCGCCCGCCACCGCGCCCGGCTAGTTTTTTGCATTTTTTAGTAGAGACGGGGTTTCACCGTGTTAGCCAGGATGGTCTCCATCTCCTGACCTCGTGAACCGCCCGTCTCGGCCTCTCAAAGTGCTGGGATTACACGCTTGAGCCACCGCGCCCGGCCTGAAGTATCCATTCTTTGGGCTGACCTCCTAGACAAGGTCACAACCCCGCCAAGCATTGCCTTGCAGCTTTTCACAAAGAGGCTGATTCAGGTAATAATTCAATAAATACATATGTCCATCTCCATTAGTTTACTGTAAACTAGTCAAGCATATGGAGGACAGCTTTTTGGCTCATTCCCAGTATCTAGCACATACTTTGTAGTTTATAATAAAAGAGGGATTCAATAAATAATTGCTGAATGAATCAATGAATGAACAGATTCCAAGTTAAATGTGATTGCGAAGCTCCAAATATAACTGGAATATCATGATGTAGATATGGAGAGTAAAGACAATGAAAAAGAACAGCAATTAAGTTTGCCCCAGCTGACTAGTATCCAGTGATTGTAGCATGTTGATTTGACAAAATATCTCTATAAATACAAGGAAGCTACAAAGAAAAGAATATAAAGTATTACATTGATGTTAAAGACGTACTACCTCAAGGATACATGAACAGGACAATAATGTTTCCTAAAGGAAAGATGAGTATTCACATTGTGTCAAGTGTAGCATACACATGTGTATTATATGAATGCCACTGTCTCCACTGATGCAAGTTGACAAGTCTGGGAATGTGAATTCTCCTGGTTACACCACTGGAATATAGTCAAAAAGAATAACAGGGGTAGAGGAGGCTTGGTTTCCACTTGCCCACTGAGTGACCTCAAAAGTGTCACTGGATTTCTCTATTTTCTCATTGGCTGAAAAATAGAAATAACAACATGCCTATGACAAGGTGGCAGTTGGGACTAAATAAAATAGAGTGACATCCCTTTAGAACTGTCAACAACTAGAGAACTGTGTTACTGTTATGATAGTTGTTGTAAGTATCATCTTTTGTGTGTGTGTGTGTGGAGAGTGCGGTCTCACTGTGTTGCTCAGGCTGGTAATAATATTACTTCATTTGAAGAGCTTGTGTATGTACTTTATTTATTTATTTTTTGAGATGGAGTTTTACTCGTCACCCAGGCTGGAGTGCAGTGGCACGATCTCGGCTCACTGCAACCTCTGCCTCCCAGGTTCAAGCAATTCTCCTGCCTCAGCCTCCCGAGTGGTTGGAATTGCAGGTGCCCACCACCATGTCTGGCTAATTTTTATTTTTATTTATTTATTTATTTTTTCTGTATTTTTAGTAGAGATGGGCTTTCACCATGTTGGCCAGGCTGGTCTCAAAGTCCTGACCTCAGATGATCCACCCTCCTCGGCCTCCCAAAGTGCTGGAATTACAGGTGTGAGCCACAGCACCTGGCTGCGTATTTATTTTAAATCATTCGTCTATATTCATTGATTTTGACTCATTAATGAAAAATACTAGAGATAAAATTAAAAATAGGGTTTAAATTCAATGTCATAAATGGTTTTCATTTTAATTTTTAAAAACCTAATAAGGGTTATTCTTACAAGCACATTAGTATATTCATTTAATCCTCAAAATAACCCTTTGAGGTAGTAATATATCTCCAACTTACAGATGAAGAAACTGAGGCACTAAAATGTCCAGTAACTTGACCAAGATCTCATACCTAGTAATAACAACAGTCATAATAAAAGCAAACATTTATATGGTGGTGCTAGCACTGTTCTAAGTGCTTTCTATACATTACCTAATGTAATACTCCTAATGAATCTATAAGGTAGCTACCCTTACAGTCCCTAATTTACACATGAAGGAAATGAGGCCCAATGAGGTTCATCCATTTGCCAAGGTCCCACAGCTGGTAAGTGGCAGAGCAGAGATTTGAAGCCAGGCAGAACCCTTCCTGTTAATCTAATGCAGTACTAACTCTCATTTATTGGTGGCATTTATCCAGCTCTCTATTCACCTAAGTGAATTTTCTAGATAAATACTTATTTCTTTAATAAACAAATATTATTTTATTCATACCTTTCATATTAACAATTGCCTGTCTTTTACTAAATATACTAAATACTGTGCAACTTTTTCCTGATGGCCCAAGGTCAGTGTTATGGCTGCTGTGCTTTATCTGTCCTGCTTGTAGTTTTTACTTTAATTTTTACAGGAGTGCTTAGGTATCTTTTGTAGACATGAGCCAGTCAGTTGTCATTTTGTCACTGTGATTCTGCTGACTGCTTTGAAGCTAGAATCTGTGTCTATCGTAATTATTTCTAATATAAGATTTAATAAGCTTTGAATTGATGCCAACTCTATGGACTTAAGTCCATGACTTTCATTATGACCATGGCAGATTTTAGCTGAGATGAGGGGAGTCTGACCTATAGATAAGTATAAGGAATTATTTTACCAAATGAAAAACTATATATTTTATCCAGTGCGCATATTCCTGTTTTTTTGTTTTTGTTTGTTTGTTTGTGTTTTTTTTGAGATGGAGTCCCGCTCTGTGCCCAAGCTGGAGTGCAGTGGTGCCATCTTGGCTGACTGCAACCTCCGCCTTCCAGGTTCAAGTGATTCTCCTGTCTCAGACTCCAGAGTAGCTGAGATTACCAGCACACGTCACCACACCCAGCTAATTTTTGTATTTTTAGTAGAGACAGGGTTTTACCATGTTGGCCAGGCTGGTCTCGAACTCCTGACCTCAAGTGATCCTCCCACTTTGACCTCCCAAAGTGCTGGGATTACAGGTGTGAGCCATCGTGCCTGGCCATTCCTGTTTCTTAAATCATGATACATATCAGGCATATACATGAGTTTGTTTAAAGTTCACTTTCATCTAGAAGATGAAATCTTTGAAACTGTAAGACTTATTCCCAAATCCAAGTCATACACACTGTCCACAAGCTGATTATTTCTATTCCCTCATCCTGCTTTACTTATTTCTCTCCTCGTATTGTGTTCCAAATAGAACATAATACAAATAAATAACATTTACATGGCAGTTCCTGCATAACGACCATTGTTCTAAGAAATTTTTCCATATTAATTCATGTAATGTTCACAACCACCTCATTTTACAGATGAGGAAACTGAGGTGCAGAAAGATTAAGTAACTTGCCAATCCCATATCTAGAATTTGGGGAGCTAGGATTAGAACCCAAGCAGTTTGACTCGAGAATCTGTGTTCTGTGAACTCTGCTCTACTGTGCCCTGAGAACTGTCCAAAGATAATAGTGCCTTTGTTTTGTTCACTGCTGAAGGCCCAGGTGTTCAACAAATATTTGTTGACTGTCTGGATGAACTTCCAGCTTCTCTCTGCCTATCCAAGTGCTCAACCCAGTTCACTCTGACTTCAGCCTCAAAGCTTGACTGGCTCTGACAGGCAGAGTAACATTCCAGGCCCTTCTTCCACCTCCTGAAGCCTTTATTGGTTGCACTGTCTTTTGGCTCACCCTCACTGGGCATGGAGCCCCAAACCCATTAGATGGTCAATAAATACTCCCTGAATGATTGAGACTCTGAGCTGTATCAGGCTGTCGCCAAACACAAAAGTTTGTGATCAAGTACTATAACAACAGGATGGTGCCCTAGAAATTGCACTTGACTGAATCAAAAGATTGATTTTTACCTTTTGTGAACTGACCATGCCAATTTCACAACTCTAGCCTTCGGTGGTCTTTTTTTTTTTTTTTTTTTTTTTTGAGACAGAGTTTCACTCTTGTTGCCCAGGCTGTAGAGCAGTGTGGCATGATCTTGGCTCACTGCAACCTCTGTCTCCCAGTTCAAGGGATTCTCCTGCTTCAGCCTCCCAAGTAGTGGGGATTATAGGCTTGCGCCACCATGCCCAGCTAATTTTGTATTTTTTGTAGAGACGGGGTTTCACCATGTTGGCCAGGCTGATCTTGAACTCCTGACCTCAGGTGATCCACCCACCTCGTCCTCCCAAAGTGCTGGAATTACAGGCATGAGCCACCGTGCCTGGCCCAGTGTGTTCATCTTTAAGCTTGAAAGCTTACTATATATAAAGCACTATGCCTTTGGTATGAATTATGTACATATAATCTTTAAAACAATCCTATGAGCTAGGTGCTATTATATGCCCATTGTGCAGATAAAGAATCTGACTAGAGGCTAAGTGATTTGTTATGTGTTACACAACTAAAATGCTAGAGCTAGGATTCAAACCTATGTATGTATGACTCCAAAGCTTAGCTCTTGCAAACCATGCTATACTGTCTCTCTCTCTCTTTACCATTTTAAGCTTATGTCATATAATAACAGCTACCGTGATAACGATTATAGCTTAAACCATAAACTGTGAATTGAAGTAGTTTCCAATTACTGACGGTCTTGAAATTAAAGTAAAACCTGTAAATTCAACATTTACCTTTTATAACCAAAAGCTTCATTGGTCATTTCTAACTTTGCTGGAAGAAATAAAGATACCATGGCAAATAGTAACTTCTCATTTTAGAGATTCAACCAGTTAACAAGTATTTGTTGAACACCTGTTATGATGTCTTGTACTGGGCTAAATGCTGGATATATATAACAATAGTGACTGAGACAAAGATGGCTTCTGCCATCACAGAGGCAGTCTAGAGAAAGAAACAGTAATCAAGCAACATACAGAAAATTATTGGGGAGTGAGAGCAGGAGTGTGGGGGTGCAAAAAGGAGAGGCCATTCCAGGCAGTGTGAGCGACAGGTGAGATAACTACACACAGGAGAAAATGTGACATATTCTGGGAACAATCAAGATGGAACTGCTGATAGAAGGCCTAACTAAAGATTGGATTAGGGTAATGGGGAATCATTGCAGGACTTTAGGTAGGGAAGAGAAATGCCCTTATGTGCGTTGTAAAAAGATCAGTTTAGCCAGGCGCGATGGCTCACGCCTGTAATTCTGAGGCTGAGGCGGGTGGATCACCTGAGATCACGAGTTCGAGACCAGCCTGGCCAACATGGTGAAACCCCTTCTCTACTAAAAATACAAAAATTAGCCAGGCGAAGTGGCTTGCACCTGTAATCCCAGCTACTCTGGAGGCTGAGGCATGAGAATTGGTTGAACCCGGTAGGCGGAGGTTGCAGTGAGCGGAGATCGCTCCACTGCACTCCAGTCTGGCAACAGAGCAAGACTCCTTCTCAAAGAAAAAAAAAAAAATCAGTTTAACAATGGTGGGAAAAAAGTGAATTGGACAGATAGGGCCAGACTAGAATCAAAGAAGCCAGATGGATGTTGAATTTAACCAAGAGATGGTGGAAATTGAGACAGTAAGAACAGAGATGGTAATGTGGGAATTGATTCAACATCTATTAAGAAGGGATAGTCTTGATAATTGATAGAGATGCAGAGGAAGCAGCAGTAAGTGTCATGGATGTTGTCTAGAGTGTAGGTTTTGAAAACTGAATGGATAGTGGAATCCAAGAGCAGTAGCAGGCGTGGGGAAGATGGCGTTCAGGGTTGCACATGTGTGGCATTAACTTGGCAGCTGGATTTTGGCGTCTGACGCTTAGTGGAGCAGGCTAGGTTCCAGGTGGAGGCTTTCTAACCATCATCAGATACGTGGTGCCTGAGGCGAGGAAGTGGAAGGGCTCACCGAAGTGGAGCAGAAAAGCAAAGGGGCAAAGTCAAATCAGCATCCTGTAAGGAGAAGGCAGAAAAGCGACGCTCACAGAGATGAAGAATGAACCTCCAGAGGCGTCGGAGCAGATTGGAAGAGACACATTCAGGCTCCATTTAACCAGAATAATTCCGTTATCAAAATGGAAGCGCCAAGAAGCATCGTTGATGGCGCTTTGCCACCATCCATCCGTCCAACACAAACCCACCTGCTTCGAAAAGACTGCCTCACGTAGTGACTCACTTACCCACCACAGCCGCATTCTCTACCCCTGCCTCTTGTCTAGTGAAGCTGGCTCCCGAGGCTTCGGGGCCGCCCCACAGGCACCTGAGGACGTCTCCCCGGAGACCCTGACTCGAGCTGCGCGCCGGCACAGCCGGGCAGCGGCTCCCGCCTACTCACCGCGCCGGAGGGACGGTCCCTCCTTCAGGCCAATCTCCTTCTCATTGTCCCTGCTGCTGTCACCTGCTGCTGCAGACCAGGGGTCCCGTCCAGTCTTAGCCCGTCCTGTCCTCCCCCCAGCCTACTCGCGGTCCCCTCAACCTCGAGTACACCGCGGCCAGCTGCGCCGTTGGTTTTCCAATCAAATCCTCCTCCAGGCCACCAACCGGCGCTGGCCAGGCCAATGCCGACAATTCTTCCTCCGCCTCCCGGGGCCCCTCAGCCAATCGGGAGCAGCCATGCTGCGCAGTGCAGAGCGCCATAGCGACGGATGACGCCTGCCAGGGAATCGCCGTAGCAACCAGAGACGCGCTAGGTCCACCACCAAGCTTGCAAGCAGAAGAGGAGGCAAGTGATGCTGAAGGCTGTGCTGCAGCCACTTCACTGGAACCTAGAGCTACCTGTGAACAGGTCTCCTAAACGTTGAAGATTTTTCTGGATTTAGGGTGTCTAACCTTTGATGGGAAAGGGCAGCTTCATCTTGGAGTGTTTACTTTCAAGAACCGCTATGGGCTAAAAATCAATTCTCTTTAAAAGCAAAGATTTAATCTGATAAGGAATCAATGCAGCATGCTAAATATCTTTCATATGGCGTGAAAACGTCTTCAGTTACTCAAGCCACAGGCAATGAGAATATGGTGCCATAGCACCATATTTTTCACAAAAATGAGTGATCTGGGATTCAAGAAACCTGTATGGTACAACTATTGCCAGTTCGTTTTGTGGCCTTGGGCAAGTCACTCCACCTTTTGTGAAAGTCTGAAGCGTCTTTAAAATTTCTGAACTGCATTAGATAACGCTTTAAAAATATACCTGACATTCTGTAACTTTAAATACATGAAAAATGTCAATTTACTGACTGCTCAATTTTGTGCTGGGCACGATTTCAAATTCTTTCCTTATTTCACTTAGTTATAAAACGGAGGCACAAGAAGTTTCCTAAGTAGTCCAGTATGGCAGAGCTAGTAAGTGATGCGAGTCACGGTAACATCTACTTGAGTCTGGTCTTAATCACGATGATGCTCCTTTGACGATTTCTTCGAGTACTGGGCCCTATTCAACCTCATCTTAATATCACTAAACGCTCATGAGTGTGTCAACACTGGTGATTACATCTTCCCAAACTGGATTTTAAATGAATACAGTGAACCCTAACGTTTTTCAGGTTTGGATAGTAAGTAGGCACATTGGGGTAACAATACTTAGGCTTCCATAATTGAAAGCATTTTTTAAAATGAAGATGGCCCTATTTTGGAAATGCAGAAAGGCGAGATGAAAGCCAAACTCCAGTGAGTATAGAAGAACTAATTAAACTTCGGAGACCATAAAACCAACAAGATTTTTTTTTATATGTAAGTTCTAGGGTACATATGCACAACGTGCATGTTACATATGTATACATGTGCCATGTTGGTGTGCTGCACCCATTAACTCGTCACATTTACATTAGGTGTATCTCTCTCCTAATGCTATCCCTCCCCACTGCTCCCACCCCACGACAGGCCCTGGTGTGTGATGTTCCCCTTCCTGTGTCCTAGTGTTCTCATTGTTCAATTCCCACCTATGAGAACATGTGGTGTTTGGTTTTTTGTCCTTGCAATAGTTTGCTGAGAATGATGGTTTCCAGCTTCATCCATGTCCCTACAAAGGACATGAACTCATCCTTTTTTATGGTTGCATAGTATTCCATGGTGTATATGTGCCACATTTTCTTAATCCAGTCTATCATTGATGGACATTAAAACCATCAAGATTAATGTTACCAATAAAACAAAACAAGGTGACAGGGGCAGGAAGACCGATGCTGAGTAGAAAAAGTATTCTATACACACATTCTACATATTAAGCAGTCAGCCTGGCTTGGTGGCTCATATCTATAATCCCAGCACTTTGGGAGGCCGAGGCAGGAGGATCACTTGAGGTGAGGAGTTTGAGACCAGCCTGGCCATCATGGCCAAACCATCTCTGCTAAAAACAGAAAAATCAGCGGGCATGGTGGCGCATGCTACTGCCTGTTACTCAGGAGGCTGAGGCACGAGAATTACTTGAACCCAGGAAGCGGAGGTGCAGTGAGCCAAGATCGCACCACTGCACTCCAGCCAGACAGACAGAGCCAGACTCTATCTCAAAAAATAAATATTAAGCAGTGAGACATGACTCCACTGAACTTCTCATGTTCACCAGAATACCAATTGTGCTTCCCATCTTTCCACTACTCAGTGAAATTAAAGTCTTAAACTAATGTTTTAGCCATCCCAGAATATTCCCGAACTTCCCTGAAAGCTGCAGAGATTAAGAGGCAAGAATGACACTGCCTCTAAGACACATACACTATCATCTCAAATGTTAAGGGTCCCTCTGTAACATGATAAAAAATAAAATCCCACAAGAGATCTTGCCCCAAGCTTATAGCTTATATAGCAAGGCTCAAAACTATGAAAACATCTTTTTCTAAGGCCTTTTTTAAAACGAAATGCAAAACATAAATTATATAGTTCAAAAGTAAAACAGCGTAATGTCTTAACTACAGCATAAAAGTAACAAATCTGCATGTAAGTAGATATTCAGGATCAGCTCATCAAGAAGATAAAATCACTTCCCAAAATTTATAAAAAGACTTCAGCCCAATGGTCTAGAATAAGGCTATTTACACAAAACACACACCCCCCCACACACACACAAATCTAAGTGGAGGAATGAGAATGATCGTGTAGACTGAAAGCAGAGGGCTGAGTACAATTTGAAGTAAAGGCAGAACCTAAATTGGGCTTTGAAAGAAAAGCAGAGAAGCAGAAAGGAAGGTCTACTAAACAACAGAAATGTTTTCATTAAAAGCATAGAGATAGGAACGTGTGGGTCCACCATGAAAAGAACTGATACTTAAGAGATCAGATATGCCTTTATTGGCCAGATCACAGAGAGTTACTCTTTTCCTCTCTCCTCCTACAGAATCTCAAAGGTCTGTAGCTAGAAATTATAAATTGACAAAAAAAATTTCCCTAAAATAAATGTAAACTAAATTTTCAAATGAAATTTCCAAAAACATAAGTGTCTATCCCCATCTTATTCCAAAGGGTATCAAACTCATGGTGAGGTTATCAGAAGTTTTTCAGTGCAGAAAACACAAAAGGAAAGTGTTCCACACATGCCAAATGAGAAACACACCAAGACCTGTAATTTTCTATTAAGGAAAATAATTCATAATAAAGTTAGTCACTAAAAACAAAGAAAGAGGCCGGGTTCATGCCTGTAATCCCAGCACTTTGGGAGGCCAAGGCAGGCAGATCATGAGGTCAGGAGATCAAGAGACCATCCTGGCTAACACAGTGAAACCCCGTCTCTACTAAAAAAAAATACAAAAAATTAGCCGGGTGTGGTGGCGGATGCCTGTAGTCCCAGGCTACTTGGGAGGCTGAGGGAGGAGAATGGCGTGAACCCGAGCCAGAGCTTGCAGTGAGCTGAGATTGGGCCACTGCACTCCAGCCTGGGTGACAAAGCCAGACCCCGTCTCAAAAAAAAAAAAAAAAAAAAAAAAAACAGAGAAAGAAAGAAAAGCCCTGGAGAGTTCAGTATTATAATGAAAATCATTACACATCACACAGCAAGATTTCTAAAATCAAGGGGGAATAAATGGATCAGCCTTTTCTTAGAGAGCTTTAATTTCAATTATTTCTTAACCAGCAAACGCTGTTGTGAAACAAACACTGTTTTATTTTTTTCACAACGTTTCCTGTTTTCTCTCTCCTACCAAAGCCTAGGAGTATTAGGAGGCCAGAAACAGACATCACTCATTTACCTTCCTCTCCTATCCCATCTCAAGCTGAGACAGAGATGTGGTTCTCCTAATAATCAGAATACAAAGTAAAGACAATAGCCAACAACTAATTAAGTAGATTTTTATTGCTCAATCAACTTCAGTAACATCTCCGAAAAAATAGTTTTCATCTAACAATTATGAAACAAATTTGAAAGGCAGGATCATTCACAATATAGACCTGGTAGAGGCTTATACTTCATATAAATGAAAAAATATCAGTTCTACAATTTAAATGTTTACTTTGGATTTTATTATAGAAGAAAATATCATTGTAATTATAAAAGCCATAAAAATTGGAACTGTACTGTGAAATTACATCAAGGTATCAAATTTTATATAAATGAACAATAAAATTCAATTTTTATTTATTTAAACATAGTAAACATTGGAAGACAATCTCCCCCATGGGGGAAAAAAAAAAAAAAAAAACCTTGAATAATAAAGCAACAAAAAAAAGCCACAACACAAAAACTAATCAGTGTGCAAAAAATCTGACTAAAAAAAAAAAAAAAAACAACAACAATCTGGGGTTTAACAATTACTCTAAGTCAAATGTTGAAGTCAGTATGTGTTAATAAAATTTCATTTTTAAAATGATCTTTGGATGATTACATTTCCAACTATGTTTTCCTATAATTGACAATGTTACTTTTTGAAAAGTCAGAAAAGAAACCAATTTATATTAAGATGGCCAAATTTTGCAATTTGAACACTATTTTAAACTTTGAACGTCCTTAAGGTCTTTAAATTTACTTTCTAAAATAAATAATTGTTGGAATAAACCAAAAGACATTTCACATATTTGCACTGCATATGATAAAAATGATGCGATCTACATAAATAAATTTAAAACATTAAGTTATTTCATATAAACATTTTTAATTACAATGTTATATCAATGGCTTACACAGTTGAAATCTGAGCACTTTAAAACAGGATTCACACCTTAAACTGCTGAGCACATTTATAGAACTGATGTACATCATATAATCCTTTAAACAGCAAACTCTGGTGTTATACCTCAGTTTCAGAAAGCATTTTTCTTTCAACAGAATTTTGAACCTGCCTTTGTGAAAGAAAAAAATTAGAAAGCTATTATACCCACACAGAAAATTTAAGTATGTGGAAGAAATAAACTTTTTTGGATGAAGAAAACAAGTTGATTTTGAGTGGTAAACAAATCTGGTTTACAAATACATGCATTAGCACATAAAATATTTTGTCCTAGACATCTTTACAGAAGACTTGGCAAATATGAACAATGGTATGCCACAGCTTTTTAAAACGACGTTTAACAGATATAAGATCAGAATCATTCACATTCACACAAACACACACACACTTTAGAAAGACTGTGTGCTTTGCTTCAGCATATTTAATATCATTAAAGAATATATAGAATCATCCTTTTATCATAAGGAATTTACGTCATTGTTTTCTCAAAAGCTGCTATTTTAGATTGAAACAGCATTCAGAAAAAAGTACATTTCAGATGGTCAGCATCAGGATTTACTACAGACTTTGTAAACAGGTATCTATAAATAAATAAAACTAGGGTGGAGAAAAGAATATCCTGAGGTGGCTCTGTGGCCAGGGTATTCAGTAGCACTAAGCTCCATTCTGGAAATCAAGGCATCTAAAGAAAAGTGCAGGGCTGAACTTATTTTGTAAATGGAATATGTACAGGTTTAATTATTTTGCACCTTGAGGTAAATCAGTACACAGCAACTACTACTGCTTATATACACTTATTTAAGGCAACTTTATTTAAAAATCAATATATGTAGTAAATTATATCTGTCACTGTCTCAATGAATGTTATCTATGATTATTTTTCAAAAACAGTGGAAGAAATATAATCACTTAAAACAAGCAGTTAATTACTTAAACATGAGTTACCTTTGCTCTTAAACGGAGTAGTCAGATCATTTTGTCAGTCAAGTAGTCAAAAGAAAGCAGAAACCAGTAAAATTAGAAGCACTGTGAAAACATTTTGAGTGCAAAGTATTTTGCAAGTGACGGTTTTTCTGGCACTGGATACTTACTATACATAAATTAAATAAAATCACAGAAACACTATGATCCCAGGTAGTTTTCAGTTTTAAAATTTCTTCCTGTAGAGTAAGTACAGTTGTTACCCCCGATGTCCAGACACAAGGAAATGATGTGAGGAAATCCTCTTGTTCAGGTACATCAGGGGAGTTTTAAAAATAGCAGCAAATACTGGGGTCTTTGGAAATAATTATGCTGCTACAAATGAAAAGGAATCATTACAATGGAAGCTCATAAACAATAATAAGCACCGTGGGTAATACTCTATCAATTGCCAATAGAGTCTAACTCTTTTTAGGCAGTACCAAATGATGACAGCTATATATTTTCTAAAGAAAAGCAGCTACATTTCCAACCTCTCATCCAAGGCAGAAGTTGAATCCATCATTTTAACTTGACTCTTACAATATGGTCTTAGAGGAGGACATTACCTTAGTTAATAAATAGTTTATAATGAATTTAAAACACCAGACTTGCTAAAATTTCAGCTTTTGGCATTCCTCATGATCCTTTATTAGATTAATTATGTATACTTTTATAATTTAATTATATGGTTAAAGGGCATTGGAATTTCATTAAAATTTTCATCCTAATAGTCATGTCACCATTTTTGATATTTCTGTGGCTTCTCAATACTCATTTGATTTTTGTAAATTATTCTCTTGTCAAATCAGTTTCACAACCCCATTCATCCAGTCCTACAGGCTTAACAACATTTATTTATTTCACGTGGAGCTAAAAGTATATAAAAGATGACTAACAAGATTTGTTAGACTTTAAAAAGCTCAGAAAAGCAAAAACTAACAAATACACAAAATAAAAATGCCATTAATCTGAGCTACATATAAAATGTCTAATTTCCTTTTAAAATATAAATATGGCAGTGCTTTATATCAAAGATGTAAAATCTATCAATTGCTTTAAGATAATAAACATAAATGCAAGTGAGCACCAACTATTTACATTAACAATTTACTCTATTTGTTACTTTTCCAAATGTTTATATAATATTTAAGCATCATATCAAAATAAATATTTTAAAATAAAATCACAGGTAACAAGCTATTAAATGTAATCTACAAAAGAATAACATAAAGAGAAAATGAAAGGTAATTCTTAATAAAGTAATACTGATCACAGACCCATCTGAGAGAATTCTGACTCCTGATTATTTACGCCCACTACTTATAAGGAATAGTCAATAACTTGAACCTGATGGAAACTAGACCATTTTAAGACAAAGAGAGACAAGGCAGAGAACAGAGTGGGAAAAATAGGATTTAAAAGAGTATAAGGATTCAGAAAAAAAAATTCTACAAAGGCTTCAAAATCTAACTACTGCAAACTGGCATTGTATAACTTTTTAAATTCATGAAGTTATAAATGGTATGGGTGCTTAATTATCAAATCACCTGCAATTGTACTTGTCTGTCACAATGGATACCCAGATATGAAGGTTTTGAGATTAAAAAAAATTTAAACATAAAAGTTAAAAACTATCATTATTAAAGTTTCCATTGTTCTACATTCATCTCTATGGCTAAGAAAACGCCAGTTAGTGAAACATGATGGACATCTACAGAAATGAAACACAGAGAAGCCCTGAAATGTTTCCACTTTTCCCACAGCACTGGTATAGACTCCCTATTCTTCCCATAAAGCACTAACAAAAGTGAAATAATATGTGAAAATTTCGAGAAACACATAAAAATTATAAACATAAACAAAGGATCACTTAAGGTTTTTATGAATTGCCATTGATGAACAAAGAGATGTAAGAAAAGCAGACTGAAAGCATTTCTCCGCATCCTTCTATTGCAAAACAGAACTTTTTTTTTTTCTAACAGAATAAATATTTGAATAGTTAAGAACCATGTACCTCACTTCAAAGAGAGCATTTCATTATACACATAGTCTCCACGGTGCTCATTACAAACTCCAGACACTACTTTTAAAAACTCAGTAGTCACACATAAACAGCATGACATACAATATTCTTATATATAGTGACATGATACGCACACCTTACATATGTATATATCTATATGTATAATGCCTCTTGGTTCAGTTCTATAATGAAGTTTCAGCATCCACATATTTCTTTCTTGGTTCATCTTCAAAACTTATTTTCACACTCACAGGTTTATCAGGACTATTTAAAACAAAGAATGAAAATAAATAATTTTTAAACATAAATATTCAATTCTAAACATGGCTAAGAATGAGTATATTAAACCTTCTGAGATTACTATTAACACTACAAACTTATGACTTGCTAATATAATTTTACCTTTTTCTAAATCAATAAAGTAGAAAGGCAAATATTAAAAATTCTGTTTTTAAAAATTACAAATATTAAAAATTCTGTTTGCAATTTAAATTCATGTTCTTCTTACAACTAAAGAGGGGGTCCTTAAAATAGGGCAGTATATGGTCAGAATCTGTTGGATTACTTTTATTTAATATATGAAGAGCTATAGCATGAGACTTTTATTTCACTGAAAAATCTATTAATATATGAATCTTTGTTAATAGATAGGTATCAAATAATTTCCAAGGTTATAAATTTATAAAACTTCTCACTCCAAATTTGATTCATAAATACAAAACCAATATATTATATATATTCTATATACATACTGGTTCTGTATTTATGAATTTTATTTATGAATTTTATTTATGAATATGTATTCTATATATGTAGAACAAATATTTGAAATATATATATATATTTTTTTTGAGAGACAGAGTTTTGTTCTTGTTGCCCAGGATGGAATGCAATGGCACAATCTCAGCTCACTGCAACCTCCGCCCCCCAGGTTCAAGTGATTCTCCTGCCTCAGCCTCCCAAGTAGTTGGGATTACAGGCATGTGCCACCATGCCCAGCTAATTTTTGTAGTTTTAGTAGAGACAGGGTTTCTCCATGTTGGTCAGGCTGGTCTCGAACTCCTGACCTCAAATCATCCGCCCACCTTGGCCTCCCAAAGTGTTGGGATTACAGGCCTGAGCCACTGCACCTGGGCGACCTATTCTATATTTTCAACTTAGTATCACACAGTGACTCCATGTACATGGATTTAATTAATTGTAACATATGAATATCTGAGTTCTGGAAAAGGTTTTGAGAAAGTGTAAAAACACACTATGGTTTGCTGTCTTCTCTAGACAAACTGAAGAAAAGACCCCCTTCCCCAAGCATTTTCCTGTTAAACAACAAAGCCAAGACATTCTCTTTCTTCCTATGTGATTCTGAAGTGCAAGACAACCCAAACAAAAGGTAAAAGCATAAAACGTATTAGTTATTATTGTAAGGCCTTTATTTTTTATGATAATTATACTAACAGGGCCGGGGGGGCTGACACTGTGTGAACAATTACTAATAGTAAAAAGAATATTTAGAAAAATTCTGGCTGTACTGAACGATCCAAAATTACAAAGAGTTTAACTTTAAAACTTTTTAAGTTAAAGACAGAAGAAAGGAAACAGCCAGCTGAGAAATCAGAACTCAGATGACAGAAGAGAAAAACACAGGATAGAGAGTAAGTAGGAAAAAGGTTCTAAAAGAGGTTAGTCAAACAATGACAAAAAGCTAATCACTTATTGTCAGAAGACAGAGCTAAGACAGCAAGTGAACCAAAACAGCTACGTGACTGAGTGCCTAGAAAAGTTTTCATCTGATGCCCAAGCAGAATATACAGACACCCAACATAGCATCTTGCACAAACTGTACATAAAAAGAAGTATTTGCTGAGTATGAATGACTGAGTACCCTATAAGACAGTAACTCATTTCTCCAGAGGCTTAAGGGATTAAAGTACTGATGATTACCAAACAGAATCCCTGAGGGCTTAGTTCTTGAAGTGAGAACAAAAGAAAGAAAATAGGTTATATAACAAGAAATGTAAGAAAGAGGTTACATAATACTTTCAATACATGGTCCACTGTAAAACTGAATGGTCTTTACGTCAATGGATTCGATTTCTTCCAAATATCTCCAAGCAACATGTTTACCTCACCTGAACAAATGGCATACTAAACCAAAACACAAGAAGGGAAACAACTTGTGTTTCTCTTTTCTTAGATCATCAGAAAGCATGATTGAAATAGTATTCAATTATAGTAGTTAATCCCTAGTAGTTATCTTTATACGGTTTCTGATCTTTTTTATGTTCACTCCATACTGCTATATGAAATTTATTTTTATTATAAAATAGCTCGAATTATTATTATTACTATTTTTGAGACAGAGTTTCACTCTTGTCCTCCAGGTTGGAGTGCAATGGCACGATCTCGGATCACTGCAAGTGACCTCAGATGATCCTGACCTCAGACGATCTGCCCACTTCAGTCTCCCAAAGTGCTGGGATTACAGGTGTGAGCCACTGCACCTGACTCAAATTCTTTTTTAAAATAGGTAACTATATAAAAGACAAAAACATAATCATTATTTATACCTTATTCCAAGTATACATTAAAATGATGGATGAAAGAAAGAAATAAATGAAGCTATCATAAGTAAATGAAAATTGGCTACAGTTAGAAAACACATAAACAGTTATAACTACCTCATATTAGATCTGGTTACTTTGGCATTCTCAGTATTCATGGAAAGTGCCTTCCACTGTGCAGTTTTGGCCATTTCATCTGATATGTTAACAACTGAGGGATCAACACTGAAGAACAAATACACTTTTTGGTTAGTATTCAGTACTTGCAAAAGCATTAATATTGTCATTCTTATTATCTGCTTTCATCAGCTAAATTGAGAAAACCTTTGCCATGCACTTAAAGGTCTAGCAGGATATCAGAATTTGAGTTCTGTTACAAAGTCCTTATGAAGAATTACATCTTTCTTTCTAATCAAAACTAGGAGTAAGATTAACTAAGTTAGCAAGATTTATTTATGGAACTTCGCTTCAGAATCCAATTTGGGGTTTCAGTAGTCCTTCGGCAGCACTCTAGCAATGATGCCCTATTATCATCTTGGCTGAAAATATGCTACTGAAATAACATAAGGCTATGTTAATATGTTTATGCATACAAAAAATAATGCAATCTCAAGTCAACTAGAAAACATTTATAATTGGCACACATTTAATCTTATCAAATAAATACCCAAAGTATATAAAGAAAACTTAAGATTATGATTTTTAAAATCTTATTTTTCATAGCTTTTACAAATCATTATAAAGAATGCTTGGAAAGATAACACTCTGAAATTGAAAACAACGTTCTGAAAATATGTCACATATTTAGTGTGATAAAGGTGGTATTTATCAAGTTCATCAAAATTAAAAGAACAGAGTAGGCCGGGCATGGTGGCTCATGCCTATAATCCCAGCACTTTGGGAGGCTGAGGCGGGCGGATCACAAGGTCAGGAGTTCGAGACCAGCCTGGCCAACGTGGTGAAACCCCGTCTTTACTAAAAATACAAAAATTAGCCGGATATGGTGGCACTCGCCTGTAATCCCAGCTACTTGGGAGGCTGAGGCAGGAGAATCTCTTGAACCTGGGAGGCAGAGGTTGCAGTGATTCGAGATCGCACCACTGCACTCCAGCCTGGGTGACAGAGCAAGACTCATCTCAAGAATTAAAAAAAAGAAAAAAAAGAGTACTATCCATTTATTACAGTAAGACAACTGTTTCTGTTTCTGTATTTCTATGAAAATTACTTCAAGACCTCAAATCCAATAATACCCATAAATAATTAATTTGGGGCTCAAGGTTGTCCATCACAAGTAATAGGAAAGTATCAAAGTTAATACAAATACATTTGCAAGTCCTTTTTCTTTGATTAAAAAAATACATTCAGACAAACAAGATACAAATACAAATGTCAAATTAGGTAATGTTAAATTAACAATGTGATGGCAACTAGTTTACAAATGACTAAACAGCGGTCATTTAGAAAGTGCTAGCTCTGTTCATACTTAAAGTCAGAATG
Organism: Macaca thibetana thibetana; assembly: GCF_024542745.1. Classification (NCBI taxonomy): domain Eukaryota; kingdom Metazoa; phylum Chordata; class Mammalia; order Primates; family Cercopithecidae; genus Macaca; species Macaca thibetana. The sequence continues at coordinate 20,799,521 of NC_065579.1, read as the reverse complement.
TTATTTACAAATTTAAGATTGAAGAGAAATGTGAGGTGGTCACTGAAAAGTCTCTATGAATGGTTTCTTTACCTTCGCCACGTCAGATTTTTAAAAGTACACAAAGTCTGAATACCAAAGTTTATAATGGCATAGCCATCCAACTTGAAACTGCCTACCCCGAGTAAACATTTATTCACTTGGTTGCCAACTTCATATAAGTGAAGAAAGGAATTCCTGATAAACTTTCTAGCTTCTAAATATCCTCCACTATGAAGAAAGTACATGTTTTTTTTTTCCCTCAAAATGAAATTAGATGGGAAAAACTTAGCCTGCATTATATAAATTATTTTCATCTTTTATAAGGGCTTTACAGTTTCCAAATACTTTCATATACCATCTCATTTGATCTTCCACCCAAGTAATCCAAAGCTATTTAAGATATAAAATTCTGGCAAATAAGCACATTAGCCATTTCCTGGCATTCCTGATGTTAAAAATTTTAAACATAGCCATATTAATCATGGCTCATGTCACCACTTAAAAGACAAAAGGAAAACTACAGATATCTTTTTCTTTATCAGACTATAGACTCCACTTAAATTTATCAAGGTTCATATATAATTAGACTGAAAAAGTGATAAAGTAGGGTACAGAAATTAAGCGCAAATACTCTCAGCAAGTTGGTGATAATTACTAACAACCATCATGGCAGTTCCTATACTCTTTTTAGAAGTACATCAATGAAGTTAACATATTAAATCATTTAACAAATATTTCTAGAACCCATCAAAGCAGATCACTGTGGCTGGATATATTAAATATCCATATTAAATGCCTCTATGCTTGGCATTTAAAGTATACAAAAATTTCAAGAGAATAATAACAATAGTGAAAATAAATAGCAAAATGTATAGAGGAAAATCAGTTGAATTCATTCATCACAACTAATCAACATGTACAAGTCAAATGTCACTCCTGTAAAAGCTATAAATAGCTAAAAAATAAAAAAAGAAATGGAAGGAAGTTAATTAAATACCAATAAACATTTTCTATCAACTGATCAGGGAAGAAACCTGTACATTTTCTAAGACTGATTTCGCTAGCTAATCAGAAATGGAATAGATGTGTAGAAACAGGAGGGCCAGGAGCTGTGGTTCACGCCTGTAATCCCAGCATCTGGGAGGCCAAGGCGGGCGGATCACCTGAGGTCAGGAGTTCGAGACCATCATGGCCAACATGGTAAAACCCCGTCTCTACTATAATTACAAAATTAGCAGGGCGTAGTGGCAGGCGCCTGTAATCCCAACTACTCAAGAGAACCGAGGAGGCGGAAGTTGCAGTGAGCCAAGATCACACCATTCCACTCCAGCCTCGGGGACGAGAACGAGACTTCGTCTCAAAAAAAAAAAAAAAAAAAAAAAAAAAAAAAAAAGAAAAATATAGAAATCAGGTGTGTACACAAATATAGGCTGTTATTAATATTATTTTGAGACTGAGTCTTGCTCTGTTGCCTAGGTTGGAGTGCACTGGCATGATCTTGGCTCACTGCAATCTCTGCCTCACGGGTTCAAGCAATTCTCCTGCCTCACCCTCCTTCGTAGCTGGGATTACAGGCACCACCACACCCAGCTAATTTTTCTATTTTTAGTAGAGACGGGGTTTCCCCATGTTGGCCAGGCTGGTCTTGAACTCCTGACCTCAGGTGATCCAGCTGCCTCAGCCTCCCAAAGTGCTGGGATTACAAGCATGAGCCACCGCACCCGGCCTCTAAGACTGATTTCTCTAGCTAATCGGAAATGGAATAGAAGTGTAGAAATAGAAATCAGGTGTGTACACGAATATAGGTTAATCTTTTAATACTACAGAAGTCTGCATTTCCCAACCTCTGTATCTTTAGTTCTTACATTTAAATATAAATCACCAAAATCACACACAATGAATTATACATATTTATTAATTCTTGCATCATATGAACCCTCACTGCCAATAATCAAATCACATCTTTGAAAAGTAAGAGACTTCTAGGGCCTCTAAACATAGTTATATATTGGAAGGCTATCAGAAAATGAATTACTGGTATCTGAATGGATACTGACAAAGATTACTGAAAACTTTTATTTTCCAGCAGCCACTGACCACAGCCCTAATGAAGGGCACAAAGGAAAAAGCTACACTACTGGGAAAATGGAAATATTCTCAGACTCATGTACTGATTTTAAACTTCACTAAGACAGATGGAGTGATAGAAGACAAGTCAATTTTATTGGCTTGGCATGGAAGTTAGTTTAAGGCTCTGGTCCAAGTCCAGCTTGGGTGGGAAAGGAGCAAGGGACTTCCTTTTCAAATTGTGTGACACCCTCCTTTAGTTGATACACCATATGCAGATTTTATCATCTTTTATAAAATAGAAATCATTTTAAAGAAGCATTGTATAGCTTATTAATACACTTGACATGTATATAAAAGTTTTAGAGCATAAAGTTATATCTCACCTATACTTTAGGGCCTTAACTGGAATTTGCAAGAGACTTCCTCCTTCAAATGGAAGGTGCACAGTATCATCATCGTCTTGAAGCATCCGTTCAGCTTCCTTTAGAACACATGTGTGAAGAGGTTACTTTTCCCAGAAAATTTTCCAACAGAATCGGTTAATATATAATGTTTTAAAGACTTAGAAACCCAAACTGACATTATTTAAATATAACATATCTGCCATTACTGAAAAATTAATTTTATAATCATGAAGACATACTTTTAACATAAAATAAAAACAACCACTTGTATAACAGGACTAATTTAACACTGATATAACTTTCATTTCTTTATGTAAATCACTATCACTCATACTATTTAGCTACAATCTAATTACATAAATGTGATTATCAATTATTATGTAGGTTTATAATGAGAGAGAACATTCTGTGAAACCTTATCACAATATGATACGAGCGGAATGTCATTTAGATAAGGCAGGGTTTCTCAACCTCAGGAATACTGACATTTAGGGTATAATATTTATCTTTTGTAGAAGTCCTATGTATTTAGAGTATTTCACAGCACCCCCGAATTCTACCTATCAGATGCCAGTAGCAGCCCCTCCAGTTATGACAATCAAAAATATCGCAGAAATTGAAATACTCTCAGCAATGTCTCAAATACTCTCAGATCAATTTGCTGAGAGTATTTGTTGTTTAATTCCCTCCAGCCCAACCCAGTAATAATTACTAATAACCATGATGGCATTTCCTATACTCTTTTTAAAAGTACATCAATGAAAGTACTATCTTAAATCATTCAGCAAATATTTATAGAACCCAGCAAAGCAGACCACTAAGGCTGGTTAAGATCAAGGCTCAAGCTCAGGTTGAGACCAACTTGGACAGTGGACACAGAAGAAAATTATGATGTTAATAATGGGGGTGATGGATAGGACAGTAGAGGGAGACACTGAGAGAACATTTGTATTTCTTTTCCTTACTAATAGAAATTCTACTATTTTGAGGTGCCAATGTGCCCAGATCTTAAAAACAAACAAAAACAAAAACACCTCTAAACTAAATCTCCCAGCATTCCTTGCAACTTAGTAGGATCATGAGGTGCAAGCAGAACTTACTGGAAAGAACATTCTGGAAAGACTCTTTAAACTTGACAATATGGTAAAGTTATTTTGCCTTCTATCCCTTCCTTTTTCCTGCTGTCTCTAATGCTAACATGACAGCTGGAGTCTGACAGCCATTTTGACTCATGAAGTGAAGGAGAGGATGGAAACTATATGCTGAGGTCAGGAGAAAAGTACAAGGAGCCCCTGATAACTTTGTGGGGCTTAACACTACATCACTTGCTTTCAAGAATTCTTTTACTTGAAACGCAAGAACAACCTTGTGTTTAAAGACCACTTTTACTTTTGTTTTTTGTTATATATGACTGAACCTTATTCTAATTAATACAGAAAGTGATAAACAGGCAATTTGGCCCATATATTTTATAGGTAAATTACATCCCATTTCAAAAATCACCAAAAACTCATACAGGCCAGGTACAGTGGCTCACGTCTATAATCCCGGCACTTTGGGGGACCAAGGCAGGCAGATCACCAGAGATCAGGAGTTCAAGACCAGCCTGGCCAACATGGTGGAATCCTGTCTCTACTAAAAATACAAAAATTAGCCCAGTTTGGTGGCGGGTGCCTGTAATCCCAGGTAGCTTGGACCCGGGAGGTTGAGGTGGTTGCAGTGAGCCAAGATCATGCCACTGCACTCCAGCCTGGGCTACAGAGCAAGACTCCATCTCAGAAGAAAAAACCAAAACACCTTACATATATAACTCTGAAGAAAACCAAAATCTTAATTTTAAAAATCTGGTGTCTTAATTCAAATTAATATTGTAATTAGTATCTAATTAAAGAATTTCAATTTTTGTTGAAAAATAAACATAAAACCAATAAAATTTTAATCTCTATTTAAACAGGACCATAACATTTTAAAATATGTATCTTTCTTATCTTTGATTTCCAAACAATATTCTGAATGGGAAAATGGAGCAAGGAAATACAATCAAAAAACCATCAATGCTATATACTCAAGTCTCTACTTTTCCTTCTTATTCACTGATAGTATTGAGTTGGTTATTAAAAATCAAATTCCAATTCAGAATAAAGTATGTTTAAATCTTGGCATACAAATCAACTAATGGTGGTACACAGTAAGTGCACATAAAGACTAAAACTTTATTATACTTTTTTAAAAAGATAATTACTTAAAAATCCTTTTTGTCATTACGTATAAAATTAAATATATGCTAAAATTTATATTAAATGTATTTAACGTTCACTCAGATAATATACTCTGATGTACAACTATTTTGTGTTACCTATATTTTAATATTGCTAAAAGCTGTAATTCTTCTGATTACTGATTAAGTAAGCACATGATATTTAATTTTTGAAAAGTATTACTGTGTCAGAGCTATGGAAGTACAATACAATGAAATAGTTAAGAGCCTACATTTGGAACAGTTACCTAGTCGCTCTCTGCCTCAGTTTCCTCATTTGTAAAATGGAGATAATAACAGTACCTACTACACTTTATACAAAGTTCTTAGAAGGATGAAAGGAACTGATTCATGTAAAGTGATTATAATGGTGCCTGCAATATGGTACAAAATATTAAATAAGGAAGCGGTGTAAGTTTAAAATGGTTATCTTTTTACCTCCTTCTCTTTTTTCTTTTTGTCATCTTCTTTCTTTTTCTTACTTTCTGGCATGAGATCATCAAGCCAACTAAGTTCTCTCTTCGTGAAACACAGGTCCATGAGTTTGCGTACAAACACTAATGCAAGAACCTTTAAAAAGGGGAAGGAAATATTAAGTAACACATAATATAAACTGTATCACTTAAAGAGCAAAAGCATATTTGTTAAATCTTATAATAAAAAATGCTTCATATAGTTTAAAAATTATTCACACATTATCTTGTTTCAAAGGAATTGAGTCAATTATTTCTTTTTTTTAACTTTCTGCTAAAAAAAAAAAAGCTATAAAGAGAGGAAAAAAGGAAATGGCATTCTTAACCTTCTCCTTAATAAATCTCTTGCACGCCACATGAAATTATGAAGCAGGTTAAACACTGACTATCAAAGCAAAAACATTACTTTTTAAGACATTATATATTATGTAAGTATATATAATTTTTAAAAATCTCTTGAGCAATGCATTAGAGTACCTATTCCCAACATTAGGTTTTAACTTTTCAATCATATGGGAGAAATGAACTACTACTTTAATTTGCTTTAACTGCTTCTGAAGATGAGCATGTTTTTGAATGCTGATTGGCAAATGAGATTTCCACTTCTCTACTTGCTATTTCCTAACCTTTGACTGTTTTTTTCTGTTGGTTTTTACGACTTTTGTTTATGAATTTATGAGTTCTGTGTAGTTTGAATAGAAATTTTTTATCTGTGTTATATGTTACAAACATTTTCTCCCAGTTCAGTCTGATTTTACTGTTTTTTATGCTTTTTGAACACATAAGAAACATTTAATTATCATGTGGTCAAATATAGCATATATCTTCCTTTTACACTTGGGTTTTCCTATGTTCTTTGAAAACTTAGTCCCAATCAATGGATTATACAATACTCTTTTACATTTTCTACTACAATTTATTTTACCATTTAAATACTGAATTCAATTATGATTTTTGAACATGGTCTCAGATAAGGAATACAACATTACTTAGCTTCCAGTATACATTTAAGTCGTCCAATACTAAATTCTCCCATACAAAAGAAATATTACCTTTAATGAAATAACCTGCTTATGGTATTCAAGTGATAAAATTCCAATGTATTCAGATACATTTCTGGACCCATTTGTCTATTTTTCTGATTTGTCTATTCATATGCCAATTCTATATTATGGTGGCTACAATGATTTGTCAGCAATTTTTAAATATTTGGTTATCAAAACAGTACAGTATCCGCACACGAACAGTGAAGTGGATGACAAAGCAAAGCCCTCTATGCCCAATCCTAGCCAGGAACCTTCTTAGTTATAATTATCATTATCTTGTTATTCTCTAGTAGTTATGTCTCTCTAATGAATATATAATTTACATACAGAAAAATTGAAAAATAGCACGTGTACAGTTTGATACTTTTGACAAATGTATATACTATTCATATAATGCACACCCAGACAAGATACAGAACATTTCTACCATCCACGTTTTTGAGTCTGGCATTTATTTTTTTCTATAAGCTTCCAAATTATTTATCCAGTTCACAATGACACCATCCCCCACCCCAACACATACATTCAGATAAAACTCCAGTAGAATTTGTACTTGGCACTGTATTACATTTCAATGCGATTTTTCAGAAAGCTGAAAGTTTTATAATATGAAGTCTTTAAAACAAAGAACACGGTATTTGTTCAGGTCTTATTTGTTGTCCCTTAATACTGTTATTGATTGAATTTTGTTCCCCATTAATAGTTAAGTCCTAACCTCCAGTACCTCAGAATACGAACTTATTTGGAAATAAGCTGTTGAGGAACACCAGGTGACAACAAAGGCCCCAATTTCAGTTACCCAGCTGCAAGCCAAAGGAATGCCAAAGACAGCCAGCAAATCTCCAGAAGAGAGGAAGAGACAAGGCAGGATTCCCCCGGAGGCTTCAGAAAGAGCATGTTGCTGCCCACCCCCACATACTGCCTCTGGTTTGTGGTACTTTGTTACAGCAGCCCTTGGAAGCTAATACAACCGCTATTATAAAGCCTTTTTCTTTAAAGGGGTTTTTCTTTTAAAATTTATTCTTAAGTATTTTATGGTTTTTGATCATTGAGAGAGACTGCCTACTAATTCATCAAGTTTTCTAACGTGCAGTCACCCTAACACAATTCTTATTAATTCTATTACGGGCTCAGTCTTTTTTGTTTTTAACTAAAATCACTTGGGTTAATACGTATACTATGACATTTTCAACAAATATGTTAATAATTGCTTTGAAGCCAAAGTATCATTGTCTACTTAATTAAGATATATTAATCTCAGAAATTCTGCTAAATTTACTTGCTAATATTTTAAGGTTTTTGCATTTATATTAGTAAGTAGGAAGGCAGCATAGATTTTTTGTGCAACTTAATTAGCCTTGGATGTTAATAACTTGCTAGTTTTTTTTGAGAAAAAAAATGCATAGGTTTCCATCTTTTCCTTTGGTCTAGAATAATTCAAGAGGGCATTATAATGATCTGTTCTTTAAAATTAAGCTTTTAACCAATCTGACCCTGATACTTTAAGGACAGGTCTTTAACCACTTTTCCAGTTTCTTCTGTGCAACTGGGCTATACACAAATTTTATACTTCTAGTGTCAATTTTGGAAATTTAGATATAGTATGAAAATAATCCATTTGTTCCAGGTCAGAGGTCAGCAAACCATAGCACCTGAGTTAAATCTCATCCACCATCTATTTTTGTATAGCCCATAACCTAAGAATGTTTTTTTACAGATAAACATTTGGAATTAACTTGATAGTAGAGAACAAAAACCATGAATCCCGATTAAAATAATGTCAAATAAAAAGTAATTCCATTCTTCTAGTAGTCCTATATTTTTAAAATTATTTCTAAAATTTCATCAGTAAGATTACGTAATTACCCACATAACACTCTCGTGACCTACAAAGTCTAAAATGTTTACCATCTGGCCCTTTACAGAAAAAAGTTTATTGACCTCTGCTCTAGATATTCAAATTTACTGATATTCATGCAAGTGTTATTTTCATCAAGTCCCTCGAATCACATCCATATCTCTGGTTATCTCTCTTTTCTCCTTCTTAATCTTGTATATCCATTCTCTCATTTTCTTCTTTACATGGGCTTGGAGTGGTTTACCCATTACTGATTTTTTTAAAAAAAAACTTAGCTGCATCGAAGTCTTCTTGAATAATAAAGGCAATGAAGTGCATACACCTTCCTCTCAGTGTTTTAGTTGTGCTCAAAGTTTTACACCAACATTGTTACAATTTTCTCTCTTTCAATACCTCTAGATGGTTTTTTTACTCAGTTTTCTATTCAGAAATTATTTAGAACAGTGTTTAATTTCCAAATATTCAAGATTATTTTAGTGGCTTTCCATTATTTATTTCTAATTTAACTATTAGAAAATATTACTTGAGTAATTTTTATAGCTTTTTAAATTCTGTAAGGTTTTCTCTGTGGCCATGTACAAAACCAATTTTTACATGGCATTTACAGAAGAATGTACATTCTCTATTTGTAAAATGCAATATTCTGTGATAATTTAATGAATTATCTTGTCTTATTAAAGTCATCGGTAGTCTTCATTACTTTTTAACTTCCAGATCTGTCAATTTCTGAAAAAGATATATCAAAATATTTTAATAATGAACCATGTTGTTTTGGTTGCTTTGCTTTTACATTTGGAAATGTATTTGTTCCATGAACGTCCTGAATTCTGAAGTTATTTAAAAATACAAAACCGAGTCCTATAGCCTAAGGACTAAAAAGAAAAACAAACAAAAATTTACAAAATAAGAAAACCGAGGCTGGAAACAACTGGTTTGTATCAAGTAACAGCTAATTCACATTTTTCAAACACCGAAGGTACTTAGAACACATTATTCCTTTTCTCAAAGTCAATGATAAATATTAATAAAAAATTACTGTAAAAATATTATTAATTAGTGACAAAGTAAGTGTGAAGAAATCTTACCATCATAGGAAAAACCACTGCAGCAGCTGAAACTTTTATCACCCATAAAAGGACCAAACAAGTAAGCTGAATGACTGTGAAAATATGGACCTTCCAGAGCGGCACGTAACGGAGGTATATCAAATCAGGCTGATGTTTAGCAGGCATTCCAAATAATTTTATACGGTCAAATAACTACATATAGAATAAAAAACAAAGAAGTTTTCAATAAAATATTTCTGCTATTTAGGAGAAGAATCTATACTCAACTTTAGGATTTTGTGTATTAAACTGTAACTTCCTTGACATTTTCTGATAGTACAGGAGAATGTTACAGCAAGGATTCTCTGGATCCAAAGCAGGGAGGGGGGTAGGGGGGATGTGGCGGGCAGGAACCAAGCAACCACCTGCACTGCTGTAATTAATTTAATCAGAAAACCCAAGACAAAATGTTTAATTCAGTGGATTAAAATATCTAGACAAACTTATCTGCTATAATTGAATAACACTCTCGTGACCTTTGAACTTGTTTTCTAATGTGCACGACAACAGAATAGTCTGAGTGACTTCTAAGGTTCTTTCCAAATCTAACCAGAAAATAAACTGAGATAACAATTACAATTCTTTACTAATTGAAAATAAAACTGAGCAAATGCCTTCATCTTTTGGAGCTTTAATTTCATCATTTACACACTGTGAATAAGATCAGCACAAAACTCTTAAAAATCACGTGAGATAAGGAAATAATTTCTGGACCAGTGAAGAGTAGATCCCGGATGGTGTTGAAAAAATAAAGATGCTTTCCTGCCACTAGCCTATAAGTTGGAAACTTTAGACAACATCCTTTTCATGAGAAGAGGTGGTCATGTAGTGCTAACTGTGCTTTATGATCATTTTATTTTTTTTTTTTGAGACGGGGTCTCACTCTGTCACCTAGGCTGGAATGCAGTGGCATGACCACAGCTCACAGCAGCCTAAAACTCCTGGGCTCAAGTAATCCTTCTACCTCAGCCTCCTAAGTAGCCAGCACTACACGTATACACCACCACAGCCAGCTAATTTTTAAATGTTTTGTAGAGACAGGATCTCACCGTGTTGTCCAGGCTGGTCTCAAACTCCTGGCCTCAGGTGATACTCCTGCCTCAGGCTTTCAGAGTGTTGGGATTACAGACATGAGTCACCATAGCCAGCCTAAATGTTTTATACTAAAATTACATTAGTACAAATCTTAAGAAGTTTTATTAGGTTGTTTCCCAGTAACTACTAAAACAAAACAAAATAATGAAATCACTGGCTTAGCTAATAATCTTCAATAAGTCCTTCTATTTCTGTTTCCTGATTTATATTAGGATTTCTTCCTTTCCTCTCTCCCAACTGGTTAGTGTTTTGAGGATAACAAAATGATGTATCTGCTAGGCTTCATAAGCTGTATTTTGTTACACAAATGGTGGGTCTTGCTATTTTTATAGGAAACTAATATCTACCTTTTTAAGTACCAAAACTTTTTTTCAGTCCAATCCTTTTGATCTTCCCTCTCACTATACTAGTCTTTATTGAGTTATAGGGCTTTTCATTGGCTTCAATTAAAAACAGGTAAGGACCATGTCAGCCCATGACCTCACTCTCTGGAGGAAAAAATGTGCAGTAAGCAAACAATCACTTGGCAAATGTCTGAAGTCTTCAGTTAGGAAACTAACCTGCCCACAAAATGTCAGAGTTGAGAATAAATCACTACCATCATTAAAATAATCTTTACATACTTAAAATATCAAGTTTCTATAGAAAATCATTAAATACTTAAAACTTGCCTGGATTCCTTTTAATGAGGAAACTCCCATATAAAGGAAAACACCATACAGAACAGGCATCGGAATAAACTGTAAATAAAATGACCACAATTAGAACTCATGAGTAGTAAGTACACAAAAACATAATCAGTGAGTAATTACAGGGCTAGAATTAAAAGATCTTTCAATCATGAGGATTAGACCGACCTAACATTTCCACACATAAGAAAATTGCTAATATACAATAACCTGCTTGAAAAATGGCTCATCTTCTACATATTGTTTCCTAAAAAGGGAGTATGTTCACTTAAGATCAGGGGTACTGCAGTCAGACTTAGTTTTAAGTCAAACTTAACCTTTCTGTACCTTGATTTCTATATCAAGATTATTGTGAAGATTCAATGACTTCAAATACATAAAACACTCAGAAAAGCACCTGATACATATTAACCACACAAAAGGTGACAACCATCATTATTGCTATCACTACCTGCTGCAGTGAATATTATTATGCAGTAGACTTTACTGAATACAGTAATTAAAATCCACCTCCAAAATAAAATCCTGAATACTTTGGCAGTTATGACGATCCCAAACTGTCTACACAGTTCACACCTATTCATCCTGCAAGAAGGTCTGGCTATTAACAGAACCCATCCATTTACTCGAAAACCACAAAAAGCAGTCTGACCTACGGGAGAAGTGTACTATAAGGAAAAATGAATTAAAAAACTACAGAGGAAAACCACATCTACTACATCTCTTCTAAACAACTTAGCAGGTCTTTCTAAGGACACTGGAAAAAAAGAAAACAATTTATGAAGCAGACATATTTTTAAAAATCCAAGCAATGCCTGTAATCTCAGCATTTTGGGAGGCTGAGGTGGGTAGGTCACCTGCGGCCTTAAGTTCGAGACCAACCTGGCTAACATGGTGAAACCACCATCTCTACCAAAAACACAAAAAGTAGCTGGGAATGGTGGCATGTGCCTGTAGTCCCAGCTACTCGGGAGGCTGAGGCCGAGAATCATTTGAACCCAGGAGGCAGAGGTTGTAGTGAGCCAAGATCATGCCACTGCACTCCAGCTTAGGTGATGGAGTGAGACTCAAAAAAAGAAAAGAATGCTCGGAAAAGGAAACAATAAGAATGGGAAAAGTTCATGAAAATTAAATCTATAAACATCAAAATAACTAAAATTTTGTAGTAACAATTTTGATAAGACTGAAGACCAATATAATGATATGAAAAAAGGAGGAAATTTTCTTTAATAGCAAGGGGGAGGAGGGATAAGAATGTTAGACCAAATCCAAAAGGTCTGAGATCTGTTTAGCTGGAGTTGAAGAAATCTGTAACAGAGACAGTAGATGAAAGGGAAGTAAACGGGGGAAGAAAATTCCCCACAGCAGAAGCCACAAGTTTCTTGAGGAAACTCACAGAGACTAAGCAGGGTAAATGAAAAGCCCCTAACTGCCCCCTAAGGATCTGAATGAGATTTCACAAAAATGAAAGTTAAAAACAATTTTTTTGGTTTATGTTACAGAAAAGAGGGAAAAGGTCTCCATAAAAGTACAAAAACCAAATAGATTTCAGATTTCTCATTAGAAAATTGGTCTCTAGAAAACAATGACTTGAAGATCCAAAAGAAAATTATTTTGAACATCTAACTATGGATCAAAGGTTGAGGTAAACAGAGACATTTTGAAATACGCAAGAACTCTGAACAAGTTCACCACTCATGGTACCATGTGTAAAAAGAATGTATCAATACAAAAAATGAATACAAGGAAAAACGGGAACCTGCATATACAATTTTTTACAGTAAGGGAAGGCAACAGATATTAGAAAGACTTATTTGGCCTCGAGGCTTGGGCTGGAGTAAAATAGGGTGTATTTCTGCCTCCCTGCAGGCAAATCACACTGCTTAGTCCTCACAATCATACTGCTTAGTCCCCAGCAAATATCATCATAATATCATTTATGTGTTCCCAGAGGGTATAAATTTCTGTAATCTAACTTACAGGAGAAGCAAGGAAGGCTTATCATCATAGCACAAAATGTAAATGTTAATAACAACTTTTACAATAATAAAATTAAAAATAAAAGCCAACAAGAGGGATGTGATGGAAGAGAGAATGAGGATAGAGTCATAGGTGAAAGACACAACAACTTTAGGTCAGAAGCTCTCAAACTCTGCGGTCTCAAGACCCCTTTATACACTTAAAAATTACTGAGGTCAATTCCCCTCCCCCACAAATACTTTTGTTTATGAGTGTTTTATACATATTGATATTTGCCATATTATTTTTTATTTTTTGAGACAGGATCTCACTTTGTCACCCAGGTTGGAGTGCAGTGGCCCAATCACGGCTCACTGCAGCCTTGACCTCCCAGGTTCAAGCGATCCTCCACCTCAGCCTCCTGAGTAGCTGGGACCACAGGAGCACACCACCATACCTGGCTAATTATTTTTATTTTTATAGAGACAGGGTCTCACTATGTTGCCCAGGCTGGTCTTGAAACACCTGGCCTCAAGCAATCCTCCTGCCTTGGCCTCCCAGAGTGCTGGAATTACAGGCGTGAGCCACTGCACCTGGCATACATTATTTTAAAAATATACACAGCTTAACACTGAAATGCTAGCTATACTAAAAACCCAATGAAATTATTTCCCAAGTAAACTGTGGAAAATAAACCCAATTTTAGATATTTTAAGTTTCATTTTCACATAACTAAGTATAAATGTTATAATAAGACTGTAAAACATTGCAATAAAGAGATTTTACCTTTAGGACTGAAGTCATGAACACAGAGAGGCCCATTAGAATAAAAATCATTAGCCCTGTAACCCGCTGTTCACGAATTCCCAAAAACTTGGGTTGTTCCCCTGGAGCAGAACATTCAGATTCAACTTTTAAGCTGTTGACATGACTTATTGACAACACTGTTGCAGCCACAAACCATGGAAGTCCCATGACAGAGCAAACTCCCAACATAATGCCAACCATGAGCAAATCAAGGTGATAGCCAGCTCCTTTCTGAAAAGTGAAATGAACATAAGTATCTGTAAGTCTAAATTGTTCCCTCAATTTAACATTCTACACTAATTATAAAGAGGGAAGAAGCTAATTTTCATCTTACATCTTTTAATGTTCCAATCGTTACGAAAACACCTCAAACCCTTGAAGAATCACAATGCTTAAGGCAAATTCTAAAATTACCTTCAATTTGTGCTCCTTTCGGTTTATAATTACAGCTGTGATTTGTTGATCCATAAAAATGAGAATAGTACAAAGCAAAGCAGGAATAGCAGCTATTAATAAGGTCCACCAAGGATTATCTCCCAGTGGGTTTATGATCCACCCTCTCTCTGGATGAGTAGGCTGTTAAAAAATTAAAAATAATTTTTAAAAAGTCTCCTTGCTGTATTGCACTAAATTTCCATAACACAGACTCGATCTGTTCCAAGAAATACCAAGGAATGGGAAATAACTTAAATCTTGAACTATATGGTGAATTATTTTCAAAGATGGCCACAGTAATTCTTCCTATCCCTACAAGTGTACCTTCTGGCATGTGACTCAGTCAATCTTTCCACCTAGAGGTGGAGGCTGCTTCCTTAACCCCTGAAACCAGGATGACCCTGTCACTTACTTTAACCCACAGAATAAGGCCAAAGTGATACTATGTGATTTCTAAGTCTGAACCTTAACGAACCTTGCAGCTTCTTCTCTAGCCCTCTTTGAACCCTGAGATTATTACGCTGTTGAGTAAGCCTAGATAAGCTTTCTTGAGGATAAGACTATCCTCAATATAGTCTATATGGTAGTGGGTGTCGGGGGCAGTTCACCAGGCAACTATCCCAGCTGCTTCAACCATCTGAGCTGAGGCCTCAGATATACGAATGAAGGCATATTGCCCCCACTGATGGCTGCACCCCATAGAGCAGACCACAAACCAGCTAAGCCTAGTCTCAACTGCCACAGAATTATAAACAAATAAAGTGCTGTTATTCAAAAGTTTGCTATGTAGAAATTGATAAGCAAACTGGAATGTCATTTCCACATGTTCCAGCATAATTCATATAAGGTAAAATCAATCTATCTACTAAACTCCTAAACTAAACTGCTTTATAAGTCCTCAGACTTAGTGATTTTGACAGGGTCAGTACTAAATCAGAACTAGTCCTCAATACATGGTATTTTCAAAGAAACTACTAACAAAAATAAGGCACTTTGTGAGATACTAATACATTTTGACAGCACAATATAAGATGTATTTTATAGCAATTTTTTTTTTTAAGATCAAGAGAGTTTAGTATGTTTGGGAGAATACCGCATATATTGAAACCAAAAACATATGTTTTTATTACCTCAACTTGGTATTAAGCTTGTTTCTTCTTCATGAAAACATTTGTCAATATAAAAGGGAAATTTAATACTTTCAAAGTTCAGGTAATTCAATCTTTCCACACTAATATATATTAAACTACCTCACACTCAATATTGTATATGAATAAAAATATTTTATTCTACTTATACAATGCCATTTACTCTTAAGAGTTCCTTGATTTTCCCTAAGTATATTTTATGCCCCCTGAAATCAGCCTATTTATTACCTCAAAGTCATATCAATAAATGAATAACAAGGACATATTTAAGAACTAGAACAAGGAACTTAGGCCAGGATTATAGGAAATTACATCAAGTTTTGAACCAATACTAATTCACAGTTTCATTTATTTATATATTCTCATAAAATAAGCTTAAAGTTTAATATTCTCATATTTTTATGTTAGAAACACAGACTTTCTAAAAATTGTTGGCAGATCATTTTCCACCTGTGTACCCTACTTTAAAAGACCACTGGCTTTAAAAATAACATTTTTTGGTCTCAGTGCAATATTATAAAATTAAATGATCTTCATTATATTCCTTATTTCAGATCCCCTTTAAACCAGATGCTTCTGAAAGAAGTCATATAACTTTAAATTAAATATAACCAGTGACACTACTCAAAATGTCTTTCCTTTTAGAATAAACAAAGGAGAATGGAAGAAAACAAAAACGGAGCAGAAGAAAAATGTACTCAATTTGCTAATGAAAGCAGAAAATTCAAATGGATGTTCAGATCAAATAGCATTTTTCTTATAGAACACATTTCGTTTTCTCCTTATGCTACCGGAAATTGTTACATGGAACTTTCCAACTACTGTCAGATATATTACCCTTCTAGAAATTTAACTAGACCCTCTGTGCCACTCCTAGAAAATTCAATTTTAGGTTACCTTTTTTTTTTTTTTTTTTTTTTTTGAGACAGAGTTTCTCTCTTATTGCCCAGTCTGGAGTGCAATGGCATGGTCTCAGCTAACTGCAACCTCCGCCTCCTGGGTTCAAGCAATTCTCCTGCCTCAGCCTCCTGAGTAGCGGGATTACAGGCGCCCGCCACCATGCCTGGCTAATTGTTGTATTTTTAGTAGAGACAGGGTTTCACCATGTTGGCCAGGTTGGTCTCGAACTCCTGACCTCAAGTGATCCACCTGCCTTGGCCTCCCAAAGTGCTGGGATTACAGGCACAAGTCACTGCACCCGGCCTGGGTTACTTCTTTATAAAAGAATAAAGGGTGTTTCCTTCTCCCTGGAAGGTACAGCAAGAATTCCAGGTAGCAGAGCAAAGACTTTTTTTTTTTTTTAATGGCTCCCTACATCTTACCACGATATTTTCATTCACTCTCTCTAATGGACCAGCATTGATACTTTTAAGTTCACATGTCTCTTTTCTGTCCATATTGTCATTGTTTATATATATATGAAAAACACATATAAATTATTTCCTTTCAAAGCATCAGCTCTTCAGAGAGACTACATACTTTTGAAAAATAACTACTGAGAAAATAGTATCTTGCATTAAAGTAGTATGGTATTCCCAAGTAACAAACAGCCACTCGTTTTAATCCTTACCTCAAATTTTTCAGGAACATGAAGTTTAGGAGATGGAACTCCTACAAGGTAGTCAATTGTAACCATTATTACAATTGTGAGAAATACGGCAAAATCACTGATTGTCGATCGCACCTATGTTAAAGGGATCATGTTAATATAAACACAGAAATACTATGTGTTCTTGCTAAATAATTCACATTTTTCATTGATAAAATTGCCACTACAACGTATAAATGGAGCTTTTAACTAGTGACAATGTTAACAGTGAAACATTTATATTTAATTCTTTCCAAAAATATAAGAAACACATTTCACAACTAACCTAGCAACTCTTATGGTACTGTCATCTTCCTACTGTGAGCTCAGGCATGTAATATACATTTTTCACTATGAATAATTTCTTTATTAACCAGCTGGCATAGAGTATTAACCCCAAAAAATGTATTACCATTTTGAAATAAACCAAGGAAATAAAAACCAAAAATATGAGCATTACCAGAATTCCAAAATTATATCAGTTACCTTGGTAGGAAAGTAACGCTTGGTCTTAAATTGCTTGAGGAATGAAGACAGAAAAAATGTTGTGAAAAACAAGATGACACACCAAAAGAGCACATCTGGAATATAAGGTCCATGATGACCACAAGCTGACCCTAAGAATACACCATGAAGTTTTTTACATTCCTGGATAAAAGGAGAGAGAAAACAGAGAATGGGGGATTCTTAAGTATTCAATAAATTATTATGAATTTCATTGACTCATGAGATGCAACTGATTGTAAGAGGCACGATTATTTTGTTTTCCTTACAAAAAAAAACCTCATCCAGTCAACTATAACACACTATCAACTAATTGTAATATATATCCTGAGTTCAAGATATTATAATTTGAAAAATACGTGCATCTCAAATCACTAAAATACAGTATTTTGCCAAGTCACTTCATATACTCCTTTCTTTCAATTCCATATTCCCTATAGTGAAAGCCTTGTAGTAGTATTTGTGAAATGTTTCTTCTGCATTCTTGCTTGTCCACAATTTTACCGCTTTTGTCTCTGAACAAGTGGTTTAAAACAAAAGCAGCAGATAGAAAATTAATACTACGCTCTTTTATGATGCTGGACAAGACACGGCTACAGTATCTAAATTAAAATCAGTAATAAAAATTGTGTTTAGTTTTTCTGACTTGACTCAGTACCTTCAGACTAAAAGCACAGGACCATGAGCAGTAAAATGACCGTTAAAATATTTCCATTAACAAAATCAGTAACATAATAATATAGCATAATAAAATGCAATTATAGAAACTACTGACTTCATTTTCAGTTAAAAAAAAAATAACTGAAAGGCAACCAGAGATTAACAGAAGTACATGCCACTAAAGTTCTCCTTTTTCTTACTTATAATCTAATGAAGCTCATTTTAACAAGTCAGTTGTACCAAAAAAAAATAGTTAAATGTTCCATTATTTTCACATGCCATGTGCTGAGATTAGTAAACCTAATCCATCCCATGGACCATGAAATTAAAAGCTATACCATTACCAGAAACACAAAAAAACCCACCCGGCAAGGCCCCATGGGATAACATGAAAACACTTATATCAATGAAAGACATCTGACCCATCATGAAATGAATTCTTTGTAACAAATCACTTTCATTTGAACACCTCTATTAACTATACCTCTTCCTTAACAAAAATGACTTTTTAAATATAAAATAGTAAAGCATGAATCTATGTTTTATCTTTTATTTGTTTTTAGAGACAGGGTCTCATTCTGTCGCCCAGGCTGGTGAGCAATGATGCTATCACAGATCACTGTAATCTCCAACTCCTGGGCTCAAGTGATTCTCCCTCCTTAGCCTCCCAATAAGTTAGCTACACACGTGAGTCACAATACCAGGGTAATTTTTTAATTTTTATAGAGATGGTGCCTTGCTATGTTGCCCAGGCTGGTCTCTAACTCCTGATCTCAAGCAATACTCCCGGCCTTGTCCTCCCGGAGTGCTAAGGTTACAGGTGTGAACCACCATGCCTGGCAATTTTTACTGCTTTAAATCAGCACTGCCCAATAGACATATTAGATGATGCAGATAATGTAACATTTCAATCACAGAAATAATGGAAATACAGAAGCCAGTAGTCACATGAATTGACTGAACATCTGAAATGTGGCTAGTTAACTGAAAAACTAAACTTTTAATTAATCTTAAGTTTAAATAGACACATGTGGCTAATGGCTACTGTATTGGACAATACAGCTTAAATTATCAGTGGGATTAAATTTCAGTTAATATCCTTCAAATTATATAGTTATAAACTAACTATCATCTTAGTAAGAAAGGAATGACCTACAGTTACTTATACGATATAAAAAGCACAAGGGTAGCTCAAGGGACCTTAGTCTTAATTCTAACTACTGGCAAACTTTACATCCTTATTTCTAACTCCCAGGCTTGAAAATGTCAAAAATAAATATTCCAGAGTTAGGACAATATTCCCCCAACAGAACACAAACATCTGTTACAGTATTCAGCACACAGTAGGTGTTCATTACATGTTGTTATCCTTTTTCGTTTCTCTTCCCTTAATGTTCAACCCAGACTAGTCTTGATGAGTTAGACAAGGTTAACTTAGACATTTAGAACATTAACACAGCTCTTCAAGATCTTCTAAATAAGCTGTCAATGGAGCAGATGAACTGATAAAAAGGCAGTATAAGTGGATATAAAATATTGTAAAGTCCAGTATATGCAGCCACAGTCCCAGTAAACACTTCCTTTGAACGTATCAATCTAAGTAGAATTAGAAAACAGAAGTATATTCACATCTTTATACTGTTCATATCTTGGAAGTCAAATATAATTCCCCTTATCTCTCGTGCCAGTTCCATTCTTTTCAGCCTATACTTTTCAGCGCACGATACATAAAAAAGTGGCAACTACTATCTGGTCAAAACAACACTACGTACTGAAAACATACTACCTATCCATCAATCAAGAAGAAAATGTATGTCTAATTAGAAAAAGCTAAAAGAACCAGATCAATATCTATTACAAAACCCTTTATTTCAGAATTTACTCACAGAAACAGTAAGATTTCTCCAGGAAATATTGTGTGCTGTTATATTCTCTTTCTTCCATTGTGCTAGAGTTTCATTGCTGGGGTTAGGAGGTTCAGTACATACACATCTGAGAAATTAGAGTAGTATACATTTTTAAGGATCCTGAATTTCATGTTTACATTTTACTAAATCAATTACACAATGTGGTGGTTTTTAACTTCTTTTTTCTTCCTACATTGCAAAGCATGGAGACTAGAAAGTGAAAAATACATCAGAAACAACAGAATGAAATAAAGTTTGGGTTATAGAAATAAAATAAAACCAATACAAATATCAAAATGTTTAGTTAATGAAGCTAGTTATGTCCCTGGCAGGGGGCGCTATTTTACTTAAAAATCTGAGATGATTCCACCATGTTTATCAAGATTAGTCTCCACTAAAGCTGATCTACTCAACCTCCACAGCAGTCACTGCTGTCTCCCCCCACTCCCCCATAGCATGTACAGATTCCCAATAAGTTATACTACCATTAATTATTTATAACTGACAAGCCCTACCTACTCACAGTCACCCTTTGTTGATCTTAGGGCTCATTCTTAAAGAAATAAATAAAAAATAGTTTCTCATCAGGACAGGACTAGGAGAGTCATAAGGAAATCAGAGTTCAGTTCATATCCAGAACTATTTCAACCGCCTAAAGCTAGAACACACATAAGCAAAGAGACTTTTAAATACGGACTTAAAAGATGAAAAGAAATAATCATGAACGTTCCAAACTAGATTATGAACTGTTTGAGAAAAGGCAAAAAGATAAACTTTAGAGTCCATTCAGGCGCTTTTAGTAGCTGACTGACCTAATGCAAGTTTTAACCTCCAAGGCCGTCAGCTTCTTCATACACAAAAGGGGCTATGATGTGAATAAGTAACACTACAAATACAAATTTATAATATAAATTAGGCAACACTCCTAACACAGTGCCTGCAGACGCTCACAGAATGTTGACCAAATAAATGTAATTCACATGTAATTACCCAGTTAACTAGAAGGAAACACTGCTCTAACTGGCTGACACTAACTATAAAAGGCATGCTTTATAAAGGTCAAAGAAGCAAAAGGCAAGGAAAGAAAGTTAAAAAAAAATTGTTTAAATTAAAGCTTCTAAGAGGAAGGAAGATAGCATATAATAGATTCGGCATCATAGTGTCACTAGTATATTCAAATAGGTCAGTGTCTTAAAAGGAATTTTCATACCCTCTTTATTCCGTCCGTCAAAGTTGAGAGTGTGCAAGGAAAGGTAGCAGGGGAAGAACGAATAAACAAAAGGGGGAAGTACATGTATCTGGGGCTTAGGTGGGTAGAAAAAGAAAAGCTGTATCCTTCTGTGTCTTTTGGCAACCATATTTTTCCCTGTAAATCAATCAAATGCAGTTCCACATTTACACCAAGCGTGACTGCTAAAGACAGCAAATAAAGGCATCTACTTAAATATATCTACTTTCAAAAGCCTATTTTACACTTATTGAATACACTTGCCAAACTTTTGTAACTATTATACATTTATTTTCAAGTCCTATTTTATTCTAGAATTTAAAAAGATTTTCATTGCACATTTTTCTTATCAAAAGGAAAACACTAAACAGCAGACGAATGTATTGAAATAACTTTCAGTAAAAATTATCAAGCTTCAGCCGGGCGCAGTGGCTCACGCCTGTAATCCCAGCACTTTGGGAGGCCGAGGCAGGTGGATCACCTGAGGTCAGGAGATCGAGACCAACTTGGCCAACATGGCGAAACCCTGTCTCTACTAAAAATACAAAAATTAGCCAGGCACGGTGATACCTGCCTGTAATACCAGCTACTGGGGGCCGAGGCAGGAAGATCACTTGAACCGGGGAGGCAGAGGCTGCAGTTAGCTGAGATTGTGCCACTGCACTCCAGTCTGGGCAACAGAGAGAGACTCTGTCTCCAAAGAAAAAAAAAAAATTAGGTTCAGAAATATTAAAGAAGACGAAAAATTTGAAAACCATTTAAAAAAAGTCTACATTACATTATACATCTAGGATTTAAAGAATATAAGATCCAATGTAATAACTGCCTGATTCAAATATATAGTGGATCAGTTGCCAATCACATTTAAATTGGCCAATCCAATTCAAACAGACGATCAAAACATATACATGTGAATAAGCTATTTCAGTGAACAAAAAATACTGAATTTAATCAACTATATTTTTGTCCACTGAATGCTGTGACAAAATCTCATCTGAAACAACCACATCACTAACACATGGCTAATTAAGGAGTTATAGCTAGTTACCCTATTAGACGGCAAAAAAATTCATTTTCTGAGGCTCTGACATCTCTGTAAAAACACATTTTAATATTAGGAGAAAAGAGAAATACTTACGAGTAGCTGGTCAGTTTATCTAAGTTGTTGTGCATATTAAATGCGTATGTTTCTCCTAAATCAAAGAGCTTCTCCAAAGCCTCGTAGATGAATATGATGCAAATAAGGGCTGCAAAAGCCTCTTCTGTAAATCGAGTAATATAACACACAAGGCTGCTTGCATCTGTTGCAACCAAAACAATGCACAAAAAAGAAGTCCACAGACCAATACTGGTTCTTAAAGACAGATAAGAAAGTTGATAATCTCTGTTTAGAAAGAAAAATATGAATATGATAAACATGTGTGGAATAGTATTTGTACCTAAAATTTTTCATAGCAAGCAATGGAACAGCATGAAAACATGATTCCTTACAGAGAATGAATTACAGAATGACAAAATAACGACTAGAGAAAACTATATCTTTTTCTGCTTCAACTGAAGACTAGCTTATTAATAGATTCGTGTATTACACTTATATAAAAGACTTACAGTGAAAATCTACTAGGCGATGAATATTTCAAAATCATTACAGCTCACTTTCTAAATCAGTTATGAGTAAATGACAGGTATGGTGTCTATATGAAAAAACAATTGCATCTTACTCTCTCTAAAGATCCAGACATCATGTGTATCAATACAGTAATCAGCTCCAACATTATTACCATCACTACCACTACTCTCCTCTCCCACCATTATCACCACGGAAAGTGATTTCTTATTTTAAACCTCAAGAAATTACTACCAGAATCTATACTTCAGGTCACTGCATTCTCTATTAGTCTACGTGGCATGCCAGACTGGAATCAGATTCAGCTTGTTTAGTGAGTACAGAATCAGAAAGAGAGCTGGATCCATCAAATATGTAATAGCATCAAGTTGTTTCAAACTAAAATATACAAACTTCATTAATGTCACAAAAGGAAGAATACTAGAGGCTGGGCGCAGTGGCTCACGCCTGTAATCCCAACCTTTGGGAGGCCAAGGCAGATGGATCACCTGACGTCACGAGTTCGAGACCAGCCTGGCCAACATGGTTAAACCCCATCTCTACTGAAAATACAACAATTAGCCAGGTGTGGTGGCGGCGCCAGTAATCCCAGATACTTGGGAGGCTGAGGCAGGAGAATCACTTGAACCTGGGAGGCAGAAGTTGCAGTGAGCCAAGATTGCACCACTGCACTCTAGCCTGGACAACAGAGTGAGATTCAGTCTCAAATAAATAAATAAATAAATAAATAAATAAATAAATAAATAAATAAATAAATAAAATAAGGAACAGTATTAGCCATGCTGAATTCAAAGTCTAACAGCTACAGTGCCCTATATTCATTTCTACAGTGTGAGCAACCTCACCAATGGAAACTGACACTTCACTCTGATTGCTTCAACCCAATTCAAATTAACACCTTCTTACTGGTTTAAATTTGTTAGCACAAAGGATTTGTATTTAGCCCTCAAGTGATCTGCTTATCAGCATTCAAATCCACTGATTTTATACTCAAGGACAATCTTACTTTCTTCATCTCCAAGTTACTGGATTAAGAATGGAAGGGGCCAGAGTATGGTCAATCATACAGTAGCTCAAAAATAATGAGAATGTGCATATATTGACCAAATTACTTTTCAGCAATTAAATAACTCCCTTCTAAGTTAATAAACAATTTCATATATAATTGTGTGTGTGTGTATATACATACACACACAAACAAACACACACACAAACACATGTGATAAGTAGAGAGGGCTATTACTTACCTGCAGAATTTATATAAAATTTTTTCAAACACTAGAACTGGACCTGTGCTCCCCAATATTGTTAGAGGTTGCCCAGCAAACAAAGAATAGGCAATCCCAGTTAATGATGCTCCAAAAAGAGACTCTATTGCACTCTGTTTAAGGAAAAAAGAAATGAATAAAAGCAATACATCATAAACATTTCTCTAACCTACTATAACACTTGTAAGACATCTGGAAAATAAAAATACTCATCAAGCAGTTATAAAACCAACACCACTTTAAGTTTTTAATTTAAAATATAAAAAATTACAAATACATTTTAAATACACAAGAAAAAAATTCTTTCTTTTTGTATATTAAAAAACTTTTGCGATCATCCTTAATTCAAAACTCAATACAGGTTGAGTATCCCTAATCCAAAACTCCACACTCCAAACTTTCTGAGTGCCAATACGACACTCAAAAGGAAATGCTCATTAGAGCACTTCAGATTTCAGATTAAGGATGTTCAACCAGAAGTATAATCCTAAAAAAAAATCCAAAATCTGAACTACTTCTGGTTCCAAGCATTTCAGATAAGGGATACTCAACCTGTGCTGTGGGATGAAAGGAGCAAAGAATAAATGGGAGAGACACACACAAGGGCTTCAACTTTATAAGTCTCATTTCTTAAGTCTGTGAGTACAGAAGGATATGTATTATTTTCAATACTTTTATATGGCTGAAATAGTTCATTTTAAAAATAAAAAATAGTAAATAATATGGTGCTACAAAAAAGAACTGCTATAAAAAGATCTTTCAAATAGGTGATAAATCAACATGTGACTATCTTTCTCAAACTGATTTCTAAACGGCAAAACTTTCCACATATTTTCAAGAAATTAATCTAATATGATAGGCTTAATCAATTATCAAAACTGAAATACTTAACAAAATAAATGAGAAAAATCTCCTCAAAATAATTTATAGTAACCATAAATGACAAAGTATCACTAAAGTTTGGCAAGAAAAGATAAAGAGAAAATGAAAGACTAAGAGAATTTAAACGTTAGCACACTAATTTTGTACAACCACCACCATTGCATTCTAACTAATTAGGCTATCAGATGATTAGCTATGCCACTAGAAAAAGGAAGTAAGGAATGAATAGTTTACCATATACAAACATCAAGGTCAACTGGAAAGTACTATCCAGAAAAGCCAGCCCATTAATTGGTAAAGGGTAGGAAAAAAGAAGCTTGTAAGAAACAATCCTGCTGAAATGAGAGGCAGCGCAGCAACAGGCAAAGAGGAGGGCTTCCGAAACTAGATTTCCAGTGGGAAGACTGACTACTACTAGGTGTTCAGCCATGGCCATATCTTAACCTTTCTAAGCCTAAGCTTTCTCACTTTGAAATGGAGGTGATAACTAGAACATAAATAGTATTTGCAAAAACACCTAGCAAGCATGGTGTCTGGCACACAGAATACAGTCAATGAATGGTAGCAATTCTCATCATCAGCTAGAACAGCATCTTCCAAAATCAAAATCACAAAATAACAGTAAGCAATGAAAGTATACTTCCACTATTAGAATAAAAATAGGACCAAACTCAAAGATAAACAAATTTATCTTTTGGCAACATAAAGGGGAAGTGTCCATGTTAATGACACATTTGTTAATTATATGGCCTAAATTTGTTTTCTTGCCTGTGGAGAAAACGTTTGTTCTTAGAAGACACTGCTAAGCCATCATAAAATCCTTAGTTCAATTACAATAAGCATATTTAGGAATGAATTTATGCAGAGCTTAAGTCAAAGGAAAAAAATGGGCCAGGCGCTGTGGCTCACGCCATAACACCAGCACTTTGGGAGGCCAAGGTGGGTGGATTGTTTGAGCCCAGGAGTTCAAGACCAGCCTGGGCAACATGACAAAATTTTATCTCTGCAAAAAAATACAAAATATTAGCTAGGCGTGGTGGTACACGCCTATAGTCCCAGCTACTCCAGAGGCTATGAGAGAAGTCCAGGGAGGTCAAAGCTACAGAGAGCCAAGATCATGCCACTGTACTACATAGCCTGAGCGAAACAGTGAGACTCTGTCTCAAAAAAACAAAAAGTAGAAACAAAGGAAAAAAATGTCTAAATGGTATACATACAGAGAGAGAAAGCAAAACATTGAGACAAGAAGCAAGGAGATGTCAAAAAAGACATTAACAAGGGCAAATGGGTATAAAATTAAGGTTCCCCTCTCCTAATCTTGGGTTGAAAAGCAGATGTTGCCATATGAACACCTTTTTTTTTTTTTCTAATTTTTGAAGTGTTTCTATGTTCACTGCCATACTGTTACCTGTCTTTTCCCTAAAGAAATCACAGCCTGGCCAGGCACGGTGGCTCATGCCTATAATCCCAGTACTTTGGGAGGCTGAGGTGGGCGGATCACGAGGTCACGATATCGAGACCAGCCTGACCAACACAGTGAAACCCCATCTCTACTAAAAATACAAAAATTAGCCGGGCGTGGTGGCAGGCGCCTGTAGTCCCAGCTACTCGGGAGGCTGAGGCAGGAGAATTGCTTGAACCCGAGAAGCGGAGGTTGCAGTGAGCTGAGATCGCACCACTGCACTCCAGCCTGGTGATGGAGCGAGACTCCACCTCCCCAAAAAAAAAAAACCACAGCCCATTACACTGCCTGCCTACCTCATTCTCACATTCAGAAGTTTCCATTGTACCCATCAGAAGGCCTACCTACCCTTACCTTCCCCTCACACACCATACTATTTTGTCTTTTACACTTTTTTCACTTAGAATCCTTGAGGACAGGAGATACTGGCTATTCTTACACTTATCTATATTCCTCCAATGCCAAACACATTGTCACATGTACAAGATATCAAACAGCAAGATTAGATGGGCAGGTAATGAATGACAGTCCATGAACAAAGAGGCAGCAATTCTACGATGTAACAGATAAAACACATTTCCATGGGGCCAGCAGAGTGACATGCACAATTTGTGACAGCACATAAAGCAACTCACTAAAAATATAGACCCTTGATACAATGATTAAAGACTAAGGTAAAAAGATTTACATAATCCAAAATAAATTCAGAGTTGAAAGAAAATTTCAGTTGTTAGGTTTATTTCATGTTTAGATCATGAAATATTTTAATTAGATAATTATCATGCCTTAGCTTTGGTTATTTTTTAGCCTTTGATCTAAAAAAAAAATGAATGTTCTCCCAAGAATAAATACAATTAAGTAAAATACACTTAAGAATTACAAATTGTCTCATTTAAACGCCTTATTAAACTGATTAAAATGCATATCAACAACAACAAAGAAATGCCTTTCATTTTACAAAGCACCATAGCTCTGAATACAGTATAACCAGGTACAGGAAAACATAAAAACTTTCATTTTAGTAATATCAAAGAATGAAGCTTTCAATTATATTTTCCAAATAAAAGTTTTAGCTACTTTCACATAGATTTAATAACAGCAAAATTAAATGCCACTTCAAAAAGCCACAATTTCCACAATTATGTTCTATTCTTCCAGTCTAGTCTAGGCCTACCAGCCAGGACTGAGGAGTTAATATTCATCATGTGGCTCTAACTAATCCTATGATCTCTTATAGGATATGAAGTAGGCCCACTGATAAAAACCCCCATGACCCACCCAGAATCAGTTCAACTGGTGTCTTCTCCCAGTCCACCCCACCTCAAAAGACAATCCAAGCCTTTTACTCAATTTATAAAACCATTCATCCAGCAAGCCAAAGCAAACCTTTTTTAAATTTTTTTTTACCTCAACTGTGCATCTTCTGTTCAAATGGCTTCCCCATGTTTTCCACAGCAATTACCTTTGGGGAAAGTCTGCTTTGGGTCACGTTAATCATGCTGTGGGTAGACTCTTCAAATGAAAGTATGAATAGTGAGACAAATGCATACAGACACTTGCCTCTGAAGAGCTAAGAGCCTGGCCACTACCAATCTTTGTACTCACTATTCTGCCTTCTGTAGCTTCTCCAAGCAGCCCTCCAAAAGTGATTACAGGAGACATACAGGCACAGTATAGGAAAAGAATCGAGGCCAGGCACTGCAGGCTTAATGCATCCTTGAAGTCACTCAAGAAAAAAGGTGCTTTCCTTTTGATGTCAAGTATCAAACCACCAAAAAGCCTAAATAGGTGAGATGAAACTCGTCAAACTGTACACTAGAGGATTCTAGCTAGTTCAAACTACAACTATGGGCTACACAAAACTGCTGGTGCCTAGGTGTTTTGTCAACAAAATGTTAAATCCAATTTAACTTATAAATTACAGAAGATACACTCATTTAATTGAATCTACTGATAGAGGAATGTTATATTTCATTAAGAGACAGATATCTGTATTTTACGGACTATATCATGAAAAG
Organism: Macaca thibetana thibetana; assembly: GCF_024542745.1. NCBI lineage: Eukaryota > Metazoa > Chordata > Mammalia > Primates > Cercopithecidae > Macaca > Macaca thibetana. Next base: position 20,771,009 of record NC_065579.1, on the reverse strand, counting down.
ATTGCAGGCAAATGATTTTATATGAGTAAATGTAATTTTGGACATAAATGTGCAAGGCAAGGTATAACAAAATAAACGAAACCAAACAACCCATTTATGAAAATGTGCATAAGCAATTCTATTAATCGTTTGTATTAAAATCTTAAAGGCAACAATCACAAATATGAGGAAGGCAATTAATATCCAAATACACTTTCATATAAATGTAGTATGTTGTGCTTAGATGCACAAGTAGTATGAATTCAATAACTTCAAAAGCTTTTAAAACTAGTACTTCAATCATATAAACACTTTGTCTAGGGGGAAAAAAATTCCTAAAAACCATTTCAGGATATTTAATTTACTGTGTATGTAGACAAACTAATATGTACATAAATAAAACAGGTTTCAATTAGTAGATTAAAAATCTGTTTATACATCAAAGCCATACCATTTCAACATTTTTAACAATTAGTCTTATGGATACATCTAATTTGAAGACATTCCAATAAAATATAAGCTCCATAAGGGGAGACTTTTTCTTGTTTACTGCGTTATCTACAGTGTCTAGAACACTACCTGGGAAATAGTAGGCACTCAACAAACACTGGTGACTAAATCGGTAATTCGTTTTAATACTCAAAAAATAAATAATCATTCAAATTCCAACTGCAAGAAAACAGACCCAAAAAACTAACATTAAGCTTTCAAATGCTTTGGATATTTCAAGTTTTACCACTGTAATTTTTTTAAATTAATACCGAAATAAATCCTAAACACAAATTGACAAGTAGTACTCTGTTCATAATCTGACAGCAAGGGGAATCAGCTTGCAATAAAAAAGTTGCCATCAATAATCTAAAATATGAATCTATAGTATATCATCAAATCGATAATTACTTAGTAAAGGGTGTACAGATGCTCTCAGGTGACTGAGATCAGTGGAGGCCTGACACAGTGCTTCTCAATGACTAACCCTATCCCAGTTTGAAGAAGCGATAATAGCTAATAACAGAATAGTACTGTTCACACAGGGTCAAAATCTTTTCTCTACAGGGTCAAAATTGTATTCACAGAGACTAACACACTTCATTAGTCAATGAATTCATTGTGAATTTCAGTTTCTCTAAAGTCTATATTCAGAATGCCAGTTACTTATTTTTATGATATAGTACCCTTTAAGGATGTCATCAAAATCCCTAATATTGTATCTGTTTAAGATGTTGTTTAAACAAATATTTAATATTTAAGATTATTTAATTCTATACTGACCACCAGTGGACAATAAAGAATCAATAGCCACATGCTTTTCCACAGTATGAAAATACTATAACATTTATCTACTTCTACAAAATATTAAGGCAATGTTTGCATCTGCCAATATTTCTATTTTTTGTTACAAAAATTAACTTCTTAAACAATTTTTCTAGCTGGGTTTCCAGAGAGCAATTCAATGGTTTAATCATGCTTGTCCATGGAAGATTACCTCATGATATAATGCTCATTTAAGAGTTTTAAATCTGTGCACATATACAAAGAAATTATTAGTTGTAATTACTCTCTGTTCCCATAATTCTGTAACTCAATATGAAGAATTATAATAAGACTCTACACCTTCTTCAAGAACCTTCTGTATAAGCAATGGAAATTAACCTACACACTATATAACTGCAATACTCTGAATATACAGTCCATTATTTTCCTTTTAAACTAAAGCTTGATACATACTAATACAATTATTTATAAATTTTCTTATATATTTATACATATAAATTTTCCTTATATATAATAATACACATTTTTCTAAATATGAAAAAATACTACAGATGATTAGGTTCCAAACACTTGGAAAAAAATATAATATTTATGTTTTCATCAAATCATCCCCCAAACCCCTCAAAATATCAGTATTTGCACCCACCGTCCAGTCCTCTGTAGCTCAGGCCCAGCATGATGAGCGGCCTCTTTAGGAGTCTCACCCGATGTGGGGGTAGATCCATTGTGAAACACAGGAATCTTTCTCTTTTCCTGAATTTCACAAAACACATTATTTTCAGAATTCTATTTTAAGAAAACTTGAGACGGCATCTTCAATTACAGTGAATATCAGATTTTATATTGATTATGTATCTAATCAGTTCTCCTAGAAAAGAATGCTTCCTAAAATAAACTCTCTTCTGAAATAGATTGCTCTTTAAAAATAGAATCTACTATCAGTTTCTATTAATATTTTAAATTTCTAATTAGCTTTTTGAATCTTATATTCTAATTATCAACACACTATAAAATATATTCACACATACCATTTCAAATTCCTATTCACCAATAGCTACAAACAGAAGTAACCTCCAAAAAAGCAGCTCTCCCACCAAAACTTTAAAAATACTGCTCCTGTTAACTATTGAAAAATATGCTTTACATTAAGAAAAAAGTAAATTTCATTTTTCTTCTACTAAAATACTTCCCTTAAAAAATAAGAGCTGTTTGATAAACATGTTTCCACAAAAATCAACTTCGCATGACATTTTATTACAAATTCAAGAGTACTATTCACATGATACAGGATTTCTCCCCCTCTGTTGAAGACAAAGAAATGAACTTTTAACTTGTTACATCAAGAGATTGCCGGGGCTAAAAATACATGTGTGCATGTGCACATACAAGGGGAAAGATGAAAGAAAAGGAAACAGAGAGGTAAAGGGAAAGGTAGACAGAGATCTGTCATCCCAGGAGGTTTACTGGGTCAAAGTCTCTAGCTGAATTAAAGACTTAGGCTAGCCAGTTTACATGTTCCATATTTAGAGAATAGCAAGGCCCATCTACAAATACAAGATTGCCATCTGAAAATGTCAAAATCTCACAAAATTTCAATTTTCAAACTTACATCTTAAAGAGGAAAGGGATAAAATATTACAACTCCTAGGAAACAAAAATAATTTGAAAAACTACAAATTATAAAATTGTGGTTTTGGCCATTATTTTTAATTTAATTAATCATTTAATTGATTTAATTAATCATTTACTTGATTTGATTAAAGACAATGGCTGAAACCACAATTGCTTTTGCACCAACCTAATACAACCCATGAGACCCAGCCAAAGCACATTCAAGAAAATTAAGCAATTTTATTAACAAAAATGAAAGGAAAAATAGTGAATTAAACAACCACCTCAGAAAATGTGAAAACAAAAAAATCTTTCCTGGATGAAAGTGAAAGGAATGAAATAAAACAGCTAACAGCAGAAACTAAGATACAAAATAAAACGCATTTTTTAAAAGTACTAAAATAAATTTTAAAGGATGCTGTTTGAAAAATACAATAGACCTTTAACTAATTAATAACAAAACAAAAAAGGCTAAGAGGCAATAATTTCATAGTGAGCACATTTTATATACATACATATATACATACTACACTTTATATAACTCCATGCAAATAAATTTGAAACCTAGATGAATCTGGTAATATACTAGGAAAACAATTTACCAAAACTGACACCAGAAAAAATAGGAAGTTTTACATATACCGATTTCCAAAGAAATAAGCTAATTGTTGAAGTCTACATGACAAAAGATTCACGCTCAAAAAACTTTACAAAGGAATTCTTCCAAACTTTTAAAATCAAATTATTCCACACCATTTAAAACCGTTTAACACCACAAATGAAAACTTACAAATTTTTTTATGAAACAAGTATACTGATGTGAAGTATAAAATGTGAAGATGGCACAAAAATCTATAAAGATTTTTTACTTTATAGATTTTGTATAGTAATATAAAGTAGTAGTATAGTAATATAAAGTAATATAAATATAAATAGTAATATAAATATAAATAGTAATATAAAGTAATATAAAGTAGTATAGATTTTGTATAGTAATACAAAGTAGTAGACACAGACCACTACCACTTTAAAGTCCAAACTGAGTTGACTCCAGGAATTCTTTCACATTCAAAAATCTATTCATAAGATTTACTATAATAATTGATAAATAAAATTAATATAATCATTTGCCAGAGATGCTGAAAAGGCATTTGATAAAATTCTACATCAATTTATATTTTAAATATCAATAAAAAAGAAATAGTTACTTTCTTAACATGATGAAATGTATATTTTGGCTCCAATGTCATTATCTTACTTAATGGGAGAAATACTGGAGATATTTGACTACAGTGAGAAATAAGATAAGAAATGCCTATTTAAAGCCCATGCTATTTAACACTGTACTAGAGATTTAGTCAATACAATTAGACAACAGAAAACAATTACAAGTATAAGATTTAGAAAAGGAGGAATAAAACTCTCTCTTACTTACAGATTATATGACTGAAAAACTATTACAAACAATTAAGGATGGTAGCAGGATTAAAAATACACAGTTGAGGCCGGGCGTGGTGGCTCACACTTGTAATCCCAGCACTTTGGGAGACTGAGGCAGGTCGATCACCTGAGGTCAGGAGTTCAAGACCAGCCTGGCCAACATGGTGAAACCTCGTCTCTATTAAAAATACAAAAATTAGCCGGGCATGGTGGTAGGCACCTGTAATCCCAACTACTCGGGAGGCTGAGGCAGGAGAATCACTTGAAACCGGGAGGCGGAGGTTGCTGTGAACTGAGATGGCGCCATTGCACTCCGGTCTGGGTGGCAAGAGCGAAGCTCCATCTCAACAAAAATAAAATACACAGTTGATTCTTGAATAAACAAGGGAGTTGGTACCAACTCCCATGCAGTTGAAATTTTGTGCATAGCTCCCTGAAACTCAATCTAATAAGCCTACTGTTGACTGGAAAGCCTTACTGGTAACATGAACAGTCGAACACATATTTGGCATGTTAGAGGTGTTATAACCTACATTTTCACAATACAGTAAGCTAGCAAAAAGAAAATATTAATGGAAATACATCATAATTTCTATTTCACTTATTTCATTTCTCTTAAAATGTGGACAGTACCAATCCTTGTTTCCTTTAGTACCCAAACCATAGAAGGATCCATGTCACAAAAGAAGTTAAAAGCAATCCTGAATGATCAGAACCCTTCTGCCAGATCAGCTGATGTCAATTTGTTTTCTGGCACTACTAATTCTATATCTTTGTCCTCATCACCGGCACCGGATCGGAAGCACTCATCTCCATCGAGTTGTGTTCTGTTAACTCCTCTGGTGTGGTGTTTATTAGTTCTTGAGCTTCTCCAAGATCCACATCTTGAAACCCTTCAACTTCCACCTTTTTTGCCATATACACACTTTCCTTGAGTGGCTCTGTCGTAAAACCTGTTAAGTCATGCACAACATCTGGACGGTTTCACCAAGAAGGAATTTACTATTTCAGGTTTGATGATGTTCCTGGCTTTTTCTATAATAATGATGGTGTCTTCAATGGTGTAATCCTTGCAGACTTTCATGATGTCCTTGCTATCCAAGGTTCTCTTCCAGAGCATTAATAATCTTTTCTATATAGCATCTAATGTAACAAGCCTTAAAGGTCCTCAGTCCCCTAATCTAGAGACTGAATTAGAGACGTGCTTGGGTGCAGGTGGACCACTTCAACACCTTTGGTGTTGAACTCACAGGTTTTGGGTGGCCAGAGGCATTGTCTAATATGAAAAAAATTTTTAAAGGCAGTCCCTTACTGGCAAGGTACTTCCTGACTTCAGGAACAATGCACTGATGGGACCAATCCAGAAAAAGGGTTCTCATTCAGGCCTTCTTGTACAACAAAAAGACTGGAAGCTGGCATTTATCTTTTCCTTTCAAAGCTCAGCATTAACAGCTTTATAGAGAAGGGTAAATATCATAAATTGGAATGCATTTGCACAAAACAGTTAGCTAACCCTTCCTGCATTAAATTCTGGTGCTCACTAATCTTCCTTACTAATAAATGTCTTCTGTAGCATTATTTCCAGAACAGGGTACTTTCATCTGCATTAAAAACCTGTTCAGGGGATTTTCTTAATAGGATCTGATCTGGGAACTCATCTGCTGTCTCCTGGACGGCAGAAGCTGCTTCTCCAGTTATTTTGACATTTTTTAAGCCAAACTTCTTTCTAAAATTACCAAACCATCTTTGCTGGCACTAAATTCTCCGATCCTTCACTTTTCTTTTGCTTTATGTTGTCGTAAAATGACTGTCTTTCTTGGTCATATCAGAATCTATAGATACGTCTTTCTTATAGTAATCTGCACCCACATAAAAGTTGCATTTTCAATATGAGATAAAAAGGTATTTTGCAAAAAGCAGAAGTGTTTATGCCTGCTGGCATAGCTACAGTGACGACTTTACGTTTCCTTTTCTTTTTACAATGATCCTTACACTAGATTCATTTATCTTGAAATGGTAGGCAATGGCAGATGTCATTCTATGGTACATACCAAGCGAATCAACTTTGTCTTACATTTGCATGACTTTTCTCTGTTTCTTAGGAACACTTACTAGTAGCACTAATGGGACTTCGTATAAGTCCCATGTTGTTATTCAAAAGTTTCCAGCATTGCAGTCAACATGATGAAAAATATATGAGAACCTCATGATCACTTTTTAGGGTAAACACAATTTACTGGAGAGACAAACTGCTGATGTGGAGACGATGAGCAACACACAACATTTTATGCACGTTAACTTGCAATACTTGAGCTCACTGCAACAGCAACAGGCAGTAACTATGAAATTACAATATGACAGCAGTACAGTATTTACTATAGTTAATTTTATGCAGTTAGGATTTAATATTGCATCTTTACTTTTATTTACATTTCTCTCCACTGAGAATGGTGCCATGTACACTCTTAGTGTGTTTAAGTTTTTGATAAATTTTAGTTTAGAATAGATTTGTATATATTTTATGCTAATAATTATTAAAGAAGACTAGTATGTACATATATTTTACACATTCAGGAATACCTAATTAATCTTAATTTTTTGATATTTCTAGGCTATGAAGTTTGTATGCAAATTTTTTCAAATTATCAAAAACCTTTCCAATGTTTACTGAAAAAAATCCACATAATTAGAGCTGCACAGTTCAAACTTAAATTGTTCAAGGGTCAACTGGGTATGCATATATGCACATAAAAAATAACAAATAGCCTTCATTTCATATAAAAGCAACAAAGATATAATACTCATGAATATACTCATCAAGAAACATGTAAATTATAAGTAAGGAAAACTTGAAACATCCTTTAAGAAGACAAAAACTTGCTTAAAACAGAAAATCAACTGGTGAGAGACACTCCATGTTTTTTAATAGAAAGACTCAAGTCATGAAGACGTTAGTCTTCCCTCAGTTCAATGAGAAATTTGTCACAACTTTTAAAAAACCATTACGCATATTTCTGAATATAGAAAGCTGATTTTAAAGCCTACACAGAAAAATAAATACGCAAGATAGCCAAGAAAATTCAGAAAAACAAGAGTAAGAAGGAGAGCAAGAACACGTCTAGACCTACCAGATACTAAAATATACCAAAAAGCCTCAAAAATTGGAGTGTGAAATTGGTCCATGAATAGACAGACCAACAGAAAACAAAACAAAGTCCAAAACAGGTCTAGATGCAAATGGAATTTTAGTTAATAAAGGCAGCATCACCAACCAAGGGGAGCAATGTTTAGCTCTGTAATGAACAGGGAGAAACCAGGCAGCAATTCAGAAAAAAGATGAAGCTGGGTCTATACCCACATAAAATATGCTATGAAAACCTCCAAAGGATCAATGAACAATTTAAATGTTAAAAAAAAAAAAAAAAAAAATGCTGGTGGGGCAATGAACGAAAGATAATCAAGAATATTCAACCTCACTAATTATACAAATGCAAATTAAAACCTCATTAAAAGGCCGGGAGCAGTGGCTCACGGCTGTAATCCTATAATTTTGGGAGGCTGAAGCAAGAGAATCACTAGAGCCCAGGAGTTTGAGATCAGCCTGCACAACAAAGTGAGACACCATATCTACAAAGTATCAAAAAATTAGCTGGGGCTTGTAGCACACACCTGCGGTCCAGGCTACATAGGAGGCTAAGGCAGGAGGTTTGCTTGAGCCCAGGAAACTGAGGCATGTTCACGACATTGCCTTGCAGTCTGGGTGACAGAGCAAGACCCTGTCCCATAAAAACTAAATTAAAAACCTCATTAAAATACTTAAAATAGGAAGATAAAGATATCTATTAGATTGACAAATATCCCAAGTTTGGCAACACACAGTGTCAGTGAGGATGTAGGGAAATAGGCCCTCACTGTGGGAGTCCAAAACAGTCCAGCTGATGGAAGGAATTCTAGTAATATCTACGAAAATTATAAATAAATTCCCCTTTGATCCAGCAATCCTATTATTGAGGATCTATTCTACAGATACATCTGCACAAGACTAAAACGACATGTGATTACTGTCATGCATGGTTTGAAATAGCAAAAGACTGATAGAACCCAGGAACAGAATATGGTACTATGGTACACCCATGCATAGAAGACAACAAAGCTGTGAAAAAGTGAATAAGGAATATTTTCATGATTTCTTACATCAGATCTCCTAGATATACTTTTATATGAAAAAGCAAGGTACAGAACGGTATACGCAGTACATTAACTTTTGGTAAGAGAAACAAGACTACATGTTCATAGTTTCAAGTACTGAATAAAAAATGAAAAGGATAAACAAAAAACTAGTAAAAAATGGTCCACCCATAGGAGGTAAGTGTGGGGGTAAGAAGGTAAAAGGGACGAGGTGGGGATACAACTTCTCTGTTTTAGTTTTTGAATCATAGCTAATCAAAAATAATTGTATTAAAATAAAGTAAGTTACAGAAGAATAGCTCTGGATTCTTACCTGAGAAGGGACACTTTTTGGTGGTTCTATGCGTATAGAAGGATCCCACTCTCCTGGAGGTAGGACAGTTACTTGATCTAAAAATTCATCAATTCCAGATAAGAGGTCATTTCTGTCTTTTGCTTTATAAGCTACATCATGGAAGATCTAAGTGAAAAAAATATTGAGTAAAAAGATTTTAAAGCTGAAAAAAAAACTCTACACATAGTCCACTCTGGATATCACAAATAGCTTCGCAATAAAGATAATCACCTGAACTCTTATCTCAGGCAGGTATTCAGCCCACCCTGGGTAACAGCTATACAAAGTAATCCACTCAGTATTATCAGATGAATAACAACAAGAAACAATGAAAGAGAACAGCTACATGTTTAGAACAATTTTTTAAAAATAAAATTTTGCCTGGGAAATAGTAATTGATTAGAAAATAAAACACTGTAGCATGTCACTCTACTTCTATGACATTTAAATGTCATTTATCCTAAGAAAATAGTCATGGATATGCAAACAACTTTACTTAAATAGTTTATTTAATGATCAATAGCTACTGGCTAACTACTAACTGCTAAAATACAATTCTAAGCATTGTGGATAATGTGATGGTGACAGGTAAGGCAAGTTTCCCTATATATTCAATAACCTTTTTTTCTAGGAGGAAAGACAGTGAAACGTGTTATTAAATAATTATAGGTATTGATAGATGTTCTGATAAAAAGAACGTAGGGTACAGAGAGGGAAACAGATGGGAAGGAACAAAGTAGCCAGGAAAGTTCTCTTGAAGGAGGTAACTGACCAGGCACAGTGGCTCATGCCTGTTAATTCCAGCACTTTGGGAGGCCGAGGTAGGCAGATCGCCTGAGGTGAAGAGTTTGAGACCAGCCTTGCCAACATGGTGACACCCCATCTCTACTAAAAGTACAAAATTAGCCAGGCATGGTGGTGCACGCCTGTAATCCCAGTTATTCAAGAAGCTGACGCAGGAGAACTGCGCCACAACGCCCAGCTAATTTTTGTATTTTTAATAGAGATGGAGTTTCACCATGTTGGCCAGGCTGGTCTCAAACTCCCGACCTCAAGTGATCCACCCACCTCGGCCTCCCAAAGTGCTGGGATTACAGGAGTGAGCCACTGCACCCAGCCAAAAGTTTAAATTTAAATTTCACTATATGATAGGAAGTCATTAATACCTTTGGACAAAGGAAATGATACATTCAAATTTGCATGTTACTGAGAGTACAGAGAAAAATACTATACAATAAAGACCCATAAAGGCTACCTGAATCCACAAATCAAAGGCTAAACCAGAGAAATGGCAGTAGAGATGGAAAGAATATGACAGATTAAATGCAAAACACATTGAAGAGGTAAAAAGAATCTGGTGACTGGCTGGTTGAAAGAGGAAAGAAAAATGGGACAGGCACGGTGGCTCACGCCTGTAATCCCAGCACTTTGGGAGGCCAAGGGGGGCGGATCATGAGGTCAGGAGATTGAGACCATCCTGGCCAACATGGTGAAATCCCGTCTCTTCTAAAAATACAAAAAAATTAGCTGGGCATGGTGGTGTGTGTCTGTAGTCCCAGCTACTCAGGAGGCTGAGGCAGGAGAATTGCAGTGAGCCGAGATTGCACCACTGCACTCCAGCCTGGCAACACAGTGAGACTTCGTCTCCACAAAAAAAAAAAAAAAAAGAAAAAAGAAAACTTAGGTCAGGTTCAGATATGGGGCATTTCAAATACCCTTGGGACACACAGCATTGATGTTTGGCAAGAATCTGATTACAAATCTCTCTTCAAAAGAAAGACAAGGTCCTGATTAACATGTAGGTTATCGTCAAAGATCAGGACCCCATATCAGAGAAATTTACAGGAAAAAAAATGTTCTGAGGAAAACCTAGAGAAATTATATTCTGAAATCCAGGATTTAAAAAATCCCAAAATTTCAAAAGTTCAAGAAGGTAGTCAATAATTACAAATGTTTAAAACAAAAAAAAATTTTTAAGTACCCACTGATCTTGAAATAAAGGTCTTAAAAACCTAACTGAAGGCAAATAGCTGAGGAGTAAATACAAGATAAAACAGTATACACAGCAAGGAAAAGTTTTAAAGCTTCATTATGAAAGAAAAGAGAACTACAATTTAATATACACTGTATGCTGCATAATCAGTGTATACTTCAAAGAGACTTGGGTATTTTGATTACCTCATCTGTCATGAGAGTGGCTATTGATCTTCCAATTTCATGGTACTGTGGTGCCTTGCCTGCTGGACCCAATAACAAAAACAAAAACCTAAGGAAATATGAAAATACAGATTTATAATAAACATCATACACCCACAAATCTAGGCAATCATAAAAAAGAAACCATTCCAATATAAAGAAACAACACTCAGACATCTTTTCTACTCCCCCACACCAATCACTGAAAAAAGATGGCAACTCCACCTAGACTAATTAGGAAATCACAGAACTAGGAAAAGCATCCATAATTAACTTTCTACCAAACTCCTGACCTCAGGTGATCCACCCGCCTCGGCCTCCCAAAGTGCTGGGATTACAGGCGTGAGTCACCGCACCCAGCCGATATTTATTTTATTGTACTTTTTAGTTCCAAAAAGAAAACGATTTTATACCCTATTCATAGTGGTCTTATATTCAAAGTACTTGGTACAATGACTGAATATTAAATATTAAAATGAGCTTTTGGCTGGGCACAGTGGCTCACACCTGTAATCCCAATACTTTGGGTGGCCAAGACAGGCAGATCACTTAAGTAGGAGTTTGAGACCAGCTGGGACAATGGCAAAACACCATATCTACTACAAATACAAAACTTAGCTGGGCGTGGTGCCGCACACCTGTGATCCAGGCTACTAGGGAGGCTGAGGCAGGAGAATCGCTTGAACCTGGGAGGTGGAGGTTGCAGTGAGCTGAAATTCTGCCACTGCACTCCAGCTTGGATGACAAAGTGAGATTGTCTCAAAAATAAGATAAAATTAAATAAAATGAGCTTTTATTACATAAATCAACACGCTTGTTCATTCACTGGATAAAAACTTGTAGATTTTGAAAATGCTTAGAGAATGTTACTTGGAACTAACTCTTTACCTGGTTGGAACAGGGACCTCAGTCAACCCTGTGAGGAGGACAGCAGGAGCCAGTCTCACAAATGCAATTATAGGCCTTTCCAAAAAGTCTACTTCGCCCACCAGGACATTGGATGCCTCAGCACCCGTAGGAATTTTTCTCATGAAATTCATATCAACCTATTGACAAATAAAGAATAATTAAAATTAAAGTTTCCATGGTACTTGTAAGACTAGAGAGAAATAGGAAAGAAAAACTGCTTTATAAGACTACTATTTGCTAATCAAAACTTGTGATCTAATGAATGTTTAAAATGTCAAAATTTTCACAACTATAAAGAATGGAGTAGACAAATACAAAAGAGCAAGCAAACATATTTGAATCAATGCTACTGTTTTAACTGTCACAATCTTTACTACTTCAGAGATCTAAATTATCAAACATGAACTTGAGAAATTATTCAATGAATACTGCACTATTCATTAAAAACTATTAAGGACAAATATATAGCTCACAAACTAAACAATGGTTCATGAAATTATACACAGTGCTAAAAAATATCCATGGTTTTATATTACTTAACCTTAGAAATAAATGAATTGGATCCTTTACATTTTATGTAAAGTCCCCCTAAAAACAAACCAAAAAAGAACTCTGGGCGTTCCCCAGTATTTTCATTAAGAGGAAAAAAATCATAACTTTTATTTCATTAGTAGTATTTTTGATACAAGGTCTCACTCTATTGCCCAGGCTGGAGTACAGTGGCAGGAACATAGCTCACTGTAAACCTCAAACTCCCGGACTTAAGCAGTCCTCGCACCTTGGCCTCCCAAGTAGCTGAGACGACAGGCATGCGCCACCATGCCTGGCTAATTTTTGTTGCTTTTTGTAGAAGTGTGGGGCTTGCTATATCGCCCAGGCTGGTCTTGAAGTCCTGGCCAAGTGATTCTCTTGCCTCAGCCTCCCAAAACACAGGGATTATAGGCATGAACCACTGTGCCTGGCCCCTTGTTTTCATTTAAAACAAAAATCTACAGCCCTTACTGGCACAGATATATGATAATGCTATAGTAGTAAAATTTAGTTTTCTGTGTATAATTACAAGGAAAAGGTTACACATGATATCAAACTATGTGAACTTCATTTATACACAGTTTCACACAAGTCACTAAACAACCACTTACAGGGCTATCTATGAAAAATAAAACCAGCACTTACAGCGGGCCTCTTGAGTCCCACACCCAGTGTGCCACAACTACAGTGCCAGGAGGCAGACTCCTGCCCAACAGGAGACAAGGAGGTATACACAAAGATAGGCCAAGTAAAAAAAAGTAAGACTGTGACAGAGGAAGAAAAATAAATGGCAACTGCCATGCCTAGAGGAACTCTATAATGTAAATTATATTAATTTATTCACTTAAGAAATAAATTGCAATTTTGCTACTGAGTACTTTGCACTATCTGAAATAACGTGAGCACCAGTAAAATATGATCAGGATAGATCAGAAAAATTTAAAATACAACAGTCTTTCTGCACAGCCAATGTCCGTAATGCAAGGCTTCCTATAGTTTTAGACTACAACACTCAACAAAGCTATAATGCAAACCATTTAAACTCGTTTTCTGTAAAATATATCTTGTAGACTTTTCATCAAAGAACAAAAGGCTTAAGAAATGAAATCTGCTTGACATAATTACATTTATTAAAAAGTCTTATACTGGATACAAAAATATTAAAATACCATGAACATCCACCTATAGCAAATTAATATTACTAAAAAATTAGTGGCTAGATAGAATCAATTGTTTGTAAGAAATACTCATAAAGTACATTTTAAATTCAGTTATAATTTGAACTTATTAGTCTTTTACCCTGTTCTTTTAAATGAAGGTTTATCTATTTCAACAAAACACTCATTTACCAAAATTTTAAAAATCATAGTTCACACAGGTATTTTTTTAAAATCCACGCCTTTACCTACCCCTGGGGAAGCACCAATATATTTCTCAGTGCCATTCCAAAAGTACTAACGCCATAAGACAGTAATTCTGGGATCGCATTACAGCCCAGGAAAGACTGAATCACTAGTGCTGTAACATCACTCCCAGAATTAACCTTCTAGTGGTGGTAGCTCCAGAACAATGACTGTAGTTCAAAAAGTACTAACGTTTCACGGTATCTATGGATAGGTGTGGATGGAAATATCGTATTACTCACATATTCTTTTTCAGAATTTCTAACACTAGTAATGGTGTAAAGTTACTCAAGTACTCACAGGTTAACTGTAACCCTTCTCACAGTTGTTTACCTTAAATTAATATATCACAGGCATCACATGCAGGTTTGTAAGCACCAGTCTACTAAAAAATTACTATAATCAATGTTAATAAAGCCACAAGTTACTACCTATTTTCTCAATAAGAATAATTGTGAGAATTTTCAGTTAATGATAGAATTACCTTGCTGAAGTCAACAGTACTATTTTCTCTGCTTCCACCACTTCCATTACCTTTAATTTCTCCACTTTTACTATTGTCCAAGTTTCCAGGAGCAGACTGGGGAGAGGCCAAAATACCTATGTTTAAAGACAAATTCCAAATTAGTAAGAAGAAAATTTACTTTGCAACCTGACTTTGCTCACATTCTGAAAGTGATGATTTATTAATATAATAAAAGCAAATGTGCAAGGTCAAAAAAAAAAGTGCCCAGTGTTAGTAACATACCAGCAAAACTAGAACAACGTTTTAAGTAATAATAAAGCTACACATTTTAATATTTAAAATAATACAATTAGAATTTACAAAAATTGTGGCCTTTTGCAAAAAGAAAAAAAAGTGAGTTGGTGTGAACCACAAAAGATAGAAGACCTGAGTCTGATTACCATTAAAAATACTTAGGGAATATACTTTTAATTATCACAAACATGTGAACTGCATGGAGCTTAATGAAGCCTAGCTATACTTAGCATGCTTTCAACAATAAATTCTCTGACAAACCCTAAGTGTAACTCAGAAAAAAGCTACATTAAATAAATGCAGGTTGAATTAACATAATCTCCAATAATCAGAAGTTTCCTCAAGACTTTTCATTTTTCTTTGGTAACATTTATGTCTATAATACCTATTGTCATTACTCTTAAGAAATCCAACTTTAAAATATAATAAGCAAGTTTTTTACAATGAAATTGGCAGAGTAAGGGTTTTATAACCAAAGGGATCTGTGTTTAAATTATGCACACTCTGCCACTTTGTATCTATGTGACTGTAAGCAACTCACTCCATCTCTAAAAGTCAGACAAACTCATAAAAATAGCTTATTTGGATTAGATATAATAGTTGTTTGAATTGCAAAGGACAGACACATATTGAAGCATTAGTATATTCATTTCAAAACTGACATTCAACACCAACATTTCACAATAATAAAATAAAAACACTGCTTAATATGAGACTAACCATTAACATTATGAATTCTAATTCTGCAAAAAAGTTAAAATTAAAAAATTTTAAATTCAGCCGGGTGCGGTAGCTCACACCTGTAATCCCAGCACTCTGGGAGGCCAAGGTGGGTGGATCACCTGAGGTCAGGAGTTCAAGACCAGTCTGGCCAACATGGTGAAATCCCATCTCTACTAAAAATACAAAATTAGTTGGGCGTGGTGGTGTGTGCCTGTATTTGGGAGGCTGAGGCAGGAGAACTGATTGAACCCAGGAGGCAGAGGTTGCAGTGAACCAATATTGCGTCATTGCACTCCAGCCTGGGCAACGAGAGAGAAATTCCGTCTTTAAAAAAAAAAAAAAAAATAGGGCCAGGCGCTGTGGCTCACGCCTGTAATCTCAGCACTTTGGGAGGCCAAGGCAGGCAGATCACCACCTGAGGTCAGGAGTTTGAGACCAGCCTGACCAACATGGAGAAACACCCTCTCTACTAAAACTACAAAACTAGTCGGGCGTGGTGGAGCATGCCTGTAATCCCAGATACTCGGGAGGCGGAGGCAAAAGAATTGCTTGCACCCAGGAGGCAGAGGTTGCAGTGAGCCAAGATTGTGCCACTGCACTCCAGCCTGGCCAACAAGAGCAAAACTCTGTCTCAAAAAATATATATATATTTAAATTCAAGTGCACTACACAGACTTCTACTATTAGGTTGGTGCAATTTCCTTTGCTCCAACCTAATATTAAATGCATCTCATTTTTTCAAAACATCCAAGGTTTTCTAGTGCAAGAATACTGACTAATAATTCATAAGACATTGAATATTATAGCAGGAAAAGGTACTGAAATACAACAGACTTGACTTTTTGTCTTAACTGTCCCATGCACAGCAACACATGGAAGTTCAGTTAAAATCTGTTCTGTGGTTAGACTCTATAAGGTCCGAAGATGTACTGGTAATCAAGCTCCAGAATTTAAAGTACATCAGATATACTTGACACATCTAAAGGAGTTTTCACTTTTGTAAAACAGAATATACTATAACCAATGAATACTGAAACTAAGTCTTCTGGGTTTATGGCTTATGCTTAATGACAGAGACTTCCCTGTAAATACCTAAACTACAAAGTTGATGTGATGAAAAATCTTAATTTGCAATCTATTTAGCCATGTGCTTATTTTCTGGAAAAGTTAAACAATTCCGAAATAAAAATGTTTTCCCAAGCCTTAACTCATTTCTTACAATCTTAGCTTGGCACACCAAGAAGATTCCTCTTCTTTGACCTTTGTCCCTAAGCTTCCAGAAGAGTCCCTGCCTTGCTCAAGAGATAAAAAGTTAACCAGTATTTTTCAGTGACTTCCAACTACTTCCACACAAGAAAATCAAGAATACCATTAGGCCCTGGTGGCAAATGCAGCTGAGCATTACATACTTCCAAAGGCTAAATGTATTCCACCTGTGTATGTATAATCAAAAGCATACATAATGCACAGTTTTCCAGAATAGTCCTAGCTGCCAGATTTGAGGGAGAAAAGTGCAATGATGAGAAGGCTCTGAGGAAAAGTAAGGCTATCTCAGCAATGAGAGGAAGAAATAATGAAGAACTCAACACTGACCAAGTTAGCAGGTATAACCTGAAGTCACATGGCTAACCTGGTCATCTTGAAAACCGTCCCTTTTTCAAAACTGGCACGCCAGATGCATGCTAGGGTTCTTCATCATTATGATTTGTGTATCTTTCCCAACCTCAGCTAAACTAAAACTGTTTTCTCAATCAGTCAATCTCCCTACTCCTATAATAAATTCCTAGGATTCAAAATTAAATGAGCAAATTACCAAAAAATAAAGCTATCATTAGCACAAACACAGAAGGACGATATTACTTTGCTTTAAGGAAAAAAAAAAATGTATTCATAAGTAAATCAAAGATATCAACATTTTCTGTCATTAAAAATTTGAAAGTGAGGTAGTTAGAGCAATGGTGCCCCACCAGGAAAGATTATGACCTCCAAGGAACTTGTGGCAATGTCTGGAGACATATTTGGTTGTCACAACTCGGGGATGCTACAGGCAGCTAGCCAAGGATACTGCTAAACGTCCTATAAAGCACAGGACTGCTCCCCTGCCACCTGACCACCCAGCCAAGAATCATCCAGCCCAAAATGTGGATAGTGCTGAGATTGAGAACCACTGTGTTAGAAAAAGGTATTTACAAGTACAAAAAATAAATTCACTTCCTTTTTTTTTTCTTTCCCTAGAGATGAGGGTCTCACTATGAACTCCTGGCCTCAAGTGATCCTCCCTCTTGACCTTCTAAAGTGCTGAGATTACACGCATGAGCTACCACGCCCAGCCACAAGTTACATACATATTAATTTATATAATTTATTTATAATTTTATACATATAACTTTTATACATATAATTATCTTCTAAAAAGTAACTAATGGGAAATACCACTTTATTATTATAGGTATGCACAAATTATGACTCCATGACACAAAACTGCATGCTGTTAGTCACTTAAGACATAATAATGCTGAGGCCACTTTCTTCCACTAAGACAGTACCAGATATCAAGGAAACTCCGTTAGAGTTTCTAGGTGCTTTAAGCACCAAAGGTAACTGAACAGGGAATAATGTGTAGCTGTCCCTATTATTGTTCCTCAGCAATTACATACTATCTACAGTTGTCTTTTTAACCGTAATTCTTGTCTTTAGAAATTCCCTGTCTCCTCTCCATTCTAATTTCTTCTGTTCAAAAACGCCGATAAATCTCATCACAAAAACTCATGGGAAAAAAATGTATGTTCGATTCTCAGTTAATTTATCCCCTTAACATGGCCTAAGAAGCCAATGTGAACCTACCTCCCCCTTCCCTCCTGTATAAAATTTATAGTTCCTAATCATTTGTAACACAGAAGCTGGTAAAACAAGAAGTGTTCGTTGTTACTGATCGATGTAATATGGGAAAAATGGAACGAAGTAGCTTTTAAAATCACTTTTGCTCAAGGAAAAATAGTAAATCTTCTTAGTTCTTAAGATTAGAATGCTGATTACTTCTGAATAATTATTTATAGGGTTGTTTTCCTTTTATGTTCAGTTACTTTATCATTAAATTTTATCTTTTTCATGAACTGATAAAGTTCACAATGAAATACTCTACTATAGATTTTGTTGTAAGTGGACCTGAGTTCAAATCCCTGCTCTGGCTGATCTTAACATCTCCCAGTCTTTCTTCACTGAAAAACAGGAATAACACCAACCTCATCAAATCGTTACAAAAATTAGAAACATATTTGAAAAGCACTTATCACTGTATCTGGAACAAACTATAAAACAATGGCAGCCATACTGCTATTTTAACTAATGTCATAATGATTTAGCCATGAAGCTTCTATTTGTACTTTTAAAAGTATATCCTTTTTTGCAACTACAATGACCTTTGGCTAAATGTAATTGGTGTGTTTCCATAAAGCCAAAAGAAAGAGAGGTTTACTTCACAATGATAGGAACACAAGGATTTCCAGTCAGAGGATTTAGGCTATCAGTCACCAGTTGTATGATGCAGGGGAAGACAACTAACTTTTCTAAGTTTCTGAAAATGGGTGTGTCCATCTAATTTACACATATTTGTACACACATTAAAAATAGGCTAATTTAATAACCAAGCTACCACTTAAGTGTTGGATGTTATCAGTATTTTGGAGAAATGTGATAATACTTATGTGATTAAAACCAATGGTTAGTATTAGTATCCATCACATTGAGGCTTAGCTGAAATAGTAAAAAAGTCACTAAAATATACTTATTTTATATTAATTAGGTAGAAAGATATATGTACAAATGTACATGTAGTCAATATAAGGATAAGCCAAATTTTCATACTTTATAGCCCTTAAGTTATAGGCTGGGCGTGGTGGCTCACACCTGTAATCCCAGTACTTTGGGAGGCCAAGGTGAGTGGATCATTTGAAGTCAGGCGTTCAAGACTAGCCTAGTCAACATGGTGAAACCCCGTCTCTACTAAAAAAACAAAAATTATCCAGGTGGTGGTGGCACACGCCTGTAATCCCAGCTACTGAGGAGGCTGAGGCAGGAGAATTATTTGAACACAGGAGGTGGAGGATGCAGTGAGCCGAGATGGTGCCACTACACTCCAGTCTGGGCAACAGAGTGAGAACCTGTCTCCCCCCCTACCCCCCCCACCCCCCAAAAAAAGTCTAAAATGTACTACATTCTTTGGAGAAAAGCATTAAATAGAAAAAAAGGTACGGCTGGGCCTGGTGACTCACACCTATAATCCCAGCATTTTGGGAGGATAAAGCAGGAGGACTGCTTGAGGCCAGGAGTTGAAGACCAGCCTGGGCAACACAGCAAGATCCTGTCTCTACAAAAAAATTACCCAGATGTTGTGGTACGTGCCTGTAGTCTCAGCTACTCAGAACGCTAAGTCAGGAGGAATGCTTGATCCCAGGAGTTCAAGGCTGCAGTGAGCTATGATTGTGGCACTGCACTCCAGCCTGAGTGACAGAGTATGACTCTATCCTATTTAAGGCACATCGCTTCACTATAATTTATTTGTATGTGTTCATTCACCTTATGAGTCAACTTCATGCGCGCGCGCACACACACACACACACACACACACACACACACACACAAAACCAAGCTACCAAGGCGGGACGCAGTGGCTCACACCTGTAATCTCAGCACCTTGGGAGGCCGAGGTGTGTGGACCACTTGAGCCCAGGAGTTCGAGACCAGCCTGGGCAACACAGTGAGACCTGGTCTCTATAAAAATTAATCAGGCATGGTGACATGCCCCTGTGGTCCCAGTTAATTGGGAAGCTGAGGCAGGAGGATTGCTTGAGTCCAGGAGATGGAGGTTGCAGTGAGCTGAGATCATTCCAGCCTCCAGAGCAAGACCCTGTCTCCAAAAAAAGAAAAGAGAATTACCAATCTAAAAAAAGTTCACCCAGCCTGACCAACATGGTAAAAACCTGTCTCTATACAAAAAACACAAAAATTAGCCAGGTGTGGTGGCTCACACCTGTAGTCCCAGCTACTCAGGAGGCTGAGGCATGGGAATCACTTGAACCCGGGTGGCAGAGGTTGCAGTGAGCTGAGATCGCGCCACTGCACTCCAGCCTGGGCAACAGAGTGAGACTCAGTCTAAAAAAATAAAATAAATACATCCATAAATAAATATAAAAAAGTTCATGGCAAATTAAAACATTATAAAAAAGTCTATGTTTTACTGAAGTGTTCAACTGCCTTGACCTCTAAATGTAAGTGAAACTTTTTTAAAAGGCCTTAAATTATGTGTAGTCTTCTTTGTAGTCTTTTTGTAACTCAAATTTTTAATAATCTTACTCTTTTTTATTAGGTTGGTGCAAAAGTAATTAAGTTGTTGCCACTGAAAGTAATTTTTGCCATTGAAAGTGAAGCAAACTTTCAATGGCAAAAACCACAATTACTTTTGCACCAACCTAACACAATATACCATAAAGAAAAAAACATGCAGAAGTCAAAAATAAATTATAAGCATTATCTACATATGCTGCTTAAGCTATGTGCTAAAAGGCATTCCAAGTGCAAGTGACTCAGAGGCAGAAAGCACCACACATGGAGGATTTTGGATAGTTGCCTGGAGTTAAGTCAACATTTTCCTCATTCTTCTGCTCCTCGCCTTTCAGCGCTGCTTCTAAGTCTTCCTCGGGCGGATGAATTACTACTGTGGGAATACCATCACTGGCAGGTGAAACCAGTAGTTCTGGGGCCTGAAGCTGACTCTGTTGGGAACTTCTGGAGGTCAGGCGGCTGATGCTAGGGCTAGAAGGAGGACTGTTTTGAGGGGTGGGTACTGGGGTTGTACACCTTGAGCCTGCAGGGGTTCCAGCTCTTGAAGAAGGAAGAAGATGACCGAGAAGAAGAGATAAAGGTGATTCTCCTCTCAATGAAAGGTTTGAGGCAGACAGACCTGTTCGCAAAGAGTGGCGGGAGGCTGAAAGGCCTTCCCCTGAGATAAAACAAATAAATGAAAAATGATGAAGTTCACTGCAGAAGGCAAATAGAGACATTAAAAAAAAAAATCAATTTACACTATAAATTGCATACTTCAAAGGCCCAAAATTTCAAAGTCATGTTGTGATGGTTAGCATGTCAATTGGGTTTTTACATGTTACAAAGTCACTAAAACGTTGCTTAAAACTGTAATTAGTTCTCAGAACATACAAAAAAAAAAATTGTTAATGACAGATGGTGGGGGCAATATCCTGTTAGAAATTAGAATGACCAATAGCATGGCATTTTTTACAATGACAATATCAATACAAAGTCAATGCTTAAACAATAAATAGCAAATGAAAATATGTAATACAAAATTAATATAATAGAACTCAAACCAAAAACCACCAAAAGTAATAGCTTATATTTAGCGTATTTTTCCTACATTTTACCAAACAGCTATGAGATAATTATGTCTTAGAGAAAAAGTTCATGTTAATATTAATAATTTCTAACTTAAAACTGATATTAAATATTTATAATATTAAGTCAGTAAGACACCATATACAGGTGGTGCTGCTCTCAAGTTTGTAAAAAAACAACAGCAAATAACAGAAATTTTGTAATAAGAGAACCACAATGTCAATTTTAAAGGATACATATTCTTGAGCTCTCTAAAAGTATTAATAAATGTCCTGAAGTATGCTTCTCACTTCTAATATGTAGCAGATACATTAAAACAAATACATATAATTTTTTATTTCACTAGCTAAGAGTGGAGTACTTCTCACCAACAGCAATATGGCAGTAGGTCTAAAATATTTCAAAAGGTCATACATACTTATAATTAAACCCCTCATATTTCTACTAAGTATATCTTAAAATAATAACATTCTCTATGAAAAACATGCAAATACAATAATCAATTCCATATAGCCTAAGTAATCAAAGTTACGTGCTCAAGGGTTTTTAGAAATATTTAAAGGTTAAACTATAATCCATTAGAAAACACCATTTAAACAACAAGCTACATGCAGGAAAAACTCAAATTGTAACTATATTTCAACAAAAGAACATGCTAAAACAGCATTTAAAAGAAAACAGCCAATGTTTTATGATGACCAAATTACAACTGGACAATAAAGAGGAATTACTGCAAATGTAAAGATTAAATAGGGTCCCTCTGGATAAATGAACTTATTTCACCAAAGGAGAGAATATAAACAAAAAATAAAAGACAAAAAAAGAGAGTTAAAATGCGCTATACATGGCTTGCTTTTACATTGAATTCTGGTCCATAAGAGATATTCTTTTACTCTTAAGATTGTTTAAATACACGATGACATAATTTTAAATGGATTAAAAAGGGTTTTCATGGCCAAGTGGAAGATACAAAAGATGATTATTGTCAGCTTTAGATATATTAGACCCTATCACCTATGCTTGCTTGTTGGTAGAACACTTAAAAGTCATACTATTATTTAAGGGATAAAAAAGATGAGCAGGCACCGTGTCCCATACTCCACTAGTCCTCACTGTAATCCTCACAAGCTTTGGGTAATAGTAGCAGCTTACAGCAACTGCTGGAGGCTATAGTACTTCATAAGCCACTCCAATCCTTTGCACCCGGGTTTTCCAGACTCACTGGAAAAGAACTCATCAGAGTTCTCAACCCTACTGATGCATTCCTCTGCTTTACACAGAAGAAAATAAGGAAAGGCAAAACCTCCAAGTGTGCCAGCATTAGGACACTGACAGAGGTAAACAACTGTAAAAACACTGTCTTCCCACAAGCCCCACAACCTGCCTGTAACCTAAGAATGAGAGTGGAAAGGCGGAATATGTAGACCTGGGTCTGAGCCATTCTCAATGGATTAGAAGACACCAACTACCCTTAGTATAAGACTGGAACAGTCATAAAAGCCTTTCACAAGTTGTACAAATAAAGAGCCGTGAAATCAGCAAACCAATCCAAAAACACTTGTTTATACCAGCAAACCAAGTATATTCAGGAGGAAAAAAAAGTAGGAAAAATCTAAAATAAAGGTTCAAACCCAAGATTTAGAATTTCAAAAAGGTAAAATTAAAAATTATAGATCATAATTTATGCCTCTTTAATTAATTATACGAGAGGCCTTGAAAAGAAACAAAGCAGGGAGGAGAAATAATTCAGAGGTAGGTATAGTGAGTGTTTAAAGATCCCCAAATGTTAATCGTAATGTTCTGGAAAGCTGTTACAGTAGAAGTGTTAGCAAAAAATTGGATGCCACAACTTATCTCACCATTCCTTTCAAGCAAGTGAGGGTCAGAATGTTTCTTGCCTATATCTGCAAAAGATCGGACAAGGGGAATCCGACTGGTGAATCTTTTCTCATTCTGATGATGATGTCTCTTCAGAAGAGCTTCTCTGACATTCTCTCGTATAGACTCGTCTAATTGGCCAGAAGCTATCATGTTGTCTAATACCATATCTATTCAATGAAAAAAAATAAATTACTAAACACTCAGATGACCATAAAATACAGGAATAAACTGTGAGTGAAATCTTATGACAAAAATTAGAATCTTAAGTAACTCTAGAAAGGTTTATTATCACTATTAAATAATCAATGCATAAATGAATATTATCCACCCAATAAAAAGGAATTATAAAGACTCCCTTATTTTAATACTATTAATTATAAAGAGGCTACTATTATATACTAATTAGCCTTCCTATAGCTGTAAGTGCTTTCCTGTATGAATACAATAAATTCTATTAAGCTGAATATTCAATAATACTACCTTCCTAAGATGTAAAGGTATTTTATTGCCAAACCACGTATTCTCCCCCAAAACTGTTCCAGCAGATGAGTATCAGGACCCACTCAGTCATTAACTGTTCACTGAGTGTCTGCTATGTGTTAGGAATACAGCAGTTTAACAATATCAAAACAGAGCCAAGTTTCTGCTCTCTTCGAGAGGTAGAGAAACCAACATACAAATAGGTAAAACGTCATGAGGTCGTAAGTTCTAGGAAGAGGAGTAAAATCAGGCTGTGAAGGGGATGTGGGGAATGGGGAAAATGATGGCAATGCCATTTTATACATTACTGAAGTGATTAAACTTTTTAATTTATAAAATATATATTAATATTTTTAAACAGTGGCACTAACTTGGAAGAAGTGGGTCAAATATTCAAAACTATATGGTAACTCTAAAAAAAACCCTGGAAGGACCAGCGTAATAGGTAAACTGTTAACATTAACACAATAACTACAGTTTACCAAATAAATGAACACTAGATTATACAACATATACTAAAAGTACTACATGGTATTATGTGATAATTGCAAACCAAAGTCTGAAACCCATATGTATTATACAAATTCAATATTCCCAACCTTAACTTAATTTTTCAGTTACTCATGTAAGACAAGAAAGTAAGGACTGACAATTTAAATATTTGCAGCACACAGTCAAATCTAACAGTTGGCTAAAATTGAAGTATTTCTAGCCTGAGAAATTGTATTAAGCTTATAGTTCTCTTGAAGACTAAATACCACAGATTTTTGTTTTTCCATGGGAGAAATCTACAATGGTAGTCACACCATCAAATTCATTACCACCAAACTTAATTTTGGTTTTCATTAATTTTAGTTAGTGGACAAAAAGCTGTATTATAGCTGCCTTTTTCTACTTTCTACCTCCACATTATCCTTCAAATCTCCCCCTTTGATTTTCATTGCTCAACCTACCAGAGCTCTTTCCTTGCTTAGACTGTTCCTAGAGAATAACTGGCCTACTTGCTTCTAAACTCTTCCTAATCCAAAGCCACCCTACATTCTGTTGCCAGAATGATCTTCCTAAATGTATCTCAAATCATACTGTTCCTCAACTTAAAAACCATCAAGACCACCAAAATGCCTACCAAATAAAATCCTATTTCTTGGCTAGGCACCGTGGCTCACACCTGTAAACCCAAAATTCTGGCAAGCCAAAATGGGCAGGTCGTTTCAGTTCAGGAGTTCAAGACCAGCCTGGGCTACATGGCGAAAACCCATCTCTACAAAAAATACAAAAATTAGCCAGGCGTGGTGGTGTACACCTGTGATCCCAGCTACTCAGTAGGCTGAGGTGGGAGGATCACTTCAGCCCAGGAGACAGAGGCTGCAGTAAGCCGAGATCATGCCACTGAACTCCAGCCTGGATGACAGTGAGAGATCCTGTGATCCCCCTCCCCCAGAACAAATAAACAACAACAACAAAAAATTCCAATAATTCAAGGCTAGTCACAATCCAGTCTCTAACTGGGTTTCCCAACATACCTCCTACCACTACTGAAGAAATCTGTATATTCACACAGAACTGACTTTCCTGAGATTCCTGTCTATACTACTCTAGACTTCTTTACTCTTCCTTAAAATACTTTTTCTCTTGTATCACCTACTCCTCGTTCCCATGTGTTCACATTTTATGAGTAACTTGTACAGTTAATGTTCTCTGTGGCTATTCCCCACATCCCCATTCCAAAAAACAAGGAAACAAAAAACTCTTTACTGAATTTCCAGAGAACAGACTCTGTATTTGCTTGTGCCACTATTCACTCTCTTACTGATACTACACTTACGTCTGTTTAATTTAATCTCATCTGCAAATTTATCAAAAACAAAAAATCTATCTTATTTCCTTATACTGTACTCCACAGAATAGAAGCTCAGCATATAGTTATTAAATGATGCCTAAAATTCCCCTACATCTTACATATTTTTTAAAAGTCAGTTTACTATAACCTGCTATTTCATCTAGAGTGCTTGCTCTCATATCCAGCATGACTGTTCCATTGAGGATGCAACTCCTTAGTTCAAAAAGACTGTGCAAAGAGAGAGTTGCCACATAAGGTTTACTCCATCGGTCACCGCCATCTTCAACATCCTCTTCAAATTTCAGCCATCTGAATGCATAATATATAAAAATATTTTATAAGTAATGAAGATTCCATTTGTTAATGTGATAAAGAAAAATTTGTTCTTAAAAAAAAAAAAAAAAAAAGAAAGAAACAAAGAAAACGACGACCAAACAGACTATGGTTACAAACACATTTTCACAAATTATGCTAATGGTCTACAATATCTATAGTCCCAAACCTCCTTTGTAGTTCCTCTTTCTATTCTAGCTATCATAATACTAAGTCTACAAAAACAAACTATGGAATTTCATATAGTTTCTACTTCTATTCCTCATCTAAACTTGCAATACACAAAATTGTAGACATTAAAATCTACAATGACATAATTTCTTTATTAAAGTATAAAGGATTATTTAAGTAAACAAATTTGAGAATAAAGGGAAAAATTAAAGATAGAATTTCTACCAATTAATAAGGAAATTCTCTGCTCACTGGTTTAAAGCACCAGATATCTCATACTTTCAACTTAATATTCCCATTACAAAAAGAAATCAAGGAAAGCCAATTTAAAAATGAGATTTAGGCCGGGAACGGTGGCTAACGCCTGTAATCCTAGCACTATGGGGGACCTAGACGGGAGTATAACCTGAGGTCATGACTTTGAGACCACCCCCATCAGCTCGGTGAAACCCCATCTCTACTAAAAATATAAAAATTAGTCAGGCGTGGTGGCGAGCTCCTGCAATCTCAGATACTTGAGAAGGAGGCTGAGGCAGGAAAATCACTTGAACCTGGGAGGCAGAAGTTGCAATGAGCCGAGATCACACCATTGCATTCCAGTCTGGGCAACAAGAGCAAAATTCCGTCTCAAAAAAAAATAAAAAGGGGAGAGAGAGAGACTTAGCAGTATTACCTAGCAGTTTCTTTCCATTCATATTCTTCTCCATCTCTGTAACACAGTTCATCCATTTCCGTGAAGAGATCATGGGGAATATGTTCTTCATCATCATCTTCAGTACCAAGGATAAACTGAACTCTCTGGGATGGTGTATCTTTAATAAGAATTTAATAAGAATTCACATATACTCAAATTTTTCCTCAAGTCATTCAAAGATAAATTTAGTCATTCAAAGATAAATTCAGTTTTGAAAATGAAACACTTTTGTTACCTGTATAAACAAATATATTTCATCAAAACTCTCTTAATTATTGGACTATCACAATTCTGAAAGGAAACAAGAACCAACAATCCAGGAAAAAAAAAAAAAAGTCATAGAAAGATAACTCCATAGAAAAAAAAGAAAACTATGTTAAAAATAAACAAGTCAAACTAACTTAATAACTGATCTAAACAAACAAAAATAAAAGTAACATTCCAAAACATGAACATAATGTTCAAAGGCAGCCCTTTTTCCTCACCAAAACTACATGGAAAAGCTAGAACAGAATATTTAAAATACAAGCTAAGGCCAGGGACTGTGACTTATGCCTGTAATCCCAGCACTTTGAGGCAGAGGCAGGTGTATCATCTGAGGTCAGGAGCTCGAGACCAGCCTGGCCAACATGGTGAAACCCCGTCTCTACTAAAAATATAAAAATTAGTCAGGCATGGTGGTGGATGCTTGTAATCCCAACTTCTCGGGAGGCTGAGGCAGGAGAATCGCTTGAACCTGGGAAGTGGAGATTGCAGTGAGCGGAGATCATGCCACTGCACTCCAGCCTAGGCAACAGAGACTCTGTCTCAATAAAATAAAATAAAAATAAATTAAATTAAAATAAATAAAATAAAATAAAATAAAATGCAAGCTATGTTAAAGAGTAAAAAATAGAAAATCTCCAAGTTTCAAAAAATGATGAGAAAACTCAAAACTTCAAGTATACAGAAACTATATTTTCCTACTATCATGGAGAAACAAAACTGTAAGCTTGGGGTTTGGGGGGTAGAACAAGTCACTACAAGGAACAGATAACCCACTCATGGCATCCAATATTAAACTACTCGTGTAGTATAGGAGCCCGAAACAGAGGAATTAGCATAAATACTAGTCCAGGACAGTTGAAAGCCCTAGGGCCCCATATAAACAAATAAACCACCACAAATAGTTACCCTGAATATGAGAGATGAGTTCTCACTCAAAATTTACACCTAAATGAATAATCCTCCAAGTACTTGTGGATGCAACAAGGATATTTGAACAGGATAAAGAGTAGATTCGATAATTGTCTTTGTAAAAGTCAGATCTGAGAAAATTTCAGAGAATGTAGAAACAACAGATAAGAAGGAAGAAAACATAAAAGATTAAGAAGGATGTAGAAGGTCAAGAACTCCAGGACAAGAAAAATATAAAGAATAGGAAGAGAAGCATATAAAAAACATCTGAAAATTTTCCAGTATGTTTATGTCATGAGCCTTCATATTGAAGAAATAACCTAAGACCTATACAGGATTAAAGAAACATATTGTGATTGAACTTCCTACTGTATTAAACTTTCCAGCATTTAGGTCTTGCACAAATCTTTGTCAGAATGACCCCTAAATGAAATCTCATTACTCAATGCAACTATATAGAAATATAATTGATTTTATGTCCTGTGACCTGTTAAACTCACTTAGTTCTCTTAAGTATTGTAGATTGCTTAGGATTTGCTACCTACATGATCCTGTATCTGCGAATAAAGACCATTTTACTTTTTCATTCCAATCTGTATGCCCTGTATTCTTTCTTGTCTTCTTACACTGGCTAGGTCCTCTAGTAGAGTGTTGTATAAAAGTCATCACAGAGGACATCCTTTCCTTTTCCCAAATCACAGAAAATATTCAGTCTTTCATTGTGAAATGTGATATTGACTACATGGTGGCTTTCTTGGTTTTTGGTTTTTGTAGATGCCTTTATCAGGTTAAGGAAGTTTCCTGCTATTCTTAGTTTGCAGAGAGTTTTATCACGGATAGGTATTGAATTTTGTTAAAGGTTTGCTTTGAACTTATTTAGATGGTTGTACTGCTTTTCGAGACACTTTGTATTATTAATAAGATTACTTAGTTACATTGACAGTTTTAAACCAACCTTAGGTTCCAGCTTGGCCATCAAGCTAGTAACAAATTTAATCCACAAACCTGGTGGATTAAATAATACAAATTTATTCTCTTACAGTTTTGGATACCAGAAGTCCAAAATGAGGGCTAAAATCACGGTGTTGGCAGGGCTGGTTCCTTCTGGAGGCTCTAAGAAAATCAAATTCCCTTACCTTTTCCAGCTTCTGAAGGCAGCTTACATTCCTGGGGTCAGGCTCCCTTCCTGACATCACTGCAGCCACTTGCTTCTTTCTGTCACATCTATATCCAGTCTGATCTTCTGATTCCTCTTACTAAGGATCCCTGTGACTGTATCAGGCCAACCTGCATAATTCAGGATAATATTCCCACTCCAAAATTCTTAACCTGGCCAGGCATGGTGACTCATAGTTGCAATCCCAGCACTTTGGGAGGCCGAGGCAGGTGGATCACCTCAGGTCAGGAGTTCCAGACCACCCTGGCCAACATGGTGAAACCCCATCTCTACAAAAAATTCAAAAATTAGCCGGGCATGGTGGTACACACCTGTAATCCCAGCTACTCAGGAGGCTGAGGCAGAAGTATCACTTGAACCCAGGAGGCAGAGGCTGCAATGAGCCATGATCATGCCACTGTACTCCAGCCTAGGTGATACAGCAAGACTCCATCTCAAAAACAAAAATAAAAACAAATAAAAAAAAAAAATAGGCCAGATATGGTGGCTCACACCTGTAATCCCAGCCACTTTGGGAGGCCAAGGTGGGTGAATCACCTAAAATTGGGAATTTGAGATCAGCCTGGCCAACATGGTGAAACCCTGTCTCTACTAAAAATACAAAAATTAGCCAGCCATAATGGCGCAGGCCTGTAATCCTAGCTACTTGGGAGGCTGAGGCAGGAGAACCGATTGAACCCGAGAGGCAGAGGTTGCAGTGAGCCAAGATCACATCATCGCACTCCAGCCTGGGTAACAAGAGCGAGACTCCGTCTCAAAAAAATTTATAACAAAACAAATTAACCTAATCACATCTGCAAAGTCCTCTTTGCCATATAAGGTAACATTCACAGGTTCAAGGGTTTAGGAGATGAGTATCTTGCAGTCCATTACTCTGCCTACCACTCCCATGATATATTATCCTTTTTAAACATTGCTGGATGCAATGTTGTAATTTTGTTAGGGATTTTCTAATCCATATGCACAAAAATATTTTGTCCATAGCTGTATTTTTCCTGTAATATCCCTGATTAGTTTTGCTATCAGGGTAATGCTGGATTCATTAACAAAATCGAGAAGTGTTCCCTCCTCTTACGTTTTCTAGCAAAGTCTTTATTATTTCTTTCTTAAGTTTGTTTTATTTCATCCTTGATGCCATCTGAGAGTAAATTTTCATTGTCAGAAAGTTTTAGACCACAAATTTAATGTCTTTAATCCATTTCTTCCTTTTTTTATTTACTTATTTTTTTTAAGAGATGGTATCTGTTGCCCAGGCTGGAGTGCAGTCACACAAGCATAGCTCACTGTGGCCTCAAAACTCCCGGGCTAAAGGGATCAATAAACCTCAGCCTCCCCAGCAGCTGGGGAGATGCACATCACCACACTCAGGTAATTTTTTATTTTTTGTTGTGACAGGGTTTTGCTTTGCTGCCTAGGCTGGTCTTGAACTCCTGGCTTCAAGCAATCCTCCTGCCTCAGTCTCCCAGTGTTGAAATTACAGGCATGCGTCAACATGTCTGGCTTCTTTAATGCATTTCTGCTTGGTAGTTTATATTTTAGAGGAACTTGCCCATTTCATCTAAATTATCAATTTAGTTGCCACAAAGCCATCCATAATATTTCTTATTAGTTTGCTTTTTTTTTTTTTTTTTTTGAGAGGGAGTCTCACTCTGTCACCCAGGCTGGAGTGCAGTTACACCATCTCGGCTTACTGCAATCTCTGCCTCCCAAGTTCAAGCGATTCTCCTGCCTCAGCCTCCCGAGTAGCTGGGATTACAGGCATGTGCCACCATACTTGGGTAATTATTTTTAGTAGAGACGAGGTTTCACCACGTTGGCCAGGCTGTTCTCGAACTCCTGATCTCAGGTGATCCACCTGCCTCGGCCTCCCAAAGTTCTGGGATTACAAGCATGAGCCACCACTCCCAGCATTGATTGTAGTTTTGAAGAATGGACTAAAATGTCATGTCCCTAATATTTTCACCCTTAATGAATTGTATCAGTTATCTTTTATATTAAATATTATATTGAATAGATCTTGTATCTCTTTAGAGAAACATGATCTTTATTGAAACACAGACTAACCTATGTATCCCTCTATACTTTATATTCATATAAACAACTCCCAAATGGGTTTTATCCTTCCGAAAACATGAAAACGTGACGTCAAAAACTACAGCTCGCTTTTTTTTTTTTTTTTTTTGAGACGGCGGCTCACTCCCAGGATGGAGTGCAGAGGCGCAAGTTTAGCCCACTAGCTTCTGCCTCTTGGGTTCAAGTGATTTTCGTGCCTCAGCTGGGATAACAGGCACGCCTGGCTAATTTTCGTGTTTTTGGTAGAGACCAGGGTTTCACTGTGTTGCCCAGGCTGGTCTCAAACCCCTGAGCTCAAACAATCCGCCCGCCTTGGCCTCCCAAAGTGCTGGTGTTGCAGACAAAACTGGGTTCTTGTCACATGGCAGGGAAAGATCAGGCACGCAGACACTTTGAAAGGAGTCCTGCTAACAGGCTGTCCACCTCACCAACTGAATTCCTGATTACTATCCAGGAACAGGAGGGGCCAGGCTGTTCCCTTCTGCAAATGGCGCGAACTTTTCACTGCTGCACCCCATCTTTCCAGTGCTCGTAGACTGTCTTGGGAGCCGTTTTTACTTGGTTGTCTCACTAGGATTATAGGCATTAGCCACCGCTCTGGGCATTTTTTCTTTCTTTCTTTCTTTTTTTGAGGTGGAGTTTCCCTCTGTCACCCAGGCTGGAGTACAGTGGTAAGATCTCAGGTCACTGCAACCTGCGCCTCCCAGGTTCAAGCAATTCTCCTGTCTCAGCCTTCCAGTAGCTGGGACTACAGGTGCGCGCCAACACTCCCGGTTGATTTTTTATTTTTAGTAGAGACGAGGTTTCACCATGTTGGCCAGGCTGGTCTCGAACTCCTGACCTCAAGTGATCCACCCGCTTCGGCCTCTCAAAGTGGTGGAATAACTGCGACCGGCCCTCTAATTAGTTTTCTAATTTCTGTGGGATGTATACTGAAATTTTCTAATACTGGTCATTTGTGGGGGCTTTTTGTCCTCTGATCAATCTGGCTTTACAGTTATCAATTTTAATAATCTTTTTTCAACGTACCAGATTTAGCTCTGATTGAGGTCTTGCTATTGTTTTTTTCTGATTTTTACTTTATTCATTCTCCTTCAATTTTGTTTCCCATCTTCTCCTTACAATTTGCCCTATATTTTTTCCTTAGTTTCTTAGGCTAGAAGTTTAAGTCCCTGATTTCAACTTTTCTTCTGTTCTAATATGAGGATTAAATGCTACAAATTTTTCTCTAAAGTACTGCTTTAGTTACATCTAACAAATCTGAATGTTAGACAGTCCTCACTCTGCACAGTACCATGTATAAATCGTGTACATATCAGAACTGTCCTTACTTGGTAAAAATCTATCTCAGTTACCTGCCTACACTATTTTCATTTTCAATGAGTTCGAAATATTTTCTAATTTCTGTTGTGATTATTTCTTTAACCCATGATTATTGAGAAGTATTTTCTTCAATTTCCAAATACCTAGGAATTATTCTTGATGACATTTCTAGTTTAATTCTATTGTAATCAGAGAACATACTTTCACTTCTTTTAAATTATACTGAGACTTGTTTTATGGACTAGAATATGATCTTGGTAAATATTCCATTTGCACTTATAGAGGATGTATTCTGCTGTCCTTGGGTGAAGTGTTTTATAAATGTCAGTATCAGTCTGGTTGGGCAGTGTTATTCAGGTCTTCCATATCCTTATTAATATTCTGTTTGTTTATTCTGTTAGAGAGGAGAGCTAAAATCTCCAACTCTAATTGTGGATTGATCTATTTCCAATTTTATCACGT
Organism: Macaca thibetana thibetana; assembly: GCF_024542745.1. Taxonomy (NCBI): domain Eukaryota; kingdom Metazoa; phylum Chordata; class Mammalia; order Primates; family Cercopithecidae; genus Macaca; species Macaca thibetana. The sequence continues at coordinate 20,737,642 of NC_065579.1, read as the reverse complement.
ATTCTGCACCTGTTGTTATATGCATACACATTCAGGCTTATTACATTCTGATTCTGGCTATCTGATTCTCATGAGCCATTATATGTTTTCTTTATGTTTCTTCTTGGGTTTTGTTCAGTTCCTTGGATCTATGAGTTCAATGTTTTCATTAAGTTTGAAAATTCTTCAACTATAATTTTTTCAAGTACCTTTTCTGATACCTTCCTTTCTGGGATTCCAGTCATACATGTTAGACTACATGATATTGTCCCACAAATTATTTATGCTCCCTTCATTCTTTTTCAGTCAGTTCATTCTCTGTGTTTCATTTTGGATAGCTGCCATCACTGTCTTCAAAACCACTGATTACTTTTTTTTCCTGCTGTAGCAAATCTTCAGTTAATCCTATCCAGCGTGTTTTCCATTTCAGATGTTGTATTTTTTCCTCTCTAGAATTTCCATTTGGGGCTTCCTCCTATTTTCAATAGCTCTCTTTAACACAATCATATTCTTCTCTATCCTTTTGAGCATATTTATTCTAGTTGCTTTAACATTCTTATTTTCTAATTCAATCAACTCTGCCATTTCTAGATCTGTCTTAATTTATTTTTCTCCTGGTTTTGGTTCATACTTTCCTGCTTCTTTATATCCCTGATAATTTTTGGATTCCAGATATTGGGAATTTAACATGGTCAGGTGACAGATTTTATCTTCTTTCTTTTAGTAGTGTAATACTTTGCCCTGGCATACAGTTAACTTAATTCTTTCAAGACCTGCCTTTAAGAATTTTTAAAGCAGATTCACTGCAGTCTTTAGTGTAAAACTAATCTAGACTCACTACTAAGGCCAGAGCCTCCTGAGAACTCTATCCAATACCCTGTATATGTCGAAGTCTTTCCACTGTGGCTGAAGGGAACACAAACTATTCACAGTCTTGTGTGAAAGTACAGAAACTGCTTAGCCTACTGCTATTTTCTGGTAGGTTTTTCCCAGGCCACAGGTAAGTTTCCTCTCACACATGGCTAGACCAGTGATCAGCCGAACACTCAAAAGGATCCTTCTTCAGATCTTTGGAACTCTTGAGTATTCTCTGCTCTCTTGAACTCAATACCTCAAATTCTAGCCTCTTTTACCTCCCCAAATTCCAATCTATGCTCCTCAACTCTAGGTTCTGTTTGAGTTCCCCTCCCTGTGCTGTGGCCTGGAAACTGTCTCTGGGTAATAAGCTCAGGTCATCATAGGTATTATCTCACTTGCTTCTTCCCTCTCAGAAATCAAAGTCCTGTGCTGCTTTTTGTACAATGTCTTAAAACTACTGTTTCATATATTTTATCTGGTTTTCCAACTACTTTAAATGGGATGGCAGTTACAAACTTTCAGTTATTAGAAAAATGAATTCTGGGGATCTAATAATGTACAACATGATGACTATAGTTAATAATATCGTAATGGCGGAGCACAGTGGCTCACGCCTGTAATCCCAGCACTTTGGGAGGCTGAGGCAGATCACTTGAGGTCAGGAGTTCGAGACCAGCCTGACCAACATGGTAAAATCCTGTCTCTACTAAAAATACAAAAAAAAAAAAAAAAAAAAAAAAAATTAGCCGTGCGTAGTGGAGGGCACCTGTAATCCCAGCTACTTGGGAGGTTGAGGCAGGAGAATCGCCTGAACCTGGGAGGCGGAGGTTGCAGTGAGCTAAGATCACACCACCGCACTCCAGCCTGGGCGAAAGAGAAAGGCTCAGTCTCAAAAAAAATAAAAAAAGAAAAGAAAAAAATGTATTGTACCCTTGAAATCTGCTAAGAGAGTAGACTTTAGTTGTGTGTGTTCTCACTATACACAGTAAAAGGCAACTATATGAGGTTAAGGATGTGTTAATTAACTTGATTTGATAATCATTTAACAATGTATATGTGTGCATATATATATAAATCATACTGTACACCTTAAATGTATACAAATTTTATTTGTTAATTATATCTCAATAAAGCTAAAGGAAAATGCAATGGAAAACAGTCCCCAAATAGGAATAATTATTAAAATAAAATGGGGAGAAAATTTAATCCCTGTTATTCCATCCTGTTTAGAAGCAAAGTCCTGTGTAATCCCTTTAGAGAGCCGAAACGAAAAGACTTCATTTTTAGCACTTTCTCAGATACAAATTGGTAGTTAAAAACTTCAGGGACATAAATCTTTTCTAGGAATAGTTATTCCTTTGAAAAGTCAAATATCTTCTTCATTATAATCTATTTTTGAAGCCCCTATACTTACACTTTTAATCCCATATCCTAGTTTAAAACATCAAACCACATACTTAGGTGAACATATCTTAAGAGTTAAGTAACAACATTTCTGTCCGGAAAAATACTGTGTGCCTTTTTAACTCAGTATGAATAAGAGAAGCATACTGATCCATTCACCCACAGAAGAATCCAGGATATCCTAAACTGAATGGCTGCAATGTACAGCACAGTTTTTTACAGTTTAAGTATATTTTACTTCTAAATTACTTAGTATCATCAAAAAAAGTTCACTAGTGACCCTTTCTAAATTCAGTGTTTGTTTTTCCTTTGCTAGCTACATGACGACTTAGTATTATATTTACTAGATTTACTAGGTCATCAGTATCTCTTAGTAGAGTTTCTTGGTATTTTTTTGAAACGGAGTCTCGCTGTGTCACCCAGGCTAGAGTGCAGTGGCATGATCTCTGCTCACTGCAACCTCTGCCTCCTGGGTTCAAGCAATTCTCTGCCTCAGCCTCCCAAATATCTGGGATTACAGGTGCCCACCACCATGCCCAGCTAACTTTTTTTTTTTTTTTTGTATTTTTAGTAGAGACGAGGTTTCACCATGTTGGCCAGGCAGGTCTTGAACTCCTGACCTCGTGATCCACCCGCCTCAGCCTCCCAAAGTACTGGGATTACAAGCGTGAGCCACTGCGCCCGGCCTAGTACAGTTTAATAGATTCCTGTCAGTCTTGCTGGGCTGAAGTTTCCTGATCTATAAAATGAATTTAACATCTGTATTTTTAAAATGCTAAGATGGTTATATATTAAAAATACTAAGACGGTTAAATATAAGACCATTTGTCTAGGGCTTAATAGAATGTTTAGACACATAATTTGCACTTTAGATTTTACTATGCCATCAGTATTTTCTTTCCTATGTTCATGCAGTAACTATATTATACATAATATTTTTTTCTTTGCCTTTTCACAAAAACTTTCTTTTAGCGTAGCACGCGAGTGCCTATAGGATGTGGCTCACATAGCTTTCTTCACTAGAAAGCACTCACTAGGACCCAGGATGTACAGATGGCCTTATACTAATAATGCCCTGTATGCCAACTAAGTATAATGTCTAAGAATCCTCCTCAGGTTTTACAGCCTTTTTTTTTTTGGCTCTCTCCTTTCCTACTCTCAGGGCCACTTAAAACATGGCTATCTATGCTTATCATCAGATAACAGTCTTGTCCCTGTTTTTCTTTCTGATTTCTATTGGTACCACTAACTTCTCTGCTTTCAAGTAACAAACAAAAAAACCCTGTCCTTTTATATAACTACTATTATCAAATAAGAGTACTCTTTTTTGCACAGAAAACCAAGTAATCCAGCCTAGTGGATAAAATCTTCTGGCCAAAACTGTGGTGTAAGAAGGAAAAAAACAGCCAGGCATGGTGGCTCACACCTGTAATTCCAGCACTTTGGGAAGCTGAGGCAGGTGGATCACTTGAGGTCAGGAGTTCAAGACCAGTCTGGCCAACACGGTGAAACCCCATCTCTACTAAAAATATAAAAATTAGCCAGGCATGGTAGTGTGTGCCTGTAATCCCAGCTAATTGGGAGGCTGAGGCACAAGAATTGTTTAAACCCTGGAGGTAGACGTTGCAGTGAGCCGAGATCATTACCACTGCACTCCAACCCAGGCTGGGTGACAGAGCAAGACTCCATCTCAAAAAAAAAGAAGAAGGAAAAAAACTTTAATCACTTCCATGACAGCCTCAGCATTCCCAATGTATATCCATTGCATATGTAAGTAATTAAATATATAGTAGAGGAAAGAAAATGAAACACTACTAAATTTGAGCCTAAGTGACTAGGCATAACTTTTACAATTCCAAGGATGGGATACAATGAAGAAAACAAAGTCCTTTATTTTTTCACTTATACCAAAGAGATTTTGACCTATAAAGATTTTTCTTATATAAAAAAAAATTCTTACTTCAATTGGTATTCCCCAATGTATACAATGTGACTACATTACTGCAGACACACAATTTTTAAGAGAAAATATTCAATTAAAAGAAAATACTTTCCAGGAAAATAGGAACTTTAAACTGTTAAAGAAGAACTGTTTTCTCTTACCATAAGAAGGAGATTCCCGTCCATCTTCTTTATCGGATTCTTTATCTTTTCTTCTCCGGTGGTGATGTTTGTGTCCGCGATGCCTATGACGCCGACGACTCTCTTTACTAAATGGGACGTGAACACCAATATATACAGCTCTATGACCTATTAAAAGGTTCAGAAACATTACTAGCTTTCCAAAAGAGAAAAAAAGTGATATATACAAAAGTACTCCAAAATCTACTCTGATAAAGAATATAAGTTCACGTAATTAACAATGGTAGTCTCCAGTTATTTCTCTTATTTTACAAAGCACTACACAGAATATTATGCCCAGGGCTAATATCACTGACAGATGATTACACTAAATCTACAAATCACTTATGTAAGTATTTGCACATCTAAAAAGATATCTTTTGTTTGTTTGTTTGTTTTTGTATTTTTACTAGAGACAGGGTTTCACCATGTTGGTCAGGCTGGTCTTGAACTCCTGATCTCATGATCCGCCCACCTCAGCCTCCCAAAGTGCTGGGATTACAGGCGTGAGCCACTGCGCCCGGCTTAAAAAGATATCTTAAGAAGGAAGAGCTTAGCTCACCTGAAATCATACTATGTAGACATATATGTGTGTGTGTGTGTGTGTGTGTGTGTGTGTGTGTGTGTGTGTATATATATATATATATTTTTTTTTGAGACGGAGTCTCACTCTGTCGCCCAGGCTGGAGTACAGTGGCCGGATCTTGGCTCACTGCAAGCTCTGCCTCCCAGGTTTACACCATTCTCCTGCCTCAGCCTCCCGAGTAGCTGGGACTACAGGCGCCCACCACCTCGCCCGGCTAGTTTTTTGTATTTTTTTAGTAGAGACGGGGTTTCACCGGGTTAGCCAGGATGGTCTCGATCTCCTGACCTCGTGATCTGCCTGTCTCGGCCTCCCAAAGTGCTGGGATTACAGGCTTGAGCCATCGCGCCCGGCCTGTAGACATATATTTATTCCATCTACATTTATGGCCAACCATAGTTACTAGAGGTCCTTAAGAGATACATTTTAATAACAATTAAATACATATAATAAATATAACATATAAATATTTAAAAATATTTATTTACTAACTTTTTAGTTTAAAAAAAAATCAATAAAGACCAAAATAAAAATAAAGTCCAAATTACTGAGAGCTACATTAAATGTAAATAATCCAAATAAAGGGTAGAAACTGTCAGTTTAGATAAAAAAGCAGTAAGTAAAGTTATTGTACGCTTTTTAACTAGAAAAAGCTACCACTGATATTGCATTATCCTAACTTTGCAGTATAACAACAAAATAGTTACGAAAGGCAGTCTCTGCTTTTGCCCACTAGATGAAACTGAATCAGGAAAACCACAGAGCTAGGAGCACTATGTCAAATATCAAATGAGTGTTCAGTGAAGAGGGATGTGAAGTACAAGGTCAACTAATCTGCAACTATGTACACAATTTAAAATGTTAATAGGCTGAAATACAAATGATTAATGACATTCTTTTCCTAAAAAATTCCGTAAGATGGTCAGAAAATAAGTACTTCAAGAAACTTAGGACTGCCATCTTTATATGTGGTTTGAATGTACAGTTGATCCTCATTATTCATGGGATTCCATATTTGCGAAGTTGCTGACTCACTAACATTTACTTGTAACCACAAAATCAATACTTATAGAGATTTCATGCCATTTTTCAGACAGGCACAGAGCAGTATAAAATTTGAGTTGCCCGACACTCATGTACCCAGGTAAGGCTGAAAAATGTGATACTCTGACATCTTATTTCAGCTGCCAATATATTAATCTCATAAAGTAAATAATCACCTTTTAAATTAAAAGAGGGACAACGTAACAAAACATATTGAACTAAAATGATTTGTTTAAACATCTTCCAGTACTCAGCCTAGCAGATGGTAAGTACTCGATAAATGTCTATGGAATTAAATCTCAACTACCATAAAACAAAAATTCCAAATGTAAAAGCTAATTATACAGGGTTTCTTTTTGGAATTATAGATACGTTTTGAGAATTAGACAGTGGCATTGGTTGCATAACATAGTGAACACATTAAAAAAAATTGTATACTTTAAAATGGTCAATTTTATATTATGTGAATCTCAATTAAAAAGTAATAAGAAATAAATACAACAAAACAATTTTATTTTAATGAAACTATTTCCTTCAGAACATAAAGAAAAGTGGAAATTAAAGAGTCAAATTCCCATTACTGCACTGGGAATTACAAAGTTGTTCTTCCAATTAGTACTAATGAGTCTTGGCACAGAAGCCCCAATGCACCAAGATAAAAATAAATGCTATGAGTGTGCAGTTTAGAAAGACTAGATAAAATAAATAAAAACACACTAGAATCCAAAGATTGGTTGATTAAGGTTTATTGTGTTTTCTTCTTTTACAATTGCCTCCAGTGTCCTGTTGTAATTTTTTCCTTTTTCTTTCCTTTTTCTTCTGCCCTTACTTTATTCTATCAAGACCATATTTACTCGAACTCTCTTAGATAAACTTAATCTATCCCTCAAACTTGATACCAAACTTATAGATGTGCACAAAGTATGCAGAGCTTAGTGCCTGTGATAACCAAAGGAAGCGAAGGAACATTCAGGTTACATATAGGTGAGGGTTGACATTAAACATTAAATATATTACTGTACATTTGAATTAGTAAAATTACTGCTAAAAATTTTAACCTCCCTAGCTCCTATAATTCACAGGATCTAACAATAAGCTTCTAGATAACTGAGGTTCTTTTTGGAAACCCTAACAAGCCTAGACTCTTACAGCCAATCTTTAGAGTTAAAAAAAAAAAAATCTTTTAGAGTTAAAAAAAACAAATCTTACAATATAAATGAAAACATTTACAACATAAATGAAACTTTCTCTTTTTTTAAATAAGCAATAACTCAATATAGTAGTAGCTCTCACAAAAGAGTTTAACTTAAGGATATAGTTCCTAAAAACATCCCCCAAAAATGTCTATCAAAATATTTGCCATGAACACCACCTCAACCATGTGTTCATGGTTAACATCATCAATAGTAAGTCATGTTGATATCATACACAGATATGGTGCGCTGAAAAGGGAACGTTACTTCTGTAGTATGCTTCCCAAATATCCATAACCTCCACCTATTCATGCCATAACATCATACTAAACCCAAACTGAGAAACACTGTACAAAATATCTAACCACTACTTTTCAAAAGTGTCAAGGTCATGAAAAACAAAAAAAGAATGAGAAACTGGTATAGATTAGGAGACTGAGGAGACTTGTAACTAAATGTACTGTTACAGATCCTAAACTGGATCAACTGAATCCTAGAACAGAAAAAGGCCATTAGTGGAAAAACTAGTGAAGCCTAAATAAAATCTGTGGTTTAACAGTAACCTAGTAATTAGTCAGATTCTAATTAGTAATTAACCAATGTTAATTTCTTCATTTACACAAACATATGATGGCTGCGCAAAATGTTAACATTAGGAGAAACTGGGTGAAGTGTACGGAGGAACTATGTGCTTTCTTTGCAGCTATTCCGTAAATCTAAAATTATTTTCAAAAGAAAAGAAACCATTTGCCAGGACTTCTTCCTGTCTAAGGAAGAAAGATGGGCAAGTAACTCAGTTGCTCTACAACTCTATGCAGAGGTTATTGCAACATTTTAAAAGGCTAATGTAACACCTATAAAATGAATGCTGAGATGACAACAAATGATAACTGTCGTTTATTAGTCTGGCACTCTAGTGTACTCATAACACAAATTATTTAGCCTGCTAGAAATGAAAAAAATAAGAGTTAACTAATTTTGTGACTGTGTCCTTTCAGTCTTCCAAGTTAAGGTAATTAATGGTAACCATCACTAAATTTTGAAAAGCATTCTGAACTCTATCTTTTGCCAATACTTTCAAGTGGCACTCTTCTAAATGTATGCTTTACCTTACAACAAAAACAAAAAAAACTCAACAAATATGAGGTAAAACTTAAAAGGATACTTACAAACATTAATTAGTAATTTATCCTGCTAAGCAAAGTAAGCTATTTTAAATCAACTTACTTTCTAGTTCTTCTTTTTCAAACTTGGTGTTCACAGTTGAGCTAGTTTTGCCAAGATCCACAACAGCTTCTTCATCAGGACCCTAAAAACAAATAATTCTCATTAACTCATGAGATAACAATCAATTGAGGACCTATTATATGCATCCTTTGAAATGGCAACAAAATATAAAACAGACTGCTTTCTCTCAAATAACTGAACTCTTATTACAGCTAACTGCATTCTTTTAAAATTACGTTTATAGGCTTTTTAAATCCACAGAAGATCATTCAAAAGTCTCATAGTAAGAAGTGAAATGGCAAAGATTTTTAAATGGATTTCCATGCAAATACTAAATAACTGGTAATATATTCATTTCATCCTCAAAAGACAGACCTTCCAGGGTCAGAGATTAAAGAAAATGTGATGTGAGGGGAATCCTTAGATGTCAACATGGAATGCTTTCTTTCTTGATCTTTGCTCTTAAGTCTCCTAAATAACAGGAAACAGTTATACCGGATTGAATTATGGTCAAACATAAAATTGTCAAAAATGAGCAGACTCAACATGTAGTACCACTTTAACTGATTAATCAAGGGCTAACAAAAGTTAAAAGAACTTTTTCTTTTCCCCTAAAGTAAAATGCATGCCAAAATTTAACCTCTAGGGAAATTCTAGCTTCAGTTGTGGAAATCCCACCTTCATAATTTTGTTCTCTTTTCAGTTCAACAAAAAGACTAAACATATTTATTATAAAATGTAGAGGCTATTTTTAAAAGGATAAAATTTTAGCTTTAACTTCCCTTCTCAACTTGCAATAACTTTCAAAAGGACATTCTAATCATTAACTACTTATTATTAACTTATTATGCACAAGACTCTATGCCACTGCTAGAGAGAGAACAACAAATACCCTTCCCTCAAAAAGTCTTTGAAGCCGAGCGAGGTTGCTCACACCTGTAATTGCATCACTTTGGGAGGCCAAGGTGGGTGGATCACCTGAGGCTGGAGTTCGAGACCAGCCTGACCAACATAGAGAAACCCCGTCTCCACTAAAAATACAAAATGAGCCGGGTGTGGTGGAGCGTGCCTGTAATCCCAGCTACTCAGGAGGCTGAGGCAGGAGAATCGCTTAAACCCGGGAGGCGGAGGTTTTGGTAAGCCAAGATCGTGCCACTGCACTCCAGCCTGGGCAACAAGAGCGAAACTCTGCCTAAAAAACAAAAAAAAAGTGTTTGAAATCTAGTCCTGGTTTCTAGCCGGACCAGCTACAGCTTGCTCTGGACCCATGCCCAGCATGGGGCTACTGGAGCTATGCAGGGAAACCCTTGCTGACCTCTACCAGAGCTGGCTAGGCACTTCCACACTTTTTCACAATGCATACAAAGTAAATTGAGATACAACTGTTGCTGCTATGGAAACCCTCAGTGTCCAAATTCTCAGTAAGTAAACTCAGGAACTGAACTATTTGATTAAATTTTCAAATAAATTCCTTGCTATCCAAACTACCACTACTGACTTACCCAAAACTCAGAACAGGACACAGTATATTAAGAAAATGCAGATCTTCTGATATCCAAATTTACTTTCTAAAGGCTAGATATCCAAACTGTATATCAAATACATTTGGATATCAGGACATACATGTATACGACTCTGAATGATTCTTCAATTTAATATAGGTAACAGATGTTAAATGACTTGCTATAGTTCCATATTTAAAGGAGTGGGAGCAGGCCATGTAGACCATGAGACAATTTCATAGAATGGACTAAGAAGATGGGCTGGGTGTGATGGTTCACACCTGAAATCCCAATACTTTGGGAGGCTGAAGTAGGAGTATCACTTGAGTCCAGGAGTTTGAGACCAGCCTGAACAACATAGCAAGAACCCCATCTCCATTTATTTAATACAATTTTTAATTAAAAGGAAACTTAAGGCTAGGGACGGTGGCTCACATCTGTAATCCCAATACTTTGGGAGGCCGAGGTTGGTGCATCACCTGAGGTCAGGAGTTCGACACCAGCCTGGCCAATGTGGCAAAACCCCATCTCCACTAAAAACGAAAAAATTAGCCAGGCATGGTGGCAGGCACCTGTAACCCCAGCTACTCAGGAGGCTGAGGCAGGAGAATCACTTGAACCCAGGAGGCAGAAGTTGCAGTCAGCCAAGACCACGTCACTGCACCCCAGCCTGGGAGACAAAGACTCCATCTCAAGAAAGAAAAAAAAAATTTTTTTAATAAAAAACGAGACAGACAAATTAATCAAGTCACTTTACAGCATTCACTTCCTCAGCAACAAGGAAAAGCCAAAGTAGGAAACCAAACCAAACCCCAAAAGTGCAAGAATGAATAATAATTTCCATCCATCAACCAAGTCATATTCTAAAATCTTTAGCTACATGTTCCAATGACTTCATGTCATTTAGTCTCTGAACATGCACAGGTACAAAAGATAAGCTCTCCTAAGTAAAAAGGCACAGAAGTTGCATCCTGAGAGGTAGCATACTGCCTATTCTAAAAGGGATTAACTGCTCCCATTCCAAACTTTCATTTAGGTTGCACAATTGCCAGGATATGAAGCAAAACAATTAACTCTCACCTTCAAATAACAACAAAAAAGACTCAAAAACAGCTTAAGTTATATAATCTCCCAACACTTTATATTATTTACTATACTTATTTAAAATACACATAACCTTTGACCTCTAAATATCTATCATAGATAAATGCTCCCACATGTACCAAACATGACATGTTAAAAAAAAAAAAAAAGAGCACATCATCTCATGGTCTACACAGGCTGCTCCCACTACATACTGTATGTGAAGTCTTGGGCAAGAGAAAGTTCAACTTCTCTGAACTTTCATTTTCACTGAGGCATTGTTTCAATATTTAAAAAAATGAAGCAAAAATGTGTGCCAATAGTAAGGAGACAATCTCAAACCAAGGAGTGCTAGGAAACAGTTTGAGAAACCAGACTCAAAAAAAAATGGAAGTAGATCTATATGTCCTGGTAAGAAAAGGTCTCAAAGATATCTGTTTAGTGCAAAAGCACATTGTAGTGAATAAGATCAAGTTTATGTTAAAAATATTTACAAGACTAAACCAAAATTTTATTTCCATACACATGTTTTCATATGTATTTATTTGTATTAAGTAAAAAGCAGCAGAAAAGGCTTGATGGGATCCACACCAAATTCTTAACTCCTCGTTTCTGGAAAGGGAACTGGGTTTGAATGGAAGCCAAGTTAGAATATTAATTTATTGTTATCGTTTCGGTTTTCAATAAGAATGTTTTCATGTGTAACTTGCATAACTAAATTTTTTTTTTTTTTTTGGAGACAGTCTCATTCTGTCGCCCAGGCTGAAGGGCAGCTTTTGGGAGGCCGAAGCAGGCAGATCCCTTGAGGTCAAGAGTTCAAGACCAGCCCCGCCAACATGGCGAAACCCTGTCTCTACTAAAAACACAAAAATTAGCTGAGTGCAGTAGAGCGTGCCTTTAATTCCAGTTACTTGGCTCGAACCCAGGCAGTGGAGGTTGCAGTGAGCGCACAGAGTGCCACTGCACTCTAGCCTGGGCAACAGAATGAGACCTTGTCTCAAAAAAAACAAAAAACAAAACCTAGTTCATAAATTTAAAAACCCAGCATCAACACATTATAAAATCAAAATTCAATTCAACATGCAAACTCCAGTAAAATCAAATCTAGTTTTGTGAGAAACAGATTTAGGCCTTCATAAGATATTTTACTAATTCCTCTCATAGTTATTTATCTTGCCTGAAAAAGCAAAATCCACAATTTAAATTTTTGTTGGTCAATCAAAAACAACACTTAACATGCCAAAGGCAAAGTATTAGGGAAAAAAGATGTTCAAATATTCCTTTAAAATATATTGTAAATCTAGTCTAACATCCTTTTGACACCCTGAGGTTTACAAAAATTCATTAAAACAGCCATCAGAGATCCCCGTCACAAATTAATTTTTCCATTATATAAGACATATGACTATAGTATAAAGTAATGCCTCCCATAAATTATGATTAACCATATGGAGTAATTTCACAGTTATCGAACACTTTAGCTTCAAAACACACTTAACCATTAAGATAAAGTGATTTCTTTCCTAATATTTTAACCAAATAATTTTTAAAGACTCATTCAAGTAATATTAACTAACCAAAGAGTGAGTTTTATAGAAGAATAAAGATGCTACAAATATTTTTAACTTTACACAAGGAATTACTCTTCAACAGATGACTTCCACACCCAAGGACACAGAGGATGATACTATTCTAAGCCAGTGCTAATAAGCCTGACATTTCTTCAAGCTTCACTATTAAACTCTGATTCAAATTTGTTTGTAAATAAAAGACAAGATCATAATTAGGTACATACAGGTAACTTCTTCTCCAGACGAAATCTTTCCATAGTTATATAGAAATGCCTTGTTTCTGATGATGTAATGCAGTAAGTCCCTTGAAGATTCCAGGGACAGTGAGCACATATCTGATTTAGGTCACTGTGCTTTGCAGAGATGAACTCTTCTAAGTTACTTTTATGGTACAGCCAATCACCGTGTTCTAAGTTACCTAATCTTCCAAGCTAATAACTACAACTTACACAGGGTCACAGCATAACAAATTTGGAAAGTAATATATACATTTAGTTATAAGTAAAAATACCAAGAGGAATGCAGCAATCCGTTTTCAACTAAAACCTTTCTGCAATGTTATACAAGAGTGTATACTCTAAGAATATATGTGGATGGACGTGTGAGAGTATGGTTTATAATTATTTTAACCAAAAACCAAAGTATTAACATGGACAATAGCTAGAAAAAAAAAATAAGTAGCACCCCTCTAACTACTGGACTTGGGATTCTCTACATTCTTAAAAATTCCTAAGACCTCAAAGGGCCTTTGTTTATACAAGTTACCACATCAGGATTAAAACAGAAAACTTCAAAGTAGTTATTCAGAATTACTTAAACCATAATAAAGCCATTACATGTTAATATACATAACACTGTAATGAAAATAACTTTTCAAAAGCAAGACAAAACTTAAGAGGAATACCTCTGTTTTACATTTTTACAAATCTCTTCAACTATCTAACTTAATAGAAGACAACTGGATTCTCATATCTACTTCTGCAGTCAATCTGATGTGATCCACCCTTGGTTAAAGCACATTTAAAAATCCAGATTCACACAGATATTCTGCTGGAAAGGGGAGGCATATTTCAATATTCTCTTCAGGTAGTTATGGACATTCCTCTTTGATACTTCATCAAACTCAACAAGTATATTGTTTCTTAAAAGTTAGTTGCAACGTAGAATCTGAAACTATTCCAAATGAACATTTTATACATTGTTACATCAAAATTCATTTGTCTACTATGCACTTTGAATGGATCTCTCACATGTTCAGAATGTATGTGTTCACTGGGTATTAGAGCTTTTCCATATGTCACATTTCATTAAACAATATCAAAATTTTTAAAAAATCACACTTGTAAATAATATCACCAACAATCTCTTAAGTCTAAGTATTCAGAAATTGTCAAAGTCAGGTTAGCAGATGCAAGTTTTCCAAAATTCTAACTTTTGCCTGAAAGCTGGAATTATTATCATGGGTAAAAATACTATCAGTTGTTTTTTTTTGAAGTTACAACTTCGCTTCATTCATTTTTGACAAAATATCTGTCAAATGCCCACGTATGATTAACCATAGTCTGTCAGTTTTTCTTTCAGGTAAAAACGGTGTTCCATGAAAATAACAGCTAGATGAGTTCACAATTCAGGCAATTAACCAGTGATTTTTCTCCAAACAATCATTCTATTTGGATACACAGCAGAAATGTTTTTACGAATGCTTATTTTGTCATTCAGAATATTAAAGCAATACACAAAGGCAAAAATTTAATAAGATAATTAGTTTTTACTGCTTCATCAAAGTGCTCTTTGTATATATAGATTTGCTTCTTGGTACCCTCAATTCTATAAGGTAGCAAAATAGATGATATTTAATATTTTCTATAAAAATATCTATATTCCACAGCTAAAGTCTTACTACCCAGCTCATCCTGGAGAATTCACTGATGACGTGCACAAAATAAGTAACACAATAAGAAATTATTCTTTCACAACTTTACATAGGGAGACTGACTCTAGGTAACAGGTGATAGACACGTCATACACTTCAAATACAACTAAAGCTTCTAAACTTCTCCAAGAATACAAATCCCAGGAACATCAACAGCTACATAACATATATAATTAATTACATATTTGAAATCTTCACCCTTGTTACATGTGATATATACTTGGCAAATAAATATAAATCTGAAGAATCAAATACAAGAGTAAGACATATGTCAGTCAATGACTTTTTAAAATTCTCAATACATTAAGCCCCAAAGAATATCTGAAAACAATCAGGTTAAAAACCAATTTCTGGCTGGGCAAGGTGGCTCATGCCTGTAATCCTAGGACTCTGGGAGGCCAAGGCAGGCAGATCACCTGAGGTCAGGAGTTCAAGACCAGCCTGGCTAACGTGGTGAAACCTCGCACCTGTACTAAAAATACAAAAATTATACTAAAAATACAAAAATTAGCCAGGCATGGTGGTGCCCGCCTGTAATCCCAGCTACTCTGGAGGCTGAGGAAAGAGAATTGCTGGAACCCAGGAGGTGGAGGCTGCAGTGAGCTGAGATCATGCCACTGCACTGTACTCCAACCTGGCAACAGAGTGAGATTCCATCTTAAAAAAAAAAAATTCCAAAATGACCTCTTGAAATATACTTCCTGTGGAAAATCTTGGCCCTCCCCACCAGTACTTAAGAGATTAACCACCTGGTCAAGCACACGTCTGCCCCGTTCCTCTCTTCCCTCACTGGATTATAAAAACCATAAGCATAGGGATTTAAGTGGGAGGAAGGGAAGGTTAAGCAACCTCAGAGGGAAAAGAAGAAGAAACTAGGTGCGCGTACAGACTTTTTAATTTCCCAAATACAAAATACTATACACCAAAATACGGAAGAAACACTTCTCCAACATTTCCCACTGTAAGTAACACTATCATGGACACTACTAAACCAATATTCCAATAAAATTTTTAAAATCAAGGTTTATAGGTGAAATAGGTAAATTAGTTTTAGTTTAATACATTATTTGATAAAATAAAAATATAAAGTAACTCAACAAATCAACGAAACTAACCAGTAGGCTTTTGTTTGGCTAATTCTTTAAAGATTAATTTTCAGTATAATTTTATTTAATAGGAGGCATACACAGACATCTCATTTGATCCCTTAGTCTCTTCATTCCATTTTCAGCCTTCTAATATTTTTATTCTTACAAAAAAGACAGCATTCATTACATATTTACTGTTTTATATATAACTTGTTTTTTTCACTTAAACTACATTTTTAACTAATTTATCAAATTAATCTGTAAATGGTAGAAAAATCCAAGGTTACAAAAGTGCCCCCAAATAAGCAAGTATTCCTCCCATTTCCACTTCCACTTATGAAATATAACCACATTCTGTTGTGTCTTGAACTGTTTTTAGTTGCTACAGTTGCCATTATAACTTTAAATAATTTATTTCACATCTTGGTTCATCAATTTTAGACAGTATCTGTTCCACAATAAGAAAAGAATTTTCTCTAACACAACCCATATCCTTTCATTTACAATCTCTCTTCCACACCTCAGTGTTTTATTTATATATGTGTGTGTATATATATATTTGTGTGTATATATGTGTGTGTGTGTGTGTGTGTGTGTGTATATATATATATTTTTTTTTTTGAGACAGGGTCTTGCTCTGTCACCCAGGCTGGGTGCAGTGGCGCAATCTTGGCTCACTCCAACCTCTGCCTCCCAAGTTCAATCGATTCTCATGTCTCAGCCTCCCTAGCAGCTGGGATTATAGGTGTCCGCCACCACGCCCGGCTAATTTTTCTATTTTAAGTAGAGACCAGGCTTCTCCATGGTGGCTAGGCTGGTTCCAAACTCCTGGCCTCAAGAGATAGCCACCCGCCTAGGCCTCACAAAGTGCTGGGATTATAGGCGTGAGCCACTGCACCCGGCCTATATTTTTTTGTATCAAGAATCATAACATTTACATTCTATTCAATATGTAAAATAAAGCCTTCTAAGCTGTGTCCTCTGGTTAATTCTAAAACTGAAAACTCATATTAAAAAGCATATGAAGTACTAGAATTACTTAAATACGTATAGTCTAGTGCAGAACCAAGAATGAAAATTGGACCATCTGAATCAATGTCACGAAATCCCTACTGCTCACAAGAGACTATTTCAAACATTAAAATAAAGTAGATCCCTCTATTAATTTATTATCAAGGGTGTTTTCCCCTAATTTGTCTGAGTGACGTTCAGCTCATATTATTCCTTTCTCATTTTCATTTAAGGTCTTGAGAAATATGCTTCACAATGAATATATGGGTGATAAAGAAAATCTTTTCATGTTCAAAAATCATTTTACTCGATACGTATTTTGTATAGATACCTTCTCTCAGGTACTGCACCCAGCCTTCAAGAATCTAGTGCTACTGACCAGAAGCCTAATATCCACCAGGTTTTTGTTTGTTTTTCCGTTTCTGGCTCAATAATTTCATCAAGATGTGTCTAGATGTGTGTCTTTTATTATTCCTTCAAGACTCCCAGTAGACCTTTACAACATGACTCACGTATAATGAAAATAAAACGAACCTGTCCAAAAGTAACAAAATTATAACCAGATACCAAGAGCAAACATATTAAAGTGTAAAATACTAAAGATTTCACTTGTTACGTGAGCTGTAGGATTCCACTGTTTATAGGAAAATCCATCAATTTGAATGTGGAGCTACTGTAATGAAAATAGAACAAAAAAACAAAATTATCTTTATTTGCAGATGATGTGACTGTGTACCTAGAATGACATATTCAACCAATTAGCACAAAAAAAAAAATTCATTTGGCCAGGCATGGTGGCTCATGCCTGTAACCCCAGCTACTTGAGAGACTGGCAGGGAATACTGCTTGAACCCAGGAGGCGGAGATTGCAGTGAGCCAAGACCGCGCCACTGCACTCCAGCCTGGGTGACAAAGTGAGACTCTGTCTCAAACAAAAACAAAAACAAAAACCAACAACAACAACAAAATAGATTCAATTGAAGGCAGCCAATTACAAGATAAATTAAAACCAAAAGCTTTTCTTTAAGCAGTAACAGGCCAGGTATGGTGATAATCCTGCAACTTTGGTGGACCAACGCTGGAGGATCGCTTGAGGACAGGATTTTGAGACCAGTCTAGGCAACACAGAAAGACCTCGTTTACAAAAAAACAAAAACAAAAACAAAAAAACAAAACAAACCAACCAATAAAAGATGAATAAATAAGGAAAAAAGGTATACAAAAATGGACTAAGAATATGAACCATGGCTGGGCACAGTGGCTCACATCTGTAATCCCAATACTTTGGGAGGCCGAGGCAGGCAGATCACTTGAGGTCAGGAGTTCGAGACCAGCCTGGCCAACATGGTGAAACACCATCTCCATCAAAAAAAAAAAAAAAATTAGCCAGGCGTTGTGGCATGGTCCTGTAGTCCTGGCTACACGAGAGGCTGCGGTGGGATGATCACTTGAACCTGGGAGGCAGAGACTGTAGTGACCCAAGATTGTACCACTGCACTCCAGCCTGGGAAACAGAGTGCGATTCTATCTTAAAAAAAAAAAAAAAAAAAAAAAAAAAAAAAGTATGAACCAAGTAATTCCCTTATGTAAAAATACCAATGGCCAATAGCTAAAGGGACACTCTCACTAGATGTTTAACAAATGGAATTTAAGACCCATTAGATTAGAAAAACAAATTTTTTTAATGGACCATACATGAGATTTAATTTTTTATTTCCATAAATTTTTTAAATTCACATTTAAAACTAGTAATGATAGGGAGACAGAGACACCCTCGTACTTCCTACTTGGGAATGTAAATTACCCAAAACTTTGGAGAGTAAGCTAGCAAGAATTCATTTACAAATTTGTCAGCATACATTTGGTGCAGCAATATTACTTCTGGGTATCTACTCAACAGAAACAAAACCAACAAAATATAAAGTCAAGAACGTTTGGGATTTTTTAAGACACGTTCGCAGGTACTGGGGAGCTCTGGTCAACCCACTCCTGCTCCTGACTCACATTATGTTCTTGAGTCATTGACGTTTGGTGTCACTGAGGAACAAGTTGGTCAGGAAGCAATACCATAGCCATGCTTCTAAGAACACTGGAAAGAACCAGAGGTGGCGATTCGACAAATCAGAATTATGCTAAGCAGTCGCAACGTAAAATACCTGAAGATGTGTGCTGGCTGGAACAGAGATGCAAAGGAAAAGAATCTTAAAAGGACCAGTTCAGATGCCTAAGACTTTGAGAATCACTACAAGAAAAACGGTGAAGGTCCTAAAACATGGGATTGCTTCCACATGAGAATCTACAAGCAACTCACAGACTTGGAAAGTCCTTCCAAGACTGTTAAACAGATTACTTCCATCACTACTGCACTAGGAATTGAGGCTGAAGTTACCACTGCAGATGCTTAACTATTTAATAAACTCATTACAAGCTGGGTTTAAAAAAATGTTTACTGTTCAAACTGGCAAAAACAAAGAATCTGAAAGCAAAAAGACAGAGGAATGGCTGATTACCATGGAATATTATAACTATACTATGAATAATGAGTTACAATTACAAAGTCCCATGCAATAGATGTCGGTAAAATATTAAGGAAAAAGCAGGGCCCGGTCGCAGTGGCTCATGCCTGTAATCCCAGCACTTTGGGAGGCGAGGCGAAGGCGGAGGTGGGCGGATCACCTGAGGTTAGGAGTAGAGACCAGCCTGGCCAACATGGCGAAACCCCGTCTCTACTAAAAACACAAAAATTAGCGCCGGGCGCACTGGCTCACGCCTGTAATCCCAGCACTTTGGGAAGCCGAAGCGGGCGGATCACGAGGTCAGGAGACCCAGACCATCCTAGCTAACACCATGAAATCCCGTCTCTACTAAAAATACAAAAAATAAAATAAGCCAGGCGTGGTGGCGGGCGCCTGTACCCCAGCTACTCGGGAGGCTGGGCAGGAAAATG
This sequence comes from Macaca thibetana thibetana, assembly GCF_024542745.1. Lineage (NCBI taxonomy): Eukaryota > Metazoa > Chordata > Mammalia > Primates > Cercopithecidae > Macaca > Macaca thibetana. The sequence continues at coordinate 20,718,098 of NC_065579.1, read as the reverse complement.
GCTTGAACCCGGGAGGCGGAGCTTGCAGTGAGCTGAGATGGCGCCGCTGCATTCCAGCCTGGGTGACAGAGCAAGACTCTGTCTCTTAAAAAAAAAAAAAAAAAAATTAGCCGGATGTGGTGGCAGTTGCAGTGAGCCGAGATCGCACCACTGCACTCCAGCCTGGGCAACAAGAGTGAAACTCCACCTCAACAAAAACAAAAACAAAAAAAGCAAGCAAGCAAGCCCAATGTGGTGGCTAATATATGTAATCCTAGTGACACAGCCAAATAAAAATGGCTCCCAAGAAAATCTACGAGTTGCTTGTGCACTGGGACGCTGAGGATGGGGTGGAGCCGCGAAAGTTCGCGCTATTTGCAAGGGGGAAGAGCCTGACCCCTCCCCTCCTGTTCCCATTTGCAGCGGGGAAGAGCGTGACTCCTCCTGTTCCGGGATAGTAACCTGGAATTCAATTGGTGAGATGGACAGCCTGTTAGCAGGACTCCATCTCACTTTGCTGTGTTGTTGTTTTCGCCCAGTAAGTTCATAACTCCTCACCTTTCAAAATGTCTGCCTGCCTAATCTTTCCCTGCCGTTATCTACAACACCAGCACTTTGGGAGGCCAAGGTGGGCTGATTGCTTGAGCTTAGGGGTTTGAGAGCCAGCCTGGGCAACATAGTGAAACCCTGGTCTCTACCAAACACACGAAAATTAACCAGGCATGCCTGTTATCCCAGCTACTTGGAAGGCGGAGACACGAGAATCGCTAGAACCCAGGAAGCGGAAGCTAGTGAGTGGAGATTGTGCCACTGCACTCCAGCCTGGAGCAAGACTCCGTCTCAAAAAAAAAAAAAAAGAAAACATGCTGTAGTTTTTTAATACCACATTTTCATGTTTTCGTAAGGATAAAACCCATTTGTGAGTGTTTATTTGAACACAAATATAGATACATGTTAGTCTGTTTCAACGAAGATGTTTTTCTTAAGATACTAAAGATCTACTAATTCAATATAACATTTAATATAAAAGATAACTGATAATTCATTATGGGTGAAATAGTGGCATTTTAGTCCGTTCTTCAAAACTACAATCAAGGCGGGGGGCGGTAGCTCACACCAGTAATCCCAGCACTTTGGGATGCCAAGGCAGAGGTCAGGAGTTCAAGACCAGCCTGGCAAACATGGCAAACCCCTATCTCCACTAAAAATACAAAAATTAGCCAGGCGTGGTGGCGGGCGCCTATAATCCCAGCTACTCAGGAGGGTGGGTGAGGCAGGAGAATTGCTTGAACCTGGGAGGCAGAGGTTGCAGTGAGCCGAGATCGCACCACTGCACTCCAGCCTGTGCAACAGAGCGGGACTCCGTCTCAAAAAAAACAAAAAACAAAAAACAAAAGCAAGCCAGCCAGTCCGGCGATGTCTGTAAATCCTAGTAAGACAGTCAAGTAAAAAGAGCTCCCAAAATAATCTACGAGGACTGGGAGGATGGGGGATGGGCTGGAACCGCGAAACGTTCGCGCCATTTGAAGTGGGGGAAGAACCCGGCCCCTCCTATTCCGGGATAGCAACCTGGAATCCAATTGGTGAGATGAACAGCCTGTTAGCCAGGACTCCATTTCACTTTGCTGTGTTGTTCTTTCTTTTTCACCCAATAAATTCGTAACCCCTCACCTTTCAAGGTATCTGTGTGCCTAATCTTTCCAGGCTGTGTGACAAAAACCTGGTTTTTTCTACAATACCAGCACTTTCGGAGGCCAAGGCGGGCGGATTGCTTGAGCTGAGGGGTTTGAGACCAGCTAGGACAACATGGCGGAACGCTGGTCTCTACCAAAAACACGAAAATTATCCAGGCGTGCCTGTAATCCCGGGCACCCAGGAGGCTGAACCATGAGAATAGCTTGAACCCAGGAGGCGGAGTTTACAGTGAATCGAGATGGTGCCACTGCACTCCAAGCCCGGGAAACAGAGCAAGACTCTGTCTCAAAAAAAAAATAGTAATAATAAAAAACAAACCTACAATCAATTCTTGTTTTAAGTAGATACAACTTCAATAAAAAAGCAAGTAACATTTTTGAAAAAACATTTCACAAGGTCAGCTACCTACAGAAGGTGGTTCAAAATTTTCCTAACCATTTTCCCATTTTCCAAAAACTGGTAGGCACAGTAAAAAAAAAAAATAAATAAATAAAATACTAACATTTTTACTGCTTTACAATCATTAAATTATATAATCAAATTAACTGATTTTTTGAAATCTTAAAATCAAGAAAATGAAATACTACATAGCTTAAATTTCTAATTGTGAATTTCAATTGGCCAAAGGGCGGGGGGAAACCAAGAAATTTTAAATTAGGTAGAAAACTGTACAGGAATTAAAGTGATTAAGAAAGCATATGTGGTATCCATTTAAGTTCCTTTACAGATGGGAAATTACTTTTTCTGTATAGGAACGTAATACAGGAATGTAATTAGATGAAATGATACTGCTGACAAAGCAGAGGGCCCATGTTTCTCTTTATATGACAGAAAAGGGGGGGTACATTAAGGTGCACAATTTTAATTATGAGAAGATATGTTTAAATTCTTTAAAATTTTTACTTTCTTGGATGGGTGCGGTGGTTCACGCCTTCAATTCTAGCACTTTGGGAGGCTGAGGTAGGTGGATCACCTGAGGTCAGGAGTTCGAGACCAGCCTGGCCAATATGACAAAGCCCGTCTCTATAAAAAATACCAAAATTAGCCATCTCCATAAAAAAATACCAAAATTAGCTCAGTGTGGTGGTGTGCGCCTGTAGTCCCAGCTACTAGGGAGGCAGAGACAGGAGAATTGCTTGAATCTGGGAGGCAGCAGTTACAGTGAGCCAAGATCCCGCCATTGCATTCCAGTCTGGGCAAAAGAACAAGACTCCGTCTCGAGGAAAAAAAACAAAATTGTTTTATTTTCTTTATATTTTCCTAAACTCTTTAGAAATAGAAGTTTGGGAAGAATAATCTCCATTAATAATGGATGGGTAAGGAAGTTCGTTTTATTTAGTATTCCACAGTCATACACTGTGGTTGTTACTAGCTTTTATAATAGTCTTACACTAAACAATTTTAGAAGCAAGTATTACTCTCCCAAATATGTGAAAGAAACTTGAGACTCAGAAAACTTAAATAATTTTCTCAAGGTCCCATTGCTTCAGCTTGGATAAGATACAATTTAAAATCACGTCCCACCTCCAGGGACAATGCACTTTTCACTGGGCCACTTACAAACATTATTTTTAATTCTCACAAAAACTCCTTATGGTAACACAGCTGATCATTATTCAAATCAGGGGTATCTGATTTCAAAGAGCCCATGTTCATTCCACTAGGCCACATACCTTCCCCTATATTAAACTACATATAATTTTACTCACATGCCTTATTTATGGAATTGTAAGTAAAACATAATTATATCAATCACAAAAATTTTCACTTCATTATTTTAAAACACTTTGCTAGCAATTCAGTATCAGCTAATAAAACTGAAATCACAGCAATAAGCAGCATAAATGTCAACAAGAAAAGAGGAAGGAGAAATCCCATAAAACAAATGGGAAACCTGTCTCACTTCAAAACATATGTTTCAGTGAGGAGTACAGCCAGTCCACTCCTTTCACACTGCTAAATAGCACTGCTGAGTTCACATTGCTTAATTTGGGCAACCATTTCAGTATTTTAACACCACTAAAATTTAGGCTTCACCAATATATAAGATCACCATCTAGTGGTTATGATTAGAACCATGGAATTTTTCTCTCTTGCTATGGTTATGGTTAAGAGAATGACTCTAAAGGCAAAGAAATTCTGAGTTTGAAAAAACTTCTCTAGTAGTTGCTTTAAGAAAGCTGTACATTTAATTTCATTCAGAAAAACAATTACCAAGGCAAAGTACTATTAAATATTTCATTTTTATATTAGCCAAATTTAGGACATAGTAGAGTAGTATTCAGATGGGCACTTTATATGTAAATAAAATCCTCTCAGGTTCAACAGATTCTCCTGCCTCAGCCTCCCAAGTAGCTGGGATTACAGGTGCATGCCACCACACCCAGCTAAGCTAACTTTTGTATTTTTAGTAGAGATGATGTTTCGCCATGTTGGCCGGGCTGGTCTTGAACTCCGGACCTCAAGTGATCCGCCCGCCTCGGCCTCCCAAAGTGTTGGGATTACAGGCATGAGCCACCGAGACCAGCCTTATAAATTCTTATTAAGAGATTAAAACAATCTATACCTGTTTGACAACAGCTTCTAATTAATGACATAATCCAAAAAATTATCTCCACAAATTATATTATATTAGGATAAAATTAAGACTAGATACTGAAAAACTGTACATAAACATGCAATGCAATTTGTCAACCAATTTATTTTGGCTGAAGACAATATATGATCTAAGCTGACCTGTCACACTTAGTCAAGAGACTGAGGTGGAGGATTGCTTGAGCCCAGGAATTAGAGCTGCACTGTGCTTTGAAGCCACCTGTTAATAGCCACTGTACTCCAGCCTAGACAACATGGCTCTAGGAAGAAATTAATAGTAATCATAATAATGTAGGTTCTAGATCTAGTAAGATTGCCTAAATTGAAATCCTGGCTCTTCACTTACTTACTAAGCTGGGTAGATTACTTAGTCTCACTGGATCTGTCTCCTCATCTGTATAATGGGGTAACAACAATACTTATACAAATGATAGGCTAAAAAAAAAATTAAACAAGATGTTGCATGTAATGAATATAGTTTAGAAACATTTCTGGTACAATATAAGCATTCAATGAAATACTAGGGGTGGGGCGTGGTGGCTCACTATTCTCCATTCTGTTCCTTTCTTTTCTAACACTTATAATCCACTAAATTGTTTTTATAAATTATTAGTAAGTCACAATCTGCAGTTTGGAAAAGATTCAATCTGCAGTAAGGAACAGATTCAGAAAATGAATATTTGGGGTATATCCTTCCTGAATTTTATTTAACAATAACTACATTAAAGCAGGCAGAGGCTAGTCGGGATTTCAGCCCCACAGCTATTCTGCTTGGAGAACAAGGTGAAAGGGGGCAAATTTGAAGCTTTTTTTGTTTTTGAGATGGAGTGAATTTCACTCTTGTTGCCCAGGCTGGAGTGCAATGGGGCGATCTTGGTTCACCACAACCTCCGCCTCCTGGGTAACTGGGATTACAGGCATGCACCACCATGCCCCAGCTCATTTTGTACTTTCAGTAGAGATGGGGGTTTCTCCATGTTGGTCAGGCTGGTCTCGAACTCCCAACCTCAGGTGATCCGCTCGCCTTGGCCTCCCAAAGTGCTGGGATCACAGATACACCATCAACAAAGTGAGTAATAAAATTCCCATTACAGGTCCCAGGCCTGCATTTTATAAACTGTGGTTCACGTTACTTTGTTTCAGATGACAAACTAAAGCAAAAGCTTTGACATTTGAGTGACTGAAGGCATTAAACAGTAAATGACTCCTAACCAACAGGCCCAACAAAAATTTGTCAACCAATGCTCATCTTCTACACTTGATATGCCATTCCTGTGAGGCCGATTGAAAAAGCTGAAAATATTATCATTCTGGCTTTATATGAAAATCTTCTCAATGAACAGTATTTACTCCTCCAATCAGCTATTTATTCTAGATTAGCAGAGAGGCAGCAATCCCCCATCTGAAATTCACTGCTACCAAATTACAATCTCAAACTGCCCCTCACTGTTCACATCTCATAACCATAACAAAGAAAGCACTGGCATGGTATAAAACAATCCCTCAGTGCTAATCCAGTCAATACTCATTTCTTAACCTTTTAAGCCATTTATTGCTAAACCAATTCAATTAGCAAATGATAGCAAATAAATTATATAAAAATTGAATACATAAGCTGAAGTCAGTGACAAGATATTAAATTTAAAAATGTCTTTTTTAAATTGAATGCAGCTGGTTGCAGCAACGCACACCTGTAATCCCAGCGCTTTGGGAGGACAAAGCAGGCTGAACACCTGAGGTCAGAAGTTCGAGACCAACCTGGCGAAACCCTATCTGTACAGGTTGCATCACTGCACTCCAGCCTGGGCGACAGAATGAGACTCCGTCTCAAAATATATACATATAAATAAAAATACATATAGAAATAAAAATAAAATTAAATAAATTGAATGCAATGATATAGTGTATAATTTGCATTTTTAGCCGTGATCTGAAATGACGAAATTTAATCTCAAAATAATTTCCTCCACTCCTTTTACGACTTTATCTCCCACCTCTTGCCATCACACCTCCAATACGAATTCACATTCCGATGGGCCTATACTTTGCTATGGAATCATATTAAAATACTGTTTTAATTTCTAATCAATGAAACAATTTCTATTTGTATCTTACCTCTATCGAAATTGCTTTTCAAAAAAGAATTGAATCAGGCTGGGCACAGTGGCTCATGCCTATAATCCCAGCACTTTGGCAGGCCAAGGCGGGAGGATCATCTGAGGTTAGGAGTTTGAGACCAGCCTGGCCAACATGGCGAAACCCCATCTATACTAAAAATACAAAAATTTAGCTGGGTGTGGTAGCACAAGCTAATAATCCCAGCTACTCGGGAGGCTGAGGCAGGGGAATCGCTTGAATCTGGGAGGCGGAGGTTGCAGTGAGCCCAGATCACACCACTGCACTCCAGCCTGGGCGACAGAGGGAGACTCTGTCTCAAAAAAAAAAAAAAAAAAAAAAAAAAAAAGATTAGAATCGGCTTAAAAAATGGAAGAAAATATCTATCTCAAAAATTGATAAGCTGGGCATGGTATGTGTGTATGCACCATTAGTCTCAACTACTTGGGAGGCTGAGGCCAGAGGACCACTTGAGCCCAGGAGTTCAAGGCTCCTGTGCACTATGATTATGCCTGTGAATAGCCACCACATTCTCACCTGTGCAACATAGCAAGACCTCATCTCTTAAAAAAAAAAAAAAACAAAAATTGCAATTAATAAAGTCAGTACATATACGACCGGCTCTTTAAAACAAGTTGAATTACTTTAAAATTCCTACTTTAATGACCCCTTTGAGAAATCACACTTTTGTAAAATAGAAAGGCAGCTTGTGGTCAGGCTCACACCCATAATCACAACACTTTGGAAGGCCAAGGTAGGCATATCACTTGAGCTCAGGAGTTCGAGACCAGCCTGGGCAACATGGCAAAACCAAAAATACAAAAAATTAGCCAAGTGTGGTGGTGCACGCCTGTAGTCCCAGCTACTTGGGAGACTGAGGTGGGAGGACTGTTTGAGCCAGGGCGGGGCGGGGGGTGGAGGCTGTAGTGAGCCGAGATCATACCAGCACTCCAGCCTGGGTGACAGAGTGAGACCTGAGACCCCCATCTCAAAAAAAAAAAAAAAAAAAAAAAAAGGCAGATTGAGTATATTAACCCAATAAAATTTAATGCTACATAGTTATTCTGGAAATTCCTAAACATCTTAAAGTTATCTAATGATCCAAACACATATATAAAATGACAAAGTGCGTATGTGCACAAATTGTATGTGTACACAAATCAAAATTTAGATTATCACTTTACCCAAAAAAATTCATGGTAATTATTTCATACTATAGAAAAAATATATAAATGGTAAATTTAAGATGAAACTATGACTACGAACCCTTTATAAAGTATAATTTATTATCATCCTGCCTCAACAGAATAACAACTAGAAACTATCTTATGCCTATTCGGCCGAACACTATGCTAAGCTCTCTGACTTTCTATACCCTGTACACTAAATTTTGAGAGTCTAACATTATCAAAAAGATACAGTAAGATCTCATCAAAACAGAATGAAGTATCTACAACAAGCCAAGAATCAGAAAGCAGTCTTAGGAAGTAAAATTTGTGTCTCAGAGAGTAAATAAGTGAGATAACCGAGGCCTCCATCATCATCCCCATTAAATAACTGTGATTTTGTTATCAGTAACAAATCTACAGCAGATAAGAAATTCAATGATAAAACAGTTAAACACAGGGTAAGTTTTAAAAACAGTCTAAAGCTAGTGACAGTACTCTATTGTTAAAAGGAGAGATATAATCACATTTTAAATATTTTGTCAAAATGGCTAAAACATTTAAAGGTAATCCCAGCACTTTGGGAGGCTGAGGAGGGCGCATCACGAGGTCAGGAGTTCGAGACCAGCCTGGTCAGCATAGTGAAACCTGGTCTCTACTGAAAATACAAAAAATTAGCCCAGCATGGTGGCAGGCACCTGTAATCCCATCTACTCGGGAGGCTGAGGCAGGAGAAACACTTGAACCCAGAAGGCAAACGAGATCACGCCATTGCACTCCAGCTTGTGCGACAGTACGAGACTCCTGGAGACAGTGACTCCAGGAGACAGTGTGAGGCTCTGTCTCAAAATAAATAAAAGAAGATAATTATATTACGCTTTAATGAGGCTTTTAAACATTTTTGTCAACATGTCATATCCTTTAAAATGTGAAGCTTTAGGCAATAAACCAGTATCAGGCCAGGTGCAGTGGCTCACGCCTATAATCCCAGCACTTTGCCAGATCACTTGTGGTCAGGAGTTGGAGACCTGTCTGGCCAACATAGTGAAACCCCATTTCTACTAAAAATACAAAAAAATTAGCCAGGCATGATGGCGCACACCTGTAATCCCAGCTACTTGGGAGACCAAGGCAGGACAATCGCTTAAACCTGGGAGGTGGAGGCTGCAGTGAGCCGAGATTGCGGCACTGCATTCTGGGCAACAGAGCGAGACTCCGTTTCAAAAAAACAAAAAAACAAAAAACAAAAACAATATCAAATCCCTACCCACAGAGTTATCTAGAATATCTAAATACCAGGGGTTTAAGGATAGTCAAGATTTTTTTTCTCTTTCCTCATTCTGTACACAAACTCTTTTAGAATTTTATTATGTAGGATACTCCATAAGAACACAGGCTGATTATTAATAGCAAGTTTCCAAGAGGCACAGTTAGTATTTTATACACAGTATTCTACCTGATCCTAAGACGAGCCCTACGAGGTAAGTTTAATATAGTAATTCCAATTTGCAAATGAGAAAAGTGAGATTCAAAGATGTCAGTTGCCCAAAGCCACCTAAGTGGCAGATTAGAAATAGGGAACCCAGGTATATCTGAAACCCAAACATGTACTTGTTACATCTAGGTTAAGCCACCTCCAAATTTTACCTTGTTTTGAAAATGAGGGTTAGAGCCTTTGATTATTTACTGAATTTCCTATTACTGAATAAATTGGCTCAATAAGATAAAATGAAAGGCCAAATGAAGGCCAATTTTAGACTGAATGAATCCCTTATTCCTAACAAATGACCAACTTCCCCAGATACAAACAGGCTTATAACAAAGTCTTATTCCAAGGATACTGCTAATAGCATATGCAAAAATGGATAAGGAAGTTTCTCTTGGACATTTTATAATCAAGGTCATTTGGGAATAATTATGAATAAAACAAAAATAAAGACAAAATATTACTGAAAAGACTCTACTGAGTCAGTGCATTGGCTAATTACAGCACCTGTATAAACATTTATGCATGGATTGGCAGGTTAGGGAGGCAGAGTCCAGGAAGGAAGAGGGTTCGCAAACCTCAAAATCACAAAATTAAAAGCAGATGAACAAAAAAAATTATATTATGTATGTAATAATTCTAAAGAATAGGATAGCATAATTTCAAACCAATACATATAACAGCTGACATCTAGACTCTGAAATTGCTTGTCATTAGTGTTTTTATAATCATATATATCAAGTCACTGCCTTTCATAAAGTAAAATCACACGAGTATTAAGATTTAAGCAAAATACCCAGTTTTCCAACAATCAATGTAAATTTATTTAAAAGTGGTGAAAATAGGATAAATTTTCATAAAATTTTCATTTTAATGGTGCTTAATATTCACTTGCCTAAAATTTTCTCTCAGGTTTAAAAAATGTTATGTACTCTTTGGAATCAATCTAGCTTACATTTACTGCATGTACTCAACATTCTCACTCAAGGAACCAAGGCAAGAAACGTTCTCTTCTACTGGCAGTTGTATCAAGCAAAGAAGCATCCTTTTTCTTATTGGTTAATACTATAAATAAAAGTCATATAACATATTACTTGACTAAACAATTAACCAGCAGTATATTCACTTTCAAATCTTATTGAGTCGTAGTATCATCTGCTATCATTTGGCTCTGTGTCCCCACCCAAATCTCATGTCAAACTGTAATCCCCTCATGTTGAAGAAGGGGCCTGATGGGAGATGACTGAATCATGGGGGCAGATGTCCCCCTTGTTGTTCTCATTAGCTCTCATGAGATCTGGTTGTTTGAGAGTGTGTAGCACTTCCCACTTCTCTCTCTCCTGCCACTATGAGAAGACTTGCATACTTCCCCTTCTGCCATGTTTGTTTCCTGAGTTCTCCTAGCCATGCTTCCTGTACAGCCTGCAGACCTGTGTGAGTCAATTAAACCTCTTTCCTTCATAAATTACCCAGTTTCAGGTAGTTCTTTATAGTGATGTGATAACAGACTAATAACATCATCCTAACATTCATCCATTGAACAAATATATTTGTTCAATGTGTTAGACCCTAGGCTAGACTTAATTGAGAATTTAGCAATGAATGACCCAGGAAAACTCTATCCCCAGCCATCTGGGAATCTGGAGGCAGAGAGGCAAATTTCAGATACTTAATTTCTATAACATTAGCAACTTAATTCACAAAACTTATGTAATAAAACCTTTTAAAAATAGAAAGAAGCAACTACAGCTAAGTCTGAATTAATAACTTCAGCATTATTCTAGCCCCTCAGAATAAATAATGAAACTCCCCTGAAAGTTCTACCGTACTCTTCTTCTAATCCTAGCACTGGGCAGGAGGAATGTCATGTTTCTTGCATTTATGCAAATCCTAATGTAAGATTTATGATTTTGTCCTTTGTTGTGTGGCAAGTTAGTGAACAGGTAACTTTTTAGAGAAAGCCTACTCTGAACAATGCATTGTATTAGGTCTCTCATTTAATCACTTATTATCTCTGTGTTAAAGATGGGAACTCACGGGCAGAAAGAGATTTTCTAAAAATTTTCAGGCCCTACCATTGGAGGCTAAGTTAAGATCTGAACCCATGGTTGACACCAAACCACTGCTCGTCCCCTTCTCGTTTCTCATTAGGCTGGAATAATCAAAGATCTCTGTTTGGCAATACCATTTAATATTAAGCTGCATTCTCTCCCCATCGAAGTTTAATGTCTTTATTTATTATAAGATTTCCCAGAGCCTTTTTTTTTTTTTTTTTTTTGGAGATGGCGTCTCAGCAGGCTGGAGAGCAGTGGAGCGACCTTGGCTCACGAGCCCACCTTCATGCTCTTTTGAAAAACCATTCCACACTCCTTTCTGTAATGAAACAAAAGAGGCATCTTCCAAGTGTGAATCTACTGTCAAAAGTATAACCCCTTCTCATGTTCCTAATCAGAAAAGATACACAATTCGACAGCTTTTCCAAATTGGGAAATCTGGCTGAAAAGAAGCAATACAGTCATGGAATCTAGAGAGAGGGAGAAGACAACTTCTCTACTGCCCTTAAGATGTGAGTGAACAGAATCAGAACACATGACACTAGTTCACATAAAATTCTCTGAAAAGTGAGGAAAAAAAAAAAAGGTCATTTAAAACATTAAAGCGGGCAGGGCACAGTGGCTTACACCTGTAATCCCAGCACTTTGGAAGGCTGAGTCGGGCGGATCACCTGAGATCAGGAGTTCGAGACCAGCCTGGCCAACATGGTGAAACCCTGTCTCTACTAAAAATACAAAAATTAGCCAGGTGTGGTGGCATGCGCCTGTAATTCCAGCTACTTGGGAGGCTGAGGCAGGAGAATCGCTTGAACCCGGGTTGGGAGAAGGAGGTTGCAGTGAGCCAAGATCACACCACTGCACTCCTGGGCGAAAGAGCGAGACCCCGCCTCAAAAAAAAAAAAAAAAAAAAAAAACCAACAACATTAAAGCATCTTCCCTATTTCACTATTAACAGTGGACTGTCCTTTAACCCCTTGATACTGAAAACTGCTTAAGTACACTCACTAAAATGGCTTAAGAAAAATTAAAACATTTTAAAACATCCTCTTTGGAAGAAATCTGAAAATCTGCTTAAAACCAACAAACTAGGCCAGACGCAGTGGCTCACACTTGTAATGCCAGCACTTTGGGAGGCCGAGGCAAATGGATCATCTGAGGTCAGGAGTTCAAGACCAGCCTGGCCAACATAGCGAAACCCTGTCTCTACTAAAAATACAAAAAAAAAAAAAAAAAAAAAAAAAGAGTGAGAGAGAAAGAGATGGGGGCATGGTGGCACACCCCTGTAATCCCAGCTGCTGGGGAGGCTGAGGCACAAGAATCTAGTGAACCCGGAAGGCGGAGGTTGCCATGAGTCAAGATCGCACCACTGCACTCCAGCTTGTGTGACAGAGTGAGACCCTGTCTTAGGAAAAAAAAAGAAATGCCAAACTAGAACCTGTCTGTATTGGCATATTAGCTCCAGATAAAATGCAAATCTATATCATAAACACATTAACTTTCTAAACCAAGTACTGAAAAGATGTGTCGGCAAGGTGTAGTGGCTCACGCCTGTAATCCCAACACTTTGCCGGGTGGAGGAGGGTGGATCGCTTGAGCTAAGGAGTTCGACATCAGCCTGCGCAAGATGTTGAAACCCTGCCTCTACTAAAAATACAAAAAATTAGCCAGACGTGGTGGTGTGCCTGTATTCCCAGCTACTCCGGAGGCTGAGGTGGGAGGATCACGTGAGCCCGGGAAGTCCGGGCTGCAGTGAGCCATGATGGTGCCACATGCCACTTTAGCGCAACCCTAAGGATGAGACCCTGCCTCAACAAAAAAAAGAAGTATTAGGCCACTCTCTTCTTTTAACAGTCATTTGAAAATGTCTGGTCCATGGAAGGAAAGAGTCACTAATTTAAGCAACCTAGTCTACTCTAATCAGCTAACCCTCTGCCTTAGGGAAGATTGTCAACAGCAGCACTGCCAAACACTACCATAAGACTATGTCAACCAAAGACCTCTTATGATTTGTCACCATTACAATTACAAATAATCCTAAATTTTCCCAAACTGCAAAAATGCAACAAAATACACAACATTGCCTGCTAAATGAAAATAGAGGTAAAATTCACTGTAAGCTAGAATGTACATGCTCATTGCAAAACTAAAAATACTGTATGCATAAAAAGTGATAGCTACAGAGGAAATCGTAATCATCAAGAAACTATAGTATAAATCAAAAGTTACATTGATCTGTAACTAATCTTTAACATTAACCCTATGGAAATATCTGTAAGCGCCTAAATGGCCCACACAGTTTAGTCAGTTGCAGATCCTATCCACTTTAAGATCATATTTGTGGTAAGATACAGTAAGAAGGAGGGGGAGGAAAAGAGGAAGAAAACAACCCATTACAGGATGTTGACAATTATAACTAGCAAAGTTTTAGAATATATTGGTTAGCATACCACATACCACTAAAATAATATACCAGGTTCCTCCAATACCAGGTTACTTTGGCTCTGTATTCTAACCTATTCAACGACAAGAGTCTAATGTAACAAAATTCTCTAAGCTCTTAGAAGAAAACCTGTATACTTCCCAGTCTCAATTACCAGGCAAAACAATTCATCAATGTCCTACAGCTTTGTTTCATCTTTTATTGAGACAGGGCCTCACTCTGTCACCCAGGCTGCGGTGCAATGGCATAATCACAGCACACTGCAGCCTCAACCTCCCAGGCTCAAGTGATCCTCCTGCCTCGGCCTCCCAAGTAGTTGGGACTACAGGCAAGCACCAACACACCTGGGGAATTATGTTTTGTAGAGACAGGGTCCCACTATGTTGCCCAGGCTGGTCTTGAACCCCCTAGGCTCAAGTGATCCTCCCACTTCAGCCTCCCAAAGTACAAGGGTTACAGGCATGAGCCACAGCACCCAGCCTTGTCCTACAGCTTCAGATTTGCTCTCTCCCTTTATTACAACTCCATGGATTGTGGTCCAAAGATACTTAGAATAAGGCAAAAGGGTAATTGAAATCCTGATACTATTCCTAGAGTGCTGTATCGATACCTAGTATCAATACCTAACTGCAGTTCCTCAAAGAGAATGCCTACTTACAGACCCACAAAAAAAACTTCCATTTGCCAATCAGTACTGGGTTGTCTGTCATTTATTCTAATGACTATTTTTTTTTAAATTTCTTACAGACTCATGAAATGTTTTAACTGGCACTCACAAATGGAAAGCAGAAATGTAAATGCCATCACTGTGTTCACACCATATGCCAAAATAAACTCAGCAAAGGCAGAATTCTGTCTACCTTGTTTGACTATATCCCCATTACCTAGCACCTATAGGATATTTAATAAATATGTGCAAAATGAATAAAATCATAACAAAATCATGGAAAAATATCATGGTCCCAAAACGTAAGTGGTATCAGAATTGTGTTAAATCATGCACTGCTTACAAGAAAGTATATTACCTGCTAAAACTTAGAAACCTTCTAAACTATGCTATTTATAATAGGATTTAACCTATATTGGAAAATAAGACTGACAACTACAACAAAAAAGACTGACAAATCAATTCCTAGTGAGGCTTACAATTATGAGGCTTTATAGCAAAAGCAAAAGACAAGTTACATTTTTTCAAGATTAATGACTTTCCTCTCTCTATCCCAACACCCTGATCAGTGAAAATTATAGAATTTTAGGAGCAGAAGAAACCATAGAGGCTAAACTATGAAACAGATGGGCTCCAATTTCAGAGTAATATAAACTGCCACCAATCTATTCCACATTTTTTTGCATAATTACAAATCTAAGATGAGATTTTATGAATATTAATTTGTTCTACTTTTTTGGCTGCTGAGCAGTCTGCTGCAAGTTAGAATTATGACTGATGAATATCATAATCTCTCTTTTATGACTTTCATTTACCAAAACTGGGTGAGCGAAGATTTTACCAACGCCAATAGTTCCTCTTTCCTGTTTTCAAGTCAGTTCAACCTACAGCTTTACTATTCTCCCATTCTATTCTTAGACCATATGCTAGTTTACTGTATTTGATTTCTATTATTTATTTATATATGTTAACTGTAGCCAAGCCTTATCTTCTCAAAGACTTAGGAGGTTTACCCTCCTAAAGTGCTCCCCTACCACGTCACTAACAGCAGTGTTTAGTAATTCCTTTGTCATCTGTCTCCCAACTCAAATATCACTTCTATCAGGATAGAGTTGGGTCGGGTGCCATGGCTTACGCCTGTAATCCCAGCACTCTGGGAGGCTGAGGTTGGTGGATCACCTGAGGTCAGGAGTTTGAGACCAGCCTAACCAACAGTGAAATTCCGTCTCTACTAAAAATACAAAATTAGCCAGGTGTGGTGGCACATGCCTGTAATCCCAGCTACTCGGGAGGCTGAGGCAGAAGAATCACTTGAACCCGGGAGGTGGAGGTTGCAGTGAGGCAAGATCAGGCCATTGCACTCCAGCCTGGGCGACAGAGCAAAACGCCATCTCAAAAATATATAAATAAATATTAGGATGGAGTTGGTTCTGCCTTGTTGGACACTACAGTAAGTAGCGTAAATAACAGTCTAAATAGCATAAATACTAGTCCAAATAAGTGTTATTACAATGAATGAATAATTTGGAGGGCAATGGCCTTATCATATGCTTCCTCTAGTAGCTAGGCAGGCAATACTTGAGAACAACACACCATAGTTTCTACCCAGCTCTGTGAAAACTCGAATGCACTTTACTGCTCGATTGAAATTAAGAACAGACAACATCACACTTGAAACACACAGAGAAAGTGATATAAAACAGTTTATTCAAAATTCAAAGGCAACACAAAGAATTACAGAAGGCCAGGCGAGGTGGCTCACGCCTGTAATCCTAGCACTTTGGGAAGGCCGAGGGAGGCGGGCGGTCTGCCTGAGGTCGAGTTCCAGACCAGTCTGAGCAACATGGCGAAACCCCGACTCTACTAAAAATACAAAAAATTAGCTGGCTGTGGCGGTGCGTGCCTGTAATCCCTCCTACTCCGGAGGCTGAGGCGGAAGAATGGCTTGAACCCGGGAGGCGGAGGTTGCAGTGAGCCGAGATCGCACCACTGCACTCCAGCCTGGGCGACAGTGCGAGACTCTGTACCAACATAATAATAATAATAATAATTATTATTTATTATTATTATTACAGATTATTTAGGATGAGTTTGCAGTATTCCATTACCATCACTGTGAATGATCTTCCAATAAACACTGCTAAATGACTTCACTGTCTGGTGACTGAGTTTTCCTCTGTTAGAGAACTTATATGAACGTACTAAACTCGTGAATGACTACTTTCCATAACCTTAACAATAATCCTGAAAGTTAAAAGGGAAAGCCGGCAGGCAGTTTTAAAGACAACTCTTGAATAAAAACATAGAAGTAATTTTTCTCTTACTTCTGAAAGACCGGACAATTTTCCCTGCAACCTTCCCGCCTTTGCTGGTTGCATAGTAAAAATTAGAAGTAGGAAAATTTAGAATACTTCCATCTCCTTTGAGTCACGAACTTGGAAAGGAGACACAACTGCGGGGACAGACGCATGTGCTCTAATGAAAGCAGGAAGTCCGCTTCTTGAGCATGGGCCATTCACCCATCATCACAAATGGGAACACCGGCCTTAAGTCCATCCCCATTCCCTTCTAACCCTGAAGCCAAAGCCAGTCTCAGTAGGAAACGCGATTTTGCTAGATGAGTTAGAGAAGGAGCACCAGACAGCTCAGGACACCCTCCTCCTTCTACTTGGCCTGCGGCAGGAGGATACTCCCCGGGTTCCAGCCAGTGGAGAAGGCGGACCCGGCAGGCAACAGCGAAACAGCCTTGGCCGGGAAGGAGCGCGGCCAGTCCACGCGGCCGGAGAACTCACCGAACAAAGCGCACCGCGGAGCGGGAGGGGACACTCGGAAAGAGGGGGAAAGATTCAACCAGCTCTTCACCACTGCCTGGGGCTAGAGACAGGTGGAGCCGCCGTCCTCCTTAGAAGGAGAAGAAAGATAGGTTTTCGAGGGCTAATCTGAAACTCCTGCGCCAAAGCAACCGGAACCAGGACCCCGCCTGGGGAGCGCGCTGAGAAACAGGGGAGGCGAGCACTGAGGGAAGGGATGGATGGTCGGGGTCACAGGCGGCCTCTGTGGGGATGTCGGGGTCCCGCCTGAGCCGCGCAGAGGATGCCCGCGGCGCGCCTCCGGCAGCCCCGACTTGGGCCTCCCGGGCGCAGCCGCCGGCCCCCTCGCACCCGCGCCCCAGGCCGCCACACAAAGGGGACGGCGAGGCGCGCCGGCCGCCGGGAGGTGGAGGGGCGACGGGCCTGGGACTAGGTGGCCGAGCCGCGACGGCCGCCGCGCCCCCCGCCTTTGTCTGCCTCGCCCCGCGCCCTACCCCCGCCGAGGAGCCCCACCGCCGCGGCGCCCTCACCCTGCTCGTTACCCGGGTGAGTAGCGGTCTCATCTGCTCGCCGGCCCCATCAGCCTCCATGGCCGGCCGGCCAGCCCGTGACGGCCGCTACGGTATTGCCCCGCGCGGTCTGCCTGCTTCTGCCGCTGCTGCCGCCGCCGCCGAGCCCCCGGCGCGCGAGGAGAAACGTGGGTGCGTCCGTGCGCGAGGTGTGCGCGCGTGGGGAGAGCCGGGCGCCGGGCGCGGGAGACGCGGGGCGTGCGTGTGCGCGCTGCGACCGCTGGGCTGGCTCTCGCAGAAGAGCGAGGCCGCGGCGTGGAACCTGGAGCTAGAACTGAGCGAACCGAAGGACCGAGCGGGAAGGAGGAGAGTCGCGTAGGAGGAGGGGTTCGGGGGCGGAGCCGCAAACCGTGACGAGCGCGGCCCCCGGGCCAGGCAAGACACGCCCTCCGCCCCGCCTCCTAGGGTCACGCCCCCTGCCAGTCTGGCACCGCCAGCCTCCTCAGCGCGCCCGCGGGCCGCGCCGCTAGGCCACCCGGAGATGGGGCGGGAGGGACGCGGAAAGGATATTTGTCCCAGCCAATCGGCGGCTGGCGGACTTCCGCCCAACTCCCCCGTGCCACCTCCTCAGGACGCCCCGCCCCTCTTTGTATAAGCTTAATTGACCGAAGCTGAGCGTCTAACTAGTTTTTCAAGTCGGAAGCTCCCCTGACGTTCTCAATGGGGTGGGGGGTCACCACCTCCCTTGGCTCCTAACTACATTCTTTAGAGACTGCAGGGAAGGAGGACTCCACCTCTCTCAAGGACGCCCAGGATAACCTCCGAAGCAACTAACGGGTCTTCACGACTCCTGAAAGTTTCTTTTCTGTAAGTCCAGTAGGCACAAACCCCAACTCGGGGACCGTGAAAGATGGGGTACACTTGACCAGGTGTCCTCCTGTGCTTGCTCGCCCACTGACTACCATGACAGCTGCCACTTTTTTTTTTTTTTTTTTTTTTTTTTTTGAGACGGAGCCTTGCACTGTCGCCCAGCCCAGGTTGGAGTGCAATGGCATGATCTCGGCTCACTGCAACCTCCGCTGCCTGGATTCAAGCTATTCTCCTGCCTCAGGCTCCTGAGTAGCTGGGACTACAGATGTGCGCCACCACCCCCAGCTACGTTTTGTATTTTTAGTAGAGACGGGGTTTCATCGTGTTGGCTAGGCTGGTCTGGAACTCCTGAGCTAAGGTGATCCACCCGCCTCGGCCTCCTGAAGTGCTGGGATTACAGGCGTGAGCCACCACACCCGGCCAGCTGCCACATTCTTGAGTCCACCCTGTAGGGCGTCTCTCAAATATCCCTTCTGTAACGGGATGATTCTAATACCTGCCACACAGGCTCATTGAAGGATTAAGGGGATTTCTATTCATAAAAGTGTCTGGCACATAGCATCCTGATAATTGTCATTATTGTTAACAGGTTTCTCTTGAGTGTTTCATAAAGATAGGGAGAGGTTTGGCCTGGCGCTTACGCCTGTAATCCCAGCAGTTTGGGAGGCCGAGGCTGGTGGATCACCCGAGATCAGGAGTTCGAGACCAGCCTGACCAACATGATGAAACTCCGTCTCTACTAAAAACACAAAAATTAGCCTGGCGTGGTGGCATGCGCCTGTAATCCCAGCTACTCAGGAGGCTGAGGCAGGAGAATCGCTTGAACCCAGGAGGCGGAGGTTGCAGTGAACTGAGATCACACCACTGCACTCCAGCCAGGGCGACAGAGCTAGACCCTGTCTCAAAAAAATAAAAAATAAAATAAAAAAAGATAAGGAGAGATTTAGTTGGAAAGAACTGAAGCCGTGCAATGGAAGGATATATAAATACATCAGCGGATCCGGAGCTCACATCCTATTCATCTCCAACAGGGTATTAGTACAGCTTTTTGTCAGCAATAGGTAGCTAGGTATGCTGGATGACTCATTCCTTGTTTGGGCCCTAGTCCCCTTTTGTCCTAAATTTCCCAGAGTTACTTCTAGTCCAGCACACATTGTTCACTTACTTGTACAAGAGCAGATGTGCCTCTATTAATAGCTACTATGTAAAGAGGCCTACAATTAGAGACTGTGACATTTGGCAAACATATTTCATCTCTAATCCTCACAATACTGCAAAATATCTGCCGTCCTCTTTTTCTTCAGTGAGGCGGCCGAGCTGCAGATGCAGAGATGCAGATCTTTGTGAAGACCCTTACGGGCAAGACCATCACTCTTGAGGTCAAGCCCAGTGACACCAATGAGGATGTCAAAGCCAAAATTCAAGACAAGGAGGGTATCCCACCTGACCAGCAGCATCTGATACTTGCCGGCAAACAGCTGGAGGATGGCCGAACTCTCTCAGACTACGACATCTGGGAAGAGTCCACCCTGCACCTGGTGCTGCGCCTGCGAGGTGGCATTATTGAGCCTTCCCTCTGCCAGCTCTTCCAGAAACGCAACTTTGACAAGATGATCTGCCGCAAGTGCTATGCTTGCCTGCACCCCCATGCTGTCAACTGCTGCAAGAAGTGTGACCACACCAACAACCTGCACCCCAAGAAGAAGGTCAAGGCTCTTCCTTCCTCGAAGGGCAGCCTCCCTGGAGCCTCAATAAAGTGTCTCTTTCGTTGACTGGAGCAGCAAAAACAAACAAACAAAAATACTACAAAATATGTTATAGCTCCATTTTACAGATGAGGAAGCTGAAACTCACAGGAATAACTGATTTTAAGTTCTGGTGAGTGGAACTACTCTTACTATGGCACCATTCTTATTTATTTATTTTTGAGACGGAGTCTCACTCTGTTGCCCACGCTGGAGTGCGGTGGCACCATCTCGGCTCACTGCAACCTCCGCCTCCCAAGTTCAAGCGATTCTCCTGCCTCAGCCTCACAAGTAACTGGGATTACAGGTACCTGCCACCACACCCAGCTAATTTTTTGTATTTTTAGTAGAGATGGGGTTTCATCATGTTGGCCAGGCTGGTCTAGAACTCCTGACCTCAGGTGATCCACCTGCCTCAGCCTCCCAAAGTGCTGAGATTACAGGTGTGAGCCACTGCGTCTGGCTATAACATTCTATATATTTTATGACTTATTATGCTTATTGACTACACACACACACACATGCACAAATGCGAGCTCCATGTAAGCTTCATGTGTACAGCAAACTTGGTTTTTGGTTTTTGGTTTTTTTCTCAGATATCCCTGTGTCTACCTGAGTGTTTGGCCCTTGTAAACTCTCAGCACATGTGTTAAATGAGTAAATGTACAGGTGGGGTAATACATCTGTTCTTAAAACCTAAGAGCATCTTAGGTGACAGCTGAGGATGTGGCCATAGTAACAAGAACAAAGTAGGAGTCAAGAACCATGGTGCCAGAGTTGAAAGTGTTAAGTAGTCAACTTCAAGAAGGTCTTAAAAATACATGCTTGGCAGACCTTGCTAAACAATGAATTTCTGTTCATCTATCTTGCAAGAAGAAAAAACTATTGGTTTATTTAATCCACAAATATTTTTTTAGTGATGTCTTTGTTGCCATGCACTTTTTCCACTCCTCATTTCATCCCAACTGCTAGAAGAGAAATGTAGCAAAGATCTGAATTATAAAATTTATCACTCAGTTGCCCACTTAATTCAACCTCAGCCAAAGTTCATTCAAGAAGATAATGTGTTAAA
The DNA here is from genome assembly GCF_024542745.1 of Macaca thibetana thibetana. Classification (NCBI taxonomy): domain Eukaryota; kingdom Metazoa; phylum Chordata; class Mammalia; order Primates; family Cercopithecidae; genus Macaca; species Macaca thibetana. The sequence goes on along the minus strand of NC_065579.1, from coordinate 20,696,895 downwards.
ATTGCTTTCGTGCAACTAGAGATGGCTATAAAGTGTTCCAAGGTGCTGAAAGGTAAATTGTATTCTCGAATATTTTAAATATTCATCTGGGGCCAGGTGCAGTGGCTCACGCCTGTAATCTCTACACTTTGGGAGGCCAAGGTGGGCAGATCACCTGAGGTCAGGAGTTTGAGACCAGCCTGGCCAACATGGTGAAACCCTATCTCTACTAAAAATACAAAAATTAGCTGGGCATGGTGGCAGGCACCAGTAATCTCAGCTACTCAGGAGTCTGAGACAGGAGAATTGTTTGAACCCGGGAGGCCAAGGTTGCAGTGAGCCGAGATTACACTATTGCACCCCAGCCTGGGCGACAGGTTCAGACTCCATCTCAAAAAAAAAAAAAAAAAATAATAATAATAATAATAATGTGAAATGTGGCACAGGGAAACATTTACTAAACAAAGGCAAATGTAAACCTAAATTCATCAGTAGCAATGAAGTGGTAGTACCTAAAGTTAATGAGTTTTAGCTGTATCCTAATTTCAGAATACTTCCTGAGTATCTGGAGCAGTAGGTAATCCTACAGACCTCTTGGCAACATTTCCATCCTGAGGAGTGAATAATCTTGCCAAGAACAATTCTCTATAGGCCAAGGTATAGTTTATAAAGACAGAGAGCAGCTTCTTTGGCATTTTGAAAAGCATGAAACCATTCTTTTCTTTTTCGAGGCAGAGTTTCACTCTTGTCCAGGCTGGAGTGCAATGGCTCGATCTTGGCTCACTGCAACCTCTGCCTCCCAATTCAAGCAATTCTCCTGCCTCGACCTCCCAAGTAGGTAGGATTACAGGTATGCACCACCACGCCTGGCTAATTTTGTATTTTTAGTAGAGACAGGGTTTCTCCATGTTGGTCAGGCTGGTCTCGAATTTCCGACAACATCAGGTAATCTGTCCACCCCGGCCTCCCAAAGTGCTCGCATTACAGGCGTGAGCAACTGCACCTGGCCACGTGAAACCATTCTTAACTTTTAGCAGAGGGTTCTTTGGCAACTATATGTATCTTCATTGCCTCTTCTTGGTCATAGATAAAATTTAAATGTTTTCTATCATCTGATCCTATAAGGAAAAGTAAAATCATTGGAATAGTGTTTTCAAGAGCACCAGAGCAGCCTCAGTGGGGCAAAGACGCAAGGAAAATGACTTCATTGTTCTTCATTTCTATAGGCTAGGCATACAGATAAATATTCAAAAGATGAAGAAATAAAAACAAAAACAGACCTTGTCCCTGGTCTCATGGAGTTCAGAGTGCAAAACACCAATATATAAACAACTATCAACAATGCAATGCGTGTAGTTCTGAGTCCTAGGAACCTCAATGAAAGAAATCGAATGAATTCCACTGAGGGTGGGAGGGGATAAGACTGCCCTCTGTGGGACAAAGGTGAATATGAAGATGTTTGGAAAAGCTACAGAGAAATGTAGTAGATTTAAACTGATTCATGATGGTATATGTGGTATAATATAAAACATATTTGGTTTTGTCCTAGGTTCCTATTATAGCACTTTTAAAACCTTTAGAATTTCCTGAGTGATAGCAGTGTCTTTTGTTATTCAAAACAAGACACTTTCATAACTTCTGAGTCTATGCTAACTAATGTGGTTACCTACAGTGGGACCACTAGATAGTCCAGTCACCAGAAATGGGGTCAGTCGCCAGAAAGACCAATTGATTAGAGGATTAGAGGCCTGGAATGTTCAGCCCCACCTACCAACCTTTTGATAGAAAAATAAACTAGTAATCATCAATATGTCAGTCAAGGGAGATTGGTTACTTCTATTTTATTACTACAAATGATGAAATGCAATTTATGATTAAAAAGAATGAGTTAGACAGGTGTGCTGAGAAGGAAAGGGTTTCAAAATATATTGTGAATATTATTAAGTTACAGAAAAAGACAAAGTTAAGTAACAAAAGGGTATACTATGATTCCTTTTACAAGCTAAAAAAATTATATATCTATGTATCTATTCCCTTCTGGAAGTAAGTTAAGACACTTTTAAGAGTGAGTATCATTGGAGGTGAGGGTATCTATCTTATTGTACTTTTAACTTTTTTGAGACAGGGTCTTGCTCTGTTACTGAGTGCAATTGTGTGGTCACAGCTCACTGCAGCCTCAACCTCGCAGACTCAAGCAATCCTCCTAACTCAAACCTCCTGAGTAGGGATCACAGGCACGAGCCACTAACTCAGCCAATTTTTTTTTTTGGTAGGGACAGGGATCTCACTATGTTGCACAGGCTGGTCTAAAACTCCTGGGCTCAAGCATCCCTCTTGCCTCAGCCTCCCAAAATGCTAGGATTATAGGTGTGAGCCACCACACCTGGTTTTGTTTTTGTTTTTATTTTTTTTGAGACAGAGCCTCTCTCACCAGGCTGGAGTGCAGTGGCGCTATCTCAGCTCACTGCAACCTCTGCTTCCTGGGTTCAAGAGATTCTCCTGACTGAGCCTCACAAATAGATGTGACTAGAGGTGTATGCCACCACACCCGGCTGATTTTTTGGTTTTTGGTTTTTTTTTTTTTTTTTTTTTTTTTTCCCGAGACAGAGTCTTGCTCTGTCACCAGGCTGGAGTGCAGTGTCGTGATCTTGGCTCACTGCAACCTCTGCCTCCCGGTTCAAGCAGTTCTTGTGCCTCAGCCTCCTAAGTAGCTGGGATTACAGGTGCCCACCACCACACCTGTCAAATTTTTTTTTTTTTTTTTTTTGAGACGGAGTCTCGCTCTGTCGCCCAAGCTGGAGTACAATGGTGCAATCTCAGCTCACTGCAACCTCTGCCTCCTGGGTCCAAGTGATTCTCCTGCCTTAGCCTCTTGAGTAGCTGGGATTACAGGCATGCGCCACCACACCTGGTTAATTTTTGTATTTTTAGTAGAGACAGGGTTTCACCATGTTGCCAAGGCTGGTCTTGAACTCCTGACCTCAAGTGATCCACCCGCCTCAGTCTCCGATAGTCCTGGGATTTTTTGTATTTTTAGTAGAGACGGTGTTTCACTATGTAGGCCAGGCTGCTCTTGAACTCCTTGCCTCAAGTGATCCACCTCCCTTGGCCTCCCAAAGTGCTAAGATTACAGGTGTGAGCCACTGCCTCCAGCCACCTGGTCTTTTTATAGGTTAATATTAATGAAAATTGTATCGACAGTAAAAACAAAGGTCATATATTGTTTCTTTATGTTTAAAAACCTTTTATGGCTGGAGGTGGTGGCTCATGACTGAAATCCCAGCATTTTCAGAGGCCGAAGAGGGCGGATCACTTGAGGTCAGGAGTTTGAGACCACTCTGGCCAACATGGCAAAACCCTATCTCTATTAAAAATACAAAAAAAAAAAAAAAAATTGTTGGGCATAGTAGCTGGTAATCCCAGCTACTAGGGAGGCTGAGGCAGGAGAATTGCTTGAACCTAGGGGGCGGAGGTTGCAATGAGCACCACTGCACTCCAGCCTGGGCGACAAGAGTGAAACTCCATCTCAAAAAAAAATGTATTAAATAACATTTCATTTTTGATGTTACATATTTTTAAGTGTAATGTAGGTAAGTTATACAATGAGATTTGATTTATCCTTACCTTCACATTTTAAGAAGTAACCTATTTGGTAGAGTCTTCTATTGGTACTTCAAAAATTCTCTTTTAGGACGGGCACAGTGGCTCACACCTGTGATCCCAACACTTCGCAGGGCTGAGGCAGGCAGATCACCTGAGGTCAGGAGTTCAAGACCAGCCTGGCCAACATAGGGAAACCCCGTCTCTACTGAAAATACAAAAATTAGCTAGGCGTGGTGGTGCGCGCCTGTAATCCAGCTACTCTGCAGGCTGAGGCAGGAGAATCACTTGAACCCAGGAGGCAGAGGTTGCAGTGAGCTGAAGTCTCACCACTGCACTCTAGCCTGGGTGACAGAGCAAGACAGTCTCAAAAAAAAAAAAAAAAAAGCCCTTTTAATCATTTCCCAGTATGCTCTCTAATCAACGAAGTTCTCACTTAAGAAGAATAGAAATTTTGTATTATCACAACAATATAAAACATCACCTTAATTTTTTTTTTTTTTTTTTTTTTTCAGACGGAGTCTCACTCTGTCACCCAGGCTGGAGTGCAGTGGCATGATCTTGACTCACTGCAATCTCTGCCTCCCAGGTTCAAGCAATTCTGCTGCCTCAACCTCCACAGTAGCTGGGATTATAGGCATGTGCCACCACACCCAGCTAATTTTTGTATTTTTAGTAGAGATGGGGTTTCACCATATTGGCCAGGCTGGTCTTGAACTCCTCACCTCAAGTGATCCGCCTGCCCCAGCCTCCCACAGTGCTGAGATTACAGGCATGAACCCCCATGCCTGGCCACCATTTTTTTCTTCATCACGATATTAGTTATACAACTCTATAGATGCATTTGTCAAAACTCACAGTACTGTACGTTAAAATGATGAATATCATTCTATGTAAGTAATACCCAATAAACCTGACTTAGCACAAAAAGTGACATATATAAAATTGATCAAGATACATTTTACAGTCTGTGAAATATAATTCCCTTTAGCACTCACTTGATTTTTATATCAAGTGATTATGCGCCAATTCTATGTTGCTGTGCTTTAAAAGAGTATGTCACAGTGTATTAGTTTATTTTCACACTGCTGATAAAGACATATCAGAGACTGGGTCATTTATATAGGAAAAAGTGTTTAATGGACTTATAGTTTCATGTGGCTGGGGAGGCCTCACAATCATGGTGGAAGGCAAGGAGGAACAAGTCACATCTTATATGGATGGCAGCAGGCAAAGAGAGAGAACTAGTGCAGGGGAATACCGCTTTATAAAACCATCACATCTTGTGAGACTTATCCACTATCACGAGAACAGCATGGGAAAGACTTGCCCCCTTGATTCAATTATCTCCCACCAGGACCCTCCCACGACTTGTGGATCTCAAGATGAGAACACAAGATATCAAGATGAGATTTGGGTGGGTACACAGCCAAACCATATCACACCGCATCCTTAATAAAATAATAATTTTTTGAGTTCTCTTCAATTTTTTTATGAATATATACCAAACTATGTGTATGTCTGATTCTGAATTCTATTATACCTGTATGTATTCAGAAGAAACTACGTTTATCAAAACTAAAGTCTCGCCAGGCACAGTGGCTCTCACCTGTAATCCCAGATTATAGGATTACCTGACCCGAGGGCGGATGACCTGAGGTCAGGAGTTCGAGACCAGCCTAGCCAACATGGTGAAACCCCGTCTCTACTAAAAATACAAAAAATTAGCCAGGCGTGGTGGTGGGTACCTGTAATACCAGCTACTCGCTACTCAGGAGGCTGAGGCAGGAGAATTGCTTGAACCTAGGAGGCAGAGGTTGCAGTGAGTCGAGATCATGCCATCGCACTCCAGCCTGGGCAACAGAGTAAGACTCTGTCTCAAAAAATAAAAATAAATAAATAAAATAAAGCCTGGAAGCACTGTCATGATCAAATAACACAGATAGGAAGTGTTCTGGAACTGACCCCTAGACAGGCTAACATTCATCTCATTGTTTCTTTTGCAATGCTGACTTTTTCCAAATCAGATTAAAGTAATTGATCACCACATAGTTTGCTCAGGCATCAGGCTCAAATGCTGTAATCTACCATTGAGTAACAGGTGGCAAGTACTGAATAGTGTACATTGGGACTCCAAGATGTGCCAGCAAATTTCTTTTGAAGATCATTACATGTTTTGATTTAGGCAATGTTCTTTAAAAGTTAGAGTCCATATTGGTCACACCTAGGTACACCTGGGTGTGGTTTTTTTTTTCAGTTGTTTCAGAGGACTGTTCCTGTTAGTGCTTGAGCTAGGGAAGCATTAGACAGATCCCTGTTGCTCATTTGATATAAAGAGAATCACTCTTTATACAGCCCTCAATTACAAGAAACACTTCTTTTAGGAAAATCGTCCCTTCAGCCAAGTCCATGACTAGGACTGAGATGAGTTTTGGAGAAGAACCCATATGAACCAAAGAGGACATCTAAAATCCCAAGGTCCCATGGCGGGCGGATCACAAGGTCAGGAGATCGAGACCACGGTGAAACCCCGTCTCTACTAAAAATACAAAAAATTAGCCGGGCGCGGTTGTGGGCGCCTGTAGTCCCAGCTACTCGGGAGGCTGAGGCAGGAGAATGGCGTGAACCCGGGAGGCGGAGCTTGCAGTGAGCCGAGATCGCGCCACTGCACTCCAGCCTGGGCTGGGCGACAGAGCGAGACTCCATCTCAAAAAAAAAAAAAAAAAAAAAGCACAGAAAAAGATAGAATAGACTTTTAAGGAGCCAGAGGTAGAGAAAAAGATTTCTTGCCATGGTTTCGAAATTCTAAAAACAAAGTGTTTTCATGCAATCGTGTTAAAATAATTGCTTGAATTGGATCGAATCATCTTGGAATATTCATAATTATTTTACAGTAATCTAAAACTGGCAAAAAAAAAAAAGGAGACTTGGGTTCTACATGACACATGACATGTCACTTAACACCACTGGACTTCTGTTTTCTCATCTGTAAATGGGAATAATTCAGGCCTCAATCTCTTCTCCTCAACTGTAAAATCCATAGAGCCCGAAAGATTGATAGTGTTCTGTAACTTATTTGACTGCAAAAAAAGCCTAACCAAATTGACATGAGGCTGTTTGTAATCTTCATCACATTATTGTGAATATTCATAGATCTCCTTGCAGAAATGTCTATCTGATAAAAAGATATTGTCGGTCGGGCGCGGTGGCTCAAGTCTGCAATCCCAGCACTTTGGGAGGCCGAGGCGGGTGAATCATGAGGTCAGGAGTTCAAGACCAGCCTGGCCAAGATGGTGAAACTCTGTCTCTACTAATCATACAAAAATTAGCCAGGCATGGTGGCAAGTGCCTATAATCCCAGCTACTCAGGAAGCTGAGGCAGAGAATTGCTTGAACCCGGGAGGTGGAGGTTGCAGTGAGCCAAGATCACGCCACTGCACTCCATCCTGGGCAACAGCGCGAAACTCTGTCTAAAAAAAAAAAAAAAAAAGATATTGTTCCAGACCCTGCAGTGAGTGTCTCATTACATACGTAACTGTCATTATACCACCTATCTAAACTTTAAAAAGTTCTGAAATCTAAAAATATCAAGCCCTAAGTATTTCAAATAAAGGACCTCAGACCTGCAATACTTGTATTTATTTCAAAGACATTAGAAAGGCCAGTTAAGATAACAGATAAGAAAATACCTGGCAGGATAAAGAGGGAGCTGTAGGGAGCCATGGAGAGCCATAGAGATCCAAGTGTCTAGAACTCCTTGGGTGGGGAGGCTCTCTCTTACACTGGAAGCAGTTTTCAGCTTCTACCTGTCCTATAGCTCCTTCTTTCCCACACCTATGCTCTCTCTCCCTCTCCTTAAAGATCTCTTTAAGAGCTCCTGATACCAAAGACTGGCAGAGACATAACAAAAAAAGAGAATTTTAGACCAATATCCCTGATGAACATCGATGCAAAAATCCTCAATAAAATACTGGCAAACTGAATCCAGCAGCACATCAAAAAGCTTATCCACCATGATCAAGTGGGCTTCATCCCTGGGATGCAAGGCTGGTTCAACATATAATAAACGTAAGCCAGCATATAAACAGAACCAAAGACAAAGACCACATGATTTTCTCAATAGATGCAGAAAAGGCCTTTGACAAAATTCAACAGCCCTTCATGCTAAAAACTCTCAATAAACTCAGTATTGATGGATGGAACTCAGTATTTGAGCTATAAATAGCTCAAATTAATAAGAGCTATTTATGACAAACCCACAGCCAATATCATACCGAATGGGCAAAAACTGGAAGCATTCCCTTTGAAAACTGGCACAAGACAGAGATGCCCTCTCTCACCACTCCTATTCAACATAGTGTTGGAAGTTCTGGCTAGGGCAATCAGGCAAGAGAAAGAAATCAAAGGTATTCAGTTAGGAAAAGAAGAAGTCAAATTGTCCCTGTTTGCAGATGACATGATTATATATTTAGAAACCCCATCGTCTCAGCCCAAAATCTCCTTAAGCTGAGAAGCAACTTCAGCAAAGTCTCAGGACACAAAATCAATGTGCAAAAATCACAAGCATTCTTATACACCAGTAACAGACAAACAGAAAGCCAAATCATGAATGAACTCCCATTCACAATAGCTTCAAAGAGAATAAAATACCTAGGAATCCAACTTACAAGGGATGTAAAGGACCTCTTCAAGGAGAACTACAAACTACTGCTTAGTAAAATAAAAGAGGACACAAACAAATGGAAGAACATACCATGCACATGGATAGGAAGAATCAATATTGTGAAAATGGCCATACTGCTCAAGGTAATTTATAGATTAAATGCCATCCCCATTAAGCTACCAATGAGTTTCTTCACAGAATTGGAAAAAACTGCTTTAAAGTTCATATGGAACCAAAAAAGATCCCGCATTGCCAAGACAATTCTAAGCCCAAACAACAAAGCTGGAGGCATCATGCTACCTGACTTCAAACTATACTACAAGGCTACATTAACCAAAACAGCATGGTACTGGTACCAAAACAGAGATATAGACCAATGGAACAGAACAGAGCCCTCAGAAATAATAGCACACATCTACGTCATCTGATCTTTGACAAACCTGACAAAAACAAGAAATGGGGAAAGGATTCCCTATTTAATAAATGGTGCTGGGAAAATTGGCTAGCCATAAGTAGAATGTTGAAACTGGATTCTTTCCTTACTCCTTATACGAAAATTAATTCAAGATGGATTAGAGACTTAAATGTTAGACCTAAAACTATAAAAACCCTAGAAGAAAACCTAGGTAATACCATTCAGGACATAGGCATGGGCAAGGATTTCATGTGTAAAACACCAAAAGCAATGGCAACAAAAGCCAAAATAGACAAATGGGATCTAATTAAACTAAAGAGCTTCTGCACAGTAAAAGAAACTACCATCAGAGTGAACAGGCAACCTACAGAATGGGAGAAAATTTTTGCAATCTACTCATCTGACAAAGGGCTAATATCCAGAACCTACAAAGAACTCAAACAAATTTACAAGAAAAAAGCAAACAACCCCATCAAAAAGTGGGCAAAGGATATGAACAGACACTTCTCAAAAGAAGACATTCATACAGCCAACAGACACATGAAAAAATGCTCATCATCACTCGCCATCAGAGAAACGCAAATCAAAACCACAATGAGATACCATCTCACACCAGTTAGAATGGCAATCATTAAAAAATCAGGAAACAACAGGTGCTGGAGAGGATATGGAGAAATAGGAACACTTTTACACTGTTGGTGAGACTGTAAACTAGTTCAACCATTGTGGAAAACAGTGTGGCAATTCCTCAAGGATCTAGAACTAGAAATACCATTTGACCCAGCCATCCCATTACTGGGTATATACCTAAAGGATTATAAATCATGCTACTATAAAGACACATGCACATGTATGTTTATTGCAGCACTAACCACAATAGCAAAGATTTGGAATCAATCCAAATGTGCATCAGTGACAGACTGGATTAAGAAAATGTGGCACATATACACCATGGAATACTATGCAGCCATAAGAAAGGATGAGTTCATGTCCTTTGTAGGGACGTGGATGCAGCTGGAAACCATCATTCTCAGCAAACTATCGCAAGAACAGAAAACCAAACATCGCATGTTCTCACTCATAGGTGGGAATTGAACAATGAGATCACTTGGACACAGGAAGGGGAACATCACACAACGGGGCCTATTGTGGGGAGAGGACAGGGGGAGGGATAGCATTAGGTGATATACCTAATGTAAATGACGAGTTAATGGGCACAGCACACCAACATGGCACATGTATACATATGTAACAAACCTGCACATTGTGCACACGTACCCTAGAACTTAAAGTATAATAATAATAATAATAAAAAAGAACAGCTCCCTATGATGGGGGCCAGTCTGGATGTCCTTGTTCTGTAGCTTTGCTAAACTCCAGCTCATAAAAAATTGGCAACAGAGTAGAAGACAATTAAATCAAGTGGGAACTTAAGCCCTGGGATGATTCCAGATGCTCTCCAGGAGTCGTGGAGCCTTCTACAATCTTCACTGCTTGAAGCTAAGTAAGGACACAGGTACAATCTGTGGTTTGTGCCTGCATGTGAAACAGGGCACATACTTCCTCCCTCTCCCTCTCTTTCTCACTGTTTTCTCTCTCTCTCTCTCTCTCTCTCTCTCTCACACACACACACACACACACACACACACACACACACACACAAGCAACACAAGCCCTGGTCTGTTCAAATAAATTATGGCCTTTTCTTATACCAACAGATTCATTTGGCAGTAACAACAAGTTCATTACGTGTTGTGTGCACGCTGACCCACATTATACTCCACATAAATATAATGAATGTAGCTTGAGGTTAAGTAGGACTCAGAAGTGGTAAGTTTTCCTTTCACTTGTTTTTCATAGTTGAGGTCTATCGAGACATCCTGCACAACTGAAAGTTGAGAATGGGAAGGGAATGATGAAAAAGATATTTTCATACGAAGTTATAAGCACCAGCATTTTGTCTTTGCTTAAAAGTAATCAGAAAAACACTGAGACTTTTGAAATGTTTCCATTTGAGAACTGAGAGTGTATCCCTTGCAAATGGGATACATTGGTATTATCATTCACCGATGGACTCACTAGCTATATCTCTTATTTATTTATTTATTTATTTATTTATTTATTTATTTATTTTGCGACAGAGTTTTGCTCGTATTGCCCGGGCTGGAGTGCAATGGCGCAATCTCGGCTCACCACAACCTCCTCCTCCCAGATTCAATAGATTCTCCTGCCTGAGCCTGCCGAGTAGCTGGGATTACAGGCGCCCACCACCACGCCTGGCTAATTTTTTGTATTTTTAGTAGAGATGGAGTTTCTCCATGTTGGTCAGGCTGGTCTCAAACTCCTGGCCTCAGGTGATCTGCCGGCCTCGGCCTCCCAAAGTGCTGGGATTACAGGCATGAGCCATGGCACCCAGCCTATATCTCCCTGTTAAACACCAATTCACAATAGTGCTTATAGGCTGACACCGTGGCTCACGCTTGTAATTCCAGTACTTTGGAAGGCCAAAGAAGGCAGATTACCTGAGGTCAGGTGTTCAGGACCAGCCAACGTGGTGAAAGCCCATCTCTACTAAAAGTGCAGGCACTTTTGTGGCAGGCACCTGTAATCCCAGCTACTTGGGAGGCTACAAGGAGAATTGCTTGAACCTGGGACGGGGAGGTTCCAGTGAGCTGAGATGGCGCCACTGCACACCAGCCTGGGTGACAGAATGAGACTCCCTCTGAAAAAAAAGAAAAAGAAAAGGAACACAATGAAGCATCCATAACTAGGTACATCCATAAATCATATGCATTTTCTAGGGCTTATTGGTCCCAATGTATCCATCCATCATGAATAATTTTTAACCCCTCCCTCTAAAAACACTTCCTGAAACTACATTGGTACAATCTTCCTGAAAAGCAATTTGGCAACATGTATTAGCAATCTCAAAAAAGATATTGCAGCCTGGGCAAAATAGCAAGACTCTGCCTCTACAAAAATTAACAGGGCATGGTGGCATGCACCTGTAGTCCCAGCCACTCAGGAGGCAGACACAGGAAGACTGCTTAAGCTGAGGAATTGGTTTCAGTAAACTATGATTGCAGCATTGCACTCCAGCCTGGGTGACAGAGCAAGACCCTATCTCAAAAAAAAAAAAAAAGCTTGTCCTTCAACACAGTAATTTCATGCTAAGACTGCCATCTAAGATGAGCCACAGATACAGATATATTTATACACAAAGGAATTTTTGCCAATGTTAAGTGTAAAGGTGAAAAATTAAAAACCAGCTAAAATCATAGCAATTTAAAACTGATAAAATAGGCTGCGCGCAGTGGTTCACGCCTGTAATCCCAGCACTTTGGGAGACCGTAGCAGGAGGATCACCTGAGGTAAGGAGTTCGAAACAAGCCTGACCAACATGGTGAAACCTCATCTCTACTAAAAATACAAAAATTAGCCGGGTATGGTGGTGGGCACTTGTAGTCCCAGCTACTTGGAAGGCTGAGACAGGAGAATTGCTTGAACCTGGGAGGTGGAGTTTGCAGGGAGCCGACATCACGCTACTGCACTCCAGCCTTGGCAACAGAGTGAGACTCCATCTCAAATAAATAAATAAATATATAAATAATAAAAATAAAACTGATAAATAGTTGCCTACGAATATGATGGAATATAATGCATTCATTAGAAAGACATTCTAAATTTTAATGAAAAAATCCTCATGGTAGCAATTATGATATCTATATACAAACTTTTTTTTCCTTTTCTTTTTTTTTTTTCTTTTTTTTTTTTTGAGATAGAGTCTCCTTCTGTTGCCCAGGTTGGAATGCAGTGGTGCAATCTCTTCTCACTGCAACCTCCGCCTCCCAGGTTCAAGCAATTCTCCTGCCTCAGCCTCCCGAATAGCTGGGATTACAAGTATGCACAACCATGCCTGGCTAATTTTTGTATTTTTAGTAGACACAGGATTTCACCACGTTGACCAGGCTGGTCTCAAACTCCTGACCTCAGATGATCCTCCCGTCTCAGCCTCCCAAAGTGTTGGAATTACAGGCATGAGCCACCGTGCCTAGCTATATACAAACTTGATATAGAACATAATCCCAATCATGACTATCAACCAATAATGATCAACAACAAAAATATTTAAAAGTTAAGAATACAGTGATGGAAAGGAAATAGACTAAAATGCTAACAGTTGTTATTGGTGGGTAGTAAAATCACAGGGGTTTTTTTTTTTGTTTTTGTTTGTTTTTTGAGACAGCATCTTGCTCTGTCACCCAGGCTGGAGTGCAGTGGCATGATCATAGTTCACTGCAGCCTCAACCTCCCAGGCTCAAGTGATCCTCCCAACTCACCTTCTTGAGTAGCTGGGACTATAGGTGGGTGCCACCAGGTCCTGCTAATTTTGTATTTTTTTTTTTTTTTTTTTTTTTTTTGTAGAGATGGGGTTTCACCATGTTGCCCAGGCTGGTCTCCAACTCCTGGGCTCAAACAGTCCTCTTTCCTTAGCCTCCCAGAGTGCTGGGATTATAGGCATGAGCCACAGATTTTTACGTTTTATTTTTTAAGATTTTATTTGGCTTTCACAAATTTCTAAATGAATACATTATTTGTATATTGAGAAAAAACATAAACATTGTTTTAATTATTTTAAGACAAAATACTCTACAATGCTAGTGACAAATGTTCCAACATTCAAAGGAATGTTTCAAAGTTAAATGCCACCGTCTTTTTCTTTCTTTCTTTCTTTCTTTTTTTTGAGACGGAGTTTTGCTCTTTTTACCCAGGCTCCGCAACCTCCGACTCCTGGGTTCAAGTGATTCTCATGCCTCAGCCTCCCAAGTAGCTGGGATTACAGGCATGTGCCACCATGCCCAGCTAATTTTTGAATTAAATGCCACTTTCTAAAAGTCAAACACATTAATAGTCACTAAAACTAAACAGTGTAATTGCAGTGTAAGGGTACTCATAACCTATTAGGAGGGACCACTATTTGAGGCCAAGTCCAACACTGAATAAGTTAAACTAGACTCTCCCTGGAGGTCTGTTGAGTATGCTATAGAGATCCAAAATAAGAAGAATGTTAAATTGTTAGAGTAAATATACTCAATGGCATCTTTTCTGGAGAAGGGAGACAAAAAGAATATTTTAACAAAGAGAAAGAAAACTGCAAGAGTGTCAGAAAGTCTTATGTCCAGGAAACAAAACCCAGTTGGTAGAGTAGCCCATTGCTTAGCAACCTAACGATGGTTTCATAAAGGTGGCATATAAGTCCATAGGTCATTGGCATCAGCAAACACAAATTTGAATTGGAGATTTTCTGCCAATTATTATAACCAATCTTCAAAGATCTTCCAAATAATCCTTTAGAATAAAAGCATCTAAGATTACTGCCAGGTTGGAAGCTAGTTTTTGTCTTTGTTTTAGATTCTGTTAGACCAGGGTTTCCCAACTTTGCTTGTTTATAAGTAACATCTGGGGTACTTGTGAAATACATGGATTTCTCTGAATATTATGATTTAGAAGGTCTGGGATGGGGCCAGGGAATTCATCATTTCAAGGGCCCTAGGTAATTCTTATAACCAGCAAATTTGAGAAACATTATTTTAAACTGTCATTTCCTTCCTAGCACTTCTTGCTAGTTGTAATTACGTTTTGTCCTTACCTGTTTAATAATTTGTTTAATGTCTATCCCTACCATCAGACAGTAAGTTCCATGAAAACAGTGATGGTGTGTCTATTTAAGGACCAATATGCACATATCTTGATATAGATATGCACAAACTTGATATAGAGTATATAATACTGCCATTTAATAAGAAATATTTACTTGGTAGCTGACCCCAGTTCCTGGCACACAGCTCCTAAAACTCTTGTAATTTCCTGAGCAATAAGAGCGCTGAGTGCATCTTTTGTTCTAATATTTGGTCTTTGACCTCAGTCCCTGACACAGAGCTACTAATCCCTTGAAATTTCCTGGGTGATGATAGGAGCATCTTTTGTTCTAGTAACATGACTGGATGCACACTCCCGAATGGGGATGGTTACCAATAAGTCCAGGCCATAATTAGAGGCTTGAAACTTTCTTTCTTTCCTTTTTTTTTTTTTTTTTTTTTTTTGAGATGGAGTCTCAGTCTGTCACTCAGGCTGGAGTACAGTGGCGCGACCTCAGCTTACTGCAACCTCCACCTCCTGGATTCAAACGATTCTCCTGCCTCAACTTCCTGAGTAGATGGGATTACAGGTGCCCACCATCATGCCTGGCTAATTTTTGTACTTTCATTAGAGATGAGGGTTCACCATGTTGGCCAGGCTGGTCTCCAACTCCTGACTTCTGACCTCAGGTGATCCTCCTGCCTTGACCTCCCAAAGTGCTGGGATTACAGGCACGAACTACCTCACCTGGTGAGGCTTGACACTTTCAGCCACAGTTCTCATACTCCA
The DNA here is from genome assembly GCF_024542745.1 of Macaca thibetana thibetana. Taxonomy (NCBI): domain Eukaryota; kingdom Metazoa; phylum Chordata; class Mammalia; order Primates; family Cercopithecidae; genus Macaca; species Macaca thibetana. The sequence goes on along the minus strand of NC_065579.1, from coordinate 20,681,809 downwards.
GAGAGGGGAGAGGGACTGGAAATGGACTTAATAATCCAGAATTCTTATAGAATCCAGAATTCTATAAAAATTCAAAAAGTATGGGCTTCAGAGAGTTTCAGGGTTAGCGAACGCATCAATGCGTCAGGAGGGTGGTACGCACCAACTCCACAGGGACAGAACCCTGCCAGACCTCCCCCATGTGTCTCTTGATCTAGTGGTTCATCTGTGTCCTTTATCATATCCTTTATCGATATAATAAGCTGGTCAATATAAGTGTTTTCCTGAGTTCTGTGAGCCACTCTAGCAAATTAATCCATCTGAGGAGAGGATTGTGAGAACCTCCAACCAAGTGGGAGAGAAGTTGTAAGTAACCAGAAACCTACAGCTTGGGATTGCTGGCTCAAGTGGGGGACAGTCTTCTTGTGGGACTGAGCCCTGAACCTGTGAGCCCTTAACCAGTGCAGACTCCAGTTAGTGTCAGAATTGAATTGAATTGTAGAACACCCAGCTATTGTCCACTAGAGAATTGCTTGGTGTGTGGAAAAAACCCCCCACGCATCTGGTGCACAAAGTGTTCAGTATATGAGAGTAGAAGGAAAAAAGTTTTTTTTTAATATAATCAATTGTAACTACCTGTACATGATCAACTGAAGGTAATACATTAAAAAAGTTAACAATGAGATGATTGAAAGGAAATAGACTAAGATGCTAACATTAATATACTTCCTGAATGAATCAATCTATGAATCAAAATTTCTTTTGTTATATATCATAAGAGCCCAACTTAAGTCTGGATCATCCTCAGGATTGTAGGAAAAGCTCTTCCCTTGAAAAGCACAATGTGAATCCAGACTACCTTGTACTCAAGCATAGAACTCATGTTGTCTTAAGGACAGTGTCACACAAAACTGGAAGACTGTTGCAAAACAGGACATGCTGACTGCCAAGTGCATTAAGACATCAAATTCATAGAGAAAAAAATATATATCTTCTATATCTACTTTACTATCTCTACTTAGGCAAGCATATAAAGCTTAACTTTCTGGTTCCTTTGAGGCCAGTCCTCAGGGAAGTAATTGCCAAGCAGGTCAGGGGCCAGTGTAACTAAATAGGTTCCAGTTTCTCCTAATACTTAGGTTCACCCAAAACTGTAAGAATAAAGAATGTAGGCTGGGCACAGTGGTTCATGCCTGTAATCCCAGGACTTTGGGAGGCCGAGGCGGGGGGATCACCTGAGGTCAGGAGTTCCAGACGAGCCTAACCAATATGATGAAACTCCGTCTCTACTAAAAATACAAAAATTAGCCAGGTGTGGTGGCATGCTCCTATAATCCCAGCTACTTGGGAGGCTGAGATAGGAGAATGTCTTGAACCCAAGAGGCAAAGGTTGCAGTGAGCCAAGATCGCACCATTGCACTCCAGCCTGGGCAACAAGAGTAAAACTCCATCTCAAAAAAAAAAAAAAAAGAATGTTATAGACATCTGGGGCCTGCAACACCCTCAAAAACCTTTCTCTAGTTTTTAAACAATTAAATTAGAGATGGCTACTGAATATTAGCTAGTTGAAATATGGCATTTGCGTAGGTACATAGTTACTGTAGATCAACAGTAAACTTCTACATACATAGGCACTGAATAGGGGTTTATAAAATGCTCACTGAATCAGTTTGTCAGGACAAAACTAATTCTGGAAAGTGAAATACATGGAGTCATCTTCCTGTTCTCCGGCTATAGCCTGTCAGCTCCACTACCTCCACTGTCCATGGGGACGCCAACTCTGCCCTTACTTTTGGCCATAATATCTACAGAGGCCTGTTACTACTGTGACCTGGGCTTCAGATAACTGGGGTCTTGTTACTCCCCCATTCTTGACTCCTGGCTAAGCCTTTCCCAGCCATCCACATGCAAACCCTAGTTGAAAAGACTTAATCAGGGATCAGCAAATGACAGCCCGTGGGCCAAAACTGACCAGCTGCCTGTTTTTATAAAGTTTTATTGGAACACAGCCATGCTCTGTTCACTTACGTATTATTTAAGGCTGACTTTGGTGTTACAATGGTGGAGTTGAATAGTTGTGACAGAGATCATCTAACCTATAAAGCCTAAAATATCTACTATGTGGCCCTTCTGAGAAAGACTTTATCTACCTCTGACATAGATGCATAGGGCCAGATAATAACAATTATTGGGACCAGGTGCAGTGGCTCACGCCTGTAATCCCAGCACTTTGGGAGGCCAAGGCAGGTGGATCACTTGAGGTCAGGAGTTCGAGACCAGCCTGGCCAACAGGGTGAAACCCCGTCTGTACCCAAAATACAAAATTAGCCAGGCGTGGTGCCACATGACTGTAATCCCAGCTACTTGGGAGGTTGAGGCAAGAGAATTACTTAAACCTGGGAGGTGGAGGTTGCAGTGAGCCGAGATTGGGCCACTGCACTCCAGCCTGGACAACAGAGCGGAGTGCAGTGACACAATCATAGCTCACTGCAGCCTTGAACTCCTAGGCTCAAGCGATTCTCCCACCTTAGCCTCCCAAGTGGTTAGCACTACTGGCACATGCCACCACACCTGGCTAATTTTTAAATATGTTTTTGTAGAGACAGGGTCTTGTTATATTGCCTGGCTGGTCTTCAACTCCTGTCCTCAAGCAACCCTCCCACCTCGCCTCCCAAACTGCTGGGATTACAGGAATAAACCAACACACCCCGACCTGTAATAAAATTCTTATGTGGCATTTACCATATGCCAGGCAGTATGCTAACGTCTTTGCATATGTTAATTCTTTAGTCCTCACTACAATCCTGTGAGGAAGCTGAAGCATAAAGAGGATAAGGTAACACAACTAATAAGTGTCTAGCCTAGGTAAAGAAGGTATTGCAAAATAAATAGATTATCACAAGGATCCAAGAAATGAACAAAATCATAATTTGGAAGCTCCAATAAAGCAGCAAACAAGTCATGGTGGAAATTATGAGAATAATGTGATTGTGGAAATAGGTTATTCCTAATAACCACATTATGGTCAGCTACAGATTCCTTTTGTGTGTGGGATTATGTGAAAAAGTAATGTTTAAGAAAATAAAAAACCAGGCCAGGTGCGGTTGCACAAGGCTGTAATCCCAGCACTTTGGGAGGCTGAGAGGTCAGGAGTTTGAGACCAGCCTGGCCAACATAGCGAAACTTCATCTATACTAAAAATACAAAAATTAGCTGGGCGTGGTGGTGGGCACTTGTAATCCCAGCTATTCAGGAGGCTGAGACGGGAGAATCATTTGAACCCAGGAGGCAGAGGTTGCAGTGAGCCGAGATCTCGCCACTGCCCTCTAATCTGGGAGACAAAGCAAGACTCTGACTCAAAAAAAAAAAAAAAAAGAAAATAGAAATGACAATATAGAAAAATGAAACTGACCAAAACAAGTTTTCTTTTTTTTAAAAAAGGTATTTACTATAAAACTTCTACATTAAAATTGTAATTTCTGCATCAAGGTAGTAACTTTGGGATACTCTACATTTATTAAGAAATAATTTTTGGCTGGGTGCTGTGGCTCACACCTGTAATCCCAGCACTTTGGGAGGCCGAGGCGGGTGGATCACAAGGTCAGGAGTTTGAGACCAGCCTGTCCAACATGGTGAAACCCTGTCTCTACTAAAAAGTACAAAAATTAGCCAGGCATGGTGGCGCACACCTATAATCCCAGCTACTTGGGGGCTGAGACAGGAGAATCGCTTGAACCCGGGAGGCGGAGGTTGTGGTGAGCCGAGATCATGCCACTCATTCCATCCTGGGAGACAGAGTGAGACTCTGTTTCAAAAAAAAAAAAAAAAGAAAGAAAATTTTCAACGTTTGTTTAAAATAATTTTATAAATTCACGTAAGGACTCTCTCTCTCTATATATATTTTTTCTGAGGTGGAGTCTTACTCTGTCGCCCAGGCTGAAGTGCAGTGGTGTGATCTTGGCTCACTGCAACCTCCACCTCCCCAGCTTCAAGCAATTCTCCTGCCCCAGCCTCCCAAGTAGCTGGGACTACAGGAGTGCGCCACCACGCCTGGCTAATTTTTTGTTGTGTTTTTCTTGAGACGGAGTCTCTCTCTGTGGCCCAGGCTGGAGGGCAGTGGCATGATCTCGGCTCACTACAACCTCCGCCTCCTGGATTCAAGCGATTCTCCCACCTTAGGCATCTGCCACCATGCCGGGCTAATTTTTTGTATTTTTAATAGAGACAGAGTTTTGCCATATTGACCTGGTTGGTCTCGAACTCCTGACTTCAGGTGATCCGCCTGCCTTGGCCTGTCAAAGCGCTGGGATTACAGGCATGAGCCATTACGCCCGGACTAATTTCTGTATTTTTAGTAGAGATGGGGTTTCACCATGTTGGCAAGGCTGGTCTCAAATTCCTGACCTCAGGTGATTCACCCGCCTCAGACTCCCAAAGTTCTGGGATTACAGACACGAGCCACCATGCCTGGCCAAGAAACCCGATATTTTTAATTTGTGATTTCATTGTTATAAAGTTTATTTTAGTCTCAAGTCATATGATTGATATTATTTAGCTTTATAGTGTGTTTTATTCACCAAATGTGATCCCCAGGGACTTTTGGCTTGTTTCAAAAAGTAAGTCCACCCCAAAGTAATTCCAAGAATAGATTTTCCAGTATTGTCTGAATAATTCGCTGCTTAACACCAGAAGCTGGCACATAGTAGGTGCTCAAAAAAACTGTTAAACAAAGGAGTGACTTTCTCAAAAAGAAGTTCCAAAGTATTTTAAGAAAGGACAACACTGTTGGAAAAATCTCTCTCTCTCTAGGTGACCGCTTTGACGAAACAACACGCAGTTGGTTCATCAAATTACTTTGATTAATCTTTTCAACAAATACTCATTGAGAACCAGGGCTTGCTACATAGTTTGTGGGGCCCAGTGCAAAATGAAAATGGAAAACTCCTTGTTCAGAAAGCAGGACAAAGTATTTTTCTTTTTTCTGCAGTCTCCTTCTCAATCTGTAATTATGTTTTATATCTGCTAGTCAATTTTGTGTTCCCTTGGGCATGTGGATATTCGCAGACCCTTGAAGACATTGCAGACTCTGTGAGTTACTCCACAGGTGGACATAGTGCTCTTCCTGTGCTCAGATTGTTGGTGGGTGTGTGGGGGTGTAGAAGGACGGCAGTAGTCACTGAGTAGGGGCAGGAGAGCATCCAGTGAGGTGGAACCAGGCTAGAGCCTAGACTTCAAACCCCTGGTGCATGCTCCATTGTTCCACTGGACTTCATTTACAAAACACAAATTCAAAAATAAATTATTAAGTATAAGAGGACAACTGCTGAACATTAAATCCCAAGCCCACAGCTCCCTTCTGAGCGCTCATGAAGTTGGTTCTGTTGAGAATCTACTACGGGCTACTCCCTGAGGGTACTATGTGAACAAGGCAAAGGCTGGTGAACCTTCTGCCTAACAGGGAAAGCAGACAAAAAAACAGGAAATTACTCTGCACTGGGTAAGGGCATTGATGGGAGTACAGGCAAACCCTGTTAGCTTCAGTCCTGGGGTCAGGGAAAGAGGCTCAAACACAGAAACTGCTAGGTGAGACCTAATGTACAAAAAGGAATAAAACTAGAGAAAATGTGCAGATAGAGGAAACAGCACTCGAAGAACCAGGGGTAGAAGAGAATGGGACATTCCAGAAACTAAAACTAACTGGCTAAAGTGGAAGGTGGGATCTTTCTCCATTATGTTAATGAGTTCCAACATTTTTTTAGGGCAATGAGAGCCATTTGGAGGAATTTAAGGCAGAGTGACTTGATCAGACTTGTGTTTATGTAAGATCACTCAAACTGCAATGGAAAGAATAAAAGTCCCAAAGGGCAGGATGAGAAAGTTTGGTAGGAAGACCCATCGAGGGCAAAGAGGAGGAAGCAGAGATTGGTTTGGGAATATATGGGAGGCACTAGGTAACTAGAGGGGCTTATACTGGGATAAGAAAGACCCAGGATATTAAAGATTGAGCCAAGGAGAATTCATTTCAATATCAACTGCTGGTAGGCTGGGTGCAGTGGCTCACACCTGTAATCCTAGCACTTTGGGAGGCCGAAGTGGGTGGATTGCTTGAGGTCAGGAGTTAAAGACCAGCCTGCCAACAAGGCAGGAGAATTGCTTGAGCCCTGGGACGTGGAGGTTGCAGTGAGCTGAGATTGCACCACTGTACTCCAGCCTGGGCGATAGAGTGAGACCCTATCTCCAAAAGGTAAATAAATAAATAAATAAATAAATAAATAAATAAATAAATAAATAAAAAATGAACTGCTGGAGGGGAACAAAATATATATTAAAAAAACAGGCTGAAGCCTGCTCTGTGTGTGTGTGTGTGTGTGTGTGTGTGTGTGTGTGTGTGTGTGTGTGTTTGGTGGGGGGAAGACCAGGCTAGTAGATTAGCAGCAGGCTCTCACCACGCATGTACCGTTCTAGAACTGTTACACAGCATTGAGGCTTAATAGTTGTTCTGGAGCCCATGACCAGCACTCAGTTCCACACCCTTTCTTACAAAAGAACTTACTCTGCAAAGCAAGTATAATAACCCTGAGGGCTGGGTGTGGTGGCTCATACCTGTAATCTTAGCAGTTTGGGAGGCTGAGGTGGGTAGATCACTTGAGGTCAGGAGTTCGAAACCAGCCTGGCCAACATGGTGAAACCCCCTTTCCCTGAAAATACAAAATTTAGCCAGGCGTGGTGGTGGGTCCCTGTAATCCCAGAACTTGGGAGTTTGAGGCAGGAGAATCGCTTAAACCCAGGAGGTGGGAGTTGCAGTGAGCTGAAATGGTGCCACTACTCTCTAGCCTGGGCAACAGAGTGAGACTCCGTCTCAAAAATAAAATAAAATAAAATAAAATAACCCTGAAGAAATGTTAACTGAGCAATTCTGTGGGTAGACCAGAGTCAAAATATAAAGACACATGTTTCATGCCCTTTAAAAAGTGCAGGATAGGCCGGGTGCAGTGGCTAAGGCCTGTAATCCCAACACTTTGGGAGGCCAAGGCGGGTGGATCACCTGAGGTCAGGAGTTCAAGACCAGCCTGACCAATAAGGTGAAACCCGTCTCTACTACAAATACAAAAATTACCTGGGCATGGTGGCATGCTTCTGTAGTCTCAGCTACTCAGGAGGCTGAGACAGGAAAATTGCTTGAACCTGGGAGGCGGAGGTTGCAGTGAGCTGAGATCATGCCACTGTACTCCATCTAGCCTGGGCAACAGAGCAAGATTCCATCTCAAAAAAAAGAGTGCAAATTTGTGCCTATGTTTAATCCTTAGGCCTAGTGCACACAGAATAGCACCAAGAGGGTAAATATTGGGGAGATAATATTCTAACATATCCAATTTGCCCTATAATTTGTTAAGCACATGAAGTATCTACTGTATTTTGAGAATTTCCTAACCAGTTTTCCTGGTGCAATAAGAGTGATTGATAGTTTCAAAATTAATTTTGCAACCATGAATCTTCAGGTGTCTTCTGAACAGTGTGGCCAGAGCTACAGGGGACAAAAGAGATGATCAGAGGACCAGCAGTCTTGGCGTCTGGGAGACTGCTGGACATGCAGAATCATGGGCCTTTGTATACACTTAAAGTTTAGGAAGCAATGCTCTGAAGATCTACTTCATGACCTTAAATAGATTATCACTGGAATTGGAAAAACCACAGGGAACTACTGAAGGTAGAATTTTAAAACTTCTATATAATGTATTATGAAATATAAGGGCTAGAAGGGTTAATGAGAGAGGGGCTATTAGCATCATTAATGTTCTCACGTGATATAAGAACAGTCATTCTACTTTGGGTTGTTACAATTAATTGCTTTTGTGCCTTCTGAATTCAAAATTAACACATTCCGTAAAGTTTAGGAGCATGGACTACACATCTCTGTATTCCTCTCAACATTCTGTACATCGTATATGAAGTACATGAAGATCTGTTAAATAAATTTGATAATACGATCCTGGCTGGTTGGTTGGGATTTTACAGATTAAATTTTTAGGGGGATTTTCTTAGTAAAAACATAAGGGATGTTTAGGGTCATGGCATTTCTTGCTCTAGTCTTTATTTCATTTTGGGGGAGACACAGAATTGCTCTTCAGTCAGCTGTCTGTCGGAGGAGAGAGTAAAGCTGTTCCTTCGTCATGCAACAGTAATCTGAGTCAAGGATATGAAACAAGCCCTTCAGGAAGTGAGTCAATTAAATGTTTTTTCCTCAGATATGAAGTTAATAAACAAAATGTAGCTAAAGCATCAAAACATTGGAGAATCTTATGTTCCCTAAAGTGGTAGAAATAAATTGATGTCCCATGATAAAAATAAACGAGATCCATGGGAAATTTTTCTTATTCTTCCCCGTCATGTTGTCTCATCTCTCACACATTACACACAATGATATGAGAAAATCAGCAGAAGAACTTTTCTCATTTCTTTCCTCTTTTGTTAGGTGGTAAATACCAGCTGGAGCTTTGTGAGCAGTGAGTAATACACCTGGCACAGAACCAAGGTAACTGCTACCTGAAAACTTTCCACTCTGCTGTTATCCTTCTGTTCAGGAATCATATAGTCCAAATGAATAAATGGAAGAAACCATTTCTGTGGGCTTTCATACACAGGACTTTTCCGGGAGCATTGAGTGCCTGGTTAAGCTGCTGTCAGTTTTCAGTTTTGCCCTTGTACCTAGTCCACACTCAAATGTTTAATCTCAGAATGGTTTCCTCTTGTTTCTCAGCACCCATCCGGGCACTCTCCCCTGGCCACAACTTGGTTTGTTCTCAGGGGATGGAAACTGACTGTATCATAACAAGTAAAATATATTTAGGACTGTCAATATAGCAGAGGCCACAATGACAGGTCCTTGCTCATATCCCTCAGGTCTTCCCTGCAAGCTTCCAGCTGTTAGTACGTGCCTCTCTGCCCTCAGGCCATTTCCCCAAGCCCAGGGAGCCTGCTCTACCTGTGCACAAAACAGGCCTGAAGTTTAGAATTACCATGCCCAGGAGGAGCCATTACCAATGACCAATAAGTGCTGGTGATTGATACCCCAGCTTCCTAGTCCTTGAGCCAAGATAATTCTAAAGTGTGTGTTTTATTTCACAGTGGGGCTAAGCTTCTAATGTACCATTGAGTGGCTGCATTTTCTATCCCTGTGTCGTATGCCCTGCCATACCAATGTTTCCTGCAACTTTTAAATAAACCACTGGTCCTTGAATCTTTGTCTCAGGGTCAGCTTCTGGCGGAACTCAAAATGGGATGGTCAGTAGGCTGCCAAAATATTCTCATAATGGATTCCAAAGCCAGATATACATAAATTTTGAATTTCCCAGGGGACAATTAAAAGTCAGCAATTCATAGATAGGCCAAGACTCAAAGTTGCTAAACCTAAATTCCTTTGCTCACAGCATCAATATTCATCATACTGCCTCTTCATGCTCTGAAAGTGTTCTTCTGACTCAATGACCTCTGCTGGTAAATCGTTTAACAGAATGCATTTCCAATCATTTTAATGTGCTTTGAAGGTTACAGCCCAAGCCGCGGAACATGATTCACAGGTGTTTTCTATAACTCTAATTCTGATGTACCACGTGACTTTGGCCATTTTAATGCCTGTTTTCAACTAGAATGCACTGTGTTGTGAAATCACCGTTTATGACAAATAAACATAAATTTTGTATTTTAGTGTTATTTTTCAATTTCATCTATATTTTCCCTTTTCCTCAAATATTGATTTATGCTTTTTTCTCTTTCCTTTTTACTCGAATTTCAGTCCATCTAATATGTATACAGTGTATGTTATGGCCCTACCAGATCCCTTTTGGATCAGGGAACTGACTCCTCCAGCTGCTGGATATTGCTTGCTGATGGCTCACAACTCACAACTCAATTTCTCTCAAAGAATTGCCCTGGGCTGAAAGAAGTTATCTAGCCCAAAGTTATACTCTTTGGCCGGGGGCGGTGGCTTACACCTGTAATCCCAGCACTTTGGGAGGTCGAGGCTGGTGGATCAACCGAGGTCAGGAGTTCGAGACCAGCCTGGACAACACGGTGAAACCTCATCTCTACTAAAAATACAAAAATTAGCTGAGTGTGGTGGCATGTGCCTGTAGTCCCAGCTACTTGGGAGGCTGAGGCAGGAGAATCACTTGAACCCAGGAGGCGGAGGTTGCAGTGAGCCAAGATCGCACCTTACACTCCAGCCTGGTGACAAAAGCAAGACTGCATCTTAAAAAAAAAAAAAAAAAAAAAGTTACACTCCTTCCTGGGGACAGCTAGCATCCAAAATGGCCCAGACACTTTGCCTCCCTTTGGAACCACTTTGAAGGGCTATCATAGCTTCAAAGCTCTCTGTAGGATCAGCAAAGGCCTCTTTTGCAATTGCATAGGAGTTCAACTTCTGCTTTTGCCCAGTTCTGGTTTTTTTTTTTTTTTTACTATTCACAATTGCTGATCCTGAAAGCACACCACAGTTAACCTTCTGCACAAAAATCTCAGACTCTCAGAATCTGTTTTCCAGGAAGTTCCCAGAAACTTCTAAATAAAATTAGAAAATTATGAGGGGATCTGGTGCAGTAACTCATACCTGTAATCCCAGCACTTTGAGAGACCAAGGCAGGATAATCACTTGAGCCCAGGAGTTCAAGACCAGCCTGGGCAACATAGACATAGTAAGGCCCTGCCTTTATTTTATATATATATATATATATTTATTCTTTTGAGACCGAGTCTCACTCTGTCACCTAGGCTGGAGTGCAATGGTGCAATCTTGGCTCACTGCAAGATCCACCTCCTGGGTTCAAGTGATTCTCCTGCCTCAGCCTCCTGAGTAGCTGGCATTACAGGTGCCCGCCACTATGCCTGGCTAATTTTTGTATTTTTAGTAGAGACAGGGTTTCACCACGTTGGTCAGGCTGGTCTCGAACTCCTGACTTCAGGAGATCCGCCAGTCTTGGCCTCCCAAAGTGCTGGGATTATAGGCATGAGCCACCACGCCTAGCCTGAGGCCCTGTCTTTAATAAAACAACAACTTGGTAGACTGTCCTGGAGTAAAAAATACAACAACAACCACAAAAGGAAATCAAGAGGGATAAAAATGTCCTCATTTAATCTATTATTATTTGTGCACTCTGCCTAGTATATATAAGATATATATAAGATGGTATCACAAAAACTTAGAAAGTACAAATACAAGTGGTTGACACTTGTAATCCCAGCACTTTGGGAGGCTGAGGCAGGCAGATCACCTGAGGTCAGGAGTTTGAGACCAGCCTGATCAATATAGTGAAACCCCGTCTCTACTAAAAATACAAAAATTAGCTGGGCGTGGTGTCATGCACCTGTAATCCCAGCGTCTTGGGAGCCTGAGGCAGAAGAATCACTTGAACCCAGGAGGCGGAGGTTGCAATGAGCTGAGACCGTACCATTGCACTCCAGCCTGGCCAACAAGAGTGAAACTGTCTCAGAAAAAAAGAAAAGGTAAAAGAGTTATATTTCTAAGACATATTTACCATGCCCTCTGTGAAGGTACATCTGTTGGCACTGCTTCCTTTAATTGTAATACTTCAATTACTAGCCATTCCAATCAGTTAGTAGTTAGGGTGCTATGGCCTGAATGTTTATGCACTCCTCTCCCAATTTTTCTGTCACCAGACCCTGAATTTGCCGGCATCTTGATCTTGGACTCCCAACCTCCAGAAATATGAAAAATAAATTTTTTTTGTTTATAAACCACCCAGTCTATGGTAATTCGTTATAGCGATCCTAATGCACTGCGACATAGGCTCGTACTAACAGCTGTAATAAATAGACCTCAAAATATATAGTACTAAAACATAATAACAGTTTATTTCTTGGTCACCTAAGAGGTTGTTGTTTCTGAGGGGTGGTGGACCCTCTCTGTATCAGGGCCCCTTATGTTATATTAAGTTTATTATGTAGCTCTCCTTTCCTCAAATCCTCACTGTCATCAACATCTAGCCAGTAAAGGGGGAAATAGAGCAGAGAAGAGACTTACGTATGTCTTGAAATAATGTCATAGATCATTATTCTGTTCCATAGATCAGAATTCGTTCCATAGATCAGAATTCAATTGTGTGGCTGCAACTAACTACAAGGCAAGTTTGGAAAAATAGTCTAGTTGTGTGCTCAGCAAGAAGTGGAAACTCATTTTTGCTGCATGGTTGACAAACCCAGACGCAGAGTGTTTGTGCAGCATACGAAAGACAAACAAATACCAAACTCTTCAAACCATACTAGATGGATCTTAAAGGTGCCAGTCGGCTGACTGCTGGAGTCAGTCAGTAGCAGAAACGCTTTGGATGAGAATCCACCTTCTTTAGCTGTCCTGAGAGTGCCTAAAACTTAGTATCTAACAATAATTCTAACATTCAATAATAGTTGTACCAATATACCAAAGTAGGCCCCATAGTAAAGCACTTTGTCAGCTTCAAGACAGGATAGATGGCCTCTTAGGAACGGACTGAGTCCTCCTTTTCTCCCCCCTCCTCCTTCTAATGAATCAGCCACATTGTTTGGGAAGGCTTCTGAGACCATTATCTGGATGTCTCATTGCTCTGACACTACCACTTTGGGTGCTAGAATTTCAATCATGAAGACCAATGACACTTAACCAGTTCATTTTCTTAACATTTTGTCAACAAATGAAATAAACTTTTCTTATAAAATGACTGGTAAGAAAAAAGTTATTTCTCTCGACCTATTCACACAAGTAAACAGTGAATCTTTCAACATTCAAGCCAGAGATCAGAATTTTATTTGAAGAAGATGACAACTTTGTGGTTAATGGTGTTCTTTTTGTACTTACTCGCTCTTCCAGATCAACGACAGAGAATAATTGGACATTCTGTAGATGGCTTCACGAGAGAAGAACTTACAACCCATGTTGGGTTTTTGTTGTTGTTGTTGTTGTTTTTTTTAGTTCGAAAAGGATGTTCCTGCGGGATAATATAATTATGTTTATATTTCAGACGAAACTGTCTGTGTTGGAGGTGTTCAATTTGTAGCCTAAATGGTTGACTCAGACATGTCTACACATAGAACAGCCAAATAATAATTAAGAGCTGCCAGTGAACACCACCACACTAGATATTATCAGTGTTTACCCGTAGTGTCTGCTCATATTTACAAATCACTTTATAATGTTCATGAAAGTATTTTGCCTCAATTATTTATTTCTAACTAGTCATATAGCATGGGTGGATAGTCTTTCTTTTTTAAAAATTCCTGATTACATCTCCTAAAGCAAAACCAACAATGTAATTAATTTAGAGTTGTTTTTCCTTAAAGAAACATTAAACATCAAAATCGTGTCCTTTTCCACCTAAGCAAACACAAAAGTACATAATTCTTACAAAAATGCTTTAAAATATCATTTATTTCCATTTTGTGGCCAGTTAGGAGAGAGGGGAGCAAATAGGAAGGGAGAAAAAAGAAGCAGGAGGCAGGCGTGGAAAGTAGAGACCCGGATAGAGGGATGAGAAGACATAAAAAGGAAAAGGAAAACATAAGTGATCAAGGAATGAGTTGACAGGAGAAACAAAGCAGGGGAGAGAATGAGAAAGAAAATGGAGGAAGAGGCTGGGCTCAGTGGCTCACGCCTGTAAATCCCAGCACTTTGGGAGGCCAAGGTGGGCGTATCATCTGAGGTCAGGAGTTCGAGACCAGCCTGGCAAACATGAAGAAACCCTGTCTCCACTAAAAATACAAAAATTAGCCGGGTGTGGTGGCGCACACCTATAATCTCAGCTACTCAGGAGGCTGAGGCAGGAGAATTGCTTGAACCCAGGAGGCAGAGGTTGCAGTGAGCCGAGATCGTGCCAATGCACTCCAGCCTAGGCAACAAGGGTGAAACTCCATCTCAAAAAAAAAAAAAAAAAAAGAGTGGGGGACATTTGGATAAAGTGAAGAGCAGAACCTACCTATTAGGGAAGGGAAGTGGATTGGGTTTCCTACCCTGTCTGTAGACGCCATGAAGAGCCATGTCTCTCCAGCCAGAAATATATTCTTACTTAAGTAACTCCTTACAACCAACTTCTTTATAAATTTTATAGATTCTTTCTTAAAAATTGAAATATAATTGACACACCATAAAATTCATCCTTTAAAAATATATAGCTCAGGATTTGTGGTAAGTTCACAAGGTTATGCAATCTTCACCACTAATTAATTCAAGAATATTTTCATACTTACCTGGGAGGTGAAATACCATCATCACAAAGGTGATTTTCCCAGGGTGAGGCTTATCCATTGCACTCTGGATGTGCTGATCCCTGCAATTTCCCCAAATGTGGAGAACTCAACTGCATAATCTTTGGCAGTGGGAAACTGTGTTCACACTCTCTTCTGTAACAACAACGACAACAACAACAACAAAATATATATATATATATATATTTATCACCCCTAGGAAATCATGTGTTTACTACATTAGCAGTAACTTTCCATCTTTTCCTCCCTCTAGCTCCTGGAAACCAATAATCTCTTTTCTATCTCTATAGATTTGCATATTCTGGAAATTTCTCTTCTTTTCTTTTCTTTTTTTTTTGAGACAAGGTTTCGTCGCTCTTGTTGCCCAGGCTGAAGTGCAATAGCGCGATCTCGGCTCACTGCAACCTCCGCCTCCCAGGTTCAAGCGATTCTCCTGCCTAAGCCTCCTGAGTAGCTGGGATTATAGGCGCCTGCCACTACATCCATTTAATTTTTGTATTTTTAGTAGAGACGGGGTTTCACCAGGTTGTCCAGGATGGTCTCAAACTCCCGACCTCAGGTGATCCACCTGCCTTGGCCTCCCAAAGTGCTGGGATTACAGGCGTGAGCCACCGCGCCCGGCCTGGAAATTTCATATAAACAAAATAACCAAATATGTGGCATTTGGTGTGTGCCTTCTTTCAGTTACCCTAATGTTTTTAAGGTTTATCCATGTTATAGCATGTATTACTATTTCAGCCTTATTTTATTTTATTTTATTTTATTTTTTGAGACAGTCTTGCTCTGTCACCCAGGCTGGAGTGCAGTGGCACGATCTCGGATCACTGCAACCTCCACCTCTCAAGTTCAAGCAAATCTCCTGCTTCAGCCTCCTGAGTAGCTGGGACTACAGGCGCACACCAACACACCCAGATAATTTTTTTATTTTTAGTAGAGATGGCGTTTCACCATGTTGGTCAGGCTGGTCTCAAACTCCTGACCTCAGGTTATCCACCAACCTCGTCCTCCCAAAGTGCTGGGATTGCAGGTTTGAGGCACTGCACCCAGCCTATTTCATCCCTTTACAGCTGAATAATATTCCATTGTATGAATATATCACCTTTTATTTATCCATTTTTCAGTTGACATTTGAATTGTTTCTACTTTTTTGATATTATGAATAATGTTACTCTGAACATTCCTATGAGTTTTTGTGTGAATGTATGTTTTCAATTCTCTTGGATATATAACTAGGAGTGAAATTGCTGGGTTATATGGTAACTCTATGTTTAACTTTTGGAGGAGCTGCCAGATTGTTTTCCAAAGTGGCTGCACCATTTTACATTCACACCAGCACTCTATGAGTGTTCCAAATTCTCTCCACAACCTCACCAACACTTGTTATTGTCTAATTCTTTTATTATAGTCAGTCTGCTAAGTATGAAGTGGTACTCATTGTGGTTTGGATTTGCATTTCTTTAATGACTAATGATGTTAAGCATCTTTTCATGTGTTTATTGGTCATTTGTATATTTTCTGTAGAGAAATATCTAATCAAAGGTTTTTGTTTGTTTGTTTGTTTGCTTGTTTTTTTTGAGACAGGGTCTCGCTCTGTTGCTCAGGCTGGAGTACAATGGCATGATCTCACCTCACTGCAACTTCCACCTCCCAGGTTCAAGTGATTCTCCTGCCTCAGCCTCCTGAGTAGCTGGGATTACAGGCATCTACCACCATGCCTGGCTAACTTTTTGTATTTTCAGTAGAGATAAGGTTTCACCATCTTGGCCAGGCTGGTCTTGAACTTCTGACCTCAACTGATCCGCCCACCTCGGCCTCCAAAATGCTGGGATTACAGGCGTGAGCCACTGCACCTGGCCTTTAATCAAATCTTGACCCATTTTTAAATTGGATTACTGTCTTATTATTGACTTGGAAGTATTCTTTATATGTTCTGGATACTAGACTGTAGGGGAGGAAACCCGCTTTTCCTTTTCTTAGGTTAAATGACTAAGGCTTGTGAATTAAACCAATAGTAGATGATTAACAGGAGAAAAGGTTTATTTCAATGCATGTGGGAGCTTCACAGAAAGTGAAAACTTGAAAGTTTATATACTATTTTAACAGAGGAAAATGGATTATGGAGAAGTGACAAGATAAAGGAAAAGGGATTTGGGCTTCTAGGGTTGGTAAGTTGTGGGAAGATTAATATATGGAGGAAACAAATAAAAGATAAGGACTAATGTAAAACTTACTATACAGATTCAAGTAGGTACTATCGCCAGTGATAAGAGTAATTTCTTCTTTCTGGTATAGGAGACAGCAGAGGAGACATCTTCATAAAGGGAAATTTAAGCCTTAGTTTTAGGTAGAAAGGGGCAGAGCAGAGAGTTCCTTTTGTATCTGCTGTTTCTTGTCTTCAGCTCCAAATAATGCTTATGCCAAAGTGACATATTTTAGAGTGGCATATTCTGATCCCCCTCAACCCTTATCAGATATATAATTTGCAAGTATTTTCTCCCATTTGTTTGGATTGTGTTTTCACTTCCCTGATGAACAAAAGTTTTAAATTTATTTATTTATTTATTTATTTACTTATGTTTTGAGACAGGATCTCACTCTATCACCCACACTGGGTTGCAGTGCCACGATCTCGGCTTACTGCAACCTCTGCCTCCCAGGCTCAGGTGATCCTCCCACCTCAGCCTCCCAAGTAGCTGGAACTATAGGTGTGCACCACCACATCCAGCTAATTTTTGTATTTTTAGCAGAGACAGTGTTTCACTGTTGCCCAAGCTAGTCTCGAACTCCTGAGCTCAAGTGATCTACCTGCCTCAACATCCTAAAGTTTTAAATTTTTTTTTAATTTAAATTTTATTTTAAATTAAATAGGGTCCAATTTATCCATTTGTTTCTTTGGTCGCTTGTGTTTTAGGTGTTAGATCTAAGAAACAATTGCCTAATTCAAGATCATGAAGATTTCAACTTTTTCATTCTCTAAAAGTTTCAAAAATTTAGTTCTTACATTTAGGTACTTAATCCATTTTGAGTTAATTTGTTATATGTCATGAGATTGGTGTCCACCTTGATTCTTTTGCATGTGAATGTTGTCCCAACATCATTTAAACTAGACTTTACCTTCACCATTGAATTATCTTGGCACCTTTATCAAGATCAATTATTTCTGGAGCCTCAATTCTGTCCCATTGATCTACCTGTCTATTCTTAACGTTTGTACCAAACTGTCTTGATTATTGTAACTTTGTAGTGACTTTATTTTTATTTTTATTTTTATTTTCTGGGATGGAGTCTTGCTCTGTCACCCAGGCTGGAGTGCAGTGGTGCAATCTCAGCTCACTGCAACCTCTGCCTCCTGGGTTCAAGCAATTCTCCTGCCTCAGCCTCCTGAGTAGCTGGAATTACAGGCGCCCCTCAACATGCTTGGCTAATTTTTGTATTATTAGTAGAGACGGGGTTTCACAGTTTTGGCCAGGCTGGTGTCGAACTCTTGACCTCATTATCTGCCCACCTCGGCCTCCCAAAGTGTTTGGATTACAGGCTTGAGCCACCGCACCCGGCCTGTAGTGACTTAAAATCAAAACATGAGTCCTCTAAGTTTGTTCCCTTTCAAGATTGTTTTCACTATTTTGGTTTCCTTTTGGATTTCCATGTGAATTTCAGCATCACTTTGTCAATATCTGCAAAGAAGCTAGCTGGGAATTTGATAGGGATCAAATTAAATCTTTAGGTCAATTCAGGAAATATTGCCTTTTTAACAATATTTTACAATATTTAACAAAATTAAGTCTTCTGATCCATGAACATGAAATGTTTTTCCATTCATTTAAGTCTCCTTTAGTCTATTTCAACATATGTTTGGTTTATTTCATTTGTTTGTTTTCAGACAGGATGTACCTCTGTCACCCAGGCTGGCATGCAGTGGCACAATTACTGCTCACTACAGACTTGATCACCCAGGCTCAAATGATCCTCCCACCTCAGCCTCCTGAGTAGCTGGGACCACAGGCATGCACCATCATGCCTCTCTAATTTTTCACTATTTATTTATTTATTTGAGACAGAGTCTCACTCTGTTGCCCAGGCTGGAGTGCAGTGGTGCGATCTCAGCTCACCACAACCTCGGCCTCCCAGGTTCAAGTGATTCTCCTGCCTCAGCCTCCCGAGTAGCTGGGATTACAGGCGTGTGCCACCACACCTAGATAATTTTTTTATTTTTAGTAGAGACGGAGTTTCACCGTGTTGGCCAGGCTGGTCTTGAACTCCTGACCTCAGGTGATCTGCTGCCTTGGTCTACCAAAGTGCTGGGATTATAAGCGTGAGCCACCTCACCTGGCCAAATTTTTCACTTTTTGTAGAGATGAAATTTCACTATGTTTCTCACGCTGGTCTCAAACTCCTGAACTCAAGTGATCCTCCTGCCTTGGCCTTTCGAAGTACTAGTACTATTTCAACATGTTTTGTAATTTTTTTAGCAACAGAGTCTCACTCTGTCACCCAGGCTAGAGTGCAGTGGCACAATCACAGCTCACTGCAGCTTTGAACTCCTGGGCTCAAGCAATCCTCCTGCCTCAGACGCCCAAGTAGTTGGGACTAGAGGAGTGTGCCATTGTGCCCAGCTAAATTTTTAATTTTTTGTAGTGATGAGGTTCTCGCTATGTCTCCCAGACTGATCTTAAACTCCTGGCCTCAAATGATTCTCTGACCATGGCCTCCCAAAGTACTGGGATTACAGGTGTGAGCCACTGGACCTGGTAAGAGTATACGTTTTGCACTTCTTTTGTTTAGTTTATTCTTAAACATTTTATTCTTTTTATGCTGAATGAAATTATTTTCTAAGTTTCATTTTCAGATTGCTAGTGTATAGAAAAACAATTGATTTTTATATATTGATCTCGTATCCTACAAACTTGCTGAACTCATTTATTAGCTCTAACAGTTTTTTGTGGATTCTCTAGAATTCTCTATATTTCAAGTATGTATGTATGCAAATATAAATAGTTTTAGCCCCTCCTTAACAATCTGGCAATCTGGATGCCTGGGACTACAGACATGCACCACCATGACTGGCTAATTTTTGTATTTTTTGAAGAGATGGGGTTTTTGCCATGTTGTCCAGGCTGTTCTCCCACTCCTGAGCTCAAGTGATCTACCTGCCTTAGCATCCGGAAGTGCTGGGATTACGGGTGTCAGCCACTGGACCTGGCTGCCCTTTTAGTTATTTTTTCCTGCCTAATCACCCTGGTTAGAATATCTAGGACAACGGTACATAGAAATGGTAAGAATGAGCTAGGCGTGGTGGTTCACGCCTATAATCCCAGCACTTTGGGAGGCTGAGGTGGGAGGATCACTAGAGTCTGGGAAGTCGAGGCTGCAATAAGCCATGATAGTGCCACTGCACTCTAGCCTGGATGACAAAGCAAGACCCTGTCTCCAAAAAAAATTTTTTTTTAAAGAGCTAAAAGGCACTGAGATTGCCAGATTGCAAAGGAAGGGCTAAAACTATTCCTATTTACATACATACATACATACATACATACATACATACATACATACATGAAATATAGAGAATTCTAGAGAATCCACAAAAAACTGTTAGGGCTAATGAATGAGTTCAGCAAGTTTGTAGGATACGAGATCAATATATAAAAATCAATTGTTTTTCTATACGCTAGCAATCTGAAAATGAAACTTAGAAAATAATTCCATTCAGCATAAAAAGAATAAAATGTTTAAGAATAAAAAAAAGAAATGCAAAATGTATACTCTTACCAGGTCCAGTGGCTCACACCTGTAATCCCAGTACTTTGGGAGGCCATGGTCAGAGAATCATTTGAAGCCAGGAGTTTAAGATCAGTCTGGGCAACATAGCGAGAACCTCATCACTACAAAAAATTAAAAATTTAGCTGGGCACAATGGCACACTCCTCTAGTCCCAACTACTTGGGCGGCTGAGGCAGGAGGATTGCTTGAGCCCAGGAGTTCAAAGCTGCAGTGAGCTGTGATTGTGCCACTGCACTCTAGCCTGGGTGACAGAGTGAGACTCTGTTGCTAAAAAAATTACAAAACATGTTGAAATAGTACTAGTACTTTGAAAGGCCAAAGCAAGAGATCATTTGAGTTCAGGAGTTTGAGACCAACCTGAGAAACATAGTGAGACTTCATCTCTACAAAAAGTGAAAAATTTGGCCAGGTGAGGTGGCTCACGCCTATAATCCCAGCACTTTGGTAGACCAAGGCGGCAGATCCCCTGAGGTCAGGAGTTCAAGACCAGCCTGGCCAACATGGTGAAACTCCGTCTCTACTAAAAATTCAAAAATTAGCTAGGCATGGTGGTGGCAGTCTGTAATCCCAGCTACTCGGGAGGCTGAGGCAGGAGAATCGCTTGAACCTGGGAGGCAGAGGTTGCAGTGAACTGAGATGGTGCCATTGCACTCCAGCCTGGGCAACAAGAGTGAAACTCCATCAAAAAAAGGAAGAAAGGAGGGAAGGAAAGAAGGAAGGAAGGAAGGAAGGAAGGAAGGAAGGAAGGAAGGAAGGAAGGAAGGAAGGAAGGAAGGAAGGAAGGAAGGAAGGAAGGGCAAGAATGGACATCCTACTCTTGTTCCTGATCTTCGGGAGAAAGCATTTAGTCCTCCACCATTAAGTATGGTGGTAGCCATGTGATTTTTGTTGATGACCTTTATCAGATTGAGGAAGTTACTTTTCTTGCCTATTTGTGTTGGGTGTTTTTATTCAGAAAGAGTGTTGGATTTTGTCAAATGCTTTTCTGCATCTACTGAGACGATCATATGGTTTTGGTTTTTATTCTATCAATATGGTACATTATATTCATTTATTTTGTACATCAAAGCAGTCTTATATTCCTGGGATAAACCTCACTTATTTATGGTGCATAATCCTCTTTTTTTTTTTTCCCGAGATGGAGTCTTGCTTTGTTGCCCAGGCTAGAGTACAGTGGTGTGATCTCGGCTCACTGCAAGCTCCGCCTCCTAGGTTCACGCCATTCTCCTGCCTCTGCCTCCTGAGTAGCTGGGACTACAGGCGCATGCCACCACGCGCAGCTAATTTTTTGTATTTGTAGTAGAGACTGGGTTTCACCGTATTAGCCAGGATGGTCTCGATCTCCTGACCTTGTGATCTACTTGCCTCGGCCTCCCAAAGTGCTGGGATTACCGGCGTGAGCCACCGCGCCTGGCCAGCATAATCCTCTTTATATGCAGTTTGCTAGTATGCTAGTATTTGGTATCAGGGTAATATTGATCTCACAAATTAGTAGAAAAGTGTTCCCTTCTCATATTTTCAGAAGGTTTTGTGAAGGATTGGTGTTCATTCCTCTTTAATACTTAGTAGAGTTCTCTAGTGAAGTCATCTGGTTCTGGGCATTTATTTAAAGAAAAGTTTTGGCCGGGTGCGGTGGCTCATGCCTGTAATCCCAGCACTTTGGGAGGTCAAGGCAGGCAGATCACAAGGTCAGGAGTTTGAAACCAGCCTGACCAACATGGTGAAACCCTGTCTCTACTAAAAACGCAAAAATTAGCCAGGTGTAGTGGTACACACCTGTAATCCCAGCTACTGAGGAGGCTGAGGCAGAAGAATCACTTGAACCTGGGAGGTGGAGGTTGCAGTGAGCCGAGATAGCGCCACTGCACTCCAGCCTGGGCAACAGAGCGAGACATCATCTCAAAAAAAAAAAAAAAAAAAAAAAAAAGAAGACGATGCACCATAACTGAGTGAGATTTATTCCAGCCTGAAAGAGCGAGACTCCATCTCAAAAATTAAAAAAAAAAAAGAAAGATTTTTTAATGATTCATCAACCTTTCTATTTGTTATTGTTCTATTCAGGTTGTCTATTTTTTAAGCAGTTTGATAGTTTGGATCTTTTTAGGAATGTGCCCCTATCATCTAGGTTATCTTATTGGTCGGCCTATCATTGTTCATCACATTCTGTCATCTCTTTCATTCCTGGTTTTAGTACCTTGAGTCTTCTTTTCTTTTATTTCTTTTTTTGTCAGCCTAGCTAACTGTTGTCAATTTTGGTTATCTTTTCGAACAACCAACTTTAAGTTTTGCTAATTCTCTTTGTTTTTATTCTATTTCCTATTTTGTTTCTATGGCCATAGCACCCTGAATGCACTTGTTCTCGTCTGTTTTCTATTTTGTTTACTTCTGCTATAACAGTTATCATTTTCTTCCTGGTGTTTGCTTGATTTGGGTTTAGTTTGCTCTGCTTTTTCTATTTCCTTAGGGAGAAAAGTTAGGTTATTGATTTTTGACCTTTACTCTTTTAAAAATATAGGCATTTAGAGCAATACATTTCCCTGTAAGCACCAATTTAGCTGCCTTGAATTTAAGGTAGGTTGTGTTTTTTTAATTTTCATTCATCTGAAAGTATTTCTAATTTTCTATGTGATTTCTTCTTTGACTCGTTAGCTATTTAGAAATGTGTTGTTCAGGCCAAGCGCGGTGGCTCACGCCTGTTATCCCAGCACTTTGGGAGACCAAGGTGGGTGGATCACCTGAGGTCAGCAGTTTACGACCAGCCTGACCAACATGGTGAAACCCTGTCTCTACTAAAAATACAAAAATTAGCCAGGCATTGTGGCATGCACCTTATAGTCTGAGCTACTTGGGTGGCTGAGGCAGGAGAATCGCATGAACTTGGGAGGCGGAGGTTGCAGTGAGCCGAGACCATGCCATTGCACTCCAGGCTGGGCAACAAGAGCCAAACTGTCTCAACATCCCCCTGAGGAAGTGACATTTGAGCAGACACCTAAATGAAGAGAGGGTTCAAGTCTTAAAGATCTACTGGAATAGAGTGTTTGAAACAGAGAAAATAGTAAATGCAAAGACAGACATGTGCTTGGCCTATTTCCACAACAGCAAGGATTCCAATGGGACTGGGTAGGAATAAGCAGAGGGACTGCAAGTGAGGTAGCCAGTGATCACATAGATATGATTTTATGGGCCTTTTAGATTTTAAGTCATTAGAAGGTTGTGAGCAAGGGAATGGCACTGTTAAATTTTACATTTTGAAAGCATCACTCTGGGTTTTGTATAGAAGATAAACAGTAGGAGAACATGAGTGGAAGTTGGGAGACCAATTTGGTTGACACAGCCTTAGCTGACCTCCAATGAGTCATGCCTTGTGTAATGCTCTCCCTTGAGTGCTGACAGAACCTGTGACTTGCTTCCAATGAGCAGAATATGGCAAAGATGATGGATGTCATTCTCATGAATATGTTACATTACATAAGACTTCATCTTAGCCAACCGGAGCGATTCTGCTGATTATGCTGAAAGAAGCAAACCACCGTGGTGTGAATTGCTGTGGAGATGGCCACTTGTCAGGGAACTATGAGACACCTCTAGTACCTACAGATAGCTACCAGCCAAGAGCCAGTGAGAAGCTGGGTCTCCAGTTATATAACCACAAAGAATTGACTTTACCAACAATTTGAATGAGCTTGGAGTCAGATTCTTCCCAAGTCAATCCCTCAGATGAGAATATAGCCAGCCTACATCTTGATTACAGATTGTGGAGACTGTAAGCTGGGTATCTGGTTAAGCCATTTTCAGACTCCTGACCCATGGGAATGGTGGGATAATAAATGTGTGTGGTTTTAAGCTATTAAGTGTGTGGCAATTTGTTACACAGCAACAGAGAACCAACACAACCAATTAGTATGTTTTTGTAGTAGTCAGGTGAGAATTGATGGTGACTTGAACCAGGCTAGTAGCCATGAAAGTAGGGAAAAATGGTTGGATTTGGGATAAGTTTTGAACACAGAGTTGATAGTTTGCTAAGAGCTTTTGCCAAAAACTTGGGTATGTTATATGTGTGAGAGAGAGGAGTCTAAGATGACTCCAAGAGTGGCTCAATAAATCCAAATACTCAGCTCATGAAATTCAATTAATTTATATTTTGCTCACCTTAGAAATCAGATCTGGGCCAGGCGTGGTGGCTCATGCCTGTAATCCCAGAACTTTGGGAAGCTAAGGCGGGTGGATCACCTGAGGTCGAGAGTTCGAGACCAGCTTTACCAACATGGAGAAATCCCACCTCTACTGAAAACACAAAAATAGCCTGGCATGGTGGCACATATCTGTAAGCCCAGCTACTCGGGAGGCTGAGGCAGGTGAATCACTTGAACCCAGGAGGTGGAGGTTGCAGTGAGCCGAGATCGTGCCATTACACTCCAGACTGGGCAACAAGAGCGAAACTACGTCTCAAAAAAAAAAGGAAATCAGATCTGGTTGAATCCTACTGATGTGCTATATAGCACCTCTTCCAGGAATGTACTTGACCCTTTTCTAAACCAGGCTTGTTCTACTAACACTTCAAGTTTCAAATAAAAAGCTTTCTTTCTCTGAAAACTTTCCCATGCATGTTAGCTAGCTCAACTCTTTATTCCCTTTGCTCAAAAATTTCTTACGAACAGAATCTCGCTCTATCACTCAGGCTGGAGTACAGTGGTGGAATCTTGGCTCACTGCAACCTCTGTCTCCGCGGTTCAAGCAATTCTCCTGCCTCAGCCTCCCAAGTAGCTGGGATTACAGGTGCCCACCACCATCCCCAGCTAATTTTTGCATTTTTAGTAGAGACACGGTTTCACCATGATGGCCAGGCTGGTCTCGATCTCCTGACCTCAGGTGATCTACTGGCCTCCCAAAGTGCTGGGATTACAGGCATGAGCCACTGTGCCCAGCTGGTACATAGCTTAAAAAACAAAAAACAAAAAACAAAAAAACAACTTTATATTCCCAGAGCCTAGAACAGAGTCTGGGACATCTAGGAAATATCCAAATGTTTAATGACTGAATAATTGCAGTCATTCTGAAAACATTTTAAATCATCAGATTACCTGTATTTTACCTAATTCCGTCTTCTCATAGCAACATAGTTCATCTCACTATATGATTAACTAAAACAGATAAGATATGTAGGTATGCATATACTACCTGCATCATAAGTGTAATGCAAGATGCCCATTTGACAATATTAACTCTATAAATAGTAACACTCATAATTGACACACTGTGTGTATGTGTCTGTGTGTGTGAGAGAGAGAAAGAGAATTCTATAAGCTACAAAAGTTTTTTATCCAGTTTGAGTTGCAGATCCAGGATTTATCCTCTTGATTTATTGCTTTCTAGCCTTGTAAAAGGACAAAAGTAAAGTTTTTGAAAAGACTTTGGGACAAATATACTTCAACTATTCCAGAATGTGAAAAACAGATAAGATAGATTCTGGGTCCAATGTAAAAAATATGGCATTCGTGGGCTAGTTTGTTCAAACACACCGGAGTGACTTTCCAGGCTTCGATCCAATTGTATGATGCATTCAGAAACCCTGTGCCTACTCATAAAAATATCTCAGATGAAAGATTTTGAAATTTGTTTATGAGTTTAACTGTCCTGAAAACTGCAATGTTGGCCATTTCATTTTGTGACCAGAGGGAGGAACTTCTATTCAATATTGAACCTAATAGACCACTGACTATATTTTCACTAATTCCAGAAGACAACACACACACACACACGCATGCGCGCGCGCGCACACACACACACACACACACACACTTCCAAAAGGACAAGTAACCTCAAAAGATTGCAGGAGTCTCTCTGAATCAGTTCAGGATTTCCCTTGAAGTGTTCATTTTCCCACTCATATCATTCTGGGACACCCAAACTCGCCAATAAATCTCAAATACGTAACTGTTGTCATTTGGGGAAACTTTTTGGCAATAAGACTTATGACCTGAAGCACGATGGAATTTCCGTCTCTCCAGATAAAAATGATGCTCAAAGCAGCCCATTAATTTGGTTGGTTATTCACAGATTAGAAGCAAATCTGAAATGCCAAGCCCAGAGGAAAGCCAGGCCTAAAAACAACTGAAATGATTTTCCATGGACAAAATAAAAAAGCAGAACAAATCTAGATTTTTCGAAAGGTTACTTAATCCAAACTTAGTTCTCAAACAAAGATGGAATAACAACTGATAATGACTGATATGCCTTTACCAGTATGAGTTTAAGCAGTCCAAAGAACACTACCAGATGGCAAGTCTCAAAATTTGGCCGGGTACCTTGTAAACATTCAAGGGATTCTCATTGCTGAAAATGGATAGCAATTAGCATCTTTTTTTTTTTTCTTTTAAGAGGCAGAGTTTAGCTCTGTCATCCAGGCTGGAGTACAGTGGTGCGATCATGGCTCACTGTAGCTTCCAACTCCTGGCCTCAAGTAATCCTCCTGTATTGGCCTTCCATAGTGCTGGGATTACAGACATGAGCCACCACACCCAGCCACAATCTACACGTTTATTACACTATATTCACTATATATTATATTCACTAAGCCCCTCATAGCTCTAACAGTGACTCTGTTAATGGAGTCAACAGAAAGATCAAGAATGCTATTTAGGTGGACACCCTGGTTGGTGCCTCCGGGCTTGTCCCAGACCCCCGTCCTGGCCCCATGGCCTGCAGGATTTGCCCCGCTCTGCATCCTCCGAGGCTGTGCTTCGGATGGCCACAGCTTGCGCATCCTGCCATGCCAGCTTGTACCTCCCCTGTCTCAACCAGATTCTGAAAGTTAAAAAGCACAGTGTGTCTATTTGACAAATTTGAGAAAATTGGGAACTTTGGGTGGCCTAGGCTCTCTAAATGAGATCACCTATCAAACACTAGCAGAGGAAATGCTGGACTCCTAAGCAGAATTTTGTTTTAAAGAAATATTTGCTCTATGGTTACAAAAGTCATGTTTCAGAGTCAGAAAATATGCACATTTTCTTTTAGAGAAAATCAGGTAATTTGCAGATCCAAATAAATAAATAAATAATAAAACCGGGCCAGGCATGGTGGCTCACTCCTGTAATCCCAGGTGCTTTGGGAGGCTGAGGTGGGCAGATCACTTGAGCTCAGGAGTTTGAGACCAGCCTGGCCAACATGGTGAAACCCTGTCTCTACTAAAAATACAAAAATTGGCCAGGCATGGTGGTGGGCGCCTGTAATCCCAGCTACTCAGAAGGCTGAGGCAGGAGAATCACTTGAACCTGGGAGGAAGAGGTTGCAGTGAGCTGAGATCCTGCCACTGCACTGCAGCCTGGGCGACAGAGAGAGACTCCGTCTCAAAAAGAAAATAAATAAATAAATAAATAAAACCGAAACATCAGTAACGTAAATTAGTAACCCCACAAGGTTTAAGCAAGTGAGCTATGCTAAATTTTGAACAGCTGTTTCCATAAAGATATGCATGCACAGAAAAGAGATATTTTGAAAAATGTTTTCATGTTGGTTTTCTAGACAGGAAACCAGACCCATATTGTCCTAACACTTGATTTGCATTTCATACCAGTTAAATTAAAAATTATTGTTACATAATTTCTTGGTAAACCAATTTTCTAATTTAGCCTTGTTCCAAATTTAATAATTTTTAAACATAAAATGTGGAGTTTTTCTGTCCTTCAATGTTTATGAGATGGTTTATTGTAGCCGTGTGGGAGCTAGCTTAAATAGATTTATGTTTCTAGGATTGAAATGACTACCTAACTTTTATAATTCTGGGGTTAAAGGATACAACGTTTTGATGAGTTTGGTACTATATTCTTTCAGGTGGTTAGCCTAGATTCGAATTTATTCAGGGGAATTCTTTAGAGATACATAGTTCTCAGTTTTCATAGTAAGACGAAACTCTTACTTTTTTCATTACTTTCTTAATTCTTCTTTGTTTTTTACTCATCTCACCACCACAGGCCTTCCTTTGTTCTAATGCAACTGAATTATCATTACCAACTCTTAATTTATTTTTTCAAATTTTAAGTCCAGCCAGGTGCAGTGGTTCAAGCCTGTAATCTCCGCACTTTGGGAGGCTGAGGAGGGCGGATCACCTGAGGTCAGGAGTTTGAGCCCAGCCTGGCCAACATGGTGAAACCCCGTCTCTGTGATCTCAGTTCACTGCAATCTCTGCCTCCCAGATTCTCGTGCCTCTGCCTCCTGAGTAGCTGGGATTGCAGGTGTGTGTCACCAAGCCTGGCTAATTTTTGTATTTTTAATAGAGATGGGGTTTCGCCTGGTCCTGCTGGTCTCGAACTCCTGGCCTCAAGCGATATGCACTCCCTTGGCCTCCAAGGTGCTGGGCTTACAGGCATGAGCAATTGCGCTCAGCCATGACCTCTGACCCAGAGTCCAGGTAGGTCACTCCACACATTCAGAGCTTCCAACCACTTTTACAGTTTACCATTACTGATCATAATGGAAAAATCAATTGCTACCAAATCTAAGGAAAATCTCTAATATAAAAAATTAAGCAACAAAACATGGGAGGGGCAAAAAGACACTTGGAGGAAACAGCTATGCAGGAAGGAGAAAACTTCAAATTAATATTAATATTTTTAGAGAAATAAGAAAATATGTCACAGCCACAAAACAGGAATAGGATACTACTTAAGGATAAAACAAACAGAATGAAAAGAGCTTTTGAAAAGTAAAAACATTTAGCAGAAATTTTAAAACCCAATAGAATAATTAAAAGATAACATTTTTTAGAAACTCCTGGAAAGTAGAACTAAAATACAAACAAGTAGAAAATAGAAAATAAAATGTAATAAGAAGAGAGGACCAGTCATGAACATCCAACAACTATTTAATAGGAGTTCCAGAAAGAGAGAACCTGAAAAACAGGGAGGAGGAAATTATCAAAGAAATAACATAAGAATATTTTCAGGCCAGGTGTGATGGCTGATGCCTGTAATCTCAGCATTTTGGGAGACTGAGGTAGGCGGATCACCTGAGGTCAGGAGTTCAAGACTAGCTTGGCCAACATGGTGAAACCCCATCTCTACTAAAAATACAATAATTAGCCAGGCATGGTGGCACACACCTGTAATCCCAGCTACTTGGGAGACTGAGGCAGGAGAATCACTTGAACCCAGGAGGCGGAGGCTGCAGTGAGCTGAGATCATGCTACTACACTGCAGCCTGGGCAACATAGCAAGACTTCTACTCAAAAAAGAGTATTTCCATAAGTAGGGGATACTAGTTTCTGTAATGAGAGATTCCACCAAGAGCTGGGACAATACATGAAAATTAACTATGCCAAGGCATATTATCATGAAAACTTATAATCGTGAGATAAAAGAGAATATCTTAAAGTCTTATAGAATGTAAAAATAGGTAACATACAAATGGTTAGTTGTCATAATGGCAGTGGATTGCTGAACAAACCCCTAGAACCCAGAGGATAATGGATCCATGTCTTCAAAATTCTGAAAGCAAATGAGTCCCAATCCAGCATTCCCAACCAAACTATTTACCAACTATAAAGCTAACATAATGATATGCTTCCATAAACAAAGTATCAAATGATTTTCCTCTCATACAAGCTGGGGAATATGTTTAGTGGAACATATCCTCCAGTAGCCCAGGAAGCTCACATAGCTACTGGAGGATATGTTCCAATAAAATGAGGAAGTAAGCCAAGAAAGAGGAAAGCAGAGATCCAACATGAGAGAGAGGTCTAGGTTTTT
Source organism: Macaca thibetana thibetana (assembly GCF_024542745.1). Taxonomy (NCBI): domain Eukaryota; kingdom Metazoa; phylum Chordata; class Mammalia; order Primates; family Cercopithecidae; genus Macaca; species Macaca thibetana. The sequence continues at coordinate 20,652,059 of NC_065579.1, read as the reverse complement.
CCTGAGATGATGGTGAAGGGAGATCCTAGGACACAGCTTTCTCAAGTCTAGAGCACAACCAGTCCAGATTGGAGCATACACAAAGAAAGCACCAGTAGCAATCATTCTTTTTAAAAAACATAATTTGATAGAGTATCGGATGCACGCAAACATATTCACAGGAGACGTATTCTTCTGGAAGAGTGTTTGAAGATAACTTAATATAAGCTACATAGAAAATTGAGCAAATAAAAAATGAAGGTTGGGTGCAGTGGCTCATACCTGTAATCCCAGCACTTTGGGAGGCCAAGGTGGGCGAATTGCTTGAACTCAGGAGTTTGAGACCAGCCTTGGCAACATAGTGAACCCCTGTCTCTACAAAAAATACAAAAACTAGCTGGGTGTTGTGGCAAGTGCCTGTAGTCCCACCTACTTGGGAGGCTGAGGTGGAAGGATCACCTGAACCCAGGAGGTTGAGGCTGCAGTGAACCGTGATCATACCACTGCACTCTAGCCTGGGTGACAGAGCGAGACCCCATCTCAAAAACAAAAGAAACAAAACACTGGCCAGGCATAGTGGCTCATGCTTGTAATCCCAGCATTTTGGGAGGCCAACATAGGGGGATCACCTGAGGTCAGGACTTTGAAACCAGCCTGGGCAACATGGTGAAACCCCCCCTCTCTACTAAAATAAAAAAAAAAATTAGCCGAGTATGATGGCAGGCGCCTGTAATCCCAGCTACTTGAGAGACTGAGGCAGGAGAATCACTTGAACATGGGAGAGGGAGGTTGCAGTGAGCCCAGATCGCGCCATTACACTCCTGCCTGGGTGACAAAAGTGAGACTCTGTATCAAGCAAAACAAAACAACAAAAAACTACACGGCCCAGCTTTGAATAATATTACATAATTAATTGAATACTGATCTAACCAAAATCTATGCTTTAATTAGGATATCAGAGAGTATGTATTTTTCTATGTTGTAGAGGTGGAGTAAGAGAGTTAACTCTATCTTTTACATTAGGAAGCCAACGGATTGTCTCTAAAAGTAAGAAATCAAGAAATAGCAGGGTAAACCTATTACCTAAACATAGAGTGGAAAATGTTAAAAGAACACCTGAAAGGGCAAATGTGGGTACCTCTGGGAAGTGGAAATTAAGGAAAAAGAAAGGTAAAAGCAAAGGATTGCTAATTTCCACAGGAACATTATTGAACTTTAAAAACGATGTACATATAAAACTTTGAAAAATTAAAACTTGTAAAAATGATTAAATGACACACCGTGTCTCAAAATAACTTATCAGAGTACCTAGTTGCAGTAAATAGCTAATATATTATTTTTTCCCTTGTTTTTTAACAGAAGAGTAAGAAAATTAGGTGTTTGCTATAGGGTTTTTTTGTTTGTTTGTTTGTTTGTTTGTTTGTTTGTTTTTTGCACAAGACGAAGGCAATGACCCAGAAGGTGGAACTTAGGAGCATATTGTCCAAGATAGCATGATGCCGTTACATCACTTGAAATTATGCAGGCCAGACATGGTGGCTCCTGCCTATAATCCCAGCACTTTTGGGAGGCTGATGCGGGATCTCTTGAGGCCAGGAGTTCAAGATCAGTCTGGGCATCAGAGCCAGACCCTGTTTATCCAAAAAATAAAATAGTTAACTGGGCATGGTGGCAAGCAACTGTAATCCCAGCTATTCAAGAGGCTGAGGCAGGAGGATCGCTTGAGCCCATTAATTGGAGATTGCAGTGAGCCATGATGACACCACTGGACTCCAATCTTGGCAACAGAGTGAGGCCCTGTCTCAAAAAAGGAAGAAGAAAAGAAAAGAGATGAGGTTCTTGCTCTCAGAGGCCATCTGGAATGGTTCTCAAATCTGACTATTTGCAAGCTTCATTTGGAAAGATTTTTAAAAATCCTGATGCTCAGGATGCATCCTAGACAATTAAATCAGAATTTATTTTTTAACGTACCTCAGATGATTCCCATGTGTAGCCAAGGGAAGGAACCACAGCCCTAAGTGTGAGTTTATGAGACTGGGCTATCTGCCATTTCCCAAATCTCATCAGAGCCCAGGGAGGCATAGAGAGAAGTACATGTTATTGGGAGAGAAGTTGGGTATCCCTCCCTCTACCAGGCCAACCTGCACTTTTAACTGAATCCCACCATCGCTTGGTAGTTAGATGAATGCATACTCTGGGTGATGTTGGGGCCTGCTTTCTCAATAGGGTCTCATCTTCCCCTCCTCTATTCTCACCGACCAGAAGAAAAGTTGTGATTGGTCAAAATCCAAGACATTAATGGGGCCACATTTTGGGGGTGTACCTCAAAAGCAGAAACCAAGCTTCATTCTTTCTCCTGTATTTCTAGCACTCAGGTGAACTGGACCATTTTTCTCTTGCCAGGCCACTTGCCTTAAAGTGGTGGGCTCAGGAACGTTGGACCCCTCTGTCTCAGTATCTCTGCACCTGGAACAGGGTCTCTGAGAATCTCCGAATTGGAAAGTGCAGAACTTTAGCCCCAGGCCTGGGCCTTGCCTCCAGCACAGACTCCCAGAGGTTATTAGACCTTCAGCTGGTGCTTCCTAAGTAGAAGGGTATTGTTTCCTATCCAGTCACTGATCCTTTTGTGCACCCTCCGTTGGTTCAGAATCGCAAAGAGAATGAATGGGAGAACTCAAGTTCTAAATTCACTCTTAGAAGTACTCAAATACAGTTCGTAGGGAAACTCCAAGCTGGTCTCTCACTACCCTGACAGCCTAAAAAAGCCGCTGGAATTTTCCATTCTCCTCCCCTAACCAATTAGTATATCCATTTCAAATACTATGCATAATATGCATATTAGTATATACAAGATACGCTAAACACTGTGTGAAACTAAGAAGGTAAACCCTCGCGCTTTGCAGACGCTGCCGCCAAGGAAAGTCCTGTACTACTAGCCATGGTCAACCCTACCGTGTTCTTCGACATTGCCGTCGACGGCGAGCGCTAGGGCCGCGTCTCCTTCGAGCTATTTGCAGACAAGGTTCCAAAGACAGCAGAAAATTTTGGTGCTCTGAGCACTGCAGAGAAAGGATTTGGTTATAAGGGTTCCTGCTTTCACAGAATTATTCCAGGGTTTATGTGTCAGGGTGGTGACTTCACACGCCATAATGGCACTGGTGGCAAGTCCATCTATGGGGAGAAATTTGAAGATGAGAACTTCATCCTAAAGCATACAGGTCCTGGCATCTTGTCTATGGCAAATGCTGGACCCAACACAAATGGTTCCCAGTTTTTCATCTGCACTGCCAAGACTGAGTGGTTGGAGGGCAAGCATGTGGTCTTTGGCAAAGTGAAAGAAGGCATGAATATTGTGGAGGCCATGGAGCGCTTTGGGTCCAGGAATGGCAAGACCAGCAAGAAGATCACCATTGCTGACTGTGGACAACTCGAATAAGTTTGACTTGTGTTTTATCTTAACCACCAGACCATTCCTTCTGTAGCTCAGGAGAGCACCCCTCCACCCCATTTGCCCCGCAGTATCCTAGAATCTTTGTGCTCTCCCTGCAGTTCCCTTTGGGTTCCATGTTTTCCTTGTTCTCTCCCATGCCTAGCTGGATTGCAGAGTTAAGTTTATGATTATGAAATAAAAATAAGTAACAATTGTCAAAAAAAAAAAAAAAAAAAAGGTAAACCCTCTCCTAGCTCACAAAAAAACTGGTACAATTAAAAATATTTGAAAATGGTGAAGGCATGGGCAATGGCTATTTACAAATCAAAATATAAATATTTTAGTATTTTAGTAATAGGCATGGTGGGACCAGTATGTCTCGGCTAAATAGTAGTCTTGCTCCAAAGCGCTTTTGAGTGCTTTGCCACGTATGCATCAATGGACTCAGGAATGTAATGAGAGTTCTCAAAAGTAATGGAAGCAAAGCCAAGCAAGTCTCCCACTCCACACATCTCACTTTTCCCTTTCTGTGCAGAACTTTGGATCTTCCACATAGGAGACTGGGTGCCCCTGTGGAAGCCCAGCCAGGGAGCGGTCAGAGCTGGGGGGAGAGGATGGATTACAAGCCTGAATTTGCCTTCCCTACCAGACAAGCTCTGGCTTGAGGAATAGAGAAGTGAAAGAAAAAAGAGGTCCTTCGACTCAGTTGGAGACAGGGAGGGTTATGAGTGGAGTGAAGACGAGTCTCTTAATTCAAGCCGCCTCAAATTACATTTGTCCACACACGCAACAAAATGCTGCTTAAAAAATAAATGAGGTTATTTTCTCTTTACGGGTTCCCTTTCATCTCAGGGTTTCAAAGCACTTTGCCACAAAAGATCCTTTACCTTCACAATTCTTTTTTTATCTAAATATAAACTGAGGGCCCTAAGTTTAAAGTTCAGTAAAGCCCTAAACTTTGGAAAGAAAAAGTACTTTAAAAATTCTTTTATCATTCGTTATAAGATCCAAGTAGCCAATCAAGGACCACACAGACAGAAAATCCGCATTCAGATGAAAGGCCACACCTCTGCTCAGATGACCTGCTTGCTAATTAAAATCACAATTAAAACAAGCAGAGGGGATGGAGAGTGGTGACTTAACTTGCCCTTACCCCAGCAGATACACTCACAACTGACTCACACAGGATACATCGGATTTTCTCCAGCAGGCATTTGGAAAAAAGCAAAGAAGAAATTCTAGTTTTAGCTGCCCTCCATCTACTAACCCAGTAAACTCCATCCCTGGGTCGGTGACACATCCCTGACTCGCAGCCACCTCAGCAGAGCCCCGGTCCGTGCAGGAAGAGCCAGCTTGGCCTCCTGGTGATGGGAATGTTGTTTGCATATGCATTTTTTCAGCAAAAGAAAGTCTCAAAATCTCCCTGGTTCCAGGGTGTGAGTCATTAGTGGGTGTTTGTTTTTTGGGTTCTGAGTGTGAGTCACTACTTTCCTGCTGTTGGTCTTCTCAATCCTAGGGTAACAACTAAAAAGAGATGACTAGAGATGCCTGTGATGCTTAGAAGCGGACACCAGGACATTATTCATTTGGCAATTGTATCAACAATTAATTTTAAAGTTTATTCTTCTCTCTGTAAACAAGTATATAACGTTTATAAATAACAGTGGGAAAGAGGAAGGTGGGGGAAGGGAGAGAAACAAATCTAAAAAGGATATGACTGAGGTAAACGGAAGTAGAGTCTAGTCAAAGCAAAAACAGACAACTGCCTGTTTGTCAGCTAGAGAGGGCCAGGGCTGGTGATGTTGACCAAACTCTACACATGAACAAGCATCTGATGCTGCGCTCTAGCACTTTTCCTCATTGGCCTGGGAGTATGGGTGGGGAGGGCAGGGAGGAGGGACTGCCAGTGTTAACCATCAACTCTAGAATCTGAAAGAACAACGTGACTTTGAAAAGACATCTTCCGGCCGGGCGCAGTGGCTCAAGCCTGTAATCCCAGCACTTTGGGAGGCCAAGGCAGGCGGATCACAAGGTCAGGAGTTTGAGACCAGCCTGACCAACATGGTGAAATCCTGTCTCTACTAAAAATATAAAAATTAGCCAGGTGTAGTGGTGCACGCCTGTAATCCCAGCTACTCAGGAGGCTGAGGCAGGAGAATCACTTGAACCTGAGAGGGAGAGGTTGCAGTGAGCTGAGATAGCACCACTGCACTCCAGCCTGGGAGACAGAGCGAGACTCCATCTGAAAAAAAAAAAAAGGACGTCTTCCTGATGTTCCTCCCACTGGTACTATGCCTGGTACCATTTAGTACTGGGAAAGGACCTCAAGACCACCCAGAATTCTACAACGGAGAATGTTCTATAAAGTCACAGTGTCATGCCAGGACCGGGACCCAAAAAACAGCAGCTTGAAAACCAGTGATTTGACAATTTGGGCTACCCTAACAGTTTTTATTTCAGTGACATTGGCCAATAAATCAAGCCATTTAAGATGGTTGAAAAAAATCAAGATGACCACACACACACACACACACACACACACACACACACACACGCAGAGATCAGGTTTTGAGCTCATGGAGGACTCAACCTGGATTTGACTCAGAGAAGGCATCTGACCACAGGCATTTCAGTTTGCTTTCAGAAAGCGAGGAATTACAAATGAAAAAAAGCTCTGACTTTTCAGCTGGTTTGAGTGTGGAAATCAAAGCTTGGCTTTTTTGTACCCAGAGGAGTCTGGGTACTCTGCGTCATTTCTAGTATATAATTAAAATATATCTGTATGCCCACATATTGTCACTATATTAGGTACTTTACAAAGCCCAGGAAAACAGAGCCCCTGTCCTGATGTTCCAAATGTTAGTCAACCTATTTAAGCTCTTGGTACCAATGCTGAGGTAATGAAAATGAACTCTGCTGTCACTGTTGGCATAGTCACAGCGGAAGGAAGAAGTATTATTTGATTCAAAGCATTCTCATTTAGGGGAGAAAAAATTATAATGCACATCACCACCAAGTGGAAAATAAAGATGATAAACTTGGAGTTGTATTCCTGAGACCTTGACATTTTAAAATAAAAGGCTTCAGTGTTTGCAGAATATTTTTTCATTAATGTCTCAGTTACTTGTTTTTAAGGATAATTATTTGTGGATATTACAAAAGAACTTCCTGAACTACCCATTTACTTGTGGGCATATACATTTGAAAGCTGCCCGAGGCCCATTCCAAAGCAAAAAAATACACATACCTAATTGTGACTTTATGCCTAACTAGCCTGGTATTCATGACACATCCTTAAAAATTCTCTCAAAAAAGTGACCAGTTATGGTGGCTCCTGCCTGTAATCCCAGCTCTTTGGAAGACCAAGACAGGAGGATCGCTTGAGGCCAGGAACTTGAGACCAGCCTGGGCAACATAGTGAGACCCTGTCTCTGCAAAAAGGTTAAAAATTAGCTAGATATGGTGGTGTGCGTCTGTAGTCCCAGCTACTCAAGATGTTGAAGTGGGAGGATCACTGGAGCCCAGGAGTTGAAGCTTGCCCTGGGCTACAATTGTACCACTTCACTCCACCCTGGGCAACAGGGCAAGATCCTGCCTGTTAAAAAAAAAAAAAAAAATTTAAATTTAAATTCTATGAAAAACATGAAGACCTGGGATCCGATTCTGGCAGACTGACTTGTTAACACTTTTTCAGAAGAATTCTGCTTTTATCTTACTTAACCTTGGGTACCTTTTCTCAGAAAAGTGACTGATGAGATGTTCTCAAATCTTATGACAACCCATCAAGTTGCTTCCACGCTCATTCAGCTCAAGATATCCAAGAAGTCGGTACCTAGGGGCCATGTCTTTGCTGTCATCCTGATTCTTTAACTCTGGATTATCAGTGTGCCTGTCCCAAGTCAGGCTAGTTTGGCAGATAATCCCATATTCTCTTGTATGAGAGCATGGGGTGTGAAATTTGGAGATGTGGTGTTCCTTGCCATATAGAGGAAGCCAATCTTCAGAAAGGAAAAAAAAAGAGCTCACACTTAGAGAGATGAGACGGAGAAAGTGCTGGCTGCATTTGAGTTTTTGGTTCTGTTTGTCCCTAAGATCATTCAGCTTGCCACTTAGGGATAACATATGCCAGAATACTTTTTAAAAATGATCACCACTACCTTCTCCTTTTTTTTTTTTTTTTGAGACATAATTTCACTCTTGTCTCCCAGGCTGGAGTGCAATGGCACGATCTCTGCTCACTGCAATCTCTGCCTCCTGGGTTCAAGCGATTCTCCTGCCTCAGCCTCCCAAAGTAGCTGGGATTACAGGCGCCCGCCATCACGCCCAGCTAATATTTTGTATTTTTAGTTGAGATGGGGTTTCACCATGTTGGCCAGGCTGGTCTATGAACTCCTGACCTCAGGTGATCCGCCCGCCTTGGCCTCCCAAAGCGCTGAGATTATAGGCATGAGCCACCGCGCCTGGCCTTTTCGTTTTGTTTTGTTTTGTTTTTGACCTAAGCTACTTCAGGTTGGGTTTCTAAAATACTGATCAAGTTGATTATGAAAAAAATGTATCAAGATTGATAAAAAATTTTTTCTTAAGGAAAATTAGACCCAAGGGACTATAGAAAGATATTTATTTACATTAGTAAGAATTTTTCAACAAATGACTGGAGAGCACACAAACAGAATGTGCTACCTGAGTGCTACTACAGGGCTTTAAGACCAGGGAATCATTATTATTTTTTATTTTATTTATTTTTTATGTATGTATTTATTTATTTATTTGAGACAGAGTCTTGCTCTGTTGCCCAGGCTGGAATGCAATGGCATGATCTTGGCTCACTGCAACCTCTGGCTCCCAGGTTCAAGTGATTCTCCTGCCTCAGCCTCCCAAGTAGCTGGGATTACAGGCGCATGCCACCACGCCCGCTAGGTTTTGTATTTTTAGTAGAGGCAGGATTGCACCATGTTGGCCAGGCTGGTCTCGAATTCCTGGCCTCTGGTGATCTGCCCACCTTGGCCTCCCAAAGTGCTGGGATTACAGGCATGAGCCACTGCGCCCGGCCCACCAGGGAATTATTTTTAAGACCAGAATTATTATTATTTCTGTCCTTCTAGGAGCTTGAAGTCTTGTTGGTATGATATAATTAGCTTTGCTTCCGTGGGAACTTCTTGTTTACTGTATATTACCCACCACTTGTGTAATCACAAGGCAGGAATATGGGCTTTGTTTTTTTGATGTAGCTAAGCACCTAGGACAATGCTTTTTATATAGTAGGCCTGCAAGAAAAATTTGCTAAATGGATGAACTAATGTTTGTTCACGTCCTATTCCTGTTAGGTATATTAGTTCTTATATGAATGATAGAAGAAACAATGAAACTGAAGGAAACGAAGATGAACGCTAAGGTAATTAGGACAAAAAGCAAGCTCAAATGTAACAGGAAAACTATTTTTAAATTTAGCAATTTGGAAAATTTTGCTAACACTTCTGTCTCCGTCATCGATCATAGACAAACCAAAGGTATTTATCTCCATCCCACTTCTATTTAATTTCTATTTTACATACTGCTAGTTACAGTCCTTTACATATTCTTTCCTTTCCTTAGTAATAGCACCCCTTCAATTTTAGCCAAGCAAATGGGAGTGCAGTCAAAAACCGTATTTTCCAACCTGCTCCCCCTGCCCAGCCTTCTGGGATCGTGAGTCCTGATCCTCCCTTGTACAGGGGGACGATCCTCGTCTCACTGGGGAAGATTATGGTGCCCCCAGTGTCTTGCTTGGGTTTCCTGTGGCACGTTGCAGAGAGGGGCCAATCCATTTGACATTGTAAACTAGGCAGCTGTCCGTTGCCAGGAGTGTTGCTGTCTCAGAACTACACAACTTTCCATGTCTTATTAAATAACCATGACTTACCCTTTCTTTGTAGCCACTAAGCATCTCACTCTTTTGCTCATAGATGGTGTGCACCAAATCTCTTTGCCGCCATGTCCCAGATGGTGGTCTGTCTTTAAAACAAAAGAGATAATTGAGTCTGCAGACAACTGCCCCCACTCCATCCTGGGCCTGCCGTGGTGCATCCAAGCAGCTAACCTGGGAACCTGTAGCCACTTCTATATTGTTTGTGTTGCTACTTAGGGGTCTTGCTGCAGTGTTCCTCCACATACCTGGCCCTCTGTGTACCTGGCTCCAGGGAAATCATGGAAGAACAGCGTGATAAGAATGTGAGGGTCACTCAACATGATACAGGGGTGGGCCAGGCGCAGTGGCTCATGCCTGTAATCCCAGCACTTTGGGGCGCCGAGGCGGTTGGATCACCTGAGGTCGGGAGTTTCAGACCAGCCTGACCAACATGGAGAAACCCCATCTCTACTAAAAATACAAAATTAGCCATGCATGGTGGCACATGCCTGTAATCCCAGTTACTCGGAAGGTTGAGGCAGGAGAATCACTTGAACCCGGGAGGCGGAGGTTGCGGTGAGCCAAGATCGGGCCACTGCACTCCAGCCTGGGCGGCGAGAGCGAAACTCCGTCTCAAAAAAAAAAAAAAAAAGAATATACTGGGGTGCAGTGTATTGTAGAAGCACCTGACAGCAATAACTTAAGAAGAAGAATGTGTGTTCGGAGTTCCAAGTGTGAGGAATCCAGGAGTGGCCAACCCAGAGATTTATTCCTTATCTATGAGGAACTTCTCAACCCCAAGACTGTCTCATGAACACGGGCCATACAGGGGATTGATGTCCTTTGTTTTGGGTTGCCACGTGGAGGTGGCTAGGGGGAGGATGCTAAGTGAAAATGTTATCTAAACTGCATGCTTTCTGCAAGCAGTCTCGGTTCTCCTGTCCAGCCCACTGCCACTGGGCTGTCCTTGTATGTAAGTTACCCCTAATAAAACTCAATATCAGCCAGGCACAGTGGCTCACACCTGTTATCCCAGCACTTTGGGAGGCTGAGGCAAGTGGATCAGTTGAGGTCAGGAGTTCGAAACTAGCCTGGCCAACATGGTGAAACCCCATCTCTACTAAAAAATGCAAAAATTAGCTGGACGTGGTGGCGAGTGCCTGTGGTCCCAGCTACTTGTGAAGCTGAGGCAGGAGAATTGCTTGAACCCTGGAGGTGGAGGTTGCAGTGAGCTGAGATTGTGCCACTGCACTCCACCCTGGGTGACAGAGCGAGACTTGGTCTCAAAAACAAACAAACAAAAAACCTAATACAGTGTCTGACACAATATAGGCATAATGACTGTTCTTGTAATGATGGTGATAATGGTAATAGTGAAAGAAGATGAGGAGGAGGAGGAAAAGGGAGAATGAGGGGTAATGGAGGGGAAGAAGAGGGAGATCAGGAGGAGGAGAATAGGAAAACTATTCCTGGACTAGGTTGGTGGGAGTGAAAATAAATAAGAAAGGGTGACTCAGGCCTGTAATCTCAGCGCTTTAGGAGGCAGAGGCTGGAGGATTGCTTGAGCTCAGGACTTTGAGACCAGCCTGGGCAACATAGTGAGTCCCTGTCTCACCCCCTCCAAAAAAAAAAAAAAAATAATTAATTAATTAAAAAAAGAAGAAAAGATGGATTTGAGAGCTATTGGCAAACATCAATAAGGCTGTATGTAGTCTGGAAATGGGAAGTGAGGTAAAAGGAAAAGTCAGTTATGATTCAAGTTTAAAATATCAGTTGAATCGGCTGATCTTGAATTTCATCATTTGCATTCACAGTACCAAAAATAGGAACAACGATGAGGAAAAATAACTCTGTGGGGTGTGTGTGTGTGTGTGTGTGTGTGTGTGTGTGTGTGTGAAGCTAAAGATTTCACTGAGGGCCGGGCACGTGGCTCACTCCTGTAATCCCAGCACTTTGAGAGGCCCAGCCTGGTGGATCACCTGAGGTCAGGAGCTCAAGACCAGCCTGACCAACGTGGTGAAACTCCCTCTCCACTAAAAATACAAAAAAAAATTAGCTGGGCGTGGTGGCAGGCACCTGTAATCCAGGCTACCTGGGAGACTGAAGCACAAGAATTGCTTGAGCCCAGGAGACGGAGGTTGCATTGAGCCAAGATCACGCCATTACACTTCAGCCTGGATAGCAAGAGTGAAACTCCGTCTCAAAAAAAAAAAAAAAAAAAAAGGAAAAAAGATTTTATTGAGTATTCTTCCTATCCAGCACCAGCTACATAACTTGTGGGATTCCATGAAAAATGAAAATTCAGTGGCCCTTGTTCAGAAACTCAGGAAAAGCATTTATTTCCTTCTTCCATGGCCTATTTCTTCATCTGCCATGTGATGCACTCTATTGTTATTACTATTTTTGGCTACTTAATGTCAAATTACTTTGGGCATAGGATGCTCAATGGTGTGAACACAAACCCTCCGGTTGCCTGGGGCCCTGGGGTGCATGTGCCCAAGACTGATCCTCCCTACACTTGTTCTCAGGACCCATGCTGGGGGCAGAGGACAGCAGTATACATGAGGCAGGGGATGAGAAACAGGCAGACAGGACCTGGTTCTATGAGGTAGGGAGGTGGGATGATGGTGAACCAAGGCTCCAAGACCCTGGCACTTGTTTCATTGTCCACTAGCCTTCAGTTAGGAAATAGGAATTCAAAGAAAAGAGTATTAAAAATTTCTAGATGGTGGTGACCATAGGTCATTAAACTCCAAGCCTGTGGTTCCTTTTTGTGACTGTTATTTTATGTTTCAGCTTGACCAGGCCCCGGGATATCCAGATATTTGGTTAAGCGTCATTCTGGCAGTTTCTGTGAGGGTGTTTTGAATTAGATTAGCATTTCAATCTGTACACTAAGCAAAGCAGATTGCCCTCCCTAATGTGGGAGGCCTCACTCAATCAGCTGAAGGCCAGAACAAAGGGCTGACCCTTCCCAAATAAGAGAGAGGTTTTCCTGACTTAAGATTTAAACTGGCCAGGTGTGGTGGCTCACTCCTATAATCTCAGCGCTTTGGGAAGCTGAGGTGGGTGGCTCACAAGGTCAGGAGTTCGAGATCAGCCTGACCAACATGGTGAAATCCTGTCTCTGCTAAACATGTAAAAAAATTAGCCAGGCATGGTGGGGTACACCTGTAATCCTAGCTACTCGGGAGACTGAGGCAGGAGAATCTCTTGAACCTGGGAGGCTGATGTTGCAGTGAGCCGAGACCGCACCACCAGCCTGGGTGACAGAGTGATATTCTGTTTCAACAAACAAACAAACAAACAAACGAAGATTTAAACTGAAACATTGTCTTCCTGGGTCTTGAGCCTGCTGGCCATCACACTAGAACCACACCATAAGCTCTCCTAAGTGAGTCTACAGCTTGCCAACTCACTTTGCAGATCTTGAGACTTGACAGCCTCCGTAATAGCAGGAGCCAATTCCTTATGATAAATCTCTTTATACACACATATGCGCATGCGTGTCACACATACACACACACACACACACACACACACACACCCACATCTTATTGTTTCTGTTTCTCTGGAGAAGCCTGACTCCAGAGAACGTGCAGGATCTTGTGTAGCTGCACTGATAACATATCCATAAAGCGGACCCTGTTCCTATTTTCCCTACTTGCCAACACATACCACAAAAAGAGAGAGAAAGGAAAAAGTAGGGGAGGAGGAAGAGAAAGAGGTGAGTTAGTGGGAAGAACAAATTGGCTTGGTTTTTATGAGCTATTGATAATCTCTTGCTGTCACTATAAAGCATACATAATTTTGTATATATAGCAGCAACAAAAGTATAGACCACATAAGATAGCTTAGAAATCTCCAGTGTCCTGAGATCTTATACTGAGACCTATTGATTTAGGAAAATATTAATTTTATATGCTAAAGGGTGAGAGTTCAGAAATAATATTAACTGAACCAGTGTCCTTCTTTGTACAGTTATCTCTGCTCTCCTAGGACCACAAGGCTTTATCTAAAACCCTGGGGCCAGATGTCAGAATGCAGAATTGTCTTGGATTTTTAGAAAAGTAATACAATGTATGTACTGTATATTATTTACACTCCCAGCAGACTCTGGGACAGTACTCTGTACTAAAATACATTAATATTTCTGCAGTAAAATGTGACTATTTATGCTACTTGGCCAAAGACTATCAATAGTCTCATGTCAGTCCAGATAAAGTTTTGCTTTCAAATGAGTTCAGGTGAGGTCAGATTTCGCTGCCAAATAAGCTACAAAAACTCAGTCTGTAGTGCCTTCTGGAGTTTGGAATGCAGATTAGGATTAGTGGAGGTGTAGTTCCTGTTTCCATCAGTTGGCCTCTCCTGCCGCTCTCATTCATGTTCCGGTTGCAATGAACTCAGGAGAACAAAATGAGAGAGGTGAGTTTGCTGGGAGAGAATCCCACGATACATTGGAAAGGCCAAGAGGATGGCTCAGGATTTAACCTTGCAACTGCCTTCCACACCCCTTGGCCCAGATAACTGAGAGCTACGTGAGCCTAGAAAATGAATCAGAACTAAGGTGCAGGGGACAAAAATCCCCACAGACCTTTCCCGGAGTTGTTCCTTCATGCACTGTAGCACACCCATGGAAACTTCCTCCTAAATTATCTTAAGTCAAAGTGGCTGCTACCACTTTGGGCTCTGAACTGGGGGAAGTCCTGTAGCTCTTTAAGGATATTCGTGTCTGTCAACTGAAGGCCTGGTGGTAGTTAACTGTAGGCAAAGTGCTTCAAAAGACTGTCTACAACATTCAGCCAGATAAGTAATTATTTGGAATCATCTTTTTCTTTTCTTTTCTTTTCTTTCTTTCTTTTTCTTTTTCTTTTCTTTTTTTTTTTTTTGTTTGACACAGTCTTGCTCGGTTGCCAGGCTGGAGTGCAGTGGCGCGATCTCAGCTCACTGCAACCTCTGCCTCCCAGGTTCAAGCAATTCTCCTGCCTCAGCCTCCCAAGTAGCTGGGACTACAGACATGCACCACCACACCCAGCTAATTTTTGTGTTTTTAGTAGAGACGGAGTTTCACCATGTTGGCCAGGATGGTCTCTATCTCCTGACCTCATGATCCGCCCACCTTAGCCTCTCAAAATGGTGGGATTACAGGTGTGAGCCACCACACCTGGCCTGGAATCATCTTAAAATACATATATGAACACACTATATATGTAATTATCACATATATAGATAATGATCCACACCATGTTTTCTCAACGTATCTTTAGTCGTGCTCTTAAAATATATGTAGAAGTCTTATCAGCATCTTGTGACTCTACCTTGGAAATTCTCAGATGTATGGCCATTGTATAAATGTTGCTTGAGGCCTTCTTTAAAGGATGTAATTTTTAAGTGATTCAATGTTGCTCATATTAAAGGTAAAGGAAGACTTTGCCCATGAGGATCCTTCTGCATGGCGGTGCATTCTCATCCATCCTGCCCTCAAAGGCCCGGGACCAATGCCATTCCTCTACAAAAACCCGAAACAAAGTCTCACCTGATTCCTCTAGTTGGAAGGGAACTCTCTTACATCTTCTGAACTCTCATGGAACTTTATCAACATCTTTCGTGTAGTGTCAGTTACTTTTTATCTTGCCAAATTGTTTCTGGAAACCATTTATTTTTACATCTGCAACTGCCCCCAGGCTAAAACCTTAAATAGAGGTAAATACTTAATAATTTCAAACAATTTTTTTAGAGATAGGGTCTCACTCTGTTACTCAGGCTAGAGCGCAGTGGTGTCATCATAGCTCACTGTAGCCTTTATCTCTGGAATCAAGTGATCCCCTCACCTCAGCCTCCCTAGTAACTGGGACTGCAAGCACATGCCACCACACCAGGCTGTTTGTATTTTTATTTTTTTGTAGATATGGGAATCCCACTATGTTGCCCAGACTTGCCTAGTATTCCTGGCCTCAAGTGATCCTTTTGCCTCAGTCTTTCTAAGTGTTGGGATTACAGGTGTGAGCCACCTTGACCATCCTAGACATTGATTTTTAATATGAACATTTGTGCACTTAACTTTTTAAGTATTTGCTTCTTTAAGTTCACTGAGAAAATGAAGTTAGTCTTAAAAAGTTTCTCCAGGCCGGGCATGGTGGCTCATGCATGTAATCCCAGCACTTTGGAAGTCTGAGGCAGGTGGACCACCTGAGGTCAGGAGTTTGAGACCAGCCTGGCCAACATGGTAAAACCTCATCTCTGCTAAAAATACAATAATTAACCAGGTGTGGTGGCACATGCCTGTAGTCCCAGCTACTTGTGGGAGGCTGAGGCAGGAGAATCCCTTGAACCCGGGAGGCAGAGGTTGCAGTGAGCCGAGATCATGCCCTGTACCCCCAGCCTCGGTGACAGAGTGAGACTCCATCTCAAAAAAAAAAAAAAAGTTTATCTAATAAGTTGTTGATGAAACTGAATTAAAAAGAGATATTCTATTTTTCAAAGGAAATCAGATTACTCATTAATTACTCAACATCAGTCACTATGAATTGTGCAATAATGAAAGTAAAATTTAGAAACAGGAGACTCGAAGAAGAGTCAGCAAATTAGATTATGAATGGAATGTTTAAAGGATGAGGATTGAGCAATTTTAAGAGTCACAGCTGTCCCTAGGAACTTAACCAGCTACGATGTTCAGAACAATAGTGTATGTAAAGGAATGCATATTAGATCAGATCACATAAAGGCAAGTATTGAAACACTGAAATTCAAGCAAGGAGCCTACACAATCCCCGCTGTTAAAAGAGAAAGCGAGAGAGAGAGAAAGAGAAGTAATTTATTCATCTCCAGTAACATGATCTTTCACTGTATTGAAATGCTAAGGCACTAAATAATCTAAGATTTGGGTTTGATGAAATTAGTACATTTATTTCTCAGACATGCAGAAGGAGGTATTTAATTAACAAGCAAGGTTGCCAGATAAAATACAGTACTCTCAATTAAATCTGAATTTCAGATAAACAACAAATAACATTTTAGCTTAAGTGTATCCCACATTTTTAATGGATTTTTATCTCAGTTCTGATTCTCTGCCGCTATCTAATTATCGTGACTCATTAATTCAATTACTGATTCAACAGTAATTTATCGAGGGCCTTATTCTATGTCAAGTACTGTGTGTGGTATTGACCACATAGTGATAAGCAAAATAGTCATGCTCTTTTCCCCAGAATTCATACAGTTTAGTAGGCTGATTGAAATGACTAAAT
Source organism: Macaca thibetana thibetana (assembly GCF_024542745.1). Classification (NCBI taxonomy): domain Eukaryota; kingdom Metazoa; phylum Chordata; class Mammalia; order Primates; family Cercopithecidae; genus Macaca; species Macaca thibetana. The sequence continues at coordinate 20,635,519 of NC_065579.1, read as the reverse complement.
AGGCAATTACTCTAACATAATACATGCCATGATTCACAATTTATTCATTAGAGGGACAATTAACCCAGGCTTGGGTTAGAAAAAAGACTCCTAGAGAAAGTAATTTAGATTAGACCAAAGGCAAAAAGGTTAAGGAAGTAGGAGAGTCTAATGAGAGTGTACCTACCACAACGGGGAAGCTTGGAGGACAACGGATATCACGGGATATTTGAGAAACTGAAGACTCCAATAAAGCCTGCTTGAACCATAGACCACAAAGCTGTGAGTGGCAAGAAATGTGACTACAGAGGTATGCCATGGTCAGATCATGAGGGGCCTTGTATAAATCCAGTGGAAGCCTTATCGAATGGTCCTTGCAGCAAAGTGACAGTCATATTTACAAATTAGAAAGCTTACTCTGCCAGTAGAGGAGAAAATAGACTGGAAGCGAGGACACTGTTGTGGGTTGGGAATGGGTATAGAAAGAAGTAAATAGATACAAGAGCTATTTAGAAGGTCACTAAAAAACTGTTTTGTTCTTTGGATAGGTACAAAATTGGAGACAGTGTCTCCCTCTGTTGCCCAGGCTGGAGTGCAGTAGCACTCCAGGAGTTCAAGACCAGCCTGGGCAACATAGTCTCTACGAAAAATAAAATTAGCTGGGCATGGTGGCACATGCCTGTGGTCTCAACTGCAGTGAGCCAAGATCGTGCCACTGCACTCTAGCCTGCGGTGACAGAGAAAGACTCTGTCTTAAAAAAAAAAAAAAAAAAAAAAAAAAAATTTAGGCTGGGTGTGGTGGCTTATGCCTGTAATCCCAGCTTTTTGGGAGGCCGAGGCAGGTGGATCACCTGAGGTCAAAAGTTCAAGACCAGCCTGGCCAACATGATGAAATCCCATCTCTACTAAAAATACCAAAAATTAGCTGGGCATGGTGGCAGGTGCCTGTAATCCCAGCTACTTGGGAGGCTAAGGCAGGAGAATCACTTGAACCCAGGAAGTGGAGGTTGCAGTGAGCCGAGATTGTGCCATTGCACTCCAGCCTGGGCAAGAGCAAAACTCCACCTCAAAAAAAAAAAAAAAAAAAAATTTAATAAAGTGTACCTAATTTACCCATAATGTGATTTTGGTTGACCTGGAGTTACTGGAAAACCAGTCCATAAATGGGCACTTTGCCATGATTATAGACCGAAATTACTACGGGCCTTATTCAACTGACTGCCTAAGAGGATCACCAATTATACAAACTATCCATGAGATAGTTTTTATTAATAGAGGAGTATGTTTAGTTTTATTCTCATGAAGATGATCTGTGCCCAGCCATGATGAGAGAAATAATTCGAAAAGGAAGCCAGAAAGAGAAATCAATGATATGCAAAGGAATCAAGACCAGTGACAAACACTGGCAAATGGAAAAGGGAAAGAAGCAATGTCACCAACTAAAACAAATAAACAAACACAGCCATGGTTTCTGTCTTTTTATTATTAACTTTTTTTCTTTTAAAAATAGAAGTGGGGACTCTTGGGCCACTTGCTTGAACCCACTACCACTCTGTGGAGTATACTTTCATTTCAATAAATCTGTGCTCTCATTAAAATATAAATAAATAAAAAATAAAGACAGGGTCCTGCTTTTTCAATGACACTGGTCTTCAACTCCTGACCTCAAGTACTCCTCTCACTTAGCTTTCTGAGTAGCTGGAATTACAGGCACGAGTCACTACATCTAGCCCATAGTGATGATTTATTGAAAACTGGGCCAGGTGCGGTGGCTCGTGCTTGTAATCCCAGTATTTTGAAAGGCCAAGGTGGGTGGATTGCATGAGCCCAGAAGTTCAAGACCAGTCTAGGCAACATAGTGAAACCCCATCTCTACAAAAAATACAAAAATTAGGCAGATGTGGTGGCATGCGCCTGTAATCCCAGTTACACGGAGAGCGAAGGTGGGAGGATCACCTGAACCTGGAAGGTTGAGGCTGCAGTCAGTGGAGAGACCTTGTCTCAAAAAAAAAAAAAAAAAAAAAAAAAAAAAAGAGAAAATGGACTTTTGTGCCATGCCCTGGTTTAGGACAATACATGTAGTATCTAATTTCATTCTCACAAATGTACTAAGAATTAATTGTTGTTCCTGTTTTACCGATGAGGAAAATTGTGGCTTCAAGTAAAATCACACTGCTTGTAATTGCTAGAGTCAATATTTGCATTCCAGGTTTCTCTACCTGTAAAGGACAGTTGTGCTACTCAGAAAAGATAATTTTCTCATGGAGGGTCAACCTGGCATTTCTGAAGCAGTACCTTTGCATTCTGAACAGAACAACAAGGACATCTCATAGGCACTATTAAGTTTATGAAATGCTGGCATCTTTCTATTGGGAGGTAAAAAAGCTTCCATACAGATTTTGGTGAGGCTAATAGAGACATGTTTTATAATTTGTGAAGATGTTATTCAAGATTCAGTACACCCACCTATTACTTCTTTACTTATTTCTTTATTTGTTTTTAGGCTCGTCAGGTGAAGCAGAGGGAATGGAAAAGGAACAAAGAAATCTGTAACTGGTTGTGATCAGTTAGTTGTAAACACCGCTGCCCTTGGACCAGCTGCCCACCTACTACTTCCTAGTTCTCCAGATTTAGGTAAGGATAGCAGATGTAGCCAAAATAATTAAATTATTGATGGTTGATTTATGACGACTTAGAAAACAGTAACACTCATTTGGAGTTAGTAGTAGGAGCTATGTTCACCAAGAACAAGCCACGTCATGCTAATCTCATTTTCATCCATGTCTATGCTATTCTGCTGAACGAGGAGAAGATTAGGGTAATGCTGTAGAAACGTTCTACCTTGATTTGATCAAGGTTCTTAGGAAGATGCTTCACAATATCATTGGAAAATGAAGATGGTAATCTGAATACTAGTTCAATTGAAGAGAGCTGTAGTTACTGAAACAATCCTATCCTGAATTAATACAAAAATTCGCCAGATGTGGTGGCATGTGCCTGTAATCCCAGTTACAGGGATCCCAGTTATCAATATTGATTGGATATCTCTGGTGAAATCCCATAAGGCATCATATTTGTTTGTGCGTTTGTTTGAGACAGGGTCTTGCTTTGTTGCTCAAGCTGGAGTGCAGTGGAGAGATCACGGCTCACTGCAGCCTCAACCTGGAGGGCTCAAGCAATCCTCCCACCTTAGCCTCCTAAGTAGCTGGGACTACAGGTGTGCACCATCACGTGCAGCTAATATTGTATTTTATTTTTTGTAGAAACGGGGTCTCACTATGTTGCCCAGGCAGGTCATGAACTCCTGGGCTCAAATGATCCTCCTGCCTCAGCCTCCCAAAGTGCTGGAATTACAGGCGTGAGCCACTGGGCCTGAAGGCATCGTATTTGAACTTGTCTTTTTCAGTAAATTTTTAATAACTTGGATAATGTGATTATCTTATTGAGCTTCAGATTCCTAATAAAAGGATTCCTAGAAATCTTCATGTGAATGTCCAAAGCAACTCAAACTAACATGTTCAAAACTGAACTCGCTATCCTCTCTCAGAATTGCCTCTGTCCATTTCTCCCTAACTCAATTAATGGACTACCAAATAGTCAAGATTCTTAACTGCAAGTGCCCGGACTCAATTTTAAGTAGCTTAGGCAACAAAGGAAATGTATTGCCTCATGAAATCCAAGGAAAATTTATATAACCAAATTGTAGGAGGAGCAGGGATGCAAATGGGCCCAGGGAAAAACTGCAGCCAGGGTCTTCAATATTAGCAGGACTCTTCTTCCTGTTCCTCCTTACCTTTTGGCTTCATTTTCTTTTGCTTCAGACTAACTCTTTCTATATGATGAAAAATATGGCTGCCAGCTGCATCATTTTATATCTATCTATTGCAACTTGTATTCTTTATAAGGGACTGACTAAAGTTCACTTTGGTTCCAAGTTAGAAATTTTGGAGAAGTCTGGTTGGCTTGGTTTGAATCAGTTGTTCTCCCCTGTCTCCATCTCTATCTATGTCTGTGGGTTGGGATATATGCTTGTCGTAGGTGAGGTGTCTTCCTACACCAATCGGTTAAGGCCATTGTGGCAAAATTATAGAAAAGCCAACTCCAGCTCCCTTGAAGTAAATTGTTAAGCAGTTTCAGAAGAAAAGTTGGGAATTTCTTTTTCTTTTGAGATAGGGTCTCGTTCTGTCACCCAGGCTGGAATGCAGTGGTGCAATCATGGCTCACTGTAACCTCAACCTTCTCGGCCCAAGTGAGCTTCCCACCTCAGCCTCCTGAGTAGCTGAGACTACAGGTGATGCCACCATGCTCGGCTGATTTTTTTTGTGGAAATGAGGTTTCGCTATGTTGAGCAGGCTGCTTTCAAACTCCTGAGCTCAAGCAGTTCTCCTGCCTCCTCCCAAAGTGTTGGGATTACAGATATGAGCCACCATGCCTGGCCTGATTTTTTTTTAAGTAAAAAATGCAGTGGTATAAGTAGCAAAGCCTTAGGTGCTACAATCATAACAAATCCATCCATTCAAATGACAGAAAGTCATCCTAGACCTCTATTCCTCTTGAATTCTCTTAGCCAATCAGCCAACAAATCCCCAAATGTATTATATTGGTTTCTTCCCATTTTTACCAACTACGTTCCACTTTTCTACTTCAGATCCTCCCCGTATCTTGCTTGAACAATTGGCAGTGGTTTTATCTGGTGGCACTGCCTTCTGCTTTCGCCACTCTTCCTGTTTCCATCAGAATGAGCTTCCTAAAATACAAGTCTGATCCTAATTACAATCCTTCCAAGACTCAGCATTAGTCAAAGGATAAAGTTCCAAACCTAACATAAAGCAAAATCCTTCTAACAAGGTTTAATGCCATTTCTCCAATCTCATCCTCACTGACTCCTGATTTATTCATATTTCATGGTTTCAGCACACTTCTGGAAATTCCCTCAGATGTCTCACCCAGCAAATGCAAGGAGAATCTGCTTAACTGTAGGACTTTAGAAGTTAGCAAGATAATTTCAAAGACCTCCTTTGTCAGCCACTGGTGGGGGATCTTATCTCACACAGAATCTAAAGAGATAGACAGAGACACTCTAATCCACCCTGCTTTATTTTTACAGATGAGATACTGAGTCCCAGCAGAATAAATTTACTTTCTGTATGTTATGGAGGGCAACAGCTTAAGTCTTCTGATTCTCATTCCAATGCTCAAAATCCAGTGAGAAGTGTGAACAGATCTTATAAACAAAAGGGCTGAGAAGGAGGAAGGGAATATAGCTCCAGGGAGAAAAGGTCCTGAAAGGAGGATGCACCTTCATTTCCCTAAATCATACTCCAAAAGTATAAAATTAAACCAAAAAAGCTTATGAAGGTTAGGGAGAAGAGGGACTAGAAACTGCAAAGGGGAAGTGGAGACAGAAGAAAAGAAGAAATGGAGAAACAAGGACCTTAAGAAATCATCTTATTGGGAGAGGGATGGGTCCAGGGCCAGTAATGAAGGACCCAGATGGTTTTAATGACCAAACTCTGCCTCATTACTTTCACCTGACTGCAGCAGGAACTGTCACCAATGGTGAAGGCACCACTGGTGCCTTGGAAGTTTCTCATTGAGGCTGGGATACTTTCCCACTTGCTAAATCTCACACCAAGACGTCTGTTTACCCCCTCTCAGGACTGCTCCAATATTCAAGCCTAGGTTGAAATGTATAAAGTGAGTAACAGTCTCCAAAGTCTCCTTTGGTCTTGCCCATGATTTACTTTAAAATATAATTTACATTGGAATATGATTTCTGGCTTATCTTAGCCTGCTTGATAAAGCAAAGAATTGTTAACACCTGTGATAAATACAAAACTACCAGCCAATGCATGGTCAAAAAGAATACTTTGAGGCCAGGCTTGGTGGCTCACGCCTGTAATCCCAGCACTTTGGGAGGCCGAGGCGGGCAGATCACGAGGTCAGGAGTTTGAGACCAGCCTGGCCAACATAGTAAAACCCTGTCTCTGCTAAAAATATAAAAATTAGCAGGGTGTGGTGCCATGCGCCTGTAGTCCCAGCTACTCAGGAGGCTAAGGCAGGAGAATCGCTTGAACCTGGGAGGTAGAGATTGCAGTGAGCCAAGACCACGCCATTGCACTCCTGCCCGGGTGACAGACTGAGACTCTATCTCAAAAAATATATATAATAACAATAATAGTACTTTGAATACATTTGATTTTAAGAAAAGTGATTGGTAAAATTCATCTTGAAACAACTCTTCTCTCTTGTCTTCTTGTGGCCCAATCCTGGCAAAAGTTGAATATTATTATTATTATTGTTATTATTTTGAGACATGGTTTCACTCCTGCCACCCAGGCTGGAGTACAAGAGCATGGCTCACGGCAACCTCCACCTCAAGCGATTCTCCTGCCTTAGCCATCCAAGTAGCTGGGACTACAGGGACATGCCACCATGCTCAGCTAACTTTTGTATTTTTTGTAGACATGGGGTTTCACCATGTTGCCCATGCTGGTCTCAAACTCCTGAGTTCAAGCGATCCTCCCACTTCGGCCTCACAAAGTGCCAGGATTATAGGCATCAGCCACCATGCCTGGCCTAAAAGTTGAATTCTTAAGATATTCCAATGTTGGAGTTACCTATGTTGGGGCCCAAAACCCAAAATACCAAAATACGGCATTTTGACATGCTAAACTAAAAAAGCCTCAAGGTCTCTCTGATGTCCTTCCCTCCCTCCCAACCCCCACCACCTCTCCCAGAATCTTTATCTGCTTAAGATCCAAAGCCACCAAAAAGAACAACTGTTTTTCTTCCCCTTCTAGTAAGACCAAGAATGTTACCGCACTTGAACAGATCCTTTTACCTTCAAAGAGAAATAGATACAGAGTAAATTAATGCCTGTTCCCAGATCTATTCATTCTCCCTTGTAATCCCCTCAACAGAATTTCTCTCCTCCTCCCTCCCATAGCCTGTTTTGAGCTTCTGAACCACACTGGAGATGGGCAATCACTCTGGGATGCTTCTCATGCACACATTGTACATGTGTTAAATACATTTGTATGCCTTTTCTCCAGTTAATTTGCCTTTTGTGATTTGACTTTTCAGCTAACTCTCAGAAGGCCAAAGAAAAAGCTTTCCCTTGACCCTTACACCTACAATTAATGAAATATTCAGAAACAAAAGGTTTCCTAACCAGGCGCGGTGGTTCATGCCTGTTATCTCAGAACTTTGGGGAGCCAAGGAGGGAGAATTGTTTGAGGCAAGGAGTTCGAGACCAGCCTGGGCAACACAGTAAGTCTCCCGTCTCTATAAAAAATTTTAAAAATTAGCAGGGCATGATGGCATGCTCCTGTAGTGCTAGTTACTTGGCAGGCTAAGGAAGGAGGATTGCTTGAGCCCAGAAGTTCAAGGATACAGTGAGCTGTGATCCTGCAACTGTATTCCGGTTGTATAATGGAGTGAGACCCTGTCTCTAAATAAAAAAAGAAAAAAGAAAAAAAAAAAAAGAGATTTCTCCGTAGGAACAAAACGGTAAAGTAACTCCATGAATTCTGAAGTGAATCATTGACCTTCCATAGACCCACCCAAATTTCTTTTCCAACAACTTGAGTTAATATCAGCATCAGGAGATCCAGACTGTGTTCTTTTTATTAGTTGGAAAGAATGACTAATCCCTGTATTCTATTCTTGGCAACTGTTATTTTCACCAACTTAGGAAGAATGGACTAATACTAATAGTATCTAACATTTATAGCACGTTCATAGTTTACAAAGTCTTCTTCCGTATAATCCTTGCAGCAGTTCCCAGCCTAAGTGACTTGCCATGGCTCACCCATAGCTAAGAGGCAGAGCTAGTATATAAACACAGATTTTCTGAATCTGGCCTTCAGTTCTAACTGTGCACTGGACAGGGCATGTAATGGTAGCTGCTGAAACCAATGACATCCATGTTTCAGTGGTGGAGCGCAGTCAAGTTGATTCCTCATTCTTGTCACAGCAGTGTGGGTTGATGGGGCTGGGGATTCTGCTCCATGTAGTCACGCAGAGACTCATGTTCCTTCTACCTGTGCATCAATATCTTCCACATGTGGCCTCCAAAGCTACTAGAGAATGGGAAATAGTGGGAGATCACACATAGGAGCTTTTTATGGGCCAGGCCTGGAAATGGCTCATATCACTTTTGCTCATGTCCTTTGGCCAGAACCCAATCTCAGCAAGGAAGGCCAAGATGTAATTCAACTGTTTTCCCAGATCCACAGTGTTGGGAAAGTAGATCTGAGAGCTTTGTCTTTTAGTACTTTAGTTTATCAGGCCTCCATGAAGTCCCTTCCGCTGAGGAGGCCATGCTGAGCAGTCTCTGGAAGTTTTTAATTTTCCTTCCCCACATGATCCATTTGCTTCTCTGAACTCCCAGAACTCCTCTTTATTCCTCCTACTTTTCAAACCTTTCTCAGAGGCTGTTTTAAGATCTATAATGTTATCTTCTTATTTTCTTTAATTTTTCACCTGCATATTTCTCTTCCCTGACATGAAACATAAACTCTTTAAAAGCAGAATTGTATCTACTATTGCAATACTGTGAGATACATTTCCTCTAGTCGCCTTCATCAACCCTCCACTTTCATCCAAAGAAATTAAATTCTGCCAAAATTGATGGAGGCTTATTATGTACAAGGTGCTATGCTTGGTGCCATTGGGAGAAGCAAAGAGGAATTAGGCACGGGTCTTAAAAAGCTTGTTAAAAAAAAAAAAAAGGGCTATACGTGAAAGTACAATCAAGAATGTAGAAATGCACTGCTAAGAAAATATAGTGGGAAGAGGCTGATTCTGAATTGAGGGAAAGGGGACTGGAAAAGTTTTAACTGAAGAAATTATAAACATGAGAGAAGTATTTAGCAGTTATCGAACTTTTCCTACGAGCCAGGCACTGCATTGGAGTGTTTTATATATGTCACCCCATGTCATTCTCATAACAATCTTATGAGAGGGCACTGTCATTATTCCCATTAACGAAATTAGAACAAACATGGGGAGAATTTGCTGTAAAGGACATTCCTGGGTCAATTGGTGAGATGTCAATATGGACTGTAGATTAGATAGATAATAGTATTATTGTATGAATGCTGACTCTCTTGATTTTGATCATTGTTTTCTGGTTATATAACGAATGTCCTTTTTTTTTTTTTTTTTTTTTCGAGACGGAGTCTCGCTTTGTTGCCCAGGCTAGAGTGCAGTGGCATGATCTCAGGTTACTGCAACCTCTGCCTCCCAGGTTCAAACAATTCTCTGCCTCAGCCTCCCAAGTAGCTGGATTATAGGGGCTCGCCACCACGCCCAGCTAATTTTTGTAATTTTAGTAGAGACACGGTTTCACCATCTTGGCCAGGCTGGTCTTGAACTCCTGACCTTGTGATCCACCCGCCTCGGCCTCCCAAAATGCTCGGATTACAGGCATGAGCCACCACACCCGGCCAGGAATGTCCTTGTGTTTTTTTTTTTGTTTGTTTTTTTGAGAAGGAATTTCACTCTTCACTGAGGCTGGAGTTCAATGGCATAGTCTCGACTCACCGCAACCTCTGCCTCCTGGGTTCAAGTGATTCTCCTGCTTCAGCCTCCTGAGTAGCTGAGATTACAGGCATGCACCACCACACCTGTCTAATTTTGTTTTTTTGGTAGAGATGGGGTTTCTCCATGTTGGTCAAGCTGGTCTTGAACTTCCAACCTTAGGTGATCCATCTGCCTTGGCCTCCCAAAGTGCTGGGATTACAGGTGTGAGCTACCTCACCTGGCCGAATGTCCTTGTTAATAGGAAATTTGCTCTGAAGTATTTAGGAATAAAGGGGCATGATGTCATAAATTGACTCTCAAATACTTCAGAAAACGGTAATAATCAGGTGTTTGTGCATTCATGCGTATGGAGAGAGAGAGAGGGAGAGGGAAAGAATGATAAAACAAATGTAGCAAAATGTTAACAATTGGTGACATATGGCAGGTTGTACTGCTATAACAAAATACCATGGAGTAGGTGGCTTACACAACAGAAGTCTATTTTTTTATAGTTCTGGAGGATGGAGGTCCAAGATCAAGGTGCAGCATGGTCAGGTGGTCAGGCTTTTTTTTTTTTAGGCAAAGTTTTGCTCTTGTTGCCCAGGCTGGAGTGTAATGACATCATCTCAGCTCACCACAACCTCCGCCTCCTGGGTTCAAGCAATTCTCCTGCCTCAGCCTCCCGAGTAGCTGGGATTACAGGCATGTGCCACCACGTCCGGCTAATTTTTTGTAATTTTTTTGTATTTTTAGTAGAGATGGGGTTTCTCCATGTTGGTCAGGAGCATGGTCAGGTTATAAGAAGAACTCTTTTCCCGGCCGGCAGATGGCTGCCTTCTTATTGTGTTCTCACATGACAGGGGGATAGCAAGTTCTCTGGTGCCTCTTCTTCTAAGGGCACTAATCCCATTGTGAGACCCAACTCTCATAACCTCATCTAAACCAAATCACCTCCTAAAGGCACCAGGCTAAATGCCATCACACTGGGGGCTGGGGCTTTAACATATGAATTGTGGGGACACACCACAATGTCTCCCCACAATTGAATTGTGGGGAGCAGTGAGTGATGGATATAATGGAAATTTGGTACTATTTTTGCAACTTCCTGTAAGTTTAGAATTATTTAAAAGTAAGATGGTAAAACAAAAAAGAAAAAAACATTGGCATAAAGTGTTTTTTGCCCAGGTCACGCAGCTGGTGAGTGGTAGGAAATGGTCTTTTCCTATCTTCTTTAGAACCCACTCTCTCAGATGCTGTACGGACACAGATGCTTTGTGACTTCTCATATCCTCCGGCGTGGTCCACCTCCTCAATCATACCACAGCTGAGGACCAACTAGGCCCTCCCCCTTGGCTAGTGCTCTGCGGCTGGGTCAAGCAGATGCTCTTCCAGAATGTCTGGCTTCTCCCACTGCTTCCGGATTTGGATGAAACGCTGTGCTGCAGGGCATAGGATCAGATAGATGAAGGGAAAGAGTGATGTAAGCAGGAATGCAAGATAGTTTCTGTCTGCAGAGCAAACTTTGGCCAACTGGGGCTGTGTGCAATGGCTCATGCCTGTTATTCCAGCACTTTGGGAGGCTGAGGTGGACGGATCACCTGAGGTCAGAAGTTCGAGACCAGCCTGGCCAACTCGGCTCTACTAAAAATACAAAAATTAGCTGGGCGTAGTGGTGGCGCCTGTAATCCCAGCTACTCTGGAGGTTGAGGCAGAATCGATTGAACTCTGGGAGGCGGAGGTTGCTGTGATCCGAGACGTGCCATTACACTCCAGCCTGGGTGACAAGGTGAGACTCTGTCTCAAATAAAACAAACAAAACCACAACAACAAAAAACACACTTTGGCCAATTGGAAGCAGGAGGCAGGGTTTCCTCTACCTTCCTCTCTTTCATGGACTACCTCAATGTGAGAGAAGTTCTGTGTGCCAAGCAGACACCTGCACAACAGAGTAAAATATTACTTTATATTGTACTTTATATTATTATTGCACTTCATCTATTACTTTAATATATTATTATATTATAATTATATTATAATTGTATAATATTTATTAATTAATATATAATGTATAATATATGTATTATATTATTGCACTTTATATATTACTTTATATTGTGCAATATATTACTTTGTATTGCACAACAGAGTAAAACATTACTTTATATTGCTCCATATCTTTTCTTGCCCCACTTCCCCTTTTCCCCATCCCAGCTGCCATGGGTTTGCACCTCTGAAAGGAAGCGTTAGCACTTTAATCCCTGCCTTGGGCTCTGTTTTCTAGAGTACTAGGGCTAATTAAAAAAAAAAAAAAAAAAAGGCCAAGCGCGGAAGCTCATGCCTGTAATCCCAGCACTTTGGGAGGCCAAGGCAGATGGATCAGGAAGTCAGGAGATTGAGACCATCCTGGTCAACATGGTGAAACCTTGTCTGTACTAAAAATACAAAAATTAGCTGGGGGTAGTGGTGCGTGCCTGTAGTCCCGCCTACTCAGGAGGCTGAGGTACAAGAATCAGTTGAACCCAGGAGGTAGAGGTTGCAGTGAGAACTGCACTCCAACCTGATGACAGAGTGAGATTCCGTCTCAAAAAAAAAAAAAAAAAAAAAAAAAAAGACTATGCTATACTGCCCCTAATCTGAGCTGAGTCCTAAAGACAGGTAATATTTTGACAGCCAGAAATTTGAGAGAAAGGCAATACAAAAAGAAGGAATGGCTTTATTTATTTTTGAGACAGCGTCTCACTTTGTCACCCAGGCTGGAGTGCAGTGGCATGATCATGGCTCATCACAGCCTCACATTCCTGAGTTTAAGCACTCCTCCCACTTCCGCCTCCTAAGTAGCTGGGACTACAAGCAAGTGCCACCATGCCCACATAATGTTTTTAATTTTTAAAATATTTTTGTTGAGACAAGTTTTGCTATGTTGCCTAGGCTGGTCTCGAACTCCTGGCCTCAAGAGAGCCTCCTGCCTTCCAAAATGCTGGGATAACAGGCATGAGCCACAACTAGGCCAAAAAGTAGGAGTGGTCTTAGGTAAAGCATGAAGGATAATGGTAAATGGCTTGCTGAGGCTGTAGTATGGGGCAGGTGGGTGGTAATGGGATACAGGGAATGACTTTAGATGCAATAAGGCCGGGAACAGTGGCTCATGCCTGTAATCCCAGCACTTTGAGAGGCCGAGGCGGGAGGATCACCTGAGGTCGGAAGTTCGAGTCCAACCTGACCAACATGGTGAAACTCCATCTCTACTAAAAAAAATTAGCCAGTGTAGTGGTGGGCATCTGTAATCCCAGCTACTTGGGAGGCTGAGGCAGGAGAATAGCTTGAACCTGGGAGGTGGAGGTTGCAGTGAGCCAAGATCATGCCATTGCATTCCAGCCTGGGCAACCGAGCGAGACTCTCTCTCTCTCTGTCTCTCTCTCTCTCTCTCACACACACACACACAGAGCAATAAAAGATGATTGGCTTAAATGCCTGCTGTAGAGTTTAGACAATATTCTGTGGGCATTAGTGAGCCATGAGGACTTTTTGAGGTAGGATGAATAAAATAATAATAAGAATGGTGATGATGATAAGAATGAGGAAGATGATAGTAGCATTACTAATGAAAACTAATGTTTATTAAGTACTTATTAATACTATTTGCTCATCTTTGTACTAAGCATTTTTCATAAATTATTTCCTTTTATTCTATTAATAATCCTATGACATAGGTACTGTTATTATTCCCTAAAGCTTAGAATGGTTAATAAACTTGGCCAAGGTTACACAGATTTTGAACACTAGAATTCCAAGCACTTTGCCACCAGAGCTGATTTTGGGAAAAGTGTGAAAGCTAGAGACATTAGAAGTAAGGCTGCTCATAGTCAAAGATTTTTCCAGCTTTTACAAAAAGATAGAAAGAAATGCGAAACACAACTTTCCTTGTCTATATTTATTTTATTTACTTATTTATTTATTTTCTTGAGATGGAGGCTGGAGTGCAGTGGCCTGATCTCAGTTTACTGCAACCTCTACCTCCTGGGTTCAAGCAATTCTCCTGCCTCAGCTTCCTGAGTAGCTGGGATTACAGGCATGCTCCACCATGCCCAGCTAATTTTTGTATTTTTGGTAGAGACAAGGTTTCACCATGTTGGCCAGGCTGGTCTCAAACTCCTGGCCTCAGATGATCCACCTGCCTTGGCCTCCCAAAGTGCTGGGATTATAGGTGTGAGCCACCGCATAGGGCGTATTTTCTCCCTCTTTTGTTTTACTTCAGCCACACTGGACCCCTTGCTGGTCCATAAACACCTCAGGCTCACCCTCACCTCAGGGCCTTTGTACTTGGTGCTCCACATATCTGGAAATCCTCACCCCTCCTCTAACTACACCTAGCACTTCCTAGCCTCCCTCCCTGTTCCACAGTAATCCTTGGGTTGCTATAACAAAATACCACACAATGAGTAGTTTAGCAACAACAGAAATTTACTTGTTACAGTTCCAGAGGCTGGAAAATCCAACATCAAGGCTCTAGCCGACTAGGGATCTGTGGAGGGCCTGCTTCAGGTTCTTAGACAGCAGCTGTCTTCTTACTGTATCCTCAGATGGTGGAAGAGGCAAGGAAGCTCTCTGGGGTCCCTTTATATGGACAGAAATGTCATTCATGAGAGCTCTGCCTTTATGTCCTAATCACCTCCCCAAAGATGCTACCTCTTATACCATCACCTTCGGGGTCAGAATTTCAACATATGAATTTGTTGGGATGGGGGGCAGCAAAAACGTACACACCCTAACAGTCACTGTCTAACATACTGTGTCTTCTAATCAGCTCTTCTGTTTAGGATCTGTGTGCCCCCACCACTAGATTGTAATGTAAGCTCTATTGTGTTCACTGTTGGGATGCTGTAGCATTCAAAACAGTATCTGCCATACGGTTGAAATTCAGTACAGTAAGTGGTTGTTAAGTTAATTAATTAACTTTTGGGGGTGATTGTTCTGCAAGGCACTTTGCTGTTGCATTAGCTTAGGATGAAAAAGATAGGAGGTCTTGGAAGCCCAGGCCTCTGTGGGTCTCCCTGTAAAACAGCAAAGGGTTTAGATAGATACTTTCCTTTTTTTTTTTTTTTTTTTTTTTTTTTGAGAGGGAGTCTCACTCTGTTGCTCAGGCTGGAGTGCCGTGGTTTGAGCTTGGCTCACTTCAACCTCCACCTCCCAGGTTCAAGGAATTCTCCTGCCTCAGCCTCCCAAGTAGCTGGGATTACAGGCGTGTACCAGCACGCCTGGCTAATTTTTGTATTTTTAGTAGAGACAGAGTTTCACCATGTTGGCCAGGCTGATCTCGAACTCCTGACCTCAGGTGATCCACCCGCCTTGGCCTGCCAAAGTGCTGGGATTACAGGCGTGAGCCACGGCGCCCAGCCTAGATACATTACTTTTGCGATGCATAGGTCAGACCATTCTTCAGGAATGAAGGTCTTACTCCTCCGCTGGCAGCCTTTTTGGGGTATTATCTCAGCCGAAGAGAGGTGCCTCGTTAAATGTCACACTTTTGTCTCAGGGCAGCCCAAATCCAGTGACTGATGTGTGTACATTTTAGAGGCCCTGACCTCTTGCTTCAGTTTAGGACAATTCTGAAGTGTCCCCCATCTTTAGAACTCCCCGTGGGGTTGGCTGTGGCCTTCATCGTGTCTGTGTGGTAGCTCCACCTCTTCCTGCGCCCAATTTTGCTTCACTTTCTTTCCTTCCACAGGTGTGGATTGCAAATGCACTCCCCTGTACACTTCCTGCACACTAACTCCATCTCAGAGTCTGCTTCCCAGGGAACCCTACCTGTGCTAACTCCCCAAATCAAGATGCTTCTCTATTTCTGATATTTAGACTCATGAAGACTGACCCTTTGTCATCATAGGGAAAAACAGACTGCCTCCTGGAAAAGACGATTAGCTTAATAAAGGCCAAGAGCTAATTTACCTTGGAACTCTCAAAATCAATGGCTTGCCATTACTGAGGAAATACAAAACATATCCAAGCAGTTCTAAAGAAAGGGATTGTTATCACTGGGGCTTTGGGAATTTTAGTGCTATGCTCAGGTAACATATATGCTTTTAACTGGGGCCTCCTGAAGATAGCTCTTGCCCTTTTATGAGAATGCTGGGAAGACCGTAGTCTTCTCTGTACCTTGGCATCTAAAAATAATCAGAGTTAATGGAGTCTAACTTTCGGGAAGGCTGGGGCAGGGAGGGGGTAAAGTGAAGTAGTTACAGGTTTTTATACATACTTCTGTGTTACTTCAACATTTTGGGAGAAAATATTTAGGTTTACTTTTCCAAATCAAATGAACAAAAATTGCAAAGACTATAAAATAAAATACATGTTTTCTGAACATCATCGAATCTGGGGACACAGGAGTCCACCCCGGGGCGGTGTGCCTGCTGTTGCCATTCCAGCCCTTGCTCCCTGCTGCTACTCCCTATCAAATACATCCGAGCAGATCTTGAACCATCTTAGGTGCTGCTTCCAAGCATTCTGTGCTGACAACACAAAGACCAACCTCCTTACCACAATATTGAATGCCTTTTACAGTCAAACTGCAACCAGATACTCCAGGTTCCATTGTAAGGCTTGGAACATTTTCTTTCCTACCTGCCACTGACTTTCAGAACCACTTCCTATTCCCCTCCCAGCTCTTTGTTTTTGCATCTACTAAAATTCCTCTTTCTCTCTTCTTCTAATTCTGTGCCTGCTTTAATGTCACCTGTCTACCAGCCTTCAGACTGCCCCGGTCCTCCATTCATCACTTCCACCTTTGTTGTCATGCAGCATCTTGTATTTATCGCATATCTAGTTTTTTTCTTTATTAAAAACATCACAATATTAGTAAATGTTTATGTGAAAAAGAAACATTAGGCCTAGCGTGGTGCTTCACGCCTGTAATCCCAGCACTTTGGGAGGCCAAGGCAGGTGGATAACCTGAGGTCAGGAGTTCGAGTTCAGCCTGACCGACATGGTGAAACCCCTTCCCTACTAAACAAATACAAAATTAGTCAGGCATGGTAGTGCACGCCTGTAATCCCAGTTACTTAGGAGGCTGAGGCAGTTGAATCGCTTGAACCTGGGAGACGGAGGTTGCGGTGAGCCGAGATTGCATCATTGTACTCCAGCCTGGGCAACAAGAGCGAAACTCTGTCTCAAAGAAAAAAAAAAGAAAAAAGAAAGAAAGAAAGAAACTCTGTCTCAAAAAAAAAAAAAAAAAAAAAAAACAAAGAAAGAAAGAAAGAAAGAAAGAGATATATACAATTACAGGCTGGACGCAGTTATTCACCCCTGTAATCCCAGCACTCTGGGAGGCTGAGGCGGGTGGATCACTTGAGGTCAGGAGTTCCAGACCAGCCTGGGCAACATGGTGAAACCCTGTCTTTATTCAAAATATAAAAATTAACCAGGCATGGTGGCACATGCCTGTAGTCCCAGCTACTCTGGAGGCTAAAGCAGGAGAATCGCTTGAACTCAGGAGGCAGAGGTTTCAGTGAACCGAGATTACACCGCTACAGTGAGCCTAGATTACACCACTGGACTCCAGCCTGGGCAACAGAGCTAGAATCCATCTCAAAAAACAAGTACATAGAGTGTCAACTGTGCATCCCTTCACCCATGTTTTTATTCAGAAGCTGGTTGGTGGAGTTAGAAGAGGTACACAGTATACAAGTGCTCATTATATTATTTCGTATACATTTTTGTATCTGAACTATTTCATTCAAAAGTCATAGTCTTTCCTTTTCTTTGCCACTCATCCTGTTTGCTAGAAAAATGATTGTTAATAGTTTATTGGGTGCTCATTTTTCTAGAGCATTTGCCATGCTTCCAAACCTATAAGTAGACAAAGATACGTAATTTTTTATACACATGGAACCATACTATACCTGTTGTTCTATAATTTAAAATAAATTAATAGGCTTTATTTCTTAGAGTGGGTTTAGGTTTAGAGAAAATCAAATAGATAGGAGTCCTCAGCTGGGTGCTGTGGCTCATGCCTGTAATCCCAGCACTTTGGGAGGCTGAGGCAGGCAGATCACCTGAGGTCAGGAGTTCAAAACCAGTTTGACCAACATGGTGAAACCCGGTCTCTACTAAAAATACAAAAAAAACAAAACAAAACAAAACAAAACAAATCGCCAGGAGTGGTGGTGCACACCTGTAGTCCCAGCTACTCAGGAGGCTGAGGCACGAGAATCCCTTGAACCCGGGAGGCAGAGGTTGCAGTGAGCCGAGATCACGCCACTGCACTCCAGCCTGGGCAACAGAGTGAGACTTGGTCTCAAAAAAAAAAAAAAAAAGGAAAGAGTCCTCATTTACTCCCCTCCCCGTTCATAGTTTCCCATGTTATTAACATCTTGCACTGGTGTGCTACATTTGTTACAATTGATGAGCTAATATTGATACATTATTATTGGCTAAAGTCCACAGTTTACATTAGGGTTTACTCTGTGTTGTACATGTTATGGGTTTTACCAAATACAGTCATGTATCCACCATTACAGTATCACAGTATCACACAGAACAGTTTCACTGCCATAAAAGTCCTCTGTGCTCTGCCCATTCATCCCTCTTCCCCTAACCCTGGCAACCACTGATCTTTTTACTGTCTTTGTACTTTGGCCTTTTCCAAAATGTCATATAGTTAGAAGCATACAGTATGTAGCCCTATCAGACTGGTTTCTGTCACTCAGCAATATGCATTTAAAGTTCTTTCCTGTCTTTTCATGGATATAATTTATTTTTAAATAAATTGAAAAATAAAATAAAATGAAAATAAAATAAAAAAATGATAAAAATAAATCAGTGGATATGAATATTTTCCCGTGTCCTTACCTAGAGATCTACCTTTTGCTCTTTAATGTCTACATACGCATTTTACAGTACGACTGTACAAACAATTTTACTCTTTTTCTTTTATTTATTTATTTGGTTATTTATTTATTTCTTTTTTTTTTGAGATGGAGTTTCACTCTGTCACCCAGGCTGGAATGCAATGGCATGATCTTGGCTCACTGCAACCTCAGCCTCCCAGGTTCAAGCGATTATCCTGCCTCAGCCTCCTGAGTAGCTGGGATTACAGGTGCCTGCCACCACACCTGGCTAATTTTTTGTATTTTTACTAGAGCTAGGATTTCACCATGTTGGTCAGGCTGGTCTTGAACTCCTGACCTTGGGTGATCCACTCGCGTTGGCCTCCCAAAAGGGCTGGGATTACAGGCGTGAGCCACCATGCCTGGCCTGATTTTACCCTTTTTCTTCTTGACATACACATAGTTTTTTTTTTTTTTTTTCAAATTTTTGAATTGTCTGTTTAGCTCCTACTAAACTTTGTACTTCTTAGCCTTAAAACATCATATTCAGTAAAAAGTCATTATTGTTTCTATCAACAAAGAAGACTTATTTATACAAGAAAACGGTGGTGGTAACTCAAAGAAAGAAGACAGAAGGGTCCTATAAGCGATGACAGAGGCATTTAGAGGAGGGAAGGTGCAGCAGGCCGGTACCAGATGATCAGGAAGGACTTGACGGAGGGGTGGGCTTTTAAATCGAGCCTTGGAAGAATGGGTAGGGACTGGGACAACTGGGAGATTTAGATCCTTTCTGTTTCTAAAATGAAGAAGCCACAGCCTGTTGGTGCTGGCATCGGCCTTGTTGCTCAGCAGCCTGAGGGCTTGGAAACCTGCCCACGCTGTCTGCTAAAGCCTTCTCCATCTGCCTTGCTTCACCCGAGAGAGCATGGCAGGAAGGAAAGGAAAGGCAGGCGCGCTATTAAACAGGGCTTCCTGAAAACATAGATGGGTATGCTTGTGCGACTCCCAGGCAGGCCCTGACCAAAAAAGGCAAGGAGGCCTGGCCTCCAAGAGCTCTTGTTCCCAAAATATTCTTTGCTTGTGAAAATCAAGTAAATGCCAAAGGACTCATGGGGTAATTGCCTGATAGCTCCTGGGGCTACAATCTCATAACATTTCTTACCCTCTCTGGTACAGAAAACATCACGATACAACTCATCTTCTTCCTCACTGACTGTTCTCATACTCAAGAACCACATGTTAGTCACCTTAGCTTCTGTAGGATCCACTCCGCAGAGTGACCCCGGTGTTGGCTGCTGAGTGACTGCCGTGGTTTGAATGTGTCCCCCAAAGTTCATGTTTTGGAAACCTACTCCCAATGCAACAGTATTAAGAGGTGGGACTTTTAAGAGGTGATTAGGTCATTAATGGATTATTATTATTATTATTATTATTTGAGACAGGGTCTCATTCTTTCACCCAGGCTGGAATGCAGTGGTGTGATCACAGCTCACGGCAGCCTCGACCTCAAGGGCTCAACTGATCCTCCCACCTCAGCCTCCTAATAGCTAAGACTACAGGTATGCACAACCACACTTCGCTCATTTTCTTTTTCTTTTTTTGTGTAGAGACAAAGCTTTGCTATGTTGCCCAGGCTGGTCTCAAACTCCTGGACTCAAGTGATCTGCCTGCCTTGGCCTCCCAAAGTGCTGAGCTCATGGGCATGAGCCACCATGCCCAGCCCAAATTAATCTTTTTATTTTTATTTTTTAAATTTTATTCTTTTTCCTTTTTTTTTAAAAAAAGAATTTTTTAAGTCTTATTTCTTATAGAGGCAGGGTCTCACTGTGTTGGCCAGGCTGGTCTTGTACTCCTGGGCTCACGTGATCCTCCCCTCTTGGCCTCCCAAAGTGCTGGGATTACAGGCATGAGCCACTGTGCCTGGCTATGGATTAGTGTTTTTAGCACAGGAGTGTGTTAGTTACCGTGGGAATGGGTTTGTTATAAAAGTGAGTTCAGCACTCTTTTGCTCACTCGTGCCATGTGATGCCTTTTGCCCTATTATGATGCAGCAAGAAAGGTCTCAGCAGTGGAAGCCTCTGGATCATGGACTTCCCATCCTCCAGAACAGTGAGCAAAATGAACATCTTTTTTTTGAGACAGAGTCTCACTCTGTTGCCCAAACTGGAGTGCAATGGTGCAATCTCGGCTCACTGCAACTTCTGCCTCCCCAGTTCAAGCGATTCTCCTGCTTCAGCCTCCAAAGTAGCTGGGATTACAGGTGCCCTGTAATCACCACGCCCAGTTAATCTGTCTATTTTTAGTAGAGATGGGGTTTTACCATGTTGGTCAGGCTGGTCTTGAACTTCTGACCTCAGGTGATCCACCCAACTCAGCCTCCCAAAGTGCTGGGATTACAGGCGTGAGCCACTGCGCCTGGCCATGAACATCTATTTTTATAAAGCACCCAATCTGTGGTATTCCATTGTAGCTGCACAAAACTGACAACTAAATGAACAAACGTTGTTAGAAGAATACTTCTTGGCCTGGTGTGGTGGCTCACGCCTGTAATCCCAGCACTTTGGGAGGCCGAGGCAGGCCTATCACGAGGTCAGGAGTTCGAGACCAGCCTAGCCAAGATGGTGAAACTCTGCCTCTACTAAAAATACAGAAATTAGCCATGTGGTGGCAGGCGCCTGAAGTCCCAGCTACTTGGGAGGCTGAGGCAGAGAACTGCTTGAACTCGGGAGGCGGAGGTTGCAGTGAGCCGAGATCATGCCACTGCACTCCAGTCTGGTGACAGCGCAAGACTGCATCTCAAACAAAAAAAAAAAAAGAAGTTACTTCTCCTAATTTGGGTCTCCCTAGAAGCAAACTCTGGGACAAGGATTCCTGTGTAAGTTGTTTAGTTGGGAATTAATCCCAGGGACACCATAAGAGAGAGAGGAAGTGAGATGGGGAAGAAGCGGGGAAGCAGCCAATAAAAGGGTGTGTTATTAAGCAGGTTTTCTCTGTAGGCAGCTGGAGTCTAATCTCAGGGAAGCTCTGGGAAATGGTACAAAACATTTCCTCAGAATTATCCCACCCCAGGGTGAGGTGGCTCAAATAATTTATGTGCCAAATCCTGAGAGGCATTTGTTGAGGGCTGGTCCTGGGGGTGTCACAATTTCCCAGCCCTTTCAACCGGCCGCACATAGGACAGGGTGGCCTTCCACAGTTTCAGAAACTCCCTCAGGCTCCATGATGCAGATGCTGGAAGGTGGAAGTCGGCCAGAGCACACTGACGTGGAAAGTCTGAGGGAAAGTCTATGGGCGAGGCACACACTGCATTTTCTACACCACTTTCCAGGGAAAAATGTCCACAGGAGACCTGAAACTTCTCCATGGCATTTGTGACAATTGGCTGTTCCTATACCCATCCCACAGCTGAACTGAGAAGAAACTTAGTACATATCAGGGCAAATGATTTCATTGCTGGCAACTTCAAGTGTTGAAGTGCTTTCCCATGTATCCTAAAATCTCCCTGTCGCTACATTCCCCGGTGGCTGCTAGTTCAACTCTCTGGAGCTGCTCAAAACATCTAAAGCCTTTTCTTCATGTCAGCCTTTAAATATCTGAAATAGTCACAATAGTCACCCTGTATACCCATGGTTCCCTCTTTTTTAAACATTTGCAGTTCTTTCAACATAATCCTCACATGATATGGTTTTGAGTTCCCAGCCATCCCTCACACACCTAAGAAAAAATTTTTATAAAGGGAAAATAAAATATCCACTAAGGACCATGTACTAAATTGCCTTTAAACACTGGCATCTCTTCAACCCACATTCTTCAAATACATGATGACAACATAGTGAGAAAAGAGGCTGGGCTTCCTTGGGGAGATGGATGGAGGATGAAGGTTGTTAACAAGACTCAGTGTCCCCTCTACATTCCAGCACAATTCAACTCTTGTTACAAACTTGCAAATACCTACAACAAAAAGAAAGCCCTGCAAGTAATTGTTGTATCTTCTCCAAAGGCATATTAGTGATTTGGGTTCTTGTTCTCTACCCTTACCCCAAACTGTTCATGAATGTATTCATTTCAGTCATGTGCAGCACTTTTCCTGAGTGGACTAGGGGAAATTGATTTTCTCCATCTTGTTACATTTCTAGCACAGTCTTGTCGAGCCCCCTGCTCCTTTCATAGACTAATTCCTTGCCCAGCAGTTGCTCAGCTTTCCTGACAAGGTTTATAGTACTTTCTGTAATGCTCATTGCACCCCTTGGAAAAAAAGATTATTCCTGTTACATTGCAGAAGAGGACACTGAGGCTCAAAGAAGTGAATATTTTTGTCTAAAGCTAAAATGGGAACCTAGGCTTGCCTGACTCTGAGCAATTTCTGTTATCTCTTTCCTGTTAGGATCCATTCCTCCTTATTCTGGTACAGCGCCCACATTTATCTTTTGGAAACCACCCCCTCTACTTACTTCAATCTTTGTTATTTGGGTGACGATGTCTCCACCCTGGGTTCCAGGCACAAGCCAATCACCATACACTCTTCCCTTGGCCAGTTATTGGTTCAAAGATGAGCACGTGACCAGAGTTAGGCCCTTATTTAATTTAATTAATTAATTTATTTTTTGAGGTGGAGTTTTGCTCTGTTGCCCAGGCTGAAGCACAGTGGTGCAATCTCGGCTCATTGCAATCTCGGCCTCCCAGGTTCAAGTGATTCTCCTGCCTCAGCCTCCCGAGTAGCTAGGACTACAGGCACACACCACCACACCTGGTTAATTTTTGTAT
The DNA here is from genome assembly GCF_024542745.1 of Macaca thibetana thibetana. Taxonomy (NCBI): domain Eukaryota; kingdom Metazoa; phylum Chordata; class Mammalia; order Primates; family Cercopithecidae; genus Macaca; species Macaca thibetana. Next base: position 20,612,426 of record NC_065579.1, on the reverse strand, counting down.
TTTTAGTAGAGACAGGGTTTCACCATATTGGCCAGGCTGGTCTCGAACTCCTGACCTTGTGATCCACCCACCTCATCCTCCCAAAGTGCTGCGATTACAGGCATGAGCCACTGTGCCCGGCCAGGCCCTTATTTTAATCCAATGAAAGAAAGCAAGAAATTCTTCTTTCCAATGAGACTAGAAGTCGTAAGGGTGATGTGAGCCTGAATCTACCAGGAGCCACCACGTAAAGCCTAATAATGGAGCCATCAAAGAGGATAACTGAGATAAAGGGGAGAGGGGGTGAGCTCAGATGGCATCACTGGAGTCCCTAGATTCAGCTCAATCTATTTATCTCTGGACTTCTCTGTTACAGGATCAATAAGTCAAAATCAGTCTGTCTCTCTCTCCCCACCCCACCATGTTCTTCTCCCTCTGTCTCTTTCTCTCTCTTCCCCTTCCTCCCTCCCTACCTTCTAAGCAAGTTTGAGCTGAGATTTAAAATTTGCAAAAAATCAACCAAAATAATCATAGCAAATTAGTACTCCTCTCCCCAAGCTCTTCCCACGACACTGCACAGATTACATTTTGATATAGATACCACACATATCCACATCCACGCAATCATTTATTTTTTTCAGACCCATTTGCTCTCACAAACTGATATGGTTTGGATGTTTGTCCCTTTCAAATCTCATGTTGGAATGTGATCCCTAATGTTGTAGGTGGGGCCTAAGTGGGAGGTGTTTGGGTCATGGGGGGCAGATCCTTCGTGAATGGACTGGTGCCATCCTAGTAATAATGAGTGAATGCTTGCTCTATTAGATCACGAGAGAGCTGGTTGTTAGAAGGAGACCAGCACCTCCTTTTATCTCTCCCTTTTGTTCCCTCGCTTGCCATGTGACACACCTGCTCCCTCTTTGCCTTCTGCCGTGAGTAAAAGATTCCTGGAGCCTCACCAGAAGCAGATGCTAGTGCCATGCATCTGTAGCCTGCAAAACTATGAGCCAGATAAACTCCTTTTCTTATAAATTTCCCAGCATTGGGTATTCCTTTATAGCAATGCAAAATGGAACAACACACACTTTGAGAGAAGTGGGGGCTGGGTCTGTATTAAGTTGCTAAAGTCCTTTTTTTTTTTTTTTTTTTCCCCCGAGACAGAGTCTTGCCCTGTCGCCCAGGCTGGAGTGCAGTGGCACGATCTTGGCTCACGACAACCTCCGCCTCCCGGGTTCAAGCCGTTCTCCTGCCTCAGCCTTCCGAGTAGCTAGGATTACAGGCACCCACCACCATGCCCGGCTAATTTTTGTATTTTTAGTAGAGATGGGGTTTCACCATGTTGGCCAGGCTGGTCTCGAACTCCTGACCTTGTGATCCTCCCACCTCGGCCTCCCAAAGTACGGGATTACAGGCATGAGCCACCGTGCCCAGCCTATAGTCTTTTTTATAAGTGAAGAAACTGAGACTCAGAGAGGCTAAATGACTTATCTGAGATCATACAGCGAGCCAGTGGGTGGCAGACCTGGTAGAAGGACCAGGTCCTGGGTCTTAGGCCAGTGTTCTTTCCACTGTATCTTGCTGGATTCCTGGGCTCATGACTCACCTTAATCAACAAGCTGTGTGATTTTCCAAAAGAGCTCATCTCTCTGGACTTTAATTCTCATCTACAAAATGAGGAAGTTGGCAACTATTCCCAAGGGCTCTTCCAAACTTGTATTCAGGTGCTCCATGATATTGCTTCATAACTGTGCCTAGGACTGGCTGGGTTGACTCGAAGACCCTAATGAGAGAATGTCACATCAGTCAGCGCACACACACACATACACACTCATGTACACACCTGTTGTTATGGTCTCTAGTGTTTTTGTACTGAGAAGGAGCAAACATTGGTAACAACCCAAGAGTAATAAAATAATTGTGTAGATGCCCCGTACCCCATCTGCTCTATTGCTGTTTTTAAAACAAGTGCCATGTGCTTTAATCTTTTTTTCTTTCAGTCCTCAAATGAAATAAAGCAGTCTTTGTGTTGCTGCATTTCCACTGACAATGAGACCACGGGCTCTGCACCAGTCCTGGGTTACTCACTGAGCTCTGCATTGGGGAGTGGGAAAGTGGAGGAACTGAAAAGCCTGCCTCCTCCCAGTTCCAGACACAAGGTTCAGACACAGCTCCGAGCCAAACATGTGTTCTCCCAGCTGGGGCCTATGGCTTCTCAAGATGTCAAACAGGGAAATAGTATGTTCACACACTGATGTATTACTGATAATTTATTTCTCTCTCTCTTTTTTTTTTTTTTTTTGAGATGGAGTCTCGCTCTGTTGCCTAGGCTGGAGTGCAGTGGCGCCATCTCAGCTCAATGCAACCTCCGCCTCCTGGGTTCAAGCAGTTCTCTGCCTCAGCCTCCCGAGTAGCTGGGATTACAAGCTCCCCCCACCACGCCCAGCTAATTTTTGTATTTTTAATAGAGACGGGGTTTCACCATCTTGGCCAGGCTGATCTTGAACTCTTGGCCTCATGATCCACCTGCCTCGGCCTCCCAAAGTGCTGGGATTATAGGTGTGAGCCACCGCACCTGGTGATAATTTATTTATCTTATTATTTTATTTTTATCAATACCAAAGACCAAGACCAGTGGTTTTTTGTTTTGTTTTGTTTTTTGTTTTCGAGATCGAGTCTCACTCTGTTGCCCAGGCTGGAGTGCAGTGGTATGATTTCAACTCACTGCAACCTCCGTCTCCCAAGTTCAAGTGATACTCCTGCCTCAGCCTCCCAGGTAGCTAAGATTACAGGCTCCCACCACCACGCCCAACTACTTTTTGTATTCTTAGTAGAGATGAGGTTTCACCATGTTAGCTGTGCTGGTCTCAAATTCCTGACTTCAAGTGATCTGCCTGTCTTGGCCTCCCAAAGTGCTGGGATTACAGGTGTGAGCCCCTGCACCTGGCCCAAAACTAGTGTTAATGAGAATCTAAATCCTACTTAGACTACTTGCTTGTTGTGGGCACCTCCCGGGCCTTCATTTACTTTGCAGATTCTTTTAGTCGCTCTTGGACTTTTCTTTTTCCTGCATACTGCTTTAAAAGATTTCTAAAAGGAATAGGAACACAAAGGATATTGCCTTGCTGTATTTTGTTGAACCCTAATTGTGTCGGAAAAAACTTAAACCATCTGTCTGCTGTTCTCACACCACAACAACAATGAACTTCTGTGAGCAAATGTGTGGGGGTTTCTCCCCACACACCATGCAAGCAATCACTTTCGCAGTGGATCCCAGCTGTATAGCATCAGAAACCACAGGATGAGGGCTCTGTCTCGCAAGTCCGCCCCCACTTCTTCCCACCAGTCATGAGTCTAGGCTTCTGGAACATTTGACCAACCAGCTTTAACTTGGGGTTTTCACAACCCCCTCCTTGTGTTGGATTAATTTGTTAGAGCAGCCCACAGAACTAGGGAAATACTTATATTGACCAATTTAATGCAAAGGATATCTTAAAGGACAGAAATAAACAACCACATGAAGAGATACACAGGGTGAGTTCTAGAAGGGTCCCTGAGTGCGGGAGCTTTTGTCCCTGTGAAGTTGGGGACATGCTCTTGGCACATGGATGAGTTCTTGTTCACTTCCCTGAAAGCTGGGGTATGGGGTGAAAGTTCTACCCCCCTCTAACCCTGCCTTGTTCCTTCTGGTGACCAGGCCCCCATCCTGAAACTACCTAGGGACTGCCAGCCTTGAGTCAACTCAGTGTATGAAAGACACTTATCACTCTGAATATTCCGAGGATTTCAGGAGTTGTGTGCCAGCACACAAGGTCAAAGACCAAATACATATTTCTCAGTATTACACCAATACAAATCCTTCCCAGTGAACTGCAATCGACTGGCTTGTGAGAATCTGGACCATTAGCAACCCAAAAACGTTTCTTGAGTTCCCGCACTCTCCTCGTGCAGAGCTAGCTGGGATCCACCTGCCTTGACCTCCCAAAGAGCTGCGATTACAGGCATTATTCCACCTGCTTCATTGCTCCCTTCATAAGGGAGACACTATGTCCTGACAAAGCATTACTTGCCCAAAGTAATGTCCTGTACTCTGTCTGTTCTTTAGCAAATCAGCATTACACTGTCACACGTTCACCTTTGACTATCCCAGATGTTATTTCTGAATTCGGAATTAATTTTAGTTAATAGGACTTTAAAACTTTTGCTGGAGTGGGAGGGTAGGTGAGTATACTTGAGTGTAGAAGCATATTCCAAAGCTCAACAAAACAACAGCAAAGCCTCACTCATTGTTTCATTCAGAATAAGGTGGAACGTGGTCTTCCATGTGAAGGACAAAAGGCACTTGGTATAATTCTGACTTTCTCAGGAGTCAGGGGCTCTCTCTTTTATTTTTGTGAGACAGGGTCTCACTCTGTTGTCCAGGCTGGAGTGCAGTGGCACAATCACGACACACTGCAGGCTCTACTTCCTGGGCTCAGGTGATCCTCTCACCTCAGCCCCCCAAGTAGCTGGGACTATAGGTGTGCGCTCCCAGGCCTGCTTTTTTTTTTTTTTTTTTTTTTTTGGTAGAGATGGGGTTTTGCCATGTTGCCTGGCTGTTCTCAAACTCCTGAGCTCTAGTGATTCACCTGCCTTGACCTCCCAAAGAGCTATGATTACAGGCATTAGCCACCGTGCCCAGCCCAGATTGGTCTATTATTGATGTCCAAGCTCTTTCAGAGAGAACCTTAATGAGTTCTCTCATTAAGGTTGGGCAATACGTACATTTTAACACTTCAAGAAGGAAAGGTGATAAAGTTCCCAGATAGATTTCCTGCTGCACAAACTGACAAAAATGTCCTAGAGTTCATAAGATGTAGCCATAAAACATTGGGGTGTTGTTTCTATAAGAAGAACACTTCTGTCATGGCGTCCATATGTAGAAACCCTGCCCTGTGTCATAAGCCTGGATCCCTCTGCTTAGATGCAGACAGTCCCTTAATATGGACATAATTATTGAACCACTGGGGAATTAAAGACCAAGAGTACTCATGAGGCCAGGCATGGTGGTTCTCACCTGTAATACTAACACTCTGGGAGGCCAAGGCAGGAGGATTTCTTGAGCCCTGAAGTTCAAGACCAGCCTGGGCAACACAGGGACGCCTTGTCTTTAAAAATATAAAAGTAACTCAGCCAATTGTGGTGGTGTATGCCTGTGGTCCCAGCTACTAGGGAGCCTAGGGCAAAAGGATCTCTGGAGCCCAGGAGTTTGAGGCTGCAGTGAACTGTGATCATTGGATCACTTCCTTCCAAACTACGCAAGAGAACGAGACTGTTTTTCTTTTTTTAAAAAAAGAGTGCTCATGGAACAGCTGGCCTCAGAGCAATGTCTCTTGTTAAACTGTTGGCAACCACAGTATCAGCTTGCTGTTCCCTTATAGGCATAGAACAAAATTTGTTTCTGCAGTTTCCTGAAATAACTTCCTGGTCTAATCTAATCTTGCCAATCCCTTAAGGGCCAGCTCAAGCCCCATCATCACGGGTTCCATAAAGACACTCCCAGTTACCTCTGTCTAGCCACAGCCTGCCGTCCTAAGCTGTCTTACTTCCTTCTTCTTAGCCAGAATCTAATTCAAACTCCCTACACCCCGCCTTTGTTCTTGGTCTATATTTTGGAGGTTTTTACCTCTTCTTATCTCTTCCTCTTTCTCCCTAACATCTTTCTGATTTCTGGAGCTCTGGATCTTGTGTCTCATTTCCCGTATCTAGCCTCACACTTGCCGCTGGTATCTGATACTGATATGGTTTCTCTGGAAATGACCACAGCTCCCTTCTTTGGCTCCAATATTGGTACTTGTCTTTTGGATTTTGTCCACTAGTGAAAGATCTGGATACTGTCCCTGACTCCCTCCATTCCTGGAACCTACCTCAGTGCTGACCTCTAAGGCCAGCTAGTTTCTGGTCCTGTCCAAAAGAAACTGGACAACCATAGCAAGAAATGTTTTTTCCTTGGGCTAAATGTTTTACCCCAGGTAGGCAGTAACTCTCTTGATGTGGGACAACAAGTCATAAAACAGGTAAGGCGTAGCCTCGTAAGTTTAGGAGTTAGATGTTTCTGAGTTCTAATCGCAGCTTGCGATTAAATTCATTTCCTTTTTATGATCTTGGGCAAGTAATGAGCGTTTCTGAACCTCAGTTTTTTTCTTATCAGTTAAATGGGAATAATAGTACTTACTTTATAGGATTAATGGGACGATTAATGAGCAATGAAGTGCAACTTTGAAATGTTAACAAAATCCTTCCACACTAGTACAAACTCTAATGCTTGGTCCAAGGGTGGTGTGGAGTGTGTGTGTGTGTGTGTGTGTGTGAGTGTGTATGTTACCAGGAAACAATTTCCAAGAACTGTCAGGATCTATGCAGAATATCTGGCACACAGAAAGCACTCAATAAATGTAAGCTTAAAAGAGAAAAGCCCACCGGGTGTGGTGGCTCACACCGTAATCCCAGCATTTTGGGAGGCCGAGGTGGGCGGATCACTTGAGGTCAGGATTTCAAGACCAGCCTGGCCAACATGGTGAAACCCCGTCTCCACTAAAAATACAAAAATTAGCCAGACATGGAGGTGCGCTCCTGTCAGCCCAGCTACTTGTGAGGCTGAGGCAGGAGAATCGCTTGAATCCAGGAGGCAGAGGTTGCAGTGAGCTGAGATCGCATCACTGCACTCCAGCTTGGGAGACAGAGTGGGGACTCTGTCTCTAAAAAGAAAAGAAAATAAAAGAAGAGAGAGGATTGAAAGTCAACAGATGGGGCCGGGCATGGTGGCTCACGCCTGTAATCCTAACACTTTGGGAGGCCGAGGCAGGTGAATCACCTGAGGTCAGGAGTTTGAGACCAGCTTGGCCAACATAGTGAAAACCCGTCTCTACTAAAAGTACAAAAAAATTTAGCTGGGCGTGGTGGCAGGTGCCTGTAATCCCAGCTACTTGGGAGGCTGAGGCAGGAGAATTGCTTGAACCCGGGAGGCAGAGGTCACAGTGAGCCAAGATCGCATCACTGCACTCCAGCCTGGGCAACGACAGTGAGAGACTCCATCTCAAAACAAAGAGAAAGTCAACAGATGTATGACCATCCTTCCAGATCAGAAAAACAGGCTGGGGCAAAGGGCAGTCACTTACACTTACTTTACAGATTTTTCCGGGGTTTAAGCCTGCTGTGGAAATTTAAATTTCTTTCTTTTTTTTTTTTTTTTTTTTTTTCAGATGGAGTCTCACCAGGTGCAGTGGCTTACGCCTGTAATCCCAGCATTTTGGGAGGCCAAGGTGGGCGGATCACCTGAGTTTAGGAGTTCAAGACCAGCCTGGCCTGGCCAACATGGCTTAACCCTGTCTCTACTAAAAATACAAATTTTTCTTATCTTTTCTTTCTTTATTTTATTTTTTTTTTTGAGACAGAGTCTCTCTCTGTCACCCAGGCTGAAGTGCAGTGGTGCGATGTCAGCTCACTGTAACTGCCATCTCCCTGGTTCAAGTGATTCTCCTGCCTCAGCCTCCTAGGTGTGAAAGCACAGTGAGAGCTTACTTAGTAAAGGAGGCAATTGAGGCATGGACTCTGGATTACTTGGTTTGCATGTGAAAGGTTTTTTTTTCTTTTACCTAGTAAAGGTAAAAAAAAAAAAAAGTAGGTGAGTCCTTTATTATTTCTAGGAATTGGCTAGCCATTAGAGAGTCAGTCCTTCCAGGCTGCAAAAAGCCGCAGATGTCAAAGCACCCAAAACCCTTGGTTAACACAGGTTTCAACAATCATTGTCAGAGCCAGGGACTGTACTAGTTTGCGAGAGCTGCTATAGCAAAATAACACAGACTGGGTTCCTTATACAGCTATGAGAAATTTGTTTTCTCACAGTTTTGGAGGCTAGAAGTCCAAGATCAAGGTGTTGTCAAGGTTAATTTCATTCTGAGGCCTCTGTCCTTGGCTTGCAGATGGTCACCTTCTTGTTGCATCCTCACATGGTTTTTTCATTGTGCATGCACCTCTCTGGTGTCTCATTGTGTGTCCAAATTTCCTCTTATTATAAGGACACCAGTCAGATTAGATTTGAACCTACCTTAACAGCCTCATTTTAACTCCACCTCTTTCAAGGCCCTGTCTTTAAATACAGTCACATTCTCAGGTACTGGGGGTTAGGACTCCAACATGTGATTTTTAGGAGGAACAGCTTTTCGATCACCTGAAAATAAGACATGGATTTGGGGCCAGGTGCAGTGGCTCATGCCTGTAATCCTAGCAATTTGGGAGGTCAAGGCGAGTGGATCACCTGAGGTCAAGAGTTCAAGACCAGCCTGACCAACATGGTGAAACCCCGTCCCTACTAAAAATACAAAAATTAGCTAGGCGTGGTGGCACTGCCTGTAATCCTAGTTATTTGGGAGGCTGAGACAGGAGAATCACTTGAACCTGGAAGGCAGAGGTTGCAGTGAGTGGAGATCGCACCATTGCACTATAGCCTGGGTGACAAGAGCGAAACTCCATCTCAAAAGAAAAAAAGACATGGATTTCGTAGAGGGAAAGATACACACATGAGGACTATGAGCTAGCAACATTTGGGTAGTATGTGAATATGACCTCATTCGTATCTATGAGCTTTGGGGGCCTAGAGCCATTTAGAGTACACAGATGTTTGCTTATGTGAAAGATTATCAATAAATCTATATGGCCAGGCATGGTGGCTCAAGCCTGTAATTTCAGCACTTTGGGATGCCAAGGTGGGCGGATCACCTGGGGTCAGGAGTTCAAGACCAGCCTGGCCAACATGGTGAACCCTCATCTCTACTAAAAATATAAAAATTGGCTGGGCATGATGGTGCATGTCTGTAATCCCAGTCATTCAGGAGACTGAGGCAGGAGAATCACTTGAGCCCAGGAGGCAGAGGCTGCAGTGAGCCAAGATCGTGCCACTGCACTCCAGCTTGGGCGACAGAGTGAGACTCTGTCTCAAAATAACTAACTAACTAAATAAATAAATAAAATAAATCTATACTGAATCAGGATTCAATCAATACCAAAAGCCAATTCTCATAACTCCAGGGGGATCAAATCCCCTTTCAAAAGCACATCAATCATATTTATTGCATTAATAGTTAATGCCCTGAAAATGTAGACCCTGGCTCCTCTCTCTGACAGCAGAAGTTCATTCAGATATTGCAGGGAGAGATAGGGTCAACAGGCTTGACTGTCTGAAAGAGAGAAAATGATATACAGGTTTTAAAGTTCAATGGACCAACAAATTGGCCATTGACTCGTTTCTCCTCTGCCCTGGTCAGTAGAATCTTGCATAGGCTCTCTTCTTGAACACACACATACACACACACACAAACCCCAAATTTGTTGCAGCCCACCAAATTTCTCCCTCACTAGATACCATGCAGGACTCTAGAGAATTCCTTTCATGCCCCCTATGCTCTGCTTGAAGAGGTGGTTGGGAACAGCTGGCAGAAGCCATGCTGCTTGTCTCTCCTCCTCCCCATGCCCCTTCCTTCTCACAGGAAGCATAAAACCTTTATGATGAATAAAGAGAGAGAGGGAGAGAGCATAGGTCCTGCCAGGAATTCTGACTCCAGCTCTTCAGGAGTAAACGGTCCAGATTTGTCAATAACCATGGTGTTCCTAGCAGTATTTGGTTTTTTTTTTTTTTTTTTTTTTTGATGGAGGTCAGGAGTTCAAGACCAGCCTGGCCAACATGGTGAAACCTCATCTCTACTAAAAATGTAAAAATTGGCTGGGCATGATGGTGCATGTCTGTAATCCCAGATTACATCCCAGATCACTCTTGTCGCCAAGGCTGGAGTGCAATGTCACGATCTCAGCTCACTGCAACCTCTGCCTCCCAGGTTCAAGTGATTCTCCTGCCTCAGCCTCCTGAGTAGTTGGGAATTACAGGCACACATCACCATGCCCAGCTAATTTTTGTATTTTTTGTAGAGACAGGGTTTCATTATATTGGCCAGGCTGGTCTCAGACTCCTGACCTCAAGTGATCTGCCTGCCTCAGCCTCCCAAAGTGCTGAGATTACAGGTGTGAGCCACCAAGCTCAGCCTTATAGCAGTATTTGAATTAACCAAGCAATAGGACTGATGGAAGCAGATTTAGACAAAGTGCTCTGAGAGGGTTTGTACCAGTCAGAAGTGGTGAATGCTAGTAAGGAAAACCAACACTGGATAACGTAAGCAAAAGGAGAGATTCCTGGAAGGTTATCAGGAAGGGGTTCACAGGATCCACCAGGTCTGGAATAAGGAGGATAGAAATCCTTGGAAACAGGTTGGAAATGAGGGAGCTTCAGAAATGGTCACAGAAACAATCTGGCTAGGGTTCTCGTTATCTTTCTAAATAAGAGATTATCTCGTTATCTGTCTGTTGCTGGACATGACCACAAAACATGGCCACCAGTGGATACTGCTGCCACTCTGCAAGTGCACACCTGCAGGCCTATGCTTCTTGCATTATACTCTGCCAATTCACAGTGCCAAGAGTGATCGTCTGATCAATTGGCCTAGCTTCCTTGCTTGAACTCCGACTGTCAGGAGCAGGAGAAAGTGGGGCTATCTCCCCTTTGTCTTCCCTTGGTCTTAGAAAGTTGGGAAGAACAGTGTCTTATAATAATAGGGATATTGGTGGATTTCTCCAAAGCCCAAAGGGAGGTTGAATGTTGGAAATGAAAAACAATTAATGAAGATTCACCACAACTATGACTCTAGCTATGGAAATTAAAAGCTACGTCAGGAAAAAGAATACTGAATGTAGAATAGTATTAATATGTATGTACCAGCCCATAGTTGGTGAAGCAGAGAAAGCAAGAGGTACACCAGAAGTCTGTGCCCTTCCTTTCAAAGTATGAAGTTGTCAAAGGGAAGTGCCTTCCAAGCTAGAGACTACATTTACCGACACTCTTTTTTTTTGTTTGTCTTTTTGAGGCAGAGTCTCGCTTTGTCACCCAGACTGGAGTGCAGTGGCGGGACCACAGCTCATTGCAGCCTCAACCTCCTGGGCTGAAGTGGTCCTCCTGCCTCAGCCTCCTGAGTAGCTGGGACTACAGGCACATACCACCATGACAGGCTAATTTTTAAATTTTTTTGTAGAGATAGTATCTGACTATGTTGCCGAGGCTGGTCTTAAACTCCTGGGCTTAAATGATCCTCCTCCCTTGGCCTCTCAAAGTTCTGGGATTACAGGCATGAGCCACTGTGCCTGGCCCCTCAGTACTCTTTTTTTCTGAGATAGAGTCTCACTCTGTCACCAAGGCTGGAATGCAATGGCATGATCTTGGCTCACTGCAACCTCCACCTCCTGAGTTCAAGCCTCAGCCTCCCAAGTAGCAGGGATTACAGGCATGCACCACCATGCCTGGCTGATTTTTTGTATTTTTAGTAGAGACGGGGTTTCGCTATGTTGCCCAGGCTGGTCTTGAACTTCTGAGCTCAGGCAATCCACCTGCCTTGGCCTCCCAAATGCTCAGCCAATCTGCCCGCCTCGGCCTCCCAAACTGCTAGGATTACAGGGGTGAGCCACTGCGTCTGGCCCCTCAGTACTCTTTACAGTAAGGTGCAGCCAAGTGACTGGGTTATACCAAATGGAACATACCAGTAATACACTCCCACTTCCAGGCTTAGCTTATAGCCGTTTTCCATGTGGTGTTCCTCCATGTTGTTTTCTTTTTCTTTTTTTTTGAAACAGATTCCCATCTCTGTCACTAAGGCTGGAGTGCAGTGGTGTAATCTCGGCTCACTGCAACCTCTGCCTCCTGGATTCAAGTGATTCTCCTGCCTCAGCCTCCTGAGTAGCTGGGACTACAGGTGTGTGCTACTACACTTGGCTGATTTTTGTATTTTTAGCAGAGACAGGGTTTCACTATGTTGCCCAGGCAGATCTTGAACTCCTGACCTCGGGTGATTTGCCCACCTCAGCCTCCCAAGGTGCTACGATTACAGGCATGATCCATCGTGCCAGGCCTAGTCACTCTTTTTTTTTTTTTTCTTTTTTGAGATGGAGTTTCACTCTTGTCACCCAGGCTGGAGTGCAGTGGCGGGATCTCAGCTCAGTGCAACCTCTCCCTCCTGGGTTCAAGTGATTCTCCTGCCTCAGCCTCCCGAGTAGCTGGGATTACAGGCACGTGCCACTATGCCCGGCTAATTTTTGTATTTTTAGTAGAGATGGGGTTTCACCATGCTGGCTAGGCTGGTCTTGAACTCCTGACCTTAGGTGATTCATCCACTTTGGCCTCCCAAAGTGCTGGAATTACAGACATGAGCCACCATGCCCAGCCTAGTCTCTCTTTTGAAAAATGAAAATAATAGTATGTACCACAAAAGGTAGATATCAGGAATAAATGAAATTGTGAATGTAAAACACCTTGCATGGTGCTTGGCACACAGTAAGTGCTTAGTGGGTGGTAGGCTGCTGACAGAACATGGTGTATATGGTGAGGAGAGGGGTACAAACTGGGAAGTAAGAGACTGGAATTCTCATTCCAGGACAGCTATTTTCTATATAACTTTGGGAAAATACCTTTATCTTTCTGAACTTTGCTTTTCTTATCTACAAAGCAATGGCATTGGATGACACCTGGGATCTCCACACCGTTTCCTATAAAAACTATTGGCTCTGCAGATTTTCTCGGGGAATCCCCTAGGAAGAGGCTGTGTCAAACCAAGCAGACTCTGGTCCCTGTCTCTGTTTCAAACAGAGAAGCTCCAATTCCGTTTGTTTGACATGCTGGGCTTTCAGTAGAGTGTTGGTTTAAAGAAGCTGGAGAGGATGTGGAGAAATAGGAACACTTTTACACTGTTGGTGGGATTGTAAACTAGTTCAACCATTATGGAAAACAGTATGGCGATTCCTCAAGGATCTAGAACTAGATGTACCATATGACCCAGCCATCCCATTACTGGGTATATACCCAAAGGATTATAAATTATGCTGCTATAAAGACACATGCACTCGTATGTTTATTGCAGCACTATTCACAATAGCAAAGACTTGGAATCAACCCAAATGTCCATCAGTGACAGATTGGATTAAGAAAATGTGGCACATATACACCATGGAATACTATGCAGCCATAAAAAAGGATGAGTTTGTGTCCTTTGTAGGGACACGGATGCAGCTGGAAACCATCATTCTTAGCAAACTATCACAAGAACAGAAAACCAAACACCACATGTTCTCACTCATAGGTGGGAACTGAACAATGAGATCACTTGGACTCAGGAAGGGGAACATCACACACCGGGGCCTATCATGGGGAGGGGGGCGGGGGGAGGGATTGCATTGGGAGTTATACCTGATGTAAATGACGAGTTGATGGGTGCAGCACACCAACATGGCACAAGTATACATATGTAACAAACCTGCACGTTATGCACATGTACCCTACAACTTAAAGTATAATAATAATAAATAAATTTAAAAAAAAAAGAGATATTGCTGCGGTTTAAAAAAAAAAATTAAATATCAGCGTAGTCCAAGATTTAAGTCTTCCCCACTCTAATACTCTAAGATTCTGTGACGGTCTGAGCAATGATGGGTTAGTCCACTAAGTCATGTTGGGAAAGGCTATAGCTTTCCTCCTCCACTTGACCGGTTTGAAAGAAGCCAAGGGAGTGACCTGCAAGTCCCAAGACTGCCCACACATAAAAGTACTCATGTGGGGCAGAATCATGACTATGAATAAGAACTCATAATTCAACCAGCAGGTACAGTCCCTGGCACTGGGACTCAGGAAAAGGGCAATGTACACTGTTCTGGTTGGAAAATGCATAAGCCAAGTACGTGACTGAACAGGCTCTTTCTAACCAGTGAGGTAAGGAAAAGAAAGCAGCTGGATTTGCAGGCTTATAGAGCTGTCACTGAGGAGAAAGTACTGGCTCCTGGTCAAGTCATCAGCATTCCAATATGGCTTTCTACCATAGGATGTGTGGCCTTATAACACACAAATGTCCCCGGAAGAGAGTGTAGTTGAAGGCTACGTATAGTACTGGTGTTATGACTTTCATTTGCTCAGCCCACATATAGTGCCAAATGTGCAAGGCACTGTTTTAGATGTTGAGGATAGAGACAAATCCCTATGCTCTACATTTCAATCTGGTAGACAGACATAAATCTCTCTTTTTTTTTTTTTGAGACAGAGTCTCACTCTGTTGCTCAGGCTGGAGTGCAGTGGTGTAATCTCAGCTCACTGTAGCCTCTACCTCCTGGGTTCAAGTGATTCTCCTGCCTCAGCCTCCTGAGTAGCCGGGATTACAGGCGCGTGCCACTATGTCCAGCTAATTTTTGTATTTTTGGTAGAGACGGGGTTTCACCACGTTGGTCAGGCTGGTCTCGAACCCCTGACCTTGTGATCCGCCCGCCTCGGCTTCCCAAAGTGTTGGGATTACAGGCGTGAGCCACCGCGCCCAGCCTTTTTTTTTTTTTTTTTTTTTTTTTTTTTTTTTTTGAGACAGAGTCTTGCTCTGTCATCCAGGCTGGAGTACAGTGGCACGATAGCTCAGTGCAACCTCCGCCTCCTAGGTTCAAGTGATTCTCCTGCCTCAGCTTCCCAAGTAGCTGGGATTACAGGCACACACCACCACACATTTTTAGTAGAGATGGAGTCTCATCATGTTGGCCAGGCTGGTCTCAAACTCCTGACCTCAGGTGATTCGCCTGCCTCGGCCTCCCAAAGTGCTGGGATTACAGGCTTGAGCCACCATGCCAGGCTGGTAGTGGTTTATTTTTATTTTTAATTAGTTGTTGCTTTTTTCTTTTTTTTATAGATATGGGGACCACTGCAACAGGGTGTTGCAGTAGGGCAGAGAGATTGGACTCAACTCCCTGTTGTTTAAACTACAACAGTAGCAGTGCGAGTAGTAAGCCATCACATTCTGGATATATGTTTAAGATACAGCAAATTGGGCCAACTGAACCACCAGGACATTGCCTGGTTGTTCTATTCTTTTTTTTTTTTTTTTCCTCCTGATTTTAATATTCATTATAAGCTCTAGTAAACAGGACAGTGTGTTAATGATACAAAAAAAGCAGACAAGTTGGCCACCACGCCTCTAATTCAAGCACTTTGGGAGGCTGAGGTGGGTGGATCACAAGGTCAGAAGATCGAGACCATCCCGGCCAACATGGTGAAACCCCATTTCTACTAAAAATACAAAAATTAGCCGTGTGGTGGTGTGCACCTGTAATCCCAACTACTAAGGAGGTTGAGGCAGGAGAATCGCTTGAACTTGGGAGGTGGAGGTTACAGTGAACCAAGATTGCACCACTGTACTCCAGCCTGGGCGACAGAGCGAGGCTTTGTCTCAAAAAAACAAAAACAAAAACAAAAACAAAACCCAAAAACCAAAAAACAGACAAGTCAATGAAATAGAAATGAATCCACAAAGAGACCCAAATATTTATATTGACAACCAGTTTTTATTTGTTTATTTGTTTTTTGAGAACCCTGGATGGAGTGCAGTGGTGTGCACATGGCTCACTGGAGCCTCAACTGTCTAGGCTCAAACTAATCCTTCCACCTCAGCTTCCTGAGCAGCTGGGGCTATAGGCACACGCCACCATGTCCAGCTATTTTTTTTTTTTTTTTTTTTTGTATTTTTGTAGAGATGGATTTTCACCATGTTGACCAGGGAGTCTCTAACTCCAGGGCTGCAGTAATCCACCCACCTTAGCCCCCCAAAAGCTAGGATTACAGACATGAACCACTGCTCCTGGCCTGATAACTTTTTTTTGTTGTTGTTGTTGAGACGAAGTCTCGCTTTGTTACTCAGGCTGTAGTCCAGTGGTGTAATCTAAGCTCACTGCAACCTCTGCCTCTGAGGTTGAAGCGATTCTCCTGCCTCAGCCTCCAGAGTAGCTGGGATTATAGGCGTGAGCCACCGCGCCTGGCTAATTTTTTGTATTTTTGGTAGAGACGGGGTTTCACCATGTTGGCCAGGTTGGTCTTGAACTCCCGACCTCAGGTGATCTGCCCACCTTGACCTCCCAAAATGTTGGGATTACAGGCATAAGCCACCACGCCCAGTCCTGACAACTGTTTTTGACAAAGGCACAAATGCAATGCAATTCAGTGGACAGTCTTTTTAACAAATGGTGTTAGAACAATTAGAAATTCATAGGTAACAGAAAGAACATCAATCCATTTTTGCACCATATGAAAATAATGATCTAAATATGTATTATTCCAGTCTGGTCAACATGGTGAAACCCCATCTCTACAAAAAATAATAATAATAGCCAGGCGTGGTGGTGGGCACCTATCATCCTAACTACTTGGGAGGCTGAGGTAGGAGAATCACTTGAACCCAGGAGGCGAAGGTTGCAGTGAGCTAAGATTGTGCCACTGTATTCCAGCCTGGGCGACAGAGCAAGACTTTGTCTCAAAAAGAAAAAAAAAAAAATTATTACAGACTTAAATATATCATCTAAAGTGATTAATTTTCTAAAATAAAATATGGTAGAAAATCTTTGTGACCTTGGGTTAAGCAAAAATTTATTAGATATTATACAATACTAAAAGCATAATTCCTCAAAGAACAAATTGGTTAAATAGACTTAATGAAAATTATAAACTCCCTTTTTTTTTTTTGAGACAGCGTCTCACTGTGTTACCCAGGCTGGAGTGCAATGGCACAATCTCGGTTCACTGCAGCGTCTGCCTCCCGGGCTCAAGTGATTCTCCTGCCTCAGCCTCCCAAATAGCTGGGATTACAGACGTGCACCATCATGCCCAGCTAATTTTTGTATTTTTAGTAGAGATGGGGTTTCACCATGTTGGCCAGTCTGCTCTCAAACTCCCGGCCTCACCAGCAAACTTCTCCTTTTTGAAAGACACTCAAAATAAAGAAAATCAGCCAGGCATGGTGGCTCACACCTGTAATCCCAGCACTTTGGGAGGCCGAGGCAGGAGGATCACTTGAGGTCAGAAGTTCAAGACCAGCCTGGCCAACAAGGTGAAACACCGTCTCTATTAAAGATACAAAAATTGGCCAAGAGTGGTGGTGGGTGGCTGTCATCCCAGCTACTCAGGATGCTAAGGCAGGAGAATCACTTGAACCTGGGAGGCAGAGGTTGCAGTGACCTGAGATCGGGCCACTGCACTCCAGCCTGGGTGGGGGGAAAAAAAAAAAAGAAAATATAACCCATAGAATGGAAGAAAGGGTAATCTGATAAAAGATTTATATCCAGATATATTTATATCTAAAATATTTATATTCAGAATACATAATTTGGATTAAAACAATCCATTTTTTTAAGTGGGCAAAATGTTTTATTTTATTTTATTTTTTGAGAAAGAGTCTCACTCTGTCACCCAGGCTGGAATATAGTGGCTCGATCTCGACTCACTGCAACCTCTTCCTCTTGGGCTAAACTGATCCTCCCACCTCAGCCTCCCTAGTAGCTGGGACTACAGGTGCATACCACCACCAAGCCCAGCTAATGTTTGTATTTTGAGTAGAGATAGTGTTTTGCCATGTTAGCCAGGCCGGTCTCGAACTCCTGACCTTAAGTGATCCACCCACCTCGGCCTCCCAAAGTTCTGAGATTACAGGCACGAGTCACTGTGACTGGCTTTATTTTATCTTTAATTAACATGGAATAATGTACATATTTATGTACATTATTGTACATATGTATGGGTACAACGTGACATTTTGATATCTGTATACAATGTACATATTTATGTACATTATTGTACATATATATGGGTACAACGTGACATTTTGATATCTGTATACAATGAATAATGATTAAATCAGGGTAATCAGTGTATCTATCACTTCAAGACATTTATCATTTCTTTGTTTTGGGAACATTCAAAATCCACAGGATGCCATGCCTCATGCTAGTAATCCCAGCAATAGAGTGAAACTCTATGTCAACAAAACAGAAACATTCAAAATCATCTCTTTCAGCTATTTGAAAATATACAATAAGTTATTGTTAACTATTGTCACCCTATAGTTCTATAGAGCACTAGAACTTACTCTTCCTATCTAGCTGTCATTTTGTATTCCGTATCCAATCTCTATCTCCCATCCCCCACCCTTCCCAGCCCATAGTAACCACAATTTTATTCTATTTCTGTGAACTCAACCTTTTAGCTCCCTCCCCCATATGAGAGAAAATATTAGAATTCCATAGCTGTTACTACATGCTGTTTCTCTACTCTATCTCTTTCCTCCTCCCAGGAGAGGAAAGGAGGTATGTGGGTTGGGAAGGGAAAGCAAAGTAAAGGGATAGAAAACAAAAAAGAAGATATAAATACAGCAAAAAGTAAAAATAGAAGAGTCAAGGAATGAACACTAACAGGAGAAGAAAAGCAAGAATGAGAAAGATAGGAATGCTATTCATCTTTCTGGCTTTCTCATCTCTTTTCTTCTCTGTTGATAACATAAAAGTGAGAAGAGATTGATTTCTTTTTCAGCAAAAGCCTTCATGAAAAACACTGGTGACTGTTTTGTTTTCAATGGGTATATGCACAGTGCACGGTTGAAGAAGGAGAAATACATTTTCTGTAAAGAAAAATAAAAACCAGTGCTGGAGTGGGAGGGGTATACTCAGAGATGTAAATTCAATTAATCATCACTTTTGATAAAGTCCAAATCTTCTTGCACAATAATGGGTGCCAGCCTAGAATGTTACTTCCTATTCTGTCTTCCAGGAGAGAAAAATCTGATTTCCAAAGAAAGATAAATTCATCATCTCTCCTGGGTCCCCTTCAACAACCACAGAGCTGGTTTTTTGAAATGATGTGTCATAAAGTCACAGTACCCTTGAAGGTAACCGGAAATCATTGTTTTCACAGGGAAAAAGGCAACCGGAAGTTACAACTTCCACTGGAGAATATAATCATATCCTCTTGCCAATGTGGCTGGAACACTCCCTGACCACGCTAGCTTTTTAATACTGTCAGTGAAGGAAATGGTGGTTATAAATCTTGATGAAAGATTACGGGAGTCATTTCCACCTTAGAGATTTGCAATGTGTTCAAGTGTTTAACATAATCTTAAAATGTAATAGAAGCTGTCCTCTAATTTAATCTTCAGTCTTTAGCTGTCAACACAGATGCATTAAGTTGGTAAATGGCAAAGGGAAAAATAAAGAAGTGGTTGTGCACAGACCAAAAGATACTTTCATTTCCCTTAGAACTTGGTTTTGTCAACAGTTCCAAACAGTCACACAGCAGTCTGTTTGTATGAAATTTTGCCAGAGGGAATTAAGCTGAAAAAGAGTATTTTCCCTTCAGAACTTACAAGTTTCCAACTGGGACATTTTGCATAATAGATTCACTTTTCTATTGTGAACATGTGATCTATTTATGAAATGCTTCAACAAATGAAAGCAACAACAAAAAAGGCAGGACACATCCAATATTATCAAGCTTCAATTGCTTTCAAAAGTTTTCTGCAATCTCTCCCTCTTTGTTCCTTACTCTCTTCATAGCCTTCCTCTTTTCTGTCCCACCAAACCCCAAACTAACAAGTAGCAGAGGCATTTTGAGATTGAGCCATAAAAAATAATCACTATGACACCCATGGTTCCAGGCCTGCTTTCACCTTCCATCAAAGCTTTGTCTCAACAACAGCTCTTTTCCAGCCTGGAATCTTGCCTTAAATTTTCTTGTCTTTTCCTCCCCCAGAAGGACAGGATGTTAATGAATCACTAGGAAAATCTTTTACCTAGGCTGAGGAATGGGCTTTCAAAGAAAAACCAATAATCTCCATCAAGTCCTGGAAACAAACTGACATTGGGTCTCCCCTCACCATTCTAACCGAGCTGTGCTCTCTTCCTCTCTCTCTCTCTCTTTCTCTAACACACACTACTCATGCACACATCCCTTGTCTTTTGAAAGTCTCTCTCTTTGTGACACACAAACACACACCCACACCCAAACACTGAAACACATACCCATTGTCTACTGAGAGAAAGCCTTTGGGCTTTATTGATAATTTTGACTCTGGAAACTAAGTAACTGTATCATTTTGCCAGGGATACCCGTGGGAGTTGAAGGTCAATATGCAGCTGGCTGCTTCTTACAAGTTGTTTCAGTAATTTTTGTTATCTCTTCCTGGAGCAGAATCTAGCTGACTACATTAGATGTAAGAACAAAGCCCAGCAACCACAGAATTTGAATAATCACTTCTGGGGTAAACCACTCATGTCTCAGAAACCAGTTGGTGATAGACAAGATATGGAAGCCATGGAAAACCCATAAATAATTGACCAATGATGTCAGAAGAAAGGGCTCGGGATAAAATGTCAGCATTGGAAGAATAGAACCATTTATACCCTCTTTAATTACACTACAACTTAAATTATATTCAATGACATTACTTCATATAGTGAGAAATACTAGATTCTCATAGATTTTGCTGTCGTTAAAAATCCATACCTGGCCGGGCACAGTGGTTCATGCCTGTAATCCCAGCACTTTTGGAGGCCAAGGCAGGCCAATCACTTCTGGTCAGGAGTTCGAGACTAGCCTGGCCAATATGGCGAAACCCCATCTCTACTAAAAATACAAAAAAGTTTTAGCTGGGCATGGTGGTGCACGCCTATAATCCCAGCTACTCGGGACACTGAGGCAGGAGAATCACTTGAACCCTGGGAGGCAGAGGTTGCAGTGAGCTGAGATCACACCATTATACTCCAGCCTGGGAGACAAGAGTGAAATTTTGTCTCAAAAAAAGAAGAACAAAGGAAAAAGGGCCAGGTACAGTGGCTCACACCTGTAATCCCAGCACTTTGGGAGGCCGAGACAGGCGGATCATGAGGTCAGGAGTTCAAAACCAGCCTGGACAACATGGCGAAACCCCATCTCTACTAAAAGTACAAAAATTAGCCGGGCATGGTGGTGATCTCAGCTACTTGGGAGGCTGAGGCGGAGGTTGCAGTGAGCCGAGATCGTGCCATTGCACTCCAGCCTGAGGAACAAGAGGAAAACTCCACTCAAAAAAAAAAAAAAAAAAGAAAAGAAAGAAAGAATGAAATACTTGAATCAGTAGAAACATTTCTATTTCCCCCAACATCTTTGTGGCTCAAAAGAAGTAGTTATTCTAGGCTTTTCATTGGGTTATGCAAAATTGTATGTGTGTGTGTGTATATATATATATAAAATAAAATATATACTATATGATATTATGTATTATACATTAGTATAAATATACCTACAAGCATGCTTATAAATATAAATATACTTATAAATAAACATTTATATTTTTGCAGAAGAAATTTAGAGTATTGATGACATAGTAGCTTTTAATACATTTAATCTAAGCACATGATAAATATATATTTGAAATTTGGTGCATAATAAGTAATGCTGCTAAGAAAGTGAGAAACCTCTTTTTTTCTTTTTTTAAATTATGCTTTAAGTCCTAGGGTACATGTGCACAACGTGCAGGTTTGTTACATATGTATACATGTGCCATGTTGGTGTGCTGCACCCATTAACTCGTCATTTACATTAGGTATATCTCCTAATGCTATCCCTCCCCTCTCTCTCCTCCCCACAGTGGGACCCGGTGTGTGATGCTCCCCTTCCTGTGTCCGAGTGATCTCGTTGTTCAATTCCCACCTATGAGTGAGAACATGCAGTATTTGGTTTTCTGTTCTTGCGATAGTTTGCTGAGAATGATGAGAAACCTTTTTTTTTCAACATTGTTATGCTTATTAGCAAGAGCATCACATGACTGCTTCCAAAAGTAAGCTAGCTTTTCAGTGAAGAGATTCGTGCTCACTTTGGAGCAAGCTTGTGTCATTTTCAAACTGTTAAATACACCATGTTTAATTGATAATCCTATCAAAATAATTGTACACTAGTGTCCACTCATGTAAATTTTTTTTTTTGAGACGGAGTCTCACTCTGTCGCCCAGGCTGATCTTGACTCACTGCAACCTCTGCCTCCAGGGTTCAAGTGATTCTTCTGCCTCAGCCTCCTGAGTAGCTGGGACTATAAGCGAGCACCACCACACCTGGCTAATTTTTGTGTTTTTAGTAGAGATGGGGTTTCACCACATTGGCCACATTGGTCTCGAACTCCTGACCTCGTGATCCACCCACCTTGGTCTCCCAAACTGCTGGGATTACAGGCATGAGCCACCGTGCCTGGCCAAGATGTTCACTTTTTAATAGTGCCATCTTTTTTTTTTCATTTGAGATTTCCACTTCTCTGAGGGTTTCTTACATGTTCTTATCCTTTGGGGACACCTCAGGAAAGAAAAACGGTTCAGGAAGTTAGGCAGGAGGATGAAGAAGGGGTATGTTGCCCAGACTGGTCTCCAAATCCTGGCCTCAAGCAATCCTCCTGCCTTGGTCTGCCAAGGTGCTAGAATTACAAGTGTGAGCCACTGTGCCTGGCTCCCTGTTACTTTCTTGTCACTAGATACTTGCTTTCCTGACTTCTGTTGCTGTTAGAGAGAAGCCAAGTGATCCAGTTTTAGTCAACAAGATATGAGGAAAAATCTGCTGGGGGATACTAGGAAAGTTTTTGCTCTTCTAAAAAAAGAAGTAGATGATGTTAGCACCATTCTTTCCCTTTTCTTTCTTCCTTGACTGAAGGTATGGTTCCTTGAAATACAGCAGCCATCTTGTTCCACAGTGACAGACATGAGGATGAAAGATAACACACTGAAAATGGCATAACAAAGGGAAGGAGAGAAGACCCAGAGTCCTGGATGTCATCCAGACATTTCATCAATTATTTCCTTTCATTTTGCCCTGAAAGACAAATAAACTTTCTTTCTTTAAGCTGCCGCAGTCTCTGTTGTTTTTTTTGCTGCTGTGTCACTTGCACAACAAAAGTGAGGCGAATATGAGTAATGGCAAGACAAAACGTGATCGATTAAGAGGACAAGAAAGGTAGTCAAACACTGTGCAACTTGCCTGGCATGACAGGAACCAAAAAGAGCCTGAGGGAATCTCACAACATTTTTATTTGATATGCTTTTGAGAGTAAAATAAGATTGGAGAAAAGAGCCTTCAAAATATTCCACTTTACCAATAGCACAATCTGGGAAGTTAGCCAGATAATTTAAAAGCAAAACCAAAACTTAGACTGCAGTAGAGATGCAGTACAATCAGCCCACTATTCAGAAAGTTGCTTAGAGGAGAACAGGAGAAAAAGGGAAAAGAAAGCAGGAAACGAGGGAGGAAGGGAAGAAGGAAGGAAGAAACCATGTTTGTCCCATCACAAGCACTAAAATAGATACCTGTTGCTAGGTAGATGTCGGGGCTTCACCCATAGTGTTACCAGAAAGGGGTCCCGACCCAGACCCCGAGAGTCCTTAGACCTCATGCAAGAAATATTTGGGGTGAGTTTATAAAGTGAAAGCAAGTTTATCAAGAAAGCAAAGGAATAGAAGAACGGCTATCCCATAGGCAGAGTGGCAGTATGGGCTGCTTGACTGATTATACTTATAGTTATTTCTTTCTTTTTCTTTTTTTTTTTTTTTAATAGAGATGGAGTGTTGTTCTGTTGCCCAGGCTGGAGTGCAGTGGCTTGATCTCAGCTCACTGCAACCTCTGCCTCCTGGGTTCCAGCAATTCTGCCTCAGTCTCCCAAGTAGCTGGGATTACAGACACATGCCCACCACGCCCAGCTAATTTCTTTTGTATTTTAGTACAGACGGGGTTTCACTGTGTTGCTCAGGCTGGTCTTGAACTCCTGAGCTCAGGCCATCAGCCTGCCTTGGCCTCCCAAAGTGCTAGCATTACAGGTGTGAGCCACCGTGCCCGGCCTAGTTATTTCTTGATTACATGCTAAACAAGGGATGGGTTATTCATGAGTTTTCTGGGAAAGGGGTGGGCAGTTCCCAGAACTAAGGGCTCCTTCCCTTTTTCGACCATGTAGGGTAATTTCTTGACATTGCCATGACATCTATAAACTGTCATGGTGCTGGTGCGAGTGTCTTTTAGCACACTAATGCATTATAATTAGCATGTAATAAACAGCGAGGACATCCAGAAGTCACTCTTGTCATCATGCTGGTTTTGGTGGGTTTTAGCCGGCTTCTTTGCCACATGCTGTTTTATGACTAAGGTCTTTGTGACCTGTACCTTGTGCCGACCTCCCATCTCATCCTTTGACTAAGAATGCCTATCCTCCTGGGAATGCAGCCCAGTAGGTCTCAGCCTTATTTTATCCACTCGCCAGTCAAGATGGAGTTGCTCTTGTTCAAATGCCTCTGACAATAGCCTCTTGGGTTGCTTTTGGTGCACACCACATATTTTATGCACACTGGCTCCCAGGTGATTTCACTCACAACAGTTCAAACCTGAGTGTCTTTATCAAATGATTGTCGTCAGGTTACCGAAGCTACCTTGGCCTGTGTGTATGAAGGGCCAGAAGATTCTGGGGGCCAGGAGCAGTGACTCATACCTGTAATCCCAGCACTTTCAGAAGCTGAGGTGGAAGGATCACTTGAGCTTGGGAGTTTGAGACTAGCCTGGCAACAAGGCAAGACCCCCATCTCTACAAAAAGTACAAAAATTAGCCAGGCATGGTTTCATGTACCTGCAGTCCTAGCTACTAGGGAGGCTGAGGTGGGAGGATTGCTTGAGCCAGGGAGGTTGAGGCTGCAGTGAGCCAAGATCACACCACTGCACTACACCCTGGGCGACAGAGTGAGACTCCATCTCAAAAAAAGGAAAACAAAGAAACAAACAAAAAACTCATCCTCCCTACACACAAGAAAACAAAAACAAGCAAACAGAAAAACCCCCCAAAACTCAGGAGATTCTGGGCATTTACACACTTGTGAGATGGCTTTTAAGCATTGATTTATAGACACAAGAGTATAAATACGTCAGCTTCGCCTCTGTTCGAAACAACTACCTTTTCCAGAGCTACCCGGCAGGTTTGAGGCAGTCCCATCGTGGCTTTGTACTTGATACTGTGCTTGCCTCTTTGTGCTTGATTGAACCTGGGAGGTCCACCTCCCTCTTGAATCAAGAGGGCAGTATCAAGCACAAAAGGGTTCCTTTGGTTCCCATCCAACTTCCTTTTCTCCTATTGTTTCTTCTCAGAAACATTTTCTAATAAAGTACTTTAGGCTGAATCTTGGTCTCTGGGTTTGCTTCTGGTGACCTATATCTAAAACTCCTTTTCTCCAGACTGTAAATAAAGTTACTCACCCAAGGCGAGTCATGCATAAAAGCAAAAGAAGTTAAGCAGACAGTGAATCAAAAATAAAATGAGAAGGGGTTTGCCAGAAGCCAAAAACATGAACCATAACTCTTTGGGCTGCCCACTCTGGCCTGATGGTTGATAGAGTGAAGCAGTAATATTTCCCACAGAAGTATGAAATAAATCTGATATCCTGCTAAACACCAAGGCATTTGCAATACTTGAATAGGAAATCTAATATTGCTTATCATTAGTTAGAAGGGTCAACAAATGAAGGAGAGCAGAATTGCTAATACAGCCCAGCTGGTAAGGGTTCCCAAGCCTGGCCCTAGACCTGTACCTTCTATGGGTACACACACAGGAAAGGCAGAACTCTCTCTATTTCGTCACAAATGTTCCCATTCCAGGTGGGTGACTTGATGCAAGGCTGAATGAAGGAGCAGTTTGGGATCTTTCTTGTTAAGGAACTAGTCTCCAGTGAACTCAGGCTTCATCTTCATAACAACAAGAAATCCAGACCATGGGTCAGACAACCTAGTGATTCATGTGTCTTAGTGACTGACCTTGCTGGCTGCATGGTGGGTAATTTTAGCTGGAAAATACCGGGTCAGTCATCATGGAGCCAGCATGGTTACATCAAACAACCAAAGGATCAGTCTCTGAGGCCCTGGAAAGACTGGATTTGAAGGAAAGACAGAAACTTTTTTTCTTTTCCACTTTTAACTAAATAAAAAATTTGAGAACCAACAGGGCAAGAGAGAAAGGAAATCATACTTACAACATGCAAATTAATGTGCCTTATAGATTTATTGCTAATTACTCTCAAAAGAAAATATTCTGCTTCCTTGACAAAAAACAAAACCTTCTAGAAAATTTTAACCCCAAAGTGAAGAATAACACCTTTAGTGACTCAAAATGCTAATTGAGTAGGTATCACCTGAATGCAACAGACATGCCTAAATTTATTGCTATTCTAATTACTAACATAGAAAACATATCTAGGATTAAAAAAATGAGTAGAATTATTCAATAGGAAAGAGATGAACTATGGACCTTTACGCATGGTTTTATCAAGTGTACTTTTAGCCCAAATGATGACAGTCTCTGACCAGTCCACATGATAAATTAATTTTAAAATAGACCATATTAAGGAGATAAGATCAGGTTGAGTACAGTCAAAAGTTTACTTTTATAGCCATAATAAGTCACTTTACTTTTTATATTCTTATTTTCTATGGAAGTATAAATTACATATAGTAAAATTCATAAATCTTAAGCTTGCAATTTGATGAGTTTTGACAAATATATACATGTGGCCGGGCGCAGTGGCTCACACCTGTTATCCCAGCACTTTGGGAAGCCAAATTACATATAGTAAAATTCATAAATCTTAAGCTTGCAATTTGATGAGTTTTGACAAATATATACATGTGGCCGGGCGCAGTGGCTCACACCTGTTATCCCAGCACTTTGGGAAGCCAAGGCGGGCAGATCACCCGAGGTCAGGAGTTCAAGACCAGCCTGGCTAACACGGTGAAACCCCATCCCTACTAAAAATACAAAAAGTAGCCGGGCATGGTGGTGCATGCCTGTAATTGCAACTACTCAGGAGGCTGAAGCAGGAGAATCAGTGGAACCCGGGAAGTGGAGGCTGCAGTGAGCCAAGATTATGCCACTGCATTCCAGCCTGGGTGACAGAGCAAGACTCCATCAAAAAACAAACAAACAAACTAACAAACAAAAACCATAAAAGGCAGAAAACAAAAACAAAAAAACAAATATATACTTTCACGTAACCACGCCCAAGATCATGAGAGAGAACATCTTTTGTGCCCAGCAAGTTTTCCCACGCTTTCTTCCAGTCAGCTGCTTGCCTCCCATGGACAACCACTTTTGGTGTCTTTACTTATTCTGGAACCTCATATAAACAGTGTGTACTTTTTCGTGCCTGCCTTTTTTTTTTTTTTTTTTTTTTTTTTTTGAGATGGAGGCTCGCTCTATTGCCCAGGCTGGAGTACAGGTAGCATGATCTCAGCTTACTGCAACCTCCACCTCCCAGGTTCAAGTCATTCTCCTGCCTCAGCCTCCCAAGTAGCTGGGATTACAGGTGTGCACCACCACGCCTCGCTAATTTTTGTAATTTTAGTAGAGACTTGGTTTCACCATGTTGGTCAGGCTGGTCTTGAACTCCTGACCCTGATCCGCCAGCCTTGGCCTCCCAAAGTGCTGGGATTATAGGCATGAGCCACCGTGCTCAGCCAGTGTCTGTCTTTTTTGCTCAGCATAATGTTATTGACATTCACCCACACTGTTTTATATATCACTAATTTGTTCGTTTTTATTGCTCAGTTGTAGTATTCAGTTGCATAAATATGTTATAGTTTGTTTATATATTCACTTAATGGAAATTTGGGTTGTTTCTTGGTTATTATGAACATGCTTATACAGGTTTTTTTGTGGACTTGTTTTTATTTTTCTTGGGTAATATTTATTTATTTTTCGAGGCAGGGTCTTGCTATGTTGCCCAGGATGGAGTGCAGTTGCATGATCATGGCTCACTGCAGCCTCAAACTCCTGGGCTCAAGCAATCCTCCTGCCCTAGCCTCCCAAGTAGTTGGGACAACAGGTACATGCCACCACATCCAGCTAACTTTTGTATTTTTTTGTAGAAACAGGGTCCCATTATTTGCCCAGGCTGGTCTTAAACTCCTGAACTCAAGGAATCCTCCTGCTGTGGCCTCCCAAAGAGCTAGGATTGCAGGTATGAGCCACTGGTGCCTGGCTTCTCTTGGGTAATATTTAGAAGTAGAATTTTGGGTCATAGGATAAGTATAGCCTTATGTTTATAAGAAACTTTTAAACAGTTTTCCCAAGTGGTTGGACCATTTCCATTTCTACCAGCAACATAAGAAGGTTCTAGTTGCTCCATATCCTTTCGGACAGTTGATATTGCCAGTCTTTCTAAATTTAACTATAGGATGGGTCACTATAGGTAGAAATAGTTTGAAATAACAAAGTAGGGACTGGGTGTGGTGGCTCATGCCTGTAATCCCACCACTTTGGGAGGCTGAGGCTGGTGGAACACGAGGCCAGGAGTTCAAGACCAGCCTGGCCAAGATGGTAAAACTCCGTCTCTACTAAAAATACAAAAATTAGCCGGGTGTGGTGGCACACACCTGTAATCCCAGCTACTCCAGAGGTTGAGGCAAAAAGTTGCTTGAAGCCAGGAGGCGGAGGTTGCAGTAAGCCAAGATCACACCACTGCACTCCAGCCTGGGCGACAGAGCAAGACTCCACCTCAAAAAAAAAAAAAAAAGAGAGAGAGAAATAGTAGACTCAAATCTCATTCTAGTTGGCAGTTTATTCTTACCTCTTTGTAATTTATTCTGACGTCATCTCATTTACACTAATTACTTGTTCTCTGGTCCACCAAGAGTAAGCGCTTCAAGGGGCCATGGAATGTCATATTCAAAAACAGACGAAATAAATGTTTTTTGGTTTTTTTTTTTTTAAATTCTTCTTGTCGAATAGCTTGAACCTGGGAGGCAAAGGTTGCCGTGAGCCAAGATCCCACCACTGCACTCCAGCCTGGACGACAGGTGAGACTCCATCTCAATAAAAAGAAAAACAAGATTCCTCTTGTATTATATCATTTCTACCTCTTCCTTCCTCCATTAGCACTGAAACGGAAGTAGTGTGATTGTTTTATTGAACACAAATTCTCATATTAGCTCCTTGCCTCAAAAACAAGAAAATGCTTTAATGAATGAAGTAATTTTCAATTGCCACTCGAGCAACCCGTATTAGTTGCTCAAGAATTGTAATGTGAGAAAAAGTGGTTTCAATAACCCATTCTCACTGAGATAGTACTTAAGTAATCATAATTTTTTCATATTCAAGCCACATAGAATGGGTCACATTGAATGAAAGACGCCTCAAAATAAATTCTAAAATTTTAACTGTTCATCACCTAAACAAGTTGATTGGTGTGGTTGATTGGCAGAGTCGTTAGGGGCTTCATGTTGTGAAGAATTCATCTGTTTGTGGTAAAAACAATATAATGGGGTGTAAGATTACATACATGGCTCTAGACAACTCAAGTTCAAATTTTGATTCCACTCCTACCAGCCAGATGACCTTGGGCAAGCTGTTATAGCTCTTTCTTCCTTAGCTTATTTATATATAAAAGAGAGATAATACCATCTACATCCTAGAGATTATGAGGAATAAAAGAGTAAAGATATAGTAAAATGTTTAGAATTGTGTCAGGCACATTCTACACAAATAGGTACATAAATGCACTATTACTATTTATTTGACAAGTGTTTACTGAATGCCTCTGGTGTACATTGCACAATTTTTTTTTTTTTTTTTTAAGATAGGTTCTCACTCTATCACCCAGGCGTGATCACCATTCACTGCAGCCTCAACCTCCCAGGCTCAAGTGATCCTCCTGAAACCACCTTTGCAAAAATTATAACTGATGAAATTATGACAGTGAGAGAAATCTGACATGGCTGACTCCATCTTGTCTCCAGCTCGCAGGTTGTCTGTGCTCATTCCTGGGCATGGGCTGAGCTAGCTTTGGGAGAAATTTAGTTTATAATTTAAATAATAGTCCCCTCCCCAAAACTAAACAGTTCTTGTAAAAGTAATGAAAAGCCTCCAAGTTAAGATGACCAGGGTTGAATTCTAAATAATTAACCGGCCGTTATTCTGGAGGTAATGAGATTTGCAACTTCCTTAATTACTCTTGAAGATAACATCACTATTGCAGAACCTAAGATTGGCCTTTTGAGATATATTTTCAGGTTCTTCCATTTCTGACAAATGGATGGCCCCACCTGGACCTGCCAACCAGTCCTGTGGCCTCCACCCAGGAACTGACACAGAGGACAGCTCCATCCCCTTTGATTTCATCTCCAAGCCAACCAATCAACACTCCCGACTCACTGGCCCCCTACCCACCAAATTATCCTTAAAAACCCCCGATCCCGGCTGGGCGCGGTGGCTCACGCCTGTAATCCCAGCACTCTGGGAGGCCGAGGCAGGCGGATCACCTGAGGTCAGGGGTTCAAAGCCAACCTGACCAACGTGGCGAAAACCTGTCTCTACTAAAAATACAAAATTAGCCGGGCCTGGTGGTGCATGCCTGTAATCCCAGCTACTTGAGAGGCTGAGGCAGGAGAATTGTTTGAACCTGGGAGGCGGAGGTTGCAGTGAGTCGAAATCGTGCCATTGCACTCCAGCCTGGGCAACAAGAGCAAAACTCCGTCTCAAACAAAAAAGCAAAGACAAAAAAACACAACCTCCCTCCACCCCCAAAACCCCACAAAACTCTGATCCCAGCCAGGCACAGTGGTTCACTCCTGTAATCCCAGCATTTTGTGAAGCCGAGGCGAGCGGATCAGACTTACCAATATGGTGAAACCGCCTTTCTACTGAAAATACAAAAATTAGCCGGGCGTGGTGGCGCATGCCTGTAGTTTCAGCTACTAAGGAGGCTGAAGCAGGAGAATCGCTTGAACCTGGGAGGCGGAGGTTGCAGTGAGCCGAAATCGTGAGAGACTCTGTCTCATAACAAAACAAAACAAAACAAAACAAAACAAAAACTCCGATTCCTGAATTCTCGAGGAGGCTGATTTGAGTAATAAAAACTCCAGTTTCCTGTACAACCAGCTCTGCGTGAATTAAACTCTTTCTGTGTTGCAATTCCTTTCTCTCCATAAATCAGTTCTGTCTAGGCAGCAGGCAAGGAGAATCCGTTGGGCAGCTACACTCCCACCTCAGCCTCTGGAGTAGCTGGGACCACAGGCGTGCGCCGCTGCGCCTGGCTAATTTTCGTGTTTTTGTAGCGACAGGTTTTTGCTATTGTTGCCCAGGCTGGTCTTGAACTCCTGGGCTCAAGGGATCCTCCCACCTCAGCCTCCCAAAATGCTGAGATTACAGGTGTCAGCCACCGTGCCTGGCCTCTTTGAACAA
The DNA here is from genome assembly GCF_024542745.1 of Macaca thibetana thibetana. Lineage (NCBI taxonomy): Eukaryota > Metazoa > Chordata > Mammalia > Primates > Cercopithecidae > Macaca > Macaca thibetana. The sequence continues at coordinate 20,581,317 of NC_065579.1, read as the reverse complement.
TCTTAAATGCTGACGATATAGGGGTGAGTAAAGCACACGAATTATGGGAGCATATTCAGATTCAGAGGTAAAAAATGCAGCAATTGATTAGTGATGTCTGGCATGGTGGGTAAGGTATGTGTGTGTGTGGAGAGGATGGTTGAATAGCAATACACATGCCAAATATTGGTTATCCTGATTGAGGCACTTGGAACTGTACTTATTTTCCATGAAAGCACATATCTGACTGATGTGGAACCATGCTCAACCTCCTGTTAAGCCGAAGTTTGTACACTGGGACATGTGAACAACATCTAGGCATGAGTAGCATGAATTTTAGAGATCTATAGATGGAGCATGCGTACTCCATATCTCACATTCACCAATTTCCCCAATCACACTTTTTCTCTGCCTGATATTTGTTTGCTTTTCACTATCTAATTATTATTTCTTCTTGCAGACTGGAAATTTCTGTTCACTTCTAGATGTACCTTACCTAGGGAAGACCTAGCAGAGTGCTCCATATACAGAGTGGATATTCAATAAATGCTTGCTAAAATGAATTGAGTTCTGCTTTTCATAAATAGCAATGGATTCCTCAGACAACAGATTAGTAATCATCTATCAGACAACAACAGTTGGTAAGAGTATTTGAATGTGGGCAGACCTAGGTTTGTGCTTTAGCTCTATCTTTTACTAGCTGTGTATAGGTAAGTTAACCGATGTCTCAGTTTTCTTATCAGTAAAATGGAAATCATAATAACACAAAAGATGTTGTAAGGCTTGAATAGGTTAGCATATGTAAAACATAAGGGGCACTAAATATGGTAGTTCCTTTTTCTTTACTCTCAATATTTGTCAAAAGCTAAAACTAGTGAAAGAGTAGTAAAATGGACATTTGTTGACTCTCTCCCACTGGGTAGCAGCTAAGTCCTTTGGCATGGACTCCACCTCCAGCTCCATGGGTGGGCCATGTTTGTTTAATCCAGTCTCATCCCCTTTGCTAAAGAGATTGGTTGTTGGTTTGGGTTTATGCTAATCAACACTTGGCATTTCCCCACTGCAGGAAATTATTCAGGAACTGGCATGTGACCAAATTATGAACAATGACACATGAGAATTTAATTTTCTGGGAATGTTTGGGGAATAAAGTTCCATGTTTGTTTTGTTATTTTGTTATTTATTTGTTTATTTTTTTGAGACAGAGTCTCGTACTGTTGCCAGGCTGGAGTACAGTGGTGCGATCTCAGCTCGCTGCAGACTCCGCCTCCTGGGTTCAAGTTATTCTGCTGCCTCAGCCTCCCAGGTAGCTGGGATTACAGGTGCCTGCCACCACACCAGGCTAATTTTTTGTATTTTTAGTAGAGACGGGTTTCACTGTGTTGGCCAGGCTGGTCTGGAACTCCTGACCTTGTGATCCACCTGCCTAGGCCTCCCAAAGTGCTGAGAGGCGGAGGTTGCAGTGAGCTAGGATCGCACCATTGCGTTCCAGCCTGGGCAACAAGAGCGAAACTTTGTCTCAAGATAAATAAATAAATAAATGAATGAATGAATAAATAAATAAATAAAAGATCTAACGTTAATGGACTGAATGGGGAAAGCCAGCAAGGCCTGCCTGTCTAGATTCTTCTTGGCCTCTCTGAGCATGCATTCCTTCTTTCTGGGTGTGGGGCAGGATCCTCTCCGGAATGGGGGTCTTAGGACCTACAATTTCTTTATGGCCAGATTTTACACAGAAAGGTAGAGGAGGTGGGAAGGAAGTCAGAGTAATATTTTTAGGTTTTATGGCTGGCTTTGGGGGAACGGGGTTCTGGTTTCTACGACTCTCCTTGGGGAAGAGGGATTCTAGTTTCTACAGGTAGCCATTGGGGAGATTGAGGGGACAGAGATAGGAGGGCAGGAGAAAGTCAGAGAGAGAGAGAGAGAGAGCTGCCTCTGAGGCCTTCATTTTGAGGTATTGTTTTTTTGAGAGTCTACACAACCATAAAATGGATCTGACAAAGGGCCTAATGGAAATAAACTGAGACGTTGATGCTATTACAAACCAGCCCTGAAACCTGAATCACCTTTGCTTAAGTGAGTCTTGATATCACCTGCATTGTTTAAGGCACTTTAATCTCAAACCCAATAATGCCTGTGGTCTAATGCAGGAAATAATATAGAAACCAAGATTACATTCATTTCTTAGGGCTGGTCCTGGGCCAGTCTAAGTCCAGTTAAATTTGCTTCTAGGGTCATCCAAAGCATCCCTCACCTTGCTGCTGGCTTTCTATTGAATCCCTCTTCGTTCCCCACTCTGTCACTCCTTCTATTCTGCTCTCATCTTTTCAATCTTTTTATCCTTCTCCTCACTCTTATTTATTTATTTTTAATTTTATTTATAGATATATTTTGAGACGGAATTTTGCTCTTTTGCCCAGACTGGAATGAAGCGGCACAATTTTGGCTCACTGCAACCTTCGCTCCCCAGGGTTCAAGTGATTCTCGAGCCTCAGCCTCCCAGGTAGCTGGCCTGGGATTATAGGCATGCACTACCATGCCTAGCTAATTTTTGTACTTTTAGTAGAGACGGGGTTTTGCCATGTTGGCCAGGCTAGTCTTGAACTCCTGACCTCAGGCGATCCACCTACCTCAGCCTCCCAAAGTGCTGGGATTATAGGCTTGAGCCACCACGCCCGGCCTCCTCACTCTTATTTAAAAGCATGCCTTCTCAACATAGTCTCAGTTGAGGAAAACGGGGAATACTGATCCACATTAAAGTATTGGTGACTGATGTATTTCCATGGGAAGTGAAGTGAAGCTATAACACCATTCAATGATCCTGGTAATGGTGGGGTATCTGACCTTGTCTACAGCAAATCAATGGACAATGATGCTCTCGAAGCTTCTCACATCCGATTGTGAAAGTAGCTACCATTTACACCTCCATGTCAATGTGTTTACCACTCTCCCTCCTTTAGTTTTTATCTGAGGCCTGCTCTAGGACAGTTTCTGGAATAAAGCCATAGCATCTCCATCCTATTGAGATCATGGGAACTATAAATAACAAAGGAAGTGAGCAACTGGAAGGCATCCCATCATTAAATATTCAAGAGTCAGAGGATATCTGATCGTGCCACATCATAAAGTCTCTGCCCTTTAGAAGTCTGTGCAATCACAGCGGGGTATGCCGGAGGGATGAGATAAACACAGCCACTGAACCCTCACTCTTTGCATTTGGCCCGGCCCACCTCTCCTGGAAGGCTCTCATACATTAGATAGAATGGCTGTGAATTTTAACTTCCTGGCCCTCCACAATGTCCCTCATTGTCGCATTTTTACCTCCATAGGACCAGCCCCTGCTTTCTTTTTTTCTGTGTTTGCTTAATTTTTACTTTATAGGCATGGATTCTTGTTTTGGGAAAATGTACAAAATTTGATACATAATTTAAATCCCTGAAGTCTTCATATCTTGAGGAACTTAGGACCTCGTCATATCCATTTCTCTAGGCTGGGCCCCCTGCTTTGACCACACCCTCTCCTATCTACCCATTTTGGGTAGGTTCCTAAATCCTACCAAGTAAACCCCCAAATGGGTTCTGTTTCACATCAACTACATACCCAAAAGGCATCAAATTTCATCATAGCTTTGTTGGCATCTAACATGTGACTGTCTTAGGAGAAAAAACCCTTTATTTCCTGTGCTGTGTGCTTTGCATAGGCCCTGGGACTAAGACCACATGTCTTTGAGCCTGTGTTGTCAGGCTACCTTCTTGGTCAGGAAATCTTTTTACAGTTTATTGAAATCACTCTTGCTACTTCTTCAAGACTGATTTTCATTTTGACTGTCTTTCCCCAAATCTTTATAATTGCATAGTGTGAGCGAGTGAGAACTGTGGCTTATCACAGCCTTGCAGTGAAGGCAGCAGAAGCTGCTGCCGGATGCTGCAGAATCTATTTGATAATGAAAAATCCAGATCCGGACAGATGGATGTTATATTTGGAGGAAACGCCATCACATGACCAAGGTTCCTGCTCTAAGGAGAGAACATACAGATGTTCACATACCAGAGAAGCCATGGTGCTTCCAAAGGGATAAAGCAGCACTTTATTATTTTTCTTCCTTCACAATCTTAAGGCTATAAAGAAAACACAAGGAACATTAGGGTTCCGAATCAAAATGAAATGAGACTCAGTTGCAAGGAAACAAACTTTATCTGTATCCTAAATTGCAATAAGTGTCTTTTTTTCCTACTCATATTACAACCATGCATAGAAAAATGACACGTACATAGAAAAGGACACTTTTTCTATGCATGATTGTAAAATGCATAGAAAGAGGCAGCAGGCAGGGAGAGAATGGTGTTTATTCAGTTCTTGTTTAAAATGACGTTTATCTTTAGAGGAGGCAAACACTGGGATCCATATTATTATGATCTTACCGTGATTTCAACAGAGCATTTCACACCTACTAAAAAGCTCTGGTATTGAAACATGTTTGAGTAAAAACAGGAGTTTTCCTTCCCTGCATTCCTTTCTTCCTTCTGGCTTTCCTCTTTTCCTTCCTTCCTTCCTGCTTACATCCTTGGCCAAGAAACATTAGGTGTCACAGCAGGACCTAGGGGGATTCTACCAAGATTAAACTCAATTGTATCAATATTTGGGCCGGGCGTGGTGGCTCATGCCTATAATCCCAGAACTTTGGGAGGCCAAGGCAGGCAGATCACCTGAGGTCAGGAGTTTGAGACCAGCCTGACCAACATGGTGAAACCTCGTCTCTACTAAAAATGCAAAGTTAGCTGGGCATGGTGGCACACACCTGTAATCCCAGATACTCGGGAAGTGACAAAGTGAGATTCCGTCTCAGAAAAAAATTCTACCAATATTTGTTGGTTATTTGCTCTGTACAGGGGCAAGTCCCATGCACACAAAAGGATGAAATAAACATATATCCACCCTTACGAATCTTGAAGTTTAAGAAGGACAAAATCAACTGGGCATGGTGGTTCATGCCTATAAGTCCTGCACTTTGAGAGGTTGAGGTGGGAGGATCACTGGAGCACACAAATTAAAGACCAGCCTGGACAATACAGTGAGATTTCATCCTACAAAAAAGTTAAAAATTAGCCGAGCATGGTGGTACACCTGTAGTCTCAGCTACTTGGGATGCTGGATTGGGAGAATCACTTGAGCCCAAAGCTAGAGGTTACAGTGAGCCAAAGATCATGCCACTCTAGCCTGGGCCACAGAGCGAGACCTTATCTGAAAACAAAAACAAAAACAATAGCAAAACAAAACAAAACAAAAAAAAAAAAAACAAACCCCAAAACCAAAAACCATAAACAAGAAAACAGATCACAAATTACTGCAGTATAAAGGAGAGCAATAAAAATGTGACCATTATGGTATGGGCCCTGAAAGAGAGGAGATCTTCATGTAATGCATTAGACCTTGAAGGATGAAGGGCCTTTAGACCAACAGAGGTGTGCAGTAGAGTCACATAACAGGGTTTTGAATGGACTCACTGGGTTCATTGAAGCCACCTTTGAACAGTTGTTGAGTTTGACTGCTCATGGATGGTGGCAAGTATTAAGCATCAGCTTCAAATCTGAGAGGTTAATTTTTCTCATATGCCACAAGGAAGAAACTAATTTTTGCGGGAAGGTTTAAATGGAACCCAGAAATCCTTCAGACCCCCTCAGAAACTTTGCTTGAGCTTTTGGCATCTTAGGAATTTGCTTGGCCTATTTTGTAAAGTCCAACCCTAGAAATTTGATAGAAAATGACAGTGTAAAGAGACAACCCATCATGGTGGTACAATGGGCCAAATTTGTTTGCTGTACTTGGCCTGAACTTTGAAAAATAATGGAAAAACAGGCTTGTGTGATTGTGTATGTAAATATTTTGATCAGACTTATTAAAACTTCTTTGACTAGAATGATCATATTTTTCAAAATGAAAAGTCCTGTCACTAGATCCTCGGAAACCTGGATTATTTTTCCATTACCAGTTCTCTCTCACATGTCAAAATGAGTCACTCTAAATTCCTCTACTTCATTTTCCCCATATTTTATGTATCATGAGGGTGAAACAAACTTGCTAAAAAGAAGTGCTGAAAATGTGCAGATGTGTTAATACAGCCTCTGTTCTACCTACTTGCAGTGTGTCCTCTTCATATCTAGTATTTGCAAGAAAGTTAGGCTCCCAGTACAGATGTGAAGGTAATGGGAACAACCAAAGTTCAGAAATGGTATCAATGGACAAAAATACGAGAACTGAAAACAGGGTGAACATCTGGGAGATAATGATAGGTGAGAGATTGCCAGAAAAATTTGAAAAATACAAGGAACTAAGACTGGTTAAGCTCAGAAATACCAGCAAACAGAAACCAAGAAGAGAGACTGTCAGAGGAGAAGGTGGGGAAGAGCCCAGAAAGCACATCATCAGATGTCCCTTCATTGTTACTCTCTTCTCTAAGCAGTGCTACTCAATCAGGGCAATTTTGCTTCCCAGAGGACATTTGGCAATATCTGGAGATACTTTTGATTATCACAATTTATGCAGGGTTGAGGGGTACTGCTACTGGTATCTAATGAGTGGAGGAAATGAGGCAAGATTTTCTTCTTGGTCACTTTGCAAGATGGGGACCTCTGGCCAGTGATGTCCCACCCGGGCCTTGCCTGACCATGTTACCTGCTACAGGAGATGGCTCACCCACTCAGTCCACCCAGGTTGAGTCTGGCCTATGCACTAATTCCTGATTCTTGTCCCATGCCCAAGAAGAATGAAGATGCCCTGACAATTGAAAAGTGAGCAAGGCAGGGAGTTTTACTGAGTGAGGAAACAGCTTTCAGTAGAGCAGAGACACCAAGGTGGTCCCCCTACCTGAAGGCAGGAAAGTCCCCCTAATATGACTGAGTCCAGGGCTTTTATGGGCTCAGAATGGGGGAGAGGCAGGTCATAGGTAGTGTTAGAAAAGGCAACATTCCACTGGCTACAAGGCATTATTCAGAAATAATCAACTGGGGCTGGGCACAGTGGTTCACACCTATAATCCCAGCACTTTGAGAGGCCGAGGAGGATGGATCACCTGAGGTCAGGAGTTCAAGACCAGCTTGACCAACATGGTGAAACTCCATCTCTACTAAAAATACAAAGTTAGCCGTGCGTGATGGTGCATGTCTGTAATCCCAGCTACTCGATAGGCTGAGGCAGGAGAATCCCTTGAACCTGGGAGGCAGAGGTTGTGGTGAGCCAAGATTGTGCCATTGCATTCTAGCCCAGGCAACAAGAGTGAAACTTTGTCTCAAAAAAAGAAAAGAATCAATTGGAAAGGGCAGGCAAATGGGAACAGAAATTCTCACTGTGGGTCACGGGTTTCACCTAGGACCAGCAGTCTGGTCTTTCGGCCTTCAGGCTGTTTTTTCGCTTGAAGATGGAGTTCCACTGGGGGCCTGTCCCTGTGCATTTGGCTACCTCCTGTCACTATCAGCAAGAGATGCTGCTAAACATTATACAGTTCACAGGACAGACAATAAAGAATTATCTAGCCTAAAACGTCAATAATGCCAAGATTGAGAAACCTTGCTCTAGACTATCTGTAGTTACCAACATCAATTCTTTATCATACTTATCGTTGTTAATCTGATTATAAAAAGTAATCAGTAACACATAAAAAGTAATATATGTTTAATCTGGAACATTTTATCAACATATTAAATAAAATTTTACTGTCATCCCATCAATTACGTCATAGAAGGCCATAGTCTATTGTCCCCAGGGCTGAAAGTTGTGGAATCAAATGCCAAATGAACCTCAACGCTGCCAAACACCAATGCACGTTGTGCAGACACTTTGAAGAGCATATAAAGTCCATACCTTTCCTTTCTCTAATTGCTTAATCCAGCAGGAAATACTTTGGCACTATTTTTATAGAAAAAAAATTGTAGCCAAAGTCTTTCCAGAAAAAACGTAATTTAATAACATGTTGAAGGGAAAGGAATTTTTTTGAAATGTTGAAATAAAATGAAATTTGTTTCAAAAGAAAAGTGGAGGTCTTGGAAGCCTGCACCTGGTGCCTATGCCCAGCACCTGCTGAAGAGCCATGAATGGCACCATAATTAGTGGCAAGATCCGGAGAGCCATTAAGGGGAAAATTGCAGAAATTAGAAACTGCTAGGGATGAAAAGCATCCTGATTTCATTACAGTGATGGAGGCTGAGAAAAGTCAGGATGGCAAAGGACTTCCCACATGAAGGAACAATTTGGTTCAGTTTAGCGTGTTTCCAGATGTCTGTACCACAGACCAACATGTAGGCATTATGTCTGAAAAGAGAATGTGGTGTGACTAGGACAGATGGCTGGTACTGCACTGAGAAGAAGGGTACAAACTTGGGAGTCAGGCTGCCTAGATTTGAATTCTTTTTTCCCTTGACTAGCTATGTGACTGGAGCAATTTATTTGTTTGTTTATTTTAATATTTAAAACTTTTTTTTTTTTTTTTGAAATAGAGTCTCACTTTGTCGCTCAGGCTGGAGTGCAGTGGGGCTATCTGGGCTCACTGCAACCTTTCTCTCCTGGGTTCAAGTGATCCTCCTGCCTCAGCCTCCAGAGTAGTGGGGCTACAGATGTGCACCATGCCCAGTAATTTTTTCAGAGCAAATTATTTAAACTCCTGTGCCTCATCTGTTAAATGGATTTTTAAATTTGTTTGTTTGCTTAATAGAGATGGGGTTTCGTCATATTGCCCAGGCTGGTCTCGAACTCCTGAGCTCAAGCAATCCACCCACCTCAGCCTCCCAAGTGCTGGAACTACAGGCATGAGCCACTGTGCCCAGCCTGAAATATATGCTCACTAGAATTTTTGTTGTTACTGTGAGGCTTTGCAGCAGAACATTATAAGTATTCTGGCCCAACATCTCAGCATCCCTTTATCATTTTCTTCGCATCCCTTCTCCTGCTCCTGTATTTTTGCTTGGTGAGCCCATTATCCCATAGGGTCAGAGAGCCAGAAGTGCCTGACGGTTTACCTTATTCTGGTTTTTAGCCAATGACTGGCAGGGACCTGCATTTGAAAGCTCAGAAACCAAGAGCTGGGGCATAAGGTACACTCTAGGACTCCTCTGGGAGATTAGACTGAAACCACCTCTCTGTGGGATATTGCCTGAAATTGCAACTATTTTGCTTTTTTTTTTTTTTTTTTTTTTTTGTCTTTGCTTCCTGCTTCCCCCACTCTCTTACAGGTTACTCCCAGAAGCATTGTCTTAATAAATCACTTGTACTTGAATCTTGTCTCCAGGCACTAGATGAGTTAATACACATAAAGTGCTTAGAACAATGCCTGGCACATAATGAGAATTTAATAAATGTTAACAGCTATTGTATTTATTTTTATTAAACGCTTACTTTGTTCCAAGTACTATGTCTCCTGCACTCAATTTATCATTTAATCTTATCCAAATCTATTTTCCTTTCATGAGAGAAGGAAAAGCTGGAGACATAGGCCAAGCTTGAATTGGCAGGAGACAACCAGGGGTCCAATACCAGTGCAAGAATTAAATATCCAAAGAAGAAGCACAGGAGAACCAAATTTCAAGTAATGATGCCATTGACAGCCTGCATTTACAAGTGGGATAGGGTGTGGGTGAATCAATAGGCAGGCTCATAAATGCCGATGACACCTGTACAGTTGAAGTTACTCTTCCCTGAGACAGATGAGAAAAGGAAGTCGCAGGATGCAAAGTTACCAGATGAGGGCCACACAGCCAGGAAGGGTTCTGATCTGAGACCACGTTCTACCCCATTCCCCCTTTCTGGCTGCGGGCTCTTGGCTTCCCGTGAGCATATTATGGGTCAAGACCTGGCCTGGCACGGTGGCTCATGCCTGTAATCCCAGCATTTTGGGAGGCTGAGGCGGGCAGATTACCTGAGGTCAGGGGTTTGAGACCAGCCTGGCTAACATGGTGAAACCCTGTCTCTACTAAAAAAATACAAAACCTAGCCGGGGGTGGTGGTGCACGCCTGTAGTCCCAGCTTCTTGGGAGGCTGAGGCACGAGAATAGCTTGAACCCGTGAGATGCAGGTTGCAGTGAGCCGAGATCACGCTACTGCACTCCAGCCTGAGCAACAGAGCAAGACTGTGTCTCAAGAAAACCCAAAAACAAAAACAAAACAACACAACAACGACAAAAACCAAACACTGCTAATGTCCCTAAATGGAAGTGAAAGGTGCTTATGAAATAAGCAAAGGGTTGGAATACATTCTCAGAAGCAAGGAGCCACCTACTTCTGTCTCCCAAACCTGCACTGAGGCCACTCTCCACAATGACATTTAACAATTATTTAAAGCCTTATACTATTTTTTGCCTTTTACTGCTTGCTTGTCATGTCTTCTCAATTAAATGGCCTGTTCTTCAAAGGGAGGAGCTCTATTTTATGGTTTTTAGAAATCGCCCATGGTAGTTAACACTAGGCCTTCTACATAGTGAGTCCTCAACAGTGTTTAATTCATTTATTTTTTCACTATAGAGGTTCAGCCTACAAAACTTAACACACACACACACACACATACAAAAACAAACAAACAAAAAACAACATGAGTTGTCAGTGTTTATTTACAATGTGACAAAGCCAAAACCACATTTTACCACCCTGATCCCCATCTCTCCTTAACTACTCTCGGTTCTTCACAGCATTTAAAACTAGATGCTTCTTATTCTTCCCGTCTCCTCAGAAATGTTTTTATGTTGAACCCCAGGCATGCTTGTAACCCCAGCTACTAGGGAGGCTGAAGTAGGAGGATCTCTTCAGCCCAGGAATTTGAGACCAGCCTGAGCAACACAGTAAGACCTTCATCTGTTAAATAATAATAATAATAATAAAGTTTCTATAGATGGTCGACCAAGACAACAAAAGTAGTTTGCATCTCTCCATCTACCCACCTTCCCTCCCTAGCAACCTGAGTGGATATATAGAAAGTCGCTTCCCCCAGGGACAAATAAATGGAAACATAATGCGTTTAACAAAACATTTGAGTTGGCAATCAGTGTTTCCTATGCATTGCACTGCCTCTAACCAGTTGCACGATCGTGTGGAAGTCACTAGTGTCTCTGGAACTCATCCACAAAATGAAAGAATTGGACTAAATCTTTTCTATCCAATAGAAAGCTCTAGCAGCATATGGTTATTTAAATTTAAATGGATTATTTTTTTTTAAAGTTTAAAATTCAGTTTTTCAGTCACATTAGCTACATTTGAAGAGTTCAGTAGCCACCTGTATCTAGTGGTTACAATCCTGGACAGTGAAGATATGGAATATTCCTATCACTGCAGATAGTTCTATTAGACAGCACGAGACTAATGAACTCACAGGTCTTTTCCAGCTGTAAGGCCCAAAGACTTAATCTAGGGTAAGAAAATGGGCTCGTTGTAGACTAAAAACATGAGCAAATGAGTCCAGGTACGGTGGCTCATGCCTGTAATCCCAGCATTTTGGGAGGCCGAGGCAGGTGGATCACTTGAGGTCAGGAGTTCGAGACCAGCCTGGCCAACATTGCAAAACCCCGTCTCTACTAAAATACAAAAATTAGCCGGATGTGGTGGCGAGCGCCTGTAATCCCAAATCCCAGCTACTGGGGAGGCTGAGGCAGGAAAATTGCTTGAACCCAGGAGGCAGAGGTTGCAGTAAGCCTAGGTGGCGCCATTGTACTCTAACCTGCGCGTCAGAGAGAGACTCCGTCTCAAAAACAAAACAAAACAAAATTAGTAAGTTAATTCAACTTGAGTAATTTAACATAACTGTGGAGAGAAAATGGCCGTGTAACATGGAACTGTCAACATACAGACTGCGTGCTGATCAGATACGATGTTTCATGTCTGCATTGGGTCACCACTGGCTGCTTATATTATGGTACTGTGTGACCAGTTTAGCGGTATATTTCTCACTGGCTGTTACTAGACACAGAACTTCTCTTTTGAGGCTGCACCCAATAATGCTGTCCAAGACCAGGCATAGCTCAGGCCAGAAAATTGACTCCCAGCCTCTGAGTTCACAGGTTGCCTTCACTATCCAAAGCATGGGTTCTTTTTTTTTTTCCCCCTATTCATTTTTTCTTTACTTTAATTAATTAATTATCTTCAACTTTGTTTTAAGTTCAGGGGTATATGTGCAGGATGTGCAGGTTTGTTACCTGCAAACATAGTGGTTTGCTGCACAGATAATCCTATCACCTAGGTATTAAGGCCAGCATCCATTAGATATTCTTCCTGATGTCCTCCCTCCCCCTACCACACTTCCTGACAGGCCTCCGTGTGTGTTGTTCCCCTCTATGTCAACATGTGTTCTCATCATTCAGCTCCCACTTAGAAGTGAGAACATGTGGTGTCTGGTTTCCTGTTCCTGTGTTAGTTTGTTGTGGATAATGGCTTCCAGCTTCATCTATGTCCCTGCAGAAAACATGATCTCATCCCTTTTTATGGCTGCATACTATTCCATGGTGTATATGTATCACATTTTCTTTATCCAGTCTGTCATTATTGGGCATTTAGGTTGATTCCATTACTTTGCTATTGTAAATAGTGCTGCAATGAACATATGCATGTATGTATCTTTATAACAGAATAATTTATATTCCTTTAGGTAAATACCCAGTAAAGGGATTGCTGGGTCAAACAGTATTTCTGCCTGTAGGTCTTTGAGGAATCTCCACACTGTCTTCCACAGTGGTTGAACTAAGTTGCACTCCCACCAATGGTATAAAAACGTTCCTCTTTCTCCACAACCTCACCAGCATCTGCTGTTTTTTGACCTTTTAATAATAGTCATTTTGACTGTTGTGAGATGGTATCTCATTTTGATCTCGATTTACATTTCTCTAATGATCAGTAACGTTGAGCTTTTCTTCATACGTTTGTTGGCCACATGAGTCTTCTTTTGTGAAGTGTCTGTTCATATATTTTGGCCACTTTTTAATGGGGTTGTTTTTTTGTTGTAAATTTGTTTAAATTCCATGTAGACTCTAGATATCAGACCTTTATCAGATGTATAGATTGCAAGCAAAAATTTTCTCCCATTCTGGAAGTTGTCTGTGTACTCTGATGATAATTCCTTTTGCTGTGCAGGAGCTCTTTAGTTTAATTAGATCCCATTTGTCAATTTTTGCTTTTGTTGCAATTGCTTTTGGTGTTTTCATCATTAAATCTTTGGCCATGCCTATGTCCTGAATGATATTGGCTAGATTTTCTTTTAGGGTTTTTATAGTTTTGGGTTTTACATTTAAGTCTTTAATCTATCTTGAGTTAATTTTTGTATAAGGTATAAGGAAGGGGTCTAGTTTCAATTTTTTGCATATGGCAACCCAGTTATGCTTGCACTATTTATTGAATAGGGAGTCCTTTCCCTATTGCTTGTTTTTGTCAAGTTTGTCGAAGATCAGATGGTTATAGGTGTATGGTCTTATTTCTAAGGTCTCTACTCTGTTCCATTGGTCTATGTGACTGTTCTTGTAGCAGTACCATGCTGTTTTGGTTACCGTAGCCTTGTAGTATAGTTTGAAGTTGAGTAGCATGATGCCTTCAGCTTTGTTCTTTTTGCTGAGGATTGTCCTGGCTTTTTGGGCTCTTTTTTGATTCCATGTGAATTTTAAAATCATTTTTTCTAATTCTGCGAAGAATGTCAATGGTAGTTTAATGGGAATAGCATTGAATCTATAAGTTACTTTGTGTAGTATGACCATTTTCATGATATTGATTCTTACTATCCATGAGCATGGAATGTTTCTTCATTTGTTTGTGTCCTCTCTGATTTCTTTGAGCAGTGGTTTGTAGTTCTCTTTGAAGAGCTCCTTTGCTTCTGTAGAGCATGGGTTCTTGAACCGAATGGTGAAATGATCTTCATCATGATTGTGAGGAGTGTTGGCAGTGTGTTACTAAATAAAGTACCAATGCTTGCATTCCATTTATTCTTATATTACTGTTGTTATTTATTAATAATACATTGCTATTTATTGAGTGTTTATGGTGTTCCAGAGACTGTGGTCAATAGCATATATCTCAGAGCTCATTCATTTCTCAAGACAACTCCATGAGTAGATGTAGATGTACTCTGCCACTGCTCTAACTCCAAGGAAGATGTACAGGCCCATCAAAAGTTCTCCACACCTCTCTAAACCCTTCTGGTGTCTACGACCTCACCTTCTATCATAAGAGGGGGAGCTTGTGAGTCCAAGTGGAACATGTCACATGAGCCCTGCATATGTCTTGAGGCCAGATAGATATCACTTCTGCTAGATGATGATCAAGCTGGATGCTGAGGATGAGCTGTTCCCTCAAGACACCATCAGGCAGAACAGCTAGCCCAGCTCCTCAGCACAGACAATGCTTCTCAACAACAATACTGTTGTTATTTATTGTTGTTGGTGGTAGTAATAGTCGTAATAATACTGCTATTATATTAATATTGGTACTTCTTTTTTATTAGTAACTCATTTTTTGCATTTCAGGAATCTAATCTAGTCTGTGTATGAGTGTTGTGAAGAAGTTAGGATAAAGATTTGCTCCGATTAATCATGACTTCCTTCGTGCCCTCACCCCACACTACTTCCAAACATATATGTTTCTTTTTCTTTTTTTTTTTTTTTGAGAGGGAGTCTCGCTCTGTCGCCCAGGCTGGAGTGCAGTGGCCGGATCTCAGCTCACTGCAAGCTCCGCCTCCCGGGTTTACGCCATTCTCCCGCCTCAGCCTCCCGAGTAGCTGGGACTACAGGCGCCCGCCACCTCGCCCGGCTAGTTTTTTTGTACTTCTTTTTAGTAGAGACGGGGTTTCACCGTGTTAGCCAGGATGGTCTCGATCTCCTGACCTCGTGATCCGCCCGTCTCGGCCTCCCAAAGTGCTGGGATTACAGGCGTGAGCCACCGCGCCCGGCATATGTTTCAATTATATTTTACAACTGTGGAAACTGAGGCTCAAAGAGGTTAGGAACTGTGTCCAAGTGGATTCCTCTGGTAAGATTTCGCTCATTCTCTGCATTCGTATATGCTTTCTTGAATGTCTTGAATGGGAGGGAAAGGGACAAAGGGAACACCTGAGGATGCCACATAATCCGAGGACGGCTCAACGTAGGGTGTTGGGCATGTGGACTTCTTCAGTCCTGTATATCATGCTGAAAAATACAATTTCTGGAAATGGTAATGTGTCACTATCAAGACTGTCTCACAGGCAGTGATGTGGAGTCACTACCGGCTGAGGAACAAAAAAAAAATTCAACCGAATAGCCTGTCATCCAGTCGGGAAAGACAATTACATAGTTCAGTGTGGCTCCTCTCCAGGATCCACTTGTTTATTTTGCTCTAAATAAACACACTTCAAAAGCCCTAAACAGTCAGAATTATCTTAATGGCGAGAGGAAGGTGGAGTTAGGATTTGTGACAATTATCTGAAAAATGCCCCCTCAGGCTGGAAGGCTGGCCTGGACTTTGGGCTTCAGTGGTACTCCAGGGACCTTGGATCAAGTTCAGAACAATTTCCTGAGTAGGCCTGGTCCCTGAGGCCTATTCCTCATTCTGTCATTTTAACCAAGCGGTCTGCATTGCTTTCTTTCTTGGATTGGCCAAGGGCTACTTTCCTTGTCACTAAGAGCAGGGTGATAAAGTTCAGCCTGCATATTTTTAAAGTGTGTATTTCTTGTAAGGGCTGAGGGAACTGTAGGGTGTGGCTTCCTCAAGATTTACTAGAATGTAGAACTTAACGGCTTGGACTTGTGGATCAGAAGACCAGGGTGTAAGTCTAGTGTCCCTCTGTCTCTCAGCTATGTGACATGGGACAAGTCATGCTACTTCTTTAAGTCTCAGTTTCCCCATCTTTCAAGTGGAAAGAATAAGAGTATCCTTCTTGTAGAGCAGGTGGGAAGGAGGATTCAATGAACAAAGATGCTTGGCACAGCGCCTGGCATGTAGTAAAAGCAGGGTTGACATTGGCGGGCCTCAAATATTCAAAGTCTGTTGTCAAAATATTTAACAACTGACATGGTGAGGGCATGGACTAATCAGAGGGCATGCTGTTTTGGCCAGTATTCATTCTGATTGGTTGATACCTGTGCTGTTTCAGTTGTTAAATATTTTGAATATCGCTCCTGGTATAATTATTCAATAAATGTTAACTCTGATTATTATTATGATTATTTTACACAAAATGTGTTTATTGAGATGGTTTCCCACTCATCTTGATTCAGAGTGCTTTTAGTGCTGTTTCCTTCTGAAGGAACATTCTTCTGTAAGCCTTGCTTTTACTCCTGCAGGCTGGCAGAGGACAGTGGGGCAGCCAACACACAAAACTACCATTTGTGCATGGCTAAAGACCCGTAGTGATTTTATAGCATCCTAGGCATTTCACATCCATGAAGTAGGAATTGAGGCTCTGCACCACGCATTTCTTCTTGTGTTTCCTCTTCTCTTCTGGAGAGGGATGAAGGAGATCCTTTGCAAGGGGCACGTTCTTGTGGGTAGGTCGTCACCACTGGAAAGGCAACTCTGATTATTATTATTGCTGTTCTCACGAGGAAGGGAATCAGCAATTCAGGGGAGAGGACATCCTGCACGATCTGTTCCCATATATTGTATGCTGTATTCCTGAGTTCCCCATCCTCACTCTCTCCCTGTTGCTGAGAAGAAACAGCTTCACCATAGCATACAGCATCCATGGTCATCTACCAAATGAAGTGCTTCTTCCACAGTGAAGCAGGGGAGAAGAATCCCTCACTCCTACAGCTCAATGCTTCTAAGCATACAGAATATCATTCCCCAAAAATGATTATCTATCTTCATTAGAGGGATATTTTTTTCCACCCCTTTCTTGCTTACCAGAAAAATAATGAGATGAAGAAAACAGAAGACAGAACAAGCAAGTGGGGAAGCAAAGGTGAATCTGATGGATACTCTCAGTTGTTAGAACAGAAGCAGAAGTAATGAAGCAGTGTGTTTGTTCATTAAACCCTTAAGCTGCTCTGGCTTAGGGGATAAGATTATTTCCTTTATCATTAGCACCAAAAAATGTGGTTTCCAAAATACACGTCTTTTGATTCTTCCCCAAGTGGTTACCTGGGTTGTCTGATTTATTGGAGTATTGAAACCATTGCTTTTGGTACTATTTCATTCTTGGACATGCGTTCTTTGAAGTACTCCAAAAGTATACACAAGCACAGGTGACACAAAATAGGTTAAAAATGCCTAAGATGCATATTAAATCTTATTTTTCCTCTGGATACTAAAAAGCATCATTTAATTTTTTCTCTGTGAGGTTGGGAGTGATAGATACACCCATGTCCATTTCACATAGAAGGGCAAGGCATCAAAGTAACTTTGCTGTAGGAGGATTTTTAAGTTATTGGTGTCAAAGTTTCTATTTGAACTGTATATTTCACTATTACAGTTGAATTTATTATCTTTGCCATGAAACTAAGCTAAAAGTCACCACTGGCAGTCTATTAACAGAAACCTTTTTGTCTTAACAAATAAAGAGGGTAGGCAGGGTGCGGTGACTCACGCCTGTAATCCCAGCACTTTGGGAGGCCGAGGTCAGTGGATCATGAGGTCAGGAGTTCAAGACCAGCCTGACCAAGATGGTAAAACCCCGTCTCTACTAAAAAAAAAAAAAAAAAAACAACTACAAAAATTAGCCAGGCACGGTGACAGGTGCCTATAATCACAGCTACTCAGCAGGCTGAGGCAGGAGAATCGCTTGAACCTGGGTGGCAGAGATTGCAGTGAGCCAAGATTGGGCCACTACACTCCAGCCTGGGTGACAGAGTGAGACTCTGTCTCAAGCAAACAAACAAACAAACAAAATACAAATACAGAGGGTAAATCAGGTTTCAAGGCAGATGTGAACCGTGGTGGACAGACTCTAGAGGGGCCCCATGTTCGTTCCCTGAACAATCCTCTCTCCTTCCGTGTAGGAGAAACCTAGGCTGTGACAAGGTTGATGGCAGGTCTCTCGTGTGATTATGTTATGACGTACATATGGCTCATCTTGCTAGCATACATCAGAGACAGACTCTCTATTGCTGGCTGTAGTAGCTGTCACGATGTGAGAGGGCCTATGGAGAGGGCCACGAGGCAAGGAACTGTGGGGGCCTTCAGGAGCTGACATCAGCCCCTGGCTGACAGTCAGCAAGGAAATGGG
Source organism: Macaca thibetana thibetana (assembly GCF_024542745.1). Classification (NCBI taxonomy): domain Eukaryota; kingdom Metazoa; phylum Chordata; class Mammalia; order Primates; family Cercopithecidae; genus Macaca; species Macaca thibetana. The sequence continues at coordinate 20,563,184 of NC_065579.1, read as the reverse complement.
ATCTCAGTCCTACACATGAATTCTCCTAACACCCCGAGGGAGCTTGGAAGTGGATCTTCTCCCATTTGAGCCTCTATTGAGGCTGCAACCCTGGCTGACACCTGGATTACAGTGTGGTGAAGACCCTGAAAAACAGAACCCAGCTAAGCTGTGGCTCTGACTTACAGGAACTGTGGGATTATAAATGTGTGTTGTTTTAAAGCACTAAATTTATGGTAATTTATTACACAACAACAGAACATTTTTCCATAAACTTCCATCAGTCAGCAAACATCAGATTATCTGCTCTGTGCTTAGTGCTGTGACAAAATGGTATGGTGGGTTTGAATTTCCCTGAATTTCTCATATGAACAGACAGAGCAGTTAGGCTATCAAAATCAATCACCTGTAGCAACACCTACAATAAAACTGCATAGCAAGGTATTCTCACCACTCCTAGACACTAGTGGGCGAGGACAAACTACCCAAAGCTGCAAGACCCATGTGGGATAAGAAACTGGGATGAAACAGAGGGAAGGTGACTGGGTTTCTGACAGTCATGAGAAAAGGAAAGTGCTAAGTCACCAATGGACACTCACCAGAAAGCATGGTAGTTCAATCTGAAAATAGCCACTACACTGGCATGGGGTTCTACAAGATCCAATTTGAGTGTGCATGCAAGGAGATGGCAAAGCAATCGGCTCTGACAGTGCTGGAGTCACCAGGGCCCTGAACGCTCTTGAACTGGCAAACAGGAGCTCCCTTCCAAGACAAAACTCTGCAGTGAGGAGAAAATGCTGCATGTAATCCAAGCTGAGCAGGGCCAGGACAGTGGGGCATGGGACAAAAAGGTTCGGATACAAGTAGGGAAGAAAGCAATCCAGATATGATCAGGTCGCAGAAAATTTAAAGTCTCACATACACACACAGAGTTGTTTTTGTTTGCTTGTTTGTTTTGGGGGTGGGAGACAGAGTCTTACAGTTGCTCAGGCTGGAGTGCAGTGGTGTGATCTCGGCTCACTGCAACCCTCGCCTCCCAGGTTCAAGTGATTCTCCTGCCTCAGCCTCCCGAGTAATTGGGACGACAGGCTCATGCCACCACCTCCGGCTAATTTTTGTATTTTTAGTAGAGACAGGATTTTACCATGTTGGCCAGGCTGGTCTCAAACTCCTGGACTCAAGTCATCCTCCCACCTCAGCCTCCCTAAGTGCTGGGATTACAGGTGTGAGCCACTGTGCTAGGCCTGTTTGTTTTTTCAATACTTTGTGAAAACAGTAGAAGAGCTCTAGAGCCCTGAAGCTAGAAAACCTATACTGTCACTCCTCCATTCTAAACACAAAGGAACATTTATTTCACTTAAAAAGTTATAAACAGAAACAAACCATGGTGGAATCTTACACAAAATTATTAAAAGAAAAAGGAGGCCAGGTGTGGGGGCTCAAGCCTGTAATCCCGGCACTTTGGGAGGCTGACGTGGGTGGATCACCTGAGGAAGAGGAGTTCAAGTCCAGTCTGACCAACATGGTGAAACCCCGTCTCTACTAAAAATACAAAATTAGCCAGGCATGGTGGTGCATGCCTATAATCCCAGCTACTTGGAAGGCTGAGGCAGGAAAATTGCTTGAATCCAGGACTCGGAGGTTGCAGTGAGCTGAGATTGCGCCATTGCACTCCAGCCTGGGCAACAAGAGCGAGACTGTATCTCAAAAAAAAAAAAAAAAAAAAAAAAAAAAAAAAAGAAAAGAAAAGGAAAAAGAACCGGGTGTAGTAGCTCCCACCTGTAATCCCAGCTACTCAGGAGGATCGCTTGAGCTCAGGAGGTCAAGGTTGAAATGAGCTAAGGTTATGCCACTGCACTCCATTGCACTGGGTGACAGAGCAAGACCTCATCACCCAACACCAAAAAAGAGAGAGATATACATAGACAGAGACAAATCCCATTAAAAAGTAGGGTTAGATCAAATAAAAATGAGACAGTCTGATGATTACAAATTAACTTTTTTCTATTCCCTGTAACTCCCAGCAAAATGCTGGCACATTATTAAACAAATTAACAAATTAGTTCAATGTGTTAAAAAAAAGTGAGCAAAAGCCTTAAACAGATATTTCACACACACAGACACAAACATAAATATATAGCCAAATAGCATATGACAAATTGTTTATAAGGAAAATGTAAATTAAAACCACAATGAGATTTCACTTTCTGCTGGCTACAATGGCTAAAATAAAAAATTCTTGCAATACCAAATATTGGCAGGGATGTGGTGTAACTGGAGCACTCATACATTTTTATTAGAAGTGTTAAATAGCACAACTACTTTGGAAAACAATGTGGCCTTTTCTTATAAACTTAACATGTACTACCCTTACCATATGATCTAGCTGTTCTATTTCTAGGTATTTATTCAAGAGAAACAAAAAGATATGCTCAAGAATAGACCTGTATGCATATAGTTACAGTTTTATTCATAATGGTTCCAAATTGGAAACAAATCAAATATATCCATTAACAGATAAATAGATAAGCAAATTACAGTATATTTACACAATGGAGCATTACTCATCAACAAAAATGATTGTATTATTGATACAGGCAACATCATGGACACATCTCCAAAACATGCTAAATAAAAGAAGTCAGACACCAAACAGTACACACTGCATGGTTGCATTTATATAAATTTCTGTAGCTAAAACCAACGTATAGTGATCAGTAACTGCCTGATAGAAGAGATTTACAAAGGGGCATAAAGATATTTTCTGAAGTGATGGAAATTTTCTATATCTTTATTGGGGTGCTGCTTGGATGGGTTTATACTTTGTCAAGTCTTGACCTGTATGCTTAAAATGTGTGAATTTTATTGTATATGAATTATACCTCAAGAAATTTCTATAAAATAAGTTTATATTTTTTGTTCTGTCCACTGAAAAGGCCTAGCAATAGTAACCAATTATTGCCGATGGGTAGGCCTAGCACTCAGATTATGACTCCTTGGAGAAATGGCTAATTCCAACTGGAATCACTGTACATTTCCATATAAAAATGAGCCTACCACACTTTGTCATGCCATAAAGCATGACTCTAAAGACTACTAGGGTCATGTTAAAGAGACTTAGATGCCATACTTAGTAGGCTCCCACTGGTCACAAAGATGAAACAGATTGAACATCAATAATGACTTAGAATTCTCAGATAGGTTTAAATCTGTAAGTTTACTAAAAGAAACCCATCAAATTAACATTGAATATCTTTGAAGAATGCTAGGAAACAACTTCATTACTTTTTAAACTGACAAATGAAGAATAAAATGTTTATCTTGCCTTCACTATGCAAAAAATAACCGAATAGTTGATATGGGAAATTTTCCTTTATAGAGAAATCCCAGCTAATAAATAAAGAATGAGTGATAGAGTTAGAATATCACCATTTGAATTACTGGATCTAGGCAATGATCACTAGGGGTTGATAACATCACCAAAAAGGAGGCAACCAGACATTACGCACTTTCCAGGAAAAATACACAGCACCACCTATGGTGTTATCTTGCCAAAAAAAAAATAATTGAGGCTAAATCTGATCAAGCCTCCTGATCTGACTACACATTTACAGGAAATATGAGACACAGAGAAACGTGTTAAATGGTACCACAGGGGTGCAGCAAGCAAGATACAGACTGTAGGAAATGCTTGCTATCAAATGATTCAAGTGACTTCAACAAAAAATTTGCAAAGAGAGAAGAAAGAAAGAGATGGAAGAGAGATAGGTAGTTTAAAAGAAATGAGACCAAACAATCACGATGCATAGACATTATCCTGATGTGGAATGAAATAAAGAAAATATGAAAACAATATGTAAAAAATTAAAACACTGCTTATATGATTATAGTAAGGAATTATTATTAATTTTTTAGGTTTGAAAGTGGTGACATTTTTTTGAGATATTAATAGAGTCTGGGATTTGCCTTAGAATTATAAAGGTGTAGGGACTGAGTGGGGATATACGTGAAATAACACTGGACATCTGCTGATTATTGTTGAAGCTGGGTTATGGGTACATTTGGCTCATTAAGCTAGGGTCTGTGTTTTTGTGTATGTTTTAAAATTTTATCATAAAAAGTGGAAAATAAAAGCAATCTATCTGAGGAAGAGAAAAGACCGATATATCTGAAATAATTACCAAATTGTGACAAAAAGTTAAATGGTAGGACACACTGATAGGTTCAAATAAGAAGCAAAATCTTATTCCCTAAATTATCTTTCAGAAAAGGAGTAAGTGGACTTAAATGCTAGTCCTTATAAGTCTTTCTCATTATGGACTCTTGTCTCAGTGACTTCATTTTGAACAACAAATTATTGATGGAGAATAACATATTAACCTGAAACCACCTCAGTCAATACTAGCTTGACATATTTATAGATATCAAGTGATAAAGTTGTTTCAAAAAGGAATGCAGAGATTTAACAGAGTTATAATAATTATTCCAGTGGTTATAGCCTCTCAGTTAAAGATGTTGGCTGTATATAAAGAAGATAGTTTAAAGCAAGATTTTTTTTAAAGCAATTCAGTAATTATATTGAGGAAATCATGAATATAAGCAAATAGTCCTAATATGTGAATAGCTACTTGTAGTTTGGGATAAATTTTCTAGCAATAGCCCAATACAGGATTTCAAAAAGGAAATCCTACTTATCTGGAAGTAAAGAACTTAGCTGGAAGTGAAGATTATATCATCTGAACACCGCATTTAATGACTCAGAATGTGGCCTTAGTGATGACTAAGAAATTAAGTTGCAACTAGGAGTTTTATTTAAACTGTCTCATGGAATGTGATGTAAGAACAAAAAGCAGTATTTCTAAATCAAGACATGATTTTATATCAATTGCTATTTTGAAAGCGTTTGTGCATTTAAATTAATACATTCGAGTTAATTTAAATTGAAATAGACATTTGCCTATTTCATCAATATGACTAAAAGTTTATAAAGTTAAGTTGACCAAATCTCTTTTTCTTTTGGTGGAGGTGATTTCTCATAGAGAAATGGGCGATGGCTTCCCACCTGTGTTTGCCTGTATTCTGGCATGTACGGTAAATTAAAAATGCTGTAAGAGGTTAGAAAATAGAGGGATCCATTTGGTGGCTGTAGTTAGGGAAGACCTTATAAAAGGCGGTATTAAAATGGGTAGAGTTTGTATAGTAGGGTAGAAAGCTTTCCAAATGTGAAAAAGAAATGAATAAACACACATTAACAAAAAAGAGCTTGACTTGGGTTTCTCCCCCAAACAATAGTTGGAGAAGAACCAGCTAGATTAGCAGGAAGACCCAACCAGGAAAATTAGACATAGGCTATACATATGGGGTGAGGCCAGGTTGTGGAAGACCTTGAGAGAATGACCCTCTCTGATTATAGCCAGGGTTGCATTATGACTTTCACATGCCCTAGATGCCCCAGGCATTTTTACCTTCATGGGTCAGTTTCTTCCTTCCAAAAAAATTTAAAATTATACTTTCTGACTATATCAGTATAAAATGAATATAACCTAGGTGGCTTTTATTATCATATTCATATTATTATATTTATTTTTTCTTCCAATTTTAAAAGAAATTAAAATTAAAATGTTTTTATTGGTTTCTAAAGCTATCGTGAGTTTTAGGCGCTGTGCCTGATGTGCCTAGTGAGAACTCAGCTCTAATCAGGGTTTGATCATTTGTGTCTTAGATATGTTACTTTATGGTTAAGGAGTCACTATGACCATTTTATATATGTGGACAAAGCCTTTTTTTTTTTTGGTATATGGAGAGATAGATCTCATCTGGATCACAAGATGCTTTTCTCTGGGCAAAGGTGGGCCAGGAAGAATGAGATCACTTGCTGGTCTGCCATTTGGCCTTGATCGTAAATACCCTCCAACTGCAAAGCAGAACTTAGTGGGAGAACGTAGGGTGTCTAGAGGACTTACATCTGGGTCTCATTGTTGTGGAAACAGTTTCCAGGGCGTTAGAAAGAAAATGATGCCAATCATAATGGAAGCTGGAGTTAAAAAGGAAAGTCAGACCACGTCCTGAGAAAATGATACTAGGCTTTGGGGCTGGAGTGTACTGCCTTCAGATCAGATACTTGGATCTGACTCCCATAATGTCTTTAAGAATTTCTATCACTACTCTCTTTATCTCCCTCCTTTCTGTGCTAAGTATAACCAAGAAAAAGGGCTTTTGACCATTTCCAGATGAGGGTTTTAAAGTGGCAGCAGAATCCCTTGGGACTGGTATCATATTGGCAGCACAGATCATGACTAAAATAAGACTGCACAGAGAATGGGGAATTTGGGAGAAGGTTTGCCAGGTTTGCTTTTTCAGTAGACCTTTCCCAGCAGAGTCAATTAGTCAACGCTTCCCTACTAAACCCTTGGAGTGCCTTGAGTCTCTGCCTCTGAGGGACGTGGATCCCTTGTAAAACAATCAGAAGAGTACTTAGAAAACATTTATCTTGTGGCCGGGAATGGGGCTCACACCTGTAATCCCAGCACTTTGGGAGGCTGAGGCGGGCAGATCACAAGGTCAGGAGATCGAGACCATCCTGGCCAACATGGTGAAACCCTGTCTCTACTAAAATACAAAAATTACTAAAAACACAAAAATTAAAAATTACTAAAAATACAAAAATTAACTGGGTGGCACACGACTGTAGTCCCAGTTACTCGGGGGGGGCCAAGGCAGGAGAATCATTTGAACCCGGGAGGTGGAGGTTGCAGTGAGCCAAGATTACGACACTGTACTCCAGCCTAGCGACAGAGAGAGACCTCGTCTCAAAAAAAAAAAAAAAAGAAAAGAAAAAACAAAAAAAGAAAACATTTATCTTGTAACCAGTGGGATAAAAGAAGGGCTGGAACTCACCTGAAGGGCCAAAAGGGAGGTTAGAATTGAGAGTAGGGTGGGGAGGAGATTGTTGTTGAAAAACATAGGCTGGGGCCTTGCTACTCAAATTGTTGTCCCTGGACCAACAGGATTGGCACCAGAATATATATCTTAGCAAAATCCCCAGGAGATTTGTCAATATAATTAAGATTTGAGAAGCACTGGGCTAGGATGTTAGCTGAGAGGCTGAGGAGGGAAGAGTAGATTGGCAAGGCAGATTAAGGTAACAGTTAGCAGGCGTTGGTATTCTGACATTTTTGGAGATGGAGATGACACAAAGATGAGTCCAAGAATACAAACTGGGGAGACTTAAAGAATACAAGTAACGTCCGATACTCACTTATCTACAGATAATTGATAGACTAATTAAAAATCATGCCTATTCATTAAGGCCTAGATCCATGGTCAAATGACATGTTTAGTTTTGTTTGCTAAGTTTGCTGTACCCATTAGCATTATATTTATGCATTTAAAAACAACAAAATTGCTTTTTTCTGCCTGAGAATTTAAACACAGGCTGTACTTATATATTCATTTCTCTCTTCATTATTTAATCAATATTTCCTTTCCATGCATTTGTTATGTGACCTTGAACATTACTAATTATTACTACTATTTTTGAGATAGAGTCTCATCACTGAGGCTGGGGTGCAGTGACTTGGTTCCACCTCCGCCTCCCTGGTTCAAGTGATTCTCCTGTCCCAGCTCCCCGAGTGGCTGGAATTGCAGGTGTGTGCCAGCATGCCCAGCAAAGTTTTGTATTTTTAGTAGAGACAGGGTTTCACCATGTTGGCCAGGCTGGTCTTGAACTCCTGACCTCAAATGATCTGCCCGCCTTGGCCTCCCAAAATGCTGGGATTACAGGCATGAGCCACTGCACCCGGCCAAACATTGCTAATGATTAGTGCCATAGCACAAAAGGTGCCAGCTTTCTCAGTGTTGTGTAACTTATTCAGTTAAAATTAGACAGCATGAGGGTTACGCATGGGCTCTAAATTTTTTACACGATTCAGGGAACTAGTGAAAATGGTCTGGCACCTTGAGGTTATAAAAGGGAGAGAACAGCCTCCATGGGTGCCCTATTTATCATGCAAGAGTACTAACTCAAGTGGTGCTGTGTTCTTTTGTTGATTGAAAGAATTAAGAAAGAAGAAACGCATTCCATCTGTAAGTGGAAACGCCACTCTCACGGCATTCATGCACCAGCTATTGTCTAAGATCTGACAGTTACAGTGACTTATCCAGATGTTTTGATTACATGATACCAGCCTTAGAGATATTTGCCAACATTAGTATAATTGAGTACCTCATTCCGTTTTTCATCTTCTCATTTTCTTTCACCATGTAGACACCATGCTACTTCTTGTCCTCTCTCTCCCAGCTACAGGGGGGAAAAGCACCAATGAACACACAATCCAGGCTCTCAACCTCTCTCCAGCACCTAGCTACTTCAAGTTAGAACTTTTAATTCGAATCAAGGAAAACAATGTTCTGTGAATCTTTTTCTCCCTGGAAAAAAAAATGAGAGAATGAAATTCTTTTCTGTCTATAGTTCGCAACAGCTAAGTGATGATGCAAGTTGCATGCGTTGTTTTTCATAATGTGTGATTTATTCCTCAAGAAAAAGAAGTCACTCAGATGACTCTTGGTGCTCAAGATGTTGAAATGTTCTGACTCTTCTCTAATACAACAATAGTAAAGTGAATTCAATAGCCTACTGCTCACTTTAAAACACCGGGGTACCTCTGTGCTTCCCAGATATTATCGTTTCCCATGGCAGGTTCTAAACTGGTAGCCTGAAGCCTAGCTCTGGCCTGCAGATATGTTTTATTTGGACTCCACAGTATTTTTGTAAACTATGAGCCAAAATGTAAAAATAGGGAGATTTCACACCAAAAAAATCAGAGTTACTTCACTTTAATGAGAATATGTGACAAGACTAGACTCTCGTGTGCCATGGATCCTTCTTCATATGACAGTGATCAGCTGGAACTGGCTAGTGACTACCCTAGGATGCCACGGTTTCCACAGTTCCCTACCATTGTCCTGACTTTGGGGCTGGGTGCCAGTTTTCATTTACTGATCTCTGTGCTTGGTATGGTATTTATCTCAAAGTACAGAAATATTTATCTGGGCCTATGTCTTTATCAAGAGAAAGATATCAGGCCAGGCTCGATGACTCATGCCTGTGATCCCAGGACGGGAGGCCGAGGAGGGCGGATCACTTTGAGACCAGCCTAGGCAATATGGCGACCCCCCGTCTCTACTAAAAATATAAAAATTAGCCGGGAGTGGTGGTGCACGCCTGCAATCTCAGCTACTCAGGAGGCTGAGGCAGGGGAATCAGTTGAACTCAGGAGGTGGAGGTTGCAGTGAGCCGCAATCGTGCCACTGCACTCCAGCCTGGGCAACAGAGTGAGGTTCTGTCTCAAAAAATAAATAAATAAATAAAAATAAAAAGAGTAAGACAGCAAAAGATAAACTGAAAATTATATTTCAAGGAAAACAGGACTGCACAAATTTCTTCACGGACTTGAGGAATATTCCTGCATGTTCAATATGTAAACTTTATGTGTTTGTCAAAAGATTGTATGTGTTGAAACAGAACCTAAGAACCTGGTTACTGCCTAGACCCTGATGTCAATTGAGTAAGTGACCCTTCTTCACCTCCCAGAATTGGAACGGAGTGCCTAAATTGTCAGTGAAAATAGAATGAAGATAAGTTTGCAAAGCCACATGACACAGTGCATGAGATATCTGAACAGAAATGCACCTGGAACTGGAGAACCCAGAGTTGCTGTTCAGTGGGTTCATGAAGGAAGTGCCCTACAGTCTTCCTGTCTCTGCCTTTCTGAGTGATAAGCTGCTCTAGCGCAGACCTCAACCAGGAAATAAACTCATATCATAGGCAGCAGCATAAAACCTCTCTCTCATTCTCCCACAGACCCATAATAGAGTATCCTGAGAGAGGTTGCTCACTTCTACCTAGGTTAGAGAGCAGAGCCACAGCATTTTGCAAACAGACAGAAGACAAATCTGCCTGGAATGATGAGTACAAGAGCAGCCCACATCTGTACAGCACGTCTGCAGGTTTTCACCTGTGAAGGAAACAAGAGACAAAGATCATAAGATTTGGGCGAGGTGCAGTGGCTTACAACTGTAATCCTAGCACTTTGGGAGGTCAAGTGGGTGGATCGCTTCAGCCCAAAGGTTCGAGACCAGCCTGGGCAACATAGGTAGAGCCTGTCTCCACAAATAATAAAAAAATTTAGCCAAGTTTGGTGCTGCATGCCTGTGGTCCCAGCTACTCCAGAGGCTGAGGCAGGAGGATAGCTTGAGCCCAGGGGTTCAAGGCTGCAGTGAGCCATGATTACACCCACTGCACTCCAGCCTGGACCACAAAGTGAGACCCCATCTCAAAAAATAAACTAAAATAAAAATAAAATTTGACGTTTAAGTAAGTGCATAAGTAGATCTGAGAGTTGGGACATCATAGAGTAGACAGACAGAGGACAATTAGTAGAAACTCGAAGAAGAAACATTCAGATTATGGCAGAACAGAGATGACTCTTTTGGCTAAGAACCTTTGTCTGTTCCCCAACCCTCAACAACAGTTCTTTAGCAGAAGGAATCAGAAATTGCTATAGATTGTTTATGATAGGGTGCCTGGTGAGCAGAGACTAAAGTCTTCTTTCCCCTTGTTTTGGGAGGTGGAAAGGAAGGCAGAGGAAATGGCCAGCATTCTTTATGTTCAGAGAAGAGTCTCTCTTCAGGCCTTCTTAGGATCAAAAGGAGAGAGGTGTTCATTTCTCTGGCTCCTCACCGCTTACAGAGCTGTCCTCTGAGGGAAGGGTAGGGTGAAGGACACTTCTTGGAAGAGAAGGACTAAAAATCCTCAGCTCCTACTTTTTTTTTTTTTTTTTTTTTTGAGTCTGAGTATCTCTGTGTCACCCAGCCTGGAGTGCAGTGGCATGATCATGGTTCACTGCAGCCTTGAAATCCTGGGCTCAAGCAATCTTACTGCCTCAGCCTCCCTCGTGAGGGAGTGCAAGTAGATGAGATTAAGTGTGCCAGTAGCTGGGACTGCAGGGACATACCACTGCACCTGATTAATTTTCTTTTCTTTTCTTTTCTTTTTTAAGACGAAGTCTCACTCTGTTACCGGGCTGGGAGTACAGTGGTGTGATCTCGGCTCACTGCAACCTCTGCCTCCCAGGTTTATGCAATTCTCCTGCCTCAGCCTCCTGAGTAGTTGGGATTACAGGCATGCACTGACAACCCAGCTAATTTTTGTATTTTTCGTAGAGACGGGGTTTCACCATGTTGCCCAGGCTGGTCTTGAACTCCTGACCTCATGACTAATTTTTAAATTTTTTGCAGAGATGGCAGTCTTACTATGTTGCTCAGGCTGGATTCCAACTGCTGGGCTCAAGCAATCCTTCTGCCTCAGCCTCCTAAAGCACTGGGATTATAGGTGTGAGCCACTGTATCTGGGCCCCAGCTCTTACTCTTTTGAGGTTCAGCACTTGGAGAATCTCTCTTAGATTGAGGTGGGCCTACTAATAGCTGTTATCAGGAAAGAATATCAAAGAGGAACTCACCATGAGGGAAAGTTAGGTCAAGGCTAGTAAACCAAGTTCAATGCAGAGAGATGGAAGAGGATGTGGGGGAGGGTTGGTAGTGGCACAACATACAGCTAAGGACAAATACTGTTTGGTAGTGCTATACCTTGGTGACTATATGAAGCACATGAAGGTTAATGAAAAGAATTATAACCTTGGATCAATCCCAAGTTGGGGTGCTATTGACCAAGGCATAGTTCAACCAGTAAAGGTCTCATTTTAGCGGATAAGTGTCCCCCAACCTGTGTGGGATCAGTCTTCAAGAGTCACACCCACAGCCAAAGCAACAGTGGGGTTGGCCTGATGTGTGCTTTCAGTTTTCTCTCTCGCCTTGCTTTGATTAAGCCCCTCATGTCCTTAGACTATTTGCAGAGCGATGAGTGGTCTTTGGGAAATACTGTGCTTCTTAATAATAAGAGAAGGTCTGATTCTACTTGAGTTTATCAAGTGGACTGTAAGAATTTCAAGGCCTAGGTTAAAGGTAAAGAATAAATGTATATGGTTATCACATAGATTAGATTACATCTTTTATTTATTTAATTTTTTTACAAAACTCCTGGTTGAGTTAAGCAAGTGACTTTTGAATTAAGAAAAAGAGATACCTGGATAAGGAAGACTCTACACGACTGTTTCAGCTAACACTCTGGGGCTTGGTGTGGATGAATCTGTTCTTTAGCCCCGCCTTACTAAATACTGCCTTAATAGGTCTTTTCTATCTGAATATATAGCATGATTCACTTGCTCTTGTTTATGAAGTAGGAGTGGGGAGGAGGCTGAAGGAGAATGGCAATGGGAAAGATATATGCTTACCTTTCAAAGGGAGGTGGCCAGAAGGTGTAGGAAATGACCTCTGTCGGACAATGTCCCTACGTCAGATCCATTGCCTGCCCTAAGCAAGGAAACCAAGGAAAGCCTGAGCAGGGCTGGAGGAGGAGAGTGTGCCAGCCTCATGGGCTATAGTAGTCCTGGTGACGGGCTGAGAGGTACAGAAGCCAACACAGAAGTGAGGACTGACTTCTCTCAACCCTCCACTTCAAACCCCATGGGAACACTAAGCTTGGGGAACACTAAGCTTGGGGAACACACCCGCCATTCAGGTGAACCTTGGGAGGTTTCAGCATGTTCCAAGGTACAACAGTCAAGTTAGCACATAACAACATGTCTTGAAACGGCAGGTAATAAGCATTAATCTCCCTAATAAATTCATTAGTCAGCTGTATGGTCTTGAAAATGGTTTGTATACTCAGATCATAAATTAAACCCTGGTTAGATATTAACCTTCTCTGACTTTGCTCAGCAAATCTCCCAGTAGCCCTAATGGGATCAAAAGATTCCATTAAGATTTCCTGCTTTTCTTTTGCCTAATTACACCGATATAAAGCCTCACAGAGCATTTTTAGGGTATAGTTTAAAAAAAAAAAAAAAAAAAAGGTAATGCCTAATCTAACTTTCATGAGCGTATTTACTGAAAAAAAAAAAAAAAAAAAAAAAAAAAAGAAGACTGACAATGCACACAGTCATTCAGGATTCTGGATTTCTGGAAATAGATACTTCCCAGGGCATCTTTGTAGGGACACTAGATGAGTGTTCTATCACTCACATGGCACTTCTTACAGGGTGGCCTCCCTTGAAGCCTAGGTCCATAAGACCAGCCCTCTGTCCAGTTGTCTTTCTCTCTGGCTGTTTTGACACACATTTCCTGATGCAGTATTTCCCTTATCGGGTATTTTTAAGCTTAATCATACATTATCTATCCAAATCCCATGTTTTGCATTCCTTGTATAGAGAGGTCTGTGAACTAGCAAAGCTTAAAGAGATACCAGGAACTCGCAAAAGTGTTTTTCAATACCCTGCCAATCACCTCTCTCTCTCTCAATCCCTAGTTTTATTTTTCCTTCCCTTCTGCCCTGTGCTGCCTGCTCAGCAGAGAAAATCCTTCTTTCTGTCTCCCACTCTCCTGCCTCTTTGCTGTGAAAACTGCACGCATGTTCAGAATGCCCACCTTGCTGTTTCTCTCTCATCTAACCCCTTAGTCCCCATCCCTTCAAACTGACATTTCCCCAAACTTCTCCAGATGGTCCCCTGTGCTTTATCATCCCGTCTCTACCTCTCTCATCATTCAGCCCTTGGAGGTAAAGAACCTCTGCATAACAGAAGTTGGTTTTGAAATATTTCAAAATTTGACTGTTCCAGACAGCTGTCTTTGTGACAGGCATGATTCCAGGTCCCTGGGGATACAGAGGAGAACAAAACAGAAAATATCCCTAGCTCCTAGAGCTGTCAGCTCAAGGAGGTAAATACCTGTGGCATTTCTACTCACAATCAATTGGTTTCTTTATTGACTGTTGCTAAACTTCGGGGGTTTTTTAAAACTGAACTTCCTTGACAGTAACAAAGCAAGACTTTGTATTTATTAACGTACTTAAAAAAATTAAGGTGGAGAAGTTTTTTCAGTATGTTTTAATGTATCCGCAGTGAGAACACATGCACAAGCAGTCTATTGAGAACTCAGAGGTCAACAAAAGAAAGACGAACAAATGTTTGGATTGTCAATGTATCCTGCAGATGGATCTGTTCTCCGGATGAATTTTTAATACAATCTCAGGTCCCTTTCATTGGAAAATTATCTTAGTTTACACTGATACATTTATCTATGCACCTATTTATTTTTTAATGTTTTAAGAGATGGGGTCTTGCTCTGCCACCAAGTTGGAGTGCAGTGGCATGATCATGCATCCTCGAACTCCTTTGCTCAAGCAGTCTTCCCACCTCAGCCTCCCAAGTAGCTAGAACTACAGGCACGCACCATCCTTCTTGGCTAATGTTAATTTTTTGTAGAGACAGGGTCTCACTATTCACCCAGGCTAGTCTCAATCTCCTGGCCTCAAGCGATTCTCCTGCCTTGGCTTCCCAAAGTGCTGAGATTATAGGTATGAGCCAGTGCCTGGATGACTTTTTATTGTTGTAAAATTTTTTATGTACATTTAGTTTTCCATATTATGAATGTAAAATGTAAGTAAGTTTTTAAGGGCAGAAGACAGAAGAGAGAGTACGTGTATTTTCAGTTCTTTGGTCTGCTAATTGTATGAACTCAGAGGTGATAGGCAAATAGTTAAAAACAGGTGTAGCTAGACCCTGACTATGCAGAACAAGTATGGCTTTATGGGCTCATACCAGCTGAATATGAGGCCTGACATCAGAAAACAGTTTCCTCTCAGCTGAAAGGGGCCTATATTGAATATTCAAAAATTAGTAGTCTTCAGACAAAGATGAACCTCAAAGTTTTAAGCCCAGTATTATTGATTAGAGTACGCATTCTCTAGTTTGCCACAGGCCTTGCCACTCTCTATTGCGCACACCCTATTTTCACAATTACTTTGCATACATTTTTACAACCAGCCATGACACATAGATGTCTTGCCTATGAAGGTATCTGAGTTTTCAGTCCTTGAATTGGAAGCTTTCCTTGGCTCCCCTATCAGCTCTGACATTTCTGGTTCTTGTTCTTTCTCAACAGCCTCTTAGTGTTGTGCTGTTTCACCAGGACTTAGTAAGTGCCGTGGGAGACAATGGTCTTAAATATAGTGTATTTATTTTAGAAGTCTCTTAAGCTTCATCCTCTATTTGCTCCACGATTTGAATTCTGATTTCTGTTCAATTTCATCAGTGGGGGAGGGGGGTTTGGTGGGGATGGGAGGAGAATCAGTTATGAATTTTTAAACAGATTTGAAATGAGATATTTAGATAGAAATGAAAATATGGGTACGGAAACGTCTCCCCTCTCCTTGTGCATCTAGAGAAAGGGAACCTTGTAATCATTTCGACCCAATTGTCTCCAGATGGTTGTGTGATGTGTCACTCTAGGATAGAAGGCAGGACTCAACTCCAGGACCTTAAAGAATCATTGGTCTGGTTTGGCTCCTTTCTGATTTTTTCTGGAGACAGAGTCTCACTCTATCCCCCAGGCTGGAGTGCAGTGGCATGATCTTGGCTCACTGCAACCTCTGCCTCCTGGGTTCAAGCGATTCTTATGCCTCAGCCTCCCGAGTAGCTGGGATTACAGGTGCCTACTACCACAACCGCCTTATTTTTGTATTTTTAGTAGAGATGGGATTTCGCCATGTTGGCCAGGCTAGTCTCAAACTCCTGACCTCAGGTGTTCCGCCCGCCTTGGCCTCCCAAAGTGTTGGAATTACAGGTGTGAGCCACCACACCCAGCCAGCTCACTTCTTAGGGTATAGTTTTGGGGGCTAGGGATGAAAAAAGAAGGGGGAAACCATCTAGTTTCTTTTTTTTTTTTTTTTTTTTTTCTTTTTTTTTGAGACAGGGACTTGCTCTGTCACACAGGCTTGAGTGCAGTGGCACCATCTGAGCTTGCTGCAGCCTCCGCCTCCTAGGTTCAAGCTGAGCCACCAAGCCCATCAGATTTTTGTATTTTCAGGAGAGATGGAGTTTTACCATGTTGATCAGGCTGGTCTCAAACTCCTGGCCTCATGCGATTTCCCTGCCTTGGCCTCCCAAAGTGCTGGGATTATAGGCATGCACCTCCGCACCCAGCCTCTCGTTTTATATAATTTAGAACTCTGTTATGACCTGAGCCATCACATGGGACAGCCCAAGGGCATCCTCAAATTAAAACAATGTTTCTCAAAGTGTATTTTCTGGACCACCTGACAACAGCATATTGGTTGAACATGGTGGCTCATGCCTGTAATCCCAGCACTTTGGGAGGCCAAGGCAGGCAGGAAGATAACTTGAAGCCAGGAGTTCAAGCCCAGCTTGGGCAACAATGTGAGGACCTGTCTCTACAAAAAATAATTTTAAAAAAATGTACTGGGCATAGCAGCACACAGCTGCAGTCCCAGTTACTTGGGAGGCCAAGTCAGGAGGATCTTTTGAGTCCAAGACTTCAAGGCTGCAGTGAACTCTGATCACCCCATTGCACTCTAGCTGGGGTGACAGAGTGAAACCTGATCTTTAAAAAAAATTAAAAAATAAAATGCAGATTCCTTCTGATGTTTTCCCCTTCATCCCTATGACTCACCTCATAGTTTGCCTGCAGCTAGATGGTCTCTGTACATGAATCTCTTCTCTATTTTGCCTGAGGGTTTTTCCTGGCTCCAGAGAAAATTTTAAGTGCCAGGGAATTCATGCCTAGCAAGACAACCATCAACTAATAAAGGAAAGGAGTTGGTGGATAAATACCCCGACTTCTCTGTCTCCCTCAGTAAGGCAATTCTAAGGCTTGTTTTTCATGGTTCCGCAGATGATCCCTAGTAAGGTTGAGCCCTAGTTGCCCAAGTCTACAACCTGCTCATTAATGCACACGTTCCCTGCCTCACCTCTCTCTTTTTTGTTTGTGTTTCTGGGGCCGTCGCTCTAATAAACTGCTTACATCCATATCATTGTTTTAGGGTCTCTGTTTGGAGAGCTCAAATTAAGGAGCCTCATCTAAGACAAAAGGCGGTAGAGTCATGAAGGGTAAGAGGCTTTGGAGCCGACTGCCTGGGTGTACTCCAGGTTCCACTACTGATTAGCTGACAACTAGCTAACTAGTTATTAACCATTCAGAGCTTCAGTTTCCTCATCTGTAAAATGGGAATAATAACAGTAGCTACTACGTAGGGCTCTTGTAAGGATTAAATGAATTCATACATGTAAAGTGTTATAGTAGCGTCTGGCTCATAGTAAATGTATTTAAGAAGTGCTTACTATTATTATTGAATAGATCAAGGTCTCTTGGGTGGGGCCCAGAAATATGATTTTCAAATAAGCTCTCCAAGTGATTCTCATGCACAATAAAATTTGGGAACCGCTGAACTAGGGACACACCCCTTGGCATTCCCGTTTACAAAGAAAACATTTAAGGAAGCCTATTCTACTTCAGTAAGTAAGCAAACACCTTCTGCATGGAAAGTTTTTGGGGTAAAATAAAAAGCTGTGTCACTGCTCAGAGCACAGGAGAGAATAATGACAGGTGATTGTACCCTTGGGGTTCACCAGGTTACTGGATTCATCTCCCAATTTAAACCTTTTCCCCATATTAAGTAAAACAAGTTCTAAAATAGATTAATTCTTCAAAATCAGTGGTACCCCAAAGTGTGGTCAGACTGGCAGCATCAGTATCACCTGGGAAATTCTTAGACATGTTATTCTCAGGTTCCATCCCAGGCCTGCTGAGTTTTACACTCTGGCAGTACAGCCTGAAAATATGTGTTTTAACAAATCCTTCAGGTGATTCTGATGCAGCCTAAAATTTGGAACCAGCATCTTAAATTAAAGGAATTCTTTAAAACCTCCCTCCTTTTGTTACCAATGGGATACAAAAGCCCGATGTTTTCAGAAGTGTTTTTTTAAAAAAATCAGGCAACTACTTATATAGTTTAAAAAAAATGAAACCTGAACTCTGCTTACTAATGATTGTGACTAATGAGGCGCAAAGGTGAAGCATCCAAGGGTTAGGTATTTAGCCTTGCAGGAACACCCTAGAGTTTTGCAATACTAAGAATATTAGAAACATATAATTGTTTTTCATAATTAGTCCCAGATATTTCTTGCATCTGCCTGGACAAGGCATCTCACAGGTGACCTTCTGACCCCACAAAAACATAAAACAAAAAATAGAAGAAATGAAGCAATTTAGGAAATTTCTTTAACATTAAAGTGAAAGACTGGCTTAAATTGTGAAGATGAAAAGGATCAAATGAATTTTTGCTTTACTTAATTTAGTTTCTTCTGGGTGTCCACTAGGACATAGTAATCTTAGGTTCATTTTATCTCCTTTTATCCATCTGATTTTTTGGCCCGTTTTCTGACTCATAACCAGGAGAATTTCAGAGAAAAACTGATTTTTTGTTTTTAGGTTATTCCTGGGACATTTAAGAAGATCTCTACTACTACTATTATTTAACATTTATCAAATACAAAAATGCTTTCTTTGTGCTATCTTGTTTAATCTTCACAATATTCCTATGATGTGTTATTATTCTACACTAAAGAACTGAGATGTTAAATGCCTTATCTGAGGTCACATATATAATAAGTGGCCAAGCTGGGGCACAAACCCAGGGAGTGTGATTTTCACTAACCACACTGCTGCCAAATAGTGAACCACAAGATAGTGGTTATTTATTTATTTATTATTATTTTTTGAGATGGAATCTTGCTTGGCTGCCCGGGTTGGAGGGCAATGGCACAATCTTGGCTCACTGCAACCTCCGCCTCCCAGGTTCAAACGATTCTCCTGCTTCAGCCTCCCAAGTAGCTGGGACTACAGGCCCGTGCCACCACACCCAGCTAATTTTTGTATTTTTAGTAGAGATGGGGGTTTCACGATGTTGGCCAGGCTAGTCTCGAACTCCTAACCCCAAGTGATCCGCCCACCTCAGCCTCCTACTGTGCTACGATTATAGACGTGAGCCACCATACCTGGCCGAGATAGTAGTTATTAAAAAGCCATTTCTTCGAACAGCAGAAATCATTAGAATACCTATTCTATAAAATGGTAGAATACATTTGAAATTTAAAATTTTGGAGTAATTTTACATTTAGAGAAAATTTGTAAAAGTAGTACAGAGAAGTTCCCTCAGTTTCTTTGAATGTTAACATCATATATAACCATGATACACTTATCAAAATTGAGAATTTAGCATTGGTACAACACTTTTCACTCAGCTACATTTTATTCCAAGTTTACCAGGTTTTACTATTTCTCGTTAAATGTAAAAACTGTTCCAACAGTTATTTTAGCATACTGTTTTGCATTTTGTTATCCTGTCTCCTTCATTTCCTCCAATTCATCACAATTTCCCAATTTTCCAATTGATTTTCGTAATATTGATGGTTTTGAAGGGTACTGGTCAGGTGTTTCAAAGAATGCCCCACAATTTGGGCTTGTCTGACAAGTTTTCTCATGATGAGACTGTGGAACTGGGTTCTGGAGGTGAGATTCCTTCTCATCCTTGTATCAGCGTGTATATACTATCAACATAACTTATCACTGGCGACATCGACCTTGAGCACTTGGTCAAAGTGCTCTGTGTCAGGTTTCCCCACTGCAATGGTATTATTTTTCCCTTTCCATAATATATTCATTGGAACTAAGTCACCGCTAAGTCCAGCCCACACTCAAGAGGAGGAGAATTATGTTTCAGTTTCTGGAGGGGGCAGTATCTACATTAATTAGAATTCTTCTGCATAAAAGATATGCCCCTCCTCCCCTCATTTATGTATTCACTATTTTTTAATGCTGTGTACTCAGGGATGTTTAATTTTTTAGTTTATAATCCTATATGATGACTTTTAATTTTCTTGCTCAAATTGTCCTAAGCTTTGGCCATTGGGAGGTGTTTCAGGTTGGATCCTGTGTCCTTTTGACATCCCTAAGCTCATTTTCCCTGTCCCAGCCCCAAAGAGCCATAGAATTGAGAAACCAAGATCTGGACACTAGTTGTGTTTATTGATGCTGGGTGTCATCACTTCTAGGCCCTGTCATCTGACAGAGCAAGGAGATATGTGTATTCTAATACATGTATGCACACATATCTATATATTTTTCTGAATCTGGCTACCTGTGTGCATATATACTAAAATATATTAAAATGCAGATATCGAACTAAACATAAGTTTATACTGGTATCTCTCACCCTAATTCAGCAGCATAGCGGACATTCTAGCCTTCCCTTCTTGCATATTTGTAACTCCTTTCTCTAAGGTGTGTTTATTTGTTCAACTCTAGTATATATTGCTAACCAGAAGCCCTGAAGAAACAAATTTACCAACTAAGGTAAGGTGTTTATACTGAGTTCTTTTTGTCTTAGTCTTACAGTCTGCAGTAAAAATAGCATTTTTTTAAAGTTGCTGAGGTCAGCTCCCCACCCTTTCTGTGAGGTTATTGTATACATTTGAAATATAGTTAAATGTATTTGTTGCAAACAGAGCTGTATTCTGGGGTGGGATAGATTTTTTATAGTCCATTTGCTCCAGGATTTATTGAATATCAGGACTCCTAGCAACCATAAAATGCTTTATATGTTTTTAATGTACTTTGTATGTATATGTATAAGGCTCTATATAACTTTCTTCAAATAATACGTGTTCACTGGAGAAAAATATCCAAAACTACAGGAAAGCAAAAAGAAAATAAGTCACCAAGCAGCCTATTGTCTGGAAATAACCATGATCAAAATTTTATGATATATTCTTCTAGACTTTTCTAGATGAACAAAGTTGGCATTATAAATTCACACTATTTTGAACCTGCTTTTTACCTTTACTACATCATAAACATAAGATAGTATTTGGATGTAAAAAATGCAAATTTAAAAAATATTTTCTCCCCCTTTTTCCTAGGGATTTCAGATTAGTAATCAGAGATGCTAAGCAAATGCTAATACAGGCATACCAATAAACAACTGGGACTCTTCCTGGTAAAGGGAACTGATTAATACAATGTGTGCAAACATTAATTGATGGTGTAAATTAAGAATCAAATCCCTGTTTTAAACATGTTATACCCACAGTGCAATCAAGAAAAGCATTTAACCAAATTTGTTCATGAATTCCATTGAGTGCTGTTGAATAGCTAATTTATAATTGCACTGGTCTGTAAAATAATCTATTAATAAAATTGGAGAAAACTGGGCATAGATTCATTATCTCAGTCAGTTCTAGATGCTCACTGAAGAACGTTTTCCCTGCAAATGAGGTGGAGACCTCATTATCATGCTCAGCAGACTGGGAAGCACGTATCTGTCCTTTATTTCTCCAGTGTTGAGTAATGTTCCAGCAACCCAACTAATTCATTAAAGTTAGCGAAAAATTTGTGTTCACGCTTAATCTTCTTTGGTGTTAATTAGAGTTGTCTGTGGTTTAAAAAATGCTTTATAATTTACTGAAACGAAGAATCAATTGCCTATCAGCTTTGTAAAGGTATTTGTGCTTTCTGCTGGTAGTTCTTGTCCTTTGTGGAGAAAAATCTCGGCCCTTGAGTCATCCTTCCTTTTCAGAATTTTTGCTTTCCCACTGCTCTTTGGACTCATTAAAGGTCAGGGTAGAAAATACTCAGAGAAGTAATCCAGAAACTATTGTCAATATTAAACACAGAGAAAGTTAGAAAATCTACAGCTACACGGGCAAAATAAAGAGCCTGTAGTGAAGTATTCATTTATTCATTCTTTAAGCAATCAATTAACAAATCAACAATCATAGATTAAGCACCAACTACATGCCAGGCAACATGCTAGGCATTGTGAATGTACAAATTAAAGGTTTGGTCTAGAGTTGACAACAATGTGGGTAATAAACACTAGTATACCATTGTTGGTAAAGCAAATTAATACACCTCTTCCTGAAGTGGGGTGGATATATAACAGAATCTATTAGTACTTGAGGTGTATATACTCTATTGTTCAACAAGTCCAATTCTGAGAAGGTATCCTATGAAAATTCAGTTGATCTCATTATTTGTGAATTTGCCTGTTCACTAAAATTTATTTATAACTCCAAGATCAATACTCAGAGCATTTTCACAGTCATTCTTGATGAACAAGTAGAGCAGCAAAAGCTATGAGAATACTTATTCCCAGCTGAAGTTGAACAAGGTAATTTGTCGCCTTCTTGTTTCACCTCTTATACTGCAAACAAGTATCCTTTTCATGGTCTATTTAGTGCCACGTTTTCCACATTTTTGTGCTTTCTGTTGGTCATTTCACTGTTTAAAATGGCCCTAAAGCATAGTGCTGAAGTGATGTCAACCGACATCACTGTACCTGTGATTAGGTACATCATAGTTCAAGAAGGCTGTGATGTACCTGACGGAGAAAATTCTGTTAGATAAACTTCATTTAGGCATGAGTTATCGTGGTGTTAGCCCTGAATTTAGTGTTCATGAAGCAACATTATATATTACAGAATATGCCTTTAATCAGAAACACATGTGAGCTGAATGTCTGTGTGCCCCTCAAATTCATATGTTGAAGCCCTAACTCCCAAAGTGATGGTGTTTGGAAATGGGGCCTTTGGGAGGAAATTAGGTCAGATAAGGTCATGAGAGTGGGGCCCTCATGATGGGATTAGTGCCTTTGGAAGAAGAGACACCCCAGAGCTTGTTCTATCTGTCATGTGAGGACACTGCAAGAAGGTAACAAGCCGGGAAGACAGCCCTCACCACAACCTGAGCCTGCTGGCATCTTCATCTCAGACCTGTAGCCTCCAGAACTGTGAAAAATAAATTCTTTTGCTTAAATCACCCAGCCCATGGGATTTTGTTAAGACAGCCTGAGCAGACGTAGGCATTTGGAATTCATCTATGAGGCAAACAGAAAAGGTACTTACCCTTGCAGAGCTTACATTCTAGCAGTGCAAGGATTACTGTAGTGGCCACCAATAGGAGACTGATAGCTTGTAGCCCCCAGCAATCCCTCTCTTAGGTGCATTTCAAGAGAAATAAAGGTGTATGTCCAAAAAAAAAAAAAAAAAAAGACATGTACAAAATAGTTGTTAGTGGCTTTATTCATAAAAAGTGTCTAGTCAGCTAAGCACAGTGGCTTCCAGATCTATAATCCCAGCAACTTGGGAGGCTGAGGCAGGCCAATTCCTTAAGCCCATGAGCTCAAGACCAGCCTGGATGATACAGAGAGACTATGTTAAAAACAACAACAACAACAACAAGGCAGCTAGTCAAATTACGTGTACATACTAGGGAACAGTCTACAGACGCTGAAAATGTTATGGATGCGTATTTATTGACATAGAACAATCCAGGACTAATTGTGTTTTTTAAAAGTAATTATTTTTTATTGATGCATAATAATTATACATATTTATGGAGTACATGTGATATTTTGATACATGTATACAATGTGTCATGATCAAGTCAGAGGCATCAGGATGTCCATCACCTCAAACATTTATTACTTCTTTGTGTTAGGAGTATTTCAGATCTTCTCTCCTAGCTATTTTGAAATATACAATAAATTATTGTTAACTATAGTCACGCTCTGTGCTAGCTAACACTAAAACTTATTCCTTGTATCTAATTGTATGCTTGTTCTCATTAATAAACCTTTCTCCTCCATCTCCCCCTGAAATACCCTTCCCGGCCTCAGCTGAGTATCCTTCAACTCTACCTCCGTGAGACCAACTTTTAAGCTCCCACATATGAATGAGGACATGTAATATTTATCCTTCTGTGCCTGGCTTATTTCACTTAACAAAATGATCTTCAGTTACATCCATGTTGCTGCAAATAACAGAATTTCACGTTTTAATGGCCGAATAGTATTCCATTGTGTATACATACCACATTTTAAAATTAATTCATCTGTTAATGAACACAGGTTGATTTTATATCTTGACTATTATGGAATAGCGCTGTAATAAACATGGGGATGCATTCTTCCTTTAATATACTGATTTTTCTTTCCTTGGAATAAAATACCAAGTAGTGAGATTGCATGGATTACTATCATGTAGTAGTTCTATTTGCAGTTTTTTGAAAAACCTCTATACAGCTTTCTATCATGGCTATATTAATTTACATTTTCATGAGCAATGTATATGAATTCCCTTTTCTATGCATCCTCACCAGCATTTATTTTTTTGTCTTGTTCATGGCCATTTTGACTGGGGTAAGGTGACATTTCATTGTCGTTTTGTTTTCCCTGATAATTAGTGATATTCAGTACTTTAAAAAATGCTTGTTGGCCATTTGTGTATCTTCTTTTGAGAATGTCTGTTTAGATCCTTTTCCTACTTTTTAATGGGATTATTTGTTTTTTGGTTTTTGAGGTTTTTTTTTTTGTTGTTGTTGTTGTTTGAGTTGAGTTCCTTATATATTCATCCTGTCAGATGAATAGTTCGCAAATTTTTTTCCCATTTTATGTCTCTTTACTGTTGTTTCCTTTGCTCTTCAGAGCTTTTTAGTTTAATGTAGAACCATTTGCTTTCTTTTGCTTTTATTGCCTTTGCTTCTGAAGTCTTAGCCATAAAATCTTTGCCCAGACCAATGTCCTGAAGGATTTTCCCTGTTTTCTTCTAGCAGTTTTATAGTTTTGAGTCTTACATTTAAGTCTTTATTCCATTTTGAGTTGATTTTTGTATATGGTGGGAGATGGGGAGTCTAGTTTTGTTCTGCATATGAATATCCAGTTTTCCAGCACCATTCACTGAAAAGCGTGTCAGGACTAATTAATTATTGACTGAAAGATAATCAGTTGCAGAACAGCATGTACATTAGGCCCCAAGTTTGTGAAAATGTGTAGCTAGCTGTATTGCACGTATATTTATGTGTGTGTGTGTGTACGTATTTGTATAGAACTGTTTGGAAGATGATAATAAGGCTTGTCTCTTGGTAGCTGGATTTCAGAGAATTTGTAGCTTTTAAATATTACTATTCTGTGCTTTTTTTTCCCAATTATTTTCTTTTTTAATCCCGTATATGAGAATGCAAAAGTAGTCCCATTTACCACTGCAAATCAGCAGTGGCCATGCTTTCAAGGATTTACATGATTTACCAGCCAGTTTTTTTCCAAGAATCTCCTGCCTCAGAAATTTCCAGGTTCCCCCTGGGATCACACATTTGTCTTTCAAGGAGTCCTTATTTTACTGCTATGTTTCTTCATATTATAGAGCAAGAAGCCCCACACACGTCCAGGAACCGTCTACAAATGTCACTTCTCACCCACCCTGTACCCACTCCCTCCCCACAACCGCCAGAAAGTGACACTCTTATTAAGCTGTGTGCACAGGCTGTCCTCAGCTTCTGCAAGAGCCACCACCCTAGGGAGCAAAACTAGGCATCAGTAACTGCTACTTCCCTGTGCCCCACCCCCATCCTCAACTAAGGGGGCAGCTCAGTCCCTGGGTGTTCTTTAATGTTGGAAAGCAGTAGATATGAAGGAGATTATGTTCCCTGGCCCCCCAGCCAGCAAATCCAAACCTCAAATGAAACAGCTATGTTGAGAGAGGGTTGATGTCTTACTCTGCTTTGCAGAAGCAGGTGAAAATGGCTTCGGATACATTGGTGATAATTGAGGGGGTGTGAACAGGGCATTGGTCCCAGAACAGTTTGTGATAATCTTTTTAGCTGTCATGTTAAAAACCCATTCATTCCTCTGTGTGTGTGTGGTGTGTGTGTGTGTGTGTGTGTGTATGAATGAGTATGTGTGTTTAGTGCTACTCAACCACTTTTCCAATCATGAATGGGGGATTTTTTTTCAAAAAGCAGGGCCATGGCTCACCCTGTAAATTTATTATCAAAACTACCTGGTAAGTAGATAGACAGAAATACTTACATTTCTTATCCTTATCTTATGTCTTATCCTTAAAATGTCTGCTTAGCTATGTAGTTAAGATAGTCAGGTCAGCTAAGATCTTCAGCTAAGATCCATATTCTGAGACATGTTTGCACTATTTGTGAAGCAAAGGTAGGGGATCTGAGGGAGCACGCTGCACCTCACATTGTCTTGGAGGCATCAAGATTTACAAGTATAAGGCCATTTCACTCTTCTTGCTTGTTTCAGGCAAATGCAGGTGACTGATGGGGCTGAAGAGAAACACATTTGCCTGAGTCTTCACTTTTGAAGCAGTCACCCATGACCTCGGTCCAAACACCAAATTTCTGGGGATTCTTGAGCACTGGTTCTTAAACTTGGCTCCATGTTGTAATCACCCAGGGTATTTTTTTTTCTTTTTCTTTTTTAATATTAAGGACTGTATCCCTCTTCCAGAAAAATCTGATAAACTGGTCTGGGGTGCACCCTAGGCACCTGGATTTTTTAAACTCCCCAGTTGACTATCATAGGCAGCAAAGTTTAAGATTCATTGTCTTGCAGATGGGAGTGATAGCATGTGCCTGTAGTCCCAGCTATTTGGGAGGCTGAGGTGGAAGGATCACTTGAGCCCAGGAGTTCAAGGCTATAGTGAGCTGTGATTGCATCACTGTACACCAAGCTGGGGCCAGAGTGAGATCCTGCCTCTGAAAAAACAATTTGCATCACTGTCTTAGAGGGCATATGTGGGAGTGGATTGTATTTGGGGGATACATTGGTTTCTCAGAGTTGCCTTTGACTCAACCAAATTAGAAATTTATCTGAAAAATCCCTATTCAGAGATACTGTAGAAATTAAAAGGATAGCTTCTTATAACCATGTTGTTCATAACACAGAGGCATAGAGACCAACAGAGCATAGGGAATGCCTGCAGCAAAAAAGTGGTAGCTAATTTTCCCCTCACCTCCCGCCAGGTAATCTCAATGGTACACCTGACAGGGAACAATGCCAGTGTCACATTCACGATGTCCAAGGCAAAAATGTTCCATGGTACTATGGAGCTCATTGATGACTTGTACAAAATGGCAATTGGCTCCAATTATGGTACAAAAATAATCAGAAAGAATGCCTTCAAAAATAGTTCTCTATGCCTCATGCGTTGTTATAAATACAATCTTCTATTTCTCACAACTGATGCTTCTTATTCCAGTGGGGCTGCATTTAGCCTCAAGATGCTGGGTGGAATACAGGCCAAGAAGCATGCTGTGTAGGAAAGGAAGACTCTTTCGTTCGTTCGTTCGTTCGTTCTTTCTTTCTTTCTCTCTCTTTCTCTCTCTCTCCCCCTTTTTTTTTTTTTTTTTTTTTTTTTCTTTCTTTTTGAGATGGAGTTTGCTCTTGTTGCCCAGGCTGGAGTGCAGTGGCGTGATCTTGGCTCACCACAACCTCCGCCTCCTGGGTTCAAGCAATTCTCCTACCTCATCCTCCCAAGTAGCTGGGATTACAGGCATGCACCACTACACTCTGCTAATTTTGTATTTTTAGTAGGGATGGGGTTTCTCCATGTTGGTCAGGCTGGTCTTGAACTCCTGACCTCAGGTGATCCGCCCACCTCGGCCTCCCAAAGTGCTGGAATTACAGGCATGAGCCACTGCGCGCCAGGCCCTGGAAGACCTTGCTTTCATCCCATTGGTCAAAAGTCCCCCACACTATCTCTGCAGCTCTGCCTTCCAGGCAACCAAGGGATTCTAAAGACAGTAGCTATTGTTTCTAATTAGCAGACATCACCTTATATCCGAACTTATATTTGCCCCATGTCAAAGACTCATGTACAGATTTCTAACTGCTGTCATCATTCTAAGGCAGGGAGTCACTTTGTTTCCTTTTCCAAAGCAGTTTCCCAAGGGCCAGGAAGGCCAGGCTTTGACTTTCTCCCCAACAGCTGACCCATCCCTCACCAATTCCAGCTGATGCAACAATTAGCTTTGCTATAACTTAATCTCATTTCAAGCACCCCGCCCAACACATCCTTAGTAACGTATAATAGTAACATCAGCAGTCATCTACAAAGGTTTTCCCAAGCTGGTAGCCTTATGCTAGACACCGTCATAAACACGGAGGCTTCATGAGGGCTTAAATGCAGTTCAAGGCTTATGACTGAGAGAAAAACAAACTTCAAGTACATCTTCTTTGGAATCAGAGGTTACAGCGGAAACAAGGTGCTAGTTAATGGCATTTAGCTCCAAGGAGAAATCCTTGAATATACTCATCCTGGCTATTGGTGCTTTATCTCCCTTTACCTTTTCCTCCCACATTTTCCTTGATGGGACCTTAGGAATCAGCAAGTACTTGAAGTTCCCAAGTTTTACTCTTAGAACATCCTCTTAGGCATGGTTCACTTTGCCTGTAAGCCTCTCTCTGGAGATCATTTGTTTTAGGTAGAACTTTCCCTCACAATTCATAGGCAAACTCCACCTGACCCTGCAAGATCACAGGGGAATCAATTTAGAACAATAAAGAATGTTCAAATGTCATGCAGCATTTCCTCAGTTCCCACAACTGCCTTGAGGTTTTAAAACCCCTCTTGACACCTTCTGTTAAACAGCTTCAGAGAATAAGGCCCTTGGCCATATGTTATTATTTGACAAAGGAATAAGAGTCTTTATTTCTGACCTAATTCCCTTTTCCTTGACATCTCTGCTGATTTCTGGCAGAAATGGGGAAGGGGCTTCTTTCTGGGGAGGACATCGAGGCTGGCTGTTAGTAACCAGATCTAAAAGGTGATAGGGGCCGGGCGCAGTGACTCACGCCTGTAATCCCAGCACTTTAGGAGGCTAAGGCGGGCAGATGACTTGAACTCAGGAGTTTGAGACCAGCCTGGCCAATGTGGCGAAACCCCATCTCTACTAAAAATACAAAAATTAGCTGGGCTTGGTGGCGTGTGCCTGTAGTCCCAGCTACTTGGGAGGCTGAGGCAGGATAAGCACTTGAACCCGGGAGGTGAAGGATGCAGTCAGCTGAGATCATGCCACTGCACTCCAGGCTAGGTGACAGAGTGAGACTCTGTCTCCAAAAAAAAAAAAAAAAAAGAGTGGAAGGATCCAGTCCACAAAGGCACAAAGGACAGGAGCTATTTCCAGAAAGTGAGACAAGAAGGAGTCTAGGGAGGAAGGGACACAGGATCATACAGGCTCTCTCTGCTTTAATCAGTTAGTGAAACACTAAGCAGCTGAGGATGAGAAAAGGACAGGACTAATCCTGCTCAGCCGCCCTCATTCCAGCCTAGGAATTTATTTTTCTTTTCATAGTAGGCCAATACATACAATACAAAGGTAGGTATCCTACCTGAGTGAGTCAGAAGAAACTGGATTTCAAGGCAGTCAGAAGAAACTGGATTTCAAGGCCTTTCAAGAGCCAAGTTCAAGGTTAAAGACTTACTTCTCCAGAATTCAAGTGTGTGTAGGAGACCCTAATCCATCAAAAACATTGGGACCCACACAGGAGGCAGGGTTAGCTTTCTAACTTTTCTCACAAGACAACTTCAAGGACAAATCCAACATTCCTTACTTCATCAGTTAGCACTGTGCTTCCTGGCCAACATGTCACACGTCAGATTTCCTTGGTTCTAAAAGATAATCATGATTTCCAATTTCCATCCCCTCCTCCTCAGAAGAGGAGAATTGCTGAGTTCAGGTTATTCACACAAATATTGAACAGCTGTGCTATGCTAGATAGAATTCATCCCACCATATTCATTAAGGCTTAGCCGATGACCTCAGGGGTGCCAACCAACTTGAAATGTCACTGGAAGCTCAGAACTCTCATTCGTATTCTTAGGGTCAACTCATAATACAAAACCATAAAAAGTTAGGGCTGGGGCCATCCTCAAGGGCATCCAGTCTGCCTTCCTCCTAGATTGATGAATAAACAGGCCTAGAGCAATGATGCGAATGGGTGAGCCAGTTTCACAAAGCTGTTGACATTGCCGGGACATGAGTCCAGATTTCCTGATTTCTGGACCAGAGGGTTCTATCGCCC
This sequence comes from Macaca thibetana thibetana, assembly GCF_024542745.1. Classification (NCBI taxonomy): domain Eukaryota; kingdom Metazoa; phylum Chordata; class Mammalia; order Primates; family Cercopithecidae; genus Macaca; species Macaca thibetana. The sequence continues at coordinate 20,533,360 of NC_065579.1, read as the reverse complement.
TTTGGTTTTCTTCACAAAACATCCAGATTGGCATTAATGAACAGGGTACCTCTGTGTGGTTATGATATTCTTGCCCCTCTGAAATGTCCCTTGTTGCTTTTCTTCATCTCCCTACCTCCTACTCATCCTTCAGGATTTAGTTCAAGTGTCATCTCCTTAAGTCTCCTCTGGCTCCTAGTATGAGATAGGGGACCCTGTGCTCCCTACATTCATAGTATTCGCAGCATTGCTCCAGAGCCCCCAACTAACCTGTAAAGTCTTGGAGAGCAGAGATTATGACCCTGTTGAATTTATACAAAAACAATGCCCAACACAATGCCTGCCATGTTGCACATTCCTTTTTGATGAATTAAAGTATGAACAACGTTATTATCAGTGCATTACACTGATGATGTGTAATGTGAATTAGGTATATGGTGATCCTAAGCTCTACTTTGTGGACTCTCTGGAATCTTATGGTCTACATAGATGGCAATAACAATAAATTATTTAAAAAACAAAGAAAAAAACATGCAAATATGTTAAGTGAGGTCCTTGTGTTGTGAAACCTCATTTTCTCATTTTCCAGACAACGGAAAGGGAAGGGGAAGGCTTAAGTGAGTCAGGGTCATATTACAGCTTAGTGGCAAAACCTGGATTTCAAGCTTCTTATCAGGGATCCATGCTCTTTCACTAAATTTGCTGCTTCATCATCACTTAGAAAAGAAAGGTTTTTTGTTTTTTTTTTTTGAGATGGAGTCTCGTTCTGTCACCCAGGCTGGAGTGCAGTGGCGTGATCTTGGCTCACTGCAAAATTCGACTCCCGGGTTCAAGCAATTCTCTGCCTCAGCCTCCCGAGTAGCTGGGATTCCAGGCACCTGCCGCCACGCCCGGCTAATTTTTGTATTTTTAGTAGAGATGGGGTTTCACCTTCTTGGCCACGCTGGTCTTGAACTCCTGACCTCATGATCCATACACCTTGGCCTCCCAAAGTGCTGGGATTATAGGTGTGAGCCACAAGTAAGTTTTTTTTTTGGGGGGGGGAGTCTTATCTTCTGTCCTTTAGAAAGGGGCAGAGAAGAATGTGGGTTTTACTGATCCTGTACCAAATGTCTTATGGTCTCAGTGGCCAGAGTTAAAGTACAACCAAGCAGCAAAGAGTTCTTAGGCACTTATCACTGGAATCATCAGCTTTGGAGACAGAAATGGGCCCAAAGACCGCATGGACGTGAAACTCATGAGTCATGCTGTACCACTAGAGCGATGTGAGGTGATGGGTAGAAAGAAGGTATGTCTTCCCTCTCTGGATGGAACTGGGAGAAACTGTTGGCCTCTCCAGTCCTCTTCCTCTGCATTGGCAAACTCTGTCAGGTAACTAGAAAGAAATGTCTAGACTAGGACTAAAGTACTTGGTGAGTACAAATGATTGTTGTTAGTGATAAGTATAAATGGCAACGTGTTAGTTACATGGTAGTTAATATTAATAGTTGTTAGTATTTATTACTGAAATCTACATCAGACATAGATGAAGATGGAGAATAAGGTTTGGAAAGAACAGTGCTCACTACTAATCTCTGAGGATGGATGGACATCTCTCTTTTGTCAATTCTGCGTCCTGCAGACCTGAACCTGGAAGGCCACTAAATGGAACAGCCCCCTGCTGGCCACCAGCTGCAATGACACCTCCGAATTTCCTGGAACGAAGGCCCACCCACCCACTCCATAATTCCAGAGGTAGACTCAGAATCACAGAGACGGGAAGAGCCTTAGAGGCCACGCAATGGAGAAAGAGTAACTTAGTAAATCTCCCATCACTTATTACAGACGGAGCCTGAAACAGACACAGCCAGGTGTTCCTGGGGCCCTCTGAAACCACATGCACAAATATCGATTGCAAGTCCACTGCTCGTGCCTGAGTGTACACTGTTGGGTGATTTATTTGAGATCACGAGGGCCGTAATAAACAGCTTAAAGCTTCTAATTTGTCTTTGAAAATTACCAGATCCTGACACCCTACTTCCTTTTGTTAATTTTTTTCAAAATGTCTTATTCTTTTTTACCAAGCAAAATATAATAGAAACCTAACTCTAGTGGTAATAACTTGCATAGCAACATCAGCCACATGAGTATATGTGGGAGCTGGGAAGTGAGTAAAAAAAAAAAGTTTTAGGCATCATGTTCAAACACAGGAAACTGTATTTAATTCACACTCAGAGTTTAAGTATGAAAAAGCTTCACTATATGATTTTCTCGTCTCCAACAGGTCAAAAGAAGGGGAATGAATAGCAAATAAAATGTCTGAACTATTAGCATTAGGCATACTGTCACAGGAAAAGGAGGAATAATGACAAAAATCCTCTTTACAAAATCAGTCCAATAACTAGAATACAGCCATGCTGGGTGTGAAATGCCCAAGATACCTCCAAGAGGTAACTATTGAGCAGGGCTGGACTCAGGTTTTGTGACTTATACGACTTAATGAATCTTTTTAAAGAAAAAGAATACAGGCCAGGCGCGGTGGCATACGCCTATAATCCTAGCATTTTGGGAGGTTGAGGTGGGTGGATTACCTGAAGTCAGGAGTTGGAGAGCAGCCTGGCCAACATGGTGAAACCCCATCTTTACTAAAAATACAATATTAGTGGGGCATGGTGGCGCACGCCTGTAGTTCCAGCTACTCAGGAGCCTGAGGCAGGAGAATCTCTTAGAACCCGGGAGGTGGAGGTTGCAGTGAGCCGAGACCATGCCACTGCACTACAGCCTGGGCAGCAGAGCAAGACACTGTATCAAAAAATATATATATATACAAATATATAAATAAAAATTAGGTACAAAAGTGAATATTTATCTGTAATGGGAAAATATACACACACACCAAATTCCTGGAACTCTGCAGAGTCAGGTCTCTTTCTTCTGCGATCTCTCTGCAATTTACCAGAAATGTGTACAGCCTTGTTTCCCCTTGCCACTTAGAACATGCTACACTTTCTGCCTAGAGCCAGCACTATGGCCCTGTGCAGATGAGGAGTCATGGCGCTTAAGCTTCATTAGCTTCTCTGTAAAACTACCTCTACCCAAGGGATCATCAGTTGCCTGCTCCTCAAATGAATGTCTCAAACCCCACGAAAGAGGTAAAATCATGTGCACAATATCTCGTTGAGGAAGGCTGGGACATTCCCCACCGCCATACCTGCCTTTTTTTTTTTTCCTAATTTAAAAAATTCTTCCAACCTCCTGTAAACACTAAGGGATATTCCCTTTAAAAATATTCCCATAATATTTCCCTCAAAAGATGCAGAAATTTTTTCCCTTAAAATTTTTTCATCTTAAAAATTATCATACAGGGCTGGACGTGGTGGCACGTACCTGTGATCCCAGCACTTTGGGAGGTCAAGATGGATGAATTACCTGAGGTCAGTTCAGGAGACCAGCCTGGCTAACATAGTGAAACACTGTCTCTACTAAAAATACAAAAATAAGCCAGGTGTGGTGGTGCACACCTCTAGTCCCAGCTACTTGGGAGGCTGAGGCAGGAGAATCGTTTGAACCTGTGAGGTGGAGGTTGCAGTGTGTTGAGCTCGAACAACTGCACTCCAGCTTGGGTGACAGAGCAACACTCTATCTCAAAAAAAAAAAAAAAATTATCGTACAGTAAAATTGATTAGGGATGGTATACAGTTCTGAGAATTTTAACACTTGTATATATTTGTGTAAACACCACCACCATCAGGATATAAGGTAGATATATCACTTGCAAGACATGTTTCTTGCAAAAGTGTACAAATTTTAAAACAATATTAAAAGAGGTAATTTTTGTTAGCTGTGACATTCATTATTATGGAATACTTCATACCCCCATATGATGGTCCACAGAGGTGCTACTCTAACAGGAATCCACTAGACGAACTGCAGGTGCACTTCGGGAACCATTGTGTAGATGATATTCTGGACTTTTTTCCCCACCTGGTCAAAGTTCAGCCTCTCCTTTTTAACTTAACCTTTCCCAGTTGTGTGTGTGTGTGTGTGTGTGTGTGTGTGTGTGTGTGTGTGTGAGAGAGAGAGAGAGAGAGAGAGAGAGAGAGAGAGATGCTTTGGGTATGTCCCCACCCAAATCTCATCTTGAATTGTAGTTCCCATAATCCCAAGGTGTCCTTGGAGCAACCTGGTGGGAGGTAATTGAATCACGGGGCTGGTGACCCTCATGCTGTTCTGTGATAGTGATTTCTTATGAGATCTGATGGTTTTTTAAGGGGCTTTCTCCCTCTTTCCCTCTACTTCCCCTTGCTGCCACCGTGTGAAAAAGGATGTGTTTGCTTCCCCTTCCACCATGATTGTGAGTTTCCTGAGGCCTCACCGGTCATGCTGAAATGTGAGTCAATTAAACCTCTGTCCTTTATAAATTACCCAGTCTCTGGCAGTTCTTTATAGCAGTGTGGGAACAGACTAACACAGTGTGTGTGTTTTGTATGTTTAATTTATAACTTTCTTCTGAAGACGGTATCTTAAAAAATTCTGTGTTCTCCAAGAAAATCAAACCAGTAACTCCAAGTTTGGCCACAGAAAGAGAATGTCCAGAGGGGAACATCTGTAGACAGCCAACCAATCTTGACCATGCCTTCCTTTGCCAGGTCACTTTTGGTGTTGTCTCACTTGAACCCTGCCTTATTGTTACCACAGTGGCCTCAAGGCTCTCTGATCCCTCTGTGTCATTCTGACCCAACTGTAAAAATCCAATTCTCATGGACTCCCTAATTAAGCTAAAAAGGGTATACTTAATACCAAAGAAAACCAAACAGGAAAAATACGTAAGTAAAAAAAAATGTAGACACTGTACAGTTTCTGCTCCAACAGCTTGCGGGTTTCATCCCCTAGCTTAGGCTGCTGCACCCCAAATACAAGGTATCCTGCTTATACCAATGCAGCAACAATACAGTAGGGAGTTAGGAATTTGGGTTCTGAAGGGAAATTACTCACATTCAAATCCCCACTCTACTGCTTACTCACTGTGTGTCCCTGGACAAGTTACTCAACCTCTCTCTGCCTCAGCTTTTTCATCTGTAAAAAGGGACATTAATAGGATCTATTTCAGGTGTTGTTGTAAGGAATATGTAAGCTAATACCTGACAACCATTTAGGATGAAGCCTTGCACATGGTTAGTATGTGATCAATGGTAGCTATTATTTTTACCTGGGGACACTGATCTCAGGTGAAGTTCTAAAGGACGTTTGTGTTCCTCAGGTAACTACAATAGAGATAATCTTACCCTCCAAGTGAGACTTCTCCACCCCTGCCCACTCCATCACATCTATTACAGGAGGAGGGCTTCTCCCCAGCACAACTCCTATCAACACATCCTGATAATACTGTAGCCACAGAGAAACTGTAACATCCAAACTAGATTTACAGAAGCCATACTAAGACAACTGTTCCCCCTTAGATTTCTATGCCTTTTGTCCTTTTCTGATAGGGATTTGCACAATTGCTCCTAATCGGCACCGTTCATCTGTTAGAGCAAGTTCCTTTTGAACTTCACCACCGAGCAAGTTTCCCATCTCTTAGACTGAAAAGAACATGGAAATTTTTTCTGGCCAATGTTATCCAGCTAGAGCTGTCTAGCAACCATGGACTTGGGCACAACTTAAGAACAAGGCAGGCTCATGCCTGCAATCCCAGCACTTTGGGAGGCTGAGGCGGGCAGATCACTTGAGGTCAGTTCAAGACCAGCCTGGCCAACATGGTGAAACCCCATCTCTACTAAAAATACAAAAATTAGCGAGGCATGGTGGCACACGCCTGTAATCCCAGCTGCTCAAGAGGCTGAGGGAAGAGAATTGCTTGAACCCAGGAGGCGAAAGTTGCAGTGAGCCAAGATTGCACCATTGCACTCCAGCCTGGGCAACAGAGCAAGACTCTGTCTCAAAGAAACAAAACAAACAAACAAACAAAAAAGGAACAAAGGGAACCCCCAAAGCCTCTCTCTGTAGCCTATAAAATAGATGCCATGAAGTTCTGAGCTGCAGGTGAACCCACTGTCTGCTGGAGGTAGAGGAAAGACTGGAAATGATAAGGCTTTTCTATGTCCTTTCCTTAAAACGAGAAGGTCTGACATCTGTAAAAGAGAGGCCTACCGATAAATAAATAAATAAAAAGAATCCTGTTGTTTTTTTCTGGTGACATAAACCCTTCATGGACACTGGAAATAATTTTTGACAATGTACTAATTTCACAGGAATGAGATTATGGAGGATATGTGCTTTTCCCTCCATTCTCCCAGAATTGTGACTCAAGGGTCATCTCTAAGAACAAAACCAATGGTAGCCCAGAATCTGCCTCCTAGGATCTGCAGAGGCTGGGCCCAGCTGCCTCACCACAGGGCTTGATGAGAAGGGCCAGGCTAGCAAAATGTTCTCCACCCTCCCACACACCCCCGTCCACACAAGAGGGGCCTGAGGAGAGGCACTTTGGAGGAGGGGACATGATGCATTTGCGAAGTTATTTTGCCTCCTCTTTTCACAACTCCAAACCCAAGTGTGAGAGGGCACCAGAGAGTCACCCACGATGTTTGGGGTCCACTGACATTGCGTTCTCTTCATAGGCACCCACCACTCAGGCCTGCTAGTGTTCTGTGTTAAAAGAAAAACGTCAGCCAAATTAAATTTACAGGAGTTCAACTGAGCAATGAACAATTTGCGAATTGGGCGGCCCCCAGAATCACAGCAGATTCAGAGAGACTCCAGGTGTGCCTCGTGGTCAGGATAAATTTGTAGACGCAAAAAGGGAAGAGGAACACATGTCCAAGTGAAGAAGAGATGGCCAGGGTCAGAAGATGATTCTGCGTTACGGCCATGTCCAAGACCACAATGGCATGGGCAGAGGATGCTGCCGTGAGCTGGAATGCCACCACACAAAGTGGCTGACTTTTCAAAGGGGTCACTCATGGAGAACTGCTTGGGGTGGCCTCTTGTCAGCTTGGCCTATGGGAACTCACAGATAAAATCTAGGTCAGGGGATTACAACTCTGCCTTGGGCAACTGCTATTCTGCCACCTCCCGTTCCCCATTGGCTCCTGGCCAGTAGATTCTCAAGTCTAGTATATTGAAGATGGTAAGGAGTCAAGATGGTTGAGGAGAAGGAATCATTTGAACCAGAAATGAGACTGAAGTATTAAATGAACAAGACTGGCCTGGTGCGGTGGCTCTCGCCTATAATCCCAGCATTTTGGAGGCCAAGGCGGGCAGATCATCTGAGGTCAGGAGTTCGAGACCAGACTGGCCAACATGGTGACACCCTGTCTCTACTAAAACTACAAAAATTAGCTGGGCCTGGTGGTGGGTACCTGTAATCCCAGCTACCCGGGAGACTGAGGCTGGAGAATCACTTGAACCCAGGAGGCGGCGGTTGCAGTGAGTGGAGACTGCGCCATTGCACTCCAGCCTGGGTGACAGAGCAAAACTCCATCTCAAAAAAATAAAATAAAATAAAAATAAATAAATGAACAAGCTGAGTTTTAAAACCAAATGAGTCATTTTTCAAGTGAAAGGAAAGGCTATGTTGTTAGAAGAGGGACTCAACCTGGCATAGTCAGTGGAAATTATGGGGCAAATATGTCATTATAAGATTCTTCAACATACCAGGTACATTCTGGTCCCAATCTCATTTACCAAAAGGATAGATGATAATTTCTAATAAAATCAAAGCCCCTCCAGGCACAGTAGCTCATGCCTGTAATCCCAGCACTTTGGAAGGCTGAGGCAGGAGGATCACTTGAGTCCAGGAGTTCGAGACTAGCCTGGGCAACAGAGCAAGACTTTGTCTTTAATAAAATTTTAAAAAGTTAGCTGTGTGTGGTGGTGTGCCTGTAGTCCCAGCTACTCAGGAGGCTGAAGTGAGAAGATTGCTTGAACCCAGGAGGTCAAGGCTGCAGTGAGCTGAGATCATGTCACTGCATTCCAGCCTGGGAGACAGATTAAGACCCTGTCTCAAAAAAAAAAAAAAAAAAAAAAAAAAAAAAAAAAAAAAAAAAATTCATAGGTCCAAAATGGCTAAAAAATGTATATTGTACTATTTCTAAAAAAATATTACATATTTTATTATATTTTTATTAGGTATTTTATTACATGCTTGTAATAAAATATATTGTAATAAGACCTGCTGACTAAGGAAAATAGTATTTGGGGCCGGGCACGGTGGCTCACGCCTATAATCCCAGCACTTTGGGAGGCTGAGGTGGGCAGATCACCTGAGGTCAGGGGTTCGAGACCAGCCTGACCAACATGATGAAACCCAGTCTCTACTAAAAAATACAAAAAAATTAGCCAGGCGTGGTGGCATGCACCTGTAATTCTAGCTACTTAGGAGGCTGAGGCAGGAGAATCGCTTGAAGCCAGGAGGCGGAGGTTGCAGTGAGCTGAGATCACGTCACTACACTCCAGCCTGGGCAACAGAGAGAGAGTCTGTCTCAAAAAATAAAATAAAATAAATATAAAACAAAACAAAACAAAAAGGAAACTAGTATTTGGAACATAGTATGTAGCTCAGAACTTCCAGCAATTGTATGATATCTACTGTCCATTAGTAGAAGAAAAATAAGCCATGGTTCATGAAGAAACAGAAGCTTTTCCTGGTGCTGAGTTCTCAGAATCTATCACTAGACTCTTACTTATTGTAATGAAGCCTCCCAAAGCTGTTTTTACAGGAAATGCAAACTCGTCTCCCAGGTGACTTTGGTGAAAGACCCAGTAAACAACAACAGGCCTGAAAGCACAGAGCTACAGGAACAGGTCTTCCCAGCCCTATCCTCTACGCAAGGGCTGAATGCAACACACCTGTGGCTTGTTTCTGGCTCAACAATAATGATCTTTTCCTCACAAAGCAGCTCTTAAGCACTAAGCAGGACTTCCTGTCACTAATCCCCAAAACATTTCTATGGGATAAAAACAGGAGACCAAGGATAGACTCCTGCTAATTTAGAAACATTTCAAAAGATAGCTTGGGTTCAGTCTGCTTCTTCCTCCCTGCCTCTACCACCACAAACCTAAAGAAAACAAAATTCCTACAGAAAAGCAAACTGTAAAACTCACAACCGCAGCATGAAATGAGGAAGCAATGGGGTGCAGCACAAACTGTAATGTGGAAATGCTACACAGCGTCTCTCTGCTGCCTCCCACCAGCCAGCGCCGGGCTGGGAGCCAGGTCTGAGAAATAGTAGCACATGCTGCCACTCTTTTTGTGGATGGTTGCCATGGCAACCTGCCTCTGCTCAAATGCTGAGCATCTTTCAGCAGTCTCACCCTTATGCTCTTCTGGCCTGGAAGGGAAGTATTAGAAAGAAGGTAGGATGAAGGGGTTGGGGGAATACCAAGAGGGTATATGAAACAAATAGACTATTGGAGGATCAGGTAAGATGCTATACTGGAATTCTCAAGAAAGGGGTGGAAGATGGGTGGGCTCTAGATGTAGGTCCCACCCTATCTTCTGCAGCAATTTCAGTCATTCATTCATTTATCCACTTGCTCATTCTTGCATTAAACTGATTTTAGGGAGCACCAATCATACTCCAGGCATTATACTGGGCATTGGAGGTGTAATGATGAAAAAGATACCATCCCCCAACCCCCTGCAGGGACCTCATAGTTCACATGGAAGATAGGAGATGCACACACACACACTTGTGCGCGCGCACACACACACACTCAATTAACCATGATATAATGTTATAAGTGCAGAAATGAATATACATAAAAAATATTACAGACTTGGAAAACCAACTGCAATTAATTCTTAGAGTTGAGTGTAAGAAGCTGATAAGAGACAACTACATAGAAAGGTTGATACTCGAGTAGGGTCTTGAAGGTGTGTGTTAAATGGAAAAAAAAATTGTCCAGACAGGGCGCAACACAAACGCTTGTGGTATGTTCCACATGCGATGTATCAAACAGCCACCAGTAATAATAGTACTTGCAGAGTGCTCAGCTACCATTCTATGTGCTTTAGATGTGTGATCTAGGCTAACGCTCACAGTGACTCTGTAGAGGAGGTATTGCTGTGCCATTTTACAGGGGTACCGATAAGTAAGAGCACTTGCCCAAGGTTACACTGGTATTTGATATTGGGTGGGAGAATCAGGCTTCTGGCTCCAAAGTTCATATGCTTAATCTCAGCCTTCTGCTTACCCCATTGTTCTGGGAAGGCAAGGTCACAGGAAATACATGGAGAAAGAGGAGAAACAAGAGTTGAGACTGCTGGGAAAAAAAGATGAGGAGCAAATTATCATGCCCTGAAATGCCATTTAAAAAAATCTGAAGTTTGTGTTTTGGTCATGAGAAGCCATCATGGCGTTACAATGAAAACTGTATTATTATGGTGATTCTGGAATTCATGTGTAGGATAGAATGGAGGAGAAACAGACTGAAGATTTCAACAGCAGGAACAGGAAGAAAGAGGAAGGGGAAGATCACATGTAGTTTAAAACAAGGCAAGGCCCATGTCTTTTGGTTCATCACAGAGCCTGGTAAAAATACTACAGGCTTTCAGTAAATACTGGTTAAATAAATGTTTCAAAGTTATCTTATTTGGCTTTACCTGAAATCAAATTCTGAAATAAAGGTTCTCATATGAGAGTTTATTTAGGGAGTGTGGGGAACACCAGCAGATTAGAGAAGTAAGACCAGGAAGGAAAGGCAGCCAATAAAGGCCAGGCCCTGTGGTTCATGCCTGTAATTCCAGCACTTTGGAAGGATGAGGCAGGTGGATTGTTTGAGCCCAGGAGTTTGAGAGCAGGGCGAAATGGTGAAACCTTATCTCTACAAAAATACAAAAATTATCTGGGTGTGGTGGTGCATGCCTGTAGTCCCAGCTACTCAGAAGGCTGGGTGGGAGGATTGCTTAAGCCTGGGAAGCGAAATTTGCAGTGAGCCAATATCGTGCCACTGCACTCCAGCCAGGGTGACAGAGTGAGACCCTGTCTCAAAAAACAAACAAACAAATAACAAGAACAACAACAAAAAAAAAACCCCAGAAAACAAAAAGAAGGTCTAGAGACAGCTTAGTGTTTGCATTATTTGAACATGGTCTCGTCAGTTGGCTGCCTGTGATTGAGTGACCCCTGGCTGCTGTCGTTGGCGGAGACTCAGCTATTTGTTATAAAAGTATATTTCTAAGTTAAGCTTTCAGTTAGTTTACATACTAAGTTGGTTGCAGTTTGTTAAGTAAGGAGTCAAGTACTGAGGTATCTTCAGGCCAAATCTAGTTTAATTTAACCATTGGGAATGTATTCTCAGTGGTGAGAAGTTGGTGTTTTAGACTCTTGGATTTTATTATTTGGGTGAACTCCAGAAAACTTCCCAAATAGCATGGGTGGTTTTTGTAGAAGGTTAATTATATTATTCAATGTTGAAAGCTGAAACTCTATCAAGTAACATTTGTAACAAAGATTGAGTAGAAAAGAAGGAGGAAGGAGAAGGAAGAGGAAGACAAAAAGGAGAAGGGAGAAAGAAGGGGAAAAAAAGACTGCTACTAAAATTGGCATCACAGGTCCCAAAGCCAGCTCTTGTATCTGAATGCACAAAACTTAGACTAGTGTCTAAAGTTCCTAAATGGTGAGAATGAGATATTAACACGCAATTTGTTTTTCTGGCTAATCATGACGTTCTCATCTGAAGAAACATTCCTCCCCATTCCCACCTGCCCTCCCACCCTACTCACTCACCTCAGCATCTCTCCCACCTTCCCACCCCACTGAGATCTTGTCTACCCAAATGTTTCTGTTTCTCATCACAATTGCATTCTATGAAGGTAGGTCTTCCTCTGTTTCCCAATTTGAACACATAAAAAGTAATGATTCCCAAACTTGCAAGGCAACTGTGTCTGCCCCAGGGAAGGATCAAAGGAAATTAGCCCACAGAGTCTGTTCTGTTATACAAAAACCATGGGTTTTTGTTCCAAAGCGTGACTCCAGGGCTACCGCAGAGACTGATGCCATGGCTATGTGGTTAAAGCATGAGTAAGTACCTCAGAAAGTATGATGTCATCAATGCACTTTTCAAGCCTTAAGACAACCTTGCAAATATAGCCCCCATGTCTAACTTGTCAGAACTTGATCAATGGCAGAATGGCATGGAAGGAAGCCGGTGGCTAATCTGTTTCCTGGAGTCACATGGGAGCTTCAGAGACCTGCTGAAAGGAGAACTGTCTTAGCATCGCTCCCTCAGTCATTGTATGCCTCCTTTGGCAAACCTTGAAATTCCCTCTAGTAGCCTTATAAGGAACTGAAAATTATAGCCAACATCGAAACACAAGTGGATGTATTTAATAAGTGAATATCAAATTTAAACCTGTCAAAACAAAGATAATTGAAAATCACGTGAACACCACAGTGTGAGTAAAAATTCACCCACTTTCAAGACATGTCACTTTCCAGACATTGCCTCATTGACTCTTTCACCTCAAGAGAGAGGAGAGTTATGGCAAGCTATGAATATTTCTTGTCCCTGGACAGAATGGAAAAGTATGGCTGATGTTGGAAATCTTGCCTTTTGAAAAGCATAGCAGGATTATTAAAAACATCAAGAATCACCAAACTAAGGTGAATGCAAAAAGAAAGAAGCCGTTATTGTGAGATCACAGGTATCTTTTGAGAGTAGACAGTGAGAGACAGTCTTTTACAGAGCAGAGTATCAAATGAAGCTCATTAGGCCTGGCAAGGCACATTAAAGAAACATTCAGACCATGCACTGACTCACTGAAGGCAGCTCAGGTGTGGTCCAGGGTACTAGGTTCTCCCTGAGGTTGTGACTACCAATTAGATGGTGAAAGCATGGTGAGCTAACTGTCAATGTCTTCAAAGGCCTCTGGAGCAAAGCCACAGTGTTCTAACCAGGTGTGCACAGAGAATATTTTTCTGATCCACAGCCAGAACATGGTGTAGGCCTGAAAGATAACCTGTGACTGAGCCAGTCAACCTGTTGTAAACGGGTTAGTACTATGATCTCCCTAGATGAGTAAGTGCTCTACCACTACTATTTATTTATACTTTAATTCCAACAATTAGCAAAAAGATAAAAGAAATTGGGAGGACAATACAGAAGATGGTTAAGAAGGCCGAGTATGGTGGGTCACACCTGTAATTCCATCACTATAGGAAGCCGAAGTGGGTGGATCGCTTGAGCTTAGGAGTTTAAGACTAGCCTGGGCAGCATGGCAAAATCTCATCTCTACAAAAAAATACAAAAATTAGCCAGGCATGGTGGCATGTGCCTGTAGTCCCAGCTACTCAAGAGGATGATGTGGGAGAATCACGTGAACCTGGGAATTCAAGGCTGCAGTGAGCCGTGATTGCGTGCCTGGGTGACAGAGCAAGACCTTGTTAAAAAAAAAAGAAGAAGAAGAAGAAGTTGGTTAAATTCAGACTGCCTGAGTCTGAATCCAAGGCTCTGTCACTTATTAACATTAAATCATGGGCAAATAATGATTCTAGGCCTCAGCTTCCTCATTCACAAAATTGGAATTTTACAGGAATTTTACAGGTAACAGATGCAAAGAACTTAATACAATACCTCTCAGTAAATGGGAACTATTATCATTATACTAATAACACATATATCGGAAAGAGTAAAACTGATGTGGGAATTGAAAATTAAATACGGAGGTGTGTGTTTTGGGAGGGGGTGGTAAATTCTAGTTTTTATATTAGCCCTCGTTAGGCAAATACGATTACTTTGATTGGACGTTATATTTAGCTTCGAGTTTCCTAAAATCTAAGGAAAAATAAAAATTTTTATAGACCAAATGATTTGCATTTTGTTATTAAATACAACATTAATATATAGTTTATTCTCAATCAACTTTTGTGGAATGCCAGGAAAATTGCTGCTCAATATAGAACCCTCAGCCAAGTGTCTTACTTTTCTACTTGCCTCTTTTTTTTTCAACTTTAACCTTAAGACATTTGGAAAATTAATAAAATTCAGGAATCTACTAATACTTGTGCCTTCCCATCATTCAAGTACTTAGCTTTAGTTTTTTTTTTTTTTTTTTTTTTTTTTTTGCTTTTTATCAAAGTCTTAATGGCTAGTTTCCTTTATTTTAACTTAAATAAACACTAAATCAAAAGCATTTTTCCTTGAGACTTCCAGAATGGTGAAATAAAAAGTCTCTCTCCAGCAAAACAACTTAACTTGTGAAAATAATTTTTAAACAATCATTTAACTTTGGGAGGCTGAAGTGAGAGGACTACTTGACCCAGAGTTCAAGACCAGCCTGGGTGACAAAGTGAGACCCCATCTCTACAAAAATTAAAATTAGCTGGGCCATGGTGGTGCACGCCTGTGGTCCCAGCTACTTGGGAGGCTGAGGCGGGAGGATCTCTTGAGCCTGGGAGGTAGAGGCTGCAGTGAGCTATGATTGTACCATTGCACTTCAGCCTGGGTGACAGAGCAAGATCCTATCTCAAAAATAACAGCAGCAACAACAACAACCATTTAAAGTCTCTGGAATTTGTCTCAAGAACATATAGCAAATGAAGATCACTCAAGAAAGTCAATTAGGAATCTCAGTAAGAGAGTGTCTGTGGCATTTCAGACATGGCCTGGCCTGCTAAGCTTCCCTGCAGTGCCATGTTACCAAAGCTCTACCCTGAAAGTGCTGCTCCTGGCAGGCACAAATAATGAGATGGGGGCTCCCTTGTCCCTCAGCTCCCATTCTGGGCTATGGTCTCACTCTAAGAGAGGTGGACTGCCAACATTTCTCAAATATATACATTTTCTTCTGTTAGTCTGCCTGCTGTAAATTCATTTGATAGTCTCAGTTATTTATTATTATTATTATTCTTTTGAAACAGGGTCTTGCTCTGTCACTCAGGCTGGAGTGCAGTGGTACAATCATGGCTCACTGTGGTCCTGAGTTCATGAGTTCAAGTGATCCTCCTGCCACAGCTTACTGAGTAGCTGGGACAACAGGCATGTGCCACCATATCCAGTTATTTTTTTATTTTTATTTTTATTTTCATAGAGATAGGGCCTCACTATGTTGCCCTGGCTAGTCTTGAACTCTTGGGCTCAGATCTTCCTGCCTCAGCCTCTCAAACTGCTGGGATTACAGGCATGAGCCACTGTGTCTAGCCAGTCTGAACTATTGAACCCTCAGGGGAGAGAGGGAAAGTATTAAAAACTTTGAGAAGAATGAAAAGAAAAACAGAACAAAACATATGTTATGTAGCTAAAGCAGTGCTCCAAGATAAATTTATAGCTGCAAATGCCCATATTAACAAAGAAGAAAGATCACAAATCAATCACCTAAACCTCTACCTTAAGAAACTAGAAAAAAAGAGCAAACAGCCCAAAGCAAACAGAAAGAAATAATGATTAGAGGAGAATAAGTGAAATAGGGAATAGAAAAACAGTAGAGAAAACCAACTGATGTGGTTTGGCTTTGTGTCCCCACCCAATCTCATCTTGAATTGTAAAACCCAGGTGTTGAGGAAGGAACTGGTGGGAGGTGATTGGATCATGGGAGCAGTTTCCCCCATGCTGTTCTAGTGATAGTGAGTGAGGGCCCATGAGATCTGACGATTTTATAAGTGTTTGGCCAGTTCCTCCTTTGCTTGCTTCTTCCTGCTGCTGCCTTGTGAAGCAGATGCTTGCTTCCCCTTTGCCTTCCGGCATGATTTTAGGTTTCTTGAGGCCTCCCCAGCCATGCAGAATGGTGAGTCAATTAAACCTCCTTTATTTATAAATTACCCAGTCTTGGGTAGTATCTTTATAGCAGTGTGAGAATGGACTAATACACCAACAAAGCCAGAAGTTGGTTCTTTGTAATGATCAACAAAATTGACAAATCTTCAGCTGGACTGACTAAGAAAAAAAAAAGAAGACTCAAATTATTATTATTTATTATTATTATTATTATTATTATTATTTTTGAGACAGAGTCTCACACTATGTCCCCCTAGCTGGAATGCAGTGGCACGATCTTGGCTCACTGCAACCCCTGCCTCCTGGGTTCACGCCATTCTCCTGCCTCAGCCTCCTGAGTAGCTGGGACTACAGGCACCTGACACAACACCCAGCTAATTTTTTGTATTTTTAGTAGAGACAGGGTTTCCCTGTGTTAGCCAGAATGGTCTCCATCTCCTGACCTCGTGATCCGCTTGCCTCGGCCTCCCAAAGTGCTGGGATTACAGGCGTGAGCCACCGCACCTGGCGAAGACTCAAATTATTAAGATCAGGAATGAAGGGGTAGACATACCATCAACCTTACATGAATGACAAGGATTATCAGGACTCTAAGGGACTATTATGCCAACAAATTAGAAAAGATATGTGCAATGACTTTGTTTATAATGGAAAAAGATCAGAAGCCATCTCTATGTCCATAAATTGGGGACGGACTAGCTGCATATGTAAAAATATCAATAGACCTACATGACATACTGTTGAATTTTAAAAAGCAAGCTGTAGATAAATATGTTTAGTATGATATCATCTTTTTTTTTTTTTTTTTTGAGATGGAGTTTTTCTCTGTTGTTTAGGCTCGAGTGCAGTGGCACGATCTTGGCTCAGTGCAGCCTCCACCTCCCGGGTTTAAGCAATTCTCCTGTCTCAGTCTCCCAAATAGCTGGGACTACAGATGCCTACCACCACACCTGGCTAATTTTGTATTTTTAGTAGACACAAGGTTTCATCATGTTGGCCAGGCTGGTCTTGAACTCCTGGCCTCAAGTGATCCTCCCGCTTTGGCCTCCCAAAGTGCTGGGATTATAGGCGTGAGCCACTGCACCTGAACCAGTATAGTATCTTTTATGTAAATATACACTGAGTGATATTCTGAAGTTTCTATGGGTAGGCGTAGGTGTGTGTTTGTGTGTGTGTGTGTGTTTTTGCGCGCGCACACACGTATGGGGAAGGACGTGCACCAGAACTAATAACAGAGTTTACCAGAGAGAAGGTGGTGAAAAATCCAGGCTGGGAGTTAGGGGTGGGGGAGAAAGGAGGAAACTAGCTTTATTTATAATGGTTCATATTTTTTGAAGGAAAATATATTTATGTATTTTATACATAAATAAATATATTTATGTATTTTATACATAAATAAATATATTTATGTATTTTATACATAAATAAATATATTTATGTATTTTATACATAAATAAATATATTTATGTATTTTATACATAAATAAATATATTTATGTATTTTATACATAAATAAATATATTTATGTATTTTATACATAAATAAATATATTTATGTATTTTATACATAAATAAATATATTTATGTATTTTATACATAAATAAATATATTTATGTATTTTATACATAAATAAATATATTTATGTATTTTATACATAAATAAATATATTTATGTATTTTATACATAAATAAATTTATTTATGTATTTTATACATAAATAAATTTATTTATGTATAGTTTGTGAAATCTGAATTGCCTTTTAAGAAAATAATAGCTTAATAAATGGTGTCCAAAGTTTTGATTCATTTAGGAAATTACAAATTTGGTGGTGTTACATAGATATGGCCTTGGATAAAAATGAACATAGAAAACATTTTTTCTACATTTGCTTATACATATGAGTATATTTGCCACTGTCAGGTCTAAATGAAAAAGGCTTTAAAAACACTATTATATGAAAAATAAAGATTAAACACAAAAGATAAAAATAAATGCTAACAAACATAAAGCTCATTTGAACCCTGACATAGTTCTGAATCTATAAAATATCTATTACTTCATTAAAGGCTCAAATGTAATGTCTAGAGAAACAAATTGGCTTATAGTTTAAAATGACAGACCAGTGAATTTGCCTAGTTTCCTAGACCCTAATGATGCAGATGCTGAGTGTAGCTTTAGGCATTTTTCAACACCAAGCCTTCAGAATGAAAAAGTACGTGGCTCATTGCCAAATACGTTTGCCAAGTCCCAATTTGCAAGCACTATTCAGCTCATTTGCACTTCTGTCTTGATCCTGAGTATTGGTCTATTAAGAAATAATAAAATCATGACATTGTTCCTTGGGTAGAGAGAGCCATGACCTGGGTAAATCTCATCCCTGGGAACAAAAATATCCAGAAATGTCTTTAAACTTTCATTTTCTATTGAATTGAACACTTCCTATGGAAACCTCCTAGGTTCATCCCAAAAGGCAGGATTTCCTCATGGAGATAAGTCATGAATGCCAGAGTCTCATTCTTTCTCAACTATTTGGTCAAAAAAATCATAGCTATTAATAGTTAGAAGAAAATAGTTCAGAAAATAGAAGAAAACAGTTCAGCCCTAATTTCACTTTTCATTCTGAATGGGGAGGATTTGCTAGTGCTCACTTCCCTGAGTGCTTGAATTAATTATCCCAAGTGTCTCCTATCAGTAAATGTAGAATAGACTTCTACAGGCTGAGAGTTAGGGTCTACAATTAAGGATAAGTTATATGTTCAAGAACCTCTCGTATTAGTATAAAAGAATTATGAAGGCCGGGCGCGGTGGCTCACGCCTGTAATCCCAGCACTTTGGGAGGCCGAGGCGGGCGGATCACAAGGTCAGGAGATCGAGACCACGGTGAAACCCCGTCTCTACTAAAAATACAAAAAATTAGCCGGGCGCGGTTGTGGGCGCCTGTAGTCCCAGCTACTCGGGAGGCTGAGGCAGGAGAGAGAAATGGCGTGAACCCGGGAGGCGGAGCTTGCAGTGAGCCGAGATCGCGCCACTGCACTCCAGCCTGGGCGACAGAGCGAGACTCCATCTCAAAAAAAAAAAAAAAAAAAAAAAAGAATTATGAAACTCAGGAAAGGAGTTAATAGGAGCCATCATCAACAGATTGCTGAAGGAAGAGATGACAGTGAACCTCTGTTGTTTTTGTCTGCTCAGAATCCATTCCTTTCTTCTGGTGATGGGATCCTGAGTCCCTTTGCAGAACCATCCCTCTTCCACTCTCAGTTCATGAGGTTCAGGTTGGACTATTCTGACCACCTGGCTCTAGGAGTGGGCACATGACTCAGATTGGGCCATTAGAGAATTCCATACCTCAAGTTAAAGCAACAGATTCATAGATGAGATGGTCACTTGACCCACACCGAGCTAATGAGAATCCACGAGGTTTCTGGCACTGCTGGGGAAAACGTGCTATGTCTTGTGTTGGTAGAACTTCATTCTGAAGCTCTGCATAGTCCTGTTTACAGAGACTGCCTACCAGAAAATAAAGCCAACATTGAGAAGAGCTAGGCCAAGGGAAGGTGACAGTATCCTGATGGCATTTTGTGAGACCTGAAGTTAGCATCATACCTTGAACTTCTCAGTTACATGGATCATTTTAATTTCCTCTGTAATTTGAATGAGTTTTTGGCCACTGACAACCAAAATAATTTTGACTGATCCACCAGTAATGCAGTGTATTTAGGTGTTAAGCAAGCCTTTCCAGAGGCTGCCCTTCTACTCTGCTTATCTAAGTCCTATTTTTTTTCAAAGACCAATTAAAATGTTGTGTTATCCTTGCAGCCTTTTAGAATCCCATCAGACCTTTGTGAATCCCTCCTCCTTTTAATTTCCCAAAGCATTTGTTTTCAATTGTCAGTTATTATCTCTGCTCATTTTATTTTAAATATATTCACACATCCTCTCTCTCTGTATTGATTATAGTAAAATCCCAAGGTTAAGAACCACATGTAGTAATGCATTCCTTTATCTCAGTGCTTTCAGTAGATTACGGCTTCAGTAAATGTTTGCTGATACATTTTAAGAGCTGTAATATCTGTGATCCAGTTTTGTGTTCCATCTCAACTAACCCCAACACATGCCCAACATATACACTTACCCTCAACCAAACACATATACACCATGTATATAGACCCCTAAACATACACACATTCTGAAGTCACTAATGCAGGGTGAGCTCCTTTTTATGTATTGCCATAAAGAC
The DNA here is from genome assembly GCF_024542745.1 of Macaca thibetana thibetana. Taxonomy (NCBI): domain Eukaryota; kingdom Metazoa; phylum Chordata; class Mammalia; order Primates; family Cercopithecidae; genus Macaca; species Macaca thibetana. The sequence goes on along the minus strand of NC_065579.1, from coordinate 20,513,457 downwards.
CTATTTGGTGGAGCAAAGGGATAGTGCGGAGAGGGAGAGCATCAGGAAGAATAGCTGATGCATGCTAAGCTTAATACCTAGGTGATGGGATGATCCTTGCAGCTAACCACCATGGCACATGTTTAGCTATGTAACAAACCTGCACATCCTGCACATGTACCCAAAAACTAAAAATAAAAGTTGAAGAAAAAAATAAAAGATCCTATCTGGGAGAGGACAATTCTAGTAACTAAGTTCCTTAGGATTCAGAAATGGCTGAATGACAAGGATAGAAGTGTATGGTTTCCTCGCGCCCATCTCCACTGACATGAAAAGGAATGATGAGGGGAAAAGCCATGTTGAGGAGAAAGGCAAGTCTGAGTGAGTAGTCTCTAACCCGGGAGAAGACCTGTGCCCCGTAGCCAGCGCTAGAGCAAAAACAGTAAAATGATTTTTTGCTGCATCATAAGTACATGTTAGAGCAGACACCCAGGCACAGGCCTTGAAATAAATTATACAGGACTTGTAAGGAGCAGGATTTGGGCGGGTGAGAATTTTAATAGTAATGAAAATATGACTCAGGTCTTGGCTCTCCCCTAAGGCCTTTCCAACTCTCTGACCTTGGTTTCATCATTGCTCTGCTGCGTGGAAGGAAGAGAGTGAGCGGAGTCCCATGGAGCGAAGTATTTTTCCTTTCCCTTTCTTCCAGCTTCTCTGGGTGAGTGGGGTGAAAAGTTATATAAGGTGATGTCTACCAGAATGGTGAAAGGAAAAATCTTCACCAGAAGAAAAAAATGAGGCCGGGCGTCGTGGCTCACGCCTGTAATCCCAGCACTTTGGGAGGCCGAGGCAGACGGATCACCTTAGGTCAGGTGTTCAAGACCAGCCTGGCCAAAATGGTGAACCCCCCCTTCACTAAACAAAAAACAAAACAAAACAAGTTAGCCCAGTGTGGTGGCAGACGCCTGTGGTCCCAGCTACTCAGGAGGCTGAGGCAGGAGAATCGCTTGAACCTGGGAGGTAGAGGCTGCAATGGACCGAGACTGTGCCATTGCACTCCAGCCTGGGCAACAAAGTGAGACTGTCTCAAAAAAAAAAAGAAAAGAAAAAGAAAAGAAAACAAAATGAATTTTAAAAAATTAAAGAAAACAGTCAAGAAGTGAGAACACTCAAGGTCCAGAAGCCACTGAGGGGAGGGGTTTCAGTAGCTACTACTATTGCAGTGAGTATCAAAGAGACTCTTCCCGGTAGAATTTCACAAATAGTCATAGAATAGCTCGCCTTTACTGTAGATGTGTGATGTGCTAGGTACTACATTAGCGTTTTACATTTGTCTCCTCACCCAACCTCTCCTTACCTGTGTGTGAGGTTGTATCAACATTCTGATTCTTACAGATGGGGAAACTGAGGCTTATAGAGAGTAAGAAGCTCTTTTAATACTACACAGCAAGTGAGCAATGGAAACAGTCTTAGAGTTCAAGATCCTTTTTTTTTTTTTTTTTTTTTTTTTTTTTTGAGACGGAGTCTCGCTCTGCCGCCCAGGCTGGAGTGCAGTGGCCGGATCTCAGCTCACTGCAAGCTCCGCCTCCCGGGTTCACGCCATTCTCCTGCCTCAGCCTCCCGAGTAGTTGGGACTACAGGCGCCCGCCACCGCGCCCGGCTAGTTTTTTGTATTTTTTTAGTAGAGACGGGGTTTCACCGTGTTAGCCAGGATGGTCTCGATCTCCTGACCTCGTGATCCGCCCGTCTCGGCCTCCCAAAGTGCTGGGATTACAGGCTTGAGCCACCGCGCCCGGCCCAAGATCCTCTTATTCCATCCTTTTACCTCTCCCAAATATGAAATAAGATGGTACTCAGAGAAATACCTTTGCTCTTTCCTTGGCAAAAAATCTTAGGGAAGCTACATCATAAAGAAACAAAAATAGAAATTCGTCCTGGTGCCTAAAAATCCCAAGTGCCCAAAGTCTAAATATAGTGTAAACAGTTTCTCCTTATCCACAGTTTTGCTTTCTGAGGTTTCAGTTACCTGCAGTCAACTGTGGTCTGAAAATATTACAGTATTTTGAGAGAAAGAGAGACACGACATTCACATAACTTTTTTTTTTTTTTTTTTTTTTTTTTTTTTTTTTTTTTTGAGACAGAGTTTCTCTCTTGTTGCCCAGGCTGGAGTGCAAATGGTGTGATCTCGGCTCACCGCAACCTCCGCCTCCCAGGTTCAAGCAATTCTCCTGCCTCAGCCTCTGGAGTAGCTGGGATTAAAGGCATTCACCACCATGCCTGGCTAATTTTGTGTTTTTAGTAGAGACAGCTGTCTCCATGTTAGTCAGGCTGGTCTAGAACTCCCGACCTCAGGTGATCAGCCCGCCTTGGCCTCCCAAAGTGCTGGGATTATAGGTGTGAGCCACTGCGCCTGGCCTTTTTTTTTTTTTCTTTTTTTTCCTTGAGTGCAGTGGCATGATCTTAGCTCACTGCAACTTCTGCCTCCCAGGTTCCAGCAATTGTCATGTCTCAGCCACCCAAGTAGCTGGGATTACAGGCATGTGCCACCACACCCAGCTAGTTTTTGTATTTTTAGTGGAGATGGGGTTTTGCCATGTTGGCCAGGCTGGTCTCAAACTTCTGGCCTCAATTAATCCGCCTGCCTCAGCCTCCCAAGTTGCTGGGATTGCAGGCGTGAGCCACTGCACTTGGCCAACATAACTTGTATTTTAGTATATTGTTATAATTGTTCTATTTTGTTATTAGTTATTTTTGTTAATCTCACTGTGCCTAATTTAGAAATTAAACTTTATCATGGGTATGTATGTATAGGAAAAAACATAGTATACATAGAGTTGCGTATTAGCTGCAGTCTTATCCACTGGGGATCTTGGCACACATTCCTTGCCGATAAGGGGGAACTACTGTAAGTGGCTTCAAGTGACTTTTACAGATCAGTCGAAACCCTCAGCTTCTAGTATATATCCACCCTGGCTTCTTCTCTCTTTGCTTTGCGTGGAGCTTGCTCTGAGTAACTTGTTTTCACTCATAACTTCTGTATTAAAACACACGAGGGTGGCCAGGCCAGATGCTTCATGCCTGTATGCCTGTAATCTCAGCACTTTGTGAGGCCAAGGCTGGAGGATCACTTGAGCCCAGGAGTTTGAGACCAGCCTGGGCAACATGGTGAGACCACATCTCTACAAAGAATAAACAAAATCAGCCAGATGTGGTGGTGTGCACCTGTGGTCCCAGCTACTCAAGGATCTAACAAGGGAGATTCTCTTGAGCCTAGGAGGTTGAATCTGCAGTGAGCAGTGTTTGTGCCACTGCTCTCCAGCCTGGGCGACAGAGCAAGACTCTGTCTCAAAAAACAAATGAACACACCCACAAAAAAACCACCACCACCACTACCAAAATAAACAGATGAGGGTGTGGGACACCCTTTAATTTTGTTTTTCTTAAACTATCTCTACTTTGAGTTCTGGAAAATTGAATAATGTTTTCTCTCTTCCAACTGCACTTAGGGATCTTGTGATCCAGTTCAGTCATAGGCCACTTAAAAGCTTATGTGAGATAGAAGCTCTAGCATGTTCATGAAGGCAGCTCATATAACCAAGATCACCTCCTTCCCTTTTCCTTTTCCCACATGCTGACTCCAAGTAGGTTTTTTGTTGTTTTGTTTTTATTTTTTAGAGACAGTGTCTCATTCTGTCAGCTCACTATAGCCTGGACCTCCTAGACTCAAAGTCCTCCTGCCTCAGCCTCCCAAAGCAATGAAATTACAAGCATGAGCCACTGCACCAGGCTGCCACGTGGTTTTTACTAGGAATCAGGACTTTTAAGGCCAACAGTGACACAGAAATGGACACTTGCTTTACCCTGCTGGAGCTCATCAGGGACAATGGCAGCCTGTTGGGCATGCTCACCATGCCAGACCACAGACCAGGGTCTCAGTTTCCCTCTGGAACTCCACTACAAGCAGATCATATCGGTGAGTGCTTAAACACAGTGGCATGAATAGAACAGCCCACTGTCTCATTACTTTAAGCACTACGCTTGAGAATTCCAGCCAACAGAAGAACTCGACCTGTTCCCAAGCCTTTTGTTTCCATCTCCTAAATCCTGCAAGTCCTGCTCCTTAAACTAAAGGGCTGGGGATTTCAGAAAGGGTGAAGGAAACAGTGTTCTTGAATCAGAAACAAGAACAAGGCACACAGGAACTTTTTCCTGACCTTCAATTTAATCACTTTTGTACTGAGGAGGTAAGAGCATTCACATTTTAATTTTCAAGGAAATGTTTGATCTCAGTTTTCAGGTTCTTCCTGCTTGCCTGAGTGTCCTCATTTTGCTCAGAAAAAAAAGGCAGCGATGACACAGATCTGCCCTCTAGTGGGCAACGAAAAGAATTTAAAATATGAAGAAAGACGAGCCTCCAGGGAATAAAGATGGCTTTTTTTTTTTTTTAACTTTGCTGCATTTCCCCTAACTGACCAGCAGATTTAGTTTTTCCCAACACTGCTCAAACAGAACCCGCAGACCATGTCTACAAGAAGTTGATCTTTTTCTTGATAAAAACAATGACTGGTGGGAGAAAAGAGAGGGGACATCAGAAAATGGGGAAATCACTGGGTTTGGAGTGAGCTGTGCATGGCACTGAAGAGTCATGTGACTTTAGATCTCACCAGTCATTAGTTATCTCATATGTCAAATTGGGATAATAGTACCTATTATCATAGAAGTGCGGTGAGAATCGAGGACATCTGGAACACATTATTTGTGCTAACTGTGCTTCATCAAGCCATGTGCCTTGGGGTGGAGCCCAGTGGCACAATCTCGGCTCACTGCAAGCTCCATGTCCTGGGTTCAAGCGATTCTCCTGCCTCAGCCTCCAGAGTAGCTGGGACTACAGACGCCCGCCACCACCTCTGGTTAATTTTTGTATTTTTAGTAGAGACGGGGTTTCACCATATTGGCCAGGCTGGTCTCAAACTCCTGACCTCAAGTGATCCACCCGCCTTGGCCTCCCAAAGTGCTGAGATTACAGGCGTGAGCCACCGTGTAAGCCTCGTGACTTTAAAGAGAAGATACCATTATAAAATGAAGGCAGAGGAAGGGCGAAAACAAAGGCATCATCCTGGCTAACACGGTAAGGCTGAGGCAGGAGAATGGCGTGAACCCTTGAGGCGAAGCTTGCAGTGATCCGAGATCGCACCACGGCACTCCAGCCTGGGTAACAGAGCGAGACTCTGTCTCAAAAAAAAAAAAAGAAAAGAAAAGAAAAGAAAAGAAAACAAAGGCACCGAGAAAGAAGCCCAAGCCCACCCACAGAGAATCCTTAAAGACACAAATTCGTATTTCTTGCTTAAATCTTAATTCCACAAACAGGTTAACTCTAATACAATTATCTGCAGTACAACAACTGAAATCTAAAGAAAGAAAAAGTGACTTTATTTCAGATGTCTGCAACGTAAATGAAAATTAAAGCTTGCATATATGATTGTCTTTTCTGACTTAGTTTGCAATGAAATCAGCCTACCAAAGTATAAACTTTTACCTAAAACTCTTTAAAAAAACCTTTTAACACATACATTTTAAAAAATTCTCTCACCTCCTACTTAACCTGAAATCTTGCTTAGAAACAAAGCTAAACTTGGCGTGATAATGACTTTTCTTTAGCTGCAATTCCCAAGGTTAAAAAAAAAAATCAAACAAAATTAAAAACTACTGATGTATGTTGTTAAAAAAAATAAAAAAGCAGCCATCGTCCCATATCTGCAAACCCCACTGTAAAAAAATCAGATACTTTTCTAAACTCCAAAAGAAGATCTAAACTCTGACACTCTGACCTCAGAACCCACTGTTAAAAAATAAATCTTAGAATTCAATCTTCTGTGACTTTTTTTTTTCAAGATTATCTAAATTTGGCTTATTATGAAGACAAGGACAACCATTCAATACTTATTTATTCCCCAATTAATTCACTCAGACATGCCAAAGCTCTGTACCCATGATAATGTCTGACATTTCTTGCTTTCTGTGGTATAATAGGAAACTTGACATTTCAACAAAAAAGATAAAATGAGGTCACATATCATAAGACTATTAAATTCTTCAGGAAGGCAATGTTATTTTAAGATTATGCTTCAAAGAATTATAAGCAAAAAAAAAGAGGCACCATTTCAAAAGCACTGATAGTAAATTAAGCTTAAAGGAATAATATTCTGAGCACTTACAATAATGTAACTCAAAAACAAGTCTGTTCTCACAGAAATCTCCAGGACGTCTAAGATAATTTTAAGAGGTGCAGGGAGCAGTATTCTAATGATAGTATATGCTGTTAATTGTACTAATTTTAACAGAGTAGGCAATTGATTTTGACTCACTCTCAGTTTTTCAAATACATGTAAAACTCTTGTTGCTTAAGCTGTCAACATTTTACAACAGAAAAAATGTAAGTTGTGATAAATATAGTAAAAGCTAAAATTTTAACGAAACTGTCCTGCAAGATAAGTTCAGATATATAATAAAAGCAACTTGTATTCAATTGGTGAAAATTACTGCCTGAAATGTTAGGACCAGAACATCTGTCTGTAATCCCCATTATAAAAAATCAGATGAAGAGAACATGGGTGTTCGTGTTCATATACCTTCTTTTGGCTTTCTGTAGACTCGATAATTTTATTTTATTTTTGAGACAGAGTCTCGCCCTGTCGCCTAGGCTGGAGTGCAGTGGTGAGATCTCGGCTCACTGCACCCTCACTCTGAGGCAAGAGAATCGAGGTTCAAGAGATTCTCTTGTCTCTTCCTCCTGAGTAGCTGGGATTATAGGCGGTACCACCATGCCCGGCTAATTTTTGTATTTTTAGTAGAGACAGGGTTTCACCATGTTTGCCATGCTGGTCTTGAACTCCTGACCTCGGATGATCTTCCTGCCTTGGCCTCCCAAAGTGTTGGGATTACAGGCGTGAGTCACTGTGCCTGGCCCGAGAATTATTTAAAATTATAATTGGGGGTGGTTGTCAAAGCCAGGAATATGAAAAGCATGTCTGCCTTCACCATTCTTTTCAGCATTATTCTGGAGGTCCTTAGTCAGTATAAGAAAATGTGAAAAGGGATTAGAAAGGAAGAAACAAACTGTTATTCACCAATGATATTACTGGTTACATAAAAAACTAAAAACAATTTACAGAGAAATGTTAAGAAAAAGATAATATAGCAATATGGCTGGATATAAGATAAATTGCATTTCTGTATACCAATAACAGTTTTAAAATGCAATTTAAATACATATAAGATTTAAAACAGCAACAACAGATAAGATAATTATGAAGAAATTTAATAAGAGATGCATAGGACATTTATGAAGAACATTTACAAACTTATGGAAAGAAGTTTTAAACGATCTATAATTTAAAAAATGCTGACTGGGCACAGTGCCTCATGCCTGTAATCCCAGCACTTTGGGAGGCTTAGGTGGGCAGATCGCTTGAACCCACGAATGTGAGACGAGCTTGGGCAACATGGCAGTACACTGTCTCTACTAAATATACAAAATTAGCCAGGCATGGAAGTGCATCCCTGCAGTCCCAAGTACTCAGGAGGCTGGGGTGAAAGAATTGCTTGAGCCCAGGAGGTTGAGGCTGCAGTGAGCTGAGATCATTCCACTGCACACCAGTCTGGGTGACAGAGGGAGACTGTCTCAAAAACAGTAAGAACAACAACTAACCAAACAAAAAAACACATTAAGGACTTGAAAGATCTAACATCATAAAAAAGTCAATTCTTCCCAAATTTATCTGTAGATTCAATGCAATCTCAATACAAAAATAATCAGAGCTTTTTAAGGAAATCAGCAAGATGACTCCAAAATTTATATGAAGAGAAAAGGGCCAAGAATAGCTAAGACACTATCAAAGCAGAAAAGAGTGAGAAAAAGGATGACTAGTTCTACTTGATATGAAAACTTATTAAAAAGTTATAGTAATTAGGCCAGGCATGGTGGCTTATGCCTGTAATCCCAGCACTTCAGGAGGCCAACGCAGGCAGGTCACTTGAGGCCAGGAGTTCAAGAACAGCATGGCCAACACAGTGAAACACTGTCTCTACTAAAAATACAAAAGTTATCTGGGTCTGGTGGCTTATGCCTGTAATCCCAGCTTCTTGGGAGGCTGAGGCAGGAGAATTGCTTGAGCCAGGGAAGTGGAGGTTGCAGTGAGCCGAGATTGCACCATTGCACTCCAGCCTGGGTGACAGAGGGAGACTCTGTCTCAAAAAAAAAAAAAAAGTTATAGTAATTAAGACAACCCAAGGATAGAGAGAAAAAGAAAACAGAATATAAAGTCAGAGGTAATATTCAAAGGGTGGAGGGAAGAATGTTATCTCTGCTGTATTCTCCAAGAAAGGTTGCAATAACATTTCCCATCTTACATGCTCTTCCAAATCTTGACTCTCTTTTGAAACTGCATGGGTCCTTGAGACTGCCACAACCAACAGAGGCAGTGACACTGTGGAACGTCCAAGGGAAGATGATAAAAATCAATATAGCTTCTGTCTAGAACACAATCTCTATCTCTTCGGATGCTCACCAGTGAAATCTAATTACCATGGGAAGCCACTTGCAGAGAAAGTGAAGCCCCCAGCCCTCCGCCCTGGCTAAGCTCTCAGCTGACAGCCAGAACTAACACATTAGCCATATTAGTGAGCTGTCTTGGAAACAAATCCTCTAACCTTCAGTTGATCTTACTCAGGTGAAGCCACATGGAGCAGAGGTGAGCTTTCCCTGACACAACCATGCTCAAAGTTCTGTATTATGAGCAAAATAAGTGATAAGTAATAAAACACACTTAAGCCAACAAAAGTGTGAAAATAGTAAAAGACCAGCCTGTGCAACATGGTGAAACTCTTTATCTACAAAAAAAAAAAAGAAGTAAAAAATTAGCCAGATGCAGCTATGTCCTATAGTCCCAGCTACTTGGGAGGCTGAGGTGGGAGGATCGCTTGAACTCGAGATCAAACCACTGCACTCCAGTCTGGGTGACAGAATGAGACCCTGTCTCAAAAAAAAAAGAAAAAAGAAAAGGAAAAGAAAAGAAAATGGCAAAAGGATAATCAGCACAAAGTAAAACATCAGTGAATACAAGATGAAAGGAATAAAACCAAATATGTAATTTATTACAATAAATTTACATGAACAGATTTTAATAAATGTACATGAACAGATAAACAGATTTATCAAAAGATATAATTTTATAATCTTTAGTTTTTGTTAAAAACCGAATGCAACAATTGTTAAAATAGAAAAAATATTGAAAACAAAGTGACAGGGAAAGATTAAAATTGAAGATAAAGATATTCTAGGTAAAAATAAAAAAAATAAGAAACCAAAAGTGACACTATCAATATCAGATAAAAGTGAATTCAGTATCAGATGCATTAAACAAAGCAAGAAGCATATTTGTAAAAATAAAAAGTACGATCCAAGACAAAAATCTAACAATTATAAGCATTTATGCACTGAATAATATGGTTCCATTAGTTAGAATAACCTAGGTTATGCTGTAGAATAACAAATAATCATAAAAACTTCAGTGAACTAGCACAGTATGTTTATTATTCAAACAATCTCTGTTGCAAGTCTGGGAAACTTTATAAGGCAGCTATCCTCCATGTGATGCTTCTTTATCAACACATGTTTTCATGATTACCATTAAGGAGAAAAGTACAGTAGCAATCAAACAATCAGAAACGTATTGGTCATAACAAGGCACATTGCCATGCGAAACCTCAAGGTGGGAGGTAGCGAAAAGTACTGCTTTCTCATGTGCTTGAAAGGAGGAGAATCAGAGATGTTGGTGTGAAGCACTAACATTTGGTGAAATACATTAAGGAAAGGTCTCTGAAAATACGGGGCAAACTGAACGAAAACACGATAATTTTAGAAATTTTGAGAGCACATTTTTAAAGAATTTGGTCAATCAGGTAAACAGAAAATAATGAAGGACAGAAGGAATTCAAATAACGTAAACAGCAAATTTGATTTAATATCCCTATATACAATTTGTAATCCAGAGAGACTGTTTATTCTTCTCTACATTTATGGATTAATTTTTTTTATGTACTTACATACCAATACAATTTGATTTTAAAAAGTAACTATTTTCCCTGGGCGTGGTGGTTCACACCTGTAATCCCAGCACTTTGAGAGGCTGAGGCAGGACAATTGCTTGAACCCAGGAGCTTGAGACCATACTGGACAATATAGTGAGACCTTCATCTCTAAAAAATAAAAAAATTAGTTGGGCTGCACACCTGTATTCACAGCTACTCAAGAGGCTGAGGTGGGAGAATCACTTGAGCCTATGAGATTGAGGCTGCAGTAAGCTATGATTGCACCACTATGCTTCAACCTGAGTGACAGAATGAGACCCTGTCTCAAAAAGAAAAAAAGGAACCATTTTAAAACAACATTCTCTGAAAATTCAATACAATAAGAAATTTAAAATTCCTCCTGAAACTGACTTTACAAATTAAGAAACATTCATATAAATTTACAGATTAAATAGAACTTAAGAAGAAGACAAAATACCACATTTTGACAATGAGTAAAAGATTTAACTAGATACTTCCCAAAGAAGAATATATAGAGAGGGAGTGGAGAAAGACGGCAGAATAGAAGGTCCCCTGATTGCCCCCCAAGCAAGGACACCAAGTTAACAACTATCTACACAGAAAAAACACTTTCATAAGAATGAAAATCAGGTGAGCACTCATAGTACCTGGTTTTAACTTCATATCACTGAAAAAGGCAATGAAGAAATAGAAAAAGTAGTCCTGAATCACCAATGCCACCCCTCCCCTACCTATCCCTGGCAGCTGCAGTGGGGTGTGGAGAGCACCTCTGGGAACTGGGGGAGGGAGAAAGCAGCAACTGTGAGGTATTGAACTCAGTGCTATCCTGTTAGAGCAGAAAGGAAAACCGGACCAAACTCAGTTGACACCCACCCACAGAGGGAGCATTTCAACCAGCCCTAGCCAGAGGGGAATCACAGATCTCAGAGGTGGGAACTTGAGTTCCTGCAAATCTCACCATGGAGGGCCAAAGTACTCTTGGCCGCTAAGTAAGCTTGAAAGGCTGTCTAGGTCCTAAGTACTGCAACTCTTAGGCAAGTTCTAGGGAGGAAGTAGGTCCAGAGACAGTGGACTGGGTGTGGAGGGCATGTGACATACTGAGACACAAGCTAGGGCAGCCAAGGAAGTGCTGGCATCATCCCTTTCCAGGGTGCACAGTTAGTGTCTCCAAAAGAAACCCCTTCCTTCTGCTTGAGGAGAGGAGAGGAAAGAGTGGGGCGGACTTCATCTTCCATCTTGGATACCAGCTCAGCCATAGCAGCATAGGGAACCAGTCAGAGTCATGAGGCCCCTGTTCCAGGTCCTAGCTCCCAGATGACATTTCTAGACACAGCCTGGGTTAGAAGGGAAACTGCTGCCTTGAAGAAAAGGATCCAGTACTGGCATCATTCAGCTAACTAAAGAGCCCTACATCAAGGGCCTTGGGTGAGCCTCTGAGACTTGCTGGCTTCAGGTGAGGCTCAGCATATAACCAGCTGTGGTGGCTTCAGAGCAAAACTCCTTCTGCCTGAGAAAAGCAGAGGGAGAAGTAAAGAGGACCTTGTCTTGCACCATAGGTACCAACATTGCCACAGGAGAGTAGAGCACCAAGAGGGCTCTGGGGTACCCTAATTCCAGAGCTTGACTCTTGGACAACATTTCTGGACCTGCCCTGGGCCAGAGAGGAGCCCATTGCCCTAAGGGTGAGTCCCAGGCCACTGCAAGCTGACTTCAGAGACCTTGGGCCTTAAGGGAACATTGGTGGTAATCTGGCAGTACTTCTTGTAGCCAGGGGTGGCAGTGGCTATTGGGTAAGCCTCCTCTGCCTTTGGAAAAGGGAGGGAAGAGTGGGAAGGACTGCATCTTGTGGTTTTGGTTCCAGCTCAGTCACAATACAGTAAGACATCAGGTAGAGGATAGCACCTCTGGACCCTCCGAGGGTTTGGGGGACCTCTCCACCCTGAGGGGAAGAACAGAGGCCTAACTGGCTTTGGCACCTGTGGATGGTAGAGCCCCAGGACCTTGGTCAAACATAGGCAGTAGCCAGGGAGTGGTTACAGCAGGCCTTGGTTGAGACCCAGTGCTACACTGGCTTCAGGTCTGGCCCAGCACAACCATGGTGGTGGTGGCCACAGGAGTGGTTGTGTCACTCCATCCCCAACTTTAGGTGACTCAGAACAGAAAGAGACTGTATGTTTGGGAGAAAGTAAGGGAAGAGAACAAGAGTCTCTGCCTGGTAATCCAGAGAATTCTCCCAGATTTTGTCCAAGACCATCAAGGTGTTGGTGGTCCACAAGTCTGCAAGAAACACAGTGTTACTGTGCTTGGAGTGTCCCTTAAAGCAGAAACAGCTTAGATCACAACATTCAAGTCCTTTGAAGTATCTGGAAAGCCTTCCCCAGAACGACAGCTACAAATAAGCCCAGACAG